>NC_135239.1:153454171-154794171 GCF_051348905.1 Ranitomeya variabilis
TCCTCTTGGTATCTGTTTTGAACTTTGTTTATTGTTATGCTGTAATGTCTATTGTCTGTACAAGTCCCCTCTATAACATAAAGCGCTGCAGAATATATTATATGTTGGCACCATATAAGAAAAATTATTATTATGTGTGTTCAACATTTCTTTTGTCTCTGAAAGTTAAGTAAGCTGACTATAACTGGCTAGAAAGGAATTTTGACAGAATCCATAATTTACTATTTTGTTTTTCCCAACTTAAATATCTTCTGCTTTAGGTAATGTAATCCATTCCCACTTTTACTTTTCTTATCTCTGTGCTTGTCATAAAAACTTGTGACTGGGCTTCTGAGATCAGACAAGCCAGTATACCAAGAGACCCTGTTTGTGTGCCCTTGCCTCCGATCGATCAACTCCCTGATTTGATGAAAACTGGCAAACTTGTAAAACCTTTTGAGTTTCTCTCCAAACGGGTTTCCACTACATGGTTTTCAACCTGATACTGCTGCTCCAGTTGTGCATACATTTGTTCAATGAAGGAAACCTCCAATATTGCTATCCATTATCCAAACAAACAGTAAAGAACAATAAAGGTTTGGGAAAAGTTGCATTACTAGAAGTTAATATCAAGCCTTTAACAAATCTTTTCGCATGACTTACACCAATTTAGCACTCTGCACAAGTAGAAATGTTTATACTAATAGAGTTCCTGGATTGGCTTCTTACCTCAGGCCATGAGGTATGATTTTATAAATGGTCAATATTAACTTTTATGATTGCTAAATCCAATAGGTAGCACTAGATACCCAGTTTTCTTCCTCTCTGAATAGGCTACTTTGGTATTTTCAGAAAGAAGATATTAGTGCATGTAACTTTAAAGCTGTTTAATTACCTGAGCCAAGAGCCCAAATTCCGCCTTCAAGGCTGAATAAAAGATATGTAAAAGTCGTAGAAGTTTTTCATCATTGTACTCAAACCGATCTCCAAATGTGATGGAACAGATCACATTAGTAACAGCATTGTTTATTAAGTAAGTTGGATCAAACTGATCTGTAGAAAACAGAATAATGATAAAAATGTATTATGTGAAATCACATGTACAGGGTCAGAGGTTATTACAATAAGGTAACATGGTACTGAGAATTATTTGCCTAAAGAACTGGGAATATTAAGTTTACAGATTTATCCTAAAAAATATTTCGAATTGACAGTCCTCAGTGGTTGATACCTTTTAATGGCTAACTGAAAAGATGGTAACAAATTGCAATCTTTCAAGACTACTCAGGTCTCTTCATCAGGCATAGACTAAAAGAAATTCTAGAAAATCACATATTTATGCACAACACATCACAGAAAAAAAAAACATAGATAAGACAGGTGACATGAAGCAGAATTACCATGAGTGCTAAACAGTTATGTCCATAAATATTGGACCAGTTCTTAGATAAGGAATGTTTTATTATCCTCTGATTGGGGTCTGGTTCTATTGTGATGACCACACATGGTCTGAGGGGCAAATTCCTTAGTTCCTTAGTTTATGTAAAAAGACATAAATCCATGCGACACGTGGGGGTTGTGGGCTGGGGGCTCACAACCCAACACCGTGCAGGATGCTTGGCATTTGCACCAGAACACCAGAATTGGCAAATTCGCCACTGGCGCCCTGTGCTCTTCACAGATGAAAGCAGGTTCACACTGAGTACATGTTACAGAGGTGACAGAGACTGGCGACGCCGTGGAGAGCGATCTGCTGCCTACAACATCCTTCAGCATGACCGGTTTGGAAGTGGATCTGTAATGGTGTGGGGTGGCATTTCTTTGGAGGGTCGCACAGCCCTCCATGTGCTCGCCAGAGGTAGCCTGACTGCCATTAGGTACCGAGAAGTGATCCCCAGACCCCTTGTGAGACCATATGCTGGTGCAGTTGGCCCTGGGTTCCTCCTAATGCAGGACAATGCCAGACCTCATGTGGTTGGAGTGTGTCAGCAGTTCCTGCAAGATGAAGGCATTGAAGCTATGAACTGGCCCACCCGTTCCCCAGACCTGAATCCGATTGAACGCATCTAGGACATCATGTCTCGCACCATCCACCAACTTCACGTTGCACCACAGACTGTCCAGGAGTTGGCTTTAGTCCAGGTCTGGGAGGAGATCCCTCAGGAGACCACCTGCCGCCTCATCAGGAGCATGACCAGGCATTGTATGGAGATCATTCAGGCACCTGGAGGCCACAAACACTACTGAGCACCATTTCCTTGTCTTGAGGCATTTCATTGAAGTTGGATCAGCCTGTAACTTCATTTTCCACTTTGATTTTGAGCATCATTCCAACTCCATACCTCCGTGTGATATTAGTTGTGATTTACGTTGATTATTTTTAGGTTTTATTGTTCTCAAGACATTCCACTATGCAATGAATAAAGATTTACAACTGGAATATTTCATTCAGTGATATCTAGGATGTGGGATTTTAGTGTACCCTTTATTTTTTTGAGCAGTGTATATATATATGTGTGTGCATACATTGTGAGGGACTGAGGGCAATCACATGTGAGGGTCGTTATGTTTCTCCCAGGATGTACATTGAAGTGTAAGGGTGTGGCAGGAAATATCATGCTCCTCTCCCTCTAAAGACAATGTCTGCAAGGAGTGTATTTAACCCCTTAGTGACCAAGCCAATTTTGGCCTTAGTGTAGTGACGACCCAATTTTTACAATTCTGACCACTGTCACTTTATGAGGTGGTAACTCTGGAATGGATTCCACTGATTCTGATAATGTTTTTTGTGACATATTGTACTTCATGTTAGTGGTAAAATTTCTTTGATATGACTTACATTTATTTATGAAAAAACGTAAATTTGGCAAAAATTTACAAAATTTAGCAATGTTCAAACTTTTAATTTTTATGCCCTTAAACCAGAGAGTCATGTCACACAAAAACAGTTAATAAAAAACATTTCCCACATGTCAACTTTACATCAGAACAATTTTAGAATGATTTTTTTTTTTTTGTTAGGACACTATAAGGGTTAAAAGTTAAACAGCAAGTTCTCATTTTTACAACAAAATTAGCAAAACCATTTTTTAGGGACCACATCACATTTAAAGTGACTTTGAGGGGTCAATTGTTATGATCCTAGTGGCTGAGGATCACAAAACGGACTAGCTAAGTTTATGAACATAGACACGAGCTCTAGGGAGGTGGTAACTGGACTGACCGCAAACCTGATCCTAACCAACACACTAAAGGAAGCCGGTGAACGTGCCTAAAATCCTGGACGTCTCGACGCAGCCTGAGAAACTATCTACTCCTGGAGGGAAAGTAAGACCTCACTTGCCTCAAGAGAAATCACCCCAAAGATATAGGAAGCCCCCAACAAATAATAACGGTGAGGTAAGGGGAAAACACAAACGTAGAAATGAAAACAGATTAAGCAAATGAGGCCCGCTAATACTAGATAGCAGAAGACAGATAGGGAACTGTGCGGTCAGTAAAAAACCCTATGCAAAATATCCACGCTGAGAATACAAGAACCCCCACACCAACTAATGGTGTGAGGGGAGAAACTCAGCCCCCTAGAGCTACCAGCAAGCAAGGAAATCACATATTAGCAAGCTGGACAAGAACACAAAAATAAACCAAGAAACATATGACCACTGATGGTCAAAAAATGAACCAAGCAAAACTTAGCTTCTCTTGAAGAGACTGATAACGAAGGACTGCAGGAGAGCTCCAAAATAGCACTGAAGACATTGACAGCAGGCAACAACTGAGAGTCCAGGTGAACTAAATAGGAAACCAGCTAAGAGATAACGAGACAGCTGATCCTGCCTCAGACCTGCAGAATGACACAAAGAACCACCAGAGGGAGCCCAAAGACAGCACTCACACAGTACCAGTTGTGACCACAAGAGGGAGCCCAAAAACAGAGTTCACAACAGTACCCCCCCCTTGAGGAGGGGTCACCGAACCCTCATCAAAACCCCCAGGGCGATCAGGATGAGCCACATGGAAGGCATGAACCAAATCGGCCGCATGAACATCAGAGGCGACAACCCAGGAATTATCCTCCTGACCATAGCCCTTCCACTTAACAAAATACTGAAGCCTCCGTCTAGAAATACGAGAATCCAAGATCTTCTCCACCACGTACTCCAATTCGCCCTCAACCAGCACCGGAGCAGGGGGTTCAACAGAAGGAACCACAGGCACCACATACCTCCGCAACAAAGACCTATGGAACACGTTATGAATGGCAAACGACGCTGGGAGGTCCAAACAAAATGACACCGGGTTAAGGATTTCCAAAATCTTATAAGGACCGATGAAGTGAGGCTTGAATTTAGGAGAGGAAACCTTCATAGGAACATACCGAGAAGACAGCCATACCAAATCCCCAACAAGAAGTCGGGGACCCACACCGCGACGGCGGTTGGCAAAGCGCTGAGCCTTCTCCTGTGACAACTTCAAATTGTCCACCACATGGTTCCAAATCTGCTGCAACCTATCCACCACAGAATCCACCCCAGGACAGTCAGAAGGCTCAACCTGACCCGAGGAAAAACGAGGATGAAAACCAGAATTGCAGAAAAAAGGCGAAACCAAAGTAGCAGAACTAGCCCGATTATTAAGGGCAAACTCGGCCAATGGCAAAAAAGTCACCCAATCATCCTGATCAGCAGAAACAAAACATCTTAAATAAGTTTCCAAGGTCTGATTAGTTCGCTCGGTTTGACCATTCGTCTGAGGATGGAAGGCCGACGAAAAAGACAAATCAATGCCCATCTTAGCACAAAAGATCCGCCAAAATCTGGACACAAACTGGGATCCTCTGTCAGACACAATATTTTCAGGGATGCCGTGCAAGCGAACCACATTCTGAAAAAATAGAGGAACCAAATCGGAGGAGGAAGGCAACTTAGGCAAGGGCACCAAATGGACCATTTTGGAAAAACGATCACACACCACCCAGATGACAGACATTCTCTGAGAGACTGGAAGATCCGAAATAAAATCCATGGAAATGTGCATCCAAGGCCTCTTTGGGACAGGCAAAGGCAAAAGCAAACCGCTGGCACGAGAACAGCAAGGCTTAGCCCGAGCACAAATCCCACAGGACTACTGTACTGTTATGATCCTAGTGGCTGAGGATCACAAAACGGACTAGCTAAGTTTATGAACATAGACACGAGCTCTAGGGAGGTGGTAACTGGACTGACCGCAAACCTGATCC
Organism: Ranitomeya variabilis; assembly: GCF_051348905.1. NCBI lineage: Eukaryota > Metazoa > Chordata > Amphibia > Anura > Dendrobatidae > Ranitomeya > Ranitomeya variabilis. The sequence goes on from NC_135239.1 coordinate 153,459,390, forward strand.
TAACCAACACACTAAAGGAAGCCGGTGAACGTGCCTAAAATCCTGGACGTCTCGACGCAGCCTGAGAAACTATCTACTCCTGGAGGGAAAGTAAGACCTCACTTGCCTCAAGAGAAATCACCCCAAAGATATAGGAAGCCCCCAACAAATAATAACGGTGAGGTAAGGGGAAAACACAAACGTAGAAATGAAAACAGATTAAGCAAATGAGGCCCGCTAATACTAGATAGCAGAAGACAGATAGGGAACTGTGCGGTCAGTAAAAAATCCTATGCAAAATATCCACGCTGAGAATACAAGAACCCCCACACCAACTAACGGTGTGAGGCGAGAAACTCAGCCCCCTAGAGCTACCAGCAAGCAAGGAAATCACATATTAGCAAGCTGGACAAGAACACAAAAATAAACCAAGAAACATATGACCACTGATGGTCAAAAAATGAACCAAGCAAAACTTAGCTTCTCTTGAAGAGACTGATAACGAAGGACTGCAGGAGAGCTCCAAAATAGCACTGAAGACATTGACAGCAGGCAACAACTGAGAGTCCAGGTGAACTAAATAGGAAACCAGCTAAGAGATAACGAGACAGCTGATCCTGCCTCAGACCTGCAGAATGACACAAAGAACCACCAGAGGGAGCCCAAAGACAGCACTCACACAGTACCAGTTGTGACCACAAGAGGGAGCCCAAAAACAGAGTTCACAACAGTCAATATGACAAAAAATTCCCAAAAATGACACCATTGTAAAAACTGCACCCCTCAAGGTGCGCAAAACCACATTCAAGTAATGTATTAACCGTTCAACTGCTTCACGAGAACTAAAGCAATGTGGAAGGAATTTTTTTTTTTTTCACAAGGCCATCAGGAAAAAATGGACCACAACCCTAACCACAACTCTAACTCTAACACAACCCTAACCCTAATACAACCCTATCCACAGCTCTAACTCTAACCCTAATCCTAACCCTAACTGCAAAGAATGGAAAAAAAATTTCAATTTTGTTATTTTATTATGTTTATGTAACTAAGGGGGTGACAAATGGGCATCTGATTTACTATTTTTTTATTTTGATCACTGTGATAGTGTTTATCACAGTGCTCAAAATGGACCAATAGGAAAAATCTATTGTTGCCGGGTACCGGCCGGCAGATCTCGATGAGCGCACTGCGCATGCGCCTGCCATTTTCTTCCAAGAAGATGATGTGGAAGGCCAGGAGATGGAACAGGAGGGCCTGGGATGGTGGAGGTACCAGCGGGCAGCTCAGGGGACCCTATTTCTCTCTCCTCTGATGTGCTAGATCATATCAGAGGAGAGAGAAAAGAATTGAAAATCTGACTTTCTTTTTCATTTTTTGTGATTAGGTACTGTGAAAACTGGCCTTGATCATGTTCTCCAGGGTCTCGGCTACCCCCGGTAGCCTCTGCACAGGATGGATCACAAGCCTTATCTTCTTCTGCAGTCTCGACCACAGTAGATGCTGCTCAGCATAAATGTCGGTCTCAGCGTCTTGCTCAGACTTGGGCTGTGCGCACTGTTACTACTGCCTCTCCAGGTTCAGCTATGGTAACTAACAATAGCAGTGAGCAGTCATTCCTGAGACGAAGTCTATTCACACTAAGGATTCACACTACTGAGCATGTCCATGAGGTGGCGACCTCTCATTGGTGGTCAGTTGTTAGCTGCTCAGGTCCTGTGCCGGCTCTGGATTGGCCCACAAGCAAGGTCCTGTCTGATTGACACAATCTATAAAAGGATCTTTGGCACACCCGTTGGTGCGCTAAGATCATTTATGTCACATGTGTGTGTGGAACACTATGGTAGTGTGGACTTGTCTGCATGTACTCAAGGCAGGCGTATAGCCTTTAGAATTCTGGCATCTCGGAGAGGAGTTCGTGCAAGTGTTCAGGGCGGGCGTATAGCCTTTAGAATTCTGGCACCTCTGGAGAGGAGTTCGTGTGAGTGCATGCGCTGTGACTGTGTACACTACCTGTTTTCTTGCCCCTGAGAGGGTAGCACTCACCTGTGAGGTAACAGGGGGATTTCACATAGCGCCACTTCCACTAGCGTGGCATCTACATGCGCAATACTATCCAGGGATAGCTGCATTTCCGTCTCTACCCCTCTCTGAAGCTATCAGAGCTGGGTAGTTATTTTCTGTTCACACAGGCCGACATTTAACCCCGTCTTCTTTCAAGATCACTTGCCGCACGCTTCCGCCATTGTTAACTAGCTGCGGTTTTACATCTCCGCACGGTGGACCCTTGGTTGTGATCGCACTTCACCTTAATTTAGATTTTGTGCGATTTGCCAACCCTAACAAGGACTCCCAAGTATGAGGACCCTTGACAATGGGTTGTGAGGTTATCTATTTTGGCCAAAATATCAATCAATACCTCATTTAATGTATTTATTATATGCATTAATTTGTTTATCTTTTATTGCACTTTTTACCATTTTTTGCAGGATGCACCTTGGCCCCTTATTGTTGTCATGGTTTACTAGGGCATCTGTCCCTGTGGGGTGCATGTATATAGTGCTGGAAAGCCCGCCTTATAATACTGTGGGTGTCATCAATAGGTTGTTTTCCCGACACTTTGCATCACACATACCTGTGTGAATGGCGTTCTAAGCAAGCCTCATTAGTGTGCATTTTTTCTACTAGGCAGCCAACCCCTCCATAATCTGATAGGTGCATGGGTGGCTGTTACTATCAGTAGTGTGCACCTGTGCTGTCCCTGCCTTTATTAATGGGGCCTGCTACATACTGCTAATGCATTGTCATTTGACAGGTTTTGGTAAGGCTTTCCCCTTATGGTATGTTTTTCTTAATTTTTCCATGTTAGCTGTTTTTGATATTAGTGTTAGGGCTTGCAAGCATGAGGACCCTTGACATTGTGTTTCGAGCTTATCTATTTTGGCCAAAATATCAACAAATACCTCATTTAATGTATTTTGTATGCACTAATTTGTTTATCTTTTATTGCACTTTTTATCATTTTTGCAGGATGCAGCTAGCCCCTTATTGTTGGCTTGGTGTGCTAGGGCCAACATGCCTTAGCACGATAGAGTGCAACCTTTTTTTTGTATACTGTATATGAAGGTAGCACCTCCTGTATGCACCTATTCACATTAGTCTGGATGTGCCAGTCAGTTTTTTGCCATTTGTACGTTAGCTTACTGGCTGAGCACTGCGCCCTTCACCATATGGTGATTTTAATTGCTGCAGGTTCTTATCTACTCATAAATGCAGGCTTTGCTGACAGAGGTGTCCACATTCACCCAGGAATTCAGACATCAGCCTAACAGGTGTTCACACAGAACAGGGACCCATCAGTCTTTGAGACCACCTTGACGACGGTTAATGGGCAGATATAATTTGGCCAAATTATATGCTAAATGTCCCATATTTTTTTCCTAATATTCAAAAGCCGTAATGCTATTCATATTTTCATATATTTCACATTGACATACTTTAGCACTATATAGTGCAACCTTTTTTTATAAAAGTAGCTAGGCAGAGTTCAAGGTGCAGTGTACTGTTAGCAGAAGCAAGTACAAGTTGTGCTGGGCTTTGTGAGACGTTATCAAACTCTCTGCGGATATACCTGCAATGTCTGGAGCTCAAGGCTTAAGTCGGTGGCTATGGAGAGCACCAACACTCCTTCCATACAGAGGAAGTTGGACGTGGATCTGTATGAGGGAAAATTTATGGATTTCGGCAATACTGCAGGTCCGGATGGAAAATTTATGGGCTGACAGGAACTGTTACAGCGTGGATAGTTCAGGTGGAAATGAAAGTGAAGTTGGAAATGAACTGTGTTACTGAAACAAGAAACAAATGGTGCTGTGCTCTATACTGTGTGATATCTGATATCTTCACCTATCAAGTAAACTGTTAAATGTTATAATGTACCGGGTGTCCTCTGAGGCCTATGACACGGGTTCTCACCGTGCTGCCAACACTATGTCACGGATCCCAACAGTATGTCAGGGATCCTGGGGAGGATATCTTTATCGTCACCACTAACACAAATTTGTCACGAACCGGAGTTGTTTGGTTGCCCCTGGTTCCTTCTGAAGGGGATTTATCTATATCCCACTTCCCAGTTCCGGTTTGGAACCTGCAGCTCTCTGGCACCCCCCTTACCCTCAGGTCAGATTAGGTACTGCACCTAGGGTAATTAGTCGCCAGAAAGGCTGCCTGCTGTGTACTGGCTATTGGGCTCACCGCAGCGAGGGCAATTAACTACTCCCACTCAGGCGGAAACAATAATTAACAACACCGCCATCGCTACAGATTCCCAAACGCACAGAACAAAGTATGCTGCCACCAGCTCCGATTGCACCAAAGGTTAACGGGCCTGGAGCCAACCCAAATCAGTATCGTAATTCACCTCAGAGGACACAGTTCGTTATAGAGCAGAAGAGACAAGCTAGTAAAATTATATATTTTACTCCGTAAAAGATAGGCAGTATTTACAAAAAATATTAAAAAGATATTATAAAGGAGATGATCATATGTACATTTCAACTACAAATAAAATAAGGATTAAGATGGAAGAGAACACTCACATTTTGCTTAGGTCATTCCAGGCTAACCATGCTGGTGGAAGGAGCCAGACATCACAATGCATTACAGAGGGTCTTATTACAGCAGAGTCCCAGGCAAGCAAGAAAGCTGGGCTGAGTGCAGTAAGTTATACTTCTGGGCTTGTGACATCACTAAAGGGGCTGGTTTCACTGCACCCTCCCCTAGCTGCCCGGGTGCACATTTTGGTGAGAAAACTTATAATACTCATAAATGTGCTTGAGAACCTAGCAGAATAATTGCCCACACATCACTCATCTTATATTGAAATTATCTTTCTAATAAGTCTAAACTCGGACTAGCTATTCCACTTTGTTTAGGAGAAATCCATTTTTCGGATTCCTTGGGAGTTAGGCTTTAGCAAGAGGTGCTGTAGTGAAGCTCTATCGAAACACGTTTCAGATATGTAACTGTCATATTTCTATCACATACTGGTGTCGCATTATGACTTCTGTAATATCTCCCCCCATACAGCAAGCACATGGATTTCAAACAAAGAGACTTGTACACACTCCTGGCTTAATTAACATTCATATGGTAGGGGGGAAGGAAGGAGTGAGGAGAGAGTGTAGGGTTACAGAAGCCAGGGACAGATATCCCCTAGTTCAGGGGCTGCGAGGGGGGCCACATGCAGAATGTGTGATAACAAGGAAAAATCATACACCATTTTATACATTATCGTGACACCCTACAGGCGGCAAGTGAGTGTAATGCACCTTATACGATATAGAACATTGTGACTGGGACACAATTTATTTGTGTGGTGCCAGGGCATGGAAACGTAGCCCCTGGACCATGGCTAACCACTAGTGTTGAGCGATACCTTCCGATATCGGAAAGTATCGGTATCGGAAAGTATCGGATCTAATCCGATACCGATACCCGATCCCATTGCAAGTCAATGGGATGAAAATATCGGAATTAAAATAAACCCTTTCTTTCCTTGTAGGTTCATTCTACATGAAGGAAAACAACTAAGAATAATGTAGGATGTATTGGGGGAGGTGGCGGAGACATTAAAGGCACAGAGGTTTATCCCAATCAAATAGAATAGCAGGATTTTTATTTTTTTGACGTTCGGCGTTAGAAAGATTTTGACTATGTTATTTTTTATTTTATTTTGTCAGATATTGATGTTTCACTACTTCCACGCCCTTCACCTTCTTTTTTACTTCTCCCACACTTTCTTCTTCATTATCCTCATCATCAGCTTCTTTTACATCAACTATCTTCACCTTATTCATCTTCTTCTTCATCTTCTACCTATAATTTTTTTTTTTTACATTGTTCATATTCTTTTTATTTAACTATTATCTTCTTCATATTCAACTTCTTCATCATATTCTTATTTGTGACAGGCATTCCCGTAGTTGTTATCTATAAAAGTTTGAAGATTACACCTTCCGTTCTGCCTGTCACAAAAGAGTTACATTTGTCCGCGTTCAGTTTGGCCTGCAGCATCAGGCTTTATCCAGGGGCACCACGGGAAGGAACGGACTCACCCCCATACACTGCTTAGTCTTCTTCTGCTTATAATTTAGATAATATCTTTTGCTCTGATATTTAGTGTTATGCTTAATGTTCTTCTGCTCTTTGTTCTGCAGCCTCTTGTTCTTCTGCTTCTCGGTCTCCCATGTCGTCGTCGTCTCCAGGGTCGTCGTCTCCAGGGTCGTCGTCTCCGGGGTCGTTGTCATCGGGGTGGTCTTCAGGGTCATAGTCTCCAGGGTCGTCGTCATCTCAGTGGTTGTCGTCTCTGGTGTCGTCGTCATCTTAGGGGTGGTCTTCCGGGTCGTCGTCTTTAGGGTCTTGAACTTGGAAATGTAGCAGAAGGTACAAGAAGGCTGAGAAAATGCCGAGAAACAGCTGATGGAACTGGAACTTGGATGGCTACCCGAAGGTCCAAGAGCCAATGGAACTACCGAGGACCAGCTGACGTTACTGGAACCCGGTTACTAAGCAGCAGGTACCCGTGCCTGAAAGCACTACCAAGGACCACCTGACGTTGGTGGAACTCAGATACCCAGAGGGAGGCACCTAAGCCAAAGGCTCTGCCCGGAACCAGCTGACGGTACTGGAACCAGGATGGGGAGCAGAAGGTACAAGAGCAAAAGACACTGCCGAGAACCAGCTGACGGTACTGGAACCCGGATGGGTAGCCGAAGGTCCAAGAGGCAATGGAACTACCGAGGACCAGCTGACGTTACTGGAACCCGGTTACTAAGCAGGAGGTACCCGTGCCTGAAAGCACTACCAAGGACCACCTGACGTTGGTGGAACTCGGATACCCAGAGGGAGGCACCTAAGCCAAAGGCTCTGCCCGGAACCAGCTGACGGTACTGGAACCAGGATGGGGAGCAGAAGGTACAAGAGCAAAAGACACTGCCGAGAACCAGCTGATGGTACTGGAACCCGGATGGGTAGCCAAAGGTCCAAAAGCCAATGGAACTACCGAGGACCAGCTGACGTTACTGGAACCCGGTTACTAAGCAGGAGGTACCCGTGCCTGAAAGCACTACCAAGGACCACCTGACGTTGGTGGAACTCGGATACCCAGAAGGAGGCACCTAAGCCAAAGGCTCTGCCCGGAACCAGCTGCCGGTGCTGGAACCAGGATGGGGACCTATTCAAGCTTGTCTTCCTAGAGCCCCAACTAGCGGTGTTGGAGCAAAGGGTCAGCAGGGGGAGCAGAGTGTAGGCCGAAGCCTTCACTGGAGGCATTTGTAGGTCTGTTGTGTCTGCATGGCTGTTGCAGGACACATTGCCGGCTACACAGCAGGGGAACAGCTGGCGGTGCTGAACCCCACTGACACATTGGCGAGGTGTTTTTCTCTGTGCAGCCAGCACTTCGGGGCACCAACTGGCGGTGTTAGAGCCCAGGCTCTGCAGGGGGAGCAGAGTGTAGGCCGAAGCCTAATTGAACCAATTTTAAAGGTAACCTTTAACCCCCCCTCAGGTGTTACAAACTAGAAGAGCCACGCCTTATGCAGCAGTAGTGCTGCACAAGTCAAAGATTGCTCTTTTAATTTTGTTCCTTGCACAAGCTGAATGAAACACGTACAACATTTTGGCCCTTATACAGTCAATCTGTCTTGGAGGCGGGAGTTCCCTTCGTAATGAGACGCAGCACAGCTGGCAAAAATACCACCTTGGTGCTTGGCGCGGCCTCCTGAGCATCGCATTTTGATGTACAGGAGTCTGCGTTGTTGCGTTATCCCTTGGCCATGCGCTGCCCGTCTTCTGACATCATTTCATGTCGGCTGGTGCGGTTCGCGATGCCCATGAATCCCAGCCCCGCAGTGTCTTTACAGTGTTTCACACTGCGGGGCTGGGATTCATGGCCTGGCGCAGTACATATGTTCGCCTCTCGCTCGTGTCCTTACACCTGCTACAGACTGTGCGGCGTCAGCTGATCCCTTATCGCATGCCACGGCCATGAAGCCGCACAGTCTGAAGAAGGCGGAAGGAGCTGAGTGACAGCCTGGCGAAGATATGCACTGCTCATGCCCGTCAATAACACCCTCGCAGTCAAAATAAATAAGACACCGAGGGGCGTTGTGTCGGGCAGGGCGGCCGCAGAGGCGCAGCCAGCCAAACAATGATGTCAGAAGAAGGGCTGTGCTACCAAGGGGGTCGTTGCGTGTCATTACAAAGGAAAGTCACACCTCAGGGACGTTTTACTGGTCTCAGGGGACACATTGTAGACGTGTTCTGTTCCACGGGTGCAAGGAGAATAAGTTTATGAGCCACCTTGCACACATGCAGCATTACTGCTGTACAAGGTGGCTGTAAAACATACAAACACCTGGGGGTGGGGCGACAGGATCCCTTCAATTTCAGTTCTTGTGTCTGCGTGGCTTTTGCAGGACACGATGCCGGCTACACAGGAGGGGAACAGCTGGCGGTGCTGAACCCCACTGACACATTGGCGAGGTGTTTTACTCTGTGCAGCCAGCACTTCGGGGCACCAACTGGCGGTGTTAGAGCCCAGGCTCTGCAGGGGGAGCAGAGTGTAGGCCGAAGCCTAATTGAACCAATTTTAAAGGTAACCTTTAACCCCCCCTAAGGTGTTACAAACTAGAAGAGCCACGCCTTATGCAGCAGTAGTGCTGCACAAGTCAAAGGTTGCTCTTTTAATTTTGTTCCTTGCACAAGCTGAATGAAACACGTACAACATTTTGGCCCTTATACAGTCAATCTGTCTTGGAGGCGGGAGTTCCCTTCGTAATGAGACGCAGCACAGCTGGCAAAAATACCACCTTGGTGCTTGGCGCGGCCTCCTGAGCATCGCCTTTTGATGTACAGGAGTCTGCGTTGTTGCGTTATCCCTTGGCCATGCGCTGCTCGTCTTCTGACATCATTTCATGTCGGCTGGTGCGGTTCGTGATGCCCATGAATCCCAGCCCCGCAGTGTCTTTACAGTGTTTCACACTGCGGGGCTGGGATTCATGGCCTGGCGCAATACATATGTTTCCCTCTCGCTCGTGTCCTTACACCTGCTACAGACTGTGCGGCGTCAGCTGATCCCTTATTGCATGCCACGGCCATGAAGCCGCACAGTCTGAAGAAGGCGGAAGGAGATGAGTGACAGGCGAAGATATGCACTGCTCATGCCCGTCAATCACACCCTCGCAGTCAAAATAAATAAGACACCGAGGGGCGTTGTGTCGGGCAGGGCGGCCGCAGAGGCGCAGCCAGCCAAACAATGATGTCAGAAGAAGGGCTGTGCTACCAAGGGGGTCGTTGCGTGTCATTACAAAGGAAAGTCACACCTCAGGGACGTTTTAATGGTCACAGAGGACACATTTTAGACGTGTTCTGTTCCACGTGTGCAAGGGGAATAAGTTTCTGAGCCACTTTGCACACATGCAGCATTACTGCTGTACAAGGTGGCTGTGAAACATACAAACGCCTGGGGGAGGGGGGACAAGTTCCCTTCAATTTCAGTTCTTGTGTCTGCGTGGCTGATGCAGGACACGATGCCGGCTACAGAGCAGGGGATTAGCTGGCGGTGCTGAACCCCACTGACACATTGCCTGGTGTTTTTCTCTGTGCAGCTAGCAGTACCGGGCACCAACTGGCGGTGTTGGAGCCCAGGGTCAGCAGGAGGAGAGGGAGCAGAGTGTAGGCCGAAGCCTGCACTGGCGGCAGCTTTGTGTCTGCGTGGCTGTTGCAGGACACGTTGCCGGCTACACAGCAGGGGTACAGCTGGCGTTGCTGAACCCCACTGACACATTGGCTGGTGTTTTTCTCTGTGCAGCTAGCACATCTGGGCGCCAACTGGTGGTGTTAGAGCCCAGGGTCAGCCGGAGGAGCATAGTGTAGGCCGAAGCCTGCACTGGAGCAAGTTGAAAGGGAACCTTTAACCCCCCCCCAGGGGTTTGTAGCTGAAAGAGCCATATTGTACAGCACTAGTGCTGGAAAAGGTAAACTTAGCTCTTTTAATTATGGTCCTTGCAAACGCTGAACTTGACACTTATGAAATGTGTCCCCTCACACCGTTAAACCGTCCGGTCGGAGGGACTTTCCTTTGTCATGTGACGCAGCACAGTCTTACCCCCTTGGCGCCATGCGCCACCTCCTCAGCGTTGTTTGAATCTGTCCCGGAGCCTGCGCTGTTTTGTTAGCCCTTGTCCATGCACACATTTTGCGCTGCCCATCTTCTGACATCATTTGGTGTCAGGCTGGCTGCGCCTGTGCGGCTGCGCTGGCCAAGATCCCGCCTCGCTGTGTCATCTAATGTAATCACTCTGCGGACCTGTTATCCATGGGCATGCGCAGTGCATATCCTTGCCTCTCACTCCCCTCCTTCCAGCTTCTTCAGACTGTGCGGCGTCATGGCCGTGGCATGCTATTAAGGATCAGCTGACGGCGCACAGTCTGAAGAAGGCTGAGGGAGATGAGAGAGAGGCGGATGTTAAGATATGCACTGCGCATGTCCATGGATCACAGGCCCGCAGTGGTATTAAATCAGAAGACACTACGAAGCGGGATCTCGTCCAGTGCGGCCGCACAGGCGCAGCCAGCCTGACACCAAATGATGTCAGAAGATGGGCAGCGCAAAATGTGTGCATGGACAAGGGCTAACATAACAGCGCAGGCTCCGGGACAGATTCAAACAACGCTGAGGAGGCGGCGCACGGCGCCAAGGGGGTAAGAATGACAGCTGTGCTGCGTCACATGACAAAGGAAAGTCCCTCCGACCGGACGGTTTAACGGTGTGAGGGGACACATTTCATAAGTGTCAAGTTCAGCGTGTGCAAGGAGCACCACAAAAAGAGCTACTTTTTCCTTTTGCATCATTATTACTGCTGCACAAGGTGGCTCTTTCAGTAACAAATGCCTTGGGGGGGGGGGAAAGGTTCCCTTAAATTTAAGTTGTTGTGCCTGTGTGGCGGTCGCATGACATGTTGCCGTATACACAGCAGGGGAGCAGCAGGCATTACTGAACCCCACTAACACATTGGCGAGGTGTTTGGCTCTGTGCGGACAGCAATTCTGGACAACAACTAGCGGTGTTGTAGCCCAGGGACAGCAGGAGGAGGAGGTGGAGGAGATAGGAGGGATTGCCACACACACAGCTGGGGAACAGCTGACGTTACTGAACCCCAATACAGAGGAGCGACTGTTGACTGTGCGTACAGCACTACCAGGCAACAACTAGCGGTGTTGGAGCCCAGGGACAGCAGGAGGAGGAGGTGGAGGAGATAGGAGGGATTGCCACACACACAGCTGGGGAACAGCTGACGTTACTGAACCCCAATAACAGAGGAGCGACTGTTGACTGTGCGTACAGCACTACCAGGCAACAACTAGCGGTGTTGTAGCCCAGGGACAGCAGGAGGAGGAGGTGGAGGAGATATGAGGGATTGCCACACACACAGCTGGGGAACAGCTGACGTTACTGAACCCCAATAACAGAGGAGCGACTGTTGACTGTGCGTACAGCACTACCAGGCAACAACTAGCGGTGTTGTAGCCCAGGGACAGCAGGAGGAGGAGGTGGAGGAGATAGGAGGGATTGCCACACACACAGCTGGGGAACAGCTGACGTTACTGAACCCCAATAACAGAGGAGCGACTGTTGACTGTGCGTACAGCACTACCAGGCAACAACTAGCGGTGTTGGAGCCCAGGGACAGCAGGAGGAGCAGAGGAACACAGTGTAGGCCGAAGCCTGATTGGAGTAAGTCGAAAGGGAACCTTTAACCCCCCCCAAGGCGTTTGTAGCTGAAAGAGCCAGCTTGTGCAGCACAAAGGATGCAAAAGGAAAAGGTGGCTCTTTTCATTATGCTCCTTGCAAACACAGAACTAAACACTTATAAAATGTGTCCCTTGATACCGTGAGACCGTCCCGGAGGTGGGACTTTCCTTCGTAATATGACGCAGCACAGCTGTCATTCCTACCCCCTTGGCGCCGTACCCCGGATCCTCAGCGTTGTTTGATTCCGTCCCGGAGCCTGCGCTGTTATGTTATCCCTTGGCCAGGCACACTTAGCGCTGCCCATCTTCTGACATCATTTGGTGTCAGGCTGGCTTCACCTGTGCGGCCGCGCTGGCCGAGAGCCCGCCTCGCAGTGTCGTCTAATGTAATCCCCCCGCGGGCCTGGGATCCGTGGCCATGCGCAGTGCATATCCTCGCCTCTCACTCCCCTCCCTACGGCTTCTTCAGACTGTGTGGCGTCACGGCCGTGGCATGCTATTAGGGATCAGCTGACGGCGCACAGTCTGAAGAAGGCATAGGGAGATGAGTGAGAGGCGGAGGTTCAGATATGCACTGCGCATGTCCATGGATCTCAGGCCCCCAGTGGGATTAAATCAGAAGACACTGCGAGGCGGGCTCTCGGCCAGCGCGGCCGCACAGGCGCAGTCAGCCCGACACCAAATGATGTCAGAAGAGGGGCAGCGCTAAGTGTGCCTGGCCAAGGGATAACATAACAGCGCAGGCTCCGGGACGGAATCAAACAACGCTGAGGAGCCGGGGCACGGCGCCAAGGGGGTAGGAATGACAGCTGTGCTGCGTCATATTTCGAAGGAAAGTCCCACCTCCGGGACGGTTTTACGGTATCAGTGGACACATTTTATAAGTGTTAAGTTCTGCGTGTGCAAGGAGCTAAACAAAAATAGCTACCTTTTCCTTGTGCAGCATTACTGCTGCACAAGGTGGCTCTTTCAGTAACAAACGCCTTGGGGTGGACAGGTTCCCTTACATTTCAGTTGTTGTGTCAGCGTGGCGGTCGCAGGACACATTGCCGGCTACACAGCTGCGGATCAGCTGACGTTACTGAAACCCAATAACACTGGGTCGTATGTTTTGACTGTGCAGACGGCACTTCTGAGCCTCAACTGGCGGTGTTGGAGCCCAGGAATTACAGTTCAGGTGGTAGAAAGATGAACACAACAGGAGACCTGGATACTGTAGACAGTCACCTAATTATTTAATCAGGAAGAGGAGTGGCAAATTCCTGCGAGATCCAGGCCTTGTTCATTTTCAGGAAAGTAAGCCGGTCAACGTTATCGGAGGATAGTCGCATGCGACGGTCAGTTAGTACACCACCTGCAGCACTAAAGACGCGTTCCGATAATACACTAGCCGCAGGGCAAGCCAGCACCTCCAATGCATACTGGCTTAGCTCTGGCCATGTATCCAGCTTTGAGACTCAAAACTTGAAAGGGGAAGAGCCGTCTGGGAGTACAGCAAGAGGGCAAGACATGTAGTCTGTCACCATCTGACGGAACCGTTGCCTCCTGCTGACTGGAGCCGTCTGTGATGGTGTAGACTTTTGTGGCGGGCACAAAAAACTGTGCCACAGTTGGGCCATACTGGTCTTGCCTTGGGCAGAGGCACTGCTTCTGCTCCCTCTTTGTGCAGAGCCTCCTCCACTGCCTGGACGCACTGAGCTGCTTTGTAATGCACTAGCAGCACTTCTCTCAGTTGGAATGGAGAAGATGATGGAATTCACCAGTGTGTCTTGGTACTCCCGCATTTTTCGCTCCCGGTTCAACGGTGTGATGAGGCTTTCTACGTTGTCCCGGTAGCGAGGATTGAGGAGGGTGAACACCCAATAATCAGACATGTTGAGAATGTGGGCGATGCGGCGGTCGTTTCTCAGGCACTGCAGCATGTATTCCACCATGTGCTGCAGACTGCCAACTGGACAAGAAATGCTGTCCCCTGCTGGAGGCGTGATCTCTGCCCGCTCGTCATCACCCCACCCTCGCTGTACACACTGAGTACTGGACAATTGTGTAACTCCCTCCTCTGGACGGATGTCTTACTCCTCCATTGACTCCTCCTCATCCTCCTCACAAAGTGTCCCCTGCCTACGCATTTGTGAGGAACCACGTGGTGCTGACTGTCCAGAAGATGATGGAAATGGTGAATCCTCATCCTCCACCTCTTCCACAACATCATCCCTTAGCGCTTGCAGTGATTTTTCAAGCAGGCAGATAAGGGGGACAGTCATGCTGACTAGTGCATCATCTGCACTTGCCATCCACGTGGAATAATCGAAGGGACGCAAAACCTGGCAGACGTCCTTCATAGTGGCCCACTCTGTGGTTGTGAAGTCTGAACGGCGCGGAGTGCGACTTCTTTGCGCCTGATGCAGCTGGTACTCCATTACAGCTTGCTGCTGCTCACACAACCGCTCCAACATATGTAACGTGGAATTCCACCTGGTAGGTAGGTCACATATGATGCGATGTTCTGGCAGGCGGTGTCGGCGCTGCAGAGCCGCAATGCGCGATTTTGCCGTACTGGAACGCCGCAAGTGAGCACACTCTAGGCGGACCTTGTGCAGCAGTGCATCTAGATCCGGATAGTCCCTCAAAAAACTCTGCATGACCAAATTGAGCACATGTGCCAGACATGGGATGTGAGTGAGGTTGCCGAGGCCCAGAGCTGCCACCAGATTTCGGCCATTATCACACACTACCATGCCTGGCTGGAGATTCGCTGGCACAAACCACACATCGCTCTCCTGCTTGATGGCATTCCAGAGCTCCTGCGCTGTGTGGCTTCGATTCCCCAAAGAAATTAATTTCAAGACGGCCTGTTGACGTTTGGCCACGGCTGTGCTCATGTCGGTCGTAACAGGTAAACGTTCATCACGGGTCCATGTGGAGGTGGACTGTGACGGCTCCTGCAGCGATGATTCTGAGGAACTGGTGTAAGAGGAGGAGTCAATGCGTACAGAATGGATTCCTGCAATCCTTGGAGTGGGCAGGACACGGCCTGCGCCACTCGCACGATCTGTACCCGGCTCAACGACATTAACCCAATGGGCAGTGAGGGAAAGGTATTGCCCCTGTCCATGTTGACTGGTCCACGCATCGGTGGTGAGGTGGACCTTGCTACTGACGGCGTTCAGTAGCGCGTGTTTTATGTGTCCCTCCACATGCTTGTGCAGGGCAGGGACAGCTTGCCTGCTGAAGTAAAAGCGGCTGGGCACATTGTACTGTGGGACTGCCAATGACATCAAGTCACGGAAGCTGTCAGTCTCCACCAGCCTGAATGACAGCATTTCCAGTGACAGAAGTTTGGCAATGCCTGCAGTCAGAGCCTGTGCTCGTGGGTGGTTTGACGAGAAAGGCCGCCTTTTCTCCCATGCCTGTACTACCGATGGCTGTAGACTGGGCTGGGAGTGTGTGGATGACTGGGAAAGTGGTGCTGCGGGTGGAATTACAGTGGGTCTCTGGACAACAGGGCCAGAGGTTCTTCCACGGCGATCCTGGGAGGAAGCCGAACCAGCTGCGTGTGAGCTGGAGGAAGAGGCAACACGAGCTGAAGAGGTGGTAGCTGCCGCTGTTGGTTGGCCTAGCTCTTCAGTGTGTTTTTCTAACTCCGCCGCGTGCCTGTTGCGCACATGTTTCCACATGTTGGAGGTATTGAGGTTGCTGACATTTCGACCTCTTTTGACTTTGTGATGACACACCTTGCATTTGACATAGCAAATGTCATCTGCAACTGTGTCAAAAAAGGGCCAGACACTGCAAGTCTTGGGAGCGCCCTTTTTGGCTTTTGGAACAGACATGCTTCTAAAGGGTGCCAACGTGGAGGCTACAGGCTGCGCAGTCTTCCCCCTCCCTCTACCTCTTTGGACCGTCCTAGGAATCTCTTCCTCGGAGCTGCTCCCACCACCTTCCTGTCCCTCACGCCACGATGGGTCAAGGACCTCATCATCTACACTACCCTCTGCCACCAACTGCTCCTCCTGGGTAGTCCCAGCAGCAGAGAACGCACCAGAAAGTGGCACCTGAGTGTCATCATCAGCGGATGCGGCCTGCGATGTGGTGACCGGAGGCACTGGCCCACCCGCCTCTTCAGAGGAAGAGAGAAAAAGCTGTTGGGCATCACTGCACCCTGCCTCTTCTTCCATTTCTCCAATGCTGCTTGGCTGGCCCCCTGTTTCCAAGCCAAGAGATTCAGAGAACAGAAGTAGAGACGGCTCCTGTCCTGGGCTCTCTGTCTGCCTGGCCAATTTGGCAGGTGGTGAAGAGACAGATGGCTGCTCTCCAGTGCTCTGTGTCTGAGAGGATGTGGCACTAATTGAAGTCGATGCGTTAGCTGCCATCCATCTGACAACGGCTTCAATTTGGTCTTCACGCAGCAGCGGTGTACGGCGCTCTGCGACAAAGCTGCGCATGAAGGACTGTTCCCTGCTGAAACTGGGTGATGATGAGTCACCGGTGCCCGCAGCAGGCACAGAATCCCCACGTCCTCTCCCTGCTCCGCGCCCATGCCCACATGCCTTACTCCCTGCCTTCTTCATCTTGGTTGACTGATAAAGATAAGCAGAAAAGTACTAACGGCTTAGTGTGCTTATTCCTGAACAGCTCCTAACAGGTATAAGAAACACTAATTTTCTAAAGTGTGGACTAGACTTTAATATGAGCTAATGTGGCCTACACAAATGTAAAGTGGTGTGTTTGGTGAACTTTATTATTTATTTATTTTTGGGGGGCTGAACTGACAACAGAGAGAGCTGCAGTCACACGGAGACTGTGCAGACAGCCGTTAACGGTGCTGCAAGGCCCAAAAAACCTCCTCTACTTTATCCTATGTAGTGTTTTTCCACAAGTTAGCTGGATACGGGTGGAAAGACACTAATAGGAATTTTTTGAAAAAATGTGCAGCAGCCTGCACTACTTAAAACAAAAGGAAAATTGATTTTACGGTATGACGCAGTGAACAACCCTGAGCTGGATACAACCAGGCTATGGCTGCTCACAGACTACAGGGCGAGCTGCAGTCACACGGAGACCGTGCAGACAGCCGTAAACGGCGCTGCAAGGCCCAAAAAACCTCTTCTACTTTATCCTATGTAGTATTTTTCCACAAGTTAGCTGGATACGGGTGGAAAGACACTAATAGGAATTTTTTGAAAAAATGTGCAGCAGCCTGCACTACTTAAAACAAAAGGAAAATTGATTTTACGGTATGACGCAGTGAACAACCCTGAGCTGGATACAACCAGGCTATGGCTGCTCACAGACTACAGGGCGAGCTGCAGTCACACGGAGACCGTGCAGACAGCCGTAAACGGCGCTGCAAGGCCCAAAAAACCTCCTCTACTTTATCCTATGTAGTGTTTTTCCACAAGTTAGCTGGATACGGGTGGAAAGTCACTAATAGGAATTATTAGAAAAAATGAGCAGCAGACTACACTACTTGAAAAAAAAAAAAAAAGAACAGTATGAGGCAATGAACCACCCTCCCTGAACTGAATACAACCAGCTATGGATGGCCTATGGCTGCACACAGACTAGAGAGTGGGCTGCACTCACACACACACACACACACACAGACCTTGCAGATCGCTGTGAAAACAGCGCTGCAAGGCAAAAGCAAGGTGATTAGTAGGTGAACACAGCGGTTGCTAAATTAGCCTTGGAAAAGCACAAAGAAGCAAATCGCTATCTCTAAACTGGCCCTCAGTCAGCAAACAGCGTCCTGTCACTAACTGAATTCACAGCAGAGTGAGCGCAAAATGGCGCCAGCGACTTTTAAACTGCATCATGACATCATTTCAGCAGCCAATCACAGCCTTGCCAGTAGTTTCATGCCCTCCATGCTGAACAGGATGTGCTCACACTTGGAATCATCCTCATTGGCTGATTTTGTGCAAATTTGTGCAGTTTGAATCCTGGGAACTTCCGATTTCGGTATCCGATACGCGGCAAGTATCGGATCTCGGTATCGGAATTCCGATACCGCTAAGTATCGGCCGATACCCGATACTTGCGGTATCGGAATGCTCAACACTACTAACCACCCTGCGCACCTTACAAAAGCATACTAAACCTGGAGAGCATTGCAATTTGAGCCACAGCTGTGGTTACACTGTAAAATAAAAGAGTGTGGATTTAGTCAAACTACTTGGTCAAGTCAGATTTAAGAAAACCTGACATGGGCTTTTATTTTTGAGAGACCTAAAGGAAGGTTATTATTATTTATTTATATAGCACCATTAATTCCATGGTGCTGTGCATGAGAAAGGGGTTACATACAGGGTTATAGATATCATTTACAGTAAACAGGTTTACAGTGACACACTAGTACAGAGGGGATAGGACCCTGTCCTTGCGGACTTACATTCTATGGGATAGTGGGGAAGAGACAGAAGTTAGGGGTGAGGCGGCGGCAGCTCTGGTGGTGGTGAGGTGGCGGCTCTATTATTGTAGGCTGTAGGCTTTCCTGAAGAGATGGGTTTTCAGGTTCTGTCTGAAGGATCCGAGAGTGGTGGACAATCGGACGTGGTGAGGCACGGAATTCCAGAGGATGGGGGATATTCGGGAGAAATCTTGGAGGCGATTGTGTGAGGAACGAATATGTGTGGAGGAGAGTACGAGGTCTTGGGATGAACGAAGATTATGTGAGGGAAGATATTGGGAGATTAGTTCAGAGATATAGGGAGGGGACAGGTTGTGGATGGCTTTGTAGATCAGTGTTAGTAGTTTGAACTGGATTCGCTGGGGGATTGGGAGCCAGTGGAGGGATTTGCAGAGGGGAGAAGCAGGGGAGTAGCGAGGAGAGAGGTGTATTAGGCGGGCAGCAGAGTTGAGGACAGACTGGAGTGGTGCAAGAGAGTTAGCGGGGAGGCCACAGAGAAGGGTGTTGCAGTAATCAAGGCGGGAGATGATGAGAGCATGCACAAGAGTTTTGGTAGATTGTGGGCTGAGGAAGGAACGGATTCTGGCAATATTTTTGAGTTGGAGACAACAGGAGGTGGCAAGAGCTTGGACGTGAGGTTTGAAGGACAGGGCAGAGTCAAGAGTTACCCCGAGGCAGCGGATTTCAGGAGCGGGAGAGAGCGTGATGCCGTTTACCATAATAGATAGATTGGGTAGGGGGGATACGTGAGGTGGGGGAAAGATGATGAATTCGGTTTTGTCTACATTGAGTTTTAGGAAGCGAGAGGTGAAGAAGGAGGATATGGCTGACAGACACTTCGGGATTCTGGACAGCAGGGAGGTGACATCTGGGCCAGAGAGGTAGATCTGAGTGTCGTCTGCATACAGGTGGTACTGGAAGCCATGGGACTTTACGAGTTGTCCTAGGCCAAGGGTATAGATGGAAAAAAGTAGGGGTCCTAGGACAGAGCCTTGAGGGACTCCAACAGAGAGAGGGCGGGATGAGGAGGTAGTGTGGGAGTGGGAAACGCTAAATGTGCGTTTGGATAGGTATGAGGCAATCCAGGACAGGGCAAGGTCTTTGATGCCAAGGGAAGAAAGAATCTGTATCTGTAGTAGGCAGTGATCGACTGTGTCGAAAGCAGAGGACAGGTCAAGGAGGAGGAGGATGGAGAACTGTCTGTTAGCTTTGGCTGTGACTAGGTCATTAGTAATTTTTGTCAGGGCAGTTTTGGTGGAGTGGTGGGGGCGGAAGCCAGATTGTAGGTTGTCAAGGAGAGAGTTAGATGAGAGGTGGGAGGAAAGTTGACCATGGACATGCTGCTCAAGGAGTTTTGAAGCAAACGGGAGCAGTGATATGGGGCGATAGCTGGGCATAGAAGTTGGGTCAAGGTTAGTTTTTTTGAGGATGGGTGTGATGGTGGCATGTTTGAAGGCAGAGGGGAAGGTACCAGAAGAGAGTGACAGGTTGAAGAGATGGGTTAGGCTGGAATAAGCGTGTTAGTGAGGTTGGGGAGCAGGTGGGAAGGCATGGGGTCAAGTGCACAGGTGGTGAGGTTTGATTTGGAAAAGAGGCGAGTAAGCTCTCCTTCAGTGATGTTGGAGAGGGAGGTTATTAGGGAAGGGCAGAGGTCTGGTATATGGAGTGGTTGGGGTGGTGGACAAGTAAAAATTTGCCTTGTTTGGTCGATCTTGTTTTTGAAGTAGGTGGCAAAGTCCTCGGAAGAGATGAAGGGATTTGGAGGTGGCAGTGGTGGGAGGAGGAGAGAGTTAAATGTGCTGAACAGTTGTTTTGGGTTGTAGGATAGGGAAGATACAAGGTTAGTGAAATAGGTCTGTTTAGCAGAGGTGAGAGCTGATTTGAAGTCAAATGTATCTTGTGTAGCATGGCTAAAGGGTGTGTAGTCGACGGGAGATATGTGTCGCATAGGTGGCTTGTTGCTGTAATGTAGCCCGGAGTATTTCTTTGTTGCACATAACCATGTATATATATGTGTTTCAGGACCTGTGGTGATATCAGACCACATGGCTAATCATGTGATGGGTTACTGGGTGTGGTTAGCTCTATATAAGACAGGCTAATCCTTAACACAGTAGATATGTGTGGAGGTGCTAGCCTCTAGAGTGTGTTAAGGCTCCAGGACTGAGCCTGAAGGACTGAACATTTGTTTTTTTCCTTTGCCTGAACTAAAGGCTATTTGTTCTCTGTTTATGCCAACTGGTTTATGGAGCAATAAACCTTTGAACTTTTGTTGGAACCTGCCTCCTAAGTGTCAGCCGTCGCACCTGAGTGAGTGAAACCCCTACAATTGGTGGTAGACGTGCGGGCAGCGTTCCGAGCGGAGACATAAGTCTATTATTGGATGTCCTGGGTCAAGTCTGTTGTAAGCCAGCAAGCATTGCCGGGGAAAATGGAGGACCTGCTGAAACACTTGGTCCAGTCGCAGCTAGAGTCCAACAGGCTATTGATGCAGCAGATACAACAGAGCCAGCAGCAGCAACGGCAGAGCCAGCAGGAGCAACGGCAGCAGATGCAACAGAACCAGCAGGAGCAACGGCAGCAGATGCAGCTTCTGGCAGCCACCATCCAGGGCAAAATGAGCGCCCCAATCCCAGGTCTGGCTGATGACACCCACGTCCGGAAGACGGTAAGAAGCGCATTGTAGAAAATGACTCCCGGGGATGATGTTGAGGCCTTCCTGACGGTGTTTGAGAGGGTCGCTGAGAGGGAAAAACTTCCGCCAGAGCAGTGGGCAGAGGTATTGGCGCCTTACCTGACGGGGGAACCTCAGAAGGCGTACTATGATTTGACCTTGCAGGATGCCAAGGAGTATCACAAGTTGAAAGCCGAGGTTCTCACACGTTTGGGGGTGACACTGACTGTTAGGGCACAGCGAGTTCACTGCTGGGCCTATCACTGGGATAAACCGCCTCGCTCCCAAATGTTTGACCTGTTGCACCTGGTCCAGAAATGGCTGCAGCCAGAGTCCTCTACGCCTGCACAGATGGTAGAACAGGTGATGATGGATCGGTTTGTGCATTCCCTCCTTAGGTCCATACAGACTTGTGTTGCCCAGGGTGATCCCCAGCATGCAGACGAACTGATCGGACTGGTCGAGAGATACCAAGGGATGGAAGGCTCCTTTGGGAGGCAGCCCATGCCGTACTGGGGGTCCCAGAAAGGTGCTGAGTCCCAAAAAGGGGTGGTGCATCCAAGGTTACAAAGGGTGGGGGAGGTGGTGCCCAAGGTCCCTTCGGGTGATATTATTTGCTGGAGGTGCCACGGGCCAGGACATATAGCTGCCCGTTGTTCCCAGACCACTGAGCAGATGGACTGCAGCATCGGACGCCGTAGTTCATACTATGCATATCCAGCCTGCAGTGTGAACTCTCCGCCCAACGAGGGGCCTCAAGCGTGTTCTGTAAAGGTGAACGGTCGAGCAGCAATGGCGCTGTTAGACTCAGGGAGCTTAGTAACCCTGGAGAGGGCCATTTTCCCTCTCCACCTGCTCCCGGGAAAGAAGGTCGGCGTGCGGTGCATACATGTGCATGCAAAGGACTACCCTTTGGCCAGGGTGGACATTGAAACGGCATGTGGCACTGAGTCCCACATAGTCGGCGTCGTGCAGGACTTGTTGCACCCTATAATTATTGGCCGGGATTTCTGTTTGTTTTGGGATTTGTGGGGAAAAGGTTCTGAGCTCCCTAGCAAGAGTAGGGAACCAATGAACCCTGGAAGGGTGTCACCACACCCAGAGACAGACAGGTTTCCTTTTTGTGTTCTGGTTGGGGATGAGGAGGAAGTGTCCCCTGCATCTGACATTATGGAGTTAGGGGTAACTGGTGAAAATTTTGGGACTGCCCAACATAGGGACCCCACTCTGAGGGAAGCCTTTAATAATGTCACAGTTATTGATGGGGTGATACAGGAGCCAGGGGCAGACACAAGATTTCCCCATTTTCTGATGAGTGGGGAGTTGTTGTACCGGGTCACGAAAATAAGGGAGGAGTTGGTAGAGCAGTTGGTAGTGCCGGGTCCATATAGAGGGAAGGTGTTGGACATGGCCCATTCACACATCTTGGGTGGACACCTAGGGGTGGAAAAAACGCAGGAACGGGTTGTACAGAGGTTCTATTGGCCTGGGTGTCACCGGGAAATAGTGAACTATTGCAGGTCTTGCCCTACATGTCAGCTAACTGCTCCCACTCCTCATTTCCGGAACCCCCTTGTGCCACTGCCCATTATTGAGGTGCCATTCGAGAGAATTGCCATGGACTTGGTTGGTCCCTTAGTTAAATCAGCCCGGGGCCATCAGTATATATTAGTCATCCTGGACTATGCCACACGCTATCCTGAGGCAATTCCCTTGAGAAATTCTTCCTCGAAGAGTATAGCCCGCGAGTTGGTCCATGTCTTTTCCCGGATAGGTCTGCCGAAGAAGATCCTGACTGACAAGGGGACACCTTTCATGAGCAAGGTGATGAGGGGGTTATGCAAAGCCCTGAAAAGTAACTCCATCGTAGTTAAGCAGCCCAGAAGATGAGGTTGGAGCGGTTACTATAGCGGAGACGCTATCGAAGACCCAGAAACAGCAGTGCCGGGAGTTACTCCAGAAAAACAGGGACCTATTTTCAGAGTTGCCAGGACACACGAAGGTCATAGAGCACGAGGTCCTAACAGAGCCACAAGTGCGGGTGAACGTGAAGCCCTATCGAATTCCTGAGGCTCGTCGAGAAGTTATCTCCAAGGAAGTGGAGAGTATGTTGAAGCTTGGAGTCATTGAGGAATCCAAGAGCGGTTGGTCGAGCCCAATTGTCCTGGTCCCAAAACCTGATGGAGAGTGGAGGTTTTGCAACGACTATCGGAAGTTGAATGAGGTCTCCAAGTTTGACGCTTATCCCATGCCCCGCGTTGATGAGCTCATCAAAAGGCTTGGGCACGCCAGATATATATCCACCTTGGATTTGACAAAAGGGTATTGGCAGATCCCCATGGCACAGGAAGCCAAGGAGAAGACGGCCTTTTCGACACCTGATGGATGCTTCCAGTATGTCCGGATGTCGTTTGGCCTACAAGGAGCTCCGGCGACCTTCCAGAGGGCTATGGATAGAGTCCTTGCACCCCATAAGGCCTACGCTGCTGCGTACCTAGATGATATCGTCATCTTTAGCCCGGACTGGGAGAGTCATCTGGAGAAAGTCCAAGCAGTGTTTGATGCTCTAAGAGAGGCGGGGTTTACAATAAACCCGAAGAAGTGTGCCTTGGGTAAGGAAGAAGCTAAATACCTAGGCTATATAGTGGGTCGTGGAGAAATAAAGCCCCAAATCAGGAAAGTGGAGGCAATCCAAACATGGCCGAAACCACTGTCCAAAAAGCAAGTTAAAACCTTTCTGGGAATCGTGGGATATTACAGGAGGTTCATCCCGAACTTCGCCACAGTGGCTGCGCCTCTGACTGATCTGCTAAAGGGGACAAAATCAGTGATGGTTAAATGGTCCGAAGAGACAGAGTCAGCCTTCCAAGAGTTGAAAGGGGCTCTATGTAAGCAGCCCGTTCTGATGGCCCCGGACTTCAAGAAAAAATTTATTCTTCAGACAGATGCCTCAGATGTTGGGGTAGGAGCAGTCCTTTCCCAAGAGCTACATGGGGAGGAGCATCCTGTTCTCTATCTGAGTAGAAAGCTGTCCTCATCTGAGAAGAACTACTCAGTCGTAGAAAAAGAGTGTTTGGCCATAAAGTGGGCGGTGGACACGTTACGGTACTATCTGCTGGGTCGTAAATTCAGACTAATATCTGACCATGCCCCACTTAGATGGATGAGGGAAACAAAAGGTAGAAATGCTAGGGTCACCCGTTGGTTCTTAGCCCTGCAGGACTTCAGTTTCCATGTGGAACATAGGGCCGGAAAGCTGCACGGTAATGTGGATGCCCTATCAAGAGTCCCTTGTTTAGTGGGGGAAAGTGCCAAGCCCCACAGCTTTAGGCAGAGGGGGGAGGTATGTAGCATGGCTAAAGGGTGTGTAGTCGACGCGAGATATGTGTCGCATAGGTGGCTTGTTGCTGTAATGTAGTAATGTAGCCCGGAGTATTTCTTTGTTGCACATAACCATGTATATATATGTGTTTCAGGACCTGTGGTGATATCAGACCACATGGCTAATCATGTTATGGGTTACTGGGTGTGGTTAGCTCTATATAAGACAGGCTAATCCTTAACACAGTAGATATGTGTGGAAGTGCTAGCCTCTAGAGTGTGTTAAGGCTCCAGGACTCAGCCTGAAGGACTGAACATTTGTTTTTTTTCCTTTGCCTGAACTAAAGGATATTTGTTCTCTGTTTATGCCAACTGGTTTATGGAGCAATAAACCTTTGAACTTTTGTTGGAACCTGCCTCCTAAGTGTCAGCCGTCGCACCTGAGTGAGTGAAACCCCTACACTTGTTTGAAGGAAGTGAAGTCGTCTGGCAGGCGTGTTTTCTTTCAACGCCGCTCCACAACCCTGGATGCTTGTCGAAGTTTTTTTGTGGCATTGTTATGCCAAGGTTGCCTATTGGTTTGTCGCATTGTGCCATGCATGAGAGGGGCGAGTGAGTCTATGGCTGATGTGAGGGTCGAGTTATAGAAAGCGGTGGCGCTGTCCGTGTCTTGCAGTGAAGATATGGAGGACAGGGGTAGGAGAGAGTCTGAGAGTCTGTGAGTGTCTAGATGTGCGAGGTTTCTGCGAGGATGTGGTAATGGCTGGACATGGGGGGCAGGTGAGGAGGACAAGGATGAGAAGGTGAGTAGATGGTGGTCAGATAGGGGGAAGGGAGAGTTTGTGAGATTAGATAAGGAACAAAGGCGGGTGAAGATGAGGTCTAGTGTTTGTCCGTCTGTGTGGGTGGCTGTGGTGGACCAATGGGTGAGTCCAAAGGATGAAGTAAGGGCCAGTAGTTTGGAGGCTGCTGGCTGGTGGGTGGTGGGTGGAAGGTTGTGGGATGGATCTCGCTCCCCACTCCGTGTCTCGGGAGTGGCCCATGTACAAAATTCCCATTTAAGCTCTCAGTTAAGGTGTGTTAGTTTTCGGTTTGCAAGCATAGAGCAGGAGCCCATTAGGATAGGTCTGTGTGAGATTCAACAGAGGCCAGAGCCAGAGAAAGTAAAACCATTGACGCACCCAATGGACTGATACAGACATTCCGGATGCAAACCGGAGGATAAAACTTCTGGATTTATTTTGTGAGTCTGAAAATAAAGACATTTATGTAGAACTTTCTTGAGTCACTGCCTAATATCACACGGAAGAGAAAACCGCTGCCATTCAAATATATATGTTTTTATTTTTTACTATACTCCTTACACAAATTTCTGTAACTCACCTTTTTGAGATAGAAATTCAGAACAAAGGAACTTTGCTTCTTCTGTCACTCTCTCCTCCAGGGATTTCTTGCCCATCCCAAAGTTTCTAAGTGTTGTCATGGCAAATCTTCTTTGTTCTTTCCATGAACTCCCATAGTGGGCTATTAGTATTCCTAAAATATAAAATGTTCATTATCATTGAAATAAATATAATGTTTAACCTTTAATTATATTATCTATTTTGATTTATTCCAGGATAAAAGTTGAATGTTTTTAGCCTTTGATTATTGATGATCATTCTGGAGTGATAATATTGATACTATTTTTCCATTATCACCTACCAAGCACTGAAGCAAAGAAAATATTTTGTTCATTCCTGCTGACACCATGTGTTTACAGAAAACGTTTTATTTTCCTATTAATATATAGGTCTGGAAAAAAATATCTTTAAAAATCTGCAGGTGAGGTTTTCAGTGAATGTAATGTATTTTTGTGTGCTGAATCTGAAAATGACTTCCATTTCCCCATCACATACAGTTTTCTTGTAAAAGAAGAGAGAATATTTTGAATTAACACTGATTGGTAAAAAAAAATGTAATTTTATTATCAAGTAAAACATAATTAAATTTGTCATACATGAAACACAATTGATTGTTCCAGGTTCATTATTCACTCTGTTGGCCTGTGAAACCATTTTTTCTTCTCTTTCAATGTTCTCCTAGTGAGCTTTCATTTTCTGGTATTTCCAGTTTCCTGCTTTAGCATCCACTGGTAGTCAATAGTGATGAGCGAACATGTTCGCCACTACTCGGTACTCGCCTGAGTATCACTGTGCTCGGTGTACTCGGCGAGCACCGAGTATTTCCGAGATTATTCGGCGGGAGCTCGGGTCTCCACCCTGCAATTCTGGCGCTCTTTAGAGTGCCAATGACAATGCACTATAATGCCGCAGCCATCTTTCTTGTGGTATTACAGTGATTGGCTGGCCGCACAGCGTCATCAGGTCTATAAGAGACCTTGCGCCGCCCTGCTTGCAGCATTCTGCTCCGGACTTAGGTATTGTAGGAAGAGCTGCTGCCGAGATAGGGTCAGAATTGTCCTTTTAATAGTTAGTGTGGGTCTGCTAGTGTGCAGTCCACAAATCCTGAGAAACCAACGGTCCTTTTTAGGGATAATTCGGGAGTCCTGAGATTGCAGCGCTTGTTAGGCAGGGGAGTCTATGTGCACACATCCACATCAGTGCAAGGCCTGCAGGCACTGTATGTAAGTACATAGATCTCATTGCATACCTTAAAAAGCTCCATTACTGTCTGCTGCTGCTTATGTAATATATACCTAGCTGCAGTTATCTGTGGCCTTTTTTTTAGCAGCTTAAAAATGCTCATTTTATTCTAAAGGAATCCATAGCCCCCTTTTTTCTACATTTATTTGCTTCGTCACGCTACAGACTACAGCCAGGTCATTGTAATAGAAGGGCGTGCAAATCTTTGAATTTAATTTTTTTTTGTCCCAGCATCAGATGTGAGTGCGCCAAAAAATCTGTCTTTTTTTTGTGTTATCTATGTGTTACAACATTTTTGGACACCATTTTGCTGCCCCAAAAATCTGTAGTTGGCCCAAAAATATTTAGCTTCAGTTCTTAGATTTATCACTGTGAGTTATACGCTACATGCATCGCACGTCATTGCACAAAATAGCTTTCAATTTTAGTACTCCTTTTTTGTGTCATAGCCAACTTGTTGACACAGTTTTGGTGTGCCCAAAAAAATCAAGGCCACATAAAGATCAGTCTGTTATCTCAGGCTGATGGCTGGTGTTTCTGTGGTGGAAAAATCTTCTATTCGCAGGCATACATTGCATAGTTCTGTCTGCTAGTCTTGTTCTACTCATTTCTTATTGTTTTCAAAAATTCACAAAAAAACGGGAAAAAAAAATACAGTCTGTTATCTCAGGCTGAGGCCTGGTGTATTTGCGGTGGAAAAATCTTTTAATCGCAGGAATACGTTGCATAGTTCTGTGTGCTAGCCTTGCTCTACTCATTTTTATTGATTTAAAAAATTCACAAAAAACAGGAAAAAAAATTATATAGTCTGTTATCTCAGGCTGAGGCCTGGTGTATCTATGGTGGAAAAATATTTTATTCGCAGGCATACGTTGCATAGTTCTGTCAGTTAGCCTTGTTCTACTAATTTTTTATTGTTTTCAAATATTTACAAAAAAAATTATACAGTCTGTTATCTCATTCAGAGGATGGTTGTATCTGTGGTGGAAAAGTATTTTATTCACAGGCATACATTGCATACTTCTGTCTGCTAGCCTTGTTCTACTCATTTCTTATTGTTTTCAAAAATTCACAAAAAAACGGAAAAAAAAATATACAGTCTGTTATCTCAGGCTGAGGCCTGGTGTATTTGTGGTGGAAAAATATTTTATTCGCAGGCATATGTTGCATAGTTCTGTCTGCTAGCCTTGTTCTACTCATTTTTTATTGTTTTCAAAAATTAGCAACAAACATAAAAAAAATTATACAGTGTGTTATGTCAGGCTGAGACCTGGTGTATCTGTGGTGGAAAAATCTTTTAATCGCAAGCATACATTGTATCGTTCTGTGTGCTAGCCTTGTTCTACTCATTTTTATTGATTTAAAAAATTCACAAAAAACAGGAAAAAAAATTATATAGTCTGTTATCTCAGGCTGAGGCCTGGTGTATCTATGGTGGAAAAATAGTTTATTCGCAGGCATACATTGCATAGTTCTGTCAGCTAGCCTTGTTCTACTAATTTTTTATTGTTTTCAAATATTTACAAAAAAAAATTATACAGTCTGTTATCTCATTCAGAGGACGGTTGTATCTGTGGTGGAAAAGTCTTTTATTCGCACGCATCCATTTCATAGTTCTGCCTGCTAGTCTTGTTCTACTCATTTTTTATTGTTTTCAAAGATTCACACACAAAAAAATTATACAGTGTGTTATGCCTGGTGTATCTGTGATGGAAAAATATTTTATTAGCAGGCATACATTGCATAGTTCTGTCTGCTAGCCTTGTTCTACTCATTTTTTATTGTTTTCAAAAATTAGCAACAAACATAAAAAAAATTATACAGTGTGTTATGTCAGGCTGAGGCCTGGTGTATCTGTGGTGGAAAAATCTTTTAATCGCAGGCATACATTGCATCATTCTGTGTGCTAGCCTTGTTCTACTCATTGTTATTGATTTCAAAAATTCACAAAAAACTGGAAAAAAAATTATATAGTCTGTTATCTCAGGCTGAGGCCTGGTGTATCTATGGTGGAAAAATATTTTATACGCAGGCATACGTTGCATAGTTCTGTCAGTTTGCCTTGTTCTACTCATTTTTTTCAAATATTTACAAAAAAAAATTATACAGTCTGTTACCTCATGCAGAGGATGATTGTATCTGTGGTGGAAAAGTCTTTTATTCGCTTGTTCTACTAATTTTTTATTGTTTTCAAAAATTCACAAAAAACAAAAAAAAATTATACAGTGTGTTATGCCTGGTATATCTGTGGTGGAAAAATAGTTTATTAGCAGGCATACATTGCATAGTTCTGTCTGCTAGCCTTGTTCTACTCATTTTTTTTATTGTTTTCCAAAATTACCAACAAACATAAAAAAAATTATACAGTGTGTTACGTCAGGCTGAGGCCTGGTGTATCTGTGGTAGAAAAATCTTTTATTCACAGGCATACATTACATACTTCTGTCTGCTAGCCTTGTTCTACTCATTTTTTATTGTTTTCAAAAATTCACAAAAAGCAGAAAAAAAATTATACAGTCTGTCATCTCAGGCTGAGGTTGGTTGTATCTGTGGTGGAAAACTTTTATTTGCAGGCATACGTTGCATAGTTTTGTCAGCTAGCCTTGTTCTCATTTTTTATAGTTTTCCAAAATTACCAACAAACATAAAAAAAATGTATACAGTGTGTTATCTCAGGCTGAGGCCTGGTGTATCTGTGGTGGAAACATCTTTTATTCACAGGCATACGTTGCATAGTTCTGTCTGCTAGCCTTGTTCTACTCATTACTTATTGTTTTAAAAAATTACCAACAAACATAAAAAATGTTATACACAGTGTGCAGAATTATTAGGCAAGTTGCATTTTAGAGAATTATTTTTATTAGTGATCAACAACTATGTTCTCAATCAACCCAAAAGACTCATAAATATCAAAGCTTAATATGTTTGGAAGTTGGAGTTTTTTTTTTTTTAGATTTGGCTATCTTAGGAGGATATATATTTGTGCAGGTAACTATTACTGTGCAGAATTATTAGGCAACTTAATAAAAACCACATATATTCCCATCTCACTTGTTTATTTTCACCAGGTAAACCAATATAACTGCACAAAGTTTAGAAGTAAACATTTCTGACATGCAAGAACAAAACTCCAAAAAATTAGTGACCAATATAGCCACCTTTCTTTATGATGACACTCAGCAGCCTTCCATCCATAGATTCTGTCAGTTGCTTGATCTGTTTACGATCAACATTGCGTGCAGCTGCCACCAGAGCCTCCCAGACACTGTTCCGAGAGGTGTACTGTTTTCCTTCCCTGTTGATCTCACATTTTATGAGGGACCACAGGTTCACTATAGGGTTCAGATCAGATAAACAAGGGGGCCATGTCATTATTTTTTTCTTTTTTGAGACCTTTACTGGCCAGCCACGCTGTGGAGTAGTTGGAGGCATGTGATGGAGCATTGTCCTGCATGTAAATCATGTTTTTCTTGAACGATACCGACTTCTTCCTGTACCACTGCTTGAAGAAGTTGTCTTCCAGAAACTGGCAGTAGGTCTGGAAGTTGAGCTTTACTCCATCCTCAATCCAAAAAGGTCCCACAAGTTCATCTTTGAAGATACCAGCCCATACCAGTACCCTACCTCCACCTTGCTGACGTCTGAGTCAGAATGGAGATCTCTGCCCTTTACTGATCCAGCCTCTGGCCCATCCATCTGGCCCATCAAGAGTCACTCTCATTTCATCAGTCCATAAAACCTTTGAAAAGTCAGTCTTAAGATATTTCTTGGCCCAGTTTTGATGTTTTTTCTTATGTTTCCTGTTCAAAGGTGGTCGTTTTTTCAGCCTTCCTTACCTTGGCCATGTCCCTGAGTATTGCACACATTGTGCTTTTTGATACTCCAGCTTGGCAGCTTCACGCTTGATTTTCCTCAATTCATTGGCAGTTATTTTTTTTGGCCCAACACGCTTCTTGCGACCCTGTTGGCTATTTGCCATGAAATGCTTGATTGTTTGGTGATCACGCTTCAAATGTTTGGCAATTTCAAGACTGCTACATCCCTCTGCAAGACATCTCACAATTTTGGACTTTTCAGAGCCCGTCAAATCTCTCTTCTGACCCATTTTGCCAAAGGAAAGGAAGTTGCCTAATAATTTCACCACATCTTATAAAGGGTTTTGATGTCATTAGACAACACCCCTCCTGATTACAGAGATGCAAATCACCTGATTTACTTAGTTGGTAGTTGGCTTTCAAGCCTGAACAGCTTGGAGTAGGACAACATGTATAAAAAGTATCATGTGATCAAAATACAAATTGCCTAATAATTCTGCACACAGTGTACAGTATGTTATGTCAGGCTGAGGCCTGGTGTATCTGTGGTGGAAAAATCTTTTATTCACAGGCATACTTTGCATAGTTCTGTCTGCTAGACTTGTTCTACTTATTTTTTATTGTTTTCAAATATTTACAAAAAAAAATTATACAGTCTGTTATTTCATTCAGAGGACGGTTGTATCTGTGGTGGAAAAGTCTTTTATTCGCATGCATCCATTTCATAGTTCTGCCTGCTAGTCTTGTTCTACTCATTTTTTGTGAGAGTGTGTCTCTCACCGGCACACGAGCATGGTTTCTCGGCGTGTGACGCCAACATAACAGTGAGTCTCCATTTGTTATGGTTATTACAGCGCATATACAATACAGCATGCGTTTGACATTATTAACTATTTATTATTCTGATATTCGCCAGTGGGTGTTTCATCTCTGTTGACCCACAGTTTATTGGCTCATTGTCACGTATTCATTGTTGCCACTTATTTAGGTTGATTACCCCACCAGCGCTCTGGTCTTTTACCAGACCTCTTATTATTTAAAGACCGGCCCTACGCCCCTTCATTCTCTGCAAGATAGCACAGAGGGTGTCAGGACTCTTGGTCCTCTAGCATAGCACAAGGCACTTTATCTCCTCATACAAGCCAGTCCCCTGATGAATTAGCTTGGAAGAAACGCGTTGGGACTATGACACAGGGAGAGTGCAGGGCATGTGTGTGCAGGGGTAGTTGTGGACTGCCCTTGTAAGGGCAGGAGCTTTGGGGATAGCTTATCAGTAGCCCCATAGGGATTGACAGGGCATTGTCATTTCCCATCAAATCTCTGGATGTACTCCTGACCGGGGACTATTCAGCGCTCCTGTGCTCGCACCGTTGGAATTGGTGAGATTGTTCCTTTTCCAGTACTATATATTTGGTTATAATTTGGCACGTTTTTGTTCCATGTGCCACCATTGTTTAAAGATGATCATCTATCTTTTGTGCAACCAAGTGTATGTGCATTCATGCTGCTAGTTACACGTAATTTTGCTTGCAGCAGATTTGTATATCGTACCTTGGGCCATTTATATTCCGCAGGTGTTGCTATATGCGGAGTTTGGAATCCTATTGGGGGTTATTTAGTCTCTAAGGTCAATTTTTGCATTAGACTGTACCCCAATTTTTAATCATATTTTGGGTGACTTTATTCTCTTTTATCTGTATTGACTAGTAAAAGTTAAGTTTTATTATTCCACTTGTGCTGTATTATTATTTATATTTCTAGTGGTACTATCTGTCTGTTTTCAGAATTACAGATCTCGCTATTTTTGATATTAATTTTCCAGGATATGGCTGGTTTTTTGACTGTGGGCCTGAATACTGAAAGTTGGCTAACAGAGGCTAAGGAGGTCTTTTCAGATCAAGCATTTACACAGTAAAAATATCTTCCCTCATACAACGTTGCCTTCAAGGAACTCCAACAGATTTATCGTGACCAAATTACCTCCTGGTGGGAGGTTCAAAGTTTGGAAAGTTACTTGAAGGCTAAAATTGTTCCACGAGGGTTAAGAATTAATTTGTCAGTAGGTAACCGTCATAAAAGTCCCACTTTCATACATAAATGGGAAAGAGAAGCCACTGATAGCTCTCTTCGCTTCATGCAATTATTGCTTGAAGAAGAAAGGACATCTTTGGCTTCATTGAATGACAAATTAAAGGAGCAAATCGATATTACAAAAAAATTTTCTTCAGAAGCAGATTTTGCTCTTAAAGAGATGAAATTACAGACACATATAGAGCGCTTTCAGTACCATCTAAAAGAAAGAAAGCATCGCCAGTATATGCGAGATATACAAGACTTTAAAGATAACAAAGCGTATCTCGTATTAAATTCAAGACCTACTCCTCTTGATCGTGATACTGACTTATCCTCTACAGACACTGATTTTTCTGAACCTGAGAATAAGAACAGGTCTATTAGAGGTAAAAATCGGGGGAGGGGTAGAGGTCAAGGCGCACGAGGACCTTCTGATAGATCAGGTAATACTCCTGGGGGGGATTTTTTAGATCAAGTGTACGCCCTGAGAAACAGACCACCTCAGGTGAGGAAATAATAGACACAGAACGTACTACAGTAGTTGCAGCTGACAATCCTCCTGGGTCGTCATACAAGCACAACATTCAGGTGATTAATCTTTCAGCAAGAATCATTGATAGTGCCGAAATGTGTTTATTAAAAAAAGGCCTGTCTTTCGTCCCCAACAGTGACTTTGATTTATTTAGAACTGTAAAGGATCTTAACCTCTTTTTACGCAAGATAAGGTGGAAAAAATGCTTTCACCAGCAGGATTCTCGTACTTGCGCTGACCTTGACATTCCAGCTGACATGCTGGCCGATGTGAGATTGCTCCACAGTATTGGTGAGTCTAATCCCAATTTGCAGGGCATGGGCCCCTTTACAGAATTGAAGCTGGGGAGTCACAGAATGCCACCCCCTTCTAGTGATCTTTCAGCTATCGATGTCTTTTCTAATTTAGTTACGTCTGATCTAATTGGCCTCTCGCAATCCCATTTACGGTGTAGATTCAATTGCACTAAAAGAGAGATGGAGGCAATGAAGCGCCTCGAGAGTGATGACACTATTGTAATTAAACCCTCAGACAAGGGTGGCAATGTTGTCATCCTTGATATTGCCCATTACCAACAGATCTGTGAATCTATCCTTTCTGATGGTGAATCTTATGAGGTTCTCTCACGGAATCCAAATAACGAGTATCGTGAGGAACTCGCCCAGATTCTACAGGTGGGCTTGGAGAGTGGTGTTATAGACAAGACGGAGTTTGATTTCATTCTTCCACGTCATCCTATAACAGCAACCTTTTACTGCCTCCCCAAGATCCACAAGGGCCTTAACCCTCTAAAGGGTAGGCCCATTGTGTCTGGGGTATGTAGTCTTTGTCAGAACGCAGGTATTTACCTAGATCGAGTGCTGTCACCATTTGTGTCTGCCCTACAATCCTTTGTCAAGGATACCCCTGATCTCCTTCGGCGTTTGGAGGGCCTCACTATTGATCCTGATGCACATCTTGCGAGTATCGATGTGGAGGCGCTCTATTCCTCCATCCCCCACGATAAGGGTTTGGAGGCCGTTAAATATTTTCTCCAAATGAGAGGTTTACAATTTGAGAAACACAATCATTTTGTTCTTGAGCTGCTCCGGTTCTGTTTGACACATAATGTGTTTAACTTTAATCGTAGGACCTACCACCAGCTGAGGGGGACGGCCATGGGCAGTCCCTGTGCCCCGGCCTACGCCAATCTCTTCCTCGGCTGGTGGGAGGAGACGATGGTCTGGAGTGATGACTCTGATGTCTCTATGTGCCGTGTCCCAGATATTTGGACACGGTACATAGATGACATCTTTTTGATTTGGACGGGCCCTAGAGGTGATTTTGAAAGCTTTGTGGATAGGCTTAATCACAATAACATTGGCCTGTTCTTCACGTCAGTAATCGAGTTTTCCGCATTGCCCTTTTTGGATATCCTAATTACCAAAGGATTGAATGGTGATTTAGTTACTTCAAACTACAAAAAACCAACAGCTACTAATGCTCTCCTACATTGGAGTAGTCACCACCCGGAACATCTCAAGAGAGGTATTCCTAAGGGGCAGTACCTGAGAATTCGGAGGAATTGCTCAGATGATGCCATCTTTGAGTCTCAAGCTCAGGAACTAAGGAGGAATTTTCGAGATAGGGGTTATCCATCTAGGATCCTCTTGAGGGCCTATCATGAGGCGAGGAGTAGGGACAGACCTTCGCTGTTGAACCCCACTGCAAGGACACAGAACAATGAGGTGGTACGGTTTATTACCACTTTTGATAATGGTGCAAACCATGTGAGAGATATTGTTGCAAAACATTGGTCCATATTAAAGATGGATTCGGACATCTCAGACTACCTAGATCATACCCCATCAATTACTTACAAAAAGTCGCGGTCACTTAATGACAGATTAGTTCATAGCCATTTTTCAAGCCCTGTAAATAAGACATGGCTAAGGAGTGACACAAAGGGCTGTTTCAAATGTGGACATTGTACGGTTTGCCAGTACATTGACACAGGCGATAACTTTGTGAGTAATGTTACGGGCAGAAACTAAAACATCAAGCAATTTATTAATTGTAGTACCAAAGGGGTTGTCTATAAAGTTTCTTGTTCTTGTGGAATTGAGTATGTTGGGAAAACCATCAGAGAATTCAAAAAAAGAGTTGGGGAACATGTTGGGGATGTAACACATGGCAGGGACACCTCCGTTTCCCGACATGTTAATCAATCACACAACGGCTCTCCTAGGCATCTCAAATTTATGGCAATTGAAAGGGTGATCAAACCCATACGAGGGGGTGATTGGGACCAACTGTTACTACAGCGAGAGGCTAAGTGGATTTTTTACCTTAATACCGTTAGCCCACATGGGCTGAACGATCAGATTAATTATAGCTGTTTTATCTGAATTGTTTTCCTCCTCTTTTTTCTATTTCCCCCTTTTTTTGGCTGCCTTTTGGTAGTACACAGTCATTCTATTATCTGATTATGCCTAAATCCTTATTATTGTCACCCACATTCTTCATTGGATGGGCATGATTAATAATTATCATTTTTTACCTTGATCAGTTTTGTGGTATGGGGTTTATCTTTTTCGTGGTAACTTTTTACAGAAGTATTATTTATATTGCTATATGCCGTTTTAGATTTTCTGCGGCTATAATAGTTATATTGTGTATTTATGATTCTTCTGTATATATATACATATGTGGGGACCATGCTTACACCTTTTGTCTATTGGTCCGCTTGCTTACTTACAGGTGTATTGTTTCTTAGTAACTGCCCACTCTGATCGGCATATAACATGTCCTTTGCACCGGCACATTTTTCCCTCATGGGCTTTTTTATGCCCATGGGCCGTTACTTTAAAGCATCTCCAGCGGTCAGTGTCTTTGTAACCTAGCAGCGGTAACTTCCTGTATATAACGTGCATGTTGCAATTGTTTACCGGCCCTCTATGAGTCTCACGCACGCGCCCTGTTTTTACTCCGCCGTAGGCTTATTGTTGGTATGCGTTGCCTAGTGACAGCCTCTTCCGGTCAGCGTATAGTTTGATTATCATTTATAATAACGGCGCTAGTGCTAGGTTCTTATACAGACAGTCTGTACCTTGCTGGCTATCCTTTATTAATGAACGCTAATTCACCGATATCTTTTATTTTGATCGGCGGTCAGTTTAGCGTTACCTAGCAGCGGCCACTTCCGGTTCACACTGCGCATGACGGAAGTGTGTCTCTCACCGGCACACGAGCATGGTTTCTCGGCGTGTGACGACAACATAACAGTGAGTCTCCATTTGTTATGGTTATTACAGCGCATATACAATACAGCATGTGTTTGACATTATTAACTATTTATTATTCTGATATTCGCCAGTGGGTGTTTCATCTCTGTTGACCCACAGTTTATTGGCTCATTGTCATGTATTCATTGTTGCCACTTATTTAGGTTGATTACCCCACCAGCGCTCTGGTCTTTTACCAGACCTCTTATTATTTAAAGACCGGCCCTACGCCCCTTCATTCTCTGCAAGATAGCACAGAGGGTGGCAGGACTCTTGGTCCTCTAGCATAGCACAAGGCACTTTATCTCCTCATACAAGCCAGTCCCCTGATGAATTAGCTAGGAAGAAACGCGTTGGGACTATGACACAGGGAGAGTGCAGGGCATGTGTGTGCAGGGGTAGTTGTGGACTGCCCTTGTAAGGGCAGGAGCTTTGGGGATAGCTTATCAGTAGCCCCATAGGGATTGACAGGGCATTGTCATTTCCCATCAAATCTCTGGATGTACTCCTGACCGGGGACTATTCAGCGCTCCTGTGCTCGCACCGTTGGAATTGGTGAGATTGTTCCTTTTCCAGTACTATATATTTGGTTATAATTTGGCACGTTTTTGTTCCATGTGCCACCATTGTTTAAAGATGATCAATTTTCTTTTGTGCAACCAAGTGTATGTGCATTCATGCTGCTAGTTACACGTAATTTTGCTTGCAGCAGATTTGTATATCGTACCTTGGGCCATTTATATTCCGCAGGTGTTGCTATATGCGGAGTTTGGAATCCTATTGGGGGTTATTTAGTCTCTAAGGTCAATTTTTGCATTAGACTGTACCCCAATTTTTAATCATATTTTGGGTGACTTTATTCTCTTTTATCTGTATTGACTAGTAAAAGTTAAGTTTTATTATTCCACTTGTGCTGTATTATTATTTATATTTCTAGTGGTACTATCTGTCTGTTTTCAGAATTACAGATCTCGCTATTTTTCATATTCATTACTGTAATGAGAGGTACCATGTGACCGCTCACTACAGGAAGAAGGTGCCAGCGCCGGGGAACAGAATTTCGGGGACAGCGCCAGGAGCAGGTGAGTATAACGCAGTGTGTGATATTCACCTGCTCCCCGTTCCACCGTCGGCGCCGCTGCGTCTTCTGCGTCCTCTGAAGTGATGCTTCGGTCAGAGGGCGCAATGACGCGATTAGTGCGCGCTGCCCTCTGCCTGAACGTCACTGCAGAGGACGGGAAGACACAGCGGCGCTGATGGTGGAATGGGGAGCAGGTGAGTATAGCAAGTGCCGGGGCCTGAGAGGTGAGTATGTGATTTTTTATTTTTTTAATCACAGCAACAGCATATGGGGCAAATGTCTGTATGGAGCATCTTATGGGGCCATGTGCAGCATTATGTGGGGCAATTATCTGTATGAAGCATCTTATGGGGCCATGTGCAGCATTATATGGGGCAATTATCTGTATGGAGCATCTTATGGGGCCATGTGCAACATTATATGGGGCAATTATCTGTATGGAGCATCTTATAGGGCCATGTGTAGCACTATATGGGGCAATTATCTGTATGGAGCATCTTATGGGACCATGTGCAGCATTATATGGGGCAATTATCTGTATGGAGCATCTTATGGGGCCATGTGCAGCATTATATGGGGCAATTATCTGTATGGAGCATCTTATGGGGCCATGTGCAGCATTATAAGGGGCAATTATCTGTATGGAGCATCTTATGGGGCCATGTGCAGCATTATATGGGGCAATTATCTGTATGGAGCATCTTATGGGGCCATGTGCAGCATTATATGGGGCAATTATCTGTATGGAGCATCTTATGGGGCCATGTGCAGCATTATATGGGGCAATTATCTGTATGGAGCATCTTATGGGGCCATGTGCAGTGTTATATAAGGGAATTATCTGTATGGAGCATTTTATCACTAGAAGTCCCAGAGAGGGGTCAGTTAACATTTCTACCTTTGGAACAACATTCTGTCCTACAAAACAGCTTGATAGGGCTCAGTTTTGTAGTGATATCGAGGAATTCTTCCGCAGATTGCGACTCAAAGAATTCTTTCATAACCATGCAGATACCACATCACAAGAAAATGTGACCGATACAGCAAAAAGGAAAAAGAGGACAAGCTGGACCCCCCAACCTGGGCACAACCAAACACTGGATCACTACATTGACTGTTTCCGTAAAAAAGTTAAATCTGACATTTTGGACAGACACCATAAAGTGCCACAAAATATCAGTATGGAGGAAAGAAAAGCCATACAATCCTTAAGAGACAATAACAATATCATCATCAAACCAGCTGACAAAGGAGGAGCTGTAGTCATCATGAACACGACAGATTACATCCAGGAAGCAAACAGACAACTCTTGGATATAAAATACTACACTCCACTTCAGGGAGATCCGACCAATAAATACACAGAGGAACTAACACATATCATCAATGGATTTAATTCCACTTCATCCTCACTGCTGGAACTAATACCAGACAATCCCCAAACAGGTACCTTCTACATGTTGCCTAAAATACATAAAGAAGGTAATCCTGGGAGGCCCATCATCTCTGGTATTGGGACTTTAACTGAGAATATCTCAGGTTGGGTGGAGAACATTCTGAAACCCTTGGTGAGGCGCACACCCAGCTATATCCAGGACACCACGGATATTCTTTGCAAATTGTCAGCGCTGGGCCCACTTCCAGAGAACACTCTACTAGCCACCATGGATGTAGAGTCTCTCTATTCCAACATTCCTCGAGGATGGAATTGCAGCATGTAAATATTTCCTTCAAAAGAACAATCTAGCCACAGAACCAACACTGCAATTTATCAGGTTTGTGCTCCATCACAATTATTTTTCTTTTGTGAACAATTCATACCAACAGTGTATGGGCAGCGCCCTGGGAAGCAAAATGTCCCCACAATATGCTAATTTATTTATGGCGAAACTAGAGGAAGAATTTTTGTCATCTTGCTCTGTTAAACCTTTTGCATACTTCCGCTACATTGATGATCTGCTAATAATATGGACAGGCTCAAAAGATGATCTACTCACCTTCCACGATAACTTCAACAAGTTCCACCCAACCATCAAACTCACCCTCAACGTTTCAAAGACCCAAATACATTTTCTGGACATGACCATACACATCAAGGACAATGCCATACAGACATCCATTTACCACAAGCCCACCAGACATCCGGCTTATCTTAGATGGAACAGCTTTCATTAGGGTTGAGCGAAACGGGTCGTGCATTTTCATAAGTCGCCGACTTTTGGCAAAGTCGGCGTCTCATGAAACCCGACCCGATCCATGTGCGGGGTCGGCCATGCGGTACGCGATCTTGGCGGCAAAGTCGCGTTTCGTATGACGCGTTTAGCGTCATTTTTTCAGCCAATGAATGAGCGTGGGCAGAGTGATGACATAGGTCTTAGGGGAGTGAACGCCTATCGCCATGTTATCGCTTGTGCGCAGTAGGGATTTGGAATGTGCAATACGAAATTTTCTGTGCTGGGACGGAGGAGAGAGAGAGAGAGAGAAAAAAAAAAAAGAAAAAAAATTCCTGCATTGGGTTTCGTGTTTTGGCCGAAACCCGACTTTTCACGGTGGTCGGCCGATTTCACTCGACTCGACTTTTAAGACAGTCGGGTTTCACAAAACCCGACTCGACCATAAAAAACTAAAGGTCGCTCAACCCTAGCTTTCATCAAAGACACACAAAAAAATCCATCATCTACAGTCAAGCTCTGAGATATATTCGGATCTGTTCAGACAGCAAAGACAGGGAACTACAGCTGCGATCACTGAGGAATACATTCCTACAACAAGGATACCATCCACTGGTAATAGATGAGCAGATCCACAGGGCTACAAGGATCCCAAGAAACAGCCTCCTGGATTACAAACTGAGAGAGGATAACAACAGGGTACCTCTTGTGGTCACATACAGCCCCCACATGAGCATCCTAAGGAAAATTGGTGCTGATCTCCAACCCATATTCCATAGGGATCACAAATTGAAAGACATATTCCCAGAACTACCACTTCTCTCCTATAAACAGCCCCCTAACTTAAGGAATCTGCTTGTCAGAAGTGTCCTCTCATCACCGTCAGTGACTGGCACATTCCCCTGTAACAATAAAAAATGCAAGACATGTCCCCACATATTAACAACAGATATAGTCCGCGTACCAAACACTAATCAGGACTATAAGGTTATGGATTCCTTTTCTTGTACATCCTCCAATGTGGTGTACATGATACAAAGCACGAGGTGCCCTGGAAGTATCTATATTGGGGAAACCATGCAAAAATTACAAACTAGGATGAATCTACACAGACACACAATCAAGAATGAAGTGGACACACCAGTGGGAAAACATTTCTCTGGACCTGGACACAGTACGACAGATTTAAAAGTCTTAATACTAAAAGGTAATTTTAAGGACCACAGGGAAAGAAAAATTTGGGAATACAAACTAATGAATATGTTTAATTCGTTGACACTAGAGGCCCCGTCTCACATAGCGATTTACCAACGATCACGACCAGCGATACGACCTGGCCGTGATCGTTGGTAAGTCGTTGTGTGGTCGCTGGGGAGCTGTCACACAGACAGCTCTCTCCAGCGACCAACGATCAGGGGAACGACTTCGGCATCGTTGAAACTGTCTTCAACGATGCCGAAGTCCCCCTGCAGCACCCGGGTAACCAGGGTAAACATCGGGTTACTAAGCGCAGGGCCGCGCTTAGTAACCCGATGTTTACCCTGGATACCAAAAAAAACAAACAGTACATACTCGCCTTTCGGTGTCCGTCAGGTCCCTTGCCGTCTGCTTCCTGCTCTGACTGAGCCGCCGTACAGTGAGAGCAGAGCGCAGCGGTGACGTCACTGCTGCGCTCTGCTCTCACTGTACGGCGGCACTCAGAGCAGGAAGCGGACGGCAAGGGACCTGACGGACATCAGATGGTGAGTATGTACTGTTTTTTTTTTTTTTACATTTACGCTGGTAACCAGGGTGTAAACATCGGGTTACTAAGCGCGGCCCTGCGCTTAGTAACCCGATGTTTACCCTGGTTACCAGTGAAGACATCGCTGGATCGGTGTCACACACACCGATTCAGCGATGTCAGCGGGACCTCAACGACCAAAAAACGGTCCAAGCCATTCCGACACGACCAGCGATCTCACAGCAGGGGCCTGATCGCTGGTACGTGTCACACATAGCGAGATCGCTACTGAGGTCGCTGTTGCGTCACAAAACTAGTGACTCAGCAGCGATCTCGCTAGCGATCTCGCTATGTGAGACGGGGCCTTTAGACTCAATTTAACACCTGGATTTATGAGTCACTACATGGATACAATTCACACCTCCACCAGACAGACTCCAGATAGCTAAGAACATTTTTCCCACTGCCTCTCCATTTGTAAGAAAATGCCTAATTGGATTACCATGGCTTCTCTATGAACGCCCCGCCCTTCACCATGCTGTGATTTTAATTACATCCAAACACAGTTGGTTCTAACCTCCTCTATAAATACAGGCTTTACCATTTTATTAGCCATAGGTAAGTGTTCACACTAGGCAGACAGGTTAGTTACCCATTCGATCTGAGATTACCTTGACGTTTGGTGAATGGGCTCACAACATTTGGCCAAATTTTGTGCTAAAAATCTCATGTGTTTTTTCATAAATTTCACAAGCCATTATGCTGTTCACATTTCATGTATTGCACATTTCCTTGCTTTAGCACAATAAACTTGAGTGCAGCCATTATCTATTTGTTATCTATGGACTCATCACACTTCCCACCCCCTAACAAATGTCCTCCTGTAACATTCTTTAAATGTTGTGCCTTTTTCTTATTAAGGCCCCGTCACACACAGCGACGCTGCAGCGATACAGACA
Organism: Ranitomeya variabilis; assembly: GCF_051348905.1. Taxonomy (NCBI): domain Eukaryota; kingdom Metazoa; phylum Chordata; class Amphibia; order Anura; family Dendrobatidae; genus Ranitomeya; species Ranitomeya variabilis. The sequence continues at coordinate 153,501,852 of NC_135239.1, forward strand.
ACGATGCTGATCGCTGCAGCGTCGCTGTTTAGTCGCTGTGTGGTCGCTGGGGAGCTGTAACACAGACCGCTCTCCAGCGACCAACGATGCCGAGGTCCCCGGGTAACCAGGGTAAACATCGGGTTGCTAAGCGCAGGGCCGCGCTTAGTAACCCGATGTTTACCCTGGTTACCAGCGTAAAAGTAAAAAAAACAAACACTACATACTCACCTTCGCGTCCCCCGGCATCCGCTTCCTGCACTGACTGAGCGCCGGCCCTAACAGCAGAGCAGTGACGTCACCGCTGTGCTGTACTTTCACTTTCCGTCCGGCAGTCAGTCAGTGCGGGAAGCGGACAGCAAGGGACCTAACGGACACCGGAATGTGAGTATGTACTGTTTTTTTTTTTTACATTTACGATGGTAACCAGGGTAAACATCGGGTTACTAAGCGCGGCCCTGCGCTTAGTAACCCGATGTTTACCCTGGTTACCAGTGAAGACATCGCTGAATCCGTGTCACACACACCGATTCAGCGATGTCAGCGGGACCTCAACGACCAAAAAAAGGTCCAGGCCATTCCGACACGACCAGCGATCTCGCAGCAGGGGCCTGGTCGCTGGTACGTGTCAAACATAGCGAGATCGCTACTGAGGTCGCTGTTGCGTCACAAAACTTGTGACTCAGCAGCGATCTCACTAGCGATCTCGCTATGTGAGACGGAGCCTTTAATCTATTTGTAATCTTGCCTGAAGAAGGAGCCTCTGTGCTCTGAAAGCTTGCAAATATATTATTTTCTGGTTGGCCAATAAAGATATCACTCCTAGAATACTTCTGTCATCATTGGGCAGAAAAGTATTCACATCGATTTTTCTGGCTAACACGGTACCACAATACAATTTGTTATTGTACATCATACCTTTGGAACACAAAGACGGGTCGAATGACCTGAAGGATTTTAGCTAACATCCTCTAATCACCATCTTTTGTTCTGTAATTAAGGCCATTACTGTCGCACCACAGGAGGTTGTTGTTTTCCATTGAGCTTAGCCATTTAGTTTCTAGTTAGTTCTATTCAGTTGATTGTATTTGATAATATAAAGACTTTACATATTGTATTTAGTTTAGTTTTATTTGAGCAAAAAAGCACTGAAACAATGAATCATTTTTTATATATTTTAAATAGAGAATTGGAAATTTTAGAGCAAGGTACAGCTGTGAGTAATGATCAGAAGCATTTGTGTCTAAGGCCTCAAGCACACTAGCGAAAAAAAATTGCGCGGAAATCGCACAAGAGGACTCAAATTTCAGTGTGAAAAATATACAAAAGAACAACTGTTATTTGTTTCCATGATTTTTATTATAAAAATAATGAAAAAAAAATACAAGGAATAAAAACAATTCCACACATATTTACAATAGGCTGCAGTGGGGGGCTGCATGTGTGTGTGTGAGTGGCATGTCCTTCTAGTGTGACTAGCATTTCAGCACTCACTCAGCAGTCTGTCTACACTGTCGGAACATACCTGGCACTGCCTGGGTATGTCCCTGGTACATTTGCCACACGTGTATTTGTAGCAGTCAACACATCTCTCAGTTACACAATTGTTCGTGCATGGATGGTTGACCTGACACTTGGCCCTTTTGCCAGGGCTGGGTGTGGAAGGTTGTTGCCGAAGGAGTTTCTCCTTGCTTGCCTTCTTTTCAGTCACATGAGAGCCACCTAACTCTTTTGCAAGCTCAACCAGGAAGTCCACCCGTCTCTCCTGCACCCCAGTGCAAGCCTGATAAAGAACATGAGCATTCAGTGCTGCCATGTCAATCATGTTGTAGAACACGGCGACTGGCCATCTCTGTGTTCCTGCACGCACGCTGTACTCCCGCACCATTTGGTCCATTACATCCATTCCGCACTTTGTGTGGTTGTATTGTGTGACCGTGTTTGGCTTCCTTTTGTTGGTATCCTCAGCCTCAACCATGCTGTGCATGCTGCTGAGAATGTAGACGGCCTTCTTTTGTTTGGGTGCATACACTGTCAGTGTGGCACCAGTGGTTGAAAACACCTGAGTGGTGAATTCAGTGCGGTCCATCTGTCTAGCGGATTGAGGAATTTCCCGGCGACTCTTGTTGACTGTGCCGAGGATAGTGGTTTTCCGGCTAAGCAGTCATTGTGCAAGTGACAATGATGTACAGAAATTGTCCGTGGTTACAGTTCTGCCCTTGTCTATGAATGGTTCCATCAGCCTCATCACTACAGTTTCGGACAGTCTCTCCCCACTGGGACAACTGAGGTCCTTGCCAAGATATGGGAGGACATTACAGATGTACTTTGATTTCAAGTGGCAAGCCACCCAAAACTTTATGCCAAACTTGTCTGGTTTTGTTGCAATGTATTGCAGAAAACAGCAGCGAGTCTTTGACGGGAAAAGCTGTTCATCAATAGTGCTGTGTCGACCAGGGTTGTAGGATGCGATGCAGTTGGTGACAAACGATCTCCACACATCGGAGATTGTAGCAAACTTATCGGTCTCCACTTGCTCACTGCGTGTGAACATGTCATCAAAGCGTAGGTGTTGCATGATGTCTTGGAAGCAGTTTCGGGTCATAGTTGCAATGATCCTTGGGTTTGCCAGGTTTGCTGACCAGCTGTCACATAGTGATGGAACCTTGGTCACCCCCCGCAAGATAATGACTGAAATAAATGCCGTTAGTTCTGGGAGACCCATGAACCAATCCACCTGCTCCGTGTAACGTGCATGTTGAGTAGTCCATTTTTGATTTGGTAGAGGAGGAGTCTCCTCATCTGCAAGATAAATAATTTCAAATTAACATTTTGTTTTGATTCTAAAGGCTAGGTTCACATTTGAGAGAATTTCAGTTCCCTGCGAATCCATCAGGGAACTTAGAAATTTTCTCAGCCTCCGCATGTTCCCCGCATGCGAGAGAGCAGGGAACGTGGTCCCTAGCAACCCGCTGTGTTTACTGGATACCAGCTACACAGCGGGCTGCGGGGAGTGCGATTCGCATCCCCCCGCAGAGAACTCCTCAAGATGCATTCCCTGGGAGGGGGGATGCGGGGGTGGGAATCGCACTCCCCGCAGCCCGCTGTGCAGCTGGTAACCAGTAAACACAGCGGGTTGCTAGGGACCGCGTTCCCCGCTCTCCCACTTGCGGGGAACATGCGGAGGCTGAGAAAATTTCTAAGTTCCTTGCTGGATTCGCAGGGAACTGAAATTCTCTCAAATGTGAACCTAGCCTAAAAAAGATAGTCAGGAAACAAAAATAGGTAATTTGAAAAATCTAACCTGAAGACAGCTCAGAGTCCGAATCCGGTTGAAGGACTATGTCTTCTCCATCTGAGTCAGAAGGGTTGGTGTTGCTCAGGATCAGTTCCAAAGCCTGTTGAATGGTGTGCCTTCTCTGCATTTTGTTTCTTGTGAACAAAATAGGTGAAGCAGTCATCTATTTATCCCCCACAGCACAAAAGGCTGCATGCAAATTTGCTAAGGTGTTAGCAACCTTATGCATATCCCCTGCACAACAATGCAGCTGGGGGGTGGGCAGACACACTCAGGAACAGCTTACATTCTTTTGTTTACACTCTCTTACAAGACCTTTGTTGAGGTGGATCAACACAATTGCCTTCTGCAGATTCCTCAGGCAATGGCCACATTTACAAATGAAAGGATGCTAATTGGAGCCATCAGAGTTGTCAGTTTGGACTAAAGGCCCCGTCTCACTAAGCGATTTACCAACGATCACGACCAGCGATACGACCTGGCCGTGATCGTTGGTAAGTCGTTGTGTGGTCGCTGGGGAGCTGTCACACAGACAGCTCTCTCCAGCGACCAACGATCAGGGGAACGACTTCGGCATCGTTGAAACTGTCTTCAACGATGCCGAAGTCCCCCTGCAGCACCCGGGTAACCAGGGTAAACATCGGGTTACTAAGCGCAGGGCCGCGCTTAGTAACCCGATGTTTACCCTGGTTACCAAAAAAAACAAACACTACATACTCGCCTTTCGGTGTCCAGGTCCCTTGCCGTCTGCTTCCTGCTCTGACTGAGATCCGGCCGTACAGTGAGAGCAGAGCGCAGCGGTGACGTCACTGCTGTGCTCTCACTTCTCACTGTACGGCCGGCAGTCAGTGAGAGCAGGAAGCAGACGGCAAGGGACCTGGACACCGAAAGGCGAGTATGTACTGTTTGTTTTTTTTGGTAACCAGGGTAAACATCGGGTTACTAAGCGCGGCCCTGCGCTTAGTAACCCGATGTTTACCCTGGTTACCAGTGAAGACATCGCTGGATCGGTGTCACACACACCGATTCAGCGATGTCAGCGGGGCCTCAACGACCAAAAAAAGGTCCAGGCCATTCCGACACGACCAGCGATCTCGCAGCAGGGGCCTGATCGCTGGTACGTGTCACACATAGCGAGATCGCTACTGAGGTCGCTGTTGCGTCACAAAACTTGTGACTCAGCAGCGATCTCGCTAGCGATCTCGCTATGTGAGACGGGGCCTTAAGGGTCATTTGACCCTCTTTCAGGACTACAGGGGGAGCTCGAAATTTCTGGGACTTCTAGTGTTATGGGGCCATGTGCAGCGTTATATGGGGCAAATATCTGTATGGAGCATCTTATGGGGCCATGTGCAGCATTATATGGGGCAATTATCTGCATGGAACATCTTATGGGGCCATGTGCAGCATTATATGGGGCAATTATCTGTATGGAGCATCTTATGGGGCCATATGCAGCATTATATGGGGCAATTATCTGTATGGAGCATCTTATGGGGCCATGTGCAGCATTATATGGGGCAATTATCTGTATGGAGCATCTTATGGGGCCATGTGCAGCATTATATGGGGCAAATATCTGTATGGAGCATCTTATGGGGCTATGTGCAGCATTTTATGGGGCAAATATCTGTATGGAGCCATGTGCAGCATTATATGGGGCAAATATCTGTATGGAGCATCTTATGAGGCCATAATCCACATTTGTGGAGCATTATACGGGGCAAATGTGTCTATGGAGCATCTTATGGGGTCATAATCAACATTTGTGCAGCATTATATGGGGCATATTTTAATATGGAGCATCTTATGGAGCCCATCATAAACTGAATGGAGCATTATATGGGGCGTATTTTGTATGGAGCATCTTATGGGGCCATCATGAACTGTATGGAGCATTATATGGGGCTCTTGATTCAATATGGATATTCAAAAACACTTAAACTGCTGATGTCTCAATTAATTTTACTTTTATTGGTATCTATTTTTATATTTGAAATTTACCAGTAGCTGCTGCATTTTCCACCATAGGCTTATACTCGAGTCAATAAGTTTTCTCAGTTTTTTCTGGCAAAATTTGGGGGGTCGGCCTATACTCGGGTCGGCTTATACTCGAGTATATACGGTATACAGCCTGTTATCTTAGGCTGAGGCCTGGTGTATCTATGGGGGAAAACTCTTTTATTCACAGGCATACGTTGCATAGTTCTGTCTGCTACCTTGTTCTACTCATTTTTTATTGTTTTAAAAAATGACCAACAGACATAAAAAAAAAAATTATACAGTCTGTTAAGTCAGGCTGAGGCCAGGTGTATCTGTGGTGGAAAAATCTTCGCTTTGCAGGCATATTGATCACATATAATTTTTCTCCAAATAAATCCATTTGTATTGAGGTTTTCAAATATGTCAGTAGTCCATTTAAAATGGGCAAGGCAAGGGGCAAGGAACTGGGAAGTGGACGTGATGCTGATGGTGCATGCAGAGGACGAGGCTGTGGCCAAGGTTAAGGTGGGCCACAGCAAAGACCCACATCTTCGAGCTCGACCTTCCTGTCCTAGTTTCTAGGGGACTGCAGCACACCACTATTGAAGCCAGAGCAGTGTGAAATGGTTGTTGGTTGGATAGCGAGTAATGCTTCCAGTCTCTTAGCCACCACCACCACACGGTCAAGTCTGAGTAGCTGTGTTTGTGGACCAGATATTACTCACCCTGATCCTCCTTCCTCCCACCATGCCGAGTGCCCTGAGACAACTGATCCCACACTTTGACACTCCGAAGAGCTGTTCAGTTTTCCCTTTAAAGATTCTGGACTCTCGGCTGGTCAACTTGAATTGGGGCCAGATGAGATCGCATGTAGAGATGCCCAAACATTTGAACAGCCACGGTCACACGAAGGTGATGGTGGGAAACTGTGACAAGAGGTGGACGATGATGAGACACAATTGCCAGAAAGTCAGGAGGAGGAGCAGAGTGCGGATGTGGAAGGCGACTTGGTGGATGACATAGTGACTGACCCAACCTGGCAGGAGGAGATGCAGAGCGAGGACAGCAGCACACATGAGGAAGGAGGCACATCACCCAACAGGCAGAAAGAAGCAGTGTGGTGGCCGCAGACGCAGAAGGCATGCATCCTTTCCCCGTAACACAAACATGACGGAAGGTGCCATTCCAACTGTTAGATCTTCCCGAGTCTGTTTATTTTTTAATGACTGTCGATAACCCCAAACAGGACATTTGCAGCACTTGCCATGCCCGCATCAGCAGGTGTAGCAAAACTACCAACTTGACCACCCCCAGCACGATTAGGCACATGGCAGCAAAGCACCCGACTTTGTGGGCCGAACCCTAGGCTCCAGGAACACTGTCTGCAGGTGACAACACTGCTCCTTCAACTGTTTTGCATAGAAGCCAATCCCCAGTTCACCGTTCCTGTGAATATGCCTCTGGCCCTGCACCTTTTGTTGCCCACAGTCAGCCAGCATCAACATCAAGCCCATCCACGTCCTTGTCACAGCCCAGCCTTCAGTTGTCTATACCCCAGTCATTGGAATGCAAGCAGAAATACCCAACCAATGCCCAACTGGCCACAGTACTTAATTCGAACATTTCTCGTCTGCTTGCACTCAAAATGTTGCCTTTTAGACTCGTTGAGATGGAAGCTTTCCACAACCTGATGGCGGCGGCCGTCCCAAGGTACTCAGTCCCCAGTCACCAATATTTCTCCCAGTGTGAAGTACCGGCATTACACCAGCATGTGTCCTACAACATTACCCGTGCACTCAACAATGCTGTTACTGGAAAAGTCCTAACCACTGACACGTAGACAAGTGCTTGTGGCCAGCGATGGTACATCTCACTCATGGCACACTGGGTTAACATAGTGGAAGCCAGGACCCAGTCAGACATTGGGATTGAACACATCCTCCCCACGCCGAGGATTGCAGGCCCTATGTCAATCAGGGTTGCCCCCACAGTCTACAGCTCCTGCACCTCCTCCTCCTCCTCTTCAGCCTCCATCTCTGAAATGAACACATCAGTCAGAAGCTGGAAGCACTGCAGCGCTGCCTCAACCAAGCGTCAACAGGCTGTGCTGAAGCTAATCTGCAGAGATGACAAACCGAAAAAAGAAAATGATTCAGCTCACCCTTGTGATGGTATTCGCACAGTCCATGAGAAATTTGATCCGAGCACGGAAACGTCTCTGCTTGACGCCAAGTACTTGTGCATGAAAATGAAGGTATCCAGCTCAGGAAATAAAATCAAAAGTCTTTATTTGGACAAATTTAAAAAGTCAGCTGCTTGACAAACCAGTGAATACTGGAGGAAGGAATGTCTTGAATAACTGGACGCGTTTCGAACACGTATAGTGCTCTTAGTCCTCAGTTTCACAATGAGCAGTCTTGCCAAAAGTTAAAATATGCCCCAAACAGGGCCTAGTTTTCAATGAGGCCTTCATTAGGGTTGAGCGAAACGGGTCGGCCATTTTCAGAAGTCGCCGACTTTTGGCAAAGTCGGGTTTCATGAAACCCGACCCGACCCCTGTGTGGGGTCGGCCATGAGGTCGGCGATCTTCTGAATCTGGTATCGGAATTCCGATACCGAGTTCCGATATGTTTGCGATATCAGGAATCGGTACCGGAATCCATATTTAAGTGTTAAATAAAGAATCAAAATAAAAAATATTGATATACTCACCCTCGGACGCGCCCTGGTACTAACCGGCAGGCTTCCTTCCTAAGAATGAGCGCGTGAATGACCTGCGGTGACGTCACGGCTTGTGATTGGTCGCGAGCGGTCACATGGACAAGCCGTGACGTCATCTAAGGTCCTTCACGCGCTCATTCTTAGGAAGGAAGGCTGCCGGAAAGAAGCAGGGCACGTCCGAGGGTGAGTATATACCTAATAGGAATATACTCACCCTCGGACACGCCCTGCTTCTTTCCGGCAGCCTTCCTTCCTAAGAATGAGCGCGTGAAGGACCTTAGATGACGTCGCGGCTTGTCCATGTGACCGCTCGCGACCAATCACAAGCCGCGACGTCACCGCAGGTCATTCACGCGCTCATTCTTAAGAAGGAAGCCTGCCGGTTAGTACCAGGGCGCGTCCGAGGGTGAGTATATCAATATTTTTTATTTTGATTCTTTATTTTACACATTAATATGGATCCCAGGGCCTGAAGGAGAGTTTCCTCTCCTTCAGACCCTGGCAACCATAGTATCCCATTGCACTGCATTGGGTTTCGTGTTTCGGCCGACCCCGACCCCGACTTTTTTATAGGATCGGACGATTTCACTCGACCCGACTTTTGAGAAAGTCGGGTTTCGTGAAACCCGACCCGATCCTATAAAAATAAAAGTCGCTCAACCCTAGCCTTCATCAATGTCTCCTCATTCTCTGCCACTAGCTCACCAGTGTTACCGTGTTCTGTGCTGCTACAGGCAGTCCAATTTTTGGCAAGTGTGTTCATGATGCCCATAGTATAATTTTTAAAACATTTACCCCCATGAGGAAATGCCAGCCCATGCACTTGGTGCCCACAGTATATTTCTTTAAAATGTACCCCCATGTGGAAATGTTTGTCAGCCCATGCACTTCGTGTATGGGCATTTAAAGTCTAGGAGACCAGCTCCTTAACATTCTGCCTTGTTTTTATAAGGACTTCCTCCACATCTCATCATTCTCTGTCACTAGAACACCATGGTGAACGTGTTATATGCTGCTACAGCCATTCAATTTTTGTGCAAGGATCTTTTTATGATGCCCATTACCAATTTGAAACCAATACAAATGTTACTCCCCCAGGGGTAAATATCGTAAAAATGTGAGATACTTATATTCTTCCCATTTATTCTTATAAATAACACTCACTTTTAAATCTGCTCTCACCTCTGCTAAACAGGCCTACTTCACAACCCTCATATCTTCCTTAGCCTACAACCCCAAACAGTTATTCTAAACCTTTATCTCCCTCCTCCTCCCCCCACTGCCCCCTCCAACCTCCCTTATCTCTGCTGAGGACTTTGCCACACACTTTAAAAATAAGATCGGCAAACAAGGCCAGTCTTCATTGTTCAACCACCACAACCCCTTTGTATACCAGACCAATGCCCAATCCCCATAACCTCCCTATCCAACATCACTGAAGGGGATCTTAATTGTCTCCTCTCCAAATCGCACCTCACCACCTGTGCGCTCAAACCCATCCCATCCCACCTCCTCCCCAACCTTACTGCCCCTCTTATCCCATCCCTAACGCACCTCTTCAACCTATCACTAACTTCTGGCACCTTCCCTTCTGCTTTCAAACATGCCACAATGACGCCTATCCTTAAAAAGCCAACCCTCAATCCAACTGCTATGTCCAGCTATCGCCCAGTATCACTGCTCCCATTCGCTTCCAAACTCCTGGATCAGCACGTCCAAGCTGAACTTTCCCCCCACCTCTCATCTAACTTGCTCTTTGACAATCTACAATCTGGTTTCCACGCTCATCACTCAACTGAGACAGCCGTGACCAAAATTACTAACGACCTACTTACAGCTAAAGCTAACGGACAATACTCTATACTCCTCCTTCTAGACCTGTCCTCTGCTTTTGACACAGTTGATGACTGTCTCCTGCTACAGATCCTCTCCTCCTTTGGCATCAAAGACTTCACCCTATCCTGGATCTCCTCATACCTTTCCAACTGGACATTCAGCGTCTCCCACTCCCACACTACCTCCTCATCCCACCCTCTTTCTGTTGGAGTCCCCCAGGGCTCTGTTCTAGGACCCTTACTCTTCTCAATCTATACACTTGGCCTGGGACAACTCATAAAGTCTCATGGATTCCAGTACCACCTTTATGCTGACACTCAGATCTACCTCTCTGGCCCAGACGTCAACTCTCTGCTGTCCAGAACCTCGGAGTGTCTATCAGCCATATTCTCCTTTTTCTCATCTCGCTTTCTAAAACTCAATGTTGACATATCTGAACTCTTCATCTTTCCTCCATCTCATAGGTCTTCCTTACCTGACCTATCTATCGCAATTAACAACATCACGCTCTCCCCCGTAGCAGAAGTCCACTGCCTCAGAGTAACCCTTGATTTTGCCCTATCCTTCAAAACGCACATCCAAGCTCTTTCCACCTCCTGTCGCCTCCAGCTCAAAAATATCTCTAGAATCCGTCCTTTCCTCAACCGACAATCTTGTGCATGCACTCATCATCTCCCGCCTCGACTACTGCAACATCCTTTTCTCTGGCCTGCCTGCTAACACCCTTGCACCTCTCCAGTCCATCCTTAACTCTGCTGCCTGACTAATTCATCTCTCTGCTCGCTTCCCCCCCCTCTCCGAATCTCTTCACTGGCTCCAATTCCCTCAGGATATCCAGTTCAAATTACTAATACTGACCTACAAAGCCATCCATATCCTGTCTCCTCCATATATCTCTGAACTAATCACCTGAAATCTTCCCTCGCGCAATCTACGGTCCTCCCAAGACCTCTTTCTCTCCTCCACACTTATTAGCTCCTCACCCAGCCGCCTCCAAGACTTCTCCCGAATATCCCCATCCTCTCAAATTCTTTGCCCCAACACGTCCGACTATCAACCATGTTTGGATCCTTCAGATGGAACCTGAAAACCCACCTCTCCAGCTGACCTCGCTGCCTCCTCCTCATCACTACTGGAGCTACCGCCTCACCAACACCAGAGCTGCTGCAACCCTTAACCTATTGTCTGCTTCCACTCTATCCTGTTGAATGTAAGCCCGCAAGGGCAGGGTCTTCTCCCCAAGTATCAGTCTGTCATTGTTAGCTTGCTTACTGTAAGTGATACCTGTAATTTGTATGTAACCCCTTCTCATGTACAGCACCATGGAATCAATGGTACTATATAAATAAAAAATAATAATAATATTTTCAATTTTTCATATCTCTGGACCATCCTTTAATGAGCTAGTGTATACCTCTACAATACAAAAATATTGAAATACTATTATATTATATTTTAATTTATATCCCTGTCTCTGAGCTGTTGCTAGGGACAAACATATCTCATTGGACACATTCTGCCTTCATGTCTATAAACCTGTGTTCGCCCCTCCCTTTTGTTATTTTCTTTCATAGCTGTATTCACATTTTGTATTTATTTGTTTGATTTCAGTATGATTTACCTTTATGTCTCCTCATTCTCCATCACTAGATCAATAGGGTTTACGTGTTCTGTGCTGCTACAGGCAGTCCAGTTTTTGGCAAGGGTGTCTATGATGCCAATAAAATATTTTTAAACAATGTACCTCCCATGGGGGAATGTTGGTCAGCCCATGCATTTTGTGTATGGGGGTTACAAGTCTAGGAGACCCGCTCCTTAACATTGGGCCTAGTTTTTCATTGTGCTAGTTGTGCAGGGGAATCTATGTGCACATATCTACTGTATATCACTGCAAGGCTTGCAGCCACTGTATGTGAGTCTATAGATATCCCTGCGTACATCAAAAGGCTCCATTACTGTCTGCTGCTGCGTATTTTATATATACCTAGCTGCAGTTATCCATGGCAATTTTTTTTAAGGTTATACCTGCTCATTTTATTATAAAGCAAACCAAAGCCCCTTTTTTCCACATTTATTTGGGTGGTCACACTGCAGACTATAGCCAGGTCATTACAATACAAGAGCGTGAAAATATATATTTTTAACTATTTTGGGGGGGGCCCAGGCATCAGATGTGAATGCACCAAAAAATCTGTCCTTTTTTTGGTACTATCTAATATCCAACATTTTTGGACACCATTTTGATGCCCCAAAAATCTAGCTGGCCCAAAAATATTTAGCTACAGTTGTTATATTTATCACTGTGAGTTGTACGCCACATGCATCGCATATCATTAAGCAAATATCTTAAAATTTTAGTACTCCAATTCTTTTTTTGGGTGTCATGGCCAACTTTTTGACACAATTTTAGTGTGCCCCAAAAAATCAAGGACACATTTTGATAAGTCTGTTACCTCTGGCTGACGCCTGGTGTGTCAGTGATGTCAAAATCTGTGCTTTGCAGGCATACGTTGCATTGTTCTGTCTGCTAGCCTTGGTCTACTCAGTATTTATTGTTTTCAAAAATGTAAAAAAAAACATTATACAGTCTGTTATCTCTGTCACACGCCTTGTGTATGTGTGGTGTCAAAATCTTCGGTTCGCAGGCATACGTTACATTGTTCTGTCTGCTAGCCTTGGTCTACTCATTATTTTTTCTGTAAAAAATATAAAAATATATATATATTTTAACTGTCTGTTATGTCCTTCAGACGCTCGGTGTATCTGTGGTCTCCAAATACTTGCTTTTCAGGCATACTGATCACATATAATTTTTCTCCAAATAAATCCATTTGTGTTGAGCTTTTCAAATATTTCAGTAGTCCATTTAAAATGGGCAAGGCAAGGGACGGGGAAGTGGATGTGATGCTGATGGTGCATGCAGAGGACGAGGCCGTGGCCAAGCTGAAAGTGGGCCACAACAAAGACCCACGTGTTCGCACTCAACTTTCCCGTCCCAGTTTCTAGAGGAACGCAGCACACCACTATTGAAGCCAGAGCAGTGTGAAACGGTTGTTGGTTGGACAGCGGATAATGCTTCCAGTCACTTAGCCACCACCACCATGTATTCCACATGATCTTTCCATTTTTCTTATCTCTGGACCATCCTCTTATGACTTAGTTTATACCTCTCCAATCTAAAAATATTGAAATACTATTAGATTATATTTTTATTTATATCCCTGTCTCTGAGCTTTTGCTAGGGACCAACATATCTCGTTGGACACATTCTGGCTTCATATATATGAACCAATGTTCACCCCTCCCTTTTTTTATTTTCTTTCATAAGTGGATTCACATCTTTTATTAATTTTTTTGATTTCAGTATGACTGATCATTCATTATATCTCCTCATTCTCCGCCACCAGGGTTAACGGGTTCCGTGCTGCTACAGCCAGTCCAATTTTTGGCAAGGGTGTCTATGATGCCCATAAATTTTCTTTTAATAATTTTACTCCACCTCCGGGTGAAATGATTGTCAGCCCATGTATTTAGTGTATGGGCATTACAAGTCTAGAAGACACGCTCCTTTAAATTGGGCCAAGTTTTCAATGAGGCCTTCCTGATCGTCTCATCATCCACAACCACTAGATCACCAGGGTTAATGTGTTCCGTGCTGCTACAGCCAGTCCAATTTTTCGCAAGGGTGTCTATGATGCCCATAAAATATTTTTAACAATTTTACTCCCCCAGGGGGAAATGTTTGTCAGCCAATGCACTTAGTGTATGGGCATTACAAGTCTAGGAGACCCGCTCTTTTGTAATGGGACAGTTTTTTTAGGAGGCCCTCCTCCATGTTTCTTCCAAGGGGCGATTGGGGTGCGTGCAAATTTCGGTCAAGATGGCCCTTGCATTCAATGCATAAGGAAACTGTATGGCAGGACCAACTGAAGACCGTGAAGTGAGTTTTCCTGTGGCGTTCCAGAATCTGGGTTCAAAGGCTTATTGGGGTGCATATGACTTGATAGCAGGGTAGGCCTTGCATTCAATGCAATATTTTTTCAGGAGGCCCTCCTGTACCTCTCGTGAAAGGGGCATTGGGGTGCGTTGTAATTCTTGGCAGACCAGCCACTCACTGCATAGGCAATAACAGCATAGGAGACCCACTGTTTAATAATGGCCCTTTAAGAATATTAATGCCACCTGATGCCCCTCTAAAAACAGGCTTTGTGACTTTAAGAGTCCCTCTTTCAGAAATGAAACAAGATGTGTCTCCTTATGTGTCACACACCACATAGCCAGCTAGAGTTGTTAAATGTTACAATGACATTTCCCAGTGAATGCATTTGTATTGGTTGAAAGCAATGTTAAAGTTGAAAAACGCATCAAAAACGCTGCGTGTTAACATAGCCCAGGTTGTGGAGGAACATTTCGGTCTGGGGTTCATTATTTTGCCTTATATACAAGACATTACCCTGGAAGGATATACTTTAACATATTTCCCAGCAAAATCCATTTTGGTTTAGTTTTTGTATGTTTTTTGGTGCACCTGTAAAAATGACGTGAAACTCTGACAACATTGCTTACAGCTATAACCTAGGAGTCAGAAATACTTCCAGGGGAGATCTCCATGATGTTTCTGTGTCAATTGTGCAGTATTTCCATCATTTTCAGACATTTTAAGACCTTAAAAGGACCCCCTGGGGGGATCACTGTAAAAATACTCGGGTTTCCCATAGACATACGTTGGGCTCGTTGCTCGGGTCGAGTACCCGAGTATTCCAATTTGCTCTACCTGAGCAACAAGCACCCAATTATTTTAGTGCTAGCCCATCACTAGTATCCTATACATGTAATGCCCATGCACTAAGTGTATGGGCTGAAATTTACCCCTGGGGGGTATTCATCAACATACTGTATAAAAATTTTGGTGATGGGCATCATAAACACCCTTAAAAAAATTATGTGGGTGTTGCATCAGGGACCATGGTCACCCTGGTGATATAGTGCTGGTGGTGGTGAATGATTAGGATGAGGAGAACGAGGAAGACAACTGCAAATAGCCCAAATCAGGAAGCGTATACCAATGTGTGGGTGTGAAGAGGTGCACGGAAATAGACCTCCCAAAAAAAGACACTGGAATAGATTTTATGTTATGCTGCTATTGTGGTGCCCCAGGGTCCTGGTCGTCACAGTAGTATTGCTTTCCTCACGGGGAGAGTGATGTTATGCTTGAAGGCAAGAATATATATATATATATATATATATATATATATATATATATATATATATATATATATATATATATATATATATATATATATATATATATATATCTGCTTGTCTGTAAGGAAAGTCAGTGAGTTCTTGCCAGGAAACAGACTGTATCATTCTGAGGCAGCAGAAAGTTTACGGAGCTGTGTAGCCGCAGTGCAGCAGTTCCCGGAAAGAGCCATTCAGAAAGCCGAATACATTGCAGTGAACGTGCAGGAGTGCAAAGCACAGGAGAGGATACTAGGGGGAGACCAGCCACGAGCAGGCTGCCTCCTTCTTAGGCGCAGAAACTGGTAGCCGGAACACCGAGGATCGTAAGGCTCTCCACGACTTACATCAGAGACTGGCAGGACAGTTAAATTCCACGTTCCCTGTCTGCCTTAGTACCCAAGAGGCACAGTGACACCCTTAGAGGCGGGGGCGTGCTAGAGTCCCTATAAACCGCTTCAAGTCACCAGTCATATGGGTCGTGTCCTATCCTATATGGGGGACAGAGAGAGAGAGAACATCTGTGAGGACCTTATCTGAAGCCATAGGCAGTAAGAGACAACACCATGGTGCTAGAGGAAGGCTTTGATTTCCACCTGGGTAAGGGGACTCCTAACTTGCCTCCAAGCCGGCCGGACCCTGCCTGCCCTGTGATCTGGTGCCCTGGACTGTGGCTGCCTGAAGACTTCAGTAAACAAGTTAAAGAGACTGCAAACCTGTGTCCTCATTCTTTACTGCGCCATTCACCATCTTCCATCTACACACCGGGAGCCCTGGGGATATACTTCACCTGTGGGAAGGTATACCATCTAGCTGCCATAACATCACCCTAGAGGACCCCTTAAAGCAGCGTTGGTCCCCACTGACCGAATACCACAGCTGGCATCACGAACATAAACTTTATTCCCTTTAAAGACCTTTCCCTTTTACATGGGTGCCCAGGGCCACGGACCGGGTCGCAGCCACCGTGACATCCCCTTGTGATCTCAGGACCCAGTACGGAGTACCCCACGGCCCTGGCAGTGCAACTCATTTCTTGGCGACACAAACAGGATGGACTGACCCAGCAAATCGGGTCATGTGCACCTAAAAGACTGTGCCTAACTGTGCTTTATTGAGAGACTGTGTATTGTGATTTGCTGCCAAAACCACCACCATTACAGTGCCACGAGGAGCTCCGGAGAAGAAGGCCGTGCCACCATGGGAGGAGACTATCAGAGCGGCACGAACAGTGATCAACGCCCCCTACGAATGCTATTATATGACGAGGACGTGCCCGTCTGCCAAAGAGATCCACTTCCTAATATGCTATGGTGGCAACAAGGAGGAGAAGAGACCCGCCCCCAGGAGACAGAGGAGCATCGTGCGTGTGTGGCTGCTGACCCAGAAGAAGAGATGGTGACCGGCGGGTACCCGAAAGATGGCAAAGCGATCCGGAACCATCCCTGGCCGGATGGAGGAGGAGGAACCAGACTTACCACTGCCGGAAGCTCCAGAATTCCTGGAGATGCAGGTGGAGGAGCTGAGCCGCCAGCTCTTGGACACAGAGCTGACCGCAGTGAAGAAATGGAAGTCGGCCCTGTGCAGGAAGATCGCTCTGGAGGAGTCACAGTCAGTGCAGTAGCCGACTCCAGAAGCCTCATCAACAGAGCGGATCGGCATCGGTGGAACCACATCAGATGCAGGTACAGAAAATGACCCTGCCTCGGTGACCGATCCCGCACCAGCGACCGCTCCTCCCCCAGTCACTGACCTAGCTCCAGCAATAACTCCTGCCCCAGGTGAAGGCCCTGCTCCAGCGACTATTACCACCCCCGACGAGATGCTGACAGGCCCGCTTCCAACACCCATAGGCACGCCGCTGGAGGTGATCCCCAAGGAGGTGGTTTTGCAATGGGACAATCCAGGAGCAAAACCCATCGGGTCCCCTGGGGAGGCCCAACCGGGAGGGTCCCATATTGAAGTCCTCACCTGGGAGGAGTATAATCAACGTCTGGTGATAAAATGGAAGGAGGAAAGAGGGAGTGAGGCCCAACGCAAAGCTCAGGCCCATAAGACCAAACGATGTAACAAGAGCCCAGCAAAGCAGGGTATGGTAGTGGCCTTCCACCCAAAAAGAGGTTGGGGTTTCATTAAAGAACCAGGACTGCTGGCGGAGGTCTATGTCACCCGCCGTGACGTGGAGTCTCATCTCCGGGAGGGACATCCTGACTGGGACCTAAGCCGAAGGGGATCATGTGACCTACACCCGTCACTGGGGTGAAAAAGGCTGGTACGCCATGAACGTTAAGAAATGCATTCCCACAGCAGAGCCACCTAATGTCAAAGTTGATACCATCACTATTCCTCTGGTCACAGAGCCAGTAACTCCTCAAACCATCACTACTACTACTGTGTGCATAATCACCACCACTGAAACAACCGTGGTGGCTGCACCAGTAAGCATGCATACTCAGGACACACAAACTCTAATTACCGCCTGTGACTTGCCTATACATTGGACAATGCCAGGGGCTACCTTGGACAATGCCACAGCTAAAGTAAAGTGAAAATTTAAACCTGACTGTAAATAATTAAAAGTTTACCCATTGCTGCAAGTTTTCAAAATGACTGCTACCGCTTAACAGTTAAATAAATCTGACCAGGTTTCTACTTAAAGGGGTCCCTCGTTTAAAGGGATCCTCTGTTTACAGAGTTCCATTTTGGGCCAAGGGCATTTGAATTATGGATGGTGAATGGTTCACAAACTTTCCATTGTAAATAGTTAGCACCTTCTTAAAGGTGATTCCTACTGGTTTTACAAAGAAGTTTTAAAAAGACTGCTTCTAATCTTGCTGTGAAAGTTGCTTTGTTTTATAGAGACCTGAAGAAAAACCCGTTTGGTGTGGCAGGATTCCAGGTCTGGATACACGCCTTGTAGCCGCCCAAGGCAACTTTGGGGGTTAATGACGGGTCCCTCGCATCTTTGCTGCTGTTCTAAAGTTAATGATTGACTTGAGTATTAGATTTCACTACCTCAGTATTGAAAGACTTGAATATTGCTTGCACCCTTAAAAGGAAAGTTGATTTGTTGCACTTTGCTAGTAAGAATTGTACGTTATATGCCAGCTAGTAGTATATTAGTGAGTTAATATATTGAGTAAAAATAAAATTGAAACTTGTAGTTAGATATTGTTGTGTGCAGAAAGTAGTGAAAATGTATGATGTTGCACTTTTGAACCAGATGGACTTGAGATAGCATATCCGTAGGGGTAGTCCTCGTTGCCAGAAAAGTTTTGCACTTTGAATAAAGAAAATGTTTGTTTTTCACTTTGAAGCCTTAAGATAGTATACCCATAGCGGGTAATAGCATTTCATAGTTAGTTAGTTATTATACTGTTCTCTATTGTTAAAAGTACACGTACCATGTAAATAAGTTCTTGCAACGTCCAAGTGTTCTCACCTCCCATAAAGGGAAGCTCCAGTTCCATTATCAATTAGTATTAATTTATTTTAAAAGTTTATAGCATTACAAAAATTGGATGTCTTTTGCTAAAATATTGTTGTTCTCCTTTTCCCAGTCCGAGAGTACTGTATTTAACCCCTTCACCCCCAAGGGTGGTTTGCACGTTAATAAACGGGCCAATTTTTACAATTCTGACCACTGTCCCTTTATGAGGTTATAACTCTGGAACGCTTCAACGGATCCTGGTGATTCTGACACTATGTTCTCGTGACATATTGTACTTCATGATAGTGGTAAAATTTCTTTGATATAACTTGCATTTATTTGTGAAAAAAACGGAAATTTGGCGAAAATTTTGAAAATTTCGCAATTTTCCAACTTTGAATTTTTATGCCCTTAAATCACAGAGATATGTCACACAAAATACTTAATAGGTAACATTTCCCACATTAACCAATAGGACAAACAAACCCACAGGTTCAATAAAAACATTAACCCCTGTGTCCGTCAGGAGATGTTACAACCATAACGGTCCCGTACAAATAAATATGTAAACCTAAATGAAATAAGCACGAATCGGACCTCAAAGTATCAGAAAATACCAAATTTTATTAAGAAACAAAAAGAGTTACCAAAGGACAATAATGATGGTGACATATACCAGTATTCATACATCAACAGCTTATTATGCTTCCCCCGGAAGAAGGCTGACGCTGCTGAAACGCGCGTAGGGGATCTGGCACCATTAGATCTGAGGTAATGTAGTGTGTTATTGCTATATGTATTTTATTGCCACACTTGAGACAGGATATTATATTGAACATGCCACTGGGCATAATAAGCTGTTGATGTATGAATACTTATATGTGTGGCAAGATGGATATCGGTATTTACACGTGCCTCAGGTCTATGGTGCCATTTTATACTGGTATATGTCACCATCATTGTTGTCCTTTGGTAACTCTTTTTGTTTCTTAATAAAATTTGGTATTTTCTGATACTTTGAGGTCCAATTCGTGCTTATTTCATTTAGGTTTAAACATGTCTACTTTACATCAGCACAATTTAGAAACCAAATTTTTTTTTTGTTAGGGAGTTATAAGGGTTAAAAGTTGACCAGCAATTTCTCATTTTTACAACACCATTTTGTTTTAGGGACCACATCTCATTTGAAGTCATTATGAGGGGTCTATATGACAGAAAATACCCAAGTGTGACACCAGTCTAAAAACTGCACCCCTCAAGGTGCTCAAAACCACATTCAAGAAGTTTATTAACCCTTCAGGTGTTTCACAGGAATTTTTGGAATGTTTAAATAAAAATGAACATTTAACTTTTTTTTACACAAAATTTATTTCAGCTCCAATTTGTTTTATTTTACCAAAGGTAACAGGAGAAAATGGACCCCAAAAGTTGTTGTACAATTTGTGCTGAGTACGCTGATACCCCATATGTGGGGTTAAACCACTGTTTGGGCGCACCACAGAGCTCGGAACGGAAGGAGCGCCATTTGACTTTTCAATGCAAAATTGACTGGAATTGAGATGGAACGCCATGTTGCGTTTGGAGAGCCCCTGATGTGCCTAAACATTGAAACCCCCCACAAGTGACACCATTTTGGAAAGTACACCCCCTAAGGAACTCATCTAGATTTGTGGTGAGCACTTTGACCCACCCAGTGCTTCACAGAAGTTTATAATGCAGAGCCGTAAAAATAAAAAGTCATATTTTTTCACTAAAATTATGTTTTCACCCCTCATTTTTTATTTTCCCAAGGGTAAGAGAAGAAATTAGACCCCAAAAGTTGTTGTGCAATTTGTCCTGAGTACGCTGATACCCCATATGTGGGGGTAAACCACTGTTTGGGCGCATAGCAGAGCTCGGAAGGGAAGGAGCGCCATTTGACTTTTCAATGCAAAATTGACTGGAATTAAGATGGGACGCCATGTTGCGTTTGGAGAGCCCCTGATGTGCCTAAACATTAAACCCCCCCCACAAGTGACACCATTTTGGAAAGTAGACCCCTTAAGGAACTTACCTAGATGTGTTTTGAGAGCTTTGATCCCCCAAGTGTTTCACTACAGTTTATAATGCAGAGCCATAAAAATAAAAATTCTTTTTTTTTTGCAAAAATGATTTTTTAGCCCCCAGTTTTGTATTTTCACAAGGGTAGCAGGATAAATTGGACCCCAAAAGTTGTTGTCCAATTTGTCCTGAGTATGCTGATACCCCATATGTGGGGGGGAACCACTGTTTGGGCGCATGGCAGAGCTTGGGAGGGAAGGAGCACCATTTGGAATGCAGACTTAGATGGATTGGTTTGCAGGCGTCACGTTGCATTTGCAGAGCCCCTGATGTACCCAAACAGTAGAAACCCCCCACAAGTGACCCCATATTGGAAACTAGACCTCCCAAGGAACTTATCTAGATGTGTTGTGAGAACTTTGAACCCCCAAGTGTTTCACTACAGTTTATAACGCAGAGCCTTGAAAATAAAAAACATTTTTTTCCACAAAAATGATTTTTTTAGCCCCCCAAATTTATATTTTCCCAAGGGTAACAAGAGAACTTGGACCCCAAAAGTTGTTGTCCAATTTGTCCCGAGTATGCTGATACCCCATGTGTGGGAGGGAACCACTGTTTGGGCGCATGGCAGAGCTCGGAAGGGAAGGAGCGCCATTTGGAATGCAGACTTAGATGGATTGGTCTGCAGGCATCACGTTGCATTTGCAGAGCCCCTGATGTACCCAAACAGTAGAAACCCCCCAAAGTGACCCCATATTGGAAACTAGACCTCCCAAGGAACTTATCTAGATGTGTTGTGAGAACTTTTAACCCCCAAGTGTTTCACTACAGTTTATAACGCAGAGCCGTGAAAATAAAAAAAACATTTTTTTCCACAAAAATGATTTTTTTAGCCCCCCCAAATTTATATTTTTCCAAGGGTAACAAGAGAACTTGGACCCCAGAAGTTGTTGTCCAATTTGTCCCGAATATGCTGATGCCCCATATGTGGGAGGGAACCACTGTTTGGGCACATGGCAGAGCTTGGAAGGGAAGGAGCGCCGTTTGGAATGCAGACTTAGATGGATTGGTCTGCAGGCATCACTGTTGTGAATTCTGCTCTTGGGCTCCCTCCGGTGGTTGTAAGTGGTAGCGCTGCTGTCTCTGAATTGCAGCATTTATCAGGTGTGTTCACTTTCTGCAAATCTGACTGGGCTATTTAGTCTTGCTTCACCCTTTAGCCAGTGCCAGTTGTCCATTGTTCCTGGAGGATTCACATCTCTGCCTGGTCTCTCCTGCTTTGCAGTTCTTTTCAACAAAGATAAGTTCTGGCCTTGATTTTTTGCTGTCCACATGCTGTGGCCTTATTGTTCAGTTCTTTTCCATGTTTTATGTCTTGTCCAGCTTGTTCTGTATAAGGATTTGTTTAGCCAAGCTGGTATCTCTGGAGATGCAGATATACCCTCCATATCTTTAGTTAGCTGTGGAGTTTTTATATTTTCTGTGGTGGATATTTTCTAGTATTTTAATACTGACCGCATAGTACTCTGTCCTATCCTTTCTATTTAGCTAGAAGTGGCCTCCTTTGCTAAATTCTGATTTCAGTCTGTGTATGTTTTTTCCCTCTCCTCTCACAGTCAATATTTGTGGGGGGGCTGCCTATCCTTTGGAGATTTTCTCTGAGGCAAGATAGTTTTCCCTTTTCTATCTCTAGGGGTAATTAGTCCTCCGGCTGTGTCGAGATGTCCAGGGAGCGCTAGGTACATTCTACGGCTACTTCTAGTTGCGGTGTTAAGTTCAGGGTCTGCGGTCAGTACAGGTACCACCTTCTCCAGAGTACGTCTCATGCTGCTCTTAGGCCACCAGATCATAACAGTACAACTGGCCCACAATGAGTTAACCGCATCTCAGAAGAAGGGAAGGAAAGTGCTGAGCCATTTTTTTTTCTGTAGTCTGTTGTGTTTTTTTTTCTTCCCTCTTTACCTCTGGGTGGCTCAGGAGTTCGGTGCTGGTATGGATGTTCAGGGATTGGCTCGTGTGGATCAACTTGCTGCTAGAGTATAGGGTATTTCCGATTATATCGTTCAGACTCCGGTTTTAGAGCCTAGAATTCCAACTCCTGATTTGTTTTTTGGGGATAGGTCCAAATTTCTGAGCTTTAAAAATAACTGTAAACTGCTTTTTGCTCTGAAACCCCGTTCCTCGGGTGATCCCATCCAGCAGGTTAAAATTGTTATATCTCTGCTGCGTGGTGACCCCCAGGATTGGGCATTTGCCCTGGAACCTGGGAATCTGGCGTTGCTTAATGTAGACACCTTTTTTCAGGCGCTTGGGTTATTGTATGACGAACCTAATTCAGTGGATCATGCTGAGAAAACCTTGTTGGCCCTGTCTCAGGGTCAAGAAGCGGCAGAATCATATTGCCAGAAGTTTAGAAAATTGTTATGATCCGGTGGTAGGATCTCAAAACTGACCTGACACATATGACCAGAATATAGGACAAGTTCTGGGGATGTGGAAGCTATACTGACCGCAATCCTGATCCTATCCACAAACACTAAAGGCAGCTGTGGAGCGTTCCTAAAATCCTAGATGCCTCGTTCACAGCCTGAGAAACTGACTACCCCTAGAGAGAAAGCAAAGACCTCACTTGCCTCAGAGAAATAACCCCAAAGTTATAGTCAGCCCCCCACAAATAATAACGGTGAGTTAAGGGGAAAGGACAAACGTAGAAATGAAACAGGTTCAGCAAATGAGGCCGGCTAACACTAGATAGACTGAAAATAGATAGGAGTCTGTGCGGTCAGTACAAAACTATCAAAAATAAACCACGCAGAGAATACAAGAACCCCCACACCGACTCACGATGTGAGGGGCGCACTCTGCACCCCAGAACTAACCAGCAAGCGAAAAATCACATATAAGCAAGCTGGACTGAACTCATCATATACAGAGAAACGTTTTCAAGGAAATAATGAGCAAAATGAACAAACAAACGTAACTTCTCCAGCAGGAGACTGGTCACAAGGAATATTCAGGAGCTCTCAGAAACAGGACTGAATACACCGACAGCAGGCAACAAATGAAGGTCCAGGTGAGTTAAATAGGCCCAGCATAGAAGGAAATGAAGCAGCTGAGCCCAGCCATATCGCTAAAGGCCACCAGAGGGAGCCCAAGAACAAACTCACACAGTACCACTCATGACCACAGGAGGGAGCCCGAGAACGGAATTCACAACAGTACCCCCCCCCCCTTGAGGAGGGGTCACTGTAAAATAATAATAATAATAATAATAATAATAATAATAATATATTATCACTTACATATTGATATAATCAACCAGGGCCTAGGGAAAGTGTATGATACAGATTCTGAAGGTCTTGTCATTTGACCATCTGTCCCCTGCATGTCAAAAGCTAGAGGTTGCTTGTCAAGCCCAGCTATATTTGGATGGCTAACGTTACTACTAGCTGGTAAACAAAATATAAGTAGGCAACATAGCATGAGGTAATGCATAGAGTCATAAGGAATATTCTGGAATCTACTTTTATGGTATAGGCAATGGACATAGTATTGGATCACCTTATGTGGATATTATGTAGGAGAAAATAGTAACCCATGAAAGTCTATGGGACGATAGGGTATATAAACCCGTCTCTTTCAAGCATGGAGTAGTCCTCATACCTTGAGACTCTCCACATGGACGAACACATCATGCCACAAGACCATATGTAAGATCAATGCTTGCTTCCATTTTCTTTTTAACCTAATATATAATTTTGTTTGCAATGAACTTATAATTTACTTTTTCTTCATTTTTGTAATCACTTTTTGAATGGACATTAAATGAGTTCTGTTTTATCCACACAATTCTATTTTTGCTTTTCTTCCCAATCCTCACTGAGATACATTTTCTAACAGTCACCGAACCCTCACCTGAGCTCCCAGGCCGATCAGGACGAGCCGAATGAAAGGCACGAACCAAATAGGCCGCATGGACATCGGAGGCGACAACCCAGGAATTATCCTCCTGACCATAGCTCTTCCATTTAACTAAGTACTGAAGCTTCCGTCTCGAAATACGAGAATCCAGGATCTTCTCCACCACATACTCCAACTCCCCCTCGACCAAGACAGGAGCAGGAGGATCAACAGAAGGGACCACAGGCACCACATATCTCTGCAACAATGACCTATGGAACACATTATGAATGGCAAACGATGTTGGGAGGTCCAAACGAAATGACACAGGGTTGAGGATTTCCAAAATCTTATAAGGACCGATGAAACAAGGCTTGAACTTAAGAGAGGAAACCTTCATTGGGACATAACGAGAAGACAACCACACCAAATCCCCCACACGAAGTCAGGGACCCACAAAGAGACGGCGGTTAGCAAAGCGCTGAGCCTTCTCTTGGGACAACGTCAAATTGTCCACCACATGGTTCCAAATCTGCTGCAACCTATCCACCACAGAATCCACCCCAGGACAGTCAGAGGGTTCAACCTGACCCGAGGAAAAACGAGGATCAAAACCAGAATTGCAAAAGAAAGGTGAAACCAAAGTAGCAGAACTAGCCCGATTATTGACGGCGAACTCAGCCAATGGCAAAAAAGTCACCCAATCATCCTGATCAGCAGAAACAAAACATCTCAAAAAGGTTTCCAAGGTCTGATTAGTTCGTTCGGTTTGGCCATTCGTCTGAGGATGGAAGGCCGATGAAAAAGACAATTCAATGCCCATCTTAGCACAAAAGGACCGCCAAAATCTGGACACAAACTGGGATCCTCTGTCAGACACAATGTTCTCCGGAATACCATGTAAACGAACCACATTCTGAAAAAACAGTGGCACCAAATCGGAGGAGGAAGGCAGCTTAGGCAAAGGTACCAAATGGACCATTTTAGATAAACGATCACAAACCACCCAGATGACAGACATCCTCTGAGAGACAGGAAAATCCAAAATAAAATCCATGGAAATATGCGTCCAAGGCCTCTTCGGGACAGGCAAATGCAAAAGCAATCCACTGGCACGAGAA
The DNA here is from genome assembly GCF_051348905.1 of Ranitomeya variabilis. NCBI lineage: Eukaryota > Metazoa > Chordata > Amphibia > Anura > Dendrobatidae > Ranitomeya > Ranitomeya variabilis. The sequence continues at coordinate 153,527,401 of NC_135239.1, forward strand.
CAGCAAGGCTTGGCCCGAGCACAAATCCCACAGGACTGCACAAAGGAACGCACATCCCGCGACAAGGAAGGCCACCAAAAGGACCTCGCCACCAAATCCCTGGTACCAAAAATCCCAGGATGACCTGCCAACACCGAAGAATGAACCTCGGAAATAACTCTACTGGTCCATCTGTCCGGGACAAACAGTCTCTCCGGTGGACAACGGTCAGGTCTATTGGCCTGAAACTCCTGCAACACCCGTCGCAGATCAGGAGAGATGGCAGACAAAATTACCCCCTCTTTGAGGACACCAGTCGGTTCAGAAACTTCCGGGGAGTCAGGTACAAAACTCCTAGAAAGGGCATCAGCCTTCAAGTTTTTCGAACCCGGAAGATATGAAACCACGAAATTGAAACGAGAGAAAAACAGCAACCATCGAGCCTGTCTCGGATTCAACCGTTTGGCAGACTCGACATAAGTCAAGTTCTTGTGATCCGTCAAGACCACCACACGATGCTTGGCTCCCTCAAGCCAATGTCACCACTCCTCAAATGCCCACTTCATTGCCAACAACTCACGATTACCAACATCATAATTCCGCTCGGCAGGCAAAAACTTTCTTGAAAAGAAAGCACATGGTCTCATCACAGAGCCATCAGAGCTTCTCTGCGACAAGACAGCCCCTGCTCCAATTTCAGAAGCATCAACCTCGACCTGAAAGGGAAGAGAGACATCGGGCTGGCGCAAGACAGGAGCCGAAGAAAATCGACGTTTCAGCTCCTGAAAGGCCTCCACGGCCGCAGGAGACCAATTCGTCACATCAGAACCCTTCTTGGTCAAATCCGTCAAAGGCTTAACCACACTAGAAAAATTAGTGATGAAGCGACGGTAAAAATTAGCAAAACCCAAGAACTTCTGAAGACTCTTCACAGATGTAGGTTGAGTCCAGTCATAAATAGCCTGGACCTTGACTGGATCCATCTCAATAGTAGAAGGAGAAAAAATAAAGCCCAAAAAGGAAACCTTCTGGACTCTGAAGAGACATTTAGAGCCCTTCACAAACAAGGCATTGGCACGCAGGACCTGAAATACCATCCTGACCTGCTTCACATGAGACTCCCAATCATCAGAAAAGACCAAAATATCATCCAGGTACACAATCATAAATCTATCCAGATACTCTCGGAAGATGTCATGCATGAAGGACTGAAACACAGAGGGGGCATTAGAAAGCCCAAAAGGCATCACCAAGTACTCAAAATGGCCTTCGGGCGTATTAAATGCCGTTTTCCATTCATCGCCCTGCTTTATGCGCACAAGATTATACGCTCCTCGAAGATCTATCTTGGTGAACCAACTGGCCCCCCTAATCCGGGCAAACAGATCGGACAACAGTGGCAAGGGGTACTGAAATTTGACTGTGATGTTATTTAGAAGGCGATAATCTATACAGGGTCTCAGAGAACCATCCTTCTTGGCCACAAAAAAGAACCCCGCACATAAAGGGGACGAGGACGGGTGAATATGCCCCTTCTCCAAGGACTCCTTTATATAACTCCGCATAGCGGCATGTTCTGGTAGAGATAAATTAAAAAGTCGTCCCTTAGGGAACTTACTACCATGAATCAGATTTATAGCACAATCACAATCCCTATGAGGAGGTAGAGCACTAGATTTGGGCTCATCAAATACATCCTGGTAGTCCGACAAAAATTCAGGGACTTCAGAAGGAGTAGAAGAAGCAATTGACACCAAAGGAGCATCGCCATGAATTCCCTGGCAACCCCAACTTGACACAGACATAGCTTTCCAATCCAGGACTGGATTATGAGCCTGCAGCCAAGGCAGACCCTACACGACAACATCATGCAAATTATGTAGCACAAGAAAGCGAATCACCTCCTGATGTGCAGGAGCCATGCACATGGTCACTTGGGTCCAGTACTGAGGTTTATTCTTGGCCAATGGTGTAGCATCAATTCCCTTTAGTGGGATAGGGAACTGTAAAGGCTCCAAGATAAAACCACAGTGCCTGGCAAATGACAAATCCATCAATTTCAGGGCGGCACCTGAATCCACAAAAGCCATAACTGAGTAGGATGACAGAGAGCAAGTCAAAGTAACAGACAAAATGAATTTAGGTTGTACAGTACCAATGGTGACAGACTTGGCGAACCTTTTTGTGCGCTTAGAACACTCTGAGATAACATGAGTAGAATCACCACAGTAAAAGCACAACCCATTCTGACGTCTGTGGTTTTGCCGTTCAACTCTGGTCAGAATCCTGTCGCATTGCATAGGCTCAGGTTTCTGCTCAGAAAATACAGCCAGATGGTGCACAGGTTTGCGCTCCCACAGACGCCGATCTATCTGAATGGCCAAAGACATAGACTCACTCAGACCCACAGGCATGGGGAACCCCACCATAACATCTTTAAGGGCGTCCGAAAGACCCTTTCTGAAAATCGCCGCCAGGGCGCACTCATTCCATTGAGTGAGCACAGACCACTTCCTAAACGTCTGACAGTAAAGCTCTGCTTCATCTTGACCCTGAGAGAGAGCCAGCAAAACCTTCTCTGCTTGGTCTACCAGATTAGGTTCCTCATAAAGCACTCCAAGCGTCAGAAAAAACGCATCCACATTTAGCAATGCAGGATCTCCTGGCGCCAGAGAGAATGCCCAATCTTGGGGGTCACCACGCAACAAAGAAATAACAATTTTAACTTGCTGAACAGAATCACCAGAGGAGCGAGGTCTCAGAGAAAGGAATAACTTACAATTATTCTTAAAGTTCAAAAACCTAGATCTATCTCCGGAAAACAGCTCAGCTATTTTAGGCTCTGACATAGGACTGCGGACTACATAATCCTGAATGCCCTGTACCCTTGCAGTGAGATGATCCACACTAGAAGACAGACTCTGAATGTCCATATCTGCAGCTGAGTTCAGAACCACCCATAGATTAAGGGGAGGAGAGAAATTAAACACAGTGCAGAGGAAAAAAAAAAATGACTTCAGGATTTCTCTTCTCCCTCTTCTGCTGCATTAACACTTTTGGGCCTGCTGTACTGTTATGATCCGGTGGTAGGATCTCAAAACTGACCTGACACATATGACCAGAATATAGGACAAGTTCTGGGGATGTGGAAGCTATACTGACCGCAATCCTGATCCTATCCACAAACACTAAAGGCAGCTGTGGAGCGTTCCTAAAATCCTAGACGCCTCGTTCACAGCCTGAGAAACTGACTACCCCTAGAGAGAAAGCAAAGACCTCACTTGCCTCAGAGAAATAACCCCAAAGTTATAGTCAGCCCCCCACAAATAATAACGGTGAGTTAAGGGGAAAGGACAAACATAGAAATGAAACAGGTTCAGCAAATGAGGCCCGGTAACACTAGATAGACTGAAAATAGATAGGAGTCTGTGCGGTCAGTACAAAACTATCAAAAATAAACCACGCAGAGAATACAAGAACCCCCACACCGACTCACGATGTGAGGGGCGCACTCTGCACCCCAGAACTAACCAGCAAGCGAAAAATCACATATAAGCAAGCTGGACTGAACTCATCATATACAGAGAAACGTTTTCAAGGAAATAATGAGCAAAATGAACAAACAAACTTAACTTCTCCAGCAGGAGACTGGTCACAAGGAATGTTCAGGAGCTCTCAGAAACAGGACTGAATACACCGACAGCAGGCAACAAATGAAGGTCCAGGTGAGTTAAATAGGCCCAGCATAGAAGGAAATGAAGCAGCTGAGCCCAGCCATATCGCTAAAGGCCACCAGAGGGAGCCCAAGAACAAACTCACACAGTACCACTCATGACCACAGGAGGGAGCCCGAGAACGGAATTCACAACAGAAAATGGTCTGTACTGACTAAATGGAATGAGGATGCCTTGGCGGCAATCTTCAGAAAGGGTCTTTCTGAATCCGTTAAAGATGTTATGGTGGGGTTCCCCACGCCTGCTGGTCTGAGTGATTCTATGTCTCTGGCCATTCAGATTGATCGGCGCTTGCGCGAGCGCAGAGTTGTGCACACTATGGCATTGTCTTCCGAGCGGAGTCCTGAGCCTATGCAGTGTGATAGGATTGTGTCTAGAGCTGAACGACAAGGATTCAGACGTCAGAATAGGTTGTGTTTTTACTGCGGCGATTCTGCTCATGTTATTTCTGATTGCCCTAAGCGTACCAAGAGAATCGCTAGTTCTGTTACCATCAGTACTGTGCAACCTAAATTTCTGTTATCTGTGACCCTGATTTGCTCATTATCGTCATTTTCTGTCATGGCATTTGTGGATTCAGGCGCCGCTCTAAACTTAATGGACTTAGAATTTGCCAGATGTTGTGGTTTCCCCTTGCATCCTTTGCAGAGTCCTATTCCTTTGAGGGGCATTGATGCTACACCGTTGGCTAAAAATAAACCTCAGTTTTGGACACAGCTGACCATGTGCATGGCGCCAGCCCATCAGGAAGATTGTCGTTTTCTGGTGTTGCATAATTTGCATGATGCTATTTTGCTGGGTTTCCCATGGTTACAGGTGCATAATCCGGTATTAGATTGAAAATCTATGTCTGTGACTAGTTGGGGTTGTCAGGGGGTTCATGGTGACGTTCCTTTGATGTCAATTGCCTCCTCCCCCTCTTCTGAAATTCCTGAGTTTTTGTCAGATTTCCAGGATGTATTCGATGAGCCCAAGTCCAGTTCCCTTCCACCGCATAGGGACTGTGATTGTGCTATTGACTTGATTCCAGGATGTAAGTTCCCTAAGGGCCGACTTTTCAACCTGTCTGTGCCAGAACATACCGCCATCCGGAGCTATGTTAAGGAGTCCTTGGAGAAGGGGCATATTCGGCCATCTTCTTCACCATTGGGAGCAGGGTTTTTTTTGTTGCCAAAAAAGATGGCTCCTTGAGACCCTGTATTGATTATCGCCTCTTGAATAAGATCACGGTCAAATTCCAATACCCTTTAGCTTTGCTTTCTGATCTGTTTGCTAGGATTAAGGGGGCTAGATGGTTTACTAAGATTGACCTTCGAGGGGCATATAACCTTGTTCGTATTAAACAGGGTGACGAATGGAAAACTGCGTTTAATACGCCCGAAGGCCATTTTGAATACCTTGCGATGCCATTCGGACTCTCTAATGCTCCATCTGTGTTTCAGTCCATCATGCATGATATATTTCAGAATTATCTTGATAAATTCATGATTGTATATTTGGATGATATTTTGATTTTTTCAGATGATTGGGAGTCTCATGAGAAACAAGTCAGGATGGTATTTCAGATCCTTCGTGATAATGCCTTGTTTGTGAAGGGGTCTAAGTGCCTCTTTGGAGTACAGAAGATTTCTTTTTTGGGCTTCATTTTTTCTCCCTCATCTATAGAAATGGATCCGGTTAAGGTTCAGGCCATTCATGATTGGATCCAGCCCACATCCGTGAAGAGCCTTCAGGAATTTTTGGTCTTTGCTAATTTTTATCGCCGTTTCATTGCCAACTTCTCCAGTGTGGTTAAACCCTTGACCGATTTGACGAAGAAAGGCGCTGATGTGACGAATTGGTCCTCTGCGGCTGTTTCTGCCTTTCAGGAGCTTAAACGCCGATTTACTTCTGCCCCTGTGTTGCGTCAGCCGGATGTTTCTCTTCCTTTTCAGGTTGAGGTTGACGCTTCTGAGATTGGGGCAGGGGCCGTTTTGTCTCAGAGGAATTCTGATGGTTCCTTGATGAAACCATGTGCCTTCTTTTCTCGAAAGTTTTCGCCTGCGGAACGCAAATTATGATGTCGGCAATCGTGAGTTGTTGGCTATGAAGTGGGCATTTGAGGAGTGGCGACATTGGCTTGAGGAGGCCAAGCACCATATTGTGGTCTTGACCGATCATAAGAATCTGATTTATCTCGAGTCTGCCAAATGGCTGAATCCTAGACAGGCCCGATGGTCCCTGTTTTTCTCCCGTTTTGATTTTGTGGTCCCGTATCTTCTGGGTTCTAAGAATGTTAAGGCTGATGCCCTCTCTAGGAGCTTTTTGCCTGATTCTCCTCCTGGGGTCCTTGAGCCGGTCGGTATTCTGAAGGAAGGGGTGATTCTTTCTGCCATCTCCCCTGATTTACGACGGGTTCTTCTGGAATTTCAGGCTGATAAACCTGACCGCTGTCCAGGGGGAAATTGTTTGTTCCTGACAGATGGACTAGTAAAGTGATTTCGGAGGTTCACTGTTCTGTGTTAGCTGGTCATCCGGGGATTTTTGGTACCAGAGATTTGGTTGGTAGGTCCTTTTGGTGGCCTTCTTTGTCACGGGATGTGCGTTCTTTTGTGCAGTCCTGTGGACTGTGGACTAGCCTTGCTGTTCCCGCTCTAGTGGGTTGCTTTTGCCTTTGCTGGTCCCTGAGAGGCCTGTGGACTGTGGACTAGCCTTGCTGTTCCCGCGCTAGTGGGTTGCTTTTGCCTTTGCTGGTCCCTGAGAGGCCTTGGACGCATATTTCTATGGATTTTATTTTGGATCTTCCGGTTTCCCAGAGGATGTCAGTTATCTGGGTGGTTTGTGACCAGTTTTCTAAGATGGTTCATTTGGTACCTTTGCCTAAGTTGCCTTCCTCTTCTGATTTGGTTCCGTTGTTTTTTCAGCATGTGGTTCATTTGCATTGCATTCCGGAGAATATTGTGTCCGATAGAGGTTCCCAGTTTATTTCTAGGTTTTGGTGGGCCTTTTGTGCTAGGCTGGGCATTGATTTGTCTTTTTCTTCCGCATTTCATCCTCACACAAATGGCCAAACCGAGCGAACTAATCAGACTTTGGAAACTTATTTGAGATGCTTTGTGTCTGCTGATCAGGATGATTGGGTGGCTTTCTTGCCATTGGCCGAGTTTGCCCTTAATAATCGGGCTAGTTCTGCTACCTTGGTTTCACCCTTCTTTTGTAACTCTGGTTTTCATCCTCGTTTTTCTTCGGGGCAGGTTGAGCCTTCTGATTGGCCTGGGGTGGACTCTGTGGTTGACAGGTTGCAGCAAATTTGGGCTCATGTTGTTGACAATTTGGTGTTGTCTCAGGAGGGGGCTCAGCATTTTGCTAACCGTCGTTGGTGTGTTGGTTCCCGGCTTCGGGTTGGGGATTTGGTCTGGTTGTCTTCCCGTCATGTCCCTATGAAGGTTTCTTCCCCTAAGTTTAAGCCTCGGTTTATTGGCCCTTAAAGGATTTCTGAGATTATCAATCCAGTGTCTTTTCGTTTGGCCTTTCCAGCCTCTTTTTCCATCCATAATGTTTTTCATAGATCTTTGTTGCGGAAATATGTGGTGCCCGTTGTTCCCTCTGTTGATCCTCCTGCCCCGGTGTGAATTGATGGGGAGTTGGAGTATGTGGTTGAGAAGATTTTGGATTCTCGTTTTTCGAGGCGGAAGCTTCAGTATCTTGTCAAATGGAAGGGTTATGGCCAGGAGGATAATTCTTGGGTTGTTGCCTCCGATGTTCATGCTGATGATTTGGTTCGTGCCTTTCATTTGGCTCGTCCGGATCGGCCTGGGGGCTCTGGTGAGGGTTCGGTGACCCCTCCTCAAGGGGGGGGTACTGTTGTGAATTCTGCTCTTGGGCTCCCTCCGGTGGTTGTAAGTGGTAGCGCTGCTGTCTCTGAATCGCAGCATTTATCAGGTGTGTTCACTTTCTGCAAATCTGACTGGGCTATTTAGTCTTGCTTCACCCTTTAGCCAGTGCCAGCTGTCCATTGTTCCTGGAGGATTCACATCTCTGCCTGGTCTCTCCTGATTTACAGTTCTTTTCAACAAAGATAAGTTCTGGCCTTGATTTTTTGCTGTCCACATGCTGTGGCCTTATTGGTCAGTTCTTTTCCATGTTTTTTGTCTTGTCCAGCTTGTTCTGTATAAGGATTTGTTTAGCCAAGCTGGTATCTCTGGAGATGCAGATATACCCTCCATATCTTTAGTTAGCTGTGGAGTTTTTGTATTTTCTGTGGTGGATATTTTCTAGTGTTTTAATACTGACCGCATAGTACTCTGTCCTATCCTTTCTATTTAGCTAGAAGTGGCCTCCTTTGCTAAATTCTGATTTCAGTCTGTGTATGTTTTTTCCCTCTCCTCTCACAGTCAATATTTGTGGGGGGGCTGCCTATCCTTTGGGAATTTTCTCTGAGGCAAGATAGTTTTCCCTTTTCTATCTCTAGGGGTAATTAGTCCTCCGGCTGTGTCGAGATGTCCAGGTAGCGCTAGGTACATTCCACGGCTACTTCTAGTTGCGGTGTTAAGTTCAGGGTCTGCGGTCAGTACAGGTACCACCTTCTCCAGAGTACGTCTCATGCTGCTCTTAGGCCACCAGATCATAACACATCACGTTGCATTTGCAGAGCCCCTGATGTACCCAAACAGTAGAAACCCCCAAAAGTGACCCCATATTGGAAACTAGACCTCCCAAGAAACTTATCTAGATGTGTTGTGAGAACTTTTAACCCCCAAGTGTTTCACTACAGTTTACAACGCAGAGCCGTGAAAATAAAAAATCCTTTTTTTCCCACAAAAATGATTTTTAGCCCCCCAAATTTATATTTTCCCAAGGGTAACAAGAGAACTTGGACCCCAAACGTTGTTGTCCAATTTATCCCGAGTACGCTGATGCCCCATATGTTGGGGTAAACCCCTGTTTGGGCGCACAGGAAAGCTCGGAAGGGAAGGAGCACTGTTTTACTTTTTCAATGCAGAATTGGCCGGAATTGAGATCAGACGCTATGTCGCATTTGGAGCGCTGTTGTGAATTCCGTTCTCGGGCTCCCTCCTGTGGTCATGAGTGGTACTTCGGTGAGTTCTGTCCGTGGACTCCCTCTGGTGGCTGTGAGTGGAGCTGCTGGTTCTGAGATTCCTTCTCCAGCTGCCCTCGTTTAGGGGCTAGGCTGGATTCCCTATTTAACTCCACTCAGATCGTTACTCAATGCCAGCTGTCAATGTTCTAGTACTGGTTCAGATCTCTCCTGGATCTTTCTGAGGACCTGTCTACTCCAGCACAAGCTAAGTCCCTGCTTGTTCATTTGTTACATATGGTTTTTCTTGCTAAGTTCTAGTCCAGCTTGCTATCATGAAACTACCTGGCTAGCTGGAAGCTCTGGGGGTGCAGAGTGGCACCACCGCATCGTGAGTCGGTGCAGGGGTATTTTTTGCACACTCTGCGTGGTTTTTGTAGCTTTTGGTGTTGACCGCAAAGATCCCTTTTCTATCCTCAATCTGTTTAGTTAGACTGGCCTCTCTTTGCTATAACCTATTTCATCCTGTGTTTGTGATTTCCTCTTATCTCACAGTCAATACTTGTGGGGGGCTGATTTTACCTTTGGGGAAATTTCTCTGAGGCAAGTGAGGCTTTGTTTCCTTTCTTTAGGGGTAGTTAGCTCTTAGGCTGTGAAGAGGCATCTAGGCAGAGTCAGGCACGCTCCACGGCTATTTCTAGTTGTGTTGATAGGAGTAGGGTTTGCGGTCAGCAGAGTTCCCATTTCCCCAGAGCTCGTCCCGATTCCGTGTTTAACTATCAGGTCATTCCTTGTGCACCTAACCACCAGGATCATAACAGAGCGCCCCTGATGTGACTGAACAGTGGAAACTCCCCAATTCTACCTGAAACCCTAATCCAAACACACCCCTAACCCTAATCCCAACGGTAATCCTAACCACACCCCTAACCCTGACACACCCCTAACTCTAATCCCAACCCTAATCCCAACTGTAAATATAATCCAAACCCTAACCCTAACTTTAGCCCCAACCCTAACCCTATCTTTAGCCCCAACCCTAACCCTAACTTTAGCTCCAACCCTAGCCCCAACCCTAGCCCCAACCCTATCCCTAGCCCTAACCCTAACCCTAGCCCTAACCCTAACCTATAGCCCTAACCCTAACCCTAGCCCTACCCCTAACCCTAACCCTAGCCCTAACCCTAGCCCTAACCCTAGCCCTAACCCTAGCCCTAACCAGAAAATGGAAATAAATACATTTTTTTAATTTTATTATTTTTCCCTAACTAAGGGGGTGATGAAGGGGGGTTTGATTTACTTTTATAGCATTTTTTATAGCAGATCTTTATGACAGGCAGCCGTCACACACTAAAAGACGCCTTTTATAGCAAAAAAGTTTTTGCGTCTCCACATTTTGAGACTTATCATTTTTCCATATTTTGGTCCACAGAGTCATGTGAGGTCTTGTTTTTTTGCGGGACGAGTTGACGTTTTTAATGGTAACATTTTCGGACACGTGACCATTTTTGATCGCTTTTTATTCCGATTTTTGTGAGGCAGAATGACAAAAAAACAGCTATTCATGAATTTCTTTTGGGGGAGGCGTTTATACCGTTCCACGTTTGGTAAAATTGATAAACCAGTTTTATTCTTCGGTCAGTACGATTACACCGATACCTCATTTATATCATTTTTTTATGTTTTGGCGCTTTTATACGATAAAAACTATTTTATAGAATAAATAATTATTTTGGCATCGCTTTATTTTGAGGACTATAACTTTTTTATTTTTTCTTTGATGACGCTGTATGGCAGCTCATTTTTTGCGTGATAAGATGTCGTTTTCAGCGGTACCATGGTTATTTATATCTGTCTTTTTGATCGCGTGTTATTCCACATTTTGTTTGGCGGTATGATAATAAAGCCTTGTTTTTTGCTTCGTTTTTTTTTTTTCCCCCTACGGTGTTCACTGAAGGGGTTAACTAGTGATATGGTTTTATAGGTGGCGTCGTTACGGACACGGCGATACTAAATATGTGTACTTTTATTTTTTTTTATTATTATTTAGATAAAGAAATGTATTTATGGGAATAATATATATATTTTTTTTCTTTATTTAGGAATTTTTTTTTTATTTTTTTTTTTACACATGTGGAAATTTTTTTTTTACTTTTTTACTTTGTCCCAGGGGGACATCACAGATCGGTGATCTGACAGTTTGCACAGCACTCTGTCAGATCACCGATCTGACTTAGAGCACTGCAGGCTTACCAGTGCCTGCTCTGAGCAGGCACTCGGTATGCCACCTCCCTCCCTGCAGGACCCGGATGCCGCGGCCATCTTGGATCCAGGACCTGCAGCGAGGAAGGAGGTAGGAAACCCTCGGAGCAACGCGATCACATCGCATTGCTCCGGGGGTCTCAGGGAAGCCCGCAGGGAGCCCCCTCCCTGTGCAATGCTTCCCTGTACCGCCGGTACACTGCGATCATGTTTGATCGCGGTGTGCGGGGGGTTAATGTGCCGGGGGCAGTCCGTGACCACTCCTGGCACATAGTGCCGGATGTCAGCTGCGATAGTCAGCTGACACCTGGCCGCGATCGGCCGCGCTCCCCCCATGAGCACCGCCGATCGCGCTGGACGTACTATCCCGTCGGTGGTCATATGGGCCCACCCCACCTCGATGGGATAGTACGTCCAATGTCAGAAAGGGGTTAATGGGGGGGAGTGTGGTGCCCCAGGGTCCTGGTCATCACAGTAGCATTGCTTTCCTCATGGGGAGAGTGATGTTACGCTTGAAGGCAAGAAGGGATAACTGTAACCAGGTAACACAAACATGCAAGACGTTCACACTCCAGGACACCAGGGAGAGCTTTTGATTCTATTTACTGGGTGACTCCCTATATATATATATATATATATATATATATATATATATATATATACATATATATATATATATATATATATATATACCTGGTAGTCTGTGGGGAAAGTCAGTGACTTTTTGCCAGGAAACAGACTGGATCAGTCTGAGGCAGCAGAGGGTTTACGGAGCTGTGTAGCTGCAGTACCCGGAAAGAGACATTCAGAAAGCAGAATACATTGCAGTGAACGTGCAGGAGAGCAAAGCACAGAGGAGGATACCAGGGGGAGACCAGCCCCGAGCAGGCTGCTTCCAGCAGCACTAAAAACCCGCTCTGACAAAATGCTAGCAGCAAGGCAGGCCAGGACCTCCATGGCGTAGAGAGCCAGTTCTTGCCACGTGTCTAGCTTGGATGCTTAATGATTATAAGGCACAGAGGAATCACAGAGGACATTGGTACAGTCAGCAAGGTACTCCCTCAGCATCTTCCAAAACTTTGCACTCCTTGTGAGAGTATCCCGTGCCTCAGGGCCAGTGCGATGGGAAGGTCTGAGAATACTCTCCCAGAACTTTGACAGTGTTCCCCTGCCTCTGCTGGATTGGAGTTATGTCTCTCTTGCCTGTTGTCCTTGGCTGTCCAACGAACTGTGACCTCTGCCACCAGCGTTTTCAGATGGAATTTTTTGTAATAATTCCACAACAAGGGCCCTCTGCACCATTTTAATCAACTTGTCAGGTGCAGGGCAGGAGGCATCTTCGCATGCACTATAGACGGGATTGGCTTGCATGCACAACAGCGAAAGAAGCAGTGGTGTCACCTGCAGACACTGTTCCTGGACCCTGGGGTTCGGCTCACAAAGTTGGATGCTTTGCTGCCATGTGCCTAATCATGCTGTTGTTGGTCAGGTTGGTAGTTTTGCTACCCCTGCTGATGCTGGCCTGACAGGTCGTGCAAATGGCCTTTTTGGGGTTATCGGCAGAGTCTTTAAAAAACAACCAGACTCGGGAAGACCTAACAGTTGTTCTGGCAACTTCTGTTGTGTTGGTGTTACGGGGAACGGTTGCCTGCCTTGTCCGTGGCCACCACACTGCTTCTTCCTGCTTGTTGGGGTGCTATGCCTCCCTCCCCCTGTGTGCTGCTGTCCTTGCTTTGCATGTCCTCCTGTCAGCTTGGGTCAGTTACTGTATCATCCACCACCGCGTCCTCTACTTCCGCACCCTGGTCCTCCTCCAGACTTTCTGGCAATTGCGTCTCACCATCGTCCACCTCTTGTGACGCTTTCCCACCTTCGCTTTCGTGTGACTGTGACTGCTCAAATATTTGGGCATCGCTACATGCTATCTCTTCTTGCCCCACTTCAAGTGGACAGGGTGAGAGGCCCAAATCCATAAGTGGAAAAGTGAACAGCTTTTCGGAGTTTACAAGCGTGGGATCAATTGTCTCCATGCACTCGGCATGGTGGGAGGAAGGAGGATCAGGGTGAGGAATATGCTGTCCAGACTCACGGCTACTCAGACTTGACCATGTAGAAGACAGGGTGGTGGTGGTGGTGGGAAAGTGACTGGAAGCATTATCCGCTATCCAACCAACAACATTTTGACACTTCTCTTGGTTCAATAGTGGTGTGCTGCTGCGGTCTTCTAGTAATTGGGACAGGAAGGTCAGGCGAGAAGATGTGTGTTTGTTGTGACACAATTTCAGGTTGCCCACGGCCTCGACCTCTGCATGCACCATCACGTCCTTTTCCCCATCCCTTGCCATGCGCCTTACCCATTTTAAATGAAGTACAATATTTTCCACGTTCACTACAAATGGCATATATATCTGGCCTGTAGGTAACTATTTTTTTCAGCAAAATGGTGTCAATAACCTGCCAAAATTTAAATGGAGGCCTGAAATGGCACGATTTTGAGCACACTGATATGGGATCTGTGTAACGGACAAACCCCACTTTAAAATAGCTGGCCTGTAGGATTTTTTTTTCAGCAAACTGGTGTCAATAACTTAACTAAGACACAGCAAAAAAATTACAATGGAAGCCTGAAATGGTACAATTTCAAGAGCACTGATATGGGATCCGTGTAATGGACAAACCACAATTTACAATAGCTGGCCTGTAGGATTCTTTTTTTAAGCAAACTGGTGTTAAAAACTTAACCAAATCACGGCAAAAAAATTACAATAGAGCCATGAAACAGCACAATTTTGCGCACACTGATAAGGGATGCTTGCAACGGACGTCCCAGTTTAAAATAGCTGGCCTGTAGGATTTTTTTTTTTAAGCAAACTCGTGTCAATGACTAAGACATGGCAAAAAAAATTACAATGGAGGCCTGAAATGGCACAATTTTGAGCACACTGATTTGGGATTCGTGTGATGGACAAACCCCATTTTAAAATAGGATTTTTAGCGCTGTCATATGGAAAGGATCTGGCTGTATTCTGCAGTGCCAACAAGCAAATGGAGCAGAAAAACAGTGTTCTCTTGATTGCTTTTAAAGCGATTAAGATCCTCCCCCCAAAAAAATTTCTAATTATTATTAGGCAGCAGCAGCAGATAGAACTGGAATGGACCCTACTGCTATGAGCACTGCAGTCTCCACATACTCTGCCTACCTGCCTAGCACTGATATCTATGCAGCTATTAGTCCTCAGAAGGACTGTTAGTTGAGATGGATATGTGTATAATATATGGTATACTCATACTAAGTACAAAGCAAAAAAATCTCTCCCTAACTCAGCAGCATCTCTCCCTACACTGCGTGATGCCAGAGCTGACTGTGATGAGCAGGGCTGCGCCAGGTCTGATATTGACCTGATGATGCTGTGCAGTCAGCCAATCACTGTAATGCTACAACAAACATGGCTGCGGCATTACAGTGTGTGAGAAATATATAGCACACCGCACACTTTAAATGTATATGATGCAAAAAGTGAAAATTTATTTAAGTAGCATGAACAACTATGTGTATTGAAAGCGACCAAGAGGCAATTATGACGTTTCGGCTCTACCAGATTATTACTTTATTATGCAAAAGACTAGAGGATAGAGATCCTTGGAGATTCGAATTATACACTTTAAGCGTATTCTTGCTGAGGATTATTTAGCCGTAATGAAGTGCCCTGACCTGGGGTCTGTAATTGCTTGTCTGTGAGCGGCGCTCCCGTGCCCTCCTGCTGGAATTGGGCCTGACATTCTAACCATCTCAATTTCTTATCAATTTTTTCTTTTACTACTGCTTCAAACAATTTGACAGATGATTCGCTACCCAACAACAGCCTGAACCTAAAAACTTAGGAACATAAAAACCATATTTGAAACTTTCAAAAATGAGCTTAGCTTTGTCTCGACTTGGGAACAGCTCGAGCCACAGGAGAAGCCTTTCCAGCTTCCAGGCATCAATGCTTTTGAAAAGAAATTCCTTGGTTCCCGACTCCCGTTGAGAAGATTGTGCATTTCTTTTAAAGCATTTTTACATGAGGTGCATGTCCCTGCAAAATGAGCACTCATGCCGAAATCTACAATCGCTCTGCCATTTGTACATTAAATACAAAGCAAAAACCTCTCTTGTTTAATATGGCAGGTATAGCTTGTCTTGTAAAATTATTCCTTTGTAGTAACATCAAATTAATCTATATCCCAACATCCTTCACACATCATTTTAAGGAAGGGTGGACTGATAACTTCTGCCTGAATAATTCATCATAATTACACCATGCCATATCGCCAAAATTGCGGTATGCCTCTAGTATAATATCCAAATGTTGAAATAGTCCTGAACAAAAATTAGGTCTCATTTCACCAAGCACTGCTGCATAAGTAGTGTAGCATCGGGTGGTTTCGTCAAACTCAATTTGACAGGTGGACCCTCCCCTATCAAAGTTTATCAAAGTGTGTAACCCCTCCCCTCCCTGTCTGGCAGCTGTCCCTCCGTCTCGCTGCCAGCTTTTGATATAGTTTGATATTGTTAATTTGATACAGTGATTATTATCACAGTATTTGTTTTTAATTAGATTTTTCATATTATATGTAGCTACTGTGCGATTATTCTGTAATCAGGGCAGTGTGTTTTATTACCAATGAGCACATAGAGTGCAAAATTGTGTTTTATAACACACAGTGCCAGTTATATAATTATATCCTATTAGGTTGTCATATTATAGCTTGCTTCTGTAATATGTATTTTAGAAGCTGTGTTTCTGTCTGCAGCCTGTTAATGCTAGCTATCAGTGTGAAACTGACAGACAAGCACAGCTGTGTCTCTATACAAGACATTCACCACTACTGTCAGAGTTTCTGGAGATCCACATTTACACAGACTAGCTATCTATTCCTTACTTAACTACAAACAGATGTACCGCTCAGAGCTGCACCAAATGGTTCTCTGTGTAGCTGAGATTAACACCAACAGTTGTTTGTGAGCTTGGTGTTTCTGCAAGAGCTGCACCAAATGGTTCTCTGTGTAGCTGAGATTAACACAAACAGTTGTTTGTGAGCGTGCCTCTGTAAGGTGTATTTTAGAATCAGTGTTTCTGCCGGCAATCCATAATGCTCAGCATATGGTCATCCGAGCAATACACAAGTGTATTGATACAGACTATTGATACAGACAGACCATGTCAATTCCCAACCGTGACCGGTGCAGGAAAAACAGATGTACAAACACAGAGCGGCTTAAAATATTTATTGGCACACATAAAAAAAACACATTCTAAGACAGGTTTAACTAATTGCTAGCAGCTGCTAGCTAACAGTGTGAAGCTGACAAGTACATTTTTGCTGAATTTGATAACTCCGGTCAGAACAGCGGATTAAACTTGAAAAGTTTGATGACACAAAATCTGATACGATTCTATCATTACTATGCAAGTCAGAAGTAAAACGTTGTAAAAGCTTTTTAAATGGTAACCCTCGCGCTAAATGGTGCAATACATATAATGCAATAATGGCCACATACGCGGCTATACAAATTCTGGATTTGTTCATTCTGATAACAATACGAGTCACAATTCTTGTTCAGGAATGTCACAAATTCGCGTGGAAAGATAATATTGTCCGCACGAAAGCCGTAGCTATCAAAAAATATGCCCGCCTTATCATCGCAGAGTACGATTAATACCCAGTGGCGTCCAGCTTGATGCGACAGGTCTGTATTCACGATATATGCCGTGGGTCTCTGAGACACTCTTTCTTCCGGTAGCAAATCACACGGAAACACACCGGCGAATATGCGCTCTGTATAATTATCGGCCCTCAATACCTCTGTAAGCTGCAGACTGTCCATCGTTACTTAATTAAAATTGTACAAGATCTCACGCCTATTATTAATTTCCAGAATGGTGTGGTTGACTGCAAAAACAATCATATTTATCGTGTGGGGTGTCCCTAGCGCAAAGCGGACTTCAGCGCGTAGGTTACCTGTTTTAATGAGCGAGAAATGTCCTCCAGGCTCTTGATCAGGCGATAAATCAAAAGCAAATAGAGTGAATCCAGCCATAAATTCTTCACGATCTATCGCCATGGCACAATCAGCCTTTTGCTTGCCAGATATATGGGCAAGCGCCATATACTCTCTGATGGTTAAATCATCATTAAAATTAGGATTATAAGGTCTCGCGGGTATCTGTTGGCCATCCAGATATAATGCAGCGTGGCTGACGTGGTAGTGGTGGAATTGCAGGGGGTTTTTCGAGTAAGAACCGCTGAACCCCTCATTTTCTACAAACCCCAATATAACAGTTTTTGGTATCTGGCCTAGGAAGAGGTTCTCGTGGTTCGTGATCCGTGGCCCTGCGGCGATGCTGTACACTTTCAGGCATGTTCGGTCAATAGCGTACTTGGCGGTTGCGGATAGGAGGGCCTGGCTGTGACCGATTCATACAGCCGGAGATACCTGCACTCTTTTCACATAGAGAGCCGCTTGTGAGATTTGCACCTTCAGTGGCTCGGCTTCTGCGGACATGAGGCAGAAAGCATCCTTATTTCTTGTTAACTTAACCTTAAGGTCAAGTCCATTCAATATTAACTTTGGTTGGTTAAATATATCCCCAAAAATGGGCCCCAAGAGGTCGACTGGCTTTGAGTGAGAAGTTGCATCGGCTCTTTTGATAAACCCTGCATTTGCGCCATACAAGCGCCAGTCATTATGATGGCCCGCAGTGTCTTTATAGAACAAACCGGCTGTAAATTGTGATGACAGCGTCTGCGAGCTGTAATTTAAAAGGGTCTCTATGTACGTTCTATAGCTGTAGAGATTGTCCGATTGTGAGATAAGTCGGTCTCCCAGAGTAATATCGACCTGGTTAAAAAGAGTGGCTAGAGGGTAGTTTATGAGCGCCACACGCGCACCATCGGCGATAGCCGTATTATCATGCTTCACGATGCGACAGCTTATGTACAGCAGCGTGTTGTTCAGATCATAATAATAATCGCCGCTCCCAGATATGTAAAATTCCAATGGCCCATTGTCTGACAGAGCAGCAACCGGTTGTACTTCTACAAATAGAGATTTCTCTATACTTGTTTGTGTCGGGGGTACGTCAAAAATATCCAGTTCAGATTTTGCGCACTCTACAGAAGCGTCATGCAGGAAAACCATGATAACTGATTAGAAGATGTCGTCCACAGAGCGTCTTACTCATTTCTGACGGGGGCGTCTCTTGGTTGTAGTTTTATTCATGAGCATCGGCGGTAAAGGCGGGCAAGCGCGCCTCTTTCTTTTTTGTGCTTTTTTAGCGACATAAATTATTCCAGATCCATCTTGCTGGGGTTGTGTATTTAGCCGTTTCATAAGGGCCGTTGAGGCGGTCGTGACAGCATCCTTTGCGATGTTCCGGACCGCTGTCTTAACGTGCGGTTTTACTAATTCAAGGCCTTTTCTGAAAAGCGGCACGGCGCGGCGAAATAAGCCTTTAAATATTCCGGCCAGGCCAGAGCCACACATGTACTCGCTCCCGCGGAACCCCTCTAGCCCGTGCCCTAACTGGGCAGTATAATAGCGGGCATAAACAGCGGGATCTCCATACACCCTTTGAGACACCATTTTATCGTGTCAATACTGTCGCGGTCTAAAATGTAATCGCACTATACACTTTCCGTATCTGAATTTAACCGGCGTACCCTGGTCTGACATGACTGTAATGTTTATGGAGTCAAAATATTGTTTGCACAGCGGTATGTAATCGGGATGCGAGTAGCGCACCGTGACAATATCATTATCATCGCCGCTAACTTCTACGGTTCGTAACAGTTGAACGTAACTATCCCCTACAAGCTGATGTTGAAATATATCAGTGTATACAAAAAGCGAATAAAAACCCGCGGAGTCCTGAGCCTATGCAGTGTGATAGGATTGTGTCTAGAGCTGAACGACAAGGATTCAGACGTCAGAATAGGTTGTGTTTTTACTGCGGCGATTCTGCTCATGTTATTTCTGATTGCCCTAAGCGTACCAAGAGAATCGCTAGTTCTGTTACCATCAGTACTGTGCAACCTAAATTTCTGTTATCTGTGACCCTGATTTGCTCATTATCGTCATTTTCTGTCATGGCATTTGTGGATTCAGGCGCCGCTCTAAACTTAATGGACTTAGAATTTGCCAGATGTTGTGGTTTCCCCTTGCATCCTTTGCAGAGTCCTATTCCTTTGAGGGGCATTGATGCTACACCGTTGGCTAAAAATAAACCTCAGTTTTGGACACAGCTGACCATGTGCATGGCGCCAGCCCATCAGGAAGATTGTCGTTTTCTGGTGTTGCATAATTTGCATGATGCTATTTTGCTGGGTTTCCCATGGTTACAGGTGCATAATCCGGTATTAGATTGAAAATCTATGTCTGTGACTAGTTGGGGTTGTCAGGGGGTTCATGGTGACGTTCCTTTGATGTCAATTGCCTCCTCCCCCTCTTCTGAAATTCCTGAGTTTTTGTCAGATTTCCAGGATGTATTCGATGAGCCCAAGTCCAGTTCCCTTCCACCGCATAGGGACTGTGATTGTGCTATTGACTTGATTCCAGGATGTAAGTTCCCTAAGGGCCGACTTTTCAACCTGTCTGTGCCAGAACATACCGCCATCCGGAGCTATGTTAAGGAGTCCTTGGAGAAGGGGCATATTCGGCCATCTTCTTCACCATTGGGAGCAGGGTTTTTTTTGTTGCCAAAAAAGATGGCTCCTTGAGACCCTGTATTGATTATCGCCTCTTGAATAAGATCACGGTCAAATTCCAATACCCTTTAGCTTTGCTTTCTGATCTGTTTGCTAGGATTAAGGGGGCTAGATGGTTTACTAAGATTGACCTTCGAGGGGCATATAACCTTGTTCGTATTAAACAGGGTGACGAATGGAAAACTGCGTTTAATACGCCCGAAGGCCATTTTGAATACCTTGCGATGCCATTCGGACTCTCTAATGCTCCATCTGTGTTTCAGTCCATCATGCATGATATATTTCAGAATTATCTTGATAAATTCATGATTGTATATTTGGATGATATTTTGATTTTTTCAGATGATTGGGAGTCTCATGAGAAACAAGTCAGGATGGTATTTCAGATCCTTCGTGATAATGCCTTGTTTGTGAAGGGGTCTAAGTGCCTCTTTGGAGTACAGAAGATTTCTTTTTTGGGCTTCATTTTTTCTCCCTCATCTATAGAAATGGATCCGGTTAAGGTTCAGGCCATTCATGATTGGATCCAGCCCACATCCGTGAAGAGCCTTCAGGAATTTTTGGTCTTTGCTAATTTTTATCGCCGTTTCATTGCCAACTTCTCCAGTGTGGTTAAACCCTTGACCGATTTGACGAAGAAAGGCGCTGATGTGACGAATTGGTCCTCTGCGGCTGTTTCTGCCTTTCAGGAGCTTAAACGCCGATTTACTTCTGCCCCTGTGTTGCGTCAGCCGGATGTTTCTCTTCCTTTTCAGGTTGAGGTTGACGCTTCTGAGATTGGGGCAGGGGCCGTTTTGTCTCAGAGGAATTCTGATGGTTCCTTGATGAAACCGTGTGCCTTCTTTTCTCGAAAGTTTTCGCCTGCGGAACGCAAATTATGATGTCGGCAATCGTGAGTTGTTGGCTATGAAGTGGGCATTTGAGGAGTGGCGACATTGGCTTGAGGAGGCCAAGCACCATATTGTGGTCTTGACCGATCATAAGAATCTGATTTATCTCGAGTCTGCCAAATGGCTGAATCCTAGACAGGCCCGATGGTCCCTGTTTTTCTCCCGTTTTGATTTTGTGGTCCCGTATCTTCTGGGTTCTAAGAATGTTAAGGCTGATGCCCTCTCTAGGAGCTTTTTGCCTGATTCTCCTCCTGGGGTCCTTGAGCCGGTCGGTATTCTGAAGGAAGGGGTGATTCTTTCTGCCATCTCCCCTGATTTACGACGGGTTCTTCTGGAATTTCAGGCTGATAAACCTGACCGCTGTCCAGGGGGAAATTGTTTGTTCCTGACAGATGGACTAGTAAAGTGATTTCGGAGGTTCACTGTTCTGTGTTAGCTGGTCATCCGGGGATTTTTGGTACCAGAGATTTGGTTGGTAGGTCCTTTTGGTGGCCTTCTTTGTCACGGGATGTGCGTTCTTTTGTGCAGTCCTGTGGACTGTGGACTAGCCTTGCTGTTCCCGCTCTAGTGGGTTGCTTTTGCCTTTGCTGGTCCCTGAGAGGCCTGTGGACTGTGGACTAGCCTTGCTGTTCCCGCGCTAGTGGGTTGCTTTTGCCTTTGCTGGTCCCTGAGAGGCCTTGGACGCATATTTCTATGGATTTTATTTTGGATCTTCCGGTTTCCCAGAGGATGTCAGTTATCTGGGTGGTTTGTGACCAGTTTTCTAAGATGGTTCATTTGGTACCTTTGCCTAAGTTGCCTTCCTCTTCTGATTTGGTTCCGTTGTTTTTTCAGCATGTGGTTCATTTGCATTGCATTCCGGAGAATATTGTGTCCGATAGAGGTTCCCAGTTTATTTCTAGGTTTTGGTGGGCCTTTTGTGCTAGGCTGGGCATTGATTTGTCTTTTTCTTCCGCATTTCATCCTCACACAAATGGCCAAACCGAGCGAACTAATCAGACTTTGGAAACTTATTTGAGATGCTTTGTGTCTGCTGATCAGGATGATTGGGTGGCTTTCTTGCCATTGGCCGAGTTTGCCCTTAATAATCGGGCTAGTTCTGCTACCTTGGTTTCACCCTTCTTTTGTAACTCTGGTTTTCATCCTCGTTTTTCTTCGGGGCAGGTTGAGCCTTCTGATTGGCCTGGGGTGGACTCTGTGGTTGACAGGTTGCAGCAAATTTGGGCTCATGTTGTTGACAATTTGGTGTTGTCTCAGGAGGGGGCTCAGCATTTTGCTAACCGTCGTTGGTGTGTTGGTTCCCGGCTTCGGGTTGGGGATTTGGTCTGGTTGTCTTCCCGTCATGTCCCTATGAAGGTTTCTTCCCCTAAGTTTAAGCCTCGGTTTATTGGCCCTTAAAGGATTTCTGAGATTATCAATCCAGTGTCTTTTCGTTTGGCCTTTCCAGCCTCTTTTTCCATCCATAATGTTTTTCATAGATCTTTGTTGCGGAAATATGTGGTGCCCGTTGTTCCCTCTGTTGATCCTCCTGCCCCGGTGTGAATTGATGGGGAGTTGGAGTATGTGGTTGAGAAGATTTTGGATTCTCGTTTTTCGAGGCGGAAGCTTCAGTATCTTGTCAAATGGAAGGGTTATGGCCAGGAGGATAATTCTTGGGTTGTTGCCTCCGATGTTCATGCTGATGATTTGGTTCGTGCCTTTCATTTGGCTCGTCCGGATCGGCCTGGGGGCTCTGGTGAGGGTTCGGTGACCCCTCCTCAAGGGGGGGGTACTGTTGTGAATTCTGCTCTTGGGCTCCCTCCGGTGGTTGTAAGTGGTAGCGCTGCTGTCTCTGAATCGCAGCATTTATCAGGTGTGTTCACTTTCTGCAAATCTGACTGGGCTATTTAGTCTTGCTTCACCCTTTAGCCAGTGCCAGCTGTCCATTGTTCCTGGAGGATTCACATCTCTGCCTGGTCTCTCCTGATTTACAGTTCTTTTCAACAAAGATAAGTTCTGGCCTTGATTTTTTGCTGTCCACATGCTGTGGCCTTATTGGTCAGTTCTTTTCCATGTTTTTTGTCTTGTCCAGCTTGGTCTGTATAAGGATTTGTTTAGCCAAGCTGGTATCTCTGGAGATGCAGATATACCCTCCATATCTTTAGTTAGCTGTGGAGTTTTTGTATTTTCTGTGGTGGATATTTTCTAGTGTTTTAATACTGACCGCATAGTACTCTGTCCTATCCTTTCTATTTAGCTAGAAGTGGCCTCCTTTGCTAAATTCTGATTTCAGTCTGTGTATGTTTTTTCCCTCTCCTCTCACAGTCAATATTTGTGGGGGGGCTGCCTATCCTTTGGGAATTTTCTCTGAGGCAAGATAGTTTTCCCTTTTCTATCTCTAGGGGTAATTAGTCCTCCGGCTGTGTCGAGATGTCCAGGTAGCGCTAGGTACATTCCACGGCTACTTCTAGTTGCGGTGTTAAGTTCAGGGTCTGCGGTCAGTACAGGTACCACCTTCTCCAGAGTACGTCTCATGCTGCTCTTAGGCCACCAGATCATAACACATCACGTTGCATTTGCAGAGCCCCTGATGTACCCAAACAGTAGAAACCCCCAAAAGTGACCCCATATTGGAAACTAGACCTCCCAAGAAACTTATCTAGATGTGTTGTGAGAACTTTTAACCCCCAAGTGTTTCACTACAGTTTACAACGCAGAGCCGTGAAAATAAAAAATCCTTTTTTTCCCACAAAAATGATTTTTAGCCCCCCAAATTTATATTTTCCCAAGGGTAACAAGAGAACTTGGACCCCAAACGTTGTTGTCCAATTTATCCCGAGTACGCTGATGCCCCATATGTTGGGGTAAACCCCTGTTTGGGCGCACAGGAAAGCTCGGAAGGGAAGGAGCACTGTTTTACTTTTTCAATGCAGAATTGGCCGGAATTGAGATCAGACGCTATGTCGCATTTGGAGCGCTGTTGTGAATTCCGTTCTCGGGCTCCCTCCTGTGGTCATGAGTGGTACTTCGGTGAGTTCTGTCCGTGGACTCCCTCTGGTGGCTGTGAGTGGAGCTGCTGGTTCTGAGATTCCTTCTCCAGCTGCCCTCGTTTAGGGGCTAGGCTGGATTCCCTATTTAACTCCACTCAGATCGTTACTCAATGCCAGCTGTCAATGTTCTAGTACTGGTTCAGATCTCTCCTGGATCTTTCTGAGGACCTGTCTACTCCAGCACAAGCTAAGTCCCTGCTTGTTCATTTGTTACATATGGTTTTTCTTGCTAAGTTCTAGTCCAGCTTGCTATCATGAAACTACCTGGCTAGCTGGAAGCTCTGGGGGTGCAGAGTGGCACCACCGCATCGTGAGTCGGTGCAGGGGTATTTTTTGCACACTCTGCGTGGTTTTTGTAGCTTTTGGTGTTGACCGCAAAGATCCCTTTTCTATCCTCAATCTGTTTAGTTAGACTGGCCTCTCTTTGCTATAACCTATTTCATCCTGTGTTTGTGATTTCCTCTTATCTCACAGTCAATACTTGTGGGGGGCTGATTTTACCTTTGGGGAAATTTCTCTGAGGCAAGTGAGGCTTTGTTTCCTTTCTTTAGGGGTAGTTAGCTCTTAGGCTGTGAAGAGGCATCTAGGCAGAGTCAGGCACGCTCCACGGCTATTTCTAGTTGTGTTGATAGGAGTAGGGTTTGCGGTCAGCAGAGTTCCCATTTCCCCAGAGCTCGTCCCGATTCCGTGTTTAACTATCAGGTCATTCCTTGTGCACCTAACCACCAGGATCATAACAGAGCGCCCCTGATGTGACTGAACAGTGGAAACTCCCCAATTCTACCTGAAACCCTAATCCAAACACACCCCTAACCCTAATCCCAACGGTAATCCTAACCACACCCCTAACCCTGACACACCCCTAACTCTAATCCCAACCCTAATCCCAACTGTAAATATAATCCAAACCCTAACCCTAACTTTAGCCCCAACCCTAACCCTATCTTTAGCCCCAACCCTAACCCTAACTTTAGCTCCAACCCTAGCCCCAACCCTAGCCCCAACCCTATCCCTAGCCCTAACCCTAACCCTAGCCCTAACCCTAACCTATAGCCCTAACCCTAACCCTAGCCCTACCCCTAACCCTAACCCTAGCCCTAACCCTAGCCCTAACCCTAGCCCTAACCCTAGCCCTAACCAGAAAATGGAAATAAATACATTTTTTTAATTTTATTATTTTTCCCTAACTAAGGGGGTGATGAAGGGGGGTTTGATTTACTTTTATAGCATTTTTTATAGCAGATCTTTATGACAGGCAGCCGTCACACACTAAAAGACGCCTTTTATAGCAAAAAAGTTTTTGCGTCTCCACATTTTGAGACTTATCATTTTTCCATATTTTGGTCCACAGAGTCATGTGAGGTCTTGTTTTTTGCGGGACGAGTTGACGTTTTTAATGGTAACATTTTCGGACACGTGACCATTTTTGATCGCTTTTTATTCCGATTTTTGTGAGGCAGAATGACAAAAAAACAGCTATTCATGAATTTCTTTTGGGGGAGGCGTTTATACCGTTCCACGTTTGGTAAAATTGATAAACCAGTTTTATTCTTCGGTCAGTACGATTACACCGATACCTCATTTATATCATTTTTTTATGTTTTGGCGCTTTTATACGATAAAAACTATTTTATAGAATAAATAATTATTTTGGCATCGCTTTATTTTGAGGACTATAACTTTTTTATTTTTTCTTTGATGACGCTGTATGGCAGCTCATTTTTTGCGTGATAAGATGTCGTTTTCAGCGGTACCATGGTTATTTATATCTGTCTTTTTGATCGCGTGTTATTCCACATTTTGTTTGGCGGTATGATAATAAAGCCTTGTTTTTTGCTTCGTTTTTTTTTTTTCCCCCTACGGTGTTCACTGAAGGGGTTAACTAGTGATATGGTTTTATAGGTGGCGTCGTTACGGACACGGCGATACTAAATATGTGTACTTTTATTTTTTTTTATTATTATTTAGATAAAGAAATGTATTTATGGGAATAATATATATATTTTTTTTCTTTATTTAGGAATTTTTTTTTTATTTATTTTTTTACACATGTGGAAATTTTTTTTTTACTTTTTTACTTTGTCCCAGGGGGACATCACAGATCGGTGATCTGACAGTTTGCACAGCACTCTGTCAGATCACCGATCTGACTTAGAGCACTGCAGGCTTACCAGTGCCTGCTCTGAGCAGGCACTCGGTATGCCACCTCCCTCCCTGCAGGACCCGGATGCCGCGGCCATCTTGGATCCAGGACCTGCAGCGAGGAAGGAGGTAGGAAACCCTCGGAGCAACGCGATCACATCGCATTGCTCCGGGGGTCTCAGGGAAGCCCGCAGGGAGCCCCCTCCCTGTGCAATGCTTCCCTGTACCGCCGGTACACTGCGATCATGTTTGATCGCGGTGTGCGGGGGGTTAATGTGCCGGGGGCAGTCCGTGACCACTCCTGGCACATAGTGCCGGATGTCAGCTGCGATAGTCAGCTGACACCTGGCCGCGATCGGCCGCGCTCCCCCCATGAGCACCGCCGATCGCGCTGGACGTACTATCCCGTCGGTGGTCATATGGGCCCACCCCACCTCGATGGGATAGTACGTCCAATGTCAGAAAGGGGTTAATGGGGGGGAGTGTGGTGCCCCAGGGTCCTGGTCATCACAGTAGCATTGCTTTCCTCATGGGGAGAGTGATGTTACGCTTGAAGGCAAGAAGGGATAACTGTAACCAGGTAACACAAACATGCAAGACGTTCACACTCCAGGACACCAGGGAGAGCTTTTGATTCTATTTACTGGGTGACTCCCTATATATATATATATATATATATATATATATATATATACATATATATATATATATATATATATACCTGGTAGTCTGTGGGGAAAGTCAGTGACTTTTTGCCAGGAAACAGACTGGATCAGTCTGAGGCAGCAGAGGGTTTACGGAGCTGTGTAGCTGCAGTACCCGGAAAGAGACATTCAGAAAGCAGAATACATTGCAGTGAACGTGCAGGAGAGCAAAGCACAGAGGAGGATACCAGGGGGAGACCAGCCCCGAGCAGGCTGCTTCCAGCAGCACTAAAAACCCGCTCTGACAAAATGCTAGCAGCAAGGCAGGCCAGGACCTCCATGGCGTAGAGAGCCAGTTCTTGCCACGTGTCTAGCTTGGATGCTTAATGATTATAAGGCACAGAGGAATCACAGAGGACATTGGTACAGTCAGCAAGGTACTCCCTCAGCATCTTCCAAAACTTTGCACTCCTTGTGAGAGTATCCCGTGCCTCAGGGCCAGTGCGATGGGAAGGTCTGAGAATACTCTCCCAGAACTTTGACAGTGTTCCCCTGCCTCTGCTGGATTGGAGTTATGTCTCTCTTGCCTGTTGTCCTTGGTTGTCCAACGAACTGTGACCTCTGCCACCAGCGTTTTCAGATGGAATTTTTTGTAATAATTCCACAACAAGGGCCCTCTGCACCATTTTAATCAACTTGTCAGGTGCAGGGCAGGAGGCATCTTCGCATGCACTATAGACGGGATTGGCTTGCATGCACAACAGCGAAAGAAGCAGTGGTGTCACCTGCAGACACTGTTCCTGGACCCTGGGGTTCGGCTCACAAAGTTGGATGCTTTGCTGCCATGTGCCTAATCATGCTGTTGTTGGTCAGGTTGGTAGTTTTGCTACCCCTGCTGATGCTGGCCTGACAGGTCGTGCAAATGGCCTTTTTGGGGTTATCGGCAGAGTCTTTAAAAAACAACCAGACTCGGGAAGACCTAACAGTTGTTCTGGCAACTTCTGTTGTGTTGGTGTTACGGGGAACGGTTGCCTGCCTTGTCCGTGGCCACCACACTGCTTCTTCCTGCTTGTTGGGGTGCTATGCCTCCCTCCCCCTGTGTGCTGCTGTCCTTGCTTTGCATGTCCTCCTGTCAGCTTGGGTCAGTTACTGTATCATCCACCACCGCGTCCTCTACTTCCGCACCCTGGTCCTCCTCCAGACTTTCTGGCAATTGCGTCTCACCATCGTCCACCTCTTGTGACGCTTTCCCACCTTCGCTTTCGTGTGACTGTGACTGCTCAAATATTTGGGCATCGCTACATGCTATCTCTTCTTGCCCCACTTCAAGTGGACAGGGTGAGAGGCCCAAATCCATAAGTGGAAAAGTGAACAGCTTTTCGGAGTTTACAAGCGTGGGATCAATTGTCTCCATGCACTCGGCATGGTGGGAGGAAGGAGGATCAGGGTGAGGAATATGCTGTCCAGACTCACGGCTACTCAGACTTGACCATGTAGAAGACAGGGTGGTGGTGGTGGTGGGAAAGTGACTGGAAGCATTATCCGCTATCCAACCAACAACATTTTGACACTTCTCTTGGTTCAATAGTGGTGTGCTGCTGCGGTCTTCTAGTAATTGGGACAGGAAGGTCAGGCGAGAAGATGTGTGTTTGTTGTGACACAATTTCAGGTTGCCCACGGCCTCGACCTCTGCATGCACCATCACGTCCTTTTCCCCATCCCTTGCCATGCGCCTTACCCATTTTAAATGAAGTACAATATTTTCCACGTTCACTACAAATGGCATATATATCTGGCCTGTAGGTAACTATTTTTTTCAGCAAAATGGTGTCAATAACCTGCCAAAATTTAAATGGAGGCCTGAAATGGCACGATTTTGAGCACACTGATATGGGATCTGTGTAACGGACAAACCCCACTTTAAAATAGCTGGCCTGTAGGATTTTTTTTTCAGCAAACTGGTGTCAATAACTTAACTAAGACACAGCAAAAAAATTACAATGGAAGCCTGAAATGGTACAATTTCAAGAGCACTGATATGGGATCCGTGTAATGGACAAACCACAATTTACAATAGCTGGCCTGTAGGATTCTTTTTTTAAGCAAACTGGTGTTAAAAACTTAACCAAATCACGGCAAAAAAATTACAATAGAGCCATGAAACAGCACAATTTTGCGCACACTGATAAGGGATGCTTGCAACGGACGTCCCAGTTTAAAATAGCTGGCCTGTAGGATTTTTTTTTTTAAGCAAACTCGTGTCAATGACTAAGACATGGCAAAAAAAATTACAATGGAGGCCTGAAATGGCACAATTTTGAGCACACTGATTTGGGATTCGTGTGATGGACAAACCCCATTTTAAAATAGGATTTTTAGCGCTGTCATATGGAAAGGATCTGGCTGTATTCTGCAGTGCCAACAAGCAAATGGAGCAGAAAAACAGTGTTCTCTTGATTGCTTTTAAAGCGATTAAGATCCTCCCCCCAAAAAAATTTCTAATTATTATTAGGCAGCAGCAGCAGATAGAACTGGAATGGACCCTACTGCTATGAGCACTGCAGTCTCCACATACTCTGCCTACCTGCCTAGCACTGATATCTATGCAGCTATTAGTCCTCAGAAGGACTGTTAGTTGAGATGGATATGTGTATAATATATGGTATACTCATACTAAGTACAAAGCAAAAAAATCTCTCCCTAACTCAGCAGCATCTCTCCCTACACTGCGTGATGCCAGAGCTGACTGTGATGAGCAGGGCTGCGCCAGGTCTGATATTGACCTGATGATGCTGTGCAGTCAGCCAATCACTGTAATGCTACAACAAACATGGCTGCGGCATTACAGTGTGTGAGAAATATATAGCACACCGCACACTTTAAATGTATATGATGCAAAAAGTGAAAATTTATTTAAGTAGCATGAACAACTATGTGTATTGAAAGCGACCAAGAGGCAATTATGACGTTTCGGCTCTACCAGATTATTACTTTATTATGCAAAAGACTAGAGGATAGAGATCCTTGGAGATTCGAATTATACACTTTAAGCGTATTCTTGCTGAGGATTATTTAGCCGTAATGAAGTGCCCTGACCTGGGGTCTGTAATTGCTTGTCTGTGAGCGGCGCTCCCGTGCCCTCCTGCTGGAATTGGGCCTGACATTCTAACCATCTCAATTTCTTATCAATTTTTTCTTTTACTACTGCTTCAAACAATTTGACAGATGATTCGCTACCCAACAACAGCCTGAACCTAAAAACTTAGGAACATAAAAACCATATTTGAAACTTTCAAAAATGAGCTTAGCTTTGTCTCGACTTGGGAACAGCTCGAGCCACAGGAGAAGCCTTTCCAGCTTCCAGGCATCAATGCTTTTGAAAAGAAATTCCTTGGTTCCCGACTCCCGTTGAGAAGATTGTGCATTTCTTTTAAAGCATTTTTACATGAGGTGCATGTCCCTGCAAAATGAGCACTCATGCCGAAATCTACAATCGCTCTGCCATTTGTACATTAAATACAAAGCAAAAACCTCTCTTGTTTAATATGGCAGGTATAGCTTGTCTTGTAAAATTATTCCTTTGTAGTAACATCAAATTAATCTATATCCCAACATCCTTCACACATCATTTTAAGGAAGGGTGGACTGATAACTTCTGCCTGAATAATTCATCATAATTACACCATGCCATATCGCCAAAATTGCGGTATGCCTCTAGTATAATATCCAAATGTTGAAATAGTCCTGAACAAAAATTAGGTCTCATTTCACCAAGCACTGCTGCATAAGTAGTGTAGCATCGGGTGGTTTCGTCAAACTCAATTTGACAGGTGGACCCTCCCCTATCAAAGTTTATCAAAGTGTGTAACCCCTCCCCTCCCTGTCTGGCAGCTGTCCCTCCGTCTCGCTGCCAGCTTTTGATATAGTTTGATATTGTTAATTTGATACAGTGATTATTATCACAGTATTTGTTTTTAATTAGATTTTTCATATTATATGTAGCTACTGTGCGATTATTCTGTAATCAGGGCAGTGTGTTTTATTACCAATGAGCACATAGAGTGCAAAATTGTGTTTTATAACACACAGTGCCAGTTATATAATTATATCCTATTAGGTTGTCATATTATAGCTTGCTTCTGTAATATGTATTTTAGAAGCTGTGTTTCTGTCTGCAGCCTGTTAATGCTAGCTATCAGTGTGAAACTGACAGACAAGCACAGCTGTGTCTCTATACAAGACATTCACCACTACTGTCAGAGTTTCTGGAGATCCACATTTACACAGACTAGCTATCTATTCCTTACTTAACTACAAACAGATGTACCGCTCAGAGCTGCACCAAATGGTTCTCTGTGTAGCTGAGATTAACACCAACAGTTGTTTGTGAGCTTGGTGTTTCTGCAAGAGCTGCACCAAATGGTTCTCTGTGTAGCTGAGATTAACACAAACAGTTGTTTGTGAGCGTGCCTCTGTAAGGTGTATTTTAGAATCAGTGTTTCTGCCGGCAATCCATAATGCTCAGCATATGGTCATCCGAGCAATACACAAGTGTATTGATACAGACTATTGATACAGACAGACCATGTCAATTCCCAACCGTGACCGGTGCAGGAAAAACAGATGTACAAACACAGAGCGGCTTAAAATATTTATTGGCACACATAAAAAAAACACATTCTAAGACAGGTTTAACTAATTGCTAGCAGCTGCTAGCTAACAGTGTGAAGCTGACAAGTACATTTTTGCTGAATTTGATAACTCCGGTCAGAACAGCGGATTAAACTTGAAAAGTTTGATGACACAAAATCTGATACGATTCTATCATTACTATGCAAGTCAGAAGTAAAACGTTGTAAAAGCTTTTTAAATGGTAACCCTCGCGCTAAATGGTGCAATACATATAATGCAATAATGGCCACATACGCGGCTATACAAATTCTGGATTTGTTCATTCTGATAACAATACGAGTCACAATTCTTGTTCAGGAATGTCACAAATTCGCGTGGAAAGATAATATTGTCCGCACGAAAGCCGTAGCTATCAAAAAATATGCCCGCCTTATCATCGCAGAGTACGATTAATACCCAGTGGCGTCCAGCTTGATGCGACAGGTCTGTATTCACGATATATGCCGTGGGTCTCTGAGACACTCTTTCTTCCGGTAGCAAATCACACGGAAACACACCGGCGAATATGCGCTCTGTATAATTATCGGCCCTCAATACCTCTGTAAGCTGCAGACTGTCCATCGTTACTTAATTAAAATTGTACAAGATCTCACGCCTATTATTAATTTCCAGAATGGTGTGGTTGACTGCAAAAACAATCATATTTATCGTGTGGGGTGTCCCTAGCGCAAAGCGGACTTCAGCGCGTAGGTTACCTGTTTTAATGAGCGAGAAATGTCCTCCAGGCTCTTGATCAGGCGATAAATCAAAAGCAAATAGAGTGAATCCAGCCATAAATTCTTCACGATCTATCGCCATGGCACAATCAGCCTTTTGCTTGCCAGATATATGGGCAAGCGCCATATACTCTCTGATGGTTAAATCATCATTAAAATTAGGATTATAAGGTCTCGCGGGTATCTGTTGGCCATCCAGATATAATGCAGCGTGGCTGACGTGGTAGTGGTGGAATTGCAGGGGGTTTTTCGAGTAAGAACCGCTGAACCCCTCATTTTCTACAAACCCCAATATAACAGTTTTTGGTATCTGGCCTAGGAAGAGGTTCTCGTGGTTCGTGATCCGTGGCCCTGCGGCGATGCTGTACACTTTCAGGCATGTTCGGTCAATAGCGTACTTGGCGGTTGCGGATAGGAGGGCCTGGCTGTGACCGATTCATACAGCCGGAGATACCTGCACTCTTTTCACATAGAGAGCCGCTTGTGAGATTTGCACCTTCAGTGGCTCGGCTTCTGCGGACATGAGGCAGAAAGCATCCTTATTTCTTGTTAACTTAACCTTAAGGTCAAGTCCATTCAATATTAACTTTGGTTGGTTAAATATATCCCCAAAAATGGGCCCCAAGAGGTCGACTGGCTTTGAGTGAGAAGTTGCATCGGCTCTTTTGATAAACCCTGCATTTGCGCCATACAAGCGCCAGTCATTATGATGGCCCGCAGTGTCTTTATAGAACAAACCGGCTGTAAATTGTGATGACAGCGTCTGCGAGCTGTAATTTAAAAGGGTCTCTATGTACGTTCTATAGCTGTAGAGATTGTCCGATTGTGAGATAAGTCGGTCTCCCAGAGTAATATCGACCTGGTTAAAAAGAGTGGCTAGAGGGTAGTTTATGAGCGCCACACGCGCACCATCGGCGATAGCCGTATTATCATGCTTCACGATGCGACAGCTTATGTACAGCAGCGTGTTGTTCAGATCATAATAATAATCGCCGCTCCCAGATATGTAAAATTCCAATGGCCCATTGTCTGACAGAGCAGCAACCGGTTGTACTTCTACAAATAGAGATTTCTCTATACTTGTTTGTGTCGGGGGTACGTCAAAAATATCCAGTTCAGATTTTGCGCACTCTACAGAAGCGTCATGCAGGAAAACCATGATAACTGATTAGAAGATGTCGTCCACAGAGCGTCTTACTCATTTCTGACGGGGGCGTCTCTTGGTTGTAGTTTTATTCATGAGCATCGGCGGTAAAGGCGGGCAAGCGCGCCTCTTTCTTTTTTGTGCTTTTTTAGCGACATAAATTATTCCAGATCCATCTTGCTGGGGTTGTGTATTTAGCCGTTTCATAAGGGCCGTTGAGGCGGTCGTGACAGCATCCTTTGCGATGTTCCGGACCGCTGTCTTAACGTGCGGTTTTACTAATTCAAGGCCTTTTCTGAAAAGCGGCACGGCGCGGCGAAATAAGCCTTTAAATATTCCGGCCAGGCCAGAGCCACACATGTACTCGCTCCCGCGGAACCCCTCTAGCCCGTGCCCTAACTGGGCAGTATAATAGCGGGCATAAACAGCGGGATCTCCATACACCCTTTGAGACACCATTTTATCGTGTCAATACTGTCGCGGTCTAAAATGTAATCGCACTATACACTTTCCGTATCTGAATTTAACCGGCGTACCCTGGTCTGACATGACTGTAATGTTTATGGAGTCAAAATATTGTTTGCACAGCGGTATGTAATCGGGATGCGAGTAGCGCACCGTGACAATATCATTATCATCGCCGCTAACTTCTACGGTTCGTAACAGTTGAACGTAACTATCCCCTACAAGCTGATGTTGAAATATATCAGTGTATACAAAAAGCGAATAAAAACCCGCCTTTGAATCGGGGTAAAAGCGGCGATTCCACGGCATTAAAGCAACGGGGGAGTCATCGACGGTCTGTAGGCCGAAAATAAATTTTAGCTTAGTACCCAGAGCAAACTGTATAGGGGCTGGGTCGGGCAGGATCACCTCTCGGCTTAGCTCATCATACCATATTCTGTAGGCAGGCGTGGATAAATTCAGCGCTTCTATTCAGGCATTGACCGCGCCAACCAGCTTATGAATGTTCGAGTAAAATATTGATTTTATGTGATAATGTTCTAACGGATCATTGTGTTTAGCCACGTAGAAGTTCCCTTCAAAAGCCTCAAACGTGTTCCACGTATGGGGGTACTGTATTTCTGTTAACGCCACTTCATAAACGTCTGAAAGATGAACGACCCTCTCTAACTTGGTATTGTAGCTCGATATGGTGTTTTCGGGGTAGATTTTGATTGAGGAATTGCTGGGTAATGTGACGAAAAACGAACCAGCTTCCATGGCTATATATCTGTCAACTCCGAAGCCGGGATCCAACTATTGAATTTTTCGGGGTACCCCAGCCATTTGACAAAGCAGTGACTCACACCCCCGACATGTTCTTTTCTCAAAATCTTTTCTACTCTGTAGACACGATTCTCATCCATAGGTATTTTTTGCAGCTCTTCCTTATAAAATGACCCCTCTACAGCGTCGCTGGCTAAATCACTAATTTTAGAAAGAGGTTTATGAA
Source organism: Ranitomeya variabilis (assembly GCF_051348905.1). Taxonomy (NCBI): domain Eukaryota; kingdom Metazoa; phylum Chordata; class Amphibia; order Anura; family Dendrobatidae; genus Ranitomeya; species Ranitomeya variabilis. Next base: position 153,561,854 of record NC_135239.1, read on the forward strand.
ATTTATTGGAAACGCCGGTAATTAAAAAAATCTCTTCGCTGTACGTTTTCTCATAGGCCTTACAGAATGTTCCCTTATAGCGGGAAATTCTGACATGATCTCCAACTTTTAAAGACGGTTTAATCGGTTTATTAGTAATATTAGAACTGTAAATATTGCGCCAGATTTGCATCGCGTTTTGCAAACTCACTTCAGCAGGGCTACAGCGTATGGTTGAGTGGTACGTATGATTGTAGCTATGCACCAAATCCGGTAAAATATCAATATACCTAAAGGTGTTATGCTTCGTAAGATAGCGCCACATACGAGTTTTTAATGTGCGATTAAAGCGCTCTATCATAGCGGCCTTTACATCATTGTTGGTAAAAAAGTGGTGAATATTATGCATATTACATAGTTGCCTGAGTGATGAATTTATAAATTCTTTGCCGTGGTCCATCTGCAATTTCCTCGGTATGCGCTTATCATTTTGAAATATTAATTCAAACGATCTGGCTACACTTGCACCGGTCTTGTTTGATAAGGCCACGCACCATGCGTATCTCGATAGAGTATCAATCACCGTCAGGATGTATTTGACATTATCATTTTCCCTTGAATAGTCAATTAAACTTACGAGATCCGCTTGCCACTGCGCATCAATGTCCGAGACGTAAACAAACAGGTTTGTGTAGAGTGTAGGCATCTTGTTTATTCAACCAGTCAGTCACATCAGATTTCTTTATTCCGCGGTCTCTTGTCTCTCTAAATAATTTGTCAATTCCACAGAATGATCCGGGGGCCTTTGGTGTAAAATATTTTTTCTCTAATATTTCATGATACGAATTAGACGCCATGATTGAATAAAATGATTGTGTGTCGATAATCGACAACCGCCTGCTTCTTTCAGAAATTCAATTGTATAAAATTTCAAGTTTTAATCCGGCTATATCATGATTGAGTTAATACAAGCAATAATTGTCTGTATGGGTGTGTTCTGGGTGTTAACAGAAGGCGTGTGGCGGGGCATAACTGGGTGTGTTTCTGGGTGTTAACAGTTGGCTTGTTTTCTGACAGTCAGAATAAATACAGCTGCCTGTAGCAATGCACTACACCAAACATCCACCAGAAGCCAGACCAGACTAACCGCAGAGCTATTCTAAATGTAAGTATATACAGAGTGCCGCATTATTCTATTTTGTCTTATTATTCGCAAGTGGTTAATTATATTTAACTATGCATCTCTAAAACCGTAATTAAGGTTGTTATTTGGTTTAATAATTTAGTATTATATTGATGGTTAGCTGCATTATTTGTTGTAATAATTTAACCGTATATTTATTATGACATAATTTGTGTAATACAGTAGTTAATAGCTGTTAATACAGCATAACTAGCGTATTCATCGTTTGAGGTATTTAACCGTGTATAAAGACTTATTACATATGTTTTGCATGACAGACATATTTATACAATAGGCGCAAATTTAGTTGTGCTGTATAATATAGTTTTACGGTATAACCCGTATTTATGGTGTAAAATTAATATAGAGAGACTTATCCGTAATACCTATGTTTTGCTTAGTATAAACATATTTATGCAGTAGGCGCAAATTTAGTTGCGCTGTATAATATAGTTTTACTGTATAAACCATATTTGTGGTGTAAAATTGATATAGCAAGACTTATTCCGTATTACCTATGATTTGCTTAACATAGCCATATTTATACAGTATAGTAGAAAAAATGGAACAGCACACTCCACTACTTATCTTCGGGTGCAAAGCCCAGACAACCCGTCCTCGGTTGTTTCCAATTCATGCACTTCGCAAAAACAGGCAGCACTCCATAGTCTTTAGGTCAATATGCAGGTGTTTATTGTGCCCACATCTCCATGCAACGTTTCGGCTCAGTTAGAGCCGAAACGTTGCATGGAGATGTGGGCACAATAAACACCTGCATATTGACCTAAAGACTATGGAGTGCTGCCTGTTTTTGCGAAGTGCATATTTATACAGTAGGCGCAAATTTATTTGTTACGGTATATAAAATGTGTTTGTCTGTGGTGTAAAATTAATATAGATAGCACAAAAAATGTACACAGTTAATTTATTTTAGATGGAATCCCAACATTTTTTGGATTTTTCCGACCAAGTTGAGGATTCGCTATTAAGTATGTTTCAAGCTTTATATAAATGCATCTGTTAGTGTGCCATTCTAAGTAAGGGCTGTTTTGTATACTATTTTTATATTGTTTTATTCTTTCTTGTTTAAGATGAGCTTATCAGGACCATCCCCGATGATTTTTTAAACGCCTTCAGCGTGCCTGCTCTGGAGTGTGATACACCTGGAGCTGAGTATAGTAACACTAATGAAGCTGACGCAGCGGTGTGGGATTTGGCAAAAGACATCATAGGTGCATTGTGTGTCTGTGTGTGTGTGTGTGTATATATATATATGTCTTTTAAGTATTTAGACTTGTAAATATATATTAATTCTTTACAGATGTCGACCTGAATATCTTTTAAGTATTTAGACGTGTAAATATATATTAATTCTTTACAGATGTCGACCTGAATATCTTTTAAGTATTTAGACGTGTAAATATATATTAATTCTTTACAGATGTCGACCTGATTCCAGAGCCAATTACCTCGGAACACAATCAGATGTCCGCTGAAGACCGGTTGTACCAGACCCCCACACCGAGAAACAGCCCTGTTTCTAGAACCCCTAAAAAACCGCGAGGGCCTTTGAGCAAGAAAGAAAAAGGTAGCAATCGTATGAAAACATGTTTTTGCACAACCGCTCTGAGAAAATCCCCCTCGTCTCTACTAAGCCCTATATCTTTATTTATAGCTTGGAAAGTGAAGCCTAGGAGAATTGTATACGCAACAGAGAATATACCGCTGCTAATGGAGAACCTCATAGAAGCTCCAGAAGCCGCCACGGCAATCATCCACCCCACCGCTAGACCGTAAGTGTATATTTTGATATACATGCACAGTCTCTGTACAATCAATTATACACGCACTTCTCCAATGAGATCCTGGTCCCACACATATCTGACACATATCTGACACATATCTGACACATGTATAATCTTTCCAGCAGCTAAACGCAGAGATGCGCGGCGGTTTTGCACATATCTGACACATGTATAATCTTTCCTGCAGCTAAACGCAGAGACACGCGGCAGTCTCGCACATATCTGACACATGTATAATCTTTCCTGTAGCTAAACACAAAGTCATGAGAAAAACACCTCCAGCACCTTTAAAGCCGCTACAACTCTCCAAGAATGGAGCATCACCAGTGTGGTCTGCAATACAGTCGTCTATTGGATCTGTTAGAGCACCCCTGCTGGGCAGACGCGCACGCCGCTCTGCGAGTCAGACCTCGCTTTCAACACACAGGGGGCACGCCGACACACCGGACATGACCGCATCTGTGGTGTATTTAAAGTGCTAACAGCGTGCATACCAGCCACTGCACCACCAATAAGACGGACATCTTACTCCTGAAATCTACCGTGAGCTGGTAAAAACTGCGCTTTCACTATGTTTTATACCTTTTTTCCCCTCCTTTTTCAGTTTATCATATATTTAACCATATCCTCTCTGCTTTTCTCTAGTCCTTGGAAACTCTCTTTCTATTTTCCTTTCCTCCTAAACCACTCCTCTCACTCAAGGTCAGTATATCATTATGGCGTCTTGAACAGTGTTTTTTACATTTATGTGCCCACTTCCAGCCCAGGATTAGGTCTCAGTGCAGTGACGTCCTTTTGAATAGTCCTTACATGTAACCTGGCTTCAGGGCATCTCTATCTTGTTCTTTGTATGCCACGATTTATTGCTCGAAGGCATAGACGTGTCCGTATTCAGTACATTGCAAACTGTGGGTATACATGTATATTTTCATGGATGTGTATATATATATATAATTTTTTTACGTATATTTTGTAGCTTTATTTAGGAAATTTGATTTTTATTTTTGTCTTTATTAATTACATGTTCTTTCACACACACATGTATATATGTACAGCACAGTAATATGTTGTATTTATTATTGCAGTGAGGTTTGAAAAAGACCGTGCCAGGTCGAAACGTTACCTTACCTTATGGTCCGCAACCACTTGTTGGTTCTGTAAAATCACTTGGTGGTGCCTGTACACTTGAATAAAAACAAAGAAAATTCTCCACATTTCCAAGACTTGAGTGCGGCTACTTTTTGTGTATTTGATGTTGGATGTCTAGCCAGCACCTTCTTCATTGAACTCTACAGTGTGCCCATTATATTCTCTTCTGGATACGATATCTTTGTGTTGATGGTTGCACCTGTTTCCTGATGTCTACCAACACTTTTGCCTTCGATGAAGTAACAGCATCTAATATTCTATCCAAAGTCACGAGTTCTAGCGAATTTTTATGGACACCCGCACAAGATATTAGAAGCAAGGACTATGAAAAAGAACGCCGAAGATTGATGTCGTATGATCTACACTCCATCACCTTGGCGGAGTACTACAAGTTGAGCCGCATCCCGAGGGGCCTCCGGTGTAATTTACGTCCTACATTATTCACTGATAAGCCCGACTACTGTGAAAGGTACAAACAGATTCTAAATAAGTGCTCATTGGATCTTATCCTTCTCACTATTGAAACCCCACAGACGGCTATACTTGAGACAGAAACCAAGGTCAAATCAATAGAAGAACAACTCTGCTCTACCATCTCTAACACGGATTGGCAGAACTTGAAAACTAAGACAGATAAAATTATAGAGGACAATCGAAAACTACTTCCGGAAAAGAAGAAGAACAAATTCTACAGGGACTCAGAAGACTACAGATTGGAACGAGTCTACAAATGGAACGAGTCCACGAATTTTGGTCAAGGTCGAGGATATCATTCCTCAAGACGACCCGGCTCATTCAGCTCTGACAGCAGTGGGTCTTCACACCAGAATTGTTTTTTAGGGAACAGACCATCTGGAAGAGGCAATCCGAGACAACGTGGAGGAGATCGGTTAGGAGGTCCAAACATAAATCCAACCGACCGCATGATGACGAGATCGCAGGTAGGAACACAAAATCTGTGATAAACATATCCTCCTATACCCTAAATCCTGTTGAACTGGCAGTCTTACAAAAGGGTCTCTCTTTTTGCCCAACCCCCCCCATGGGATAGTTTTAAGCTTGAGCAAGATCTACAATACTTTTACCGCAGCATCAGGTTGAAAACACATTTTGGTTTACAAAATAACCCCTTTAACAATAGACCTCCCTCTGCTGACAATAGTCACAGCCCAGATCTATCGATCTCCTCCCTGGGTCTCTATAACAAGAGCTCGTTTCACCCACCCTGCACATACCATGCAGCAGAGGCAGTGATTGATCTAATTCAAAGGGACACTCAGGATTTACTCTCAAAACAACAAAAAGGAGGCTTCCCTACTAAATATAATACTACACCCATAGAGAAACAGGCTATAGAATCCTTACGTACCAACAAGGCTATAGTTATAAAACCGGCAGACAAGGGTGGGGCCATAGTAATCATGAATCGTCATGATTATATTAAAGAAATAAACAACCAACTAGCCGATACATCTACCTATCAGAAGCTATCACATGACCCCACCCCCAGGATTAAGTCCAAAATTAATGGAATTCTTGATAAATATCTCTCCAATAATTGTATAGATCAGAAAACAGCCACTTTTTTAACAAATTCATGTCCAACGATACCGGTTTTTTATGTACTTCCAAAAGTCCATAAATCCTTGTCAAATCCCCCGGGCCGCCCCATCGTGGCATCAACGAATTCTATCCTCTCTCCCTTGTCCATTTTTTTGGAAAAATGCCTTACTCCATTTGTCAAAAAGACCAAATCATTTGTCCTCGACACGGGTCATTTTATCGGTATAACCAAACGGATCTCCAACCTATCACCACAGTGCCTCTTGGCAACTCTGGATGTCAAAAGCCTTTATACGGCAATTAAACATGATTTAGGCCTGGAGGCAGTAGGCAGCCTCCTACAGACCTCTGACTTAGGTCCACAAGCCCAACAACTTATACTAGATCTCTCCACTGTCCTCAGAGAGAATTTTTTCCTATTCGGTGACCAGTTCTTCCTACAAACCTGCGGTACCGCCATGGGGTCCAACATGGCACCAGCATATGCCAACATTTACATGGACACCTTTGAGAACGAATATATATACAACAACGCCCTCTTTAAGTCACACTCGAAATGTTGGCTCCGGTACATAGATGACGTTTTTTGTCTATGGGACGGACCAACAGACACCTTTTCTCTCTTCGTATCACAGATCAACGGGATCAGACCCGAATTACAGTTTACACCTAACTGGGACACCAATAAGATTCCATTCCTGGACACCTTGGTTACAAAGAACAACCAAGGTGGCTTGGATACCGATATCTATACAAAGCCTACCGATTCCAACAACCTGCTCTTGTTTTCAAGTTGCCATCCTAAGTCTACACGTGAGAGCCTTCCATACTCCCAATTCCGTAGGGTGACCAACATTGTGTCAAACACTAACCTGACGGAGTCCAGACTGGACGACATGGTACAAAAATTTAGAGACAGGAATTATCCTGACAGGATCCTTCAAAAAGGAAAAGCAAGGGCCCTTGAGTACCTCCCCTCTAGACCACGATCCCCTAAACAGGAATGGATCCCGTTCATACACACGCACCATCCCACTATGCCTCTGATCCATAAGACCATTAATAAGCACTGGCCCCTGCTCAAGGAGGCCTACCCACAGGTAGCTGCCTTTCAAGCTCCAGCACTAATGTGCAAGCGTAGTCCAAGGAACTTTAGGGACAACCTGGTCAAGGCCGATATTGAAAGCTTCATCAAACAACCAAAACAACAATTCCTTGGAACTCAAAGGACAGGTACATTTCCCTGTCTAGGTTGTGCCTGTTGCGCCAACGTAATTAAATCAAGCGAGTTTACACATCCACACACGGGGAAGAAGTTTAACATTAAGGGATTTTACACCTGTGAAACTAACTTTGTTGTGTACTTGATCAAGTGTCCCTGTGGTCTTATGTACGTGGGAGAAACCATACAACATGTGCGTGACAGAATCTCCAGTCACAAGTCTACCATTAGACTCAAGAAAACCTGGCTTCCACTCCCCCATCATTTTGTCTCAGCCAACCATTCCGTATCTCAACTCCGTTACCAGGTAATAGAAAGAGTGGAACGTCCAAGACGGGGCGGTGATCATATAAAACTTCTCAAGGAACGAGAATCATTCTGGATCTACACATTACAGACTTTGGCCCCCAAAGGCCTAAATAGGGAACTGGACTTCACCTTTTAGAATAATATGGGCCGAATGTATATTAATCATCTTGTGTTTTATTCTTTTTGTCACTGTAAAAAGACCGCCTCTATAATCGTTTTTTGCTTCTTCCCCCTTCTTTTCTAGACTTCTTAGGAAGGAAATACAGGGAATCCTTACGTTTTTCCACCACAATCTACCACTCTTGGTAAGTCTACCATGATCATGTTTTATTTTTTATTTTTTATTTTAATTTTATTTTTATATTTATTTTTATTTATTATTTTTTATTATTTATCATTTTTTATTTTTATTTTTTATTTTTTATTTTTCATTTATTATTTATTTTTTATTTTTTATTTTTTATTTTGTTTTTTCTTTCCTTTTTTTCTTTTTTCTTTTTTATATTTTTATTTTTTATTTTTTATTTTTCAATTCCCGCCCCCCTTCCCCCCCCTTTTTGTTTCTTACTCTTTGTTTTGTTTTATTTTTATTTTTTATTTATTATTTTTTATTTTTTATTTTTCATTTTATTCTTTATTTTTATATTCTATATTTATTTTATTTTCTTTGCCCATTTTTTTCATTTTTTCATTTTATTCATTTCATTCATTTCTTTCACAATTTTTCATTTTTCTTCATTTTTTACATTTTTTATTTTATTTTCTTTCATTTTTTCATTTCGATTTTGGACTTCTGCAGAGTATGCATCCCCAATTTGTTCTAAATATTTTTTTCTCTCTACAATACCATGATTATGGTCCCCATATGTGGAACTTATGTATCTATATCCTACGCCCTGCTATATTTTCACACTTATATCGCCCATAGAACCCTTCCCCTTTCTCCTTCCCATCTAACCCGCATTCTGTCTGATAGGACGACACCCCAGCCTTCCTATTGTCTCTGCCTTTAGCCCTCAGGAGACAGGAGAAGTCCTTCATACACATAAGTTCACCCTATACCTAGCGCAGGGTTTCTCAGCCCCCTGATCGCCGCTACCTTTTGCCTCCACTCCCCCTGCACGAGCGCTGCTTGGTCCGGTCTCCTTAAACACACCACGCATGCTCCAGGCCCTCTTGCACTAATTGCGCGGCCATAATATCTATCCCCGAACCCAGCAACTACTGCGCATGCGCTGGGCTGACGCGCACGCCGCTCTGCGAGTCAGACCTCGCTTTCAACACACAGGGGGCACGCCGACACACCGGACATGACCGCATCTGTGGTGTATTTAAAGCGCTAACAGGGTGCATACCAGCCACTGCACCACCAATAAGACGGACATCTTACTCCTGAAATCTACCGTGAGCTGGTAAAAACTGCGCTTTCACTATGTTTTATACCTTTTTTCCTCTCCTTTTTCAGTTTATCATATATTTAACCATATCTTCTCTGCTTTTCTCTAGTCCTTGGAAACTCTCTTTCTATTTTCCTTTCCTCCTAAACCACTCCTCTCACTCAAGGTCAGTATATCATTATGGCGTCTTGAACAGTGTTTTTTACATTTATGTGCCCACTTCCAGCCCAGGATTAGGTCTCAGTGCAGTGACGTCCTTTTGAATAGTCCTTACATGTAACCTGGCTTCAGGGCATCTCTATCTTGTTCTTTGTATGCCACGATTTATTGCCCGAAGGCATAGACGTGTCCGTATTCAGTACATTGCAAACTGTGGGTATACATGTATATTTTCATGGATGTGTATATATATATATACTAGCTATTGAACCCGTTCTACGCCCGGGTGGCGAGCATTTATATTGGAATATGGTCTCCATCCTGGTATGTGCTGCTCCTATCCTGTCATATGCTGCTCCATCCTGCGCCCCCATCCTGTCATGTGCTGCTCCACCGTGTCATGTGCTGCTCCATCCTGCATCCCCATCCTGTCATGTGCTGCTCCACCGTGTCATGTGCTGCTCCATCCTGCGCCCCCATCCTGTCATGTGCTGCTCCACCGTGTCATGTGCTGCTCCATCCTCATCCCCATCCTGTCATGTGCTCCCATCCTGCGCCCCCATCCTATCACGTGCTGCTCCATCCTGCACCCCCATCAGTGCGGGCGGCTGTGCTGAGTGCGGGCGGCTGTATGTGGCTGTGCTGAGTGCGGGCGGCTGTATGTGACGTGGCTGTGCTGGGTGTGGGCGGCTGTGCTGGGTGCGGCAGCTGTGGACGGCTGTGCTGGGTGCGGTGGCTGTGCTGGGTGCGGTGGCTGTGCTGGGTGCAGCGGCTGTGCGTGGCTGTAGGCGGCTGTGCGAGGCTGTGCTGGGTGCGGCGGCTGTGCGTGGCTGTGGGCGGCTGTGCTGGGTGCGGCGGCTGTGCTGGGTGCGGTGGCTGTGCTGGGTGCGGCGGCTGTCCGTGGCTGTAGGCGGCTGTGCGTGGCTGTGCTGGGTGCGGAGGCTGTGCATGGCTGTGGCGGCTGTGCGTGGCTGTGCTGGGTGCGGCGGCTGTGCTGGGTGCGGCGGATGTGCTGGGTGCGGCGGCTGTGCTGGGTGCGGCGGCTGTGGGTGGCTGTGCTGGGTGCAGCGGTTGTGCATGGCTGTGGGCGGCTGTGCTGGGTGCGGCGGCTGTGGGCGGCTGTGCTGGGTGCGGCGGCTGTGCGTGGCTGTGGGCGGCTGTGCTGGGTGCGGCGGCTGTGCTGGGTGCGGCGGCTGTCCGTGGCTGTGGGCGGCTGTGCGTGGCTGTGGGAGGCTGTGCGTGGCTGTAGGCGGCTGTGCGTGGCTGTGGCGGCTGTGCATGGCTGTGCTGGGTGCGGCGGATGTGCTGGGTGCGGCGGCTGTGCTGGGTGCGGCGGCTGTGCTGGGTGCGGCGGCTGTGCGTGGCTGTGGGCTGTGCGTGGCTGTGGGCGGCTGTGCTGGGTGCGGCGGCTGTGGTCGGCTGTGCTGGGTGCGGCGGCTGTGCGTTGCTATGGGTGGCTGTACGTGGCTGTGGGCGGCTGTGCTGGGTGCGGCGGCTGTGCGTGGCTGTGGTCGGCTGTGCGTGGCTGTGGGCGGCTGTGCGTGGCTGTGGGCGGCTGTGCTGGGTGCGGCGGCTGTGGTCGGCTGTGCTGGGTGCGGCGGCTGTGCGTGGCTGTGGGCGGCTGTGCTGGGTGCGGCGGCTGTGCGTGGCTGTGGGCGGCTGTGCATGGCTGTGGGCGGCTGTGCTGGGTGCGGCGGCTGTGCTGGGTGCGGCGGCTGTCCGTGGCTGTGGGCGGCTGTGCGTGGCTGTGGGCGGCTGTGCTGGGTGCGGCGGCTGTGCTGGGTGCGGCGGCTGTGCGTGGCTGTGGGCGGCTGTGCTGGGTGCGGCGGCTGTGCTGGGTGCGGCGGCTGTCCGTGGCTGTGGGCGGCTGTGCGTGGCTGTGGGAGGCTGTACGTGGCTGTGGCGGCTGTGCATGGCTGTGCTGGGTGCGGCGGATGTGCTGGGTGCGGCGGCTGTGCTGGGTGCGGCGGCTGTGCGTGGCTGTGGGCTGTGCGTGGCTGTGGGCGGCTGTGCTGGGTGCGGCGGCTGTGGTCGGCTGTGCTGGGTGCGGCGGCTGTGCGTGGCTATGGGTGGCTGTACGTGGCTGTGGGCGGCTGTGCTGGGTGCGGCGGCTGTGCGTGGCTGTGGTCGGCTGTGCGTGGCTGTGGGCGGCTGTGCGTGGCTGTGGGCGGCTGTGCTGGGTGCGGCGGCTGTGGTCGGCTGTGCTGGGTGCGGCGGCTGTGCGTGGCTGTGGGCGGCTGTGCTGGGTGCGGCGGCTGTGCGTGGCTGTGGTCAGCTGTGCTGGGTGCGGCGGCTGTGCGTGGCTGTGGTCGGCTGTGCTGGGTGCGGCGGCTGTGCGTAGCTATGGGTGGCTGTGCGTGGCTGTGGGCAGCTGTGCTGGGTGCGGCGGCTGTGCGTGGCTGTGGGCGCCTGTGCGTGGCTGTGGGCGGCTATGGTCGGCTGTGCTGGGTGCGGCGGCTGTGCGTTGCTGTGGGCGGCTGTGCGTGGCTGTGCTGGGCGCGGCGGCTGTGCTGGGTGCGGCCATTTTCTTGGTCCTGCTCCCGGAGTCAGCGCCTGCGCAGTCCGCGCTTTCCGGCGCCATTTTCTTGAAGACACTGCAATGTGTCTTCAAGAAAATGGTGCCGGAAAGCGCGGACTGCGCAGGCGCCGATTCCGGGAGCAGGGGGACAGTCACGGCCCGGAAGCGCGTCGGTGGAACGGGTCAGGTAAGTATACTCACCCTCCGCCTCCTGGCTCGTCCCTGCTTGTCCGGTGGAGATCGCGGTGTGCGTTCAGCGCTTACGCATACCGCGATCTCCTGGGAGCGTCGCTCTGTGCGGTCCAGACTGCGCCGGCGCTTGCGCTTGCGCAGTCTATAGAGGCTTCGGACAGAGTGACGCTCCCAGCGTTATATTATAGATATATATATATATATATATATATATATATATATATATAATTTTTTTACGTATATTTTGTAGCTTTATTTAGGAAATTTGATTTTTATTTTTGTCTTTATTAATTACATGTTCTTTCACACACACATGTATATGTGTACAGCACAGTAATATGTTGTATTTATTATTGCAGTGAGGTTTGAAAAAGACCGTGCCAGGTCGAAACGTTACCTTACCTTACCTTATGGTCCGCAACCACTTGTTGGTTCTGTAAAATCACTTGGTGGTGCCTGTACACTTGAATAAAAACAAAGAAAATTCTCCACATTTCCAAGACTTGAGTGCGGCTACTTTTTGTGTATTTGACGTTGGATGTCTAGCCAGCACCTTCTTCATTGAACTCTACAGTGTGCCCATTATATTCTCTTCTTTTCACAAGAGTCAGAACAGCATTCACATAGCGAAGATAACTCTGCAGATGCCCTGCATGCATCTACACAAAATTCACAAGCCTCAGACGCTGTCGCTGTCGCTGATGGTAATGTGCGGAGCCCCGATCATACAGTATTTTTGCAACGCATCCATCATCATCAAAGGGCCCTCCGCAATTTCAACGGCCATATACATACAGATAATTTTAGATTTGTAAATTTGGAGCGTGTACGATCATTTGAAGAGGGCGTGAATATTGTTCATGACGGTATTCAGGCATTACTGGATAGAATCATCAGGGACATTGAACCTGGCGAATTTGTTCAGTTAAGGTTTGAAGGTAGCGATACTTTAGACCCTATTTTCACTACAAAACAAACCAGGGAAGATTTTAATTCTGAATCTTTTTTAAATGCTGTTGCCCGCACACTTCAAAGTAACGCTGAATGCATATCATCCAATTCACTAAAGCTAGTCGTCACCATCATTAAAAACCGACGCGGTGGTATAAAACAAAAAAGGCGCTTGAAATCTATAGCGAGCAGTCAGATCATTAAACAAAAGAGGCAATGGCTGTATGATTTTAACAATTACACGACAAATATGTGTTTGGCTGCTAGTGTGTGCGCCCTGATGGACGACACGGATCTCGCTGATGCTGTTTTACTGAGCCGCTCTAAAAACATACACACAGCACTGGGCATCCCTGATGATAAATTAGTGAGTTTTAGCGACATCCCGGCATTTGAAAAATATTTGGGGATCACCATTAAAGTACTGTACTATAGTCAGGGTGATTGGCGTTACTTTCAGAGCGACAATACAGCTAATAGTAAAACCGTATTCATATTGTTCCATGATAATCACTACTACGATATCAAAAATATGAAGGGTTTTATCGGTGCTGATTACTTTTGTGAGCTATGCAATTCAGTGTTTCATCACAAGAACAAGCATTCCTGTCAGTATTTTTGTAAAGCCTGTCAGAGAGAGGATTGTGTAGAAAGCAGTGCCGACCAACATCCCAGGTGCCCTGTTTGCAGAGTTTATTGCCGCTCGAGCGAGTGCTTAGATTATCACACACAATTGGCTGCAGGTGACCCAGCATTCTGCAGGCTTAAAACATTTTGTGATAAATGCAACCGTTTTGTTTTCAGAAATAGCGAGACTGAGCATAGATGTAATGGTTTGCGCTGTCCTGTATGTCGCATCCGTATAAATAAATTTGATGCCCATCTTTGTTACATGCGGAAGTATGTAGCACAGGATAAGTCAGACTGCTATATCTTTTATGATTTTGAATGTATGCAGGAGACAGGCACGCACATCCCGAATTACATTTATGCTACTACGCTGTATGGTCACCCCTCCTAGGAGTTTGAGGGTAATACCTGTACACATGACTTTGTACAGTTCTTTACAAGCGGTAAATTTTCAGATCATACATTTATTGCCCACGATGGTGGAAGATACGACGCATACTTTAATGTTAAGGAATTGATTTCTGAAAAACTACAAGTACAGTTGATAACCCAAGGTGGCCGTCTCTTGTGTGTGACGCTACCCGATTTGTCTATAATGTTCATAGACTCTCTAAATTTTATCCCCATGAAACTCAGTAAATTACCACAGGCCATGGGCTTTTCAGGAGGCAAAGGCCATTTTCCACACTTTTTTAATACCAGAGAAAACCAAAATTATGTAGGCCCCATACCAGATGTAAAATATTATGGGGTAGAATACATGTCACCTGGTGAGAAGTCAGAGTTCCTGGAGTGGTATGCGACACAGGTAAATACAACTTTTGACTTCAAGGCTGAGCTAAAATCTTATTGCAAACAAGATGTTGAAATTCTGAGACACGCATGCGAGATCTATAGAGAGCGTATTATGCAAATGACACAGAAAAATGTCAAAAAATACTGTAAGCGTCAAAAGCAAACGATTGTAGTGAGCAGATGTGTGGATCCTCTTCAGATCATCACCCTGGCCTCGGTGTGTATGGCAATGTACAGGTTTAAATTTCTTCCAAAAAAGACCATCGCCATTTTACCTGGTGATAATTATCACAAGGTAAAAAAGCGCTACTCGACACCCGCTATTCAATGGCTCATGTATGTAGCCCACTCCGAGAACATCGACATACAGCACGCTTTGAGAGGCGGCGAAAAACAAGTCGGGAAATATTTTCTAGATGGTTATGCCTATGTTAGCAGCCAACACATAGCCTTTGAATTTCAGGGGTGTTTTTACCACGGATGTCCCGTGTGCTATAATGAAAATGACACGAATAAGGTCACAAACACGTCCTACGGCCAGTTATATTATACCTTTTTAGCTAAAAAGCGTTACTTACAGTGCTGCGGGTACACAATAAGGGTGATGTGGGAGCATGAGTGGAATGAAATGGTTGAAAATGATTCCAACCTTCAAGCATTTCTCCACCAGATGGAGTTTCCCATTCCTTTCGACCCCCGTGATGCACTTTATGGCGGCCGAACTAACGCCATTAAGCTCTACCACCATCTGGAAAAAGGGGAGACTTTACATTACTACGATTTCACCAGTCTGTACCCCTTTGTAAACAAAACTAAAACATACCCTGTAGGCCATCCAGACATCATCTATGACAATTTTGGATTCATTAAAAAATACTTTGGCATTGCTAAAGTCAAGGTCTTCCCGCCGAGAGATTTATTTTTCCCAGTTCTACCGGTAAAACTCAACAAAAAATTAATGTTTCCCCTTTGCTACACATGCACTGTAAACTCCAAGGCAGATATTTGTGGCCATAGTGATGAAGAACGTGCACCTGGTGCACTATGGAGCTCGAGATGGCGATAGAAAAAGGGTATCGGATCGTGCACATCTATGAAATATGGCATTTTCCTAAAACCACTGATGATCTGTTTGCTCCCTACATTAAATTACATCTTAGGGATAAGCAGGAAGCCTCTGGTTACCCTAGCTGGTGCACTGATGAGGACAAGAAAAGGCAGTACATTGACTCCTTTCTTGAAAAAGAAGGTGTCCAATTACGGCCTGAAAATATAGCTGTCAATCCTGCTAAGAGACAGATCTCTAAGCTTTTCTTAAATTCTTTATGGGGAAAGTTTGCTCAGAGATCTAATCTATCATGTACCAGCATTGTTAGGGATCCAGATGAGCTTTTTAAGTATTTGTTCCTGCCTTACTATGACATTTCGATGTTACATTTCCTTGATGATGACACCGCAACCGTTAACTGGAAATATGCAAAAGGCCACCACACACTCAACAAAAACACAAACATTTTTATAGCGTGTTTTACAACAGCGTATGCTCGGTTAGAGCTCTATTCACTGCAGGACCGGCTGCAGGAGAGGTGCCTTTATCACGACACAGATTCAGTTATTTTTGTACAGCGAGATGGTGAGTGGCAGCCGCCTTTAGGCGATTACCTGGGGGAACTGACCAGTGAAATACCCGATGGTACACACATCACAGAATTTGTATCCGCGGGGTCCAAAACTTACGGATACAAACTCAACACCGGTAAAACTGTCTTAAAAGTTAAGGGGATAACACTAAATGTCGGTAACTCTCAATCTATTAATTTCAACAGTCTAAAAGATCTAGTTCTGGACTACCCGCGCAATTCTGACACAGATACACAGAAACGTTTTGTCGTACAACAGCCATCCATTGTGAGAAATAATAAGTGCTGGGAGATTGAAACGAGGCCATTACGCAAAACACAAAAGTGCGTTTACACAAAGCGGCGACTAATTGACGATTTTACCACCCTGCCTTTTGGCTATTAGTCGCGTATTGTGGTGATGGATACACGCCTGCAACACCCATTCTCATGCATGCTAGCAGGGCCTTCTAATTCTGGAAAGAGCTATTTTGTAAAATAACTGCTATATAATATTGAAACTAATTTTTCTCAGAAACCTGATAATATTGTTTGGTTTTATTCGTGTTGGCAGAAACTATATGATGAAGTCTCTCTTACTTTTCCCAACGCCAGATTTGTGGAGGGTCTGCCGAATACATTCGTAGACGACGAATTATTCCCGCCGGAGAAGGTGAATTTGGCTATTGTTGATGATCTCATGGAGAGTGCTAGTGCAAATTGTGAGATAGAAAAAGCCTTTACCAAGTATGTACACCACAGAAATCTCAGCATTTTCTACCTGGTACAAAACATATTTTGTCAGGGTAAGAAAAGCCGCACGATAAATTTAAACACAAAATACATGGTGCTTTTTAATAACCCCCAAGATAAATTACAAATTTTAACTCTAGCTCCCCAGATGTATCCCGGAAAAACACGTTTTTTCCTAGAAGCTTTTGAGGATGCCATGCGGGAGCCTTATGGGTATTTGCTTGTAGATTTGAGAGCTAATACCCCTGAGGATCTTCGCTTAAGGACCGGATTGTTTCCACCAGCGTTGCCTGCTGTCTATGTTCAAAAGAAAAACACTTCTAAAAAGTGAATTTTACCTGGTATCAGACATTCTACGCTGTGTGCGTTGTGATGTAAAGATGTCTGAGAGACTCTGGCGTAACTGGGCTCTCTTAAAAACTCTGGTGAAAGCAACCCCCGCTGTCAGAAAGTCTATTTTGTGCAATGCAAGCAATGATTTAATTACAGCCATAGGCGAAATTGCTTTAAACATCTTAAAAGGCCGGATTCCGCTGAAAGAGCATCAAAAAGGCATATTAAAGAAGTGGCGTAAAGCTATAAGAACACTGAGCGACAGATCTCAGCCCATAAAGAAAAAGAAGTGGCTACTAAAGCAGGCCGGCGGGTTTATCGGCCCTCTTTTAGCTTTTGCAATTCCAATAATAACAAGCCTGCTCGCAGGAAAATAATGGAACATACAGAGAAAATGTATCTAGTGCCCAAACAGGAGCTAGACAAACTAAGGCCCAGTACTACAGATAACATACGCGACAGTGTTATTCGGCGGCTTGATGGTGAAATTAGCGCCATTTTACAACGTCGTGACATTCCCTATGATGTGAAAATTAAAATGTATAGCAGCGTGCTACAGCGCTACTTGGTACATACGCGGCACAGCTCAATGAAGTAACGGCTTTAAATCTCGTTAGCACTCCTGATCCTGATCAGCAACAATTGGCAAATACCGACTCTGATAAAAATCAAGAGGTCGCTGAAATTGTCAGCCATATAAACCAAAGATATAAAAAGAATGCTGAATTTTTACTAAACAGGTTACTGCAGAATAAAAATGTTACAGCCTGGAATAATAAAGCTGAATTTATTTTCAAAGTATCCGTAATACCAGGGTCTAACTTACTGGATTTGGTACATAGTACAACGCAGAGTCATGCTCTGAGCGGCCGAAATTTATCCCGGGTTGGGATTCATTTATGCAGGCTATGGCCGAGCTAAATATACCGTCTACAGTTGTGGGTAATCCCACTACTAGGAAGCTTTTAGATGAATTAAAAATTTCCAGCAGTGAGACACACGCTGTATCTACACCACAGAAGCTAGCCCCAACCCCACGTACAATTCAATCTTTACATTCCCCGTCATTAGGTACCACACGCGGAACTCTGCTACCTAAAAAAAGGTCTCTACCGATACTACAAACCATGTGACTCACGATGTAAAGAATGTACTGGATAAATGCTGTACTTGGCTTGTAACACTATATTATTTATTTTGTAAGAAGTGTAATGATGTATGTTTATTGTACTTGTGATGCTATTTACTTATTTATTTTGTAAGAAGTGTGTTGGTGTATGTTCATTGTACTATTTAATGTTTTTGCTTTTATACTCTGTAAGAATTTTTATAGTATTGAAATGTCTTTGAGATGTATTTATTTTACAACAATAAAATCTTTTAAACTTTTACAATATCGTGTCTTTGCTTTTTTTTTTTATAAACGTATAAAACACACCGCTTCATACTTGCGGGTGTTGTAATATGGCCATATACATAATGTGCCCATATAATGACCCGGTTGTTATAAACCACGTGTAAAAATGAGAATCCAGTAACAAATAAATACACGACTAGGATATAAAATTATATAAACGGCATGGTGTGTTATAAAACTTGATCATTGGGAATAAAATACAATGAGACTGGTGTTATAAAGTGTAAAAATGAGAATCCTAGGATATAAAATTATATAATGTGCTACGGTGTGTTATAAAACACAATTTTGCACTGTATGTGCTCATTGATAATAAAACACACTGCCCTGATTACAGAATAATCTCACAGCAGCTACATATATTATGAAAATCTAATAGGATATAATTATATAACTGGCACTATGTGTTATAAAACACAATTTTACACTCTGTGTGCTCATTGGTAATAAAACACACTGCCCTGATTACAGAATAATCGCACAGCAGCTACATATAATATGAAAAATCTAATTAAAAACAAATACTGTGATAATAATCACTGTATCAAATTAACAATATCAAACTATATCAAAAGCTGGCAGCCAGACGGAGGGACAGCTGCCAGACAGGGAGGGGAGGGGTTACACACTTTGATACACTTTGATAGGGGCGGGTCCACCTGTCAAATTGAGTTTGACGAAACCACCTGATGCTACACTACTTGCATATATAGAAAAGGCTTGGACCCAATTATTAAAGGATTTGCTCATTATTTTTTTCTTATCATGACCTTCCGTTTTTTCTTCCCTTTTTCTACCCTTGGATAACTTTAAAATCCTATTCTAAAGTGTCTAAAACGATTTTCTTTAGGGCATGCTTTAAATAATCTAGCTGATAATAAGCAGGAGGGACAGACAATGGGACGTTAAATATCTCACCCCTCCTTTCTGTTCCATGACACTGATCAGATCCTGGAATGCTGAGGTCATCATCAGTGCTTGCAACCTCCTGCCAAGGCAAGCACTGCCGCCGCCAATTTTTCTTAGCTCTGGCCTGTGATTCATCCTCTGAAGAATCTTTCACCTCATAGCACCATGCTCCTGCGGACAATGAGGCTCTTCTGCTCCTCCCTCGGACTGAGGAGATCTGCCCCAGTGTAAGGGGGTCGACGAGGCAGCAGGTACCTGTGTGCTGGGTCTGGAACTGAAGGGGCTGCATCCTCTGTTTCCGGGGGAAGGCTTAAGAGAGCCGGACCTTCCCCGGTTGCCGGAAGGGAAGTCTGAGGGAGCCGGACCAACCCTTGAACCCAGGAGGGTGGGCTGAGCCAGAAAATGGAGACATAAAAAGAAAAAGCGCACAAAGCAAGTCAATCAGACGCCGGCTCAGAGCGATGAGGAGGGCAGCGTAGGGAGCAGCGCACAGAAAGGTGAGTGGCGCACTCTGCTTTCCTCATCAGATAGTATCAGTGTGGCAATGGGCCATAAAGAAGGAGCCCCTGTCGCCTGCAGAGCAGAGCCATGCGGAGCAGAGCCGTGACAGCAGAGCGGAGCCAATCCAGGTGCTGCAGCAGCCAAAGAAATGAGTGCTCCATCCGGGGAGCATCAGATTCACACAGACAAGTGACTGCTGTCGCCCCTCATCAACAGCGGGAACCACAGAGAGAGAGATGGGCAGTGTGTGCCCAGTGACTGTTATAAAGCCAGGTGCCAGGATCGTGAGTACTATTAAACTATTTACACTGTTCTTTTAAATATTCTTGCTTAGCAGCAGTTTTTCCACACTTGCCTAAAACTTTTGCATAGTTCTACACATGTAGGGAGTGTACATGGCATTCATAAGTCCCCACAGCATAATCAGTGATGGCCCTCGTTGACAGGAGTAATCCAAATAGCACATAACTACTTAACCAGATATTTATTTAAGGCTTTGCTTGCAACACGTTTCTAAACATTGTACCTTTAGTGTCTCCAACATATCCCAGTTTTTCATAAGTAGGAAATCGTGGACGATCTGCTATCTCTTCAGACCTGTTGATCAGAGCTTCCTTATTCACTTCAAATCCATTGAGTACCACCGTTTTAGTCCAGAAGATCTGCAGACTATATACATTACCAAACTGTTTTCCTAGCTGTGAAAAATGAATAAAATATGTATTTATAATGAATACAAGTCTTGTTTTCACTAAAGTAAATTAATGAAGAATGTGGAAATCTCAACCTACAGTAACCACCGATCCACCAAACCGCTACACGACCAGCTCTGCCCTCACCTATTGTATCCTAGCCCATCCCTTGTAGATTGTGAGCCCTCACAGGCAGGGTTCTCTCTCCTCCTGTACCAGTCATGACTTGTATTAAGATTATTGTAACATGGGAGGGAAGGAGGGAGGGGAAGTGTCGAAAGCTCACCACTTTGCCAATTTCAAGTCCATATGTCAGAAGGGATCCATCCTGAGGGTGCCACACCCATTGGTGATCACAAGTAAAAGAAAAAAGAAAAGGGAAATCCACTGGCACGTCCAACAGGAGAATAAAAAGTACTATTTATTAGAAAAAACTTTAAAACATGATAAAAAATGAAACCTCAGAAACCTAACGTGTTTCTGGTGTATACAACACCCTTATTCATAGGACAACTGAGATAACATGTAACAAAACAAATTTTATACTCAGCTTGCAGTGAATGAGCAAAAACAATAGGTGGAGCTCAAATCAATGCTGCAGAGGAAGTTGCAAACAATACAGGTGTCAACCATAAGACAATGAATGTGATGCAATAGTTAACCCATTTTTTTTGGTATGTTTGTGTGTTAACTCTTGCACCACATTCATTGTCTTATGGTTGACACCTGCATTGTTTGCAACTTCCTCTGCAACATTGATTTGAGCTCCACCTATTGTTTGTGCTCATTCACTGCAAGCTGAGTATAAAATTTGTTTTGTTACATGTTATCTTAGTTGTCCTATGAATAAGGGTGTGGTATACACCAGAAACGCGTCAGGTTTCAGAGGTTTCATTTTTTAAGATTATTGTACTTGTTTTTTATTATGTATACCCCTCCTCACATGTAAAACGCCATGGAATAAATGGCACTATAATAATAAATAATAATAACTTGACCATAGAGAGATTTAAAAAAAATACAGTTAGGTCCTGACTCCTGAAATATTTGGACAGTGACACAAGTTTTGGCATTTATGCCATTTACCAAAGCATATTCAAGATACAGTTATATAATCAATATGGATATAAAGTGAAGACACTTGACTTTAAATTGAGCGTATGTCACGGGGAGACTAGGTGGGCAAGAGCTAATAACCCGGGCCCCTGCAATTTCCCTCAGACTAGGGAAATCCTGACTGACCCTCTACCTAGAGTTTACACTGATGGTGTGCATGTCTAGGCCTCGACCCTCGCCCTGTCTCCTGTTTCAACCCTAGGCTGAAACCAACCGCCCACCACCCAGTGAAAAGATAATACACCAATGCCCACAGATAGCACAGACAAGGATAACGGAAAATATACACCATGCCGCAGTCACTCAGGAATACACTATAAATGTGCAGGGCAAAGTAAACACAAATATAGGAAGGAGTAAATAAGACAAAGGGAAATACACCACCAGCAACAATACTCCAACTATTTGCTCACCACTCCAGACCGAGATAACAACGCACTAGACAGAAGCTATAATCGGCGACGCCCAATGTTCAGGAGAACTATTTAAAGTCAGTGGGCATGGCCTAGCTTCAAATCTGAGCACCAGGTAAATTAACCCCGGACCAGCTAGATAAAATCTAGCCAACGCCAATGAGCACATAGTGGACAAAAGCGGAATTACCGCTGTCTGTCGGACGACCTGGTCTGAACAGCATCCGACATGACAGTACCCCGCCTTCTACGAGGGACCCCAGGGCCCTAACGGCTTATAGGACCCGGCTTGTCCGGATGGCGGCGATGAAACAACCTGATCAGCCGATCCGCGTGAACGTCCGAGGCTGGTACCCAGGACCTCTCCTCAGGTCCATAACCACGCCAGTGTACTAAGTACTGTAAAGTGCGGCACACTACACGAGAGTCAACCACCTTGGAGACTTCAAATTCTAAATTACCATCCATCAAGACTGGAGAAGGCATCGGTGTCGTGTCCACAAGACCCACCACCTTCTTTAACAACGATCTGTGGAACACATTGTGTATTTTATACACTGTAGGAAGCTCCAACCGGTACGCTACTGGGTTAATGACAGCGGCGACCCTAAATGGACCAATAAACCGTGGACCCAATTTAAGGGATGGTATTTTGAGTCTTATGTTTTTTGTGGATAACCACACCCAGTCATCCACACTCAGGACCTGGCACACGCCTACTGTCAGCCACACGTTTGTACCTAGCACCCACACTCAACAGGCGCTGTTTAACTCTCCTCCAGACTGATGACAATTGTGCTCCTAACTGGTCTTCCTCCGGAATGCCGGAAGAGCCCCTCTGACTCAAAGTACAAAATTGAGGATGAAGCCCGTAAACACAAAAAAACGGAGACTGCCCAGACGACTGGCGGTGATTATTGATGGCAAACTCAGCCAAAGGAAGGAACTTCGACCACTCCTCCTGATTATCCGAAACAAAGCAGAATAAGTACTGTTCCAAATTTTGGTTCATACGCTCGGTTTGACCATTTGACTGAGGATGAAACGCCGAAGAATGAGACAACTTGATCCCCAGCCGTGAGCAAAATGCTTTCCAAAATTTTGCCACAAACTGAGTACCCCTATCAGACACGATGTCAGATGGAACCCCATGAAGTCTGACCACCTCCTGTACAAATACCTGAGCCAGAGTCTAAGCGTTAGGCAACAAAGGCAAAGACACAAAGTGTGACATTTTTGAAAACCGATCAACAATCACCAAGATGACCGTGTTCCCAGCTGAGGAGGGCAAATCAGTGATGAAATCCATGGAGATTTCCATCCATGGCTTACTAGGTACCTCAAGAGGAAGGAGTGTGCCAACAGGACGGGAGCGGGGCATCTTAGCCCTAGCGCACGTGGTACAAGCTGACACGTATGAGACCACGTCCTGTCAGATCTTGGGCCACCAAAACCGACGTAACACCAACTCCAAGGTACCTCTAACCCCTGGGTGGCCAGCCAGGACAGCATCATGATGCTCCGCCAAAACCTTTAAGCGGAGATGAAGCGGTACAAAAGATTTGTTGATGGGAAGCTCAGATGGTACCTCCTCCTGAGCCTTGGCAATGTCAGCCTCAACCTCGGTAGTGAGAGCCGAAACCACAACACCCTTTTGGAGGATGGGTACTGGATCCTCCCGAGGTTCTCCCCCTGGAAAACACCTGGACAGAGCATCAGCCTTAGTGTTTTTAGACCCCGGTCTGTAAGTGACAACAAAATTGAACCGCGTGAAAAACAATGCCCAGCGAGCCTGCCTGGGGGACAGACGCTTGGCTGACTCCAAATACAGCAGATTCTTATGATCGGTAATAACAGTAACCTGATGAACCGACCCCTCCAAGAAGTGTCGCCATTCCCCAAAGGCCAACTTGATTGCCAACAACTCTCTGTTGCCGATATCGTAGTTACGTTTGGCGGACGACAGTTTCTTGGAAAAATAGGCGCAAGGACGCAAATCACTCAAAGATGAGCCTTGTGATAGTACCGCCCCCACACCAACCTCAGATGCATCGACTTCCACAACAAAAGGTTTTGATACGTCTGGCTGCACAAGAATGGGGGCTGAAACAAAACTGTCCTTAAGAAATTCAAATGCGCGCACAGCAGCCTCAGGCCAAACGGAGAAATTGGAACCCTAATTGGAGTAAGGGTTTAGAAACTAAAGCTCTTTAGCTGCCTCATTTTAAAGGGACCAACATTAATTGGACAATTATCTCAAAAGCTCTTTAATGGGCTGCATGGGCTAAACCCTCATTAATCCATCATCAATTAGACAAATAAAAGTTCTGGGGCGGATTCTAAATGTGGCATTTGCATTTGGAAGCTGTTGCTGTGAACCCACAACATGCAGTCAAAAGAGCTCTTAATGGAAGAGAAAAATACCATCATTAGGCTGAAAAAAAATAAATAAATACATCAGAGAGATAGTATAAATATTAGGAGTAGCCAAATCATTGTTACATTCTGAAAAAATAGCTATCTAGTGAGCTTGGGAACTCAAAAAGGCCTGGACATCCAAGGAATACAACAGTGGTGTATAATAGCAGAATCCTTTCCATGATGAAGAAAAACCCCTTCACAACATCCACTCAAGTGAAGAACATTCTCCGGGAAGTAGGTGTTTCAGTATCTAAGTCTACCATAAAGAGAAGACTACATAAGAGCAAATACAGAGGGTTCACTACAAGGTGCAAATCATTAACTAGTCTTTAACCCCTTTCTGACATTGGACGTACTATCCCGTTGAGGTGGGGTGGGCCCGTATGACCACTGACGGGATAGTATGTCCAGCGCGATTGGCGGCGCTCACATGGGGAGCGCGGCCGATCATGGCCGGGTGTCACCTATCGCAGCTGACATCCGGCACTATGTGCCAGGAGTGGTCACGGACCACCCCGGCACATTAACCCCCGGCACACCGCGATCAAACATGATCGCAGTGTGCCGCCGGAACAGGGAAGCATTGCGCAGGGAGGGGGCACCCTGCGGGCTTCCCTGAGACCCCCGGAGCAACGCGATGTGTTCGCGTTGCTGCGAGGGTCTCTTACCTCCTCCTCGCTGCAGGTGCCCGGATCCAAGATGGCTGCGGCATCCGGGTCCTGCAGGGAGGGAGGTGGCTTACCAAGTGCCTGCTCAGATCAGGCGCTTGGTAAGCCTGCAGTGCTGTAAGTCAGATCGGTGATCTGACAGAGTGCTGTGCAAACTGTTAGATCAGCGATCTGTGATGTCCCCCCTGGGAAAAAGTAAAAAAAAAAAATTTCACATGTGTAAAAAAAAAAATTAAAAAAAATTCCTAAATAAAGAAAAAAAAATATATTATTCCCATAAATACATTTCTTTATCTAAATTTAAAAAAAAACAATAAAAGTACACATATTTAGTATTGCCCTGTCCGTAACGACCCCACCTATAAAACTATATCACTAGTTAACCCCTTCAGTGAACACTTAGGAAAAAAAAAAAAAAAGAGGCAAAAAACAACGCTTTATTATCATACCGCCAAACAAAAAGTAGAATAGCACGCGATCAAAAAGACGGATATAAATAACCATGGTACCGCTGAAAACATCATCTTGTTCCACAAAAAACGAGCTGCCATATAGCAACATCAAAGAAAAAGTATAAAAGTTATAGTCCTCAGAATAAAGCGATGCCAAAATAATTATTTATTCTATAAAATAATTTTTATCGTATAAAAGCGCCAAAGCATAAATAAATGATATAAATGAGGTATCGCTGTAATCGTACTGAACCGAAGAATGAAACTGCTTTATCAATTTTACCAAACGTGGAACGGTATAAACGCCTCCCCCAAAAGAAATTCATGAATAGCTGTTTTTTTGTCATTCTGCCTCACAAAAATCGGAATAAAAAGCGATCAAAAACTGTCACGTGTCGGAAAATGTTACCAATAAAATCGTCAACTCGTCCCGAAAAAACAAGACCTCACATGACTCTGTGAACCAAAATATTGAAAAATTATAGGTCTCAAAATGTGGAGACGCAAAAACTTTTTTGCTATAAAAAGCATCTTTTAGTGTGTGACGGATACCAATCATAAAAATCCGCTATAAAAAATGCTATAAAAGTAAATCAAACCCCCCTTCATCACCCCCTTAGTTAGGGAAAAATAATAAAATTAAAAAAATGTATTTATTTCCATTTTCCTATTAGGGTTAGGGTTAGGGCTAGGGTTAGGGTTAGGGCTAGGGTTAGGGCTAGGGTTAGGGCTAGGGTTAGGGTTACGTGTAACATATCAGTCCCCTTTAAAAATATAGTTTTATTGATTAAATAGTTAAAAATACCACTTCCCAGTGAGAACGGAAAAAATTATTATAATATTAAGGGATATATATAGGTGCACCTACCCTAGTAGATATCCCTGCACTGGCCTACTGCCCCTACCTAACAGTGGAGGTTGGCACACTGATAGTATATTTGGCGCCCCCACTCCGCGACGGCTATCCCCTGCTGGCCCTATAAATTACCTTACCAACTAAAGGGGAGAAAACATTAAGCAATTTAAAGAAATGAAGGAAGAGCAGGCAGGCAGAACTAAGGTGCACACTATATAAATATTGACCAACTCCCTACTTCTGGTCTCTTAAGGGACAATGTGCTAGAGGCATATAACAAAAATAGCTAACCAATATTGTGTACAATTGTCCTTGTGTGTACTCACAAAAATGTACTCCTATATATCAATAATGAGACTTTTAGTAGGGAGAGGAACACAGATACAAATGACTTGGTTCAGTCCGGATACAGGACTATGCATAACTACACTGTCTGGCAAAGAAGACATATAAATACCAACATTGCATATATAATGGAGTACAAATAGCCAGCCGGCAGTATACAGATGATATTTTTGACTAACCCATGTAATAGCGCTGCATATAGAATCACATACAGGTGCCCATAGCCAGTATTCAGTGTTTATGCTAGTGCAATATGCTAGACCAAAAAAAAGATATTCAAGTACTAACATAGACAGCCAGTGAGAAAGATATTCTCCCTAAAGGAGACACTTAGCTGTAGGTATAACGCCCCGACGCGTTTCCCCGTCATACGGTTCCTCAGGGGGCAGACACAGATATAATAAACCGAAAGTCAGCGATGCAGGTGCCCTGATACCGGGACAGACCTGTTTAGATCCCCGGAGATGGGACTTATGTAGTAGAGTGCAATCCTGCTAGCAAATCGGCAGGGCGCCCCAAGCCCCTCCTCAGATTTCCAGACAGACCGGGTATAGCACAAAACAATATGTGTGGAAGAGATACCAGTGTCCATATCAGCCAAGGGCTCCCGCCCCTTAGCATAAGTAGACAGATAGCACATTAAAAGACTAGATTTACATACCGCACAGTACATTTATGTCACAAATAGGTTCTAAGCCGCATGGTGTATAGTGGGCGCCGCCATCAACGATACAGGAGCACCAAACTGCGCATGCGCACAGTCCCAGTGCCTAGGAGGCGGCGCCAGTGTGCTCCATGTCAAAGAAGTTCAAACACTAGAGCAGCGCTCACACTCGGCGCCGCCATGTTTGGTGTGTTGGGCATGGACAGCGCAGGCGCCTGGTCATGATCAGATAATGAAAGCGGCGTCGGCATATTAAGTAAAAGTAATATAGCGGCAAGCGCATCATCCATCAATAGGAGGATCAGCGCTCGCAAATTGAAATAGAAGACACCACTGTAACCAAAAAATAAATAAAGGTGCAGTTTTGATGTGATGACAAAAATGTCTGTACAGTAAAGATAATGAGTGAAAAAATAATAATAATAAATATCGGTCACAATCGACCGCCACATCTAATCCGTGGCGAAATGGCATGGCGTTCCAAAATCAGGTACCTTCCTGGACCAATGCAGGGCAAAACAGTTTGAAGAAACACAGTGATTAAGTATATAATAGAAACAAATAAATCCATTATATTAGAGAAAGCACGTATAAGTAAGGGATTCATTCAGTCCTCCCGGCGCCATGGATTGCATACGAAAAATCCACTCTGTTTCTCGTTTGAGGAGGGCTTGATCAAAATTACCTCCTCGTATCTTGGGTTTCAACAGATCAATCATGCATAGAGTAATCCCCTCCAAGGCACCCCCATGTACTCTATTCATGTGTCGGGCAACCGGGGTATCCCTATTGTGCCTAATATCTCCAAGATGCTCCCCAAATCTCGTCCTTAGTTCCCTTTTAGTCTTGCCAATGTAGTCAAGGGGACAGGGGCAAGTGATCTTATACATTACCCCTGTGGATTTACAGTTGCCAAAATCTCTGATGTCAAAACATCTACCATTGGCCGCACTCGTAAATTGTTTGGTCTGCCTGACATACTGGCACTTAGAACAGCTCCCGCATCTGAAGAAACCCAATGGTCTCCTCTCAAGCCACGTACCTGATGCCTGTGGTTTTTGGTACAAACTGTGTACCAAACAGTCCCCAATGGATCTCCCCCTTCTGTAGGTGATGCTAGGGGCCGGGGATATAAACTCCTTTAGGTTAGGGTCAGCTTGGAGTACACCCCAATGTCTTCTAATGATCTGGTATACTTTGTCAGACTGATTATCAAAAGTCCCTATCAGTCTGACCAGATCAGGGGTGCCTCCCGGTCTCTCCCGGGTACTTAGTAAAGTTGACCTGTCACTCTCGAGTGCCTCCTTATAGGATTTAGTGAGTACCTCCGAGGGATAACCTCTCTCCCTAAATCTACGATGTAATTCCCCAGCTTGATATTTAAATGTGTCCATCTCGGAGCAGTTCCTGCGAATACGCAGGAACTGCCCCTTCGGTATTCCTCGCTTGAGGGGGGTGGGGTGATGGCTATGCCATTGCAGGAGACTGTTTGTAGCAGTCAGTTTACGATAGGTGCTAGTACTTATACCCCCATCACTGTTTTTTGAGATTGTGAGGTCCAGGAAAGCAATGGTATGTTCCTGGAATTCAGACGTGAATCTCATTCCGATTTGGTTGATATTGATCTCTCTCACAAACCTCTCAAAATCAGCCCCTGGGCCAGACCAAAGAACGAATATATCGTCGATGTATCTGGCCCAGAGGCCGATGTGGGGCTGCCACCACCTATCCTCCTCTGGAAAAATAAAGGTTTCATCCCACCAGCCCAGGAACAGGTTTGCGTAAGTGGGGGCACAAGGGCTCCCCATCGCTGTGCCCCTGAGCTGGTGGAAGTACTTACCATTAAATATAAAAAAATTCCGGGTAAGAGTAAACAGAAGAAGCTGTTTAACAAAGTTGTTGTGTTCGGCACATTCAATGGCTCGTGTTCTCAAATAGTGGTCAACTGCCCTCATACCGATGTCATGGGGGATACTGCTGTACAGCGCTTCCACATCAATGGAAGCTAGAATCATCTGAGGTTCCACAACGACATCTTCCAGCATCCCCAATAGGTGCAACGTGTCCCTCACATATGAGGGAAGTGATAACACAAAAGGCCTCAGGATCTGGTCTATATATATACCAATATTTTGAGATATTGAATCGATCCCTGCCACAATTGGGCGGCCTCTTAACGGGTCAAAGCCCTTATGCACCTTCGGGAGGGCATAGAAGGTTGGTACAGTTGGTGAAGTGGGAGCAAGAAAGGAAAATTCATTTTTGGATATTAGCCTACTAGCCAGAGCCTTATCCAAAAGAACCATCAATTCATTGGAATAGTTTTTTGTGGGATCCCCTGATAGGATTTCATAAGTGTGACGGTCATTAAGGAGCAGTCCACACATTTGAAGGTATTTGGGATGGTCAAGAATGACAAGATTTCCACCTTTATCCGACGATTTAAAGATAAGGTTGGTGTTCTTTTCAAGCCTCTGTAAAGCTATGGACTCGTTTGCTGCCAAATTATGTTCACTATATAGATGGCTATTGGAAATCTTGCATAGATCTGCCTCAACTAGCTTGACAAAGATGTCAACACTAGTGACATCATTAATCGGTGGCATCTTTTTGCTCCTCCTTCTCAAAGAAGTAAAAGGTCCTTCACCCCTCCCTCTCTCGTTCTCATGTAGGAGACCAACTAGGGCATTATACCCTTCAAGATCTTCCTCACTCAGACCCAGTTCTCTACATTTCTCCCAATCATTTTTTTGGAAGAACAGTTTCCACTTGAGATTACGGCCAAAAAGATTAATGTCCTTGACCCAATTGAAGCAATTATACATATTGGTGGGAACAAAATTCAGACCCCTCTGCAACACAGCGTATTCTTCCTTGGATAATACAAACGGTGACAAATTAATAATCTGGCCTTGTGCTATTGGGGCCGCCTCCTCAGGTCGTACTTTAATGACTGTCTGTTGTCTAAAAAAGACGATGTTGTAAATGATGAGGAGGAGGACGCCTGGGATGCAGGGCCTGAGCCACCTAAGGGTCCCCTTGTGCCCCTTCCTCCTCTCCCCCTTCCTTTCTGTCTGTATTGGCTCTTGGTAGAGCGCCATTGATAAAACGGAGCGACCCCCTTCTCTGACCGCTCTGTGTCTGATGTATCAATATCAGAAGAGGAGACGTCCCCAGTATTCTGAGACTGATAGTTGTAGGCCTTGTTGTCCCTAAATTCATTCAGATCTCTAGTGAACTGTGAGTGTTTCCTATCCTTTAGCCTGTTTTGAAATTTCTCTATAGACGTTTGTAGAAAATTCTCCCTCCTTGTATATTCAGGGTCAGTCTTTTGTTTTTGGGCCTGTTCAATCAGCAGATTCAATTTAGTTGTTGATTCTTCAAATAGTCTCTTTTCCTCAATGAGCAATATCTGCATAAAGCGAATAGAGGAGTCGATAGACTCTTTAATCCAAGCTGCCAATACAGTGGGATTTGCGGTACGAGGAGAAGGCCTAATCGGGGTTAGGGTTAGGGCTAGGGTTAGGGCTAGGGTTAGGGTTAGGGCTAGGGTTAGGGTTAGGGCTAGGGTTAGGACTAGGGTTAGGGTTGGGGCTAGGGTTGGAGCTAAAGTTAGGGTTAGGGTTGGAGCTAAAGTTAGGGTTAGGGTTGGGATAAAGTTAGGGTTTGGATTACATTTACTGTTGGGATTAGGGTTGAGATTAGAGTTAGGGGTGTGTCAGGGTTAGGGGTGTGGTTAGGGTTACCGTTGGGATTAGGGTTAGGGGTGTGTTTGGATTAGGGTTTCAGTTAGAATTGGGCAGTTTCCACTGTTTAGGCACCAGGGGCTCTCCAAACGCGACATGGTGTCCAGTCTCAATACCAGCCAATTCTGCATTGAAAAAGTAAAACAGTGCTCCTTCCCTTCCGAGCTTTCCCGTGCGCCAAAACAGGGGTTTACCCCAACATATGGGGCATCAATGTACTCGGGACAAATCGGACAACAACTTTTGTGGTCCAAGTTCTCTTGTTACCCTTGGGAAAATATAAATTTGTGGGGCTAAAAATCATTTTTGTGGGAAAAAATAATATTTTTTATTTTCACGGCTCTGCATTGTAAACTGTAGTGAAACACTTGGGGGTTCAAAGTTCTCACAACACATCTAGATAAGTTCCTTGGGAGGTCTAGTTTCCAATATGGGGTCACTTGTGGGGGGTTTCTACTGTTTGGGTACATCAGAGGCTCTGCAAATGCAACGTGACGCCTGCAAACTAATCCATCTAAGTCTGCATTCCAAATGGCGCTCCTTCCCTCCCAAGCTCTGCCATGCGCCCAAACAGAGGTTCCCTCCCACATATGGGGTATCAGCATACTCAGAACAAATTGGACAACAACTTTTGGGGTCCAATTTCTCCTGTTACCCTTGGGAAAATACAAAACTGGGGGCTAAAAATCATTTTTGTGAAAAAAAAAAGAATTTTTATTTTCACGGCTCTGCGTTATAAACTGTAGGGAAACACTTGGGGGTTCAAAGTTCTCACAACACATCTAGGTAAGTTCCTTGGGAGGTCTAGTTTCCAATATGGGGTCACTTGTGGGGGGTTTCTACTGTTTGGGTACATCAGGGGCTCTGCAAATGCAACGTGACACCTGCAAACCAATCCATCTAAGTCTGCATTCCAAATGGCGCTCCTTCCCTCCTGAACTCTGCCATGCGCCCAAACAGTGGTTCCCCCCACATATGGGGTATCAGCGTACTCAGGACAAATTGGACAACAACTTTTGGGGCCAATTTATCGTGTTACCCTTGTGGAAATACAAAACTGGGACCTAAAAATCATTTTTGTGAAAAAAACAAAATAATTTTTTTTTTTAAGGCTCTGCGTTATAAACTGTAGTGAAACACTTGGGGGATCAAAGCTCTCAAAACACATCTAGATAAGTTCCTTAGGGGGTCTACTTTCCAAAATGGTGTAACTTGTGGGGGGGGGGTTAATGTTTAGGGACATCAGGGGCTCTCCAAACGCGACATGGAGTCCCATCTTAATTCCAGTCAATTTTGCATTGAAAAGTCAAATGGCACTCCTTCCCTTCCGAGCTCTGCCATGCGCCCAAACAGTCGTTTACACCCACATATGGGGTATCAGCGTACTCAGGACAAATTGCACAACAACTTTTGTGGTCTAATTTCTTCTCTTACCCTTGGGAAAATAAAAAATTGGGGCCGAAAAGATAATTTTTGTGAAAAAATATGATTTTTTATTTTTACGGCTCTGCATTATAAACTTCTGTGAAGCACTTGTTGGGTCAAAGTGCTCACCACACATCTAGATAAGTTCCTTAAGGGGTCTACTTTCCAAAATGGTGTCACTTTTGCGGGGTTTCAATGTTTAGGCACATCAGGGGCTCTCCAAACACAACATGGCGTTCCATCTCAATTCCAGTCAATTTTGCATTGAAAAGTCAAATGGCGCTCCTTCCCTTCCGAGCTCTGTGGTGCGCCCAAACAGTGGTTTACCCCCACATATGGGTTATCAGCGTACTCAACACAAATTGTACAACAACTTTTGGGGTCCATTTTCTCCTGTTACCCTTGGTAAAATAAAACAAATTGGAGCTGAAATACATTTTGTGTAAAAAAAAAATTTAATGTTAATTTTTATTTAAACATTCCAAAAATTCCTGTGAAACACCTGAATGGTTAATAAATTTCTTGAATGTGGTTTTGAGCACCTTGAGGGGTGCAGTTTTTAGAATGGTGTCACACTTGGGTATTTTTTTATCACATAGACCCCTCAAAATGACTTCAAATGAGATGTGGTCCCTAAAAAAAAATGGTATTGTAAAAATGAGAAATTGCTGGTCAACTTTTAACCCTTATAACTCCCTAACAAAAAAAAAATTTGGTTCCTAAATTGTGCTGATGTAAAGTAGACATGTGGGAAATGTTACCTATTATGTATATTGTGTGACATATCTCTGTGATTTAAGGGCATAAAAATTCAAAGTTGGAAAATTGCGAAATTTTCAAAATTTTCGCCAAATTTCTGTTTTTTTCACAAATAAACGCAGGTAATAGCAAAGAAATTTTACCACTATCATGAAGTACAGTATGTCATGAGAAAACCATGTCAGAATCGCCAAGATCCGTTGAAGCGTTCCAGAGTTATAACCTCATACAGGGACAGTGGTCAGAATTGTAAAAATTGGCCCGGTCATTAACGTGCAAACCACCCTTGGGGGTAAAGGGGTTAAAAAGAAAAGCCAGATTGGATTTTGCAAAAAAAAAATCTAAATATGCCAGCCCAGTTCTGTGAAAGCATTCTTTAGACAGATGAAACTAAGATCAACCTGTACTAGAATGATGAGAAGAAGAAAGTATGTAACGGTTCATGATCCAAAGCACAACACTTCCTCTGTAAAACATGGTGGAGGCAGTGTGATGCCATGGGCATAGATGGCTTCCAATGGCACTGTCACTAGTTTTTATTGATGTTACTAAAGACAGAAGCAGCTGGATGAATTCTGAAGTGTCCCGGGTGATACTTTCTGCTCAGATTCAAACAAATACATCAAGGTTTATTGGGTGATGTTTATCAGTACAGATGGACAATGACCCAAAATATACTGTGAAAGCAACCCAGGAGTTCTTTTTAATTCAAAGAAGTTGAATATCCTGGAATGGATGAGTAAATAACCAGCCTTCAACCCCATGGAGCATGCATTTCCCATGCTTAAGATAAAATTTAAGGTAGAAAGAACCACAAGTAACCTACAACTGAAGTCAGCTACAGTAAAGGCCTGGCAAAGCTTTACAATAGAGGAAACCCAGTGTTTGGTGATGTCAATGGCTTCTAGACTACAGGTAGTCAATAGTGTTGAGCATTCCGATACCGCAAGTATCGGGTATCGGCCGATATTTGCGGTATCGGAATTCCGATACCGAGTTCCGATATTTACCGCATATCGGATACCGGAATCGGAAGTTCCCAGAATTCAAACTGCACGAATTCAGCCAATGAGCAATGATTACAAGTGTGGGCACATCCTGTTCAGCATGGTGGTCATGTAACTACTGGCAAGGCTGTGATTGGCTGCTGAAATGATGTCATGATGCACTATAAAAAACGCCGCCATTTCGGGCTCACTCTGCTGTGAATTCAGTTAGGCATAGGACGCTGTGTTCTGACTGAGGGCCAGTGGAGATAGCGATTTGCTTCATTGTGCTTTCCCCAGGCTGATTTAGCAACCGCTGTGTGTTCACCTTGCTTTTGCCTGCAGCGCTGTTTTCACAGCTGTCTGCAAGATCTGTGTGTGTGTGTGAGTGCAGCTCACTCTCTAGTCTGTGTGCAGCCACAGCCGGTTGTATTCAGCTCAGAGTGCTTCACTGCCTCATACTGTTCTATCCATTGTCCTTTTTTGCTATTAGTGCAGCCTGCTGCACATTTTTTTCAAATATTTCCTATTAGTGGCTTTCCACCCGTATCCAGCTAAATTGTGGAAAAACACTACATAGGATAACCTAGAGGAGTTTTTTTGGGCGTTGCAGCGCCGTTTACGGCTGTCTGCACGGTCTCTGTGTGAGTGCAGCTCGCCCTGTAGTCTGTGTGCAGCCACAGCCAGTTGTATTCAGCTCAGGGTGCATCACTGCCTCATAACGTAAAATCCATTGTCCCTTTTTGCTAATCGTGCAGCCTGCTGCACATTTTTTCAAATAATTCCTATTAGTGGCTTTCCACCCGTATCCAGCTAAATTGTGGAAAAACACTACATAGGATAACCTAGAGGAGGTGTTTGGGGCCTTGCAGCGCTGTTTACGGCTGTCTGCACGGTCTCCGTGTGAATGCAGCTCGCCCTGTAGTCAGTTCTGCCAAAAAAAAAAATAAATAGTAAAATTCACCAAACACACCACTTTACAGTTGTGTAGGCCACGTTAGCTCATATTAACCCCTTTCTGACATCGGACGTACTATCCCGTCGAGGTGGGGTGGGCCCGTATGACCACCGACGGGATAGTACGTCCAGCGCGATCGGCGGCGCTCACGGGGGGAGCGCGGCCGATCGCGGCCGGGTGTCAGCTGCCTATCGCAGCTGACATCCGGCACTATGTGCCAGGAGCGGTCACGGACCGCTCCCGGCACATTAACCCCCGGCACACCGCGATCAAACATGATCGCGATGTGCCGGCGGTGCAGGGAAGCATCGCGCAGGGAGGGGGCTCCCTGCGGGCTTCCCTGAGCCCCCCGCAGCAACGCGATGTGATCGCGTTGCTGCGAGGGTCTTACCTCCCTCCCTGCCTGCTCCAGACCCGGATCCAAGATGGCCGCGGATCCGGGTCCTGCAGGGAGGGAGGTGGCTTCACAGAAGCCTGCTCAGAGCAGGCACTGTGAAGCAGCCTGCACTTCTCTCAGATCGGTGATCTGTCAGAGTGCTATGCAAACTGGCAGATCACCGATCTGTATTGTCCCCCCCTGGGGCAAAGTAAAAAAGTAAAAAAAAATTTTTCAAAATGTGTAAAAAAAAAATAAAAAAAATATTCCAAAATAATGAAAAAAATATATATATATTATTCCCATAAATACATTTCTTTATCTAAATAAAAAAAACAAACAATAAAAGTACACATATTTAGTATCGCCGCGTCCGTAACGACCCGACCTATAAAACTGGCCCACTAGTTAACCCCTTCAGTAAACACCGTAAGGAAAAAAAAAAAAAAACCAGGCAAAAAACAACGCTTTATTATCATACCGCCGAACAAAAAGTGGAATAACACGCGATCAAAAAGACAGATATAAATAACCATGGTACTGCTGAAAGCATCATCTTGTCCCGCAAATAACGAGCCGCCATATAGCATGATCAGCAAAAAAATTAAAAAGTTATAGCCCTGAGAATAAAGCGATGCAAAAATAATTATTTTTTCCATAAAATAGTTTTTATCGTATAAAAGCGCCAAAACATAAAAAAATAATATAAATGAGGTATCGCTGTAATCGTACTGACCCGAAGAATAAAACTGCTTTATCAATTTTACCAAACGCGGAACAGTATAAACGCCTCTCCCAAAAGAAATTCATGAATAGCTGTTTTTTGGTCATTCTGCCTCACAAAAATCGGAATAAAAAGCGATCAAAAAATGTGACGTGCCCAAAAAGTTACCAATAAAAACGTCAACTCGTCCCGCAAAAAATAAGACCTCACATGACTCTGTGGACCAAAATATGGAAAATTTATAGCTCTCAAAATGTGGTAACGCAAAAAATATTTTTTGCAATAAAAAGCGTCTTTCAGTGTGTGACGGCTGCCAATCATAAAAATCCGCTAAAAAAACTCGCTATAAAAGTAAATCAAACCCCCCTTCATCACCCCCTTAGTTTGGGAAAAATAAAAAAAATGTATTTATTTCCATTTTCCCATTAGGGTTAGGGTTAGGGCTAGGGTTGGGGCTAGGGTTAAGGCTACAGTTAGGGTTGGGGCTAAAGTTAGGGTTAGGGTTGGGGCTAAAGTTACGGTTAGGGTTTAGATTACATTTACGGTTGGGAATAGGGTTGGGATTAGGGTTAGGGGTGTGTCAGGGTTAGAGGTGTGGTTAGGGTTACTGTTGGGATTAGGGTTAGGGGTGTGTTTGGATTAGGGTTTCAGTTATAATTGGGGGGTTTCCACTGTTTCGGCACATCAGGGGCTCTCCAAACGCGACATGGCGTCCGATCTCAATTCCAGCCAATTCTGCGTTGAAAAAGTAAAACAGTGCTCCTTCCCTTCCGAGCTCTCCCGTGTGCCCAAACAGGGGTTTACCCCAACATATGGGGTATCAGCGTACTCAGGACAAATAGGACAACCTTTGGGGTCCAATTTCTCCTGTTACCCCTGGGAAAATACAAAACTGGGGGCTAAAAAATCATTTTTGTGGGAAAAAAAAGATTTTTTATTTTCACGGCTCTGCGTTATAAACTGTAGTGAAACACTTGGGGGTTCAAAGTTCTTACAACACATCTAGATAAGTTCCTTGGGGGGTCTAGTTTTCAAAATTGGGTCACTTGTGTGGGGCTTCTACTGTTTAGGTACATTAGGGGCTCTGCAAACGCAATGTGACGCCTGCAGACCATTCCATCTAAGTCTGCATTCCAAATGGCGCTCCTTCACTTCCGAGCCCTTCCATGCGTCCAAACGGTGGTTCCCCCCACATATGGGGTATCAGCGCACTCAGGACAAATTGGACAACAACTTTTGGGGTCCAATTTCTCCTGTTACCCTCGGGAAAATACAAAACTGGGGGCTGAAAAATAATTTTTGTGGGAAAAAATTTTTGTTTTATTTTTACGGCTCTGCATTATAAACTTCTGTGAAGCCCTTGGTGGGTCAAAGCACTCACCACACATCTAGATAAGTTCCTTAGGGGGTCTACTTTCCAACATGGTGTCACTTGTGGGGGATTTCTACTGTTTAGGTACATTAGGGGCTCTGCAAACGCAATGTGACGCCTGCAGACCATTCCATCTAAGTCTGCATTCCAAATGGCGCTCCTTCACTTCTGAGCCCTTCCATGCGTCCAAACGGTGGTTCCCCCCCATATATGGGGTATCAGCGCACTCAGGACAAATTGGACAACAAATTTTGGGGTCCAATTTCTCCTGCTACCCTCGGGAAAATACAAAACTGGGGGCTAAAAAAATAATTTTTGTGGGAAAAAAATTTTGTTTTATTTTTACGGCTCTGCATTATTAACTTCTGTGAAGCCCTTGGTGGGTCAAAGCGCTCAAAACACATCTAGATAAGTTCCTTAGGGGGTCTACTTTCCAAAATGGTGTCACTTGTGGGGGGTTTCAATGTTTAGGCACATCAGTGGCTCTCCAAACGCAACATGGCGTCCCATCTCAATTCCTGTCAATTTTGCATTGAAAAGTCAAACGGTGCTACTTCCCTTCCGAGCTCTCCCATGCGCCCAAACAGTGGTTTACCCCCACATATGGGGTATCAGCGTACTCAGGACAAATTGTACAACAACTTTTGGGGTCCAATTTCTTCTCTTACCCTTGGGAAAATATAAAATTGGGGGTGAAAAGATAATTTTTGTGAAAAAATATGATTTTTTATTTTTACGGTTCTGCATTATAAACTTCTGTGAAGCACTTGGTGGGTCAAAGTGCTCACCACACCTCTAGCTAAGTTCCTTAGGGGGTCTACTTTCCAAAATGGTGTCACTTGTGGGGGGTTTCAATGTTTACGCACATCAGGGGCTCTCCAAACGCAACATGACGTCCCATCTCAATTCCTGTCAATTTTGCATTGAAAAGTCAAACGGCGCTCCTTCCCTTCCGAGGTCTCCCATGCGCCCAAACAGTGGTTTATCCCCACATATGGGGTATCAGCGTACTCACGACAAATTGTGCAACAACTTTTGGGGTCCAATTTCTTCTCTTACCCTTGGGAAAATAAAAAATTGGGGGCGAAAAATAATTTTTGTGAAAAAATATGATTTTTTATTTTTACGGTTCTGCATTATAAACTTCTGTGAAGCACTTGGTGGGTCAAAGTGCTCACCACACCTCTAGATAAGTTCCTTAGGGGGTCTACTTTCCAAAATGGTGTCACTTGTGGGGGGTTTCAATGTTTAGGCACATCAGGGGCTCCCCAAACGCAACATGGCGTCCCATCTCAATTCCAGTCAATTTTGCATTGAAAAGTCAAATGGCGCTCCTTCGCTTCCGAGCTCTGTCATGCGCCCAAACAGTGGTTTACCCCCACATATGGGGTATCGGCGTACTCAGGACAAATTGTACAACAACTTTTGGGGTCCATTTTCTCCTGTTACCCTTGGTAAAATAAAACAAATTGGAGCCGAAGTGAATTTTATGTGAAAAAAGTTAAATGTTCATTTTTATTTAAACATTCCAAAAATTCCTGTGAAGCACCAGAAGGGTTAATAAACTTCTTGAATATGGTTTTGAGCACCTTGAGGGGTGCAGTTTTTAGAATGGTGTCACACTTGGGTATTTTCTATCATATAGACCCCTCAAAATGACTTCAAATGAGATGTGGTCCCTAAAAAAAAATGGTGTTGTAAAAATGAGAAATTGCTGGTCAACTTTTAACC
Source organism: Ranitomeya variabilis (assembly GCF_051348905.1). Classification (NCBI taxonomy): domain Eukaryota; kingdom Metazoa; phylum Chordata; class Amphibia; order Anura; family Dendrobatidae; genus Ranitomeya; species Ranitomeya variabilis. Next base: position 153,600,942 of record NC_135239.1, read on the forward strand.
CTTATAACTCCCTAACAAAAAAAAATTTTGGTTCCAAAATTGTGCTGATGTAAAGTAGACATGTGGAAAATGTTAATTATTAAGTATTTTGTGTGACATATCTCTGTGATTTAAGGGCATAAAAATTCAAAGTTGGAAAATTGCAAAATTTTCAAAATTTTTGCCAAATTTCCATTTTTTTTGCAAATAAACGCAGGTAATATCAAAGAAATTTTACCACTATCATGAAGTACAATATGTCACACAAGTAGTGTTGAGCGATACCGTCCGATACTTGAAAGTATCGGTATCGGAAAGTATCGGCCGATACCGGCAAAATATCGGATCCAATCCGATACCGATACCCGATACCAATACAAGTCAATGGGACTCATGTATCGGACGGTATTCCTGATGGTTCCCAGGGTCTGAAGGAGAGGAAACTCTCCTTCAGGCCCTGGGAACCATATAAATGTGTAAAAGAAAGAATTAAAATAAAAAATATCGCTATACTCACCTGTCCGACGCAGCCGGGACTTCAGCGAGGGAACCGGCAGCGTTGTTTGTTTAAAATTCGCGCTATTACTTGGTTACGTGAATTCCCGGCTTGTGATTGGTCAGGTCGGCCATGTTGCCGGGACGCGGACCAATCACAGCAAGCCGTGACGAAATTACGTCACGGCTTGCTGTGATTGGTCCGCGTCCCGGCAATATGGCCGCCCTGACCAATCACAAGCCGTGACGTCACGGGAGGCTGGACACGCGCTCATTTTAAAATGGGCGCGTGTCCAGCCTCCCGTGACGTCACGGCTTGTGATTGGTTGCGCCGCGGTCAACCAATCACAAGCCGGGAGGCTGGACGCGCTCATTTTAAAATGGGCGCGTGTCCAGCCTCCCGTGACGTCACGGCTTGTGATTGGTTGCGCCGCGGTCAACCAATCACAAGCCGGGAGGCTGGACGCGCTCATTTTAAAATGGGCGCGTGTCCAGCCTCCCGTGACGTCACGGCTTGTGATTGGTTGCGCCGCGGTCAACCAATCACAAGCCGGGAGGCTGGACGCGCTCATTTTAAAATGGGCGCGTGTCCAGCCTCCCGTGACGTCACGGCTTGTGATTGGTCAGGGCGGCCATATTGCCGGGACGCGGACCAATCACAGCAAGCCGTGACGTAATTTCGTCACGGCTTGCTGTGATTGGTCCGCGTCCCGGCAACATGGCCGACCTGACCAATCACAAGCCGGGAATTCACGTAACCAAGTAATAGCGCGAATTTTAAACAAACAACGCTGCCGGTTCCCTCGCTGAAGTCCCGGCTGCGTCGGAGAGGTGAGGATAGCGATATTTTTTATTTTAATTCTCTCTTTTACACATTTTAACATTAATGTTGTTGCGATACCCGATACCCGATACCACAAGAGTATCGGAATCCCGGTATCGGAATTCCGATACAGCAAGTATCGGCCGATACCCGATACTTGCAGCATCGGAATGCTCAACACTAGTCACGAGAAAACAGTGTCAGAATCGCCAAGATCCGTTGAAGCGTTCCAGAGTTATAACCTCATAAAGGGACAGTGGTCAGAATTGTAAAAATTGGCCCGGTCATTAACGTGCAAACCACCCTTGGGGGTGAAGGGGTTAAAGTGTAGTCCACACTTTAGAAAATTAGTGTTTCTTATACCTGTTAGGAGCTGTTCAGGAATAAGCACACTAAGCCCTTAGTAATTTTCTGCTTATCTTTATCAGTCAACCAAGATGAAGATGGCAAGGAGTAAGGCACGTGGGCGTGGACGTGGGCGCGGAGCAGGGAGAGGACGTGGGGATTCTGTGCCTGCTGCGGGCACCGGTGTCTCATCATCACCCAGTTTCAGCAGGGAACAGTCCTTCATGCGCAGCTTTGTCGGAGAGCGCCATACACCGCTGCTGCGTGAAGACCAAATTGAAGCCATTGTCGGATGGATGGCAGCTAACGCATCGACTTCAATTAGTGCCACATCCTCTAATTAGTGCCACATCCTCTCAGGCACAGAGCACTGGAGAGCACCCATCTGTCTCTTCACCACCTGCCAAATTGCCCAGGCAGTCAGAGAGCCCAGGACAGGAGCCATCTCTACTCTTGTTCTCTGAATCTCTTGGCTTGGAAACAGGGGGCCAGCCAAGCAGCATTGGAGAAATGGAAGAAAAGGCAGTGCGCAGTGATGCGCAACAGCTTTGTCTCTCTGACTCTGAAGAGGTGGGTGGGCCAGTGCCTCCGATCACCACACCACAGTACGCATCTGATGATGACACTCAGGTGCCACTTTCTGGAGCGTGCTGTGCTGCTGAGACTGCCCAGGAGGAGCAGTTGGTGGCAGAGAGTAGTGTAGATGATGAGGTCCTTGACCCATCGTGGCGTGAGGTTCAGGAAGGTGGTGGGAGCAGCTCTGAGGAAGAGATTCCCCAAACGGGCCAAAGAGGGAGAGGGAGGGGGAAGACTGCGGAGCCTGTAGCCTCCACTTCGGCACACGTTAGGAGCATGCCTCTTCCAAAAGCAAAAAAGGGCGCTCCCAAGACTTGCAGTGCCTGGTTCTTTTTTGACACAGTTGCAGATGACATTTGCTTTGTCAAATGCAAGGTGTGTCATCATAAAATCAAAAGAGGGAGAAATGTCAGCAACCTCAATACCTCAAATATGTGGAAACATGTGCGGACCAGGTACGCGGTGAAGTTACAAAAACACACTGAAGACCTAGGCCAACCAACAGCGGCAGCTACCACCTCTTCAGCTCGTGTTGCCTCTTCCTCCAGCTCACACACAGCTGGTTCGGCTTCCTCCCAGGATCGCCATGGAAGAACCTCTGGCACTGTTGTCCCGAGACCCACTGTAATTCCACCCACAGCACCATGTTCCCAGTCATCCTCACACTCCCAGCCCAGTCTACAGCCATCGGTAGTACAGGCATGGGAGAAAAGGCAGCCATTCTCGGCAAACCACCCCTGAGCACAGGCTCTGAATGCTGGCATTGCAAAACTACTGTCCCTTGAAATGCTGTCATTCAGGCTGGTGGAGACTGACAGGTTCCGTGACTTTATGGCATTGGCAGTCCCACAGTACAATGTGCCCAGCCGCTTTTATTTCAGCAGGCAAGCCGTCCCTGCCCTGCACAAGCATGTGGAGGGACACATAAAACACGCACTACCGAACGCCATCAGTAGCAAGGTCCACCTCACCACCGATGCGTGCACCAGTCACCATGGACAGGGGCGATACCTTTCCCTCACTGCCCATTGGGTTAATGTTGTTGACCCGGGTACAAATTGTGCGAGTGGCACAGGACGTGTACTGCCCACTCCAAGGATTGCAGGAATCCAGTCTGTATGCATTGACTCCTCCTCATACACAAGTTCCTCAGAATCATCGCTGCAGGAACCGTCACAGTCCACCTCCACATGGACCCGTGAACGTTTACCTGTTACGACCGACATGAGCACAGCCGTGGCCAAGTGTCAACAGGCCGTCTTGAAATTAATTTCTTTGGGGAATCGAAGCCACACAGCGCAGGAGCTCTGGAATGCCATCAAGCAGGAGAGTGATGTGTGGTTTGTGCCAGCGAATCTCCAGCCAGGCATGGTAGTGTGTGACAATGGCTGAAATCTGGTGGCAGCTCTGGGCCTCGGCAACCTCACTCACATCCCATGTCTGGCACATGTGCTCAACTTGGTCATGCAGAGTTTTTTGAGGGACTATCCGGATCTTGATGCACTGCTGCACAAGGTCCGCCTAGAGTGTGCTCACTTGCGGCGTTCCAGCACAGCAAGATCGCGCATTGCAGCTCTGCAGCGCCGATTCCGCCTTCCGGAACATCGCATCATATGTGACCTACCTACCAGGTGGAATTCCACGTTACATATGTTGGAGCGGTTGTGTGAGCAGCAGCAAGCAGTAATGGAGTACCAGCTGCATCAGGCGCAAAGAAGTCGCACTCCGCGCCGTTCAGACTTCACAACCACAGAGTGGGCCACTATGAGGGACGTCTGCCAGGTTTTGCGTCCCTTCGATTATTCCACGCGGATGGCGAGTGCAGATGATGCACTAGTCAGCATGACTGTCCCCCTTATCTGCCTGCTTCAACAAACACTGCAAGCGCTAAGGGATGATGTTGTGGAAGAGGTGGAGGATGAGGAGTCACCATTTCCATCAGCTTCTGGACAGTCAGCGCCACGTGGTTCCTCACAAAGGCGTAGGCAGGGGACACTTTGTGAGGATGATGAGGAGGAGTCAATGGAGGAGGAAGACATCCATCCAGAGGAGGGAGTTACACAGTTGTCCAGTAGTCAGTGTGTACAGCGAGGGTGGGGTGATGAAGAGCGGGCAGAGATCACGCCTCAAGCAGGGGACAGCGTTTCTTGGCCAGTTGGCAGTCTGCAGCACATGGTGGATTACATGCTGCAGTGCCTGAGAAATGACCGCCGCATCGCCCACATTCTCAACATGGCTGATTATTGGGTGTACACCCTCCTCGATCCTTGCTACCGGGACAACGTACAAAGCCTCATCACACCGTTGAACCGGGAGCGTAAAATGCGGGAGTACCAAGACACACTGGTGAATTCCATCATCCTCTCCAGTCCAACTGAGAGCAGTGCTGCTAGTGCTTTACAAAGCAGCTCAGTGCGTCGAGGCAGTGGAGGAGGCTCTGCACAAAGAGGGAGCAGAAGCAGTGCCTCTGCCCAAGGCAAGACCAGTATAGCCCAACTGTGGCACAGTTTTGTGTGCCCGCCACAAATGTCTACACCATCTCAGGCGGCTCCAGTCAGCAGGAGGCAATGGTTCCATCAGATGGTGACAGACTACATGTCTTGCCCTCTTACTGTACTCCCAGACGGCTCTTCCCCTTTCACGTTTTGGGTCTCTAAGCTGGATACATGGCCAGAGCTAAGCCAGTATGCATTGGAGGTGCTGGCTTGCCCTGCGGCTAGTGTATTATCGGAACGCGTCTTTAGTGCTGCAGGTGGTGTACTAACAGACCGTCGCATGCGACTATCCTCCGATAACCTTGACTGGCTTCCTTTTCAGAAAATGAACCAGGCCTGGATCTCGCAGGAATTTGCCACTCCCCTTCCTGATTAAATAATTGGGTGACTGTCTACAGTATCCAGGTCTCCTGTTGTGTTCATCTTTCTACCACCTGAACTGTAATTCCTGGGCTCCAACACCGCCAGTTGAGGCTCAGAAGTGCAGGCTGCACAGTCAAAACATACGACCCAGTGTTATTGGGTTTCAATAATGTCAGCTGATCCCCAGCTGTGTAGCTGGCAATGTGTCCTGCGACCGCCACGCTGACACAACAACTCAAATGTAAGGGAACCTGTCCCCCCCCCAGGCGTTTGTTACTGAAAGAGCCACCTTGTGAAGCAGTAATGCTGCACAAGGAAAAGGTAGCTCTTTTAGTTTAGCTCCTTGCACACGCAGAACTTAACACTTATAAAATGTGTCCACTGATACCGTTAAACCGTCCCGGAGGTGGGACTTTCCTTCGTAATGTGACGCAGCACAGCCATAATTCCTACCCCCTTGGTGCCGTGTGCGGCCTCCTCAGCATTGTTTGATTCTGTCCCGGAGCCTGCGCTGTTATGTTATCCCTTGGCCAGGCACACTTAGCGCTGCCCGTCTTCTGAAATCATTTGGTGTCAGGCTGGCTGCGCCTGTGCGGCCGCGCTGCCCGAGATCCCGCCTCGCAGTGTCATCTGGTTTAATCACACTGCGGACCTGGGATCCATGGGCAAGCGCAGAGCATATCTTAACCTCAGGCTCTCACTCATCTCCCTCCGCCTTCTTCAGACTGTGCGCCGTCAGCTGATCCCTAATAGCATGCCATGGCCGTGACGCCGCACAGTCTGAAGAAGCCGGATGGAGGGGAGTGAGAGGCGAGGATATGCACAGCTCATGCCCATGGATTCCAGGCCCGCAGTGGGATTGCATTAGATGACACTGCGAGGCGGGATCTCGGGCAGCGTGGCCGCACAGGCGCAGCCAGTCTGACACCAAATGATGTCAGAAGACGGGCAGCGCTAAGTGTGCCTGGCCAAGGGATAACATAACAGGGCAGGCTCCGGGACAGAATCAAACAACGCTGAGGAGGCCGCGCATGGCACCAAGGGGGTAGGAATGACGGCTGTGCTGCGTCCCATTACGAAGGAAAGTCACACCTCCGGGACGGTCTCACGGTATCAGGGGACACATTTTATAAGTGTTTAGTTCTGTGTTTGCAAGGAGCATAATTAAAAGAGCCAACTTTTCCTTTTGCATCCTTAGTGCTGCACAAGATGGCTCTTTCAGCTACAAATGCCTTGGGGGGGGGGGGGTTAAAGGTTCCCTTTCGACTTGCTCCAATCAGGCTTCGGCCTACACTGTGTTCCCTCGCTCCTCCTGCTGTCCCTGGGCTTCAACACCACCAGTTGGTGCCTGCAAGTGCTGTCCGCACAGTCAACAGTCGCTCCTCTGTTATTGGGGTTCAGTAATGTCAGCTGCTCCCCTGCTGTGTGGGCGGCAATACCTCCAATCTGCTCCTCCTGCTGTCCCTGGGCTCTAACACCACCAGTTGGTGCCTGGAAGTGCAGTCCGCAGAGTCAACAGTCGCTCCTCTGTTATTGGGGTTCAGTAACGTCAGCTGCTCCCCTGCTGTGTGTGCGACAATACCTCCAATCTGCTCCTCCTGCTGTCCCTGGGCTCTAACACCGCCAGTTGGTGCCTGGAAGTGCTGGCTGCACAGTTAACACTTGCTGCCGTGTTATTGGGGTTCAGTAACGTCAGCTGCTCCCCTGCTGTGTATCTGGCAAAACAAATCTGCTCCTCCTGCTGTCCCTGGGCTCTAACACTGCCAGTTGGTGCCTGGAAGTGCTGTCCGCACAGTCAACAATCGCTCCTCTGTTATTGGGGTTCAGTAACATCAGCTGCTCCCCTGCTGTGTGTGCAGCAATACCTCCAATCTGCTCCTCCTGCTGTCTCTGGGCTCTAACACCGCCAGTTGGTGCCTGGAAGTGCTGGCTGCACAGTTAACACTTGCTGCCGTGTTATTGGGGTTCAGTAACGTCAGCTGCTCCCCTGCTGTGTATCTGGCAAAACAAATCTGCTCCTCCTGCTGTCCCTGGGCTCTAACACAGCCAGTTGGTGCCTGGAAGTGCTGTCCACACAGTCAACAGTCGCTCCTCTGTTATTGGGGTTCAGTAACATCAGCTGCTCCCCTGCTGTGTATCCGGCAACGTGTCATGCAACCGTCACGCTGGCACACTAAGAGACATTAACATGCCTCCAGTGCAGGATTCAGCCTACACTCTGCTCCTCCTGTCCCTGGGCTCCAGCACTGCTGGTTGTTGCCCGGAAGTGCTGTTTGCACAGAGCCAAACACCTTGCCAATGTGTTACTGAGGTTCTGTAACGCCTGCTGCTCCCCTGCTGTGTATCCGGCAACGTGTCATGCGACCGCCACGCTGGCACAACTACTTAAATTTAAGGGAACCTGTTTCCCCCCAGGCGTTTGTTACTGAAAGAGCCACCTTGTGCAGCAGTAATGTTGCACAAGGAAAAGGAGCCTCTTTTCTTGTGCTCCTTGCACACGCTGAACCTAACACTTATGAAATGTGTCTCCTCACACCGTTAAACCGTCCCGGAGGTGGAACTTTCCTTTGTAATGTGATGCAGCACAGCCGTCATTCCTACCCCCTTGGCACCGTGCGCGGTCTCCTCAGCGTTGTTTGATTCTGTCCCAGAGCCTGCGCTGTTATGTTATCCCTTGGCCAGGCACACTTAGCGCTGCCCGTCTTCTGACATCATTTGGTGTCAGGCTGGCTGCGCCTGTGCGGCCGCGCTTCATTGTGCTTTCCCCAGGCTAATTTAGCAACCGCTGTGTGTTCACCTTGCTTTTGCCTTGCAGCGCTGTTTTCACAGCTGTCTGCAAGGTCTGTGTGTGTGTGTGTGTGTGTGTGTGTGTGTGTGTGTGTGTGTGTGAGACAGTGCAGCTCACTCTCTAGTCTGTGTGCAGCCACAGCCGGTTGTATTCAGCTCAGAGTGCTTCACTGCCTCATACTGTTCTATCCATTGTCCTTTTTTGCTATTAGTGCAGCCTGCTGCACATTTTTTTCAAATATTTCCTATTAGTGGCTTTCCACCCGTATCCAGCTAAATTGTGGAAAAACACTACATAGGATAACCTAGAGGAGGTTTTTTGGGCCTTGCAATGCCGTTTACAGCTGTCTGCACGGTCTCCGTGTGAGTGCAGCTCACCCTGTAGTCTGTGTGCAGCCACAGCCGGTTGTATTCAGCTCAGGGTGCGTCACTGCCTCATACCGTAAAATCCATTGTCCTTTTTTGCTAATAGTGCAGCCTGCTGCACATTTTTTCAAATAATTCCTATTAGTGGCTTTCCACCCGTATCCAGCTAAATTGTGGAAAAACACTACATAGGATAACCTAGAGGAGGTTTTTTGGGCCTTGCAGCGCCGTTTACGGCTGTCTGCACGGTCTCCGTGTGAGTGCAGCTCGCCCTGTAGTCTGTGTGCAGCCACAGCCGGTTGTATTCAGCTCAGGGTGCGTCACTTCCTCATACCGTAAAATCCATTGTCCTTTTTTGCTAATAGTGCAGCCTGCTGCACATTTTTATAAATAATTCCTATTAGTGGCTTTCCACCCGTATCCAGCTAAATTGTGGAAAAACACTACATAGGATAACCTAGAGGAGGTGTTTTGGGCTTTGCAGCGCTGTTTACGGCTGTCTGCACAGTCTCTGTGTGAGTGCAGCTCGCCCTGTAGTCGGTTCTGCCAAAAATAAATAAATAAATAATAAAATTCACCAAACACACCACTTTACAGTTGTGTAGGCCACGTTAGCTCATATTAAAGTGTAGTCCACACTTTAGAAAATTAGTGTTTCTTATACCTGTTAGGAGCTGTTCAGGAATAAGCACACTAAGCCCTTAGTACTTTTCTGCTTATCTTTATCAGTCAACCAAGATGAAGAGGGCAGGGAGTAAGGCACGTGGGCATGGGCGTGGGCGCGGAGCAGGGAGAGGACGTGGGGATTCTGTGCCTGCTGCGGGCATCGGTGACTCATCATCACCCAGTTTCAGCAGGGAACAGTCCTTCATGCGCAGCTTTGTCGGAGAGCGCCATACACCGCTGCTGCGTGAAGACCAAATTGAAGCCGTTGTCGGATGGATGGCAGCTAACGCATCCACTTCAATTAGTGTCACATCCTCTCAGGCACAGAGCACTGGAGAGCACCCATCTGTCTCTTCACCACCTGCCAAATTGCCCAGGCAGTCAGAGAGCCCAGGACAGGAGCCGTCTGTTATGACCCCAATGGCGAGGGTCTCAGAGGAACGTGGAAGTCTGCAGAATACAAAAATCCAGCTCATAGGGCAGTGGTAACTGGGTTGACCATATATCTACTCCTAACGCCAACACTAGAAGTAGCCGGGGATCATTCCTACGTTGATTCTAGATGACACGCGCCAGCCGGAGAATCTAGCTACCCCTAGTAGAAGAAAACAAAGACCTTTCTTGCCTCCAGAGAAGGGGACCCCAAAGCTGGATAGAAGCCCCCCACAAATAATGACGGTGAGGTAAGAGGAAATGACAAACACAGAAATGAACCAGGTTTAGCACAGAGAGGCCCGCTTACTGATAGCAGAATAAAGAAAGGTAACTTATATGGTCAACAAAAACCCTATCAAAATCCACACTGGAAATTCAAGAACCCCCGAACCGTCTAACGGTCCGGGGGGAGAACACCAGCCCCCCTAGAGCTTCCAGCAAAGGTCAGGATATAGATTAGGAACAAGCTGGACAAAAATACAAAACCAAAACAAATAGCAAAAAGCAAAAGGCAGACTTAGCTGATATAACTGGAACCAGGATCAGTAGACAAGAGCACAGCAGACTAGCTCTGATAACTACGTTGCCAGGCATTGAACTGAAGGTCCAGGGAGCTTATATAGCAACACCCCTAACTAACGACCCAGGTGCGGATAAAAGGAATGACAGAAAAACCAGAGTCAAAAAACTAGTAACCACTAGAGGGAGCAAAAAGCAAATTCACAACAGTACCCCCCCCTTAGTGAGGGGTCACCGAACCCTCACCACGACCACCAGGGCGATCAGGATGAGCGGCATGAAAGGCACGAACTAAATCGGCCGCATGAACATCAGAGGCGACCACCCAGGAATTATCCTCCTGACCATAGCCCTTCCACTTGACCAGGTACTGAAGCCTCCGCCTGGAGAGGCGAGAATCCAAGATCTTCTCCACCACGTACTCCAACTCGCCCTCAACCAACACCGGAGCAGGAGGCTCAGCAGAAGGAACTACAGGCACAATGTACCGCCGCAACAAGGACCTATGAAATACATTGTGAATAGCAAACGACACAGGAAGATCCAGACGAAAAGATACAGGATTAAGGATTTCCAATATCTTGTAAGGCCCAATAAAACGAGGTTTAAATTTGGGAGAGGAGACCTTCATAGGAACAAAGCGGGAAGAAAGCCATACCAAATCCCCAACGCGTAGTCGGGGACCCACACCGCGACGGCGGTTGGCAAAGCGCTGAGCCTTCTCCTGTGACAACTTCAAGTTGTCCACCACATGATTCCAGATCTGCTGCAACCTATCCACCACAGAATCCACCCCAGGACAGTCAGAAGGCTCCACATGACCCGAAGAAAAGCGAGGATGGAAACCAGAGTTGCAGAAAAAAGGCGAAACCAAGGTGGAGGAACTAGCCCGATTATTAAGGGCAAACTCAGCCAATGGCAAGAATGTCACCCAATCGTCCTGATCAGCAGAGACAAAACACCTCAAATAAGCCTCCAAAGTCTGATTGGTTCGCTCCGTCTGTCCATTAGTCTGAGGATGGAAAGCAGACGAAAACGACAAATCAATGCCCATCCTACTACAAAAGGATCGCCAGAACCTGGAAACGAACTGGGATCCTCTGTCTGACACAATATTCTCAGGGATGCCGTGCAAACGAACCACGTTCTGGAAAAACACAGGAACCAGATCGGAAGAGGAAGGCAGCTTAGGCAAAGGAACCAAATGGACCATCTTGGAGAAGCGATCACATATCACCCAGATAACGGACATGCCCTGAGATAGCGGAAGATCAGAAATGAAATCCATGGAGATATGTGTCCAAGGTCTCTTCGGGACAGGCAAGGGCAAGAGCAAACCGCTGGCACGAGAACAGCAAGGCTTAGCTCGAGCACAAGTCCCACAGGACTGCACAAATGACCGCACATCCCTTGACAAGGAAGGCCACCAAAAGGACCTGGCCACCAGATCTCTGGTGCCAAAAATTCCCGGGTGACCTGCCAACACCGAGGAATGAACCTCGGAAATGACTCTGCTGGTCCACTTATCCGGGACAAACAGTCTGTCTGGTGGACAAGACTCAGGCCTATCAGCCTGAAATCTCTGCAACACACGTCGCAGATCCGGAGAAATAGCTGACAAGATAACTCCATCTTTAAGAATACCAACAGGATCAGTGACTCCAGGAGCATCAGGCACAAAGCTCCTGGAAAGAGCATCGGCCTTCACATTCTTTGAACCTGGTAAATACGAGACAACAAAATCAAAGCGGGAGAAAAACAATGACCAGCGGGCCTGTCTCGGATTAAGGCGTTTAGCAGACTCGAGATACATCAGATTTTTGTGATCAGTCAAGACCACCACACGATGCTTAGCACCCTCGAGCCAATGACGCCACTCCTCAAATGCCCATTTCATGGCCAACAACTCCCGATTGCCCACATCATAATTTCGCTCGGCAGGCGAAAACTTCCTAGAGAAAAAGGCACAAGGTTTCATAACAGAGCAACCAGGGCCTCTCTGCGACAAAACGGCCCCTGCCCCAATTTCCGAAGCATCCACCTCAACCTGAAAGGGAAGTGAGACGTCAGGCTGGCACAAAACAGGCGCCGAAGTAAACCGGCGTTTCAACTCCTGGAAAGCCTCCACGGCAGCAGGAGCCCAGTTAGCTACATCGGAGCCCTTCTTGGTCATATCCGTCAAAGGTTTCACAATGCTAGAAAAATTAGCGATAAAACGACGGTAGAAGTTAGCGAAGCCCAAGAACTTCTGAAGACTCTTAACTGACGAGGGCTGAGTCCAATCAAGAATAGCTCGGACCTTGACTGGGTCCATCTCCACAGCAGAAGGGGAAAAAATGAACCCCAAAAAGGGAACCTTCTGTACACCAAAGAGACACTTTGAGCCCTTGACAAACAAAGAATTTTCACGCAAAATTTTAAAGACCAACCTGACCTGCTCCACATGCGAATCCCAATTATCAGAAAAAACCAAAATATCATCCAGATAAACAATCAAAAATTTATCCAGATACTTCCGGAAAATGTCATGCATAAAGGACTGAAAAACTGAAGGCGCATTGGAGAGCCCAAAAGGCATCACTAAGTACTCAAAATGACCTTCGGGCGTATTGAATGCGGTTTTCCATTCATCACCTTGCTTAATGCGCACAAGATTGTACGCACCACGAAGGTCTATCTTGGTGAACCACTTGGCACCCTTAATCCGGGCAAACAAGTCAGACAACAGCGGCAAAGGATACTGAAATTTGACAGTGATCTTATTCAAAAGCCGATAATCAATACAAGGTCTCAAAGATCCGTCCTTTTTTGCCACAAAAAAAAATCCCGCACCAAGAGGGGAAGAAGACGGACGAATATGTCCCTTCTCCAGAGACTCCTTGATATATGAACGCATAGCGGTATGTTCAGGTACCGACAGATTAAACAGTCTTCCCTTAGGAAACTTACTGCCCGGGATCAAATCTATAGCACAGTCACAGTCCCTATGAGGAGGCAGAGCACTGGACTCAGACTCACTGAAGACATCCTGATAATCAGACAAATACTCCGGAACTTCCGAAGGCGTAGAAGAAGCAATAGACACAGGCAGGGAATCCCCATGAATACCACGACAGCCCCAACTTGAGACTGACATAGCCTTCCAGTCCAGGACTGGATTATGGGTCTGTAACCATGGCAGCCCTAAAACAACCAAATCATGCATTTTATGTAAAACCAGGAAACGTATCACCTCGCGGTGTTCAGGAGTCATGCACATGGTAACCTGTGTCCAATACTGCGGTTTATTTGCTGCCAATGGTGTAGCATCAATACCCCTAAGAGGAATAGGATTTTCTAATGGTTCAAGAGTAAAACCACAGCGCTTAGCAAATGAGAGATCCATGAGACTCAGGGCAGCACCTGAATCTACAAACGCCATGACAGGATAAGATGACAGTGAGCAAATCAAAGTTACAGACAGAATAAATTTAGGTTGCAAATTACCAACGGTGACAGGACTAACAACCTTAGCTATACGTTTAGAGCATGCTGAGATAACATGTGTAGAATCACCACAGTAGTAGCACAAGCCATTCTGGCGTCTATGAATTTTCCGCTCATTTCTAGTCAGGATTCTATCACATTGCATTAAATCAGGTGTCTGTTCAGACAACACCATGAGGGAATTTGCGGTTTTTCTATCACATTGCACCGAATTAGGTGTCTGTTCAGACAACACCATGAGGGAATTTGCGGTTTTTCTATCACATTGCACCGAATTAGGTGTCTGTTCAGACAACACCATGAGGGAATTTGCGGTTTTGCGCTCCCGCAACCGCCGGTCAATTTGAATAGCCAGTGCCATAGTATCATTCAGACCTGTGGGAATGGGAAAACCCACCATAACATTCTTAATGGCTTCAGAAAGGCCATTTCTAAAATTAGCGGCCAGTGCACACTCGTTCCAATGTGTCAGCACGGACCATTTCCGAAATTTTTGGCAATACACTTCAGCCTCGTCCTGCCCCTGAGACATAGCCAGCAAGGCCTTTTCTGCCTGAATCTCAAGATTGGGTTCCTCATAAAGTAAACCGAGCGCCAGAAAAAACGCATCAAGATCAGCCAATGCCGGATCTCCTGGCGCCAGCGAAAAAGCCCAATCCTGAGGGTCGCCCCGTAAGAACGAAATAACAATTTTTACTTGCTGAGCAGAATCTCCAGATGAACAGGGTCTCAGGGACAAAAACAATTTACAATTATTCACGAAATTCCTAAACTTAAACCTGTCTCCGGAAAACAGTTCAGGAATCGGTATTTTAGGTTCTGACCTAGGATTTCTGATAACATAGTCTTGTATGCCCTGCACACGAGTAGCCAGCTGGTCCACACTTGTAATCAAGGTCTGGACATTCATGTCTGCAGCAAGCATAGCCACTCTGAGGTAAAGGGGAAGGAGAGAAAAAAAAAAAAAAACTCAGAATCTTCTTTCTTATAATCCCTCTTCTGCAATGCATTAAACATTTAATACTGGCCTGGCAAACTGTTATGACCCCAATGGCGAGGGTCTCAGAGGAACGTGGAAGTCTGCAGAATACAAAAATCCAGCTCATAGGGCAGTGGTAACTGGGTTGACCATATATCTACTCCTAACGCCAACACTAGAAGTAGCCGGGGATCATTCCTACGTTGATTCTAGATGACACGCGCCAGCCGGAGAATCTAGCTACCCCTAGTAGAAGAAAACAAAGACCTTTCTTGCCTCCAGAGAAGGGGACCCCAAAGCTGGATAGAAGCCCCCCACAAATAATGACGGTGAGGTAAGAGGAAATGACAAACACAGAAATGAACCAGGTTTAGCACAGAGAGGCCCGCTTACTGATAGCAGAATAAAGAAAGGTAACTTATATGGTCAACAAAAACCCTATCAAAATCCACACTGGAAATTCAAGAACCCCCGAACCGTCTAACGGTCCGGGGGGAGAACACCAGCCCCCCTAGAGCTTCCAGCAAAGGTCAGGATATAGATTAGGAACAAGCTGGACAAAAATACAAAACCAAAACAAATAGCAAAAAGCAAAAGGCAGACTTAGCTGATATAACTGGAACCAGGATCAGTAGACAAGAGCACAGCAGACTAGCTCTGATAACTACGTTGCCAGGCATTGAACTGAAGGTCCAGGGAGCTTATATAGCAACACCCCTAACTAACGACCCAGGTGCGGATAAAAGGAATGACAGAAAAACCAGAGTCAAAAAACTAGTAACCACTAGAGGGAGCAAAAAGCAAATTCACAACACCGTCTCTACTTCTGTTCTCTGAATCTCTTGGCTTGGAAACAGGGGGCCAGACAAGCAGTATTGGAGAAATGGAAGAAGAGGCAGTGTGCAGTGATGCGCAACAGCTTTGTCTCTCTGACTCTGAAGAGGTGGGTGGGCCAGTGCCTCCGGTCACCACACCACAGTACGCATCTAATGATGACACTCAGGTGCCACTTTCTGGTGCGTGCTGTACTGCTGAGACTACCCAGAAGGAGCAGTTGGTGGCAGAGGGTAGTGTAGATGATGAGGTCCTTGACCCATCATGGCGTGAGGTACAGGAAGGTGGTGGGAGCAGCTCTGAGGAAGAGATTCCCCGAACGGGCCAAAGAGGGAGAGGGAGGGGGAAGACTGCGGAGCCTGTAGCCTCCACTTCGGCACCCGTTAGGAGCATGCCTCTTCCAAAAGCAAAAAAGGGCGCTCCCAAGACTTGCAGTGCCTGGTCCTTTTTTGACACAGTTGCGGATGACATTTGCTTTGTCAAATGCAAGGTGTGTCATCATAAAATCAAAAGAGGGAGAAATGTCAGCAACCTCAATACCTCAAATATGTGGAAACATGTGCGGACCAGGTACGCGGTGAAATTACAAAAACACACTGAAGACCTAGGCCAACCAACAGCGGCAGCTACCACCTCTTCAGCTCGTGTTGCCTCTTCCTCCAGCTCACACACAGCTGGTTCGGCTTCCTGCCAGGATCGCCATGGAAGAACCTCTGGCACTGTTGTCCAGAGACCCACTCTAATTCCACCCACAGCACCACGTTTCCAGTCATCCTCACACTCCCAGCCCAGTCTACAGCCATCGGTAGTACAGGCATGGGAGAAAAGGCAGCCATTCTCGGCAAACCACCCCTGAGCACAGGCTCTGAATGCTGGCATTGCAAAACTACTGTCCCTTGAAATGCTGTCATTCAGGCTGGTGGAGACTGACAGCTTCCGTGACTTGATGGCATTGGCAGTCCCACAGTACAATGTGCCCAGCCGCTTTTATTTCAGCAGGCAAGCCGTCCCTGCCCTGCACAAGCATGTGGAGGGACACATAAAACACGCGCTACTGAACGCCATCAGTAGCAAGGTCCACCTCACCACCGATGCGTGGACCAGTCACCATGGACAGGGGCGATACCTTTGCCTCACTGCCCATTGGGTTAATGTTGTTGACCCGGGTACAGATCATGCGAGTGGCACAGGACGTGTCCTGCCCACTCCAAGGATTGCAGGAATCCAGTCTGTACGCATTGACTCCTCCTCATACACAAGTTCCTCAGAATCATCGCTGCAGGAGCCGTCACAGTCCACCTCCACATGGACCCGTGAACGTTTACCTGTTACGACCGACATGAGCACAGCCGTGGCCAAGCGTCAACAGGCCGTCTTGAAATTAATTGCTTTGGGGAATCGAAGCCACACAGCGCAGGAGCTCTGGAATGCCATCAAGCAGGAGAGCGATGTGTGGTTTGTGCCAGCGAATCTCCAGCCAGGCATGGTAGTGTGTGACAATGGCCGAAATCTGGTGGCAGCTCTGGGCCTCGGCAACATCACTCACATCTCATGTCTGGCACATGTGCTCAACTTGGTCGTGCAGAGTTTTTTGAGGGACTATCCGGATCTTGATGCACTGCTGCACAAGGTCCGCCTAGAGTGTGCTCACTTGCGGCGTTCCAGCACGGCAAGATCGCGCATTGCAGCTCTGCAGCGCCGATTCCGCCTTCCGGAACATCGCATCATATGTGACCTACCTACCAGGTGGAATTCCACGTTACATATGTTGGAGCGGTTGTGTGAGCAGCAGCAAGCAGTAATAGAGTACCAGCTGCATCAGGCGCAAAGAAGTCGCACTCCGCGCCATTCAGACTTCACAACCACAGAGTGGGCCACTATGAAGGACGTCTGCCAGGTTTTGTGTCCCTTCGATTATTCCACGCGGATGGCGAGTGCAGATGATGCACTAGTCAGCATGACTGTCCCCCTTATCTGCCTGCTTCAACAAACACTGCAAGCGCTAAGGGATGATGTTGTGGAAGAGGTGGAGGATGAGGAGTCACCATTTCCATCAGCTTCTGGACAGTCAGCGCCACGTGGTTCCTCACAAAGGCGTAGGCAGGGGACACTTTGTGAGGATGATGAGGAGTCAATGGAGGAGGAAGACATACGTCCAGAGGAGGGAGTTACACAGTTGTCCAGTAGTCAGTGTGTACAGCGAGGGTGGGGTGATGAAGACCGGGCAGAGATCACACCTCAAGCAGGGGAAAGCGTTTCTTGGCCAGTTGGCAGTCTGCAGCACATGGTTGATTACATGCTGCAGTGCCTGAGAAATGACCGCCGCATCGCCCACATTCTCAACATGGCTGATTATTGGGTGTACACCCTCCTCGATCCTCGCTACCGGGACAACATACAAAGCCTCATCACACCGTTGAACCGGGAGCGTAAAATGCGGGAGTACCAAGACACACTGGTGAATTCCATCATCTTCTCCAGTCCAACTGAGAGCAGTGCTGCTAGTGCTTTACAAAGCAGCTCAGTGCGTCAAGGCAGTGGAGGAGGCTCTGCACAAAGAGGGAGCAGAAGCAGTGCCTCTGCCCAAGGCAAGACCAGTATGGCCCAACTGTGGCACAGTTTTGTGTGCCCGCCACAAATGTCTACACCATCACAGGCGGCTCCAGTCAGCAGAAGGCAACGGTTCCGTCAGATGGTGACAGACTACATGTCTTGCCCTCTTACTGTACTCCCAGACGGCTCTTCCCCTTTCAAGTTTTGGGTCTCTAAGCTGGATACATGGCCAGAGCTAAGCCAGTATGCATTGGAGGTGCTGGCTTGCCCTGCGGCTAGTGTATTATCGGAACGCGTCTTTAGTGCTGCAGGTGGTGTACTAACAGACCGTCGCATGCGACTATCCTCCGATAACGTTGACCGGCTTCCTTTTCTGAAAATGAACCAGGCCTGGATCTCGCAGGAATTTGCCACTCCCCGTCCTGATTAAATAATTGGGTGACTGTCTACAGTATCCAGGTCTCCTGTTGTGTTCATCTTTCTACCACCTGAACTGTAATTCCTGGGCTCCAACACCGCCAGTTGAGGCTCAGAAGTGCAGGCTGCACAGTCAAAACATACAACCCAGTGTTATTGGGTTTCAATAATGTCAGCTGATCCCCAGCTGTGTAGCTGGCAATGTGTCCTGCGACCGCCACGCTGACACAACAACTCAAATGTAAGGGAACCTGTCCCTCCCCCCCAGGCATTTGTTACTGAAAGAGCCACCTTGTGAAGCAGTAATGCTGCACAAGGAAAAGGTAGCTCTTTTAGTTTAGCTCCTTGCACACGCAGAACTTAACACTTATAAAATGTGTCCACTGATACCGTAAAACCGTCTCGGAGGTGGGACTTTCCTTCGTAATGTGACGCAGCACAGCCATAATTCCTACCCCCTTGGTGCCGTGCGCGGCCTCCTCAGCGTTGTTTGATTCTGTCCCGGAGCCTGCACTGTTATGTTATCCCTTGGCCAGGCACACTTAGCGCTGCTCGTCTTCTGAAATCATTTGGTTTCAGGCTGGCTGCGCCTGTGCGGCCGCGCTGCCCGAGATCCCGCCTCGCAGTGTCTTCTGATTTAATCACACTGCGGACCTGGGATCCATGGGCATGCACAGTGCATATCTTAACCTGAGGCTCTCACTCATCTCCCTCCGCCTTTCTTCAGACTGTCAGCTGATCCCTAATAGCATGCCACGGCCATGACGCCGCACAATCTGAAGAAGCCGGAGGGAGGGGAGTGAGAGGCGAGGATATGCACTGCGCATGTCCATGGATCCCAGGCCCGCAGTGGGATTACTGTTGTGAATTAGACTTTTTTGGCTCCCTCTAGTGGTTACTAGTGATATGACTCTGGGATTTCCTTCCCTCTGTTTGCACCCAGCTGGGTCGTTACTTCAGGGGTGTTGCTATATAAACCTTCTGGAACCTTAGTCCAGTGCCTGGCATCGGTGTTATCAGACACATTCTGTTTGCTCCTGTTTGCTGGTCCTGGTTGGTGCTAAATTAAGCTAAGTCTTGCTTCTTTGTTTTTTGGGTTATTTGTTTGCTATCATTTTTGTCCAGCTTGTACTAAATGTGATTCCTGACCTTGCTGGAAGCTCTAGGGGGCTGGTGTTCTCCCCCCGGGCCGTTAGACGGTTCGGGGGTTCTTGAATTTCCAGTGTGGATATTTTTGATAGGATTTTTTGCTGACCATATAAGTTATCTTTCTATATTCTGCTATTAGCTAGTGGGCCTCTCTTTGCTAAATTCCTAGCTCATTCTTATGTTTGTCTTTTCCTCTTACCTCACCGTTATTATTTGTGGGGGGCTTCTATCCAACTTTTTGGGGTATTTCCTTTGGAGGCAAGAAAGGTCTTTCTTTTCCCTTCTAGGGGTAGTTAGCTCTCCGGCTGGCGCGAGACGTCTAGGATCAACGTAGGAACGTTCCCCGGCTGCTGGTATTTGTGGTGCTAGGATTAGTTATATGGTCAGCCCAGTTACCACTGCCCTATGAGCTGGTTTTCTGTATTTACTGACTTAGCATTATTCCTGAGACCCTCTGCCATTGGGGTCATAACAGATTACATTAGACGGCACTGCGAGGCGGGATCTCGGGCAGCACGGCCGCACAGGCGCAGCCAGCCTGACACCAAATGATGTCAGAAGACGGGCAGCGCTAAGTGTGCCTGGCCAAGGGATAACATAACAGCGCAGGCTCCGGGACAGAATCAAACAATGCTGAGGAGGCCGCGCACGGCACCAAGGGGGTAGGAATGACGGCTGTGCTGCGTCCCATTATGAAGGAAAGTCCCACCTCCGGGACGGTCTCACGGTATCAGGGGACACATTTTATAAGTGTTTAGTTCTGTGTTTGCAAGGAGCATAATTAAAAGAGCCACCTTTTCCTTTTCCATCGTTAGTGCTGCACAAGATGGCTCTTTCAGCTACAAACGCCTTGGGGGGGTTAAAGGTTCCCTTTCGACTTGCTCCAATCAGGCTTCGGCCTACACTGTGTTCCCTCGCTCCTCCTGCTGTCCCTGGGCTTCAACACCGCCAGTTGGTGCCTGGAAGTGCTGTCTGCACAGTCATCAGTCGCTCCTCTCTTATTGGGGTTCAGTAATGTCAGCTGTTCCCCAGCTGTGTGTGCGGCAATACCTCCAATCTGCTCCTCCTGCTGTCCCTGGGCTCTAACACCACCAGTTGGTGCCTAGAAGTGCTGTCCGCACAGTCAACAGTCGCTCCTCTGTTATTGGGGTTCAGTAACGTCAGCTGCTCCCCTGCTGTGTGTGCGACGATACCTCCAATCTGCTCCTCCTGCTGTCCCTGGGCTCTAACACCGCCAGTTGGTGCCTGGAAGTGCTGGCTGCACAGTTAACACTTGCTGCCGTGTTATTGGGGTTCAGTAACGTCAGCTGCTCCCCTGCTGTGTATCTGGCAAAACAAATCTGCTCCTCCTGCTGTCCCTGGGCTCTAACACCGCCAGTTGGAGCCTGGAAGTGCTGTCCGCACAGTCAACAGTCGCTCCTCTGTTATTGGGGTTCAGTAACGTCAGCTCCTCCCCTGCTGTGTATCCGGCAACGTGTCATGCGACCGCCACGCTGGCACACTAAGAGACATTTACATGCCTCCAGTGCAGGCTTCGGCCTACACTCTGCTCCTCCTGCTGTCCCTGGGCTCCAACACTGCTGGTTGTTGCCCGGAAGTGCTGTTTGCACAGAGCCAAGCACCTTGCCAATGTGTTAGCGGGGTTCAGTAACGTCTGCTGCTCCACTGCTGTGTATCCGGCAACGTGTCATGCGACCGCCACGCTGGCACAACTACTTAAATTTAAGGGAACCTGTCCCCCCCCCCAGGCATTTGTTACTGAAAGAGCCACCTTGTGAAGCAGTAATGCTATTCTTGTGCTTCTTGCACACGCTGAACCTAACACTTATGAAATGTGTCTCCTCACACCGTTAAACCGTCCCGGAGGTGGTACTTTCCTTTGTAATGTGACGCAGCACAGCCATCATTCCTACCCCCTTGGCGCCGTGCGCGGTCTCCTCAGTGTTGTTTGATTCTGTCCCGGAGCCTGCGCTGTTATGTTATCCCTTGGCCAGGCACACTTAGCGCTGCCCGTCTTCTGACATCATTTGGTGTCAGGCTGGCTGCGCCTGTGTGGCCGCGCTGCCCGAGATCCCGCCTCGCAGTGTCTTCTGATTTAATCACACTGCGAGCCTGGGATCCATGGGCATGTGCAGTGCATATCTTCACCTCAGGCTCTCACTCATCTCCCTCCGCCTTCTTCAGACTGTGCGCCGTCAGCTGATCCCTAATAGCATGCCACGGCACACAGTCTAAAGAAGCCGGAGGGAGGAGAGTGAGATGCGAGGATATGCACTGCGCATGCCCATGGATCCCAGGCCCGGCCTACACTCTGCTCCTCTGCTCCTCCTGCTGACCCTGGGCTCTAACACCGCCAGTTGGTGCCCGGAAATGCTGGCTGCACAGAGAAAAACACCTGCCAATGTGTCAGTGGGGTTCAGCAACGCCAGCTGTTCCCCTGCTGTGTAGCCGGCATCGTGTCCTGCAAACGCCACGCAGACACAACAGACCTCCAAATGCCTCCAGTGCAGGCTTCGGCCTAGACTCTGCTCCCTCTACTCCTCCTGCTGTCCCTGGGCTCTAACACCGCCAGTTGGTGCCCGGAAGTGCTGGCTGCACAGAGAAAAACACCAGCCAATGAGTCAGTGGGGTTCAGTAACGCCAGCTGTTCCCCTGCTGTGTAGCCGGCATCGTGTCCTGCAAACGCCACGCAGACACAACAACTGAAATTGAAGGGAACCTGTCCCCCCCAGGCGTTTGTATGTATAACAGCCACCTTGTACAGCAGTAATGCTGCATTTGTACAAGGTGGCTCATTAAGTTATTCTCTTTGCACACGTCGAACTCAACACGTATAAAATGTGTCCCCTGATACCATTAAACCATCCCTGAGGTGTGACTTTCCTTTGTAATGACACGCAGCAACCGCCTTGGTAGCGCTGCCCGTTTTCTGACATCATTGGTTGGCAGGCTGGCTGCGCCTGTGCGGCCGCCCTGCCCGACACAACGCCCCTCTGTGTCTTATTTATTTTGACTGCGAGGGTATGATTGATGGGCATGAGCAGTGCATATCTTCGCCTGTCACTCATCTCCTTCCGCCTTCTTCAGACTGTGCGGCTTCATGGCCGTGGCATGCGATAAGGGATCAGCTGACGCTGCACAGTCTGAAGCAGGTGTAAGGACATGAGTGAGAGGCGAACATATTTACTGAGCAAGGCCATGAATCCCAGCCCCGCAGTGTGAATAAATGAAAAGACACCGCGGGGCTGGGATTCATGGGCATCGCGAACCGCACCGGCCGACATCAAATGATGTCAGAAGACGGGCAGCGCTAACAGCACATGGCCATGGGATAACACAACAGCGCAGACTCCTGTACAGCAAAACACCACGCTCAGGAGGCTGCGCCCAGCATCAAGGTGGTATTTTTGACAGCTGTGCTGCGTCTCATTAAGAAGGAAAGTCCCGCCTCCAAGACAGTTTGACTGTATAAGGGGCTAAATTTTATACGTGTTTCATTCAGCGTGTGCAAGGAACAAAATTAAAAGAGCAACCTTTTACTTGTGCAGCATTACTGCTGCACAAGGTGGCTCTTCTAGTTTGTAACACCTGAGGGGGGATTAAAGGTTACCTTTAAAATTGGTTCAGTTAGGCTTCGGCCTACACTCTGCTCCTCCTGCTGTCCCTGGGCTCTAACACCGCCAGTTGGTGCCCGGAAGTGCTGGCTGCACAGAGAAAACACTCGCCACTGTGTCAGTGGGGTTCAGCAACACCAGCTGTTCCCCTGCTGTGTAGCCGGCAACGTGTCCTGCAAACGCCACGCAGACAAAACAGGCCTCCAAATGCCTCCAGTGCAGGCTTTGGCCTACACTCTGCTCCTCTGCTGACCCTGGGCTCTAATACCGCCAGTTGGTGCCCGGAAGTGCTGGCTGCACAGAGAAAAACACCCACCAATGTGTCAGTGGGGTTCAGCAACGCCAGCTGTTCCCCTGCTGTGTAGCCGGCATCATGTCCTGCAAACGCCACGCAGACAAAACAGGCCTCCAAATGCCTCCAGTGCAGGCTTTGGCCTACACTCTGCTCCCTCTACTCCTCCTGCTGTCCCTGGGCTCTAACACCGCCAGTTGGTTCCCGGAAGTTCTGGCTGCACAGAGAAAAACACCAGCCAATGTGTCAGTGGGGTTCAGTAACGCCAGCTGTTCCCCTGCTGTGTAGCCGGCATCGTGTCCTGCAAACGCCACGCAGACACAACAGACCTCCAAATGCCTCCATTGCAGGCTTTGGCCTACACTCTGCTCCCCCTGCTGACCCTTTGCTCCAACACCGCTAGTTGGGGCTCTAGGAAGACAAGCTTGAATAGGTCCCCATCCTGGTTCCAGTACCGTCAGCTGGTTCCGGGTAGAGCCTTTGGCTTAGGTGCCTCCTTCTGGGTATCCGAGTTCCACCATCGTCAGGTGGTCCTTGGTAGTGCTTTCAGGCACGGGTACCTCCTGCTTAGTAACCGGGTACCAGTAACATCAGCTGGTCCTCGGTAGTTCCATTGGCTCTTGGACTTTCGGCTACCCATCCGGGTTCCAGTACCGTCAGCTGGTTCTCGGCAGTGTCTTTTGCTCTTGTACCTTCTGCTCCCCATCCTGGTTCCAGTCCAGTACCGTCAGCTGGTTCCGGGCAGAGCCTTTGGCTTAGGTGCCTCCTTCTGGGTATCCGAGTTCCACCAACGTCAGGTGCTCCTTGGTAGTGCTTTCTGGCACGGGTGCCTCCTGCTTAGTAATTGGGTTCCAGTAACGTCAGCTGGTCCTCGGTTGTTCCATTGGCTCTTGGACCTTCGGGTAGCCATCCGAGTTCCAGTTCCATCAGCTGGTTCTCGGCATTTTCTCAGCCTTCTTGTACCTTCTGCTACATTTCCAAGTTCAAGACCCTAAAGACGACGACCCGGAAGACCACCCCTAAGATGACGACGACATCAGAGACGACAACCACTGAGATGACGACGACCCTGGAGACGATGACCCTGAAGACCACCCCGATGACGACGACGACAACGACCCCGGAGACGACGACCCTGGAGATGACGACATGGAAGACCGAGAAGCAGAAGAACAAGAGGCTGCAGAACAAAGAGCAGAAGAACATTAAGCATAACACTAAACATCAGAGCAAAAGATATTATCTAAATTATAAGCAGAAGAAGACTAAGCAGTGTATGGGGGTGAGTCCGTTCCTCCTCGTGGTGCCCCTGGATAAAGCCTGCTGCTGCAGGCCAAACTGAACGCGGACAAATCCTGTTGTAACTCTTTTGTGACAGGCAGAACGGAAGGTGTAATCTTCAAACTTTCATAGATAACAACTACAGGAATGCCTGTCACAAATAAAAATATGATGAAGAAGTAGAATATGAAGAAGAATAATAGTTGAAAAAAAAGAATATGAAGAATGTAACAAAAAAAAAATAGGTAGCAGATGAAGAAGATAAATAAGGTGAAGAAGTTTATGTCAATGATGCTGCTGCTGAGGATGATGAAGAAGAAAGTGTGGGAGAAGTAAAAAAAAAGAAGGGCGTGGAAGTAGTGAAACATCAATATCTGACAAAATAAAAAAAATATTCACATAGTCAATATCTTGGTAAATCCGAATGTCTTAAAAAAATTAAAATAAAATTCCTGCTATTCTATGTGATTGGGCTAAACCTCTATGCCTTTAATGTCTCCGCCACCTCCCCCAATACATCCTACATTATTCTTAGTTGTTTTCCTTCATGTAGAATGAACCTACAAGGAAAGAAAGGGTTTATTTTAATTCCGATATTTTCGTCCCATTGACTGGCATTGGTATCGGGTATCGGTATCGGCGAGATCCGATATTTTGCCGATATCGGCCTATCCAATCCGATACCGATACTTTCCGATATCGGAGGGTATCGCTCAACACTAGTAGTCAATGATATCACAAAATGTGGGGAAGTAATTGAACCACCACAAAACGAGTATAATCCCCCAAAAATATTAAGCTTTATTAGACATACATAAAATGTTAAAAGTCTTCTAGAAACCAAATAACAGGGGCCAAGGTAACCTGCACATGCATTTAACAATTTAGACCAAGCTACAAATAAGCATTCAATCTATAAGAGCCAACAGTGAAAAATTGTAATAGGATTAAAGTGCACAGTGCTAATGCAAATAATGCAAATGTAAAAAAATATGTAAAAAACATAAAATATAACGAATCCTTTTTGTTATAAATAAAGCCGGATTAGTTCAGGAAAGAAAGGAAATAAATAAGTAGTAATTATTGAAAAAAGAATCCCATTGCAATGCTAGCGAGGTTTTACAAAATAAAATAGTATACTTCATGTCAATATGTAAATAAAATAATGTGCAAATAAGTGCAAGTTAAATACTGAAGCGTTGATATAAAAAAAAGGAAGATGGGGAAACATGTGGGGGACATTGTCAATGCACAAGATACATGTATACCTATCTTAAGGCATGCAGGAGAGGTGCATGGTGGAAACCTGGACTGTTTTCACTTTATGGCCGTAGAGGTGGTTACGCCACAAAGGGGGGGGGGAGCTGGGGTCATTTACTTTTACTAATGGAGGCAAGATGGATTTATCATATGAAAATAGTGTCTCCAGGTGGTCTTAATGAGCAGCTGCAGTATGGTTGCTTTTTGTGATCTTGTGTCATGTCCCCCACTATCCTCTTTTTGGCATTTCTTTCTTTTCAGGACATCCATTCCCCCTTTTTCTGAACCTTGAGTGAAACCCACCACATCTGGCCCACTGACCTAATTAGGTGTTTTGGCCCTTATTAAATTAATTACTATACATTTTTCATTATCCCACCCCCTGTGATGGAGATTGGGTCAAGTTATCCCATCCCCAATAATGCAAGCATATTGACATATGG
The DNA here is from genome assembly GCF_051348905.1 of Ranitomeya variabilis. Taxonomy (NCBI): domain Eukaryota; kingdom Metazoa; phylum Chordata; class Amphibia; order Anura; family Dendrobatidae; genus Ranitomeya; species Ranitomeya variabilis. Next base: position 153,627,099 of record NC_135239.1, read on the forward strand.
ATGAATGATCATGGGAGTTTCATGATGACATAAACACGGCCCTTATAAGGGACCTTTTGGGGGTTAATAGATGGGATTTAATGCTCTGTGTTTATATGTTATGGACTTACCTATACCTATCTCTTTGACAACCTACAATCTGACTTCCATCCCCACCATTCCACTGAGACTGCCCTGACCAAAATTACTAACGACTTACTTACAGCCAAAGCTAACAGACAATTCTCTATACTCCTCCTTCTAGACCTGTCCTCTGCATTTGACATAGGTGACCACTGCCTCCTACTATAGATCCTCTCTTCCTTCGGGGTCAAAGACATTGCCCTATCTTGGTTCTCCTCATACCTTACCAACCGCACATTTAGCATTTTCTACTCCCCTACTACCTCTTCATCTCACCCCCTCTCTGTTGGCGTCCCTCAAGGCTCTGTCCTTGGGCCCTTACTCTTCTCAATCTATACACTCAGCCTGGGACAACTCGTAAGATCCTATGGCTTCCAGTACCATCTATATGCTGATGACACTCAGATCTACGTCTCTGGCCCAGATGTCACCTCTCTGCTCTCCAGAATCCCAGAGTGTCTATCAGTCATATCCTGCTTCTCCTCTCGCTTCCTCAAGCTCAATGTGGACAAATCTGAACTAATTATCTTTCCTCCATCTCGTATATCTTCCCTACCTGATCTATCTATCAAAATAAATGAAATCACATATTCCCCTGTCCCCAAAATCCGCTGCCTCGGAGTAACCCTGGATTCTGCCCTGTCCTTCAAACCGCATATCCAAGCTCTTGCCACCTCCTGTCGCCTCCAGCTCAAAAATATTTCCAGAATCCGTAATTTCCTCAATCCTCACTCTACCAAAATGCTTGTGCATGCCCTAATCATCTCCCGCCTCGACTACTGCAATATCTTCTTCTGTGGCCTACCTTCTAACACTCTCAGTCCTTAACTCTGCTGCCCGACTAATTAATCTCTCTCCTCGCTACACTCCTGCTTCCCGTCTTTGCAAATCCCTTCACTGGCTCCCAATTTCCCAGCGTATCCAGTTTAAGCTACTAACACTGACCTACAAAACCATCCATAAGCTTTCTCTTCCATATATTTCCAAACTAATGTCTCAATATCTTCCCTCACGTAATCTCCGGTCCTCCCAAGACCTCCTTCTCTCCTCCACGCTTATCCGCTCCTCACCCAATCACCTCCAAGAATTCTTCTGAATATACCCCATCCTCTAGAATTCTGTGCCCCAACACGTCCGGTTATCCACCACATTTGGATCCTTCAAAAGAAACCTGAAAACCCACCTCTTCAAAGAAGCTTACAACCTGTAATGACCACACGGTCACCTCAATACCATCGGAGCTCCTACAACCCTCAACCTACTGTCTCCTTCCCCATAATCCTGTAGAATGTAAGCCCGCAGGGTCCTCTTCCCTCTGTATCAGTCTGTTATTGTTAGTTTTTCTTACTGTAAAGGTACCTTCACATTAAGCGATGCTGCAGCGATAGCGACAACGATGCCAATCGCTGCAGCGTCGCTGTTTGATCGCTGGAGAGCTGTCACACAGACCGCTCTCCAGCGACCAACGATGCCGAGGTCCCCGGGTAACCAGGGTAAACATCGGGTTGCTAAGCGCAGGGCCGCGCTTAGTAACCCGATGTTTACCCTGGTTACCAGCGTAAAAGTAAAAAAACAAACAGTACATGCTCACCTGCGCGTCCCCCGGCGTCCGCTTCCCTGCACTGTGTGAGCGCCGGCCCTAACAGCAGAGCGGTGACGTCACCGCTGTGCTGTACTTTCACTTTATGGCTGGCGCTCAGTCAGAGCAGGAAGCGGACGGCAGGGGACGCGCAGGTGAGTATGTACTGTTTGTTTTTTTTACTTTTACGCTGGTAACCAGGGTAAACATCGGGTTACTAAGCGCGGCCCTGCGCTTAGTAACCCGATATTTACCCTGGTTACCAGCGTAAAACATCGCTGGTATCGTTGCTTTTGGTGTCAAACCTGACGATAAACGCCGGTCTGACGACCAAATAAAGTTCTGAACTTTATCCAATGACCAGCGATATCACAGCAGGATCCTGATCGCTGCTGCGTGTCAAACTAAACGATATCGCTATCCAGGACGCTGCAACGTCACGGATCGCTAGCGATATCGTTTAGTGTGAAGGTACCTTAAGTGATATTTATATTTTGATGTAACCCCTTCTCATGTACAGCACCATGGAATTAATGGTGCAATATAAGTAAATAATAATAATACCAGGATGACCCGGAACTAGTACGTCATGACTCCTAAAATGCTGGGGATGTGGGGAGAAACTAGCATGGTGGACACTGACTCCTGACATGAGGCATATGAGCATCATTCCCACACTGATCTTTTCATCTATTCTTTATACCAGTGTGTTCTCCTGAGGAACCAAACAATGAGGAAATGCGTCGAAATTATACATGCTGGAGTTATCTGTGTCTGGTATATTTGAATGGGGATACTGTTTTGTGGGGATATATGCAATTTTGCCACAAAAAAGGGGGGGGCTTGGCCACTATTTACCCCCTTGAGGTGCATGCAAACATGGTATTGTTCAGTGAGCATATATACAATGAAAATATGGAATTTAAACAGTGAACTATCTTTTGATGTATGAGAGCACCTCCTGTGTTTATCTAATCCCTGTTAAATATACTGTAGGGGAGTTTTCTTTAGATCAGGGGAGACCTATATATGTTATTTTTCACCAATACTTGACTAGTAGGTATAATCCATTTCTCTTCTTCAAAGTATTGTGTTATATTATCTCCCCTAGATATCTGGGATTATGCGCAATATCTGCCTGTATGCTTCTTCTTAATTTGTGGTATGTTTTTTCTTGCCTAAAACCACATTGATATATTTCATGTACTATATAGTGGATCAGAATTAAGGTACTATGTTCACCTGATTACATATGGTACCTTATCGATCGATGATGGGGGCGCCATTGCGCAGGACTAAGGGTGTCAACCTCCGTTGGTAGGAAGGAAGACAATAGTAACAGAATGGGGATTGCTCTCTCCTTTTCTTTCACTCATAATATTTAATACAGATTTTTGTTTGGTTTTTTTTTGGTGTTATCAATCATACATCTTTTAATAGTGTATTAAAAGTTAAGTTTTACTAAGTTTTATTAAGAGGTATTTATAATTTGATTCTATTCGGTGAATCTGATTTTTTCTTTGCTACCTAACATTTGATGTACGGTGGCCCGAGTCTCTGACCTTACTATGCTCCTGTTAAACCCTGATCTGTCCCATCCCCACCATATGAGGCCTGGGACAGAATTATAAAGTAAACAAGACACAAGGACAAAACAGGGATAACAAAAAGCAACAAACACTCACCAAAGGTTAAGAGGTACATTCTGTAAGGAAGGATAGGAATGTACCAACCAAATGGGAATAGGACTGTGAGGAAAGCATACAAAAGCAAACAACAAAAACAGAAAAAAAGGACTCACCAAAAAATCACATTCATAGGAATGATAAAATAAACCACCATATCCCCGAGACTCTCAGAACCAAGCTCATATACAAGTCCCTTGGGGAATAATTCTCTCAACATGAGAATCATAAACATATTGCATTTACAATCACAGACCGCATATCCCGCATCTCCAATGTCAATTATTGGGTAAATCGCTATTCAGCTTGTGTTGCCTCTTCCTCCAGCTCACACGTCGCTGGTTCGGCTTCCTCCCAGGATTGCCCTGGAAGAACCTCTGGCACTGTTGTCCAGAGACCCACTGTAATTCCACCCGCAGCACCACGTTCCCAGTTATCCTCACACTCCCAGGCCAGTCTACAGCCATCGGTAGTACAGGCATGGGAGAAAAGGCGGCCTTTCTCGGCAAACCACCCACGAGCACAGGCTCTGACTGCAGGCATTGCCAAACTTCTGTCACTGGAAATGCTGTCATTCAGGCTGGTGGAGACTGACAGCGTCCGTGACTTGATGTCATTGGCAGTCCCACAGTACAATGTGCCCAGCCGCTTTTATTTCAGCAGGCAAGCCGTCCCTGCCCTGCACAAGCATGTGGAGGGACACATAAAACACGCGCTACTGAATGCCGTCAGTAGCATGGTCCACCTCACCACCGATGCGTGGACCAGTCAACATGGACAGGGGAGATACCTTTCCCTCACTGCCCATTGGGTTAATGTTGTTGAGCCGGGTACAGATCGTGCGAGTGGCGCAGGACGTGTCCTGCCCACTCCAAGGATTGCAGGAATCCAGTCTGTACGCATTGACTCCTCCTCTTACACAAGTTCCTCAGAATCGTCGCTGCAGGAGCCGTCACAGTCCACCTCCACATGGACCCGTGAACGTTTACCTGTTATGACCGACATGAGCACAGCCGTGGCCAAACGTCAACAGGCCGTCTTGAAATTAATTTCTTTGGGGAATCGAAGCCACACAGCGCAGGAGCTCTGGAATGCCATCAAGCAGGAGAGCGATGTGTGGTTTGTGGCAGCGAATCTCCAGCCAGGCATGTTAGTGTGTGATAATGGCCGAAATCTGGTGGCAGCTCTGGGCCTCGGCAACCTCACTCACATCCCATGTCTGGCACATGTGCTCAATTTGGTTGTGCAGAGTTTTTTGAGGGACTATCCGGATCTTGATGCACTGCTGCACAAGGCCCGCCTAGAGTGTGCTCACTTGCGGCGTTCCAGCACGGCAAAATCGCGCATTGCGGCTCTGCAGCGCCGATTCCGCCTTCCGGAACATCGCATCATATGTGACCTACTTACCAGGTGGAATTCCACGTTACATATGTTGGAGCAGTTGTGTGAGCAAGCAGTGTGAGCAAGCAGTAATGGAATACCAGCTGCATGAGGCGCAAAGAAGTCGCACTCCGCGCCGTTCAGACTTCACAACAACAGAGTGGGCCACTAGGAAGGACATCTGCCTGGTTTTGCGTCCCTTCGATTATTCCACGCGGATGGCGAGTGCAGATGATGCACTAGTCAGCATGACTGTCCCCCTTATATGCCTGCTTGAAAAATCACTGCAAGCGCTAAGGGATGATGTTGTGGAAGAGGTGGAGGATGAGGATTCACCATTTCCATCATCTTCTGGACAGTCAGCGCCACGTGGTTCCTCACAAACGCGTAGGCAGGGGACACTTTGTGAGGAGGATGAGGAGGAGTCAATGGAGGAGGAAGACATCCGTCCAGAGGAGGGAGTTACACAGTTGTCCAGTAGTCAGTGTGTACAGCGAGGGTGGGGTGATGACGAGCGGGCAGAGATCACGCCTCAAGCAGGGGACAGCGTTTCTTGGCCAGTTGGCAGTCTGCAGCACATGGTGGATTACATGCTGCAGTGCCTGAGAAACGACCGCCGCATCGCCCACATTCTCAACATGTCTGATTATTGGGTGTTCACCCTCCTCGATCCTCGCTACCGGGACAACGTAGAAAGCCTCATCACACCGTTGAACCGGGAGCGAAAAATGCAGGAGTACCAAGAGACACTGGTGAATTCCATCATCTTCTCCATTCCAACTGAGAGAAGTGCTGCTAGTGCATTACAAAGCAGCTCATTGCGTCAAGGCCGTGGAGGAGGCTCTGCACAAAGAGGGAGCAGAAGTAGTGCCTCTGCCCAAGGCAAGACCAGTATGGCCCAACTGTGGCACAGTTTTGTGTGCCCGCCACAAAAGTCTACACCATCACAGACGGCTCCAGTAAGCAGGAGGCAACGGTTCCGTCAGATGGTGACAGACTACATGTCTTGCCCTCTTACTGTACTCCCAGACGGCTCTTCCCCTTTCAAGTTTTGGGTCTCAAAGCTGGATACATGGCCAGAGCTAAGCCAGTATGCATTGGAGGTGCTGGCTTGCCCTGCGGCTAGTGTATTATCGGAACGCGTCTTTAGTGCTGCAGGTGGTGTACTAACTGACCGTCGCATGTGACTATCCTCCGATAACGTTGACCGGCTTACTTTCCTGAAAATGAACCAGGCCTGGATCTCGCAGGAATTTGCCACTCCTCTTCCTGATTAAATAATTAGGTGACTGTCTACAGTATCCAGGTCTCCTGTTGTGTTCATCTTTCTACCACCTGAACTTTAATTCCTGGGCCCCAACACCGCCAGTTGAGGCTCAGAAGTGCCGTCTGCACAGTCAAAACATACGACCCAGTGTTATTGGGTGTCAGTAACGTCAGCTGATCCCCAGCTGTGTAGCCGGCAATGTGTCCTGCGACCGCCACGCTGACACAACAACTGAAATATAAGGGAACCTGTCCCCCCCCAGGTGTTTGTTACTGAAAGAGCCACCTTGTGCAGCAGTAATGCTGCACAAGGAAAAGGTGGCTATTTTTGTTTAGCTCCTTGCACACGCAGAACTTAACACTTATAAAATGTGTCCACTGATACCGTAAAACCGTCCCGTAGGTGGGACTTTCCTTCGTAATGTGATGCAGCACAGCCGTCACTCTTACCCCCTTGGCGCTGTGCGCCGCCTCCTCAGCGTTGTTTGATTCTGTCCCGAAGCCTGCACTGTTATGTTATCCCTTGGCCAGGCACACTTAGCGCTGCCCCTCTTCTGACATCATTTGGTGTCAACCTGACTGCGCCTGTGCGTCCGTGCTGGCTGAGATCCCGCCTCGCAGTGTCTTCTGATTTAATCACACTGCGGGCCTGGGATCCATGGGCATGCGCAGTGCATATCTTCACCTCCGCCTCTCACTCATCTCCCTTCGCCTTCTTCAGACTGTGCGCCTCCAGCTGATCCCTAATAGCATGCCACGGCCGTGACACCGCACAGTGTGAAGAAGCCGGAGGGAGGGGAGTGAGAGGCGAGGATATGCACTGCGCATGGCCACGGATCCCAGGCCCGCGGTGGGATTACATTAGATGACACTGCGAGGCGGGATCTCGGCCAGCGCGGACGCACAGGCGCAGCAAGACTGACACCAAATGCTTGAAAAAGACCAACATATGGTCGAAACGTTGCTTTGATGCTTTATGGCTGAATAAAGATTTCTTTGGATTATTACACCCGGTGGTGCGCTGTTCTTCTGTGAGAATCTGACACCAAATGATGTCAGAAGATGGGCAGCGCTAAGTGTGCCTGGCCAAGGGATAACATAACAGCGCAGGCTCCGGGATGGAATCAAACAACGCTGAGGAGCCGGGGCACGGCGCCAAGGGGGTAGGAATGACGGCTGTGCTGCGTCATATGTTATGATGGCCTGGTGGCTACGAGCACCCGGAATGACCTGATGAGCAAACTAGTAATACAGGACAAGCTCTGGGAAGTGGGATGTCATGATCTCTGCAGGCAGAGATCATAGCAAGCCTATAGAGGGACAAGCTCTCGGAAGATGGAACTATACTGACCATGAACTAAGCCTGCCGCGCAACTAGAAATAGCCAGGTAGCATTTCCTATTTATCGCTAGATGCCCAGCTCTGGCCTAAGACCTAAATAGCTAGCAGAGGGAAATATAAGACCTGGCTCACCTCTAGAGAAATATTCCAAAGAAGACAGTAGCCCCCCACATATAATGACGGTGAGTTCAGATGAAACAACAAACGCAGCAGGAAAATAGTCTTAGCAAATTTGAGGTACGCTTACTAGATAGCAGAAGACAGATAGTATACTTTCATGGTCAGCAGAAAAACACTAACAAAACACCATCCAGAGATTACCTTAAACTCTGGCATTAACTCATAACGCCAGAGTAGCAATCCCTGATCAACGAGAGCTTTCCAGACACAGTAACAAAACTTCAGCTGTGAACTGGAACAAATAGGCAAAACAAAACATGGACAAAAGTCCAACTTATCTAGTAGTTGTCTAGAAGCAGGAACAAGCACTGAGAGGCATCAGATAACATTGTTGACCGGCAAGAAACCACCAGAGAAATGAGCTTAAATAGCGACACCCACTACTGATGGAACCAGGTGAAACAGGAAAGAGGATGACAAGTCCAATTCCACAAGCGGCCACCGGGGGAGCCCAGAATCCAAATTCACAACAGTACCCCCCCCTCAAGGAGGGGGCACCGAACCCTCACCAGATCCACCAGGGCGACCAGGATGAGCCCTATGGAAGGCACGAACAAGATCAGAAGCATGAACATCAGATGCATTGACCCAAGAATTATCCTCCTGGCCGTAACCCTTCCAGTTGACCAGATACTGGAGTTTCCGTCTGGAAACACGAGAGTCCAAAATTTTCTCCACAACGTACTCCAACTCACCCTCAACCAACACCGGAGCAGGAGGCTCAACTGAAGGTACAACAGGTACCTCATACCTGCGCAATAACGACCGATGAAAAACGTTATGAATGGAAAAGGACGCAGGGAGGTCCAAACGGAAAGAAACAGGATTAAGAATCTCCAATATTCTATAAGGGCCGATGAACCGAGGTTTAAACTTAGGAGAAGAGACCCTCATAGGGACAAAACGAGAAGACAACCACACTAAATCTCCAACACAAAGCCGAGAACCAACACGACGATGACGGTTGGCAAAACGCTGAGTCTTCTCCTGGGACAACTTCAAAATGTCCATAACCTGCCCCCAGATGTGATGCAATCTCTCCACCACCGCATCCACTCCAGGACAATCCGAGGATTCCACCTGACCGGAGGAAAATCGAGGGTGAAACCCCGAATTACAGAAAAACGGGGACACCAAGGTGGAAGAACTGGCCCGATTATTGAGGGCGAACTCTGCCAATGGCAAAAAAGCAACCCAATCATCCTGGTCAGCAGAGACAAAACACCTCAGATATGTCTCAAGGGTCTGATTAGTCCGCTCGGTCTGGCCATTAGTCTGAGGGTGAAAAGCAGATGAAAAAGACAAATCTATGCCCATCCTAGCACAGAATGCCCGCCAAAATCTAGACACAAATTGGGTACCTCTGTCAGAAACAATATTCTCAGGAATACCGTGCAATCGGACAACATTCTGAAAAAACAGAGGAACCAACTCAGAAGAAGAAGGCAACTTGGGCAGAGGAACCAAATGGACCATTTTAGAGAAACGGTCACAGACCACCCAGATGACAGACATCTTCTGGGAAACAGGCAGATCTGAAATAAAATCCATCGAGATGTGTGTCCAAGGCCTCTTAGGAATAGGCAAGGGCAACAGCAGTCCGCTAGCCCGAGAACTACAAGACTTGGCCCGAGCACAAACGTCACATGACTGCACAAAGACTCGCACATCTCGTGACAGGGAAGGCCACCAGAAGGATCTTGCCACCAAATCCCTGGTACCAAAAATTCCGGGATGACCTGCCAATGCAGAAGAATGTACCTCAGAGATGACTCTGCTGGTCCAATCATCCGGAACAAACAGTCTATCAGGCGGACAACGATCCGGTCTATCCGCCTGAAACTCTTGCAAGGACCGCCGCAGATCAGGAGAAACGGCCGACAAAATTACTCCCTCCCTAAGGATACCTGTGGGTTCAGAATTACCAGGAGAGTCCGGGTCAAAACTCCTAGAAAGGGCATCTGCCTTAACATTCTTAGAACCCGGTAGGTATGACACCACAAAATTAAAGCGAGAAAAAAATAAAGACCAGCGCGCCTGTCTAGGATTCAGGCGTCTGGCAGTCTCAAGATAAATCAAATTTTTGTGGTCAGTCAATACCACCACCTGATGCCTAGCCCCCTCGAGCCAATGGCGCCACTCCTCAAACGCCCACTTCATGGCCAAAAGCTCCCGATTCCCAACATCATAATTCCGCTCTGCGGGCGAAAATTTGCGAGAAAAGAAGGCACAAGGCCTAATGACGGAGCAGTCGGAACCTTTCTGCGACAACACTGCCCCAGCTCCGATCTCCGAAGCGTCAACCTCAACCTGAAAAGGCAGATTCACATCAGGCTGACGCAACACAGGGGCAGAGGCAAAACGGCGCTTAAGCTCCTGAAAGGCCTCTACAGCATGAGGGGACCAATTAGCAACATCAACGCCTTGTCTGGTCAAATCAGTCAGTGGTTTAACGACATCCGAAAAACCAGCAATAAATCGGCGGTAAAAGTTGGCAAAGCCCAAAAATCTCTGAAGACCCTTAAGAGAGGAGGGCTGAGTCCAGTCACAAATAGCTTGCACCTTGACGGGATCCATCTCAATGGAAGAGGGAGAAAAAATATACCCCAAAAAGGAAATTTTCTGGACCCCAAAAACGCACTTAGACCCCTTCACACATAAAGAATTAGACCGCAGAACCTGAAAAACTCAGCTCCCAAGGGAGAAGAAGATGGACGAATATGTCCCTTTTCCAAAGACTCCTTTATATATTCCCGCATAGCAGCATGTTCCGGCACAGACAAATTAAACAAACGACCCTTTGGATATTTACAACCCGGTATCAAATCTATGGCACAATCGCACTCACGGTGCGGAGGTAACGACCCAAGCTTGGGTTCGTCAAAGACGTCTTGATAATCAGAGAGGAACTCAGGGACTTCAGAGGGAATGGACGACGAAATAGAAACCAAAGGTACGTCCCCATGAATACCCTTACATCCCCAGCTCAACACAGACATTGCTCTCCAGTCCAAGACTGGGTTGTGAGACTGCAACCATGGCAATCCCAGTACCAAATCGTCATGTAAATTATACAGCACCAGGAAACGAATAATCTCCTGGTGATCCGGATTGATACGCATGGTTACTTGTGTCCAGTATTGTGGTTTATTATTAGCCAATGGGGTGGAGTCAATCCCCTTCAGAGGAATAAGAGTCTCCAAAGGCTCTAAATCAAAACCACAACGATTGGCAAAGGACCAATCCATAAGACTCAGAGCGGCGCCAGAGTCAACATAGGCGTCCGTGGCAATGGATGACAAAGAACAAATCAGGGTTACAGACAAAATAAACTTAGACTGAATGGTGCCAATGGAAACAGACTTATCAAGCTTCTTTGTACGCCTAGAGCATGCTGATATAACATGAGTAGAATCCCCACAATAGAAACACAATCCATTCTTCCGTCTAAAATTCTGTCGCTCGCTCCTGGACAGAATTCTATCACACTGCATACTTTCTGGCGTCTTTTCCATAGACACCGCCAGATGGTGCACCGGTTTGCGCTCCCGCAGACGCCTATCAATCTGAATAGCCATTGTCATGGACTCATTCAGACCTGCAGGCAAAGGGAACCCCACCATAACATCCTTAACGGCATCAGAGAGACCTTCTCTGAAAGTTGCCGCCAAGGCGCACTCATTCCACTGAGTAAGCACAGACCATTTACGGAATTTTTGGCAGAAAACTTCAGCTTCGTCTTGCCCCTGAGATAGTGCCATCAAAGTTTTTTCTGCCTGAAGTTCCAAATGAGGTTCCTCATAAAGCAAGCCCAAGGCCAGAAAAAACGCATCCACATCGCGTAACGCAGGATCCCCTGCTGGCAATGAGAAGGCCCAATCTTGAGGGTCACCCCTGAGCAAGGAAATCACAATCCTAACCTGCTGAGCAGGGTCTCCAGCTGAACGAGACTTCAGGGACAAATAAAGCTTACAATTATTTCGGAAATTCTGGAAGCTAGCTCTATTCCCTGTGAAGAACTCCGGCAAAGGAATTCTCGGCTCAGATACCGGAGCATGTACCACAAAATTTTGTAAATTTTGTACTTTCGTGATGAGATTATTCAAACCCGCAGTTACACTCTGGAGATCCATTATTGTCAGGTGCACACAGAGCATACAGAGATTAGGAGGAGAGAGAGAAAAAAGACTGCAGCAAGGCAGACTGGAGGAAAAAAAAAAAAAAAAAAATTCCAGCAGACTTCTTATAACTCTCCTTTCTCAACCTGGGTCTTTAACACTTTAGGGCCGGTCAAACTGTCATGATCTCTGCAGGCAGAGATCATAGCAAGCCTATAGAGGGACAAGCTCTCGGAAGATGGAACTATACTGACCATGAACTAAGCCTGCCGCGCAACTAGAAATAGCCAGGTAGCATTTCCTATTTATCGCTAGATGCCCAGCTCTGGCCTAAGACCTAAATAGCTAGCAGAGGGAAATATAAGACCTGGCTCACCTCTAGAGAAATATTCCAAAGAAGACAGTAGCCCCCCACATATAATGACGGTGAGTTCAGATGAAACAACAAACGCAGCAGGAAAATAGTCTTAGCAAATTTGAGGTACGCTTACTAGATAGCAGAAGACAGATAGTATACTTTCATGGTCAGCAGAAAAACACTAACAAAACACCATCCAGAGATTACCTTAAACTCTGGCATTAACTCATAACGCCAGAGTAGCAATCCCTGATCAACGAGAGCTTTCCAGACACAGTAACAAAACTTCAGCTGTGAACTGGAACAAATAGGCAAAACAAAACATGGACAAAAGTCCAACTTATCTAGTAGTTGTCTAGAAGCAGGAACAAGCACTGAGAGGCATCAGATAACATTGTTGACCGGCAAGAAACCACCAGAGAAATGAGCTTAAATAGCGACACCCACTACTGATGGAACCAGGTGAAACAGGAAAGAGGATGACAAGTCCAATTCCACAAGCGGCCACCGGGGGAGCCCAGAATCCAAATTCACAACAGTGGGAGCTCTGCTGACCGCAACTCCTAATCCTATCACAACAACTAGAAATAGCCGTGGAGCGTACCTGACTCTGCCTAGACGCCTCTTCACAGCCTAAGAGCTAACTACCCCTAAAGATAGAAAATAAAGCCTACCTTGCCTCAGAGAAATTCCCCAAAGAAAAAGGCAGCCCCCCACACATATTGACTGTGAGTTAAGATGGAAGTCACAAACACAGGAATGAAACAGGTTTCAGCAAAGGAGGCCAGACTTAACTAAACAGACTGAGGATAGAAAAGGTATGTTTGCGGTCAGCACAAAAACTAAAAAAAAAAACACGCAGAGTGTGCAAAAGAGACCCCCGCACCGACTCACGGTGCGGAGGTGCCACTCTGCATCCCAGAGCTTCCAGCTAGCAAGGCAGAATCATGATAGCAAGCTGGACAAGAAAACAGTGGTAAACAAATAAGCTAGCAGGGACTTAGCTTTTGCTGGAGTAGACAGGTCATCTGAAAGATCCAAGAGAGAACTGAACCAGTACTAGGACATTGACAGCTGGCATCAAGTAACGATCTGAGTGGAGTTAAATAGAGCAGCCAGCCTAGAACTAAGCGAGGTCAGCTGAGGAAGGAACCTCAGAACCAGCAGCTCCACTTACAGCCACCAGAGGGAGTCCATGGACAGAACTCGCCGAAGTTCCATTCATGACCACAGGAGGGAGTTCGAGAACAGAATTCACAACAGTCATATTACGAAGGAAAGTCCCACCTCCGGGATGGTCTCACGGTATCAGGGGACACATTTTATAAGTGTTTAGTTCTGTGTTTGCAAGGAGCATAATGAAAAGAGCCACCTTTTCCTTTTGCATCCTTTGTGCTGCACAAGCTGGCTCTTTCAGCTACAAACGCCTTGGGGGGGGTTAAAGGTTCCCTTTCGACTTTCTCCAATCAGGCTTCGGCCTACACTGTGTTCCTCTGCTCCTCCTGCTGTCCCTGGGCTCCAACACTGCTAGTTCGTGTCTGGAAGTGCTGTCCGCACAGTCAACACTTGCTGCCGTGTTATTGGGGTTCAGTAACGTCAGCTGCTCCCCTGCTGTGTGTGCTGCAATACCTCCTATCTGCTCCTCCTGCTGTCCCTGGGCTCCAACACCGCTGGTTGTTGCCTGGAAGTGCTGTCCACACAGTCAACAGTCGCTCCTCTGTTATTGGGGTTCAGTAACGTCAGCTGTTCCCCAGCTGTGTGTGTGGCAATCCCTCCTCTCTCCTCCACCTCCTCCTCCTTCTGTCCCTGGGCTCCAACACCGCTAGTTGTTGCCTGGAAGTGCTGTCCGCACAGTCAACAGTCGCTCCTCTGTTATTGGGGTTCAGTAACGTCAGCTGTTCCCCAGCTGTGTGTGTGGCAATCCCTCCTCTCTCCTCCACCTCCTCCTCCTTCTGTCCCTGGGCTCCAACACCGCTAGTTGTTGCCTGGAAGTGCTGTCCGCACAGTCAACAGTCACTCCTCTGGTATTGGGGTTCAGTAACGTCAGCTGTTCCCCAGCTGTGTGTGTGGCAATCCCTCCTCTCTCCTCCACCTCCTCCTCCTTCTGTCCCTGGGCTCCAACACCACTAGTTGTTGCCTGGAAGTGCTGTCCGCACAGTCAACAGTCGCTCCTCTGTTATTGGGGTTCAGTAACGTCAGCTGTTCCCCAGCTGTGTGTGTGGCAATCCCTCCTCTCTCCTCCACCTCCTCATCCTTCTACCCTGGGCTCCAACACCGCTAGTTGTTGCCAGGAAGTGCTGTCCGCACAGTCAACAGTCGCTCCTCTGTTATTGGGGTTCAGTAACATCAGCTGTTCCCCAGCTGTGTGTGTGGCAATCCCTCCTCTCTCCTCCACCTCCTCCTCCTTCTGTCCCTGGGCTCCAACACCGCTAGTTGTTGGCTGGAAGTGCTGTCCGCACAGTCAACAGTCGCTCCTCTGTTATTGGGGTTCAGTAACGTCAGCTGTTCCCCAGCTGTGTGTGTGGCAATCCCTCCTCTCTCCTCCACCTCCTCCTCCTTCTGTCCCTGGGCTCCAACACTGCTAGTTGTTGCCTGGAAGTGCTGTCCGCACAGTCAACAGTCGCTCCTCTGTTATTGGGGTTCAGTAACGTCAGCTGTTCCCCAGCTGTGTGTGTGGAAATCCCTCCTCTCTCCTCCACCTCCTCCTCCTTCTGTCCCTGGGCTCCATCACCGCTAGTTGTTGTCCGGAAGTGCTGTCCGCACAGAGCCAAACACCTCGCCAATGTGTTAGTGGGGTTCAGCAATGCCTGCTGCTCCCCTGCTGTGTATACGGCAACGTGTCATGCGACCGCCATGCAGGCACAACAACTTAAATTTAAGGGAACCTGTCCCCCCCCCCAGGCGTTTGTTACTGAAAGAGCCACCTTGTGCAGCAGTAATGATGCAAAAGGAAAAAGTGCCTCTTTTCGCGGTGCTCCTGCACATGCTGAACCTAACACTTATGAAATGTGTCCCCTCACACCGTTAAACCGTCCGGTTGGTGGAACTTTCATTTGTCATGTGACGCAGCACAGCCGTCATTCTTACCCCCTTGGCGCCATGCGCCGCCTCCTCAGCGTTGTTGAATCTGTCCTGGAGCCTGCGCTGTTATGTTAGCCCTTGGCCATGCACACTTAGCGCTGCCCGTCTTCTGACATTATTTGGTGTCAGGCTGGCTGCGCCTGTGCGGCCGCGCTGGACGAGATCCCGCCTCGTAGTGTCTTCGGATTTAATCCCACTGCGGGCCTGTGATCCATGGACATGCGCAGTGCATATCTTAACCTCCACCTCTCACTCATCTCCCTACGCCTTATTCAGACTGTGCAAGGTCAGCTGATCCCTAATAGCATGCCACGGCCGTGACGCCGCACAGTCTGAAGAAGCCGTAGGGAGGGGAGTGAGAGGCGATGATATGCACTGCTCATTCCCATGGATCACAGGTCCGCAGAGTGATTACATTAGATGACCCAGCGAGGCGGGATCTTGGCCAGCGCGTCCGCACAGGCGCAGCCAGCCTGACACCAAATGATGTCAGAAGACGGGCAGCGCAAAGTGTGTGCATGGTCAAGGGCTAACATAACAGCGCAGGCTCCGGGACAGATTCAAGCAACGCTGAGGAGGCGGCGCACGGCGCCAAGGGGGTAAGAATGACGGCTGTGCTGCGTCACATGACAAATGAAAGTTCCACCTACCGGACGGTTTAACGGTTTGAGGGGACACATTTCATAAGTGTCAAGTTCAGCGTTTGCAAGGACCATAATTAAAAGAGCTAAGTTTAGCTTTTTCAGCATTAGTGCTGTACAAGATGGCTCCTTCAGCTACAAACGCCTTGGGGGGGTAAAGGCAGGGCCGGCGTCAGCACCCGGCGTACCCGGGCAAGTGCCGGGGCCCTGGCGAGACGGGGGGGCCCATTTACGGTGCGCAGCTGCAGCTGAAATACTCACCCTCAGGGAGTCGGGACCGTCCGTCACCATGGATACGACGCAGCCAGAGTCACTTCCGGGCCGGGCCTGCTGCTGGGACACAGCTGCACCTGCAATACTCACCAGTCACCGCCGGCGCCGCTATCAACATGGATGCGAGTCACTTCCGGGCCGGCGGTGAGAAGAGATCCGGCTGCTGTCATCCAAGCATCCACCTTCCAGGACAGGTCCAGGCGTCCAGCGGCAGCACAGGCACAGCGGCAAGCAGAAAGAGGAGCGGGCAGGAGGCAGGAGCAGCAGTCAGGTGCACGGACGGTGCACCTGGTCCCAGGCTGTGTCCACACAGCGGAAGCAACGGCGAGTGAGTCTTCCTCCAAGTTCCTGGACCTGGTCCCAATGCATTGCGGGGGTGGGCGGGCGGTTGGGTCGTAATTGCAGCCTGCTGTGAGCCAGGCCTGGTTGACTAGTCCTAGACTGTCTGTCTAAATGGCTGGCAGTCTGTGCTACATACTGCGTGGGCTGTGTGTGTTATGTACGGTGTGGGCTGTGTGTGTTATATACAGTGTGGGCTGTTATATACGGCGTGGGTTGTGTGTGTTATAAACTGCGTGGGCTGTGTGTGTTATATACGGTGTGGGCTGTTATACACGGTGTGGGCTGTTATATACGGCGTGGGCTGTTATATACGGCATGGGCTGTTATATACGGCGTGGGCTGCGTGTGCACACGCAGCCCACGCCGTATATAACAGCCCACGCCGTATATAACAGCCCACGCCGTATATAACAGCCCACACCGTATATAACACACTGTGTTATATACGGTCTGGGCTGTTATATACGGCGTGGGTTGTGTTATATACTGCGTGGGCTGTTATATGCTTCGTGGGCTGTGTTATTTACTACATGGCTGTTCTATATACTACGTGGGCTGTGTTATATAATATGTGGCTGTGCTATATACTATATGGGCTGTTATATGCTACGTGGGATGTGCTGTATTATACTACATGGCTGTTCTATATACTACGTGGGCCGTGTTATATACTACATGGCTGTGTTATATGCTACGTGGCTTTGCTATATACTACATGGCTGTGTATATATGTAATCATGAATCGTGGTATGTGTTAAAGGGGGGGCCCACTGAGACTCTTTCGCCCGGGGCCCTCAAAAACCTGGAGCCGGCCCTGGGTAAAGGTTCCCTTTCAACTTGCTCCAGTGCAGGCTTCGGCCTACACTCTGCTCTTCCTGCTGACCCTGGGCTCTAACACCGCCAGTTTGTGCCCGAAAGTGCTAGCTGCACAGAGAAAAACACCCGCCAATGTGTCAGTGGGGTTCAGCACCGCCAGCTGTTCCCCTGCTGTGTAGCTGGCAACGTGTCCTGCAAATGCCACGCAGACACAAAGCTGCCTCCAGTGCAGGCTTCGGCCTACACTATGCTCCCTCTACTCCTCCTGCTGACCCTGGGCTCTAGCAACGCCAGTTGGGGCCCAGAAGTGCTGGCTGCACAGAGCCAAACACCTCGCCAATGTGTCAGTGGGGTTCAGCAACGCCAGCTGTTCCCCTGCTGTGTAGCCGGCATCGTGTCCTGCAAAAGCCACGCAGACACAAGAACTTAAATAGAAGGGAACCTGTCCCCCCCCAGGCGTTTGTATGTATAACAGCCACCTTGTACAGCAGTAATGCTGCATTTGTACAAGGTGGCTCACTAAGTGATTCTCCTTGCACACGTCGAACTCAACACGTCTATAATGTGTCCCCCGAGACCATTAAAACGTCCCTGAGGTGTAACTTTCCTTTGTAATGACACGCAGTGACCCCCTTGGTAGCGCAGCCCTTCTTCTGACATCATTGTTTGGTTGCCTGCGCCTCTGCGGCCACCCTGCCCCACACGACGCCCCTCGGTGTCTTATTTATTTTGACTGCGAGGGTGTGATTGACGGGCATGAGCAGTGCATATCTTCGCCAGGCTGTCACTCATCTCCTTTCGCCTTCCTCAGACTTTGCGGCCTCATGGCCGTGGCATGCGATAAGGGATCAGCTGGCGCCGCACAGTCTTAAGCAGGTGTAAGGACCCGAGTGAGAGGCGAACATATGCACTGCGCAAGGCCATGAATTCCAGCCCCGCAGTGTTTTAACAATGTAAAGACACTGCTGGGCTGGGATTCATGGGCATCGCGAACCGCACCAGCCGACATGAAATGATGTCAGAAGACGGACAGCGCATGGCCAAGGGATAACGCAACAGCGCAGACTCCTGTACATCAAAATGCGATGCTCAGTAGGCCGCGCCAAGCACCAAGTTGGTATTTTTGCCAGCTGTGCTGCGTCTCATTACGAAGGGAACTCCCGCCTACAAGACATATTTACTGTATAAGGGCCAAAATGTTGTACGTGTTACATTCAGCTTGTGCAAGGAACAAAATTAAAAGAGCAACTTTTGACTTGTGCAGCACTACTGCTGCATAAGGTGTGGCTCTTCTAGTTTGTAACACCTGAGGTGGGGTTCAAGGTTACCTTTAAAATTGGTTCAATTAGGCTTCGGCCTACACTCTGCTCCCTCTGCTCCTGCTGACCCTGGGCTCTAACAACGCCAGTTGGTGCCCGGAAGTGCTGGCTGCACAGAGAAAAACACCCGCCAATGTGTCAGTGGGGTTCAGCACCGCCAGCTGTTCCCCCACTGTGTAGCTGGCAACGTGTCCTGCAAACGCCACGCAGACACAAAGCTGCCACCAGTGCAGGCTTCGGCCTACATTATGCTCCCTCTCCTCCTGCTGACCCTGGGCTCTATCACCACCAGTTGGCGCCCGGAAGTGCTAGCTGCACAGAGCAAAATACCCGCCAATGTGTCAGTGGGGTTCAGCACCGCCAGCTGTTCCCCCGCTGTGTAGCCGGCAACGTGTCCTGCAAAAGCCACGCAGACACAAGAACTGAAATTGAAGGAAACTTGTCCCCCTACCCCAGGCATTGGCATGTATAACAGCCACTTTGTACAGCAGTAATGCTGCATTTGTACAAGGTGGCTCATTAAGTTACTCTCCTTGCACACGCCAAACGCAACACGTCTAAAATGTGTCCCCCGAGACCATTAAACCGTCCCTGAGGTGTGACTTTCCTTTGTAATGACACGCTGCAACCCCCTTGGTAGCGCTGCCCGTCTTCTCACATCATTGTTTGGCTGGCTGCGCTTCTGCGGCCGCCCTGCCCGACACAACGCCCCTCAGTGTCTTATTTATTTTGACTGCGAGGGTGTGATTGACGGGCATGAGCAGTGCATATCTTCGCCTGTTGTCACTCATCTCCTTCCGCCTTCTTCAGACTGTACAGCTTCATGGCCATGGCATGTGATAAGGGATCCGCTGACGCCGCACAGTCTGTAGCAAGTGTAAGGACACGAGTGAGAGGCGAACATATGTACTGCGCAAGGCCATGAATCCCAGCCCCGCAGTGTGAAACAATGTAAAGACACTGCTGGGCTGGGATTCATGGGCATCGCGAACCGCACCAGCCGACATGAAATGATGTCAGAAGATGGACTGCACAAACAGCGCATGGCCAAGGGATAACACAACAGCGCAGACTCCTGTACAGCTAATAACAATGCTCAGGAGACTGCGCCCAGCACCAAGGTGGGATTTTTGACAGCTGGGCTGCGTCTCATTAAGAAGGAAAGTTACGCCTCCAAGACAGTTTGACTGTATAAGGGGCTAAATGTTATACGTGTTTCATTCAGCGTCTGCAAGATTCAAAACTTAAAGAGCAACCTTTGACTTGTGCAGCATTACAGCTGCACAAGGTGTGGCTCTTCTAGTTTGAAACACCTGAGGGGGGGTTAAAGGTTACCTTTAAAATTGGTTCAATTAGGCTTCGGCCTACACTCTGCTCCTCCCGCAGAGCCTGGGCTCTAACACCGCCAGTTGGGGCCCAGAAGTGCTGGCTGCACAGAGCCAAACACCTTGCCAATGTGTCAGTGGGGTTCAGCAACGCAAGCTGTTCCCCTGCTGTGTAGCCGGCAACGTGTCCTGCAAAAGCCACGCAGACACAAAGCTGCCGCCAGTGCAGGCTTCGGCCTACACTATGCTCCCTCTACTCCTCCTGCTGACCCTGGGCTCTAACACTGCCAGTTGGGGCCCAGAAGTGCTGGCTGCACAGAGCCAAACACCTCGCCAATGTGTCAGTGGGGTTCAGCAACGCAAGCTGTTCCCCTGCTGTGTAGCCGGCTACGTGTCCTGCAAAAGCCACGCAGACACAAAGCTACCGCCAGTGCAGGCTTCGGCCTACACTCTGCTCCCTCTACTCCTCCTGCTGACCCTGGGCTCTAACAACGCCAGTTGGGGCCCGGAAGTGCTGGCTGCACAGAGCCAAACACCTCGCCAATGTGTCAGTGGGGTTCAGCAACGCCAGCTGTTCCCCTGCTGTGTAGCTGGCAACGTGTCCTGCAAAAGCCACGCAGACACAAGAACTGAAATTGAAGGGAACCTGTCCCCCCCCCCCAGGCGTTTGTATGTATTACAGCCACCTTGTACAGCAGTCATGCTGCATTTGTGCAAGGTGGCTCATAAACTTATTCTCCTTGCACACGTGGAACTGAACACGTCTAAAATGTGTCCCCTGAGACCATTAAAACGTCCCTCAGGTGTGACTTTCCTTTGTAATGACACCCTGCACCCCCCTTGGTAGCGCTGCCCGTCTTCTCACATCATTGTTTGGCTGGCTGCGCCTCTGTGGCCGCCCTGCCCGACACAACGCCCCTCGGTGTCTTATTTATTTTGACTGCGAGGGTGTGATTGACGGGCATGAGCAGTGCATATCTTCGCCTGTCACTCATCTCCTTCCGCCTTCTTCAGACTGTGCGGCTTCATGGCCGTGGCATGCAATAAGGGATCAGCTGACGGCGCACAGTCTGAAGCAGGTGTACGGACACGAGTGAGAGGCGAACATATGTACTGCGCAAGGCCATGAATCCCAGCCCTGCAGTGTGAAACAATGTAAAGACACTGATGGGCTGGGATTCATGGGCATCGCGAACCGCACCAGCCGACATGAAATGATGTCAGAAGACGGGCTGCACAAACAGCGCATGGCCAAGGGATAACACAACAGCGCAGACTCCTGTACAGCTAATAACAACGCTCAGGAGACTGCGCCCAGCACCAAGGTGGGATTTTTGACAGCTGGGCTGCGTCTCATTAAGAAGGAAAGTCACGCCTCCAAGACAGTTTGACTGTATAAGGGGCTAAATGTTATACGTGTTTCATTCAGCGTCTGCAAGATTCAAAACTTAAAGAGCAACCTTTGACGTGTGCAGCATTACAGCTGCACAAGGTGTGGCTCTTCTAGTTTGAAACACCTGAGGGGGGTTAAAGGTTACCTTTAAAATTGGTTCAATTAGGCTTTGGCCTACACTCTGCTCCTCCCGCAGAGCCTGGCTCTAACACCGCCAGTTGGGGCCCAGAAGTGCTGGCTGCACAGAGCCAAACACCTCGCCAATGTGTCAGTGGGGTTCAGCAACGCAAGCTGTTCCCCTGCTGTGCAGCCGGCAGCGTGTCCTGCAAAAGCCACGCAGACACAAAGCTGCCGCCAGTGCAGGCTTCGGCCTACACTATGCTCCCTGTACTCCTCCTGCTGACCCTGGGCTCTAACACCGCCAGTTAGGGCCCAGAAGTGCTGGCTGCACAGAGCCAAACACCTCGCCAATGTGTCAGTGGGGTTCAGCAACGCAAGCTGTTCCCCTGCTGTGTAGCTGGCAACGTGTCCTGCAAAAGCCACGCAGACACAAGAACTGAAATTGAAGGGAAGCTGTCCCCCCCCTCCAGGCGTTTGTATGTATTACAGCCACCTTGTACAGCAGTCATGCTGCATTTGTGCAAGGTGGCTCATAAACTTATTCTCCTTGCACACGTGGAACTGAACACATCTAAAATGTGTCCCCTGAGACCATTAAAACATCCCTCAGGTGTGACTTTCCTTTGTAATGACACCCTGCACCCCCCTTGGTAGCGCTGCCCGTCTTCTCACCTCATTGTTTGGCTGGCTGCGCCTCTGCGGCCGCCCTGCCCGACACAACGCCCCTCGGTATCTTATTTATTTTGACTGCGAGGGTGTGATTGACAGGCATGAGCAGTGCATATCTTCGCCTGTCACTCATCTCCTTCCGCCTTCTTCAGACTGTGCGGCTTCATGGCCGTGGCATGCAATAAGGGATCAGCTGACGCCGCACAGTCTGAAGCAGGTGTAAGGACCCGAGTGAGAGGCGAACATATGTACTGCGCAAGGCCATGAATCCCAGCCCCGCAGTGTTTTAACAATGTAAAGACACTGCTGGGCTGGGATTCATGGGCATCGCGAACCGCACCAGCCGACATGAAATGATGTCAGAAGATGGACTGCACAAACAGCGCATGGCCAAGGGATAACACAACAGCGCAGACTCCTGTACAGCTAATAACAATGCTCAGGAGACTGCGCCCAGCACCAAGGTGGGATTTTTGACAGCTGGGCTGCGTCTCATTAAGAAGGAAAGTTACGCCTCCAAGACAGTTTGACTGTATAAGGGGCTAAATGTTATACGTGTTTCATTCAGCGTCTGCAAGATTCAAAACTTAAAGAGCAACCTTTGACTTGTGCAGCATTACAGCTGCACAAGGTGTGGCTCTTCTAGTTTGAAACACCTGAGGGGGGGTTAAAGGTTACCTTTAAAATTGGTTCAATTAGGCTTCGGCCTACACTCTGCTCCTCCCGCAGAGCCTGGGCTCTAACACCGCCAGTTGGGGCCCAGAAGTGCTGGCTGCACAGAGCCAAACACCTTGCCAATGTGTCAGTGGGGTTCAGCAACGCAAGCTGTTCCCCTGCTGTGTAGCCGGCAACGTGTCCTGCAAAAGCCACGCAGACACAAAGCTGCCGCCAGTGCAGGCTTCGGCCTACACTATGCTCCCTCTACTCCTCCTGCTGACCCTGGGCTCTAACACTGCCAGTTGGGGCCCAGAAGTGCTGGCTGCACAGAGCCAAACACCTCGCCAATGTGTCAGTGGGGTTCAGCAACGCAAGCTGTTCCCCTGCTGTGTAGCCGGCTACGTGTCCTGCAAAAGCCACGCAGACACAAAGCTACCGCCAGTGCAGGCTTCGGCCTACACTCTGCTCCCTCTACTCCTCCTGCTGACCCTGGGCTCTAACAACGCCAGTTGGGGCCCGGAAGTGCTGGCTGCACAGAGCCAAACACCTCGCCAATGTGTCAGTGGGGTTCAGCAACGCCAGCTGTTCCCCTGCTGTGTAGCTGGCAACGTGTCCTGCAAAAGCCACGCAGACACAAGAACTGAAATTGAAGGGAACCTGTCCCCCCCCCCCAGGCGTTTGTATGTATTACAGCCACCTTGTACAGCAGTCATGCTGCATTTGTGCAAGGTGGCTCATAAACTTATTCTCCTTGCACACGTGGAACTGAACACGTCTAAAATGTGTCCCCTGAGACCATTAAAACGTCCCTCAGGTGTGACTTTCCTTTGTAATGACACCCTGCACCCCCCTTGGTAGCGCTGCCCGTCTTCTCACATCATTGTTTGGCTGGCTGCGCCTCTGTGGCCGCCCTGCCCGACACAACGCCCCTCGGTGTCTTATTTATTTTGACTGCGAGGGTGTGATTGACGGGCATGAGCAGTGCATATCTTCGCCTGTCACTCATCTCCTTCCGCCTTCTTCAGACTGTGCGGCTTCATGGCCGTGGCATGCAATAAGGGATCAGCTGACGGCGCACAGTCTGAAGCAGGTGTACGGACACGAGTGAGAGGCGAACATATGTACTGCGCAAGGCCATGAATCCCAGCCCTGCAGTGTGAAACAATGTAAAGACACTGATGGGCTGGGATTCATGGGCATCGCGAACCGCACCAGCCGACATGAAATGATGTCAGAAGACGGGCTGCACAAACAGCGCATGGCCAAGGGATAACACAACAGCGCAGACTCCAGTACAGCTAATAACAACGCTCAGGAGACTGCGCCCAGCACCAAGGTGGGATTTTTGACAGCTGGGCTGCGTCTCATTAAGAAGGAAAGTCACGCCTCCAAGACAGTTTGACTGTATAAGGGGCTAAATGTTATACGTGTTTCATTCAGCGTCTGCAAGATTCAAAACTTAAAGAGCAACCTTTGACGTGTGCAGCATTACAGCTGCACAAGGTGTGGCTCTTCTAGTTTGAAACACCTGAGGGGGGTTAAAGGTTACCTTTAAAATTGGTTCAATTAGGCTTTGGCCTACACTCTGCTCCTCCCGCAGAGCCTGGCTCTAACACCGCCAGTTGGGGCCCAGAAGTGCTGGCTGCACAGAGCCAAACACCTCGCCAATGTGTCAGTGGGGTTCAGCAACGCAAGCTGTTCCCCTGCTGTGCAGCCGGCAGCGTGTCCTGCAAAAGCCACGCAGACACAAAGCTGCCGCCAGTGCAGGCTTCGGCCTACACTATGCTCCCTGTACTCCTCCTGCTGACCCTGGGCTCTAACACCGCCAGTTAGGGCCCAGAAGTGCTGGCTGCACAGAGCCAAACACCTCGCCAATGTGTCAGTGGGGTTCAGCAACGCAAGCTGTTCCCCTGCTGTGTAGCTGGCAACGTGTCCTGCAAAAGCCACGCAGACACAAGAACTGAAATTGAAGGGAAGCTGTCCCCCCCCTCCAGGCGTTTGTATGTATTACAGCCACCTTGTACAGCAGTCATGCTGCATTTGTGCAAGGTGGCTCATAAACTTATTCTCCTTGCACACGTGGAACTGAACACATCTAAAATGTGTCCCCTGAGACCATTAAAACATCCCTCAGGTGTGACTTTCCTTTGTAATGACACCCTGCACCCCCCTTGGTAGCGCTGCCCGTCTTCTCACCTCATTGTTTGGCTGGCTGCGCCTCTGCGGCCGCCCTGCCCGACACAACGCCCCTCGGTATCTTATTTATTTTGACTGCGAGGGTGTGATTGACAGGCATGAGCAGTGCATATCTTCGCCTGTCACTCATCTCCTTCCGCCTTCTTCAGACTGTGCGGCTTCATGGCCGTGGCATGCAATAAGGGATCAGCTGACGCCGCACAGTCTGAAGCAGGTGTAAGGACCCGAGTGAGAGGCGAACATATGTACTGCGCAAGGCCATGAATCCCAGCCCCGCAGTGTTTTAACAATGTAAAGACACTGCTGGGCTGGGATTCATGGGCATCGCGAACCGCACCAGCCGACATGAAATGATGTCAGAAGACGGACAGCGCATGGCCAAGGGATAACGCAACAGCGCAGACTCCTGTACAGCAAAATGCGATGCTCAGGAGGCCGCACCAAGCACCAAGGTGGTATTTTTGCCAGCTGTGCTGCGTCTCATTAAGAAGGGAACTCCCTCCTCCAAGACAGTTTTGACTGTATAAAGGCCTAAATGTGGTACGTGTTTCACTCAGCGTGTGCAAGGAACAAAATTAAAAGAGCAACCTTTGACTTGGGCAGCATTACTGCTGCCCAAGGTGTGGCTCTTCTAGTTTGTAACACCTGAGGGGGGGTTAAAGGTTACCTTTAAAATTGGTTCAATTAGGCTTCGGCCTACACTATGCTCCCTCTCCTCCTGCTGTCCCTGGGCTCTAACACTGCCAGTTGGTGCCCGGAAGTGGTGGCTGCACAGAGCAAAACACCCGCCACTCTGTCAGTGGGGTACAGCACCGCCAGCTGTTCCCCTGCTGTGTAGCTGGCAACGTGTCCTGCAAATGCCACGCAGACACAACAGACCTCCAAATGCCTCCAGTGCAAGCTTCGGCCTACACTCTCCTCCCCCTGCTGACCCTTTGCTCCAAACCCACTAGTTGGGGCTGTAAGAAGACAAGCTTGAATAGGTCCCCATCCTGGTTCCAGTACCGTCAGCTGGTTCCAGGCAGAGCCTTTGGCTTAGGTGCCTCCCTCTGGGTATCCGAGTTCCACCAACGTCAGGTGGTCCTTGGTAGTGCTTTCAGGCACGGGTACCTCCTGCTTAGTAACCGGGTTCCAGTAACGTCAGCTGGTCCTCGGTAGTTCCATTGGCTCTTGGACCTTCGGCTACCCATCCGGGTTCCAGTACCGTCAGCTGGTTCTCGGCAGTGTCTTTTGCTCTTGTACCTTCTGCTCCCCATCCTGGTTCCAGTACCGTCAGCTGGTTCCGGGCAGAGCCTTTGGCTTAGGTGCCTCCTTCTGGGTATCCGAGTTCCACCAACGTCAGGTGGTCCTTGGTAGGGCTTTCAGGCACGGGTACCTGCTGCTTAGTAACCGGGTTCCAGTAACGTCAGCTGGTCCTCGGTAGTTCCATTGGCTCTTGGACCTTCGGGTAGCCATCCGAGTTCCAGTTCCATCAGCTGTTTCTCGGCATTTTCTCAGCCTTCTTGTACCTTCTGCTACATTTCCAAGTTCAAGACCCTAAAGACGACGACCCGGAAGACCACCCCTAAGATGACGACGACACCAGAGACGACAACCACTGAGATGATGACGACCCTGGAGACGATGACCCTGAAGACCACCCCGATGACGACGACCCTGGAGACGACGACCCTGGAGACGACGACGACATGGGAGACCGAGAAGCAGAAGAACAAGAGGCTGCAGAACAAAGAGCAGAAGAACATTAAGCATAACACAAAATATCAGAGCAAATGATATTATCTAAATTATAAGCAGAAGAAGACTAAGCAGTGTATGGGGGTGAGTCCGTTCCTCCTCGTGGTGCCCCTGGATAAAGCCTGATGCTGCAGGCCAAACTGAACGCGGACAAATGTAACTCTTTTGTGACAGGCAGAACGGAAGGTGTAATCTTCAAACTTTTATAGATAACAACTACGGGAATGCCTGTCACAAATAAGAATATGATGAAGAACTTGAATATGAAGAAGAATAAGAGTTAAATAAAAAGAATATGAACAATGTAACAAAAAAAAATTATAGGTAGAAGATGAAGAAAAAGATGAATAAGGTGAAGAAGAACTTGATGTCAAAGATGCTGATGATGATGAAGAAGAAAGTGTGGGAGAAGTAAAAAAGAGGGTGAAGGGCGTGGAAGTAGTGAAACATCAATATCTGACAAAATAAAAAAAATCTTAACGTAGTTAATATCTTTGTAACTCCAAACGTCTTAAATTTTTTTTTTAATTCCTGCTATTCCATTTGATTGGGCTAAACCTCTATGCCTTTAATGTCTCCGCCACCTCCCCCAATACATCCTACATTATTCTTAGTTGTTTTCCTTCATGTAGAATGAACCTACAAGGAAAGAAAGGGTTTATTTTAATTCCGATATTTTCGTCCCATTGACTTGCATTGGTATCGGGTATCGGAATCGGCGAGATCCGATACTTTGACGGTATCGGCCGATACTTTCCGATACCGATACTTTCCGATATCGGAAGGTATCGCTCAACACTAGTAATGACCAGATCAGAAGCAGCTGAAAATGGAGCTGTAAGTTTCTGACAAGGATAGAAAGGTTTGCTAACCTCTACAGCACCAAAGGAAACCAAATCCATTTAATATGGGACACAACCACACAGACTAAATGGAAGATTTGCAATTCACAATACGTAGTGATCTTCCAAACCCAGATCTCAAAGGAGTACGTGACACACTTGTGACAGTTATATTTCTCACTACAACACTATTCCATGTTCAGGGGTACATTTTTTATGATATATAATACTCCAAAAAAGTGTTAAAATGTTCTCCTATGTTAAATTTCTCACACATGCACTATGTTAGGGTTGGCGGATTACACTAAATAAAATCTAAGATGAAGTGCAATCGCAACCCGGGGTCCACTGTGTAGAGAAGAACCCTGCTGTTAGTGAACAATGGTGGAGCACAACATTAAGCATCACCTAGAACACACTGAGCTAACGTTACTCAGTGTGAATGGAACACTGAGTACCAAGCTCAGTTAATTCACCGAGAGGTACAAACATAAATGACACTAACGTGCCCACATGCATCGCTGAGAGCGTTTATACGCTAGGCTCCAATCAGGGGCTGCCACATCATTAGAGCAGCTAACATCCAACCAGCAATGAGAAGCTGCCACATGTCATGGAAATGCTCAGTAAGGTGATCTCTGGACTTAGAGTCCAGAGCACAAAACTGCACCTGCGTATCACTGGTTGCCACAGACGAGGCCACAGACCAGCAGTAACCAAATGTATACTATGAGCAAGATGCTAGCACCAACATTTGTGCTGAGCAGCAATCGGAGTGGCCAGACCTGAATGGGAGACCAACAGAAGCAGATAATGCTTGGGATCTATTCCGCGCAGTGGGAGAATCCTGATGCTTCACACACAATTCCTTCTTCTGAGATAGATTTCATTATTATTTAACCCTCAAAAGACAAATATATTGGTATTGTATTGCCCATCCATACAGTATTATGTATTCTGGGGTACATTTTGTTAGTATATAACCCTCAAAAACCTTGTTTAAAAATATATTGGTATTATATTGCTTAACCATTAATTTTTTACATACTCTTGGGTAGACTTCGGTGGTATTTAAGCCTCAAAAAACTTGTTAAGAAATATATTGGTATTATATTTCTTATTCATAGGGTATTATGTGGGCCCCTGAGGTCCAGTTGCCACAGAGGTACTGCACCTCGGACGAGATGTGGAGCTCCGCTCTCAGTTTAGAGGGGTTGTCATTGAAACAGTAGGAGGAGTCAGGAAAAGTCTAGAAAGTTAGGCAGTCTGTGAGAAAGCGTGGGGCAGAGAAGATGTGAGAGAGAGTTGGAGCTGGGGACTTGAGCAGTGAGGAGCTCATACCAGCACGAGAGGACAGAAAGAGAGAAAAAGGATGATAGAGAAGCTCCTGACAGAAAGAAGAGCGAGAAGGGGTCCTAGGGGCACGTGTAGTGAGGAATCCACCCTTGGGGCCCGCATCCACCAACTATAGTTGGGTGGAGGGACCAGGTTACAGTGGGGGAAGTGGCCCCCAAGAATAGTGAAGAACTACAAGGCTCAGCTAGCAAGCCGTAGGCTGTGGTATCTGTATGTGCCACAGCCACATCCACACACATTTGCTGAAAAGGCAGCCACATGGGATCCAGGGGACCCAGAGGATGTTGCTCAACAAGATCCGAGGCTGCTGGCTTGGGACACTGTGTGTGAAGGTGCAGGGCAGGAGAGGCGGGAGCCAGCGCAGTGACAAGGCCAGGGAAGGAACATAAGAAGAGTGTTCTGGCAAAGTGGACCCCGAATTACCTGAGAGCTGGTTGGATCACAGACCAAGAGAACACAGCACCCGGCTGGGACTGCATTTAAAAACCATGAGTAAAAGTGTGGAAGCTGCACTCTGCTGTGTCCTCTGAATTATTACTGCGTCACCTGCCCTGCATCACAATATTCACCACCATTGACTTTAATACCTTAACTGCCCTGGGTCTTAGCTCTACCCGTGGAGAGCTGAAACATCTCTGCTGTGTCATCATCTGCCCCAGAGGACCTGATCCGCAGTGTTGGCCACCTTCTTATTGCCGAATACCATGGATGGCATCACGAACTATCCCCCATAAGCTTTATTTCCCCTTTATTTCACTTTTATTGGATGCCCAGGGCCACAGACCGGGTCACTGCTGCCGTTACAACCCCCTTAAGAACAAACAGACCCGGCCAGAGTACCCCACGGTCCTAGCAGGCGCCCCAATTACATCTTCTTGGGTGAATTTTGGTGGCATCTAATCTTCCAAAAATATTATATTGATCACCCATAGACTATTCCGTGGTCTGGAGTACATTTCGTTGCTATATAACCCTACAAAAACTTGGTAAAAAATATATTGGTATTACACATTATAACGTGTTCTTGAATATATTTTGTTGGTATATAATCCCAAATAAACTTGTTCCAAAATGTACAGTATGCGTATTATATTTCTCATCCATAGACTATTCCATGGTCTGGAGTACATTTCGTTGGTATGTAACCCTCAAAAAAGTTGTTGCAAAATTTATCGGTATTATATTGCTTATCCATTGACTTTTACATATACTTGGGTAGATTTCGGTGGTATGTCAGCCTCAAAAAAAGTGTTAAAAAATTTATCGGTATTATGTTGCTCACCCATGAACTATTCCATAGTCTGGAGTACTTTTCCTTGGTATATAACCCTCAAAAGTGTTTAGCAATTATGAGTCTAAGAGTACCAATACATGACAATTTGAACAGAATGTGTATGAGGTCCTCCTTTTTGTCTAATACCGGGTGTATCTGAGTCCCTTATTTTTAGCTGTTCTTGCTTCTTTCATAAAATATACTGAAATATCCTACTTTTTAATTAAAAAAAATGTTTGTTTACTTAAATTATATATTTTTTCAAAACCTTTTTAAAATCTTGCCTTATACAAGTCATTATACAGGAAAAAATGTTTCTTAACATAACGGCCAGCCTCCACACAATAACTGTGTCAAGGTGTGCGGTTTGTCTCCTTGACAATTAGCTTCAGCATAGTCTGTTTCCACTTCGCCGTGGCAGTACTGCAGAGATCTAGCTTCTGGCTTATGTTGACAACATGCTATGAGATAGCACATCAGAGATGGAGGATGAAGAGAAGCAGGAAGGGGTGCAGGAACTAGTGTAGGAGGTGGCGGAAATCCTAATAGAAATAGGGCCAGCAATCCTTGTCTTTGGTAGCACATATGCCGTGTCAGGGTGGGACTCAACCCCTTCACCATGTTCACCTAGTTTGCCATCAGGGAAATGTAGCATCCTTGGCCACAAGCACTTGCCCATGTTTCAGTCGTTAAGTGGACAATCCCAGTAAACCCATTGGTAAGCCACAGGTAATGCTCCAGGACAAGTGATGGTACAAGGCGGGGACATCACAACAGGAAATATAGTGGCGGCTGGGGACTGTGTACATTTCCTTGGTATATAACCCTCAAAAAACATGTTTATTATTATTATTATTATTATTATTATTATTATTATTATTTATTTATATAGCACCATTAATTCCATGGTGCTGTACATGGGAAGCGGTTACATACAGGGTTATAGATATCATTAACAGTAAACAAATTTACAATGACAGACTGGTACAGAGGGGAGAGGACCCTGTCTGTTGTGAACTCTGTTTTTGGGCTCCCTCTTGTGGTCACAAGTGGTACTGTGTGAGTGCTGTCTTTGGGCTCCCTCTGGTGGCTCTTTGTGTCTTTCTGCAGGTCTGAGGCGGATCAGCTGTCTCGTTATCTGTTAGCTGGTTTCCTATTTAGCTCACCTGGACTTTCAGTGTTTGCCTGCTGTCGATGTATTCAGTGCTATCTTGATCTCTCCTGAATTCCTTCGCTATCAGTCTCTTCAAGAGAAGCTAAGTTTTCTGTTTGGTTATTTTTTGCTCATTAGTGTTCAATATGTTTCTTGGTTATTTACTTGTCCTTGTCCAGCTTGCTAATATGTGATTTCCTTGCTTGCTGGTAGCTCTACGGGGCTGAGTTTCTCCCCTCACACCGTTAGTTGGTGTGGGGGTTCTTGAATTCTCAGCGTGGATATTTTGTATAGGGTTTTTTACTGACCGCACAGTTCCCTGCCTGTCTTCTGCTATCTAGTATTAGTGGGCCTCATTTGCTGAATCTGTTTTCATTTCTACATTTTGTATTTTCCCCTTACCTCACCGTTAATATTTGTTGGGGGCTTACTATATCTTTGGGGTCATTTCTCTGAGGCAAGTGAGGTCTTACTTTCTCTATAGGGGTAGCAAGTTTCTCAGGCTGCGTCGAGACGTCCAGGAATTTAGGCACGTTCACCGGCTACCTTCAGTGTGTTTGGTTAGGATCAGGTTTTGCGGTCAGTTCAGTTACCACCTCCCTAGAGCTCGTTCTATGTTGAGTAACTTAGCTAGTTCATTCTGTGATCCTCAGCCACTAAGGATCATAACAGTACAGCAGGCCATAAAGTGTTTAATGCATCGCAGAAGTGGGATAAGAGAAGTCCTGAGTACAATTTTTTTTTTTTTCCTCTCCCTTTGCTGCAGTCTGTCCAGCTTCTCTCATCCACTTAATCTCTGGGTGGCTTTGAGTTCAGCTGCAGACATGGATGTTCAGAGTCTGACTTCTAGTGTGGATCATCTTGCTGCAAGGGTGCAAAGCATTCAGGATTTTGTTGTTCACAGTCCTATGTCTGAGCCAAAAGTACCTATTCCTGAGTTGTTTTCTGGAGATAGATCTAGGTTTCTGAATTTTAAGAATAATTGTAAATTATTTCTTTCTTTGAGACCTGGTTCCTCTGGTGATTCCGCTCAGCAAGTTAGAATTGTTATCTCCCTGTTACGTGGCGACCCTCAAGATTGGGCTTTCTCCCTGGCGCCAGGAGATCCTGCATTGCTGAATGTGGATGCGTTTTTTCTGGCGCTTGGTTTGCTTTATGAGGAACCTAATCTTGAGAACCAGGCAGAAAAGGCCTTGCTGGCTCTCTCTCAGGGCCAGGATGAAGCTGAGGTGTATTGTCAAAAATTTCAGAAATGGTCGGTGCTTACTCAATGGAATGAGTGTGCCCTGGCTGCAAATTTCAGAGAAGGTCTTTCTGAAGCCATTAAGAATGTTATGGTGGGGTTCCCCACGCCTGCAAGTCTGAATGACTCAATGGCTTTGGCCATTCAGATTGATCGGCGTTTGCGGGAGCGCAAATCTGCGCACCATCTGGCGGTGTTTTCTGAACAGAGACCTGAGTCTATGCAATGTGACCGAATTCTGACCAGAATTGAGCGGCAAAATCATAGACGTCAAAATGGGTTGTGCTTTTACTGTGGTGATTCAACTCATGTTATCTCAGCATGCTCTAAGCGCGTAAAAAAAAATCGCTAAATCTGTCACCGTTGGTACTATACAGCCTAAATTCATTTTGTCTGTTACTTTAATTTGTTCTTTGTCATCCTACTCGGTTATGGCTTTTGTGGATTCAGGTGCTGCCCTGAACCTGATAGGTTTGTTGTTTGCCAGGCGCTGTGGTTTTGTTCTGGAGCCTTTAGAATTCCCTATTCCACTGAGGGGAATTGATGCTACACCATTGGCTGAGAATAAGCCTCAGTATTGGACTCAAGTGACCATGTGCATGACTCCTGTACATCAGGAGGTGATTCGCTTTCTTGTGCTGCATAATTTGCATGATGTTGTCGTTTTGGGTCTACCATGGCTGCAGGCCCATAATCCAGTTCTGGATTGGAAAGCTATGTCTGTTTCAAGTTGGGGTTGCCAGGGGATTCATGGCGATGCTCCTTTGGTGTCAATTGCTTCTTCCACTCCTTCTGAGGTCCCTGAGTTTTTGTCGGACTACCAGGATGTATTTGATGAGTCCAGATCCGGTGCCCTGCCTCCTCACAGGGATTGTGATTGTGCTATAAATTTGATTCCTGGTAGTAAGTTCCCTAAGGGACGACTTTTTAATTTGTCTGTACCAGAACATGCCGCGATGCGGAGTTATATAAAGGAGTCTTTAGAGAAGGGACATATTCGCCCGTCCTCCTCCCCTCTTGGTGCAGGATTCTTTTTTGTGGCCAAAAAGGATGGTTCTCTGAGACCTTGTATAGATTATCGTCTTCTAAATAAAATCACGGTCAAATTTCAGTATCCTTTGCCATTATTATCTGATCTGTTTGCTCGGATTAAGGGGTCCATTTGGTTCACCAAGATAGATCTTCGTGGTGCGTATAACCTTGTGCGTATTAAGCAGGGGGATGAATGGAAAACAGCATTTAATACGCCCGAAGGCCATTTTGAGTACTTGGTGATGCCTTTTGGACTCTCTAATGCTCCTTCTGTGTTCCAGTCCTTCATGCATGACATCTTCCGAGAATATCTGGATAAATTTATGATTGTGTATCTGGATGGCATTTTGGTCTTTTCTGAGGACTGGGAGTCCCATGTGAAGCAGGTCAGGATGGTATTTCAGGTCCTGCGTGCTAATGCCTTATTTGTGAAGGGCTCAAAGTGTCTCTTCGGAGTACAGAAGGTTTCCTTTTTGGGTTTTATTTATTCTCCTTCTACTATTGAGATGGACCCAGTCAAGGTCCAGGCTATTCATGACTGGACTCAGCCTACATCTGTTAAGAGTCTTCAGAAGTTCTTGGGTTTTGCTAATTTATACCGTCGCTTCATTGCTAATTTTTCTGGCGTGGTTAAACCCTTGACGGATTTGACCAAGAAGGGTTCTGATGTGACTAATTGGTCTCTTGCGGCCGTGGAAGCCTTTCGGGAGCTGAAGCGCCGGTTTTCTTCGGCTCCAGTTTTGTGTCAGCCTGATGTCTCTCTTCCTTTTCAGGTTGAGGTTGATGCTTCTGAGATTGGAGCAAGGGCTGTTTTGTCACAGAGAAGCTCTGATTGCTGTGTGATGAAACCTTGTGCTTTCTTTTCAAGAAAGTTTTCGCCTGCCGAGCGGAATTATGATGTTGGTAATCGGGAGCTGTTGGCTATGAAGTGGGCATTTGAGGAGTGGCGACATTGGCTTGAGGGAGCTAAGCATCGTGTGGTGGTCTTGACTGATCACAAAAATCTGATTTATCTCGAGTCTGCCAAGCGGCTGAATCCTAGACAGGCTCGTTGGTCGTTGTTTTTCTCCTGTTTCGATTTCGTGGTCTCGTACCTGCCTGGTTCGAAGAACGTGAAGGCTGATGCTCTTTCTAGGAGTTTTGTGCCTGACTCTTCGGGAGTTTCAGAGCCGGCTGGTATCCTCAGAGAAGGAGTGATTTTGTCTGCCATTTCCCCAGATTTGCGACGAGTGCTGCAGAAATTTCAGGCGGATAGACCTGACCGTTGCCCACCAGAGAGACTGTTTGTCCCAGATAGATGGACCAGCAGAGTTATTTCCGAGGTTCATTCTTCGGTGTTGGCAGGCCATCCTGGGATTTTTGGTACCAGAAATTTGGTGGCTAGGTCCTTCTGGTGGCCTTCCTTGTCGTGGGATGTGCGTTCCTTTGTGCAGTCCTGTGGGATTTGTGCTCAGGATAAGCCTTGCTGTTCTCGTGCCAGCGGTTTGCTTTTGCCTGTGCCTGTCCCGAAGAGGCTTTGGATGCACATTTCCATGGATTTTATTTCGGATCTTCCAGTCTCTCAGAGAATGTCTGTCATCTGGGTGGTGTGTGATCATTTTTACAAAATGGTCCATTTGGTGCCCTTGCCTAAGTTGCCTTCCTCCTCCGATTTCGTTCCTCTATTTTTTCAGAATGTGGTTCGCTTGCACGGCATCCCTGAAAATATTGTGTCTGACAGAGGATCCCAGTTTGTGTCCAGATTTTGGCAGATCTTTCGTGCTAAGATGGGCATTGATTTGTCTTTTTCGTCGGCCTTCCATCCTCAGACGAATGGCCAAACCGAACGAACTAATCAGACCTTGGAAACTTATTTAAGATGTTTTGTTTCTGCTGATCAGGATGATTGGGTGACTTTTTTGCCATTGGCCGAGTTTGCCCTTAATAATCGGGCTAGTTCTGCTACTTTGGTTTCGCCTTTTTTATGCAATTCTGGTTTCCATCCTCGTTTTTCCTCGGGTCAGGTTGAGCCTTCTGACTCTCCTGGGGTGGATTCTGTCATGGATAGGTTGCAGCAGATTTGGAACCATGGGGTGGACAATTTGAAGTTGTCACAGGAGAAGGCTCAGCGCTTTGCCAATGTCCGTCGCGGTGTGGGTCCCCGACTTCGTGTTGGGGATTTGGTATGGCTGTCTTCTCGGTATGTTCCTATGAAGGTCTCCTCTCCTAAGTTCAAGCCTCGCTTCATCGGTCCTTATAAGATTTTGGAAATCCTTAACCCGGTGTCATTTCGTTTGGACCTCCCAGCGTCGTTTGCCATTCATAACGTGTTCCATAGGTCTTTGTTGCGGAGGTATGTGGTGCCTGTGGTTCCTTCTGTTGAGCCCCCTGCCCCGGTGCTGGCTGAGGGCGAATTGGAGTACGTGGTGGAGAAGATCTTGGATTCTCGTATTTCTAGACGGAGGCTTCAGTATTTGGTTAAGTGGAAGGGCTATGGTCAGGAGGATAATTCCTGGGTTGTCGCCTCTGATGTTCATGCGGCCGATTTGGTTCATGCCTTCCATGTGGCTCATCCTGATCGCCCTGGGGGTTTTGATGAGGGTTCGGTGACCCCTCCTCAAGGGGGGGGTACTGTTGTGAACTCTGTTTTTGGGCTCCCTCTTCTGGTCACAAGTGGTACTGTGTGAGTGCTGTCTTTGGGCTCCCTCTGGTGGCTCTTTGTGTCTTTCTGCAGGTCTGAGGCGGAACAGCTGTCTCGTTATCTGTTAGCTGGTTTCCTATTTAGCTCACCTGGACTTTCAGTGTTTGCCTGCTGTCGATGTATTCAGTGCTATCTTGATCTCTCCTGAATTCCTTCGCTATCAGTCTCTTCAAGAGAAGCTAAGTTTTCTGTTTGGTTATTTTTTGCTCATTAGTGTTCAATATGTTTCTTGGTTATTTACTTGTCCTTGTCCAGCTTGCTAATATGTGATTTCCTTGCTTGCTGGTAGCTCTAGGGGGCTGAGTTTCTCCCCTCACACCGTTAGCTGGTGTGGGGGTTCTTGAATTCTCAGCGTGGATATTTTGTATAGGGTTTTTTACTGACCGCACAGTTCCCTGCCTGTCTTCTGCTATCTAGTATTAGTGGGCCTCATTTGCTGAATCTGTTTTCATTTCTACGTTTTGTATTTTCCCCTTACCTCACCGTTAATATTTGTTGGGGGCTTACTGTATCTTGGGGGCTTGGGGTCATTTCTCTGAGGCAAGTGAGGTCTTACTTTCTCTATAGGGGTAGCAAGTTTCTCAGGCTGCGTCGAGACGTCCAGGAATTTAGGCATGTTCACTGGCTACCTTCAGTGTGTTTGATTAGGATCAGGTTTTGCGGTCAGTCCAGTTACCACCTCCCTAGAGCTTGTTCTATGTTCAGTAACTTAGCTAGTTCATTCTGTGATCCTCAGCCACTAAGGATCATAACACCTGTCCTTGCGGACTTACATTCTTCAGGATAGTGGGGAAGAGACAGGAGGTTGGTGTGCTGCAGCACTGGTGGTGGTGAGGCGGCAGCAGCTCGGGTGGTCGTGGCGGCAGCACGGGTGGTCAGTGACATGGCGGCAGCTCGGGTGGTTGGTGACGTGGTGGCAGCTCGGGTGGTCGGTGACATGGCGGCAGCTCGGGTGGTCGGTGACATGGTGGCAGCTCGGGTGGTCGGTGACATGGCGGCAGCTCGGGCAGTTGGTGAGGCGGCAGAATGGTTATTGCAGGCTGTAGGCTTTCCTGAAGAGATGGGTTTTCAGGTTCCGTCTGAAGGATCCGAGGGTGGTGGATAATCGGACGTGTTGAGGCGTGGAATTCCAGAGGATGGGGGAGATTCGGGAGAAACCTTGGAGGCGGTTGTGTGAGGAACGAATAAGTGTGGAGGAGAGAAGGAGGACTTGGGTGGATCGAAGATTGCATGAGGGAAGATAGTGGGAGATTAGTTCAGAGATATAGGAAGGGGACAGGTTGTGGATGGCTTTGTAGATCAGTGTTAGTAGTTTGAACTGGATTCATTGGGTAATTGGGAGCCAGTGGAGGGATTTGCAGAGGGGTGAAGCAGGGGAGTAGCGAGGAGAGAGGTGGATTAGCCGAGCAGCAGAGTTGAGGACAGACTGGAGTGGTGCAAGGGAGTTAGCGGGGAGGCCACAGAGGAGGGTGTTGCAGTAATCGAGGCGGGAGATGATGAGGGCATGCACAAGAGTTTTAGCAGATTGTGGACTGAAGAAGGGACGGATTCTGGCAATATTTTTGAGTTGGAGGCGACAGGAGGTGGCAAGGGTTTGGACGTGCGGTTTGAAGGACAGGGCAGAATCAAGAGTTAACCCGAGGCAGCGGATTTCAGATGCGGGAGAGAGTGTGATGCTGTTTACTATAATAGATAGTTCAGGAAAGGGGGATACGCGAGATGGGGGAAAGATGGAGTTCAGTTTTGTCTACATTTAGTTTTAGGTAGCGAGAGTTGAAGAAGGAGGATATGTCTGACAGACACCCCTGGATTCTGGACAGAAGAGAGGCGACATCTGAGCCAAAGAGTTAGATCTGAGTGTCATCCGCATATAGGTGGTACTGGAAGCCATGGGACTTTATGAGTTGTCCTAGGCCAAGGGTATAGATGGAAAAAAGTTAGGGCCCTAGGACATAGCCTTGAGGGACTCCAACAGAGAGAGGGCGGGGTGAGGAAGTAGTGTGTGAGTGGGAAACGCTAAATGTGTGGTCAGAAAGGTATGAGGCAATCCAGGACAGGGCAAAGCCTTTGATGCCGAGGGAAGAAAGAATCTGTAGCAGTAGGAGGTGGTCGACTGTGTCGAAAGCAGAGGACAGATCGAGAAGGAGGAGGATGGAGAACTGTCTGTTAGCTTTGGCTGTCAGTAAGTCATTAGTAATTTTGGTCAGAGCAGTTTCGATGGAGTGGTGGGGGCAGAAGCCAGATTGGAGGTTGTCAAGAAGAGAGTTAGATGAGAGGTGGGAGGAAAGTTGACCATGGACATGCTGCTCAAGGAGTTTGGAAGCAAACGGGAGCAGTGATATGGGGCAATACCTGGGCATAGCGGTTGGGTCAAGGTTAGCTTTTTTGAGGATGGGTGTTATGTGGCATGTTTGAAGGCATGTTTGAAAGTACCAGAAGATACCGATAGGTTGAAGAGATGGGTTAGGGCTGGAATGAGCATGTTAGTGAGGTTGGGGAGCAAGTGG
Organism: Ranitomeya variabilis; assembly: GCF_051348905.1. Lineage (NCBI taxonomy): Eukaryota > Metazoa > Chordata > Amphibia > Anura > Dendrobatidae > Ranitomeya > Ranitomeya variabilis. The sequence continues at coordinate 153,665,784 of NC_135239.1, forward strand.
GAAGGGATGGGGTCAAGTGCACAGGTGGTGAGGTGTGATTTGGAAAGGAGGCGAGTAAGTTCTCCTTCAGTGATGTTGGAGAGGGAAGTTATTGGGGAAGGGCAGAGGTCTGGTATATGGAGTGGTTGGGGTGGTGGAAAAGTAAAGGTTTGCCTTGTTTAGTCGATCTTGCTTTTGAAGTAGGTGGCAAAGTCCTCAGAAGAGATTAGGGGTGTTGGAGGTGGCAGTGGTGGGCGGAGGAGAGAGTTAAATGTGCTGAACAGTTGTTTTGGGTTGTAGGATAGTGAAGATACAAGGTTAGTGAAATAGGTCTGTTTAGCAGAAGTGAGGGCTAGTTTGAAGGCAAGTGTAGCTTGTTTGAAAGTGGTGAAGTTGTCTGGCAGGTGTGTTTTTTTCCAACGCCGCTCAGCGACCTGGATGCTTGTCGGAGTTTCTTGGTGAGGGTGTTATGCCAGGGTTGCCTATTGATTTGTCGCACTTTGCCATGAATGAGAGGGGCGACTGAGTCTATGGCTGATGTGAGGGTGGAGTTATAGAAAGTGGTGGCGCTATCTGTGTCGTGGAGTGAAGATATGGAGGACAGGGGTAGAAGAGAGTCTGAGAGTCTGTGAACGTCTAGGTGTGCAAGGTTTCTGTGAGGATGTGGTACTGGCTGGACGTGGGGGGCAGGTGAGGAGGACAAGGAAGAGAAGGTGAGTAGATGGTGGTCAGATAAGGGGAAGGGAGAGGTTGTGAGATTAGATAAGGAACAGAGGCAGGTGAAGATGAGGTCTAGCGTATGTCCGTCTGTGTGGGTGGCTGTGGAGGACCACTGAGTAAGTCAAAAGGATGAGGTAAGGGCTAGGAGCTTGGAGGCTGCTGGTTGGCGGGTGTCAGTAGGGATATTAAAGTCACCCATTATAATGGTGGGGATGTCAGTAGAGAGAAAGTGAAGAAGCCAGGTGGAAAATTGGTCAATGAAGGCAGTGGCTGAGCCCGGTGGTCGGTATATGACAGCCATTTGGAGATTAGAGGGAGAGTAGATACGGACAGAGTGAACCTCAAAAGAAGGGAGGGTAAAGGACGGTGGGGGTTGGATAGGGTTGAAGTAGCAGTTTTTAGAAAAAATGAAACCGACTCCTCCGCCAGAGGAGGAATGCAAGGAATGTGGGTAAAGTGGAGGCCACCGTAACTCAGTGCAGCAGGGGAGGCCGTGTCAGGGGGCGTCAGCCAGGTCTCAGTGAGGGCCAGGAAGGAAAGGTTGCGGGAAGTAAAGAGATCGTGGATCACGTGGAGCTTGTTGCAGACAGAGCGGGCATTCCAAAGTGCCCCAGAGAGAGGAAGAAGGGGGGTGGGAGTCATCTGGACAGGTTTTAAGTGAGAGGGATTGCGATAGTTTCTCATAGTGTGAGAAGGATAGGGGTGAGGATTTGTGGAGTGAAAATAGTGAGGACAAATGTGAGTATGATTAAATAGCAGGGGAAGAAAGGAGATGCAAGTAAAATTAGGATACAGTGATTAGTCTTACCGTCTGGCCGATTCCTGGACTATTTCTGGCATATTTCTGACGATACACTTAAAGATGTCACTTGAATTGATGTCAAGTCTGACCGGCACCATTCAACTTATACCATTCAAGTGTCCAAGTAATGAAGCCAGGTGAGAGAGGGAGGGGGGGAGGAGGAAGGAGGTGGAGGAAAGTCCACAGCAGGGGACAATTAGCAGATTGCAGTTAATACAACATTTGACTGCCATGAAAGCTGAAGATAGATAGGATAGAATAGGAGGAGAGGGATAGGTGTGAAAAGCATAGATATATCAATCAGCATGCAGTAAATTATAAGTATGATTTATTGAATTAAAGTCAGGAAAAAAGTAGCAGCGGACCAGGTAGAATAGGGGGAGAGAGGTGCATGGATTCAGGGGTGCAGTGGGTATTCCAGGTTAGCAGACCTGTATTGTATTGCACATCCATAGGGTAATACATCTTCTTGGGTACATTTTGTTGCTATTTAACCCTCAAAAACATGTTTAACCACTTCACGACATGCGCATGTCATGTCTCTCCCTTTGGTCTGGGCTCCGATGCTGAGCCCACATCTTTCCTGGCACATTTCAAGTGATTTGAACAGCTGACATGTGCCCCTAACAGCCGTGTGTGGAATCGTGATCCACCTGCAGCTTTTAATCTGTTAAATGCTGCTGCTGCCAATCTCTGACAGTGGCATTTAATGTGATCGCGCCAGAAACATGTCACTAATCCACCCCTGTCATATACCCGCGGGACGCCGAAGGGTTGGCATGACAACCCAGTGTCTGTAGCAAACTCTTGTGGTTGTCATTGCTTGATTGCTATGAGCGTCGACCAGAGGTCATCGCTCATAACAATTGAGCATTTATGCTACTCAGAGCAGGGCTGAAGCCCTGCTATGTGTAGCACAAGCAATCGAATGATCGCAGCTTCTAGTCTCCCATGGAGAATATTAACGCAGTGTAAAGTTAAAAAAAAATGTTTTTAAAATATTAAAAAATATGTAAATTCACCCCATTAAAAATAAAACAATAAAAAAAATACACGTTTGGTATCACCGCGTTCAGAATCAACTGATTTATCAAGATATAAAAAGAATTAACCTCATCAGTAAATGGCGCAGCTAAAACAAGTCAAAATGTCAGAATTACGTTTTTTTGGTTGCCGCAACATTGCATTAAAATGCAATAGCGGGCAATCAAAAGATTGTATCTGTATCAAATTGGTATCTCGGCATGCAAAAAATAAGCCCTCACCCAGCCCCATATCACGAAAAATGGAGACACTACGGGTCCCAAAAAATGACACTTTTTTTTAACAACCTATACATGGATTTTTTTCAACACTTTAACAAAAAGCAACCTATACATGTTTGGTGTCTATGAACTCATAATTACCTGGAAAATCAAAATGGCAGGTCAGTTTTAGCATTCGGTGAATACGGTAAAACAAAAAGGTGTGGAATTGCATTTTTTTTGCAATTTCACAGCACTTGGAATTTTTTTTACCATTTTCCAGTACACAATATAGTAAAACCAAAAGTGTTGTTCAAATGTACAACTCGTCCCGCAAAAAAACAAGCCATCAAATGGTCATATTGCCGCACGTACCACACAGACGGCCGCCGGGGAAGTAGCGCTACTGTAAGCGCTGTTCCTCGGCGGCTGGTGCAGAAGCCGGCTGTCATCCACTCTCTCCTGCTCTGCCTGCGAGCAGCACGAGCAGGAGAGAATGAATGATTGATACGCAGTGGGCACAAGTTCAGTAACTAGCGGTGACGTCACTGAGTCTGTGCTCGCTTCCGGCATGAATTAGTGTGACTTCATGACCGTGGGAGAATGCAAATGATGAGGTCATGGCAGTTCAAGCTGTCACAGTGACCTCATCACTTGCATTCTCCCACTGTCCTGAGGTCACAGGAGTGCATGCCGGCAGCGAGCACAGACTCAGTGACATCACTGCTAGTTACTGAGCCTGCGCTCGCTGCGCATCATTCATTCCCCAGTAGTTTACAGCCAGAATGGTCATTTGAATAGGTCTATGTGTGTCAGTGTCTCCAGTACATGAGAAAACTGTCACTACCTGTACCGGAGACACTGACATGTGAAACCGGCCTAAAAGTGTTACAGCATTGTTTTCAGCAGCGATCTGTGAGTCAGAGATCCTTCCAGGGGTCTTCCCCATACTGCTTTCCTTGCATTCAGCACTTTTCTCATCCATTTGAACATTTTCACTGCCCCCCAGACCACTTTGAAGGATCTGCAAAAAACCTCGGCTTTCCCATTGAATCCCATTAAAGTGTACGAATATCTCGAAATGAGAATTCGAGTATTAGGAATTGCTCGGTTCGAGCAACGAGCACCCGAGCATTTTACTGCCCGCTCATGTCTACTGTCCACCCATTTGTGGCATTACATGTCATAATTGTATACTTGCAACCACTAGCCATCGCAGTGAAATCCAGTCATGAATGGCAATGATCAATACATTTCTGGATAGCCCGAGGAAAGTGCAGAACTTTTTTTCAATCTCCATAAAAAAAATATCATTGGTGCGATTTTGTGCACCTGCATAGAGGCCCAACAAGTATGGGGGCCCAATTTCTCCTCTAAAGCAGGTTGAATTGTGCATCATGACAAGGGCCATATACTGATCTTGAACAGAGGCCCTCTTCTGTCCGTGTCCACCACTGCATATCTTTATATAAAACTGAGTGTGTGTGTATAAGCCATGCCCACTCCATATAGCCCCAACCAATTACTAAGCATCTTTCATTTAATCAGAGCTGTTTAAAAGAAGCTGAGCTGTGATTGGTTGCTATGAGCAATGGTTTTCCTTGTAAACAGTTGTGGTAACTGAGGCCTATTATTCTTATCATTTCTATGGTGTTATTGCAGCGCCCCAGGGTCCTGGTCGTTGCAGTAATGTCATTCTCCTATAGGGGGGATTGATGTTACGTTTGAAGGCAATAAAGGAGATCTCGTTACAAGGTATCACAAACCATGCAACACATTTCATACTCCAGTCCACCAGGGGGAGTTATGCTCCTATTTATTAGGGCACTCTTCCCAATTAGGTAAAACTAGTGGTCTGGATAGGAAGTTAGGCAGATGCTGACTGAGTTTTGCTCAAGGCAGAAGCTAGCTGGGCTTCACCCAGTGAGCTGCTATCTGAGCTCCGCTCAGGTAGTGGGTCCCTGACAGGGGTGGGATCCTGTCAGAGGCCTAGACAGAAGGCCACGGAGCTGCGCCTGCCCGACGTGCGGTAGCATCCTAAGAAAGAGACACAAACAGAGAACTGTATTGTAGACAGGGGCTGACTGGCCCAGGTGGCAAAGAGGCAAATGCCCCCCGGGCCGCTCCCCCAGCAGCTGTTCAGGGCCGGCTGCCTGGTGGTGGCTACAGCCACACAGCAAATTCTGCGCAGCCATGTCTGCTGTACTGTGACGTGGCTGGCAGCAGACACAGCTGCATCACAGTTAGCGCACACGTCTGCTCTGGGGCCAGGAGCTATGCTTGGCTGTCACCTTGATCGCTGCGCAGCTACTGCTCCCTTCATGTTCTCTATACTTCCAAGTTAGGTGTTGGGTATGTGCGATGGCGTCCTCACGCACACGCCGGCATGACCTGGTTGCTAGAAGCAGAGAGGCACTGCAGGGGAGCGACTGGTGAGGTAAGTATGAAGAACTTTTTTGTTTTCTTTATAAAATAAATTTAATGGTGGGTAACTGCAAGTTATGAAGTGGGGGGTGTAAGGAGGCTGCACATGATGGAATTTGGGGGTTAAAGGAGACTGCACATGATAGAATGAGGGGCTAAGTGGGGCTGCACATGAAGGTTGAGTGGGGCTGTACATGATGGAGTGGGGCTGCACATGATGATGTGGGGGTAAGGGGGATTGCGCATGATGAAGGGGGAGTGGAGCTGCACATGAAGTGGGGGGTAATGGGGACTGCACATGATGAAGTGGGGGGTAAGGGGGACTGCACATGATGAATTGGGGGTTAAAGGGGACTGCACATGATGAAGTGGGGGGTAAGGTGATCTGCACATGAAGTGGGGGGTAATGGGGACTGCACATGATAAAGTGGAGTGTAAGATGGACTGCACATGAAGTGGGGGGTAAGGGTGACTGCACATGATGAAGTGGGGGGTAAGGGGACTGCACATGATGAAGTGGGGGGGTAAGGGGACTGCACATGATGAAGTGGGAGAAGGGGACTGCAGGACTGCACATGATGAAGTGTGTCTGATGTGGGACTGCTCACGATGAAATGGAAGGGGGATAGGGGGCTGCAAATGATGAAGGGGCACTGCAGATGAAGTGAGAGGGTGATAGGGGACTGCAATGAATGAAGTAAGGGGACTTCAAATTAAAGTGGGGGACTGCAAAATGATAAATTCAGTGTGAGGGAAAGGGGACAGCAATTTAATTGAAGGTGGGGAGAGCAAATGATCAATTGAAGAGGGGGTGGGGAGAGCAAATGATGATCTAGGGGAAGAACAAATAATGAATTTTAAGGGTGGGGGAGTAAATGATGTATTGAATGTGGGGTAGAGCAGTTGCTAATGAATAGAGGGTGAGAGAGAAAGACATGACAATGAATTGGGGCGGGAGGGGCATGTAACTATAATGTATCGGGGTTAGAGTTAAGCCCCCGTCACACTAAGCGAGGTTGCTAGCAAGATCGCTGCTGAGTCACAAGTTTTGTGACGCAACAGCGACCTCAGTAGCGATCTCGCTATGTTTGACACGTAGCAGCGACCAGGCCCCTGCTGTGAGATTGCTGGTCGTGTTGGAATGGCCTGGACCTTTTTTTGATCGTTGAGGTCCCGCTGACATCGCTGAATCGGTGTGTGTGACACGGATTCAGCGATGTCTTCACTGGTAACCAGGGTAAACATCGGGTTACTAAGCGCAGGGCCGCGCTTAGTAACCCGATGTTTACCCCGGTTACCATCGTAAATGTAAAAAAAAAACACTACATACTCACATTCCGGTGTCCGTCAGGTCCCTTGCTGTCTGCTTCCCGCACTGACTGACTGCCGGCCGTAAAGTGAAAGCACAGCACAGCGGTGACGTCACCGCTCTGCTGTTAGGGCCGGCGCTCAGTCAGTGCAGGAAGCGGACGCCGGGGGACGCGAAGGTGAGTATGTACTGTTTGTTTTTTTACATTTTACACTGGTAACCAGGGTAAACATCGGGTTACTAAGCGCGGCCCTGCGCTTAGCAACCCGATGTTTACCCTGGTTACCCGGGGACCTCGGCATCGTTGGTCGCTGGAGAGCTGTCTGTGTGACAGCTCCCCAGCGACCACACAGCGACTAAACAGCGACGCTGCAACGATCGGCATCGTTGTCTGTATCGCTGCAGCGTCGCTAAGTGTGACGGGGCCTTTAGAGTGGTAGGTACATAGTGGGGGGGCGTTGAGGATGAAGTGACTGGTAATGAATTGGGGGAAAGAGTACAGGTGCTAATTAATTTATATATTAAATGGGGAAAGTGGCTATTTATAGTTAGTGGGTGCACAGTGGTGGATTATAATTTATATTTGGAATGGTCGGTTAATAATAATAATTATGATAATTTTATTTCTATAGTGCCAACACTTTACATTTTAGAGGGGACTTGTACAGACAATGGACATTAAGCATAACAATAAACACATAGATCAACAGATACCAAAAGGAATGAGGGCCCTGCTCGCAAGCTTACAATCTATACTAAACTCGTGGATGGTATTGTGTCTCAGGGCTCAATGGATCACTGAAATCAATCTTAAACACATGTGATCATTGGTTTTCCAGGTGATTCTAATTAAAGAAAAACTACTTAAAAATGATGTTCCACATTATAAAGCAGACCACAGGTTTCAAGCAATATGGGAAATAAAAAGGATCTCTCTGCTGCCGAAAAGCATTAAATAGTGCAATGCCTTGGTCAAAGTATGAAAACATTAGATATTTCACGAAAACTTAAGAGTGATCATGATACTGTGAAGAGATTTGTGACTGAAACAGAGCACAGACAGAGTTCATGCAGGTAAAGGCATAATGACTCTGAGGAAGGTTTTCTGCCAGACAAATTCATTGGATAAAGAGAGCAGCTGCCAAAATACCATTACAAAGCAGCAAACAGTTGTTTGAAGCTGCTGGTGCCTCTGGAGACCCTCGAACCTCAAGTTGTAGGATCCTTCAAAGGCATGCTGTGGTGCATAAACCTACTATTCGGCCACCCCTAAACAGTGTTCACAAGCAGAAATGGTTGCTGTGGGCCCAGACACACATGAAGACTGATTTCCAAACAGTCTTGCTTACTGATGAGTGTCGAACAACCCTGGGTGGTCCAGATGGATGGAGTAGTGGATGGTTGGTGGATTGCCACCATGTCCCAACAAGGCTGCAACGTCAGCAAGGAGATGGAGGAGTCATGTTTTGGGCTGGAATCATGGGGAAACAGCTGGAAGGGCCCTTTAAGGTACCTGAAGGTGTGAAAATGACCTCTGCAAAGTATATAGAATTTCTGACTAACAACTTTCTTCCATGGTATAAAAAGCAGAAACGTGCCTTCAGGAGAAAAATCTTCTTCATGCATGACAATGCACCATTTCGTGCTGCAAAGAATACCTCTGAGTCATTTGCTGCTATGGGCATGAAAGGAGATAAACTCATGGTGTGGCCACCATCTTCCCCTGACCTCAACCCTATAGAGAACCTTTGGAGTATCATCAAGCAAAAGATCTATGAGGGTGGGAGGCAGTTCACATCAAAACAGCAGCTCTGGGAGGCGATTCTGACTTCATGCAAAGAAATATAAGCAGAAACTCTCCAAATACTCACAAGTTCAATGGATGCAAGAATTGTGAAGGTGATAACAAAGAAGGGTTCCTATGGTAACATGTGACTTGGCCTGTTAGGATGTTTTGGAGTTAAATATCTTTTTTGTTCAGTGAATGTGACCTCCTAATGCTGCAAATTCCACAAATGAGCATTTTCAGTTCCTTAAAACAGATCAAATGTTTAGAAATTCTACTGTGCCTAATAATTTGGAACAGTGCATTTTGAGTTTTTATTCATTTTGGAGATTATACTGTTATCATTGGGAGGTTTCTCCAATAAAATTCGATGTATACTCTAATGGGTGATGACTTTTATTAGACTGACTGTCATTTGCACTGACCATTTAGGAATATCCGAGAAAAATATAATTTGCATAATAATTTGGAACATGGTGTAGAAGAAAGGGAAAAAGTGGGGAATGTGGTCTGGAAGCCATGCTCTAGGTAACTGTGTTATTTTATGCAGAGACGAGTCCTGGCTGGAAGAAGTGATGGCAGTCTGTGCTGGATGAAAATGTAAAGCAAAGATGAAGGACTTCAGCTAGAGACATCACTAGTGAGTCAGTGTATTACCTGTACACTGACACTATACACTGTATACTATATACAAAGCTCCTGTGTATAATGTCACTGGCAGTGGTGATCACTGTATTACCTGTACACTGACACCTTATACAGATCACCTGTGTATAATGTCACCAGTGATCACTGTAGTATCTTTACACTGACCGTAAATACAGAGTTCCTGTATACAATGGCACTTAGTGTTGTGCTTTTTTAAAATTAATGATCAGTATTGTAGTATACTAGTAGTAAAAGTTGTACACTCCCTGACAGAAGTAATGTCGCTTATCCATGTTATGTAAATAAAAGCTTATAACCTGATGTTAAATTCATCCATTGGTTGTATAAATTATTCTTTTGAAAGCTGAAACCTTCCAAAATGTGGTTTAGGTTAAGAAAATAAATTGACATCAATGCAGAAATATTGATCAGTTAATGGACACAGAATGGTCAGTTTTTAGCAAGACAAAAGTTTTGCCGCCTGGTCATGTAATGCACCCAATCCTAGTTTACATCCTCACCTGTGCTCAATAAATGATCGGTTATTTAGTGTGTGTGTATAAAAAGAAACCCAGCACCCCAGACCTTCACTTGAACTGCAACTTGAGCTCTTGACAACATGCCAAAAATCCACCCTGCGACCAAAGCCTGGATTATCAAGAGGCTGAAGACCAGATCCACTGCAGAGGTGGTGGGCACCTTTAACGTGTCTCAGTGTCAAGTACAAAGAATTAAAAAAAAGATTTGAAGAGACTGGAGATGTGTTTGACTAGCCCAGGTCCGGCAGACCCCGCAAGACAACTGCTCAGGAGGAATGTTTGTTGGTTAGAAAATCCAAAGCAAGCCCCTCTTCCACAGCAGCAGAGCTCCAACAGGTCTGGTCACCTCAAGTCCCTATGTCAACTAGTAAAAGTTAAATTCACCGCACGTGACACGCCGATCGTTAGCAGGGCGCGGGAGTGCCGCTTGTCATAACAGACACGGCTGGTCCACACTACTGGACAGGATCTTCCATAGGCAGACATTTAGATTACAATAGAGCTTACATTGCACCGCTGGGACTTTCCGCCTTCTCTGTTCTTAGCTGGAACAAGCGATTACGTGACAAAGGCTCTGGTTGAGCCGAAACATTGTATCTAAAAAGATCACAGATGCTGTAATATTCTGTTACGCTCCCAGTTTATGTATAATAAATTTATACCAGACTTTGCATAAGAAACCTAGAGAGAGTGCAGTGAATTTAACTTTTACTGTTATTCTGGGCCATTGGTCCGTTACACCAGCACCTCGCTATATTAAGGCTGAGTGCACATCTAAACCTTTACCTGTGTCAACTAGAACAGTTTGTAGGATTCTGTCTCAAAATGGCCTCCATGGTCGAATCAGTGCCCAGAAGCCAGCACTAAACAAAAGGCAAATAAAAAACAGTGTGGCATTTGCAAACTCCCACAGCCTGCTAAATAGATGGACACTGGAAAAGTGGCAGAAGATGGATTTCTCTTCAGTAGAATTACACCACAGCTGCCACAAACACTGCAGGAGACTTTCTGGAGCCAGTATGGATCCAAAATACACCCAGAAGACAGTTAAATTTGGTGGTTGAAAGATCATGGTCTGGGGTTACATTCAGTATGGGGGTGTGCAAAACATTTGGAAGGTGGAAGGCAATATCAATAGCCTAAAATATCAAGAAGTATTAGCTACCGCTTATATTCCAAATCATAAAAGGGGTCAAATTCTGCAGCAGGATGGTGCTCCATCTCATACATCCATCTCTACAACAAAGTTCCTCCAGGCAAAAAAGATCAAGGTGCTCAAGGACTGGCCAGCCCAGTCACCAGACATGAACATCATTGAGCATGTTTGGGGAAGGATGAAAGAGGAAGCTTGGAAGACAAAACCAAAGAATCTAGATGAGCACCACAACTTCATTCACCAATGTTATGCAACATATATTTGTATTTTAAGTTAATTATTTGTCTGTGGGCAACAAAAATTTTGTCTTGCCAAAATCTGACCATTCTGTGTCCATTAACTGATCAATATTTCTGCTTTGATAACAATTTATTTTCTTAACCTAAATCACATTTTGGAGGGTTCCAGCTTTCAAAAGAATAACTTATACAACCAATGGATGAATTTAACATCAGGTTATAAGCTTTTATTTACATAACATGGATAAGCGACATAACTTCTGTCAGGGAGTGTATTGTGGCATCATTGGTCTTTGTATAGAATGTAGTTTCATGTAGAGGTAATGGTGATATTATAATATTATGTATTCTCTGTGTAGTGGTGATAGTACTAGGCACTGTGTAGCCGTATTGTTGTGTGTATGTTTGTAAGTAAGCTCCGTTATGGCACCATATCTAAGCAGTAAGCTTGGTTCTGGTACTCTATCAATGTAGTAATCTAGATTATGGTACTGTATGTATGTCATAATCTCAGTTCTGCTCCAGTTTCTATGTAGCAGACTTGGTTCCATGTAGTAGACTTATTAAGCTCGGTTCTGCTCCCTTATCTCTGTAGTAAGCTCGGTTCTGCTCCCATATCTCTGCAGTAAGCTCGGTTCTGCTCCCATATCTCTGTAGTAAGCTCGGTTCTGCTCCCTTATCTCTCTAGTAAGCTCGGTTCTGCTCCCTTATCTTTCTAGTATGCTAGGTTCTGCTCCCATATCTCTGTAGTAAGTTTGGTTCTGCTCCCATATCTCTGTAGTAAGGTTGATTCTGTTCCCATATCTCTGCAATAAGCTCGGTTCTGCTCCCATTTCTCTGCACTAAGCTCGGTTCTGTTCCCATATCTCTGTAGTAAGCTTGGTTCTGCTCCCATATCTTTGCAGTAAGCTCGGTTCTGTTCCCATATCTCTGTAGTAAGCTTGTTTCTGCTTCCTTATCTCTGTAGTAAGCTTGTTTTTGCTTCATTATCTCTGTAGTAAGCTCGTTTCTGCTCCCATATCTCTGTAGTAAGCTCGGTTCTGTTCCCCTATCTCTGTAGTAAGCTTGGTTCTGCTCCCTTATCTCTGTAGTAAGCTCGTTTCTGCTGCCATATCTCTGTAGTAAGCCCCGTTCTGCTCCCATATCTCTTCAGTAAGCATGGTTCTGCTCCCATATCATTGCTGTTAGTTCGGTTCTGCTCCCATATCTCTGTAGTAAGCTCGGTTCTGCTCCCATATCTTTGCAGTAAGCTCGGTTCCGCTCCCATATCTCTGAATCTAGTAAGTTTGGTTCTGCTCCCATAGCTCTATAATAAGCTCTGTTCTGCTCCCATATCTCTGTAGTAAGCTCGGTTCTGCTCCCATATCTCTGAATCTAGTAAGTTCGGTTCTGCTCCCATATCTCTATAATAAGCTCTGTTCTGCTGCGATATCTCCGGAGTAAGCTCGGTTCTGCTCACATATCTCTGTAGTAAGCTCCGTTCTGTTCCCATATCTCTGGAGTAAGCTCGATTCTGCTCCCATATCTATGCAGCAAGCTCCATTCAGTTCCCATATCTGTGTACCAGCCTATTTTTAAAGCCTGTTATCTCTGCTATTTTAATGCAGTGGCCAGATATAAGCAGGGAAAAGGAGGGCCACCGCAACTCGAGGGCCACTGCCTTGTGATTGCCCCCCAGGCTGAAAATTGCCAGCCAGCCCCTGATTGTAGAGGGTGAGAAACGGTGAAGTCATAGCAAAAGGATAGGAAACCAGAAGGAGTTCTGCCCTGCACAGGCTGCCTCCTTCTGAGGCGCAGGATCCAGTAGCCGGAACACCGAGGGAGCAACAGTCCTTTATGCCTTGCTCCAGAGACCGGCAGGACAGCTAATTTCAAGTTACTGATCCGCCCTATACCCAGGAGGCACGGTTGCATCTTGTGGAGGCTGGGGCATGCTAGAGTCCCTGTAAAAAGCCTCAGGCCACCAGTTAAACGGGTTTGTCCTATCCATCTGGGGGACAGAGAAAGGTACATAACATCCAGAACATCTACAACAGTTGTGAGGACCTTATGAGAGGCTCAGCAGTAAGGTACTACAACACACGGCACTAGAGGAAGGCTACTGATTTCCACCCGGATAAGGGGACTCAGGATTTGCCTTCAAAACGTCCGGACTCTGCCTGCCCTGTGATCTGGTGCTCTGGACTGTGGACGCTGAAGCCTTCACTAAAAAGGTAAAGAGACTGTAACCTTGTGTCCTCATTCTTCACTGCGCCTCACACCATCCACCATCTTCACACTGGGAAGCCCTGGGGACACAATTCACCTGTGGTAAGGTATACCATCTAGCTGCCATAACATCACCCCAGCGGACCCCTTAAAGCAGCGTTGGTCACCCTGACCGAATACCACAGGTGGCATCACGAACATTATCCCTTTAAAGACCTTTCCCCCTTTTACAACGGACCTCCCGAGGGCCAGGGACCTTGTCAGCCACCGTGACATTCCCCTTGAGAACAGAAGAGCCCGGTACCCAGAACCCCACTGCCCTACGAGGGCGATCCAATCCCATCCTTCTGTAAAGCTGGAAATAACACAATTTATTACCGTGCCGACACAGACCATCCTCTGCCACAGACTGCAGGGGGAGCACAGAATCAGGAACTTCTCTTATCTGGCATGAATCATCTAATTAACTTAAAACTTAAAACTCAGATAAAAAAAAAGAAACACAAGACGAATTTCTCCAACCCAGGTATCATTTGAATCGGTGTATCAGCTCCAATCTAACAATGTTTGCTCTGATGGGATGATGTGGGATATTAGGGGTAGAAGTCTGGTGGCTCTGGCTGACGGGATGATTTGGAATATTAGGGGTAGTAGTCCGGTGGCTCTGACGGGATGATGTGGGATATTAGTGGTAGTAGTCTGGTGGCTCTTGCTGATGGGATAATGTGGGATATTAATGGTAGTAGTCCGGTGGCTCTGGCTGATGGGATGATGTGGGATATTATTTGTAGTAATCCTGTGGCTCTGACAGGATGATGTGGGATATTATGGGTAGTATTCCGGTGGCTCTGGATGATGGAATGATTGGGATATTAGGGGAAGTAGTCTGGTGGTTCTTGCTGACGGGATAATGTGGGATATTGGGGGTAGTAATCCAGTGGCTCTGACGGGATGATGTGTGATATTAGGGGTAGTGGTCCAGTGGCTCTTGCTGATGGGATGATTGGGATATTAGGGGTAGTAGTCTGGTGGCTCTGGCTGATGGGATGATTGCGAAATTAAGGGTAGTAGGCTGGTGGCTCTGGCTGACGGGATGATGTGGAATAATAGGGATAGTAATATGGTGGCTCTGATGGGGTGATGTGAGATATTAGGGGTAGTAGTCCGGTGGCTCAGGCTGACGGTATGATATGGGATATTAGGGGTAGTAATCCAGTGGCTCTGGCTGATGGGATGATGTGGGATATTAGGGGTAGTAGTCGGGTGGCTCTGGCTGATGGGATGATGTGGGATATTAGGGGTAGTAGTCCGGTGGCTCTGGCTGATGGTATTATGTGGGATATTAGGGGTAGTAATCCGGTGGCTATGACGGGATGATGTGGGATATTAGAAGTAAAAGTCTGGTGGCTCTGGCTGACGGAATGATTTGGAATATTGGGGGTAATAGTCCGGTGGCTCTGACGGGATGATGTTGGATATTAGTGGTAGTAGTCCGGTGGCTCTGGCTGATTGGATGATGTGGGATATTAGGTGTAGTAATCCTGTGGCTCTGACAGCATGATGTGGGATATTAGGGGAATTAGTCAGGTGGCTCTGGCTGATGGGATGATGTGGGATATTATGGGTAGTAGTCAGGTGGCTCTGGCTGATGGAATGATTGGGATATTAGGGGTAGTAGTCCGGTGGTTCTGGCTGACGTGGGATATTAGGGGTAGTAATCCAGTGGCTCTAATGGGATGATGTGTGATATTAGGGGTAGTGGTCCGGTGGCTCTGGCTGACAGGATATGAGTTATTAGGGGTAGTAGTCCAGTGGCTCTTGCTGCTGGGATGATTGGGATATTAGGGGTAGTAGTCTGGTGGCTCTGGCTGATGGGATGATTGGGAAATTAAGGGTAGTAGTATGGTGGCTCTGGCTGATAGGATGATGTGGAATATTAGGGGTAGTAATATGGTGGCTCTGATGGGATGATGTGGGATAAATGGGGTTAGTAGTCCGGTGGCTCTGGCTGACGGTATGATGTGGGATACTAGGGGTAGTAATCCGGTGGCTCTGGCTGATGGGATGATTGGGAAATTAAGGGTAGTAGTCTGGTGGCTCTGCCTGATGGGATGATGTGGGATATTAGGGGTAGTAGTCGGGTGGCTCTGATGGGATGATGTGGGATATTAGTTGTAGTAGTCTGGTGGCTCTGGCTGACGGTATAATGTGGGATATTAGGGCTAGTAGTCCGGTGTCTCTGGCTGATGGGATGATTGGGATATTAGGGGTAGTAGTCTGGTGGCTCTGGCTGATGAGATGATTGGGATATTAGGGGTAGTAGTCCGGTGGCTCTGGCTGACGGGATGATGTTGGAAATCTGTTCATCTTTGAACTGGAAGGAAAAACCAAAAATGTTGTTTACTAAGAGGTTCTTGAATGAGGTGAAAATACTATCAATATTTAGGTAATCATTTAATTTGTGTTGCAAATCTGTAATGTTGAATATATGATGTGAAACGTTTTTATGTGCAATATAATCATTCTACAGTGCCTTGCGAAAGTATTCGGGCCCCTTGAACTTTTCAACCTTTTCCCACATATCATGCTTCAAACATAAAGATACCAAATGTACATTTTTGGTGAAGAATCAACAACAAGTGGAACACAATTGTGAAGTTGAACAAAATGTATTGGTTATTTTAAATTTTTGTGGAAATTCAAAAACTGAAAAGTGGGGCGTGCAATATTATTCGGCCGCTTAACTTTCAGTGCAGCAAACTCACTCCAGAAGTGTGTAATCAAGTCTCCGTATAAATGCACCTGCCCTGTGATAGTCTCAGGGTTTTGTTTGAAGCACAGAGACCATCATGAAGACCAAGGAACACAACAGGCAGGTCCGTGATACTGTTGTGGAGAAGTTTAAAGCCGGATTTGGATACAAAATGATTTCCAAAACTTTAAACATCCCAAGGAGCACTGTGCAAGCGATCATATTGAAATGGAAGGAGTATCATACCACTGAAAATCTACCAAGACCCAGCCGTCCCTCTAAACTTTCATCTAAAACAAGGAGAAGACTGACCAGAGATGCAGCCAAGAGGCCCATGATCACTCTGGATGAACTGCAGAGATCTACAGTTGAAGTAGGTCAGTCTGTCCATAGGACAACAATCAGTCGTACACTGCACAAATCTGGCCTTTATGGAAGAGTGGCAAGAAAAAAGCCATTTCTCAAAGATATCCATAAAAAGTGTCATTTAAAGTTTGCATCAAGCCACCTGGGAGACACGCCAAACATGTGGAAGAAGGTGCTCTGGTCAGATGAAACCAAAATCAAACTTTCTGGCAACAATGCCAAATGATATTTTTGGCATAAAGGCAACACAGCTCATCACCCTGAACACACCATCCCAACTGTCAAACATGGTGGTGGCAGCATCATGGTTTGAACCTGCTTTTCTTCAGCAGGGACAGGGCAGATGGTTAAAATTGATGGGTAAATGGATGGAGCCAAATACAGGACCATTCTTAAAGAAAACCTGTTGGAGTCTGCAAAAGACCTGAGACTGGGACGGAGATTTGTCTTCCAACAAGGCAGTGATCCCAAAGATAAAGCAAAAATTGAATGGTTCACAAATAAACGTATCCAGGTGTTAGAATGGCCAAGTCAAAGTACAGACCTCAATCCAATCGAGAATCTGTGGAAAGAGCTGAAAACTGCTGTTGACAAACGATCTCCATCAAACCTCACTGAGCTCGAGCTGTTTGCCAAGGAAGAATGGGCAACAATGGTGCTTAAGTCATGTATGGCTCTTCTCATACTTTCATCATCCCAGTGGTGGATTTCCATTTCATGAAACTCCCGTATAGACCTCGAGGACATTATGGTTCTACACCGCAGAGATCTGGTGCTGAGAGAAATGAATGGTTGACAAAAATAGGAGGCTACCAACTTAATGTCAAAAGACTAAGAAAACGTCATAAAAATTCCTGAAAGGGACTTAAGATTGAGTTTATTCTTATGATTGAGAGTGGGACAGTTCTGTTTATGGCTATGTGCACACGTAGAATGGTCCTCTGCGGATTTGATAAATCCACAGGGCAAAAACACTGCTTTTTTCCTGCGGATTTATTGAGGATTTACCGTGGATTTACTGCGGTTTTTGTGCGGATTCCACTGCGGTTTTACACCTGCGGTTTTCTATTGGAGCAGGTGCAAAACCGCTGCGGAATCCGCACAAAGAATTGACATGCTGCGGAATGTAAACCGCTGCGTTTCCGCGCGTTTTTTTCCGCAGCATGGGCACAGCCTTTTCTGTTTCCCATTGGTTTACATTGTACTGTAAACTCATGGGAAACTGCTGCGAATCTGCAGCTGTGGAAACGCTGTGGATCTGCAGCAAAGTCCGCAACGTGTGTGCAGCGCCCCAGAGTCCTGGTCGTTGCAGTACTGTGGCTCCGCCACTAAGGGGAGCCATGGTGCGTTCGATGGCACTGAAGGAGTTCCTCCAATCAGGTATCACAGACACCCATATGTTTCACAGCTGGGCCTACGGGGGGAGCTAAGGGTGCTATTCATTAGGCCACTCCCCACCATAGTGGGTAAACTGGGGGTCAGGCAGGAAGTTAGTAGAGAAAGCTGACTGGATCGAACGAAGCAACACCTAGTGAGAGAGGGGGTTGTGGAGGAAGAGACAGTAGGGTCTCTGCCAGGGGTGGGATCCTGGCAGAGGCTTGGCATTGAAAGAACGTAACGGGACCGTGCCTGCTCAGAATAGCGGCGGTGCCCTAAGAAAGGATTAGAAGCGAGATAGATTGTGCTGAGTGAGAAACGAAATCAAGCAGAAGGAGAATACCAGCAGGGGTTTTGTTGAAAGAGGCAGCACCTTGCTGAGGCGCATTACCGGTGGCCGGAACGCCGAGGGAGTGGAATAATATACAGCTTTAAGCCATACTCCAAACAGCGGCAGGACAGTCAGTCTCAGGCGGGCTGTCTACCACATATCACCTATGAAGTCTTGGGGGGCAATTGCGGGAGAGGGGCGTCTCTAGGGTCCCGGAAGAACTCCAGGCCTACCTGACAAACGGGTGCCGTTCTTACTGTAACATCAGGAAGGGACGGAAGATTAGCAGAAGATCAGTTAATCGAGTTGTGAGGGAACTTAAGAAACAGACACAACAGTTGTGGGGTACTTTCCGTAAGCACAGCAGGGAAGGACTACAACACAAAGCGCTAAGAAGGAAGGCACTGATTTCCACCTGTGAGGAGAACTCTGGAGGTGCCATTGGACCGGCCGGACTTGCGCAGCCTGGTGGACCGGATTCCGGACTGAGGACCGAGAGATCTCCAGTAAAGAGGTAAAGAGACTGCAACCTGGTGTCCTCGTTATTTACCGCGACCTGCACCCCACAACTGCACCGCTACACCACCGTTAACAGCACCTATTTGCAACGGACGTCCCCCACTGACAGACAGGGCCACGGACCGGGTCTAGCCACCGTGACAACCCCAGGACTGAGATCCCAGAGGCCCGGCTCCGGGTACCCCTCGGCCCTGCGGCGGTGTGGGGGCGCTCCACAACTTGGCGTCACGAACAGGATCTACTTAAGCCTGAGGAATCAGGTCATGTGTGCCTTGGAACTGTGATTTGTTGTGCTTGGACTGTGCTTTATTACAAGGACTGTGTGTTGCCACTTGCCGCCAGAAGTTCCCGCCAAAACCGCCGCCATTACAGCGCTAAGGAGAGCGCAGGAGAAGAAGAAGGGCGTGGAAGTGGGCGTGAACAAGCTGAAGAGCGCGAAAGACAATGGCCGCCCAGTCTAAATATCTCGGCCCCTTGAGGACGTGTCCGTCAGCAGCCGAGATCCGCCTCCTGATCCTCAACGGTGGGCAGAGACAGAGAAAACGAAACCGCCCACGAAGGAGAGAGCGGGAAAAGGACCAGGAAGAAGAAGTCAGAGACATGGAGGACGCCATGGCGAGCCACCCGGAGCCGGAGCGTGGGGTCGGAGCCGAGGACTCCCCCAGCTACCCGGAGGGGCACCGCAACCAGGCCTCCACCGCTGACGCTGAATTCCTGCAGGCCGGAGTGGACGAGCTCGGCGACCGACCCCGGCGGACGCAGCTGAGCACCGAGGCCGGGTGGAAGAAGGTCATCATCAGGAGCCTCACCGGACATCTGTCGGCAGCCTCATCTGGTCCGGAGCAGGAAAGAAGTCCCAGCGCTCCGAAGCTGGAAAGCAAGGCGCTGCCGGGAAGGGGTATGCTGCGAGCAGAGATGACAACGCCGCAGCACAAGGTCCCGCAACCAGCGTTCCAGACCCCAGTGGAGACGGAGCAGACCGGCACCGGAGGGACCGCATCTGAAGCAGGTATGAAGGACGACCCTGCGCTGACAACTGACACCACTCCCGTGACTGCTGGTGCCACAGCTGCTGACCCCGTTCCAGTGACTGATCTTGCAGCAGCCTCTACCTCTGCTGCAACAAATGCCCCTACTCAAGCTGCGCAGATCTCCATCGCTGCGCATGATTTAACCATACATGAAAGACGGATTAACGGCGTTTGTCCAGCACTGGGTGTAACCCTGGACCTCACTTTTCCCAGGCCGAGAAGGGTTGAGTGCCAGGTGCAGCCCTGGAAGCCGTCCAACTAAACCTCGGAAACCTGAAACTGTAAATAGTTAACTGTTTATTTCCTTGCTGTTTTGCTGCTAAAACCCATCCTGGGTTAACTCTTAAAGGGATCCCTTTGTTTACCCGGGATCCCTATTGCTTTTTATTTTTGCTTTCATTTTCATTTTTGCTTTTTTTGTTCCACAATGTTATAAAAACTGCTGAATCATGAACAGTGCATGATACAAACTGCTTGTAAATAGTTTGCACCTTCTTAAAGGTGCTTCCTACTGGTTTTGTTTAAAGACATTTTGCGAAGATACCATTCCGGAGCCTTTGCATGGACTGGTAGGCTGAGAAGAAGAGCTACCCCAGAAAGACTTGATCTCCTCTTAAAGGGGAGGTTAGAATTGAACTTGAAAGTGATACTGTTTTAGAACAGTAATGTCAAGATAATGCTTTGAAGGAAATGTAACTGTTTTTCATGGAAAAGTTATGTGTGTTTAATTTGTTTAAAATGTGAAACCTAGATAATGTTCTTTGAAGAGAAAGATGTAGAAAGCCTTTAGGGGTAGATGTAGAGTTCCGTTTAACTGAAAGTAAAGAAGTAATAACGAAGGTGAGGATAGAAGGTAAACCCTGCGTCCCCATAGAAAGTTAGTTCGTTACTAAGGACAGAAAGTAGACCCGTAGGGGTTAGTGAGTGAGTCCTTATAGGAGCCAAGCAGAGTGTGCTCCATGCTCTCAAATTGAAAGGAATGTTATGTCTATACTATGTATAGTAGAGAAAGGCAGTAGGCCCTGGCTGAACGGGGCGGTCCTGTAAAAGAAAGGAGAGGCAGTAGGTCTGGTGCCATAGGGACAGGCGGTCCTGCAGATTCAAAGTAGGAGAATGTGAAGTTACCTTGCCCTGTAATGTGATTATAGGAAGGCCTTTGATAAACTAAGAGTGTATGTTTCTTAAAGGCAATGTTAATTTATTGTTCCAGCATTTGCACTTAGTAGAATACCCGGTTGGGTAATGAGAGTTAATTGTAGCCTGTTGCTATGATATTTGATTATGTTTTGTAACGTTAAAGTGTCCTCACCTCCCATAAAGGGAAGCCTGTTCAAGTATGCTTATTGTTTTGCACTCAACAAATTTGTATGTCTTTTTGCTAACCTGTATTGTTGTTTTCTTCCCAGTCCCGGAGTACTGTGTTTAACCAGGGGGGAGTGCAGCGCCCCAGAGTCCTGGTCGTTGCAGTACTGTGGCTCCGCCACTAAGGGGAGCCATGGTGCGTTCGATGGCACTGAAGGAGTTCCTCCAATCAGGTATCACAGACACCAATATGTTTCACAGCTGGGCCTCCGGGGGGAGCTAAGGGTGCTATTCATTAGGCCACTCCCCACCATAGTGGGTAAACTGGGGGTCAGGCAGGAAGTTAGTAGAGAAAGCTGACTGGATCGAACGAAGCAACACCTAGTGAGAGAGGGGGTTGTGGAGGAAGAGACAGTAGGGTCTCTGCCAGGGGTGGGATCCTGGCAGAGGCTTGGCATTGAAAGAACGTAACGGGACCGTGCCTGCTCAGAATAGCGGCGGTGCCCTAAGAAAGGATTAGAAGCGAGATAGATTGTGCTGAGTGAGAAACGAAATCAAGCAGAAGGAGAATACCAGCAGGGGTTTTGTTGAAAGAGGCAGCACCTTGCTGAGGCGCATTACCGGTGGCCGGAACGCCGAGGGAGTGGAATAATATACAGCTTTAAGCCATACTCCAAACAGCGGCAGGACAGTCAGTCTCAGGCGGGCTGTCTACCACATATCACCTATGAAGTCTTGGGGGGCAATTGCGGGAGAGGGGCGTCTCTAGGGTCCCGGAAGAACTCCAGGCCTACCTGACAAACGGGTGCCGTTCTTACTGTAACATCAGGAAGGGACGGAAGATTAGCAGAAGATCAGTTAATCGAGTTGTGAGGGAACTTAAGAAACAGACACAACAGTTGTGGGGTACTTTCCGTAAGCACAGCAGGGAAGGACTACAACACAAAGCGCTAAGAAGGAAGGCACTGATTTCCACCTGTGAGGAGAACTCTGGAGGTGCCATTGGACCGGCCGGACTTGCGCAGCCTGGTGGACCGGATTCCAGACTGAGGACCGAGAGATCTCCAGTAAAGAGGTAAAGAGACTGCAACCTGGTGTCCTCGTTATTTACCGCGACCTGCACCCCACAACTGCACCGCTACACCACCGTTAACAGCACCTATTTGCAACGGACGTCCCCCACTGACAGACAGGGCCACGGACCGGGTCTAGCCACCGTGACAACCCCAGGACTGAGATCCCAGAGGCCCGGCTCCGGGTACCCCTCGGCCCTGCGGCGGTGTGGGGGCGCTCCACATGTGCACATAGCCTAATCCTTTCTAATGCAGTTTTACTACTCGGAGGTCAAATTATGAATAGACTAATGAATTGCTTGGAGGCCAAGTTCACACATCGCAAATTTCCTATGTGGATTCGGCACAGCAAATCTGCAGCAATTTATAGTGTAATATAAGTACATGGGCTTTTCAAAATCACAGCCAGACATTGCAGGAAAAAAACACTGGAAAATGAAAGCATGTTGAAGATTTCCATCCTGCATCATGCTCATTATTATGTATATTTACATTGTGATTTTCACTATATTATATAATGTATATGTGACTTTTTCTCATTTTAAACAAAGGAAATAATAATCTTTACATAAAGCTGTCTGTGATTTTTGGATGAGAAAAACATCAGACTGGTAACCCTGGTCACCATGGAAGAACTGTCGGGATTGTTAGATAGGGGGCAGCCTGCAGATTGTGGACAGGGTTACCTAAAAAATTCAGAGTGAGAAGTTTTCTTCTCCCACACTGCTGTACACAAAACAACCACTGGGTGGCCACATATAGACACATAACAGAGTATCACACATCATGTTAAGTTTCAAAACTGAAAATCTCAGGGTATGAGTTTATGGCAATGTAAGCTAAGAAGGAAGGAAGGACATACATGTATTTCAGGAAGCCTTTGTTTGCTTTTCACCAGTGTGCATGCACAGAAGTCTGCAGGATACATGTATCTTTCCAGTAGTAGCACATACAGTACTATGCACATACTGTACCTGATTAAATGTTGCTGCAGGATTTCTGTAGTCTACTTGCAGAATGTTGCCAAGAAATGGAAGACCTCTTGGACCTGGAGGAAAGTGTGATCCATTCTTCCTGCTCTTCATAAAGTCCAAGAGGAAAAGGCAAACAATGAATGTTGCACCCAATAAAAATACATTGGGAAACAATAGCAAGCTGGACTCCGCCATCTCCTCTCTGGGCTGTGTCTCCTCACTCTTACTAGCTCTCGCTGCACAAATGTATAAATCACTTCTCTGTAAGGAATCGAACTAGACCTCTGTACCCACTGTAATAAGCGGTAAATAGCTCCCTGGATCCGCCCTTATATCATAGCTGCCAACTGTCCCTAGGTGACCAGGACTGTTGAGCCAAAACAGGTGGGGTATATGCAAACCATGTCATAAAGTGGGCAATCCAGGGCAGGCAGATGGGCTCTGAAGTGTGTCGGGATGTTCCCAGAAGGGCCAGAGGTGGGGTTGGCAACTATTGTATTCTAAACTACCACAGAGATCCACTTACAAGGGGAGAAAACACAGAAAGCCATGCTCTCTGCCAGCAACAGACATAGTGCAAGCACTGACAAACTCCATGCCTACAGGCTCCGCTGGCCATAGGCTGAATGGTGTCCTGTGCAAATTTACCATTTGGTGCCCATACCCCATTGTTTACTCAATGGTCATGCTTGTAAAAACCAGTGCACAGTGAATGAAGCTATGGTTTGATTCACTTCTTGCTGCCCTGGATCGGCAAACAGCTGAATATGGAGGTGGCAGACCTACAAACAATCTGATATTAATGACTTATGTTACATGTACGCCGCTAGGTTCAGATAGGGGTGGAACAGGTCTCGTGAATTCTTTGGAACTCTGAGAGAAAAAAAGGAGCATGGAAGCCTCAAAAGCACACTTTGTAGCCCACAGATAGACGAGGCGTGTCACGGAATTACCACACTGTAATATTTTTTTTTTTAAACAAGTTATTGTATAGACCTAGGGTATTAGACCAAAAATTGGGATGTATGCATGAAAATAAACTATTTTTAGAACACACATAAAACGGCCGTTGGACGGAGATAACAGACTGTTTCAATATATGGCCTGTATTTTATAAATTTTCAAACCACAAACTACTGTATACACCTAGGGTATCAGACCAAAAACTGGAATGTATGGCTGAAAAACCAAGACTTGAAGACCACAGATTGACCAGACGTGTGACTGAGAAAACATAATGTTTCAATATGTGGCCTGTATTTTGTCCAATTAAAGAAAAAAAAAATACTGTATGTTAGGGCTAGCGGAACGCACCAAGTAAATATAGATGTTTATTATTGGTGCGTTCGCAGCCCGGGGTCCACCGTGCAGGAGGAACATGCTGCTAGTGAATGGTGGCACTATTCGGCAGTATAAGCTAGCTGATACTTCACAGAGTAGCCGTAAAAGTAAAGCACTGCTCCCTGTTAGACTCACAGGAGCACAAGCTAACTGCCGAGCTGATAGCAGTCAGTGGTCATGAAAACACACAATCTCCTCACCGGAGGTGCCGGTATTCTAGGGGCTTATTTCAGCCGGGTCCCTGACTACATACACACATAACCACACTGGCGCAAAGCACATAACTTTGATACTAGCGCATGGCCGTGCGGTCATGCAAACCTTTTATAGCTGCAGCAACTACAGGACCTTCCCAGAAGGACCAATGGGAGGCTGCCACAGAACTTGAGCAACTTCAGGACCTTCCTAGAGGACCAATGGGAGGCTGCCACAGAACTTGAGCAACTTCAGGACCTTCCTAGAGGACCAATGGGAGTTGCTGCAGTACCTGAGCATGTGACCCTTGATCTCCAATGAGAGATCTTACCCTGGGCATGCTCTGAAGGGGAAAAGTAGGACTTAGTCCCAAAGACGTCTGCTCGCCGCTGACCAGTACTGGCTACAATGGCAGAAGCTGGAAAGACAGCAGTAACCCTTTGCACAGTGTCAGACTGAGCAAGACGCTGGGACCGACGTCTTAACTGAACAGTCTCCACTGCAGCAGGAGAAGAATGGGAGACTGCAGCAGAGATGGCTCGAGATTCCCCCTGTGCAGAGGCAGGAACTCGACCCCTAACACTGTATACATCAAGGGTAGCAGTGCAGCAGACAAAAAAATGCAATGTATGCCTGCAAAGTAAGGGTTTGGACACCACAGATACACCGTGCGTCTAACGGAGATAGCAGAGTGATCAAAATGTGCTCTTGATTTTTTTGGCCCACCAAAATTGTGTCCATAAGTAGGCTATGACACTAAAATAAAAAATTTGGAGTACTAAAATTGTGCAAACATTTCCCCATAGGGGGTACATTTTTAAAAAATATTTTGTGAGCATCTCAGGCACTCTTTCCAAAAATTTGACTGGCTGTAGCAGTACAGAACCCGTTAACCTTGGTGATCTAGTGATGGAGAATGAGGAGACATAATAATGATCAATCAAACTGAAATAAAAAAAAATGAATAAAGGATGTGAATCCACAGATGAAAGAAAATAACAAAAGGGAGGGCGAACACAGGTTAATAGATATTAAGCTAGAATGTGTCGAACGAGAGATGTTGGTCCCTAGCAACAGCTCAGAGACAGGTATATAAATAAAAATATAATCTAATAGTATATTAAAATTGTTTATATTTGAGAGGTATACACTAGTTCATAAGAGGATGGTCCAGAGATAGGAAAAATGGAAAATGTGACAATAAATGGGAATAATAGACGTACATATCATTTATATGACATTTCCCCCTGGGGGAGTAAAAAAAAATTTTATTAACAGGCATCTTAAAAATATCCTTGCATTAAAATTGAATGGCTGTAGCAGCATACAACATGTTCACCATGGTGAAAAAATATAATATAAATGTATTTGAATAATTTTCTATTTGTAGAGGTATACACTACATTAGAGGACTGTCCACAGATAGGAAAACTGGAAAATATATGAATAAATGAGAAGAATACATGAACATCTCATTTTTATGACACTTCCCCTTGGGGGAGTAACATTTGTTTTGGTTTCCAATTAGTAAGGGGCATCATAAAAACACTCTTGTACAAAAAAATGAGTGACTTTTGCATCACGGAATCCGTTCACCCTGGTGTGCTAGTGGTTGTGGATGATGAGGAGGAGGATAAGGAGGAGGATAACACCAAATAAGGAAGCGTATACCCATGTGTGGTTGAGAAGAGGTACATGAGAACACACCTCCACAAAATAGACAATGTATTAGAGGTTATGTTTCACAGTTTTCACTTGGTGGTGTAACAGGTGCAGGGCCAGAGGCATCTTCACATGCACGGTGGACTGGGGATTAGCTTCTACGCAAAACAGTGGAAGAAGCAGTGGTGTCACCTGCAGACAGTGCTCCTGGAGCCTGGGTTTCGGCCCACAAAGTCGGGTGCTTTTGGAGCGCCCCCAGATGCAGGGCCGTGGGGTACTCGGTACCAGCCTCTCTGTCTCAGTTCTGGGGTTGTCACGGTGGCTAGACCCGGTCCGTGACCCTGCTAAGGGGCAACCAATGAAAGCTGTAAGTGGTGGTGCGCGGTGCAGGTCGCGATGAATAACGAGGACACAGGGTTGCAGTCTCTTTACCTCTTTACTGAAGGCTTCAGGATCCTCAATCCAGAGCACTGTTAACCGGGCTGGCTGAGTCCGGTCGGTCCGAAGGCACATCCAGAGTTCCCTTTGCAGGTGGAAATCGGTGCCTACCAACTAGCGCTTGTGTGTTGTAGTCCTTCCCTGCTGAGCACCACGGGATAGTCCTCACAACTGTTGTGTCTGTTTCTGATGTTCCCTCACAACTGATTCTGATGTTCTTCTCCGTCCCCCAGATGATATGGATAGGACGCACCCGTATGACGGGAAGGCCTGGAGTTCTTCCGGGACCCTAGCATCGCCCCTCTCCCACAGTTGCCCCCTATGTCTTCTTAGGTGATTTTGGTGAGACAGCCAACCTAAAATCAACTGTCCTGCCTCTGTTTGAAGTATTGCTTGGAGCCTAATAATTCCTCGGCGTTCTGGCCACCGGCTACGCGCCTCAATAGGATGTTGCCTCGATCTTACAGCACGACTCCTACTGGTGTTATCTCCTTTTTGCTTTGATCTCGTTTCTCACTCTCCACAATAAACCTCGCTTCTTGTCCTTTCTTGAGATACTGCCGCGATGTAGTGCAGGAAACGTTCTTTCCTGTTCGCTAGGCCTCTGTCAGGATCCCACCCCTGACAGGAATCCCCCTGAATCTTCCCCTGCAACACCCTCTGCCACAGGATGTTGCCTGGTTCCAACCCAGTCAGCTTCTCTCTAACTTCCTATCCAACCCCAGTTTTACCAGATTGTGAGGAGTGGCCTAATACATAGCGCCCTTAGCTCCCCCTGGAGGCCAGACTATGAAGTGTATTGGTGTCTGTGATACCTGGTCAGGTGAACTCCTTCAGTGCCATCAGACGTACCATCACTCCCCTTAGCGGCAGAGCGATGTTACTGCAACGACCAGGTCTCTGGGGCGCTGCACTCCCCCCCAGTTAAATCCAGTACTCCTGGACTGGGAAGAAAACAACAATACATGTCAGCAAAAAGACATACAATTTTTGAAATGCGGAAACAAGTATATTTCAACAGAGCTTCCCATTATGGGAGGTGAGGACACTTGAACGTTACAAACAGAACATGGTTAAATATGTTAAATAACATCTTATAAATAACTTTTCTTACCCAGCCGGGTATTCTACTTAGTGCAAATTCTCAACAATAATTTAACTTTGCCTCTAAGGACGTATAAGCTGAATCCACTAAAGGCTTACTATAAAACTCCTAAAATATAAATTAACTTTTATCACTTCTCTCTTCTAAGTGCAACACTTTCTTCTTGATTTGTCTTATGCAGGACCGCCTGTCTATCTGCCCAGGCCTACTGCCTCTTTTCTTAGCACAGGAACACTGAACCATCTCTCTATGGCTCCTAGGAGGACTCACCATCTAACCCAGTACGGGTTCAATTCCCTGTCCTCAATCTCTAGCAACATTATCAAACATTTTCTTATAATTAACTAACTACATATTACTTCTACATATAAACATTATTGCTACTTCTCTCAAGGCAACATTATACTTTAAGTGCTATTGGTGAACGTTCTCTTTAAGAGGGAACCAAGTCTCTTGGAGGTAGCGCAACTTCTCAAGCTGCAAGTTCGTGTAAGGCAGGAACTCCTGTACTGTTTCCAGGCACAGTTTCTTCGCAAAGAGTTCTTTTTCTTGTAAAACCAGTAGGGGGCACCTTTAATAAGGTGCGAACTATTTACAAAACAGTTTGTGAATCATTCACCGTCCATGATTCGGTAGTCTTTAAAACAGTGATGAACCAATCAAAAAGGCAAAATAGGGATCCCGGGTCAACTAAGGGATCCCTTTAAGAGATAACCCTGGTCGGCTTATAGCAGCAGAGAAACACAAAAAGACGAACAGTTAACTATATACATTCTGTAAAGCATTTATGCTTACTCAGGTTCTGGCTGATCCGGAGGTGGCCTCCTTCCGGGCCTCACCTGGCAAACGGCCCGTGGTGGTGTAGAAAGGCCCGGTCCTCATCTAGGCAGCGGTAGTACTCCTCTTTGGGCCACCCTCCTCAACCGAGAGCGGCCCCGTCCCATGGATACATGGTGGGTCAGGATTTCCTGAGGTTCCGCGGGGACAGGTTCCGCTACCTTTTCCGCAGGGGGTTCGTCCTCTGATGTTCCAGTGGCAGCCTGGAGAGCGACACACCGCTGAATGCCCCGAGCCATCCAGCCGACCTCCCTCCTCCACCGGGTATAGGTCACTGCGTCTCCGGGTTCCAAATCGCGGTCTTGGTCATATCTTCCACCACAGGGCTCCACTTCCTTACGATCAACACGGATCTGCAGCGGCTCTCCAATTTCTTGAATGACTCCCCTTCCTTCCCGAGGGTTAAAGAATACCACCACACCCCAGTGCGACAGTGGGACCGCCTCAGCACTCGTCAGGTCGATCTGGACTGCAGGTTGGGGTCTATTTCTCCACGCCATCATCAGGCGGCGCAGGTGTTCTGCCTCCGGCAGGATCCTCAGGCCCTGTGCCTGCAGCTCACACTCTGCCGCGGCCGGGATGGAGGAAGCGGGGGACACCGGAGATAGGCGGACCTCCGTGGGCTGGTGTTGTGATCCTAATGGCAGAGGATCTCAGGGTCTTCAGCAAAGTCTGCAAACATAAAAACTAGCTCTTAGGGAGGTGGTAACTGAGCTGACCACATACCTGATCCTAGCCCACAAATAATAGCAGGCGGGGAACGTGCCTACGTTGGTTCTAGACGTCTCGCGCCAGCCGGAGATCTAACTAACCCTTTCAGAGAAAATACAGACCTCACTTGCCTCCAGAGAAAGATACCCCAAAGTAGATACAGGCCCCCCACAAATAATAACGGTGAGGTAAGAGGAAAGGACAAACGTAAGTATGAACTAGATTCAGCAAAGAGAGGCCCACTAAATAATAGCAGAAATATAGAAAGCGGACTTATGTGGTCAGCGAAAAACCCTACTACAATATCCACGCTGAATATCCAAGAACCCCCGTACCGACTAACGGTATGGGGGGAGAATATCAGCCCCCTAAGAGCTTCAAGCAAAATCAGGAATCACATTATGAACAAGCTGGACAAAAAACAGAATAATACAAATAAACAAAAAACAAGAAAGCAGGACTTATCTTATGTTGCAAAAATCAGGACCAGTAGACAAGAGCAACCAGACAAGGACTGATTACATGGATGCCAGGCAATGGACTAAGACTCCAGGAAGTTTAAATAGAAACACCCAGAGTCTTAACGAACAGGTGACTACCAACCTGAGGAAAGAGAATCCAAGAGCCATAAAGCAAGTGACCACAAGAGGGAGCCCAAAAGTATAGTTCATAACAGTACCCCCCCTTTAAGGAGGGGTCACCGAACCCTCACTACGACCACCAGGGCGATCAGGATGGGCAGCGTGAAAAGCACGAACCAAATCGTCCGCATGAACATCAGAGGCGACCACCCAGGAATTATCCTCCTAACCATAGCCCTTCCATTTGACCAGATACTGAAGCCTCCGTCTAGAGAGACGAGAATCTAAGATCTTCTCCACCACATACTCCAACTCGCCCTCAACCAAGACCGGAGCAGGAGGGTCAACAGCAGGAACCACAGGCACAATGTACCGCCGCAACAAAGACCTATGGAACACATTGTGAATGGCAAACGACACAGGAAGATCCAAACGAAAAGACACCGGATTAAAGACCTCCAAAATTCTATAAGGACCAATAAAGCAAGGCTTAAGCTTAGGAGAGGAAACCTTCAGAGGGACAAACCGAGAAGACAACCAAACCAAATCCCCAACACGAAGTCGGGGACCCACACCGCGGCGGCGGTTGGCAAAACGCTGAGCCTTCTCCTGAGACAACTTCAAGTTGTCCACCACATGATTCCAAGTCCGCTGCAACCTATCAACCACAGAATCCACCCCAGGACAGTCAGAAGGCTCAACATGACCCGAGGAGAAACGAGGATGAAAACCAAAGTTGCAGAAAAATGGCGAAAGCAAAGTAGCGGAACTAGCCCGATATTATTGAGGGCAAACTCAGCCAATGGCAAGAAGGTCACCCAATCATCCTGATCCGCAGAAACAAAACATCTCAAATAAGCCTCCAGCGTCTGATTAGTTCACTCCGTTTGGCCATTAGTCTGAGGATGAAAGGCAGACGAGAACGACAGATCAATGCCCATCTTAGCACAAAAAGATCGCCAGAATCTGGACACAAACTGGGATCCTCTGTCAGACACGATATTCTCAGGAATGCCGTGCAAACGAACCACATTCTGAAAAAACAAAGGAACCAGATCGGAAGAGGAAGGCAACTTAGGCAAGGGCACCAAATGGACCATCTTGGAAAAACGATCACACACCACCCAGATGACAGACATTCCCTGAGACACCGGAAGATCTGAAATGAAATCCATGGAAATGTGTGTCCAAGGCCTCTTCGGGACGGGCAAGGGCAAAAGCAACCCGCTGGCACGAGAACAGCAAGGCTTAGCCCGAACACAAGTCCCATAGGACTGCACAAAAGCACGCACATCCCGTGACAAGGAAGGCCACCAAAAGGACCTAGCCACCAAATCTCTGGTACCAAAAATCCCAGGATGCCCTGCCAACACCGAGGAATGAACCTCGGAAATAACTCTGCTGGTCCATTTATCAGGAACAAACAGTCTATCAGGTGGACAAGAGTCAGGTCTACCAGCCTGAAATCTCTGCAACACACGTCGCAAATCAGGAGAAATGGCCGACAAAATCACTCCCTCTTTAAGAATACCAGCCGGCTCTGAGACTCCAGGAGAATCAGGCACAAAGCTCCTAGAGAGAGCATCAGCCTTCACATTTTTCGAACCAGGCATGTATGAGACCACAAAGTCAAAACGGGAGAAAAATAATGACCAACGAGCCTGTCTAGGATTCAGGCGTTTAGCAGACTCGAGATACATCAGGTTCTTGTGATCAGTCAAGACCACCACACGATGCTAAGCTCCCTCGAGCCAATGACGCCACTCCTCAAATGCCCACTTCATGGCCAACAACTCCCGATTACCAACATCATAGTTCCGCTCAGCCGGCGAAAACTTCCTGGAAAAGAAAGCACATGGTTTCATCATAGAGCATCCAGAGCCTCTCTGCGACAAAACAGCTCCTGCACCAATCTCAGAAGCATCCACTTCAACCTGAAAGGGAAGTGAGACATCAGGCTGGCACAAAACAGGTGCCGAAGTAAACCGGCGCTTCAGCTCCCGGAAGGCCTCAATGGCCGCAGCAGCCCAATTAGCGACATCAGAACCTTTCTTGGTCATATCCGTCAGAGGTTTAACAATGCTAGAAAAGTTAGCAATAAAACGACGGTAGAAATTAGCAAAACCCAAAAACTTCTGAAGACTCTTAACAGACGTGGGTTGAGTCCAATCATGAATAGCTCGGACCTTGACTGGGTCCATCTCCACAGCAGAAGGGGAAAAGATAAAACCCAAAAAGGAAACCTTCTGCACTCCAAAGAGACACTTTGAGCCCTTCACAAACAAAGCATTATCACGCAAAACCTGAAACACCATCCTGACCTGCTTTACATGAGAATCCCAATCATCAGAAAAAACTAAAATGTCATCCAGATAAACAATCACAAATTTATCTAGATACTTCCGGAAGATGTCATGCATAAAGGATTGAAACACTGAAGGAGCATTAGAGAGCCCAAAAGGCATCACCAAGTACTCAAAATGACCTTCGGGCGTATTAAATGCAGTTTTCCAATCATCTCCCTGCCTAATGCGCACAAGGTTGTACGCACCACGAAGATCTATCTTGGTGAACCAACAGGCACCCTTAATCCGAGCAAACAAGTCCGACAATAGTGGCAGAGGGTACTGAAATTTAACCGTGATTTTATTCAGAAACCGATAGTCTATACAAGGTCTCAAAGATCCATCTTTCTAGGCCACAAAAAAGAATCCCGCACCAAGAGGGGAAGAGGATGGACGAATATGTCCTTTCTCCAAAGACTCCTCTATATAAGAACGCATCGCGGCATGCTCAGGTACCGACAGATTAAATAATCGTCCCTTAGGAAACTTGCTACCAGGAATCAAATCTATAGCGCAGTCACAGTCCCTATGAGGAGGAAGAGCACTGGACCTGGACTCACTGAACACATCCTGATAGTCAAGCAAAAACTCAGGAACTTCTGGAGGAGTGGAGGAAGCAATAGACACCGATGGGGAATCGCAATGAATTCCCTGACAACCCCAACTTGACACAGACATAGCCCTCCAATCCAGAACAGGATTATGAGCCTGTAACCATGGCAGACCCAAAACGACCAAATCATGCATTTTATGCAGAACAAGAAAACGAATCACCTCCCGATGTTCAGGAGTCATGCACATGGTCACTTGTGTCCAATACTGCGGTTTATTCTCCGCCAATGGCGTAGCATCAATTCCTCTAAGAGGAATAGGATTTTCTAAAGGCTCCAGGACAAAACCACAGCGCCTGGCAAACGACAAGTCCATAAGACTCAGGGCAGCGCCTGAATCCACAAATGCCATAACAGGGTAGGAAGACAATGAGCAAATTAAAGTCACAGACAAAATAAATTTAGGCTGTAAGTTACCAACGGCGACAGGACTAACAAACTTTGTTAGGCGTTTAGAGCATGCTGATATAACATGTGTAGAATCACCACAGTAAAAACACAACCCATTCTGACGTCTATGATTTTGCCGTTCAGTTCTAGTCTGAATTCTATCACATTGCATTAAATCAGGCGTCTGTTCAGACAACACCGCCAAAGGATTAGCGGATTTGCGCTCCCGCAAACGCCGATCAATCTGAATGGCCAGCGTCATAGAATCATTCAGACTTGTAGGAATGGGAAAGCCCACCATCACATTCTTAATAGTTTCAGAAAGGCCATTTCTGAAATTTGCGGCCAGAGCACACTCATTCCACTGAGTAAGCACGGACCATTTCCGAAATTTTTGGCAATACACTTCGGCTTCATCCTGGCCCTGAGAAATAGCCAGAAAAGCCTTCTCTGCCTGAATTTCAAGATTGGGCTCCTCATAAAGCAATCCGAGCACCAGAAAAAACGCATCAATATTCGCCAATGCCGGATCTCCTGGCGCCAATGAGAAAGCCCAATCCTGAGGGTCGCCCCGCAAGAAGGAGATAACAATTTTAACTTGCTGAGCTGAGTCTCCAGACGAACGAGGTCTCAAAGATAGAAACAATTTACAATTATTCCTAAAATTCCTAAATTTAAATCGATCTCCAGAGAACAGCTCAGGAATAGGAATCTTAGGCTCTGACATAGGACTGCCAATAACAAAATCCTGAATGCTCTGCACACGAGCAGCAAGCTGATCCACACTAGTAATCAGAGTTTGCACATTCATGTCTGCAGCAGAGTTTCAAGCCATTCAGAGGTAAAGGGGAAGGAAGAAAAAAAAAAAAAACTCAGAACTTCTTTTTTCTTTTAATCCCACTTCTGCAATGCATTAACTATTCAGTGGCCTGGCATACTGCAGTGATCCTAATGGCAGAGGATCTCAGGGTCTTCAGCAAAGTCTGCAAACATAAAAACTAGCTCTTAGGGAGGTGGTAACTGAGCTGACCACATACCTGATCCTAGCCCACAAATAATAGCAGCCGGGGAACGTGCCTACGTTGGTTCTAGACGTCTCGTGCCAGCCGGAGATCTAACTAACCCTTTCAGAGAAAATACAGACCTCACTTGCCTCCAGAGAAAGATACCCCAAAGTAGATACAGGCCCCCAACAAATAATAACAGTGAGGTAAGAGGAAAGGACAAACGTAAGTATGAACTAGATTCAGCAAAGAGAGGCCCACTAAATAATAGCAGAAATATAGAAAGCGGACTTATGTGGTCAGCGAAAAACCCTACTAAAATATCCATGCTGAATATCCAAGAACCCCCGTACCGACTAACGGTATGGGGGGAGAATATCAGCCCCCTAAGAGCTTCCAGCAAAATCAGGAATCACATTATGAACAAGCTGGACAAAAAACAGAATAATACAAATAAACAAAAAACAAGAAAGCAGGACTTATCTTATGTTGCAAAAATCAGGACCAGTAGACAAGAGCAACCAGACAAGGACTGATTACATGGATGCCAGGCAATGGACTAAGACTCCAGGAAGTTTAAATAGAAACACCCAGAGTCTTAACGAACAGGTGACTACCAACCTGAGGAAAGAGAATCCAAGAGCCATACCGCAAGTGACCACAAGAGGGAGCCCAAAAGTATAGTTCATAACAGGCTGGCCCAGCCGAGAGAACACACAATCGTCAGCCTCCCGGCGGCACGCTACCCGCCGAGCCTCAGCTGCAGCCACACACTCCTCGGATGGCGGCCAGTTGGGTCTGCCCGGCGGTAACTCCGTAAGGGCCAGTCCCTGTAACGATGGCGAATCTGGGGCTGTGACGGGTAATGCAGCCTCACGTTGGATCAGGTCGCCCCCATGCGGTGCTTCCGACGTCACCATCTTTGCCTCCTCCGGGAGGTCCTCTTCCCATGCTCTCTTTCTTGGGTGGCCCCGTCTCCATGGTCTCCACCCTCCAAAGAGGATGAGAAGGTGGACCTCAGCCGCTGACGGACACATCCTCAGGATACAGAAGTGTTTAGATTGGGTGGCCATCGACTTTCGGGCCCTTCAGCTGGTCTACGCCCACTTCCACGCCCTTCTTCTTCTCCTGCGCTCTCCTTAGCGCTGTAATGGCGGCGATTTTGGCGGGAACTCTTGGCGGCAGGTAGCAATACACAGTCTTTGCAATATATCACGGTTCAAGCACAGTAAATCACAGTTCCAAGGCACACATGACCTGATTCTTCAGGCTTAAGTAGATCCTGTTTGTGACGCCAAGTTTGGAGCGCCCCCAGACGCAGGGCCGCGGGGTACTCGGTACCGGCCTCTCTGTCTCAGTTCTGGGGTTGTCACGGTGGCTAGACCCGGTTCGTGACCCTGCTAAGGGGCATCCAATGAAAGTTGTAAGTGGTGGTGCGCGGTGCAGGTCGCGATGAATAACAAGGACACAGGGTTGCAGACTCTTTACCTCTTTACTGAAGGCTTCAGGATCCTCAATCCAGAGCACTGTTAACCGGGCTGGCTGAGTCTGGCTGGTTGAAAGGCACATCCAGAGTTCCCTTTGCAGGTGGAAATCGGTGCCTACCAACTAGCCCTTGTGTGTTGTAGTCCTTCCCTGCTGAGCACCACGGGATATGTTGTGAACTCTGTTTTTGGGCTCCCTCTTGTGGTCACAAGTGGTACTGTGTGAGTGCTGTCTTTGGGCTCCCTCTGGTGGCTCTTTGTGTCATTCTGCAGGTCTGAGGCTGGATCAGCTGTCTTGTTATCTGTTCGCTGGTTTCCTATTTAGCTCACCTGGACTTTCAGTATTTGCCTGCTGTCGATGTATTCAGTGCTATTTTGATCTCTCCTGAATTCCTTTGCTATCAGTCTCTCCAAGAGAAGCTAAGTTTTCTGTTTGGTTATTTTTTGCTCATCAGTGTTCAATATGTTTTTTGGTTATTTACTTGTCCTTGTCCAGCTTGCTAATATGTGATTTCCTTGCTTGCTGGTAGCTCTAGGGGGCTGAGTTTCTCCCCTCACACCGTTAGTTGGTGTGGGGGTTCTTGAATTCTCAGCGTGGATATTTTGTATAGGGTTTTTTACTGACCGCACAGTTCCCTGCCTGTCTTCTGCTATCTAGTATTAGTGGGCCTCATTTGCTGAATCTGTTTTCATTTCTACGCTTTGTATTTTCCCCTTACCTCACCGTTATTATTTGTTGGGGGCTTCCTATATCTTTGGGGTCATTTCACTGAGGCAAGTGAGGTCTTATTTTCTCTATAGGGGTAGCAAGTTTCTCAGGCTGCGTCGAGACGTCCAGGAATTTAGGCACGTTCACCGGCTACCTTTAGTGTGTTTGTTAGGATCAGGTTGCGGTCAGTCCAGTTACCACCTCCCTAGAGCTTGTTCTATGTTCAGTAACTTAGCTAGTCCATTCTGTGATCCTCAGCCACTAAGGATCATAACAGTACAGCAGGCCAACAAGTGTTTAATGCATCGCAGAAAAGGGATAAGAGAAGTCCTGAGTACAATTTTTTTTTCCTCTCCCTTTGCTGCAGTCTGTCCAGCTTCTCTCATCCCCTTAATCTCTGGGTGGCTTTGAGTTCAGCTGCAGACATGGATATTCAGAGTCTGACTTCTAGTGTGGATCATCTTGCTGCAAGGGTGCAAAGCATTCAGGATTTTGTTGTTCACAGTCCTATGTATGAGCCAAAAGTACCTATTCCTGAGTTGTTTTCTGGAGATAGATCTAGGTTTCTGAATTTTAAGAATAATTGTAAATTATTTCTTTCTTTGAGACCTCGTTCCTCTGGTGATTCCGCTCAGCAAATTAGAATTGTTATCTCCCTGTTACGTGGCGACCCTCAAGATTGGGCTTTCTCCCTGGCGCCAGGAGATCCTGCATTGCTGAATGTAGATGCGTTTTTTCTGGCGCTTGGATTGCTTTTTGAGGAACCTAATCTTGAGAACCAGGCAGAAAAGGCCTTGCTGGCTCTCTCTCAGGGCCAGGATGAAGCTGAGGTGTATTGTCAAAAATTTCGGAAATGGTCGGTGCTTACTCAATGGAATGAGTGTGCCCTGGCTGCAAATTTCAGAGAAGGTCTTTCTGAAGCCATTAAGAATGTTATAGTGGGGTTCCCCACGCCTGCAAGTCTGAATGACTCAATGGCTTTGGCCATTCAGATTGATCGGCGTTTGCGGGAGCGCAAATCTGCGCACCATCTGGCGGTGTTTTCTGAACAGAGACCTGAGTCTATGCAATGTGACCGAATTCTGACCAGAATTGAGCGGCAAAATCATAGACGTCAAAATGGGTTGTGCTTTTACTGTGGTGCTTCAACTCATGTTATCTCAGCATGCTCTAAGCGCGTAAAAAAAATCGCTAAATCTGTCACCATTGGTACTATACAGCCTAAATTCATTTTGTCTGTTACTTTAATTTGTTCTTTGTCATCCTACTCGGTTATGGCTTTTGTGGATTCAGGTGCTGCCCTGAACCTGATGGATTTGTCGTTTGCCAGGCGCTGTGGTTTTGTTCTGGAGCCTTTGGAATTCCCTATTCCACTGAGGGGAATTGATGCTACACCATTGGCTGAGAATAAGCCTCAGTATTGGACTCAAGTGACCATGTGCATGACTCCTGTACATCAGGAGGTGATTCGCTTTCTTGTGCTGCATAATTTGCATGATGTTGTCGTTTTGGGTCTGCCATGGCTGCAGGCCCATAATCCAGTTCTGGATTGGAAAGCTATGTCTGTTTCAAGTTGGGGTTGCCAGGGGATTCATGGCGATGCTCCTTTGGTGTCAATTGCTTCTTCCACTCCTTCTGAAGTCCCTGAGTTTTTGTCGGACTACCAGGATGTATTTGATGAGCCCAGATCCGGTGCCCTGCCTCCTCACAGGGATTGTGATTGTGCTATAAATTTGATTCCTGGTAGTAAGTTCCCTAAGGGACAACTTTTTAATTTGCCTGTACCAGAACATGCTGCGATGCGGAGTTATATAAAGGAGTCTTTAGAGAAGGGACATATTCGCCCGTCCTCCTCCCCTCTTGGTGCAGGATTCTTTTTTGTGGCCAAAAAGGATGGTTCTATGAGACCTTGTATAGATTATCGTCTTCTAAATAAAATCACGGTCAAATTTCAGTATCCTTTGCCATTATTATCTGATCTGTTTGCTCGGATTAAGGGGTCCAGTTGGTTCACCAAGATAGATCTTCGTGGTGCGTATAACCTTGTGCGTATTAAGCAGGGGGATGAATGGAAAACAGCATTTAATGCGCCCGAAGGCCATTTTGAGTACTTGGTGATGCCTTTTGGACTCTCTAATGCTCCTTCTGTGTTCCAGTCCTTCATGCATGACATCTTCCGAGAATATCTGGATAAATTTATAATTGTGTATCTGGATGACATTTTGGTCTTTTCTGAGGACTGGGAGTCCCATGTGAAGCAGGTCAGGATGGTATTTCAGGTCCTGCGTGCTAATGCCTTATTTGTGAAGGGCTCAAAATGTCTCTTCGGAGTACAGAAGGTTTCCTTTTTGGGTTTTATTTTTTCTCCTTCTACTATTGAGATGGACCCAGTCAAGGTCCAGGCTATTCATGACTGGACTCAGCCTACATCTGTTAAGAGTCTTCAGAAGTTCTTGGGTTTTGCTAATTTTTACCGTCGCTTCATTGCTAATTTTTCTGGCGTGGTTAAACCCTTGATGGATTTGACCAAGAAGGGTTCTGATGTGACTAATTGGTCTCCTGTGGCCGTGGAAGCCTTTCGGGAGCTGAAGCGCCGGTTTTCTTCGGCTCCAGTTTTGTGTCAGCCTGATGTCTCTCTTCCTTTTCAGGTCGAGGTTGATGCTTCTGAGATTGGAGCAGGGGCTGTTTTGTCGCAGAGAAGCTCTGATTGCTCTGTGATGAAACCTTGTGCTTTCTTTTCAAGAAAGTTCTCGTCTGCCGAACGGAATTATGATGTTGGTAATCGGGAGTTGTTGGCTATGAAGTGGGCATTTGAGGAGTGGCGACATTGGCTCGAGGGAGCTAAGCATCGTGTGGTGGTCTTGACTGATCACAAAAATCTGATTTATCTCGAGTCTGCCAAGCGGCTGAATCCTTGACAGGCTCGTTGGTCGTTGTTTTTCTCCCGTTTCGATTTCGTGGTCTCGTACCTGCCTGGTTCGAAGAACGTGACGGCTGATGCTCTTTCTAGGAGTTTTGTGCCTGACTCTCCGGGAGTTTCAGAGCCGGCTGGTATCCTCAGAGAGGGAGTGATTTTGTCTGCCATTTCCCCAGATTTGCGACGAGTGCTGCAGAAATTTCAGGCGGATAGACCTGACCGTTGCCCACCAGAGAGACTGTTTGTCCCAGATAGATGGACCAGCAGAGTTATTTCCGAGGTTCATTCTTCGGTGTTGGCAGGCCATCCTGGGATTTTTGGTACCAGAGATTTGGTGGCTAGGTCCTTCTGGTGGCCTTCCTTGTCGCGGGATGTGCGTTCCTTTGTGCAGTCCTGTGGGATTTGTGCTCGGGCTAAGCCTTGCTGTTCTCGTGCCAGTGGTTTGCTTTTGCCTTTGCCTGTGCCGAAGAGGCCTTGGACGCACATTTCCATGGATTTTATTTCGGATCTTCCAGTCTCTCAGAGAATGTCTGTCATCTGGGTGGTGTGTGATCGTTTTTCCAATATGGTCCATTTGGTGCCCTTGCCTAAGTTGCCTTCCTCCTCCGATTTGGTTCCTCTATTTTTTCAGAATGTGGTTCGCTTGCCCGGCATCCCTGAAAATATTGTGTCTGACAGAGGATCCCAGTTTGTGTCCAGATTTTGGCGGATCTTTTGTGCTAAGATGGGCATTGATTTGTCTTTTTCGTCGGCCTTCCATCCTCAGACGAATGGCCAAACCGAGCGAACTAATCAGACCTTGGAAACTTATTTAAGATGTTTTGTTTCTGCTGATCAGGATGATTGGGTGACTTTTTTGCCATTGGCCGAGTTTGCCCTTAATAATCGGGCTAGTTCTGCTACTTTGGTTTCGCCGTTTTTCTGCAATTCTGGTTTTCATCCTCGTTTTTCCTCGGGTCAGGTTGAGCCTTCTGACTGTCCTGGGGTGGATTCTGTGGTGGATAGGTTGCAGCAGATTTGGAACCATGTGGTGGACAATTTGAAGTTGTCACAGGAGAAGGCTCAGCGCTTTGCCAACCGCCGTCGCGGTGTGGGTCCCCGACTTCGTGTTGGGGATTTGGTATGGCTGTCTTCTTGGTATGTTCCTATGAAGGTCTCCTCTCCTAAGTTCAAGCCTCGCTTCATCGGTCCTTATAAGATTTTGGAAATCCTTAACCCGGTGTCATTTCGTTTGGACCTCCCAGCGTCGTTTGCCATTCATAACGTGTTCCATAGGTCTTTGTTGTGGAGGTATGTGGTGCCTGTGGTTCCTTCTGTTGAGCCCCCTGCCCCGGTGCTGGTTGAGGGCGAATTGGAGTACGTGGTGAAGATCTTGGATTCTCGAATTTCTTGACGGAGGCTTCAGTATTTGGTTAAGTGGAAGGGCTATGGTCAGGAGGATAATTCCTGGGTTGTCGCCTCTGATGTTCATGCGGCCAATTTGGTTCATGCCTTCCATGTGGCTCATCCTGATCGCCCTGGGGGTTTTGATGAGGGTTCGGTGACCCCTCCTCAAGGAGGGGTACTGTTGTGAACTCTGTTTTTGGGCTCCCTCTTGTGGTCACAAGTGGTACTGTGTGAGTGCTGTCTTTGGGCTCCCTCTGGTGGCTCTTTGTGTCATTCTGCAGGTCTGAGGCTGGATCAGCTGTCTTGTTATCTGTTAGCTGGTTTCCTATTTAGCTCACCTGGACTTTCAGTGTTTGCCTGCTGTCGATGTATTCAGTGCTATTTTGATCTCTCCTGAATTCCTTCGCTATCAGTCTCTCCAAGAGAAGCTAAGTTTTCTGTTTGGGTATTTTTTGCTCATCAGTGTTCAATATGTTTTTTGGTTATTTACTTGTCCTTGTCCAGCTTGCTAATATGTGATTTCCTTGCTTGCTGGTAGCTCTAGGGGGCTGAGTTTCTCCCCTCACACCGCTAGTTGGTGTGGGGGTTCTTGAATTCTCAGCGTGGATATTTTGTATAGGGTTTTTTACTGGCCGCACAGTTCCCTGCCTGTCTTCTGCTATCTAGTATTAGTGGGCCTCATTTGCTGAATCTGTTTTCATTTCTATGTTTTGTATTTTCCCCTTACCTCACCGTTATTATTTGTTGGGGGCTTCCTATATCTTTGGGGTCATTTCTCTGAGGCAAGTGAAGTCTTATTTTCTCTATAGGGGTAGCAAGTTTCTCAGGCTGTGTCGAGACGTCCAGTGTTATGATCCTTAGTGGTTGAGGATCACAAATTACTCCAGCTAAGTAACATACATAGGACAAGCTCTAGGGAGGTGGCAAACTGGACTGACTGCAAATCTGAACCTATCCAAACACACTAGAAGTAGCCGGTGAACGTGCCTAAAAATCCTAGACGTCTCGAGCCAGCCTGAGGAACTATTTACCCCTAGAGAGAAAGAAAGACCTCTCTTGCCTCCAGAGAAATAATCCCCAAAGATATAGAAGCCCCCAACATATAATAACGGTGAGGTAAGAGGAAGGCACATACACAGGGGTGAAAACAGATTTAGCAAATGAGGCCCACTAATACTAGATAGCAGAAAATAGTAAAGGGGTCTGTGCGGTCAGTAAAAAACCCTTACAAAATATCCACACTGAGATTTCAAGAACACCCGCACCAACTAACGGTGTGGGGGGAGAAACTCAGTCCCCTAGAGCAACCAGCAAGCGAGGAAATCACATTTTAGCGAGCTGGACTAAAAACATAATAAATGCTAATAATCAAAAAATGATCAAACAAAAACTTAGCTTGTCTTGGAGAGACTGGGAGCAAGGTAGTCACAAGGAATCTGAAGAGCACTGAATACATTGAGAGCAGGCAAGGAACTGAGTATCCAGGTGAGCTAAATAGGAAACCAACCAAGGATAACGAACCAGCTGATGCTGCCAACCTGCAGAAAGACAACACTACACAGTACCGCTTGTGACCACTAGAGGGAGCCCAAAAACAGAGTTCACAACAGTACCCCCCCTTGAGGAGGGGTCACCGAACCCTCATCAAGACCCCCAGGGCGATCAGGACGAGCCGCGTGGAAGGCACGAACCAAATCGGCCGCATGAACATCAGAGGCGACAACCCAGGAATTATCCTCCTGACCATAGCCCTTCCACTTCACCAAATACTGAAGCCTCCATCTAGAGATACGAGAATCCAAAATCTTCTCCACCACGTACTCCAATTCGCCCTCGACCAGCACCGGAGCAGGAGGCTCAACAGAAGGAACCACAGGTACCACATACCTCCGCAACAAAGACCTATGGAACACATTATGAATGGCAAACGATGCTGGGAGATCCAAACGAAAAGACACTGGGTTAAGGATCTCCAAGATCTTATAAGGACCGATGAAGCGAGGCTTGAATTTAGGAGAGGAGACCTTCATAGGAACTTACCGAGAAGACAGCCACACCAAATCCCCAACACGAAATCGGGGACCCACACCGCGGCGGCGGTTGACAAAGCGCTGAGCCTTCTCTTGTGACAACCTCAAATTGTCCACCACATGGTTCCAAATCTGCTGCAACCTATCCACCACAGAATCCACCCCAGGACAGTCAGAAGGCTCAACCTGACCCGAGAAAAAACGAGGATGGAAACCAGAATTGCAGAAAAACGGCGAAACCAAGGTAGCAGAACTAGCCCGATTATTAAGGGCAAACTCGGCCAACGGCAAAAAAGTCACCCAGTCATCCTGATCAGCAGAAACAAAACATCTCAAATAAGTTTCCAACGTCTGATTAGTTCGCTCGGTTTGGCCATTTGTCTGAGGATGGAAGGCCGACGAAAAAGACAAATCAATGCCCATCTTAGCACAAAAAGTCCGCCAAAACCTGGACACAAACTGGGATCCTCTATCAGACACAATATTTTCAGGAATGCCGGGCAAGCGAACCACATTCTGAAAAAATAGAGGAACCAAATCGGAGGAAGAAGGCAACTTAGGCAAGGGCACCAAATGGACCATCTTGGAAAAACGATCACACACCACCCAGATGACAGACATTTTCTGAGATACCGGAAGATCCGAAATAAAATCCATGGAAATGTGCGTCCAAGGCCTTTTCGGAATAGGCAAAGGCAAAAGCAAACTGCTGGCACGAGAACAGCAAGGCTTAGCCCGAGCACAAATCCCACAAGACTGCACAAAGGAACGCACATCCCGCGACAAGGAAGGCCACCAGAAGGACCTAGCCACCAAATCTCTGGTACCGAAAATCCCAGGATGACCCGCCAACACCGAAGAATGAACCTCGGAAATAACTCTGCTGGTCCATCTATCTGGGACAAACAGTCTCTCTGGTGGGCAACGGTCAGGTCTATCCGCCTGAAATTTCTGCAGCACTCGTCGCAAATCTGGGGAAATGGCAGACAAAATCACTCCCTCTCTGAGAATACCAGCCGGCTCAGAAACTCCCGGAGAGTCAGGCACAAAACTCCTAGAAAGTGCATCAGCTTTCACGTTCTTCGAACCAGGCAGATATGAGACCACGAAGTTGAAACGGGAGAAAAACAACGACCAACGAGCCTGTCTAGGATTCAGGCGCTTGGCAGATTCAAGGTAAATCAGATTTTTGTGATCAGTCAAGACCACCACACGATGTTTAGCTCCTTCGAGCCAATGTCGCCACTCCTCAAATGCCCACTTCATAGCCAACAACTCCCGATTACCAACATCATAATTCCGCTCGGCAGGCGAAAACTTTCTTGAAAAGAAAGCACATGGTTTCATCACAGAGCCATCAGAGCTTCTCTGCGACAAAACAGCCCCTGCTCCAATCTCAGAAGCATCAACCTCGACCTGGAAGGGGAGAGAGACATCTGGCTGACATAAGACTGGAGCTGAAGAAAACCGGTGCTTCAGCTCCCGAAAGGCCTCCACGGCCGCAGGAGACCAATTAGTCACATCAGAACCCTTCTTGGTCAAATCCGTCAAAGGTTTAATCACGCTAGAAAAATTAGCGATGAAACGACGGTAAAAATTAGCAAAACCCAAGAACTTCTGAAGACTCTTAACAGACGTGGGCTGAGTCCAGTCATGAATAGCCTGGACCTTGACTGGGTCCATCTCCACAGTAGAAGGAGAAAAAATAAAACCCAAAAAGGAGACCTTCTGTACTCCGAAGAGGCATTTTGAGCCCTTCACAAATAAAGCATTAGCACGCAGGACCTGAAACACCATCCTGACCTGCTTCACATGGGACTCCCAATCATCAGAAAAGACCAAAATGTCATCCAGATAAACAATCATAAATTTATCCAGATACTCTCGGAAGATGTCATGCATGAAAGACTGAAACACAGAAGGAGCATTAGAGAGTCCAAAAGGCATCACCAAGTACTCAAAATGGCCTTCAGGCGTATTAAATGCTGTTTTCCATTCATCTCCCTGCTTAATGCGCACAAGGTTATACGCACCACGGAGATCTATCTTGGTGAACCAACTGGCACCCTTAATCCGAGCAAACAAATCAGACAATAGTGGTAAAGGATACTGAAATTTGACTGTGATCTTATTCAGAAGACGATAATCTATACAAGGTCTCAAAGAACCGTCCTTCTTGGCCACAAAAAAAAATCCTGCACCAAGAGGGGAA
Organism: Ranitomeya variabilis; assembly: GCF_051348905.1. Classification (NCBI taxonomy): domain Eukaryota; kingdom Metazoa; phylum Chordata; class Amphibia; order Anura; family Dendrobatidae; genus Ranitomeya; species Ranitomeya variabilis. The sequence goes on from NC_135239.1 coordinate 153,710,521, forward strand.
GAGGATGGGCGAATATGTCCCTTCTCCAAAGACTCCTTTATATAACTCCGCATCGCGGCATGCTCTGGTATAGACAGATTAAAAAGTCGTCCCTTAGGGAATTTACTACCAGGAATTAAATTTATAGCACAGTCACAATCCCTATGAGGGGGCAGGGCACTGGACCTGGGTTCATCAAATACATCCTGGTAGTCAGACAAAAACTCAGGGACCTCAGAAGGAGTGGAAGAAGCAATAGACACCAACGGAGCATCGCCATGAATTCCCTGACAACCCCAACTTGACACAGACATAGCTTTCCAATCTAAAACTGGATTATGAGCCTGCAGCCATGGCAGACCCAAAACGACAACATCATGCAAATTATGCAGAAAAAGAAAGCGAATCACCTCCTGATGTACGGGAGTCATGCACATGGTCATTTGCGTCCAATACTGAGGCTTATTCTCAGCCAATGGCGTAGCATCAATTCCCCTCAGAGGAATAGGAAATTCCAAAGGCTCCAGGACAAAACCACAGCGCCTGGCAAACGACAAATCCATCAGATTCAGGGCAGCACCCGAATCCACAAAAGCCATAACCGGGTAGGATGACAAAGAACAAATCAAAGTAACAGACAAAATAAATTTAGGCTGCATAGTACCAATGGTGACAGGTTTAGCGATTTTTTTTAAGCGTTTAGAGCATGCTGAGATAACATGAGTAGAATCACCACAGTAAAAGCACAACCCATTTTGACGTCTATGACTTTGTCGCTCAATTCTGGTCAGAGTTCGGTCACATTGCATAGACTCAGGTCTCTGTTCAGAAAATACCGCCAAAGGATGAGCAGATTTGCGCTCCCGCAAACGCCGATCAACCTGAATGGCTAAAGCCATAGAATCACTCAGACTTGTAGGGGTGGGAAACCCCACCATAACATTCTTAACGGCCTCAGAAAGACCTTCTCTGAAATTTGCAGCCAGGGCACACTCATTCCATTGAGTAAGCACCGACCATTTCCGAAATTTTTGACAATACACCTCTGCTTCATCCTGACCTTGAGAGATAGCCAGCAACGCTTTTTCTGCCTGATTCTCAAGATTAGGCTCCTCATAAAGCAGTCCAAGAGCCAGAAAAAATGCATCTACATTAAGCAATGCAGGATCTCCTGGCGCCAGAGAGAAAGCCCAATCTTGAGGGTCGCCACGCAACAAGGAGATAACAATTTTAACTTGCTGAGCGGAATCACCAGAGGAATGAGGTCTCAGAGATAGAAATAACTTACAATTATTCTTAAAGTTAAGAAACCTAGATCTATCACCAGAAAACAACTCAGGAATGGGTATCTTTGGTTCTGACATAGGGCTATGAATAACAAAATCCTGAATACTTTGCACCCGTGCAGTCAGATGATCCACACTAGAAGTCAGAGTCTGAACATTCATGTCTGCAGCTGAGCTCAAAACCACCCAGAGTTCAAGGGGATGAAAGAAGCTAAACAGACTGCAGCAAAGGAAAAGCGGGAGGAGAAAAAAAAAATGTACTCAGGTCTTCTTTTTATCCCACTTCTGCGATGCATTAAACACTTTTTGGCCTGCTCTACTGTTATGATCCTTAGTGGTTGAGGATCACAAATTACTCCAGCTAAGTAACATACATAGGACAAGCTCTAGGGAGGTGGCAAACTGGACTGACTGCAAATCTGAACCTATCCAAACACACTAGAAGTAGCCGGTGAACGTGCCTAAAAATCCTAGACGTCTCGAGCCAGCCTGAGGAACTATTTACCCCTAGAGAGAAAGAAAGACCTCTCTTGCCTCCAGAGAAATAATCCCCAAAGATATAGAAGCCCCCAACATATAATAACGGTGAGGTAAGAGGAAGGCACATACACAGGGGTGAAAACAGATTTAGCAAATGAGGCCCACTAATACTAGATAGCAGAAAATAGTAAAGGGGTCTGTGCGGTCAGTAAAAAACCCTTACAAAATATCCACACTGAGATTTCAAGAACCCCCGCACCAACTAACGGTGTGGGGGGAGAAACTCAGTCCCCTAGAGCAACCAGCAAGCGAGGAAATCACATTTTAGCGAGCTGGACTAAAAACATAATAAATGCTGATAATCAAAAAATGATCAAACAAAAACTTAGCTTGTCTTGGAGAGACTGGGAGCAAGGTAGTCACAAGGAATCTGAAGAGCACTGAATACATTGAGAGCAGGCAAGGAACTGAGTATCCAGGTGAGCTAAATAGGAAACCAACCAAGGATAACGAACCAGCTGATGCTGCCAACCTGCAGAAAGACAACACTACACAGTACCGCTTGTGACCACTAGAGGGAGCCCAAAAACAGAGTTCACAACAGTCCAGGAATTTAGGCACGTTCACCGGCTACCTTTAGTGTGTTTGTTAGGATCAGGTTGCGGTCAGTCCAGTTACCACCTCCCTAGAGCTTGTTCTATGTTCAGTAACTTAGCTAGTCCATTCTGTGATCCTCAGCCACTAAGGATCATAACAGGGATAGTCCTCACAACTGTTGTGTCTGTTTCTGATGTTCCCTCACAACTGATTCTGATGTTCTTCTCGGTCCCCCAGATGATATGGATAGGACGCACCCATATGACGGGAAGGCCTGGAGTTCTTCCGGGACCCTAGCGTCGCCCCTCTCCCACAGTTGCCCCATATGTCTTCTTAGGTGATTTTGGTGAGACAGCCAACCTAAAATCAACTGTCCTGCCTCTGTTTGAAGTATTGTTTGGAGCCTAATACTTCCTCGGCGTTCTGGCCACTGGCTACGTGCCTCAATAGGATGTTGCCTCGATCTTACAGCACGACTCCTACTGGTGTTATCTCCTTTTTGCTTTGATCTCGTTTCTCACTCTCCACAATAAACCTCGCTTCTTGTCCTTTCTTGAGATACCGCCGCGATGTAGTGCAGGCGCGGTTCCTTAACGTTCTTTCCTGTTCGCTAGGCCTCTGTCAGGATCCCACCCCTGACAGGGACCCCCCTGAATCTTCCCCTGCAACACCCTCTGCCACAGGATGTTGCCTGGTTCCAACCCAGTCAGCTTCTCTCTAACTTCCTATCCAACCCCCAGTTTTACCAGATTGTGAGGAGTGGCCTAATACATAGCGCCCTTAGCTCCCCCTGGAGGCCAGACTATGAAGTGTATTGGTGTCTGTGATACCTGGTCAGGTGAACTCCTTCAGTGCCATCAGACGTACCATCACTCCCCTTAGCGGCAGAGCGATGTTACTGCAACGACCAGGTCTCTGGGGTGCTGCACTTTTGCTGCCATGCTCTTAATCATGTTGGTGCTGTTCAGGCTAGTAGTTTTTCTACCCCTGCTGATGCGGGCATAGCAGGTGCTGCAAATGGCCTGTTTGGGGTTATCAGCAGGGTCTTTAAAAAAATAACCAGATTCGGGACGATCTAAGAGTTGGAATGGTAACTTCCCTCATGTTGGTGTTACCAGGAACTGATGCATGCCTTCTGTCTGTGGCCAACACACTGTTTCTTCCTGCCTGTTAGGGTGATATGCCTTCTTCCCCATGTGCGCTGCCTTCCTTGCTCTGCATATCCTCCTGCCAGGTTGGGTCAGTCACTATGTCATCCACCACCTCGTCTTCCACATCCGCACCCTGCTCCTCCTCCTAACTTTCTGGCAAGTGTGTCTCATCATCGACCACCTCTTGTGACACTTTCCCACCATCGCCTTTGTGTGACCATGGCTGTTCTAAGCTTTGGCATCACTACATGCGATCTCATCTGGCCCCACTATAAGTTGATTGGCTGAGAGTCAGGAATGTTTAATGGGAAAACTGAACAGTTCTTCGGAGTGTCCAAGTGTGGGATCAGTTGTCTCAGGGCACCCGGCATGGTGGGAGGAAGGAGGATCAGGGTGAGGAATATTCGGTCCACACTCATGGCTACTCAGACTTGACCGTGTGGAAGTCGTGGTGGTCGCTAAGTGACTGGAAGCATTATCCGCTATCCAACCAACAACCATTTCACACTGCTCTGGCTTCAATAGTAGTGTGCTGCGGTCCCCTAGAGCCTGGGACAGGAAGATGTGGGTATTTGCTGTGGCCCACTTTCAGTTCAGGCCTCGTCCTCTGCTTGCACCATCAGCATCACATCCACTTCCCCATCCCTTTCCCCTTGCCTTGCCCATTTTAAACGGACTAGTTCAAAAGCTCAACAGTACACAAATGTATTTATTTGGAGCAAAATTGTATCTGATCAGTATGCCTTCAAAGCTATGATTTTTCCACCACAGATACTACAGGCAACAGACACAGATTGCAGACTGTATAATTATTTTTTCTGTTGCAAGTGACATTTTTTTTTTTTTTAAAAAGAGTAGAACAAGGCTAGCACACAGAACTATGCAACGTATGCCTGCAAGGCTATGATTTTTCCAGATACACCAGGCCTCAGCTTGACATAACAGACTGTATAAAAAATGCTTTTGTTTTTTAGTGAATTTTTGAAAAAATAAAAAAAGAGTAGAACAAGGCTAGCATAAAGAACTATGCTATGTATGCCTGAGAGACTATGATTTTTCCACCACAGATACACCAGGCCTCAGCCTCACATAACAGACTGCATAATTTTTTTTTTATTTTGGGTGATTTTTTGAAAAAAAAAATGAATGGAACAAGGCTAGCAGACAGAACTATGCAACTTATCCCTGCGAAGCTAAGATTTTTCCACCACAGATACAACAGGCCTCAGCCTGACATATCAAACTGTGTGAAATATTTTTGGGGGTTTTTGATGAATTTTTGAAACAAAAAAAAAGTAGAACAAGGCTAGCACACAGAACTATGGTACATATGCCTGCAAAGCTACAATTTTTCCACCAAAGATACAACAGGCCTCAGCCTGACATAACAGACTGAGTTAAATGTGGCCTTTATGTTTTTGGCCGCAACTAAATTGTGTCAACAAGTTGGCTATGACATAAAAGAAAAAAATTGGCGCACTCACATATGATGCCTGAGACACAAAAAAATATTAGATTTGCATGCTCTTCGATTATAATGACCTGGCTGGAGTCTGCAGCGTGACCAAGCCAAAAAATGTAGAAATAAGGGGGCTATGGATTGCTTTAGAATAAAAGGAGCAGGTATAAGGTGAGGAAAAAAACATTGCCACAGATAACTGCAGCTAGATATATACTAAATAAGCAGCAGCAGACAGTAATGGAGCTTTTGGAAGTATGCAGTGAGAGCTATGTACTCGCATACAGTGCCTGCAGGCCTTGCACTCATGTGGATATGTGCACATAAACTTCTCTGCCTACCTAGCGCTGCAATCTCCGGACCCCCGAATTAGCCCTAAAAAGGACTGTTTGATTCTCAGGAGTTGTGGACTGAACAGATAAATACCTACACTAACTATTATAAGGACGATTCTGACCCTATCTCAGCAGCAGCTCTCCCTATACTCGCTAAGTCCGGAGCAGAATGCGGCAAGCAGGGCGATACCAGGTCTCTTATAGACCTGATGACGCTATGCGGCCAGCCAATCACTGTAATACCACAACAAAGATGGCTGCGGCATTGCAGTGCATGGCTGACAATCCCTGCACTGTCATTGGCTCTCTAAAGAGCGCCAGAATTGCACGGCAAAGACCCGAGCTCCCGCAGAATAATCCCGGAAATACTCGGTGCTCGCTGAGTACACCGAGCATAGTGATACTCGAGCGAATACCGTGTAGTGGCGAGCACGTTCGCTCATCACTAGTAATGACTCTATCTAATATATGAGTTTCACTTTCTGTATTGAAGAATTGAAATAAATTAACTTTTTGATGGTATTCTAATTTTGTGAGATGCACCTGTATATTCAAGCAGGGTGTCCCAGTTGTTTCGCAGGATGGCTCTAAGGATCATAAGGATCTCATATTTCGCTACGGAAATACCTTCCACAGGAAGATAAAACTGTAGTGGAATAGAACAACATTGGAGAACTATCAAAATAGAAAAATTATACCGAGTGGTCTTATGGTAGAATAGTATCCCACTTTTGATTTAGATGAGGAAGACTTTACTAGGAGATGGATTACAGCGGCGTCTACATGTTCACTGGAGTTTATTAAAATAGTGATTGAAAAGAATACCCTCTCGTTATAAGAAATTGATAATGAACTGGATAATATGCCCGGTGATCGCTATGATCAATGACTTAAGGGCTTAGAAATAGACACGATGAAATGGGAGGAAGAGGTAAGTCAGAATCAACTAAAGAAACTCCAACATAATCTGAGTGACTATGATTCAAACAAGGTATACAGCTGGCAACTCAAAAAAAGGGTTGCCTCTGGACCCCGACCAATGGATGTGTCTGAAACCTTCAGCATTTCTGGGGTTGAAAGTAATGTCTCCACTAGTGACACTGAACATCCTAGAGACTTTTATCTGAGAAGTGGAGATCGTAAAAGGAAATTTCCTGATATGTTCAATGAAACCCAGAAAGGTTGCAGGAACAGGGATCAGCCGAAGGTAAGTGAATTTGTCACATCATGAACTAACTACTACCCATCTTAGGGTACTTGAACGAGGCCTAACATTTTCTCCCTCCTCTCACATAGATGAATCACGTCGGTAAAGGACACACATTTGTTCTGTAGAAAATTGATCCTCAAAAAACTTTGTTACAAGAAAGATTTGTTGGAACCTTTCACTATGAGGGAGGTGCAAAAGGCATTGGAAGTCCTTAAAGTGCCATCCAGAATGACCTTTTCCTTAAATCTAAAAAATTCCCAGCTCTGGGACTTAGCCCAGCTATTGAAGTGTTCTCTAACTTGGTCACTAAGGATATAGAAACACTGACGAAAAATTGTAAAGGGCCCTCCAATTTACCCAGAAATGAATGGTCAGCATTGGAGGAACTTAAATCATGGAATGATGTTGTCTAAAAGCCAGCTGATAAAGGGGGCAATCTGGTCATCTGGCCCTCAGTGATGTATGAGCAACAGGTGAAGAAACTCCTTAGTTTAGTGACTGCAAGTGCTATCGTAGGTTGACCTATAGTCCCCTGTCATCCTTTCAGGCCAAATTGACAAGTAGGGTTGAGCGACTTTTACTTTTTTGGGATCGAGTCGGGTTTCGCGAAACCCAACTTTTCACAGTCGGGTCGGGTGAAATCGGCCGATTATTGCGTAAAGTCGGGGGCCGACCAAAACATGAAACCCAATGCAAGTCAATGGGGAATCAAAGTCGGCAGAGAGTGGAGGACAGGAAAACACCTACAGTGCCCATTTTAATGCCCAAACCATCAATTCTTATTACTGAAGCTTGTCAATCTTAATTTACTTTATAATAATAGTTAGGCATTGAAAACTGGGGGTCATTTGGCTAAAGTTGTGGGGGGGGTATGGCTGGCTCAAGTTTTTCGTGGGCCCAGGAAACGCGGAATACGTCACGGCAGTGGAGCAGGGAGAGGTGAGTATTTCAACTTTGCAAGTGCTGTGATCCTGAGCAAGCAGGGGGGGCCCACTCGTTTGCATTGGCACTGGCACAGGGCCGCTCAAAGTACGGCGGTGTGTTTGACGGCGGTGGCGCCTCCCACCGGCAGAGACACTTTTGCATACTATGAGGGCCCTGTGCCAGTGATGTCACCGAGTATGCCCCCCCATCTGATGAAGGAACCTGCACTTTCATCTGCACCTTCCTCTTTGTCCCCGTGTAAGGTGATATAGTATGCGGGAAGGGGAACCTGACTTTCAGCAGGGTCAGATTCTGGCTGTGTAGAGTGCAAGGGGAATGTAGTGGTCTGGGTCAATGTACCAGCAGACTCATCTAGCAATGGCTGGGCAATGGGCAGGATGAGGAGGAAACACAGATATAGGCCCAAATAATAAAGTGGGCTAAATGCAGTTCAAATGTGGTAACAGGACTAAACAGGCGGCATTGCTTTGTTCATTGGAGGACAACAGTAAGGAGTGGCAGACACAGTTAGTAGGCCCAAATAATACAGTAGCCTAAATGCAGTTCAAAACAGGTAAAAGGACTAAACAGGCGGCATAGCTTTGTGCAGTGGAGGACAACTGTAATGGGAGGCAGACACAGTTAGTAGGCCCAAATAAGTAGGCTAAATGCAGTTCAAAACTGGTAAAAGGACTTAACAGGCGGCATAGCTTTGTGCAGTGGAGGACAACTGTAATGGGAGGTAGACACAGTTAGTAGGCCTAAATAAGTAAGTAGGCTAAATGCAGTTCAAAACAGGTAAAAGGACTAAACAGGCGGCATAGCTTTGTTCAGTGGAGGACAACTGTAATGGGAGGTAGACACAGTTAGTAGGCCTAAATAAGTAAGTAGGATAAATGCAGTTCAAAACAGGTAAAAGGACTAAACAGGCGGCATAGCTTTGTTCAGCGGACGACAACTGTAATGAGAGGCTGACACACTTAGTAGGCCCAAAAAAGTAAGTAGGTTAAATGCAGTTCAAAATTGGTAACAGGAATAACCAGGCGGCATTGCTTGGTTCAGCGGAGGACAATTGTAAGGAGTGGCTGACACAGTGAGTAGGCCCAAATAATTAAGTAGGCTAAAAGCAGTTCAAAATTGGTAACAGGACTAAACTGGCGGCGTTGCTTGGTTCAGCGGAGGACAATTGTAAGGAGTGGCTGACACACTTAGTAGGCCCAAAAAAGTAAGTATGCTAAATGCAGTTCAAAATTGGTAACAGGAATAACCAGGCGGCATTGCTTGGTTCAGCGGAGGACAATTGTAAGGAGTGGCTGACACACTTAGTAGGCCCAAATAAGTAAGTAGGCTAAATGCAGTTCAAAATTGGTAACAGGAATAACCAGGCGGCATTGCTTGGTTCAGCGGAGGACAATTGTAAGGAGTGGCTGACACACTTAGTAGGCCCAAAAAAGTAAGTATGCTAAATGCAGTTCAAAATTGGTAACAGGAATAACCAGGCAGCATTGCTTGGTTCAGCGGAGGACAATTGTAAGGAGTGGCTGACACACTTAGTAGGCCCAAAAAAGAAAGTAGGCTAAATGCAGTTCAAAATTGGTAACAGGAATAACCAGGCGGCATTGCTTGGTTCAGCGGAGGACAATTGTTAGGAGTGGCTGACACAGTGAGTAGGCCCAAATAAGTAAGTAGGCTAAATGCAGTTCAAAATTGGTAACAGGAATAACCAGGCAGCATTGCTTGGTTCAGCGGATGACAATTGTAAGGAGTGGCTGACACAGTGAGTAGGCCCAAATAATTAAGTAGGCGAAAAGCAGTTCAAAATTGGTAACAGGTCTAAACTGGCAGCGTTGCTTGGTTCAGCGGAGGACAATTGTAAGGAGTGGCTGACACAGTGAGTAGGCCCTAATAATAAAGTAGGCTAAATGTCTGCCAAAATTTTTTTCAGAAAGTACCAGGTACAGGCTAGGTACAGGCGTGGGCTCCTCTGTTCAGTAGCAGACAGTGGTAGTAGGCGCAACGTTTTAACTGGTCCAAATGCAGGCCAGGGCCCCTGTATATTTTAACTATCATCTATCATTTCAACAAATTTGTATTGGCAGTGCCATTGAAGGATTTAACAGCACAGACTACACAGTGATGGAGCAGGGAGAGGTAAGTATTGCAAGTGGTAGAGCACTGTTCGAGCTGGGGGGAAACACTCTCTCGTGGGCTGCGGTACTGGCACAGGGCCCCTCATATTACGACGGTGTGTCTGACGTTGGTTGTGCACCACCACCGTCAGAGACACTTCATTGTACTATGAGAGACGCTGTGCCAGTGCCGTCGACCAAGAGTGGGCACACCCACCTGTCCAGGCAAACGGCACTCGCACGGGTGCTTGCGCCAGGTGGTGACCATGGCCCTGTGGGGGGAGTCAGCCCATTTAGGGAGGTATAAAAATGGCCTATGGTGGACATTCAGCAGCTGCAAATGGAGGAATTGGAGCAGTCAGTAAGAGGAGGCCAAAAGCAAGACATTTTTCAGGCAAGCTACTTGTCAGCAGGGGAAGGTGGGGCCAAATAATTGCTGCGCCAATCCTCTGGAATGCTCTACCCTAAGATATTAGGACCATCCACAACTTGCATAGTTTTAGGTGGTCGCTCAAAACTCATTTGTTCAGAGCGGCCTATCACGTTCCCTAATCAAAGTCATTTTATGTTTGTGTGTGTGTGTAGCCCATTCACTATCTCCATCTACCCCCCACCCCCTGAAGATGGCTGCACCATTATTTTAAATACATCATTGTAAATACACACCTGTACTTTGTATCTCCCCCACCTCATTGTAGATTGTAATCTCTCATGAGCAGGGTCGTCTTATTTTGTCTTATTTTGCTTTATTACTGTATTGTTAACATTGTTACCTATGAATGTTGTGTTTGAAACTGTTAAACTGTAAAGCGCTGCGGAATATGTTGGCGCTATATAAATAAAGATTATTATTATTATTATTATTATTAATTGGAAATCCATGATTGGTTCATTTTAATGAAGGTTAGGTCATCGACATTTCGGGTAGCCAGACGTGTCCTTTTTTCGGTCAGTAGTGAACCAGCCGCACTGAAGACTCTTTCGGATAGCACACTAGCAGCAGGGCAAGCGAGCTCCTGTAATGCATATTCTGCCAACTCAGGCCAGGTGTCTATTTTAGATGCCCAGTAATCAAAGGGGAATGACCTGTGAGGGAGAACATCGATAAGCGCGGAAAAGTAGTTTGTAACCATACTGGACAAATGCTGTCTCCTGTCACTTTGAATCGATGCAGCAGTACCTGTCGTGTCAGCGGTCATTGCGAAATCACTCCACAACCTGGTCATAAAACCCCTCTGTCCAACGCCACTTCGGATTTGTGCACCTCTAACACCTCTGCCACTATGCCTCGTGTTAGAACCATCACCGCCGCTGCGTGCTGGGAATGCCTGAACCAAACGGTCTACAAGAGTTGCTTGTTTGGTAGCCAATATTTGCTCAAGGTTCTCATGTGGCATGATATTTTATAATTTTCCTTTATATCATGGATCCAGGAGGCAGGCCAACCAGTAATAGTCATCGGTCATCATTTTGATAATGCAGGGGTCCCTTTTTAGGATATGCAAGGCATACTCAGCCATGTGAGCCAATGTTCCAGGTGTCAATTCACTGCTTGTGCTGGGTTGAGGAGCACTTTCTTGCAAATCAACATCACTTGTGTCCCGCAAAAACCCTGTACCTAACCTTGCAACGCCACCAGTTTCTATTGCCCCCTGAGAAGCATCCTCCTCCCATAAATATTCATCCTCATCATCCTCCTCCTCCTCCTCTTCGTCCGCCACCTCGTCCAGGAGAGTTCCCTGAGCAGACAATGGCTGACTGTCATCAAGGCTTCCCTCATCCTCGGCTGCAGACGCCTGCTCCTTAATGTGCGTCAAACTTTGCATCAGCAGACGCATTAGTGGGATGCTCATACTTATGATGGCATCGTCTGCACTTACCAGCCGTGTGCATTCCTCAAAACACTGAAGGACTTGACAGAGGTCTTGTAGCTTCGACCACTGAACACCAGACAACTCCATGTCTGCCATCCAACTGCCTGCCCGTGTATGTGTATCCTCCCACAAATAGATTACAGCACGCCTCTGTTCGCAAAGCCTCTGAAGCATGTGCAGTGTGGAGTTCCACCTTGTTGCAACGTCGATTATTAGGCGGTGCTGGGGAAGATTCAGCGATCGCTGATGGTTCAGCATGCGGCTGAAGTATACGGGCGACCGGCGGATGTGCGAGCAAAGTCTTTGCACTTTGAGGAGCAGGGCTGGTAACCCCGGATAATTTTTTAGGAAGCACTGCAACACCAGGTTCAAGGTGTGAGCCAGGCAAGGTATGTGTTTCAGTTGTGAAATGGCTATGGCAACCATAAAATTCCTTCCGTTATCAAAGACTACCTTGCCTGCCTCAAGATGTACACTGCCCAGCCATGACTGAGTTTCTTGCTGCAAGTACTCGGCCAGAACTTCCGCGGTGTGTCTGTTGTCGCCCAAATGCTTCATTTGCAACACAGCCTGCTGACGCTTACCACTAGCTGTTCGATAATGGGATACCTCGTGTGCAACACTGGCAGCTGCCAATGGAGTGGTCGTGTGACTGCGCTCTGTGGACGAGCTTTGGCTTTTGGAGGAGGAGGGGGAGGAGGGGTGGCAAACACCTACAGCCAACTGTTTCCTAGACCGTGGGCTAGGCAGAACTGTCCCATGGTGGTCCCCTGTGGACCCTGCATCCACTACATTAACCCAGTGCGCCGTGATGGACACGTAACGTCCCTGGCCATGCCTACTGGTCCATGCATCTGTTGTGAGGTGCACCTTTCCACTGACTGATTGCCTAAGTGCATGGACAATGTGGTCTTTGACATGCTGGTGGAGGGCTGGGATGGCTTTTCTCACAAAGAAGTGCCGACTGGGTAGGTCATAGCGTGGTACTGTGTAGGCCATCAGGTCTTTGAAAGCTTCACTTTCAATCAACTGGTAGGGCATCATCTCTAACGAGATTAGTCTAGCAATGAGGCCTTTCAAACCTTGTGTACGCGGATGAGAGGATGAGTACTTTCTTGTCCTAACGAGAGTCTCTTGTAGGGTGAGCTGGACTGGAGAGCTGCATATGGTGGAACAAGCGGTGGTGGTGGTGGTGGACATGGCGGATTGAGAGAGGGTTGGTGATGGTATTCTTGATGTTGACCTACATACAGTGTTTCCTACCAAAAACCTTGTGATTCCCTGACTGCTTTGGCCTTGCGACAATACCTCCACATTTGCTGCTGGTGGTGTCCTAATCAGTGGGCTTACAGTCAGGGAAGCAGTGTAGCGTTGCTGACTACCTTCATTCTGAGCAGGTGCACCAAGGGTATGGGACGTTTGGTAGTTAGTCCAGGCTTGCAAGTGCATGCTGGTTAAATGTCTACACATGCACGTTGTATTTAAATTTTCTGCTAAAGGTCTTTGAGCATTTCTTACAGATAACTTTGCACTGATCATTCGGATCTTGGTTAAAAAATTGCCACACTCCACTATTCCTACTATGGAATACCTTTTCAGGCATTGCACGCTGTGCTACTTTCACCGGATGGCCACGCTGTCCTAAAACAGTTTTTTTGGTTGACAAACGTTTTTGGCCTGAGACTGGCCTGCCAGATGAAAGCTGTTGCGATGTAGAAGGCTGCTGTGGATCATCCTCCTCTGCTTCTGAGCTACTGTCAGCGGCACCCTCTTCCCCCAATCGCTGCCAATCTGGGTCAACAACTGGGTCATCTATCACCTCATCTTCAATGTCATGTGCACCTTTCTCTGTGTCACCGTGTAAGGTGCTATAGCGTTCGGGACAGGGCACCATAGTCTCATCAGGGTCAGTTTCTGGCTCAGTACACTGTGAGGGCAATGCAGTGATCTGAGTCAATGGAACAGCATGATAATCTAGCTGTGGCTGTGCATCAGTGCACTCCATGTCCGATTCATCTTGTAATGGGCTGTTAACAATTTCCCTTTCTAACCCAGGCACGGTATGTGTAAAGAGCTCCATGGAGTAACCTGTTGTGTCGCCTGACGCATCCTTCACTGATGGTTTGGGTGAAGGACACAAGGAAGCGACTTGTTCCTGACCGGGAGCATCCACTGACGACTCGCTGCATTTAAATTTGGAAATTTCTGAAGAGGAGGCGAAAGAGCTAGAGGCTTAATCAGCAAGGAAAGCCAAAACTTTTTCCTGCTGCTCCGGCTTTAAAAGCAGTTTTCCTACTCCCAGATAAGGGAGCTTTCGAGGCCTTGTGTAGCCAGATGATGACGCTGGCTCAACACATCCAACCTTAGGTGCTATTTTGCTTTTCCCACTACCACCAGATGCTCCACCACCACCACCATCAGTACCAGCTGGCAACAACCGCCCACGGCCTCTTCCACCAGACTTCCTCATTTTTGGGAAAATCTAACCAAAATAACAACCGTTATATGGTACTGTAAAACAAGGTATAAGGTGTATATAAACTTGTTGAGAATTTAATTCTCAAGTGGCTGGCTGATACACCACAAACTAAGAAGACTGAGGTATATCCACTTTGCGAGAATTTCAATCTCACTTTTTTTTTTGGACACAGATCCCAAACTCAGGCCCAGTGTATTTTCCAACGCAATGTGAGTGGCAGCAAGTGGCTGGCTGACACACCACAAACTAAGAGGACTGAGGTATATCCACTTTGTGAGAATTTAAATCTCACTTTTTTTGGGGGGACACACAACCCAAACTCAGGCCCAGTGTATTTTACAATGCAATGTGAGTGGCAGCAAGTGGCTGGCTGATACACCACAAACTAAGAGGACTGAGGTATATCCACTTTGTGAGAATTTCAATCTCACTTTTTTTTTTGGACACAGAACCCAAACTCAGGCCCAGTTTATTTTACAATGCAATGTGAGTGGCAGCAAGTGGCTGGCTGATACACCACAAACTAAGAGGACTGAGGTATATCCACCTTGTGAGAATTTCAATCTCACTTTTTTTTGGGGGGAGACTGAACCCAAACTCAGGCCCAGTGTATTTTGCAACGCAATGTGAGTGGCAGCAAGTGGCTGGCTGACACACCACAAACTAAGAGGACTGAGGTATATCCACTTTGTGAGAATTTAAATCTCACTTTTTTGGGGGGACACAGAACCCAAACTCAGGCCCAGTGTATTTTACAACGCAATGTGAGTGGCAGCAAGTGGCTGGCTGATACACCACAAACTAAGAGGACTGAGGTATATCCACTTTGTTAGAATTTCAATCTCACTTTTTTGGGGGGGAGACTGAACCCAAACTCAGGCCCAGTGTATTTTACAACACAATGTAAGTGGCAGAACGTGGCTGGCTGATATACGACAAACTAACAGAACTGCCGTATATCCACTTTGTGACAATTTGAATCTCCCTTTTTTGAGGGGGAGACAGCTCCACAACTCAGGCCCAGTGTGTAACACAACGCAATGTAAGTGGCAGCAAGTGGCTGGAAGATATCTGAAAAAATCCAAGGACTGTAGTACAATTTCAATCTCCCTACAATGATCTCAGGCAGTGGCGTAACTACAAAGTTATGGGCCCCGGTGCGAACTTCCAAATGGGCCCCCCCCCCGCCATAAAATTCAATGTAAGCCCCATAGAATACAATGCAGCCCCCCTCATAGTATAATGCAGCCCCTCCATACAGGGGCAGTGACAAAGACACGAGCAAATGGTGACGAGGGGGCAGAGGAGAGGGAACAAGGAAGACAGGCACTAGGGGACACATGGGGGCTAGGAGGCAGGGGAGAAGGATACAAGGGGTCTAGTGGGCAAGGGAGACTGACACAAGTGGGCAAGGGAGACTGACACAAAGGGCACACGGGGACTAGTGGACAAGAGAGACTGGCACACGGGGACACGGACTAGTGGGCAAGGGAGACTGACACACGGGGAATAGTGGGCAAGGGAGACTGATACAAGGGGACTAGTGGGCAATGGCGACTGACACACGGGGACAAGGGACAAGCACAAGGGGACAAGGGAGACAGGCACAAGGGGACACATAGGGACTAGTGAGCAAGAGACTGACACAAGGGGACAAGGGATACAAGCACAAGGGGACACACAGGGACAAGTGGGAAAGGGAGACTGACACACAGGGACTAGTGGGCAAAGGAGACTGACACAAGCACAAGGGGACAAAGGAGACTGACACAAGCACAAGGGGACATAGGAGACAGGCACATGGGGACACACAGGGACTAATGGGCAAGGGAGACTGGCACACGGGGACACAAGCATAAGGGAGACAGGCTCAAGGGGACACACAGGGACTAATGGGCAAGGGAGACTGGCACACGGGGACAAGGGACACAAGCATAAGGGGACAAGGGAGACAGGCACATGGGGACACACAGGGACTAATGGGCAAGGGAGACTGGCACATGGGGACACAAGCATAAGGGAGACAGGCTCAAGGGGACTCACGGCCCCCTGACCTGCCAGAGCCGCTTGCAGCTGCGACCGTAGTAGTTACGCCGCTGCCTCACACACACATACTACAGATATCACACACACACTACAGATATCACACACACACTACAGATATCACACACACACTACAGATATCACACACACACATCATACTACAGATATCACACACACACACACACACACACACACACATCAGTTATTACACACACTACAGATATCACACACATACTACAGTTATCACACACACACACTACAGATATCACACACACACACACAGACATACTACAGATATCACACACACACATCATACTACAGATATCACACACACACACACTACAGATAACACACACACACACACTACAGATATCACACACACACACACACACACACACACACACACTACAGATATCACACACACACACATACACACACTACAGATATCACACACACACACATCATACTACAGATATCACACACATACTACAGTTATCACACACACACTACAGATACCACACACACACACACACCAGAGATACCAGCTCATATACACAACTCACAATCTCCTCTCTGGTACAGGGGTGGCTGATGTAAACCGGCTGCAGCTCCTCAGCTTCTCCTGACTAAGGCTAGTTTCACACTAGCGACTAAGGCTAGTTTCACACTAGCGTCGGGAACAACCCGTCGCTGTGCGTCGGGCCGACGTTCCCGACGCTAGCGTGGTCTCCGCCGCACAACGGGGGCAGCGGATGCATTTTTCCCACGCATCCGCTGCCCCATTGTGAGGTGCGGGGAAGTGCGGGGAGGTGGGGGCGGAGTTCCGGCCGCGCATGCGCGGTCGGAAAAAGTGGACCGTCGGGAGCAAAAAACGTTACATGTAAGGTTTTTTTCTCCCGACGGTCCGCTACCACACGCCCAAGCGTCGCAAAACGGACGCGACGTTTGGCAATGCGTCGCAAATGCGTCGCTAATGTTAGTCTATGACGAAAAAACGCATCCAGCAAGAACTTTTGCTGGATGCGTATTTTCGGCAAAACGACGCATTTGCGACGTATTGCAGTTAACGCTAGTGTGAAACTAGCCTAAAGCGGCTCTGTCCCGCACCTCCCCCCTGCTCTCGCCTTCTGTCCCGGGGTTATTTTGGCTTTCTCTTAAAGGGAACCTGTCATCCCGTTTTTTCCGTATGAGATAAAAATACTGTTAAATAGGGCCTGAGCTGTGCATTACAATAGTGTATTTTGTGGACCCCGATCCCCACCTATGCTGCCGAAATACGTTACCAAAGTAGCCGTTTTCACCTGTCAATCAGGCTGGTCTGGTCAGATGGGCGTGGTGTCTTCCCCCAGATCTTGCTTAGTTTTCCGTTGGTGGCGTAGTGGTGTGCGCATGCCCAAGGTCCCGAATCCACTGCACAGGGGAGTGAAAATAGCGTGATGTGCGACATTTCATTGGTGATCGGTGGGGCGGCCATCTTCCTTTGGCCGCGCGTGCGCAGAAGCGGCGCTCTGCTGGCCGCGGCTTCAGGAAAATGGCCGCAGGATGCCGCGCGTGCCCAGATGGAGATCGCGGCGGCCATTTTCCTGAAGCAGAGATGCGACACCTCGTACACACCCGACTCCGCTCCGTACACCCCCGACTCCGCTCCGTACACCTCGTACACACACGGCTCCGCTCCGTACACCTCGTACACACACGGCTCCGCTCCGTACACCTCATACACACACGGCTCCGCTCTGTACACCTCATACACACACTGCTCTGCTACATCCACCCAAACCCCTCCTGACCTCACACAAAAGCTTACCCTCCTGAGTCCTCCAGTACGATGACAAACAGCACTGCACTACTGTCCTGCACTACACGGAAGCCCTTGATCATGTGACTCCGACTCCTCCCCTCCTGTGACCTCATCCTAGGTCCTGTGCGCACAGAGCAGTGGCAGCTATAGTAGTGGTGTGCGGCTCTCTGCGGTGGAGGGGCTCTGCTGCGGGTCAAGTGCAGTCCCACCCGTGATCGCGAGTGCACGCGCAGCAGGGCCTGTAAGGAAGAATTATTTAAAGGGCCGGCGGCCCATTTTGTAGCTTAGAGTTCTTAGGAGCCCGCCCAGTCTGCTGGACTGGGTGGGCCCCTAAGCACTGCGGGCCCCGTCGCAATTGCGACCCCTGCGACCGCGGTAGTTACGCCTCTGATCTCAGGACAAGTATGGCAGCAACAAAAAGGACTGCTGCACACAAAAGTGTGGACAAATAAACAAGATAACTGCAGAAAGGAGCAACAGGATTTTTGCTTTTAGAAAAGCAGTTGGTTTGCACAGCAGCGTGCAAACAGCAATGCAGCTATCAGGGAGCCTTATAAGGCAGCCTAATAAGCTACAGAGCTGATGCACAAAGATATAGCCTCCACTGTCCCTGCAAAACAAAGGTGGTGTTGGACAGTGGAAATCGCTACAGCACAAGCGGTTTGGGGGTTAATCTTCCCTCCCTAACTATGTCCCTTCTTCTGACGAAGCTGCAGCAACCTCTCCCTATGCTAAGATCGGCAGAAGTAAGATGGCGGTCGACGTGCATGCCCCTTTATACCCCCTGTGACGCCGCAGAAAGCAAGCCAATCACTGTCATGCACTTCTCTAAGATGGTGGGGACCGAGACCTATGTCATCACGCTGCCCACACTCTGCGTCCTCCTTCATTGGCTAAAAAATGGCGCTGAAAGCATCATACGAAACGCGACTTTGGCACGAAGATCGCCGACCTCAAGGCCGATCCCACAGTGGGATCGGGTCGGGTTTCATGAAACCCAACTTTGCCGAAAGTCGGCGATTTTTGAATTTGTCCGATCTGTTTTGCTCAACACTATTGACAAGCATTCGGGAAAAGGCATTCAATGATGGCATAATATAAAAAAAAATACTGGATCATGTTCTGGACAGCCACTCCAAGCTCTCAACTTTCTACCTTATCCCTAAATTAAGCAAAAATCCTGCCGACCCTCCGTTGCAGGTAATGGGGGTTTATGTGAGGATATTTCTAAAATTGTGGACTTTTTCCTGAAACCCATTGGTTGCACTTTACTGTTAGGGGTTGAGTTCCCACCTCTGCACAGAGGGAATCTCGAACCATCTCCGCTGCAGTCTCCCATTCTTCTCCAGCCGCAGTGGGGTCTGCTCAGCGGTGATGTCGGTCCCAGCATCTGGCTCAGCCTGATACGGTGCGGATGATTACTGCTGCCTTTTCAGGCTCAGCCATTGCAGCCAGTACTGGTCAGCGGCGAGCAGACGTCTCTGGGACTAAGTGTTGCTTTTCCCCTTCTGAGCATGCCCAGGGTAAGACCTCTCGTTGGAGGTCGGGGGCCACATGCTCAGGTACTACAGCAGCTCCCATTAGCCCTCTAGGAAGGTCCTGAAGTTGCTCAGGTACTGTAGCAGCTCCCATTGGTCCTCTAGGAAGGTCCTGAAGTTTCTGCAGCTATAAAAGGTTCGCTTGGCCGCACGGCCATGCGCTAGTATTAACCTAAGTTATGAGCTCGGCGCCAGTGTGGTCATGCTTGCATGTGGTCAGGGTTCGGTTGAAATAAGTCCCTAGAATACCGGCACCTCTGGTGAGGAGTTTGTGTATGTGGATTCAGGGTTTGGCTGAAATAAGCCCCTAGAATACCGGCACCTCCGGTGAGGAGTTTTGTGGGTGCAATGCTGACTGCATGACCATTGTCAGCTCTATTAGGTAGCTGTTCCTTTGTGAGGTTAACAAGGCACAGCATTCTCTTTCTCAAGCGAATCTGTGAAGTTACAGTTCGCTTATAACGCCATACGGTACTGTCTTTTACTAGCAGCAGGTTCTCTCCTGCACGGTGGACCCCGGGTTGCGAACGCACCTACTACTCAATATATATGTATATATATATATATATATATATATATATATATATATATATATATATATATATATATATATATACTCGGTGCGTTCCGCCAACCCTAACACTTTACCATCTTACATTAAAGACACGACGTCTGCCCTGCAACAGATCAAACTATTACACCTTGAGGATTACATGATTATCATCACGTCAGGTGTGGAGTCCTTATACACCTTTATCAGGCATCATAATGAGCTCTCAGCTGTAGAGTGGTTTCTCCATTACTGTAATATGGATACCCCCTTGCTGACTTGATTTTAGTGCTTTTGGGTTTTGTATTAAAACACAATGTATTCGTATTTAACAACAGCATCTTTTTACAATTACAAGGCACAGCAATGGGGCTTCATGCGCTCCCTCATATACAAATCTTTTTTGGGGGCCTGGCAAAGGAACCTATTCCTGGGTGACCTTATCCATGAGATGAACAATGTTCACAACTGGATGAGGTACATAGACGACATCCTCTTCATCTGGCAGGGTATGGTAGATGAGCTTGAATGCTTAATGTGCAAATTAAATGCCAACGATCTAAACATCAAACTTACTTTTAAATTTGTCAGAAGTGTGGATTTCTTGGACATCAAGATCATTGCTTCTCCGTATGGCCAAATACATACTCACATCTTCAGGAAACCAACTGCCACAAATTCTTTTTTGAGAGCTGATTCTTCTCATTCAAGGTCAACCATACGTGGGATCCCCATCAGACAATTTATCCATGCTAAAAGTATTTTCTCTGATACACAGACACTTTCAAGCACAATCAGTGGACCTCACACAAAGATTTTTTGAGAGTGGGTACAGTGGTAGAGCCATTAAACATGACTATACCAGAGCGAAAAAAGTCACACATAACCAACTACTGTACAATCAACCTGTTAAAGATGAGACGGACACTCAACAGGTGTGATTTACTGTATCTCTACCTACCATAACCAATTGTGGGAACTCACAGACATCTTCAGGAAACATTAGGGAGTCCTTATGGTAGACCCTACTCTCAAGAGCATTTTACTCCCATCCACTTTTGTGGCCAAACGTGCTGCCAATTTGAAAGACATACTGGTCAGCAGTCACTATGAACCTGGAAAGAATCAATACGGACCACAAACAGCATCTATAGGTTATTTTCCATGCGGCATTTGCAAGAGGTGTCTTAATTTGGTCAAGGCATCCACATTTAGTAATGCCAACGGTAACCGTATGAATGACATCAGGAAACACTTAACCTGTTCCTCCCGTGGGGTCA
Organism: Ranitomeya variabilis; assembly: GCF_051348905.1. Lineage (NCBI taxonomy): Eukaryota > Metazoa > Chordata > Amphibia > Anura > Dendrobatidae > Ranitomeya > Ranitomeya variabilis. Next base: position 153,731,636 of record NC_135239.1, read on the forward strand.
TATACCATGCCCATTGTCCATGTGGAAAGGTTTACATTGGCTTAACAATGAGGGAATTGAAGGTTAGGACAAGGGAGCATGTTAGGGACACTGAGAAGGCCAAAACCATTCTGGATGAGACTCTCTTGAAAACCTTACCCCGTCATTTTAAATGCTTTCATGGGTGTAATGCAAGAGGGATTGTAGTTAAGGGAAGTGACTAGGTGACTGTAGGTTCCGAGGGGGATATTTGGGTAAACTTCTCTCCCAAATCGAGAGTAAATGGAATAACCGATTGGGCACTATGTGCCCAGCAGGTCTAAATGGGAGTTTGGGATTTGCTCCTTTTTTTGTAGTGTAACTTTCTGTATATTTCATCATTAGAGGCATCTTCTTATTGGGGATTGGGTGGGATCGTTTTTAACTATATTGTATGTTTTTATCCTAATTTCTTTTCTATTTATACATTATATTTAGATTCTATGGGCGCATATAATGCTCTTTTCACGGACTATTGGATTTGTCATTCTTGGTCTTCCCTTGTCCTTGGCTCCTTCTGTGGACCCTTCTTCATCAGAATAACCGGTTGTTAGCTTTTTTCAACTCCCAAAAGTCTAATGGGATATGCTGCTAATCAAGCTTGCTTTCCTTTTTTGAACTTCTTTATGACTCTTCACACTGACAGTTTACCTAAGGATTTGCTTTGCTCCTTTTTGTAGTTATTACATTTTCCTTATTTATTTTTTTTTTCTATTATGACAGACTTTGATATTTATGACAGATTTTAATATCTATTCATGCTTCCTCACTGTATATTAGTAAATTCTATTTTTATATGGATGTCTTCGCCTAAGGCTGTTATTATAATGTATTACATATATCCCTGGTCATCACTAGGATAATATACTTCAATTGTACTTCTATAATTGCTTTTCCTCTTTCTATCATACATTTACTTGATAGTCATCATCTTTCATATTACCCTTGTTTATCTCCTGATATATAGGATTAATACTATATTTAATCTGCACTAAGCACTTTTCTTACTTTACTCTTATTCATGATTATAGAGGATTAGCACTTTTTCAGGATATGGCAATAATTAGTATTGTCTTTGGCCCTTTATTAGCACTCATCACTTTCTCTCTAATTAAAATTAAAAAATTACTTGCACATGGCTAATTATTAGGTTGTAAGATATGTATATGGGTGTTATAATAACCACTTCTGTCCTATGGTCTCTTCTTCAGCACGTTTTACTTTTCACTTTCAATATATCTGCTTTTTAATTTATACTTTGTCTTAGATAATTATTACGGGGAAATCTTAGTTTATACGGTTATTAGAATGGGATCTTGATTATTTGGTGTTTCCTTCTTCATACCTGTCCCAGCACTTAATCACATTATGTTTATTATATACTTGATCTTTATACGTGCACTGTCACTTTAATTACACTAATTGAATAAAGTATCTAATCCAATATCTATTGTGTATGTTTTCCAAGGGGCTTTACACCCATTTATAATTTATTCCTTTCACTATTTGCTCCTCTATTTTGGGTATGTAATTTAGTTTTTATTATTATAGTACTAGACTTTATATTCTTTTTATCTTAAATCGTGTCCGCACTACTATTGTGCCATTAGATGGAATATATTATTCTTTCCATTTGTGCATTTCTTAATTTACATCATTCATTTTCATTGTCACTACCCCATATTGGTTATAAACATGTTACAAACCTCCATTACACTTGTTCATTTACTGATTTTTATTTATTTGCATATATCCCATACAATGATACAATCGTACAATCTTACATCATATCGTTGCTCTGCTATTTCCCCTTCTTGCTTGCCGACCGAGGACACTGCGCATGCTTTTCTTCTTGCAGCCCCTGCACCTCTGCGAGTGCTCTGGATATGGACCGCATGCGCTCCAGCATGTGTTCCATGGAGCGCGGTGCTGGAAGTGAGGTATTTAATGAGGGGCGTGACAAGGGCTTCATGCGCTAATCATGTCCATCCGGCTCCGTTCGCATGGCGCTACAGCATGTGCCTCATTGTTTACTAGACACCAGGTATTACCAGCACACCTGTATGACTAATGGGATCGCATTGTTCCAAGGGCTAGGACCTTACTGACCACATTATTCATGTCCACTTGACCAGTCTTTTACTCCTCAGCACCAGGTACTTATACCACCTTTCATCCATCTTCAAACACGCCCCCGGAAAAAGATGAAATTGAGTAACATGCGTCGGGGTGAGGGGGGAACATCGGGTCTGTCCTGCAGGCGATACCTTTGGCTTATCATTAAGGTAATAACTTTTATAGCTTATACCTATTGGTCACTTGACATGTTTTGCGCATTATAATTCTGATTGATGTGTTTGTACGCTGTATCTTCCTACATAAGGATCTTTTGCCTTATGTTGATTATTACATAGTGACACTTATTACTTATACCTTCATCCTATATATTGATTTGTGTCCTCTTTTCATCTATTTAGGATTTTGATCTCCTCTCTTTGGCATTAATTATTGTATGTGTGATTATTTCCATTATACTATTATACTTATTTACTAGCCCTATAGTATTAGAGTATATACTAACATATATCACACCCTTTATACAGGACATATGTATTGAACCCCCTACTGGGCACTCTGCTAATTTTAGTTCATTTTGCCTTTTTTAATGATTTTTTTAGTACAGTTTTTATCTTGTTACAAATAAAGCATTGTAGTATTAATGTCTCTCTTATTTTGGCTGGATATTTTTATGTTAGTCCAATTTTGAGTTGATAGATTTGTTTGAACTGCCATTACCTATAGTTATATTTTGGACACCTTTGTATTAAATATACAGCTATAGGTAAAAAAAATGGTAGCTGTTTTTCGCGGTCGTACTGTCACAAACAATCTATAATGTCGATTCAGTGTTTTAAACTTTTTCTCGCCATTATTGCTGCTAAGATATGAGCTGTTACTATTAAAATTGCCCACAAAATGGCTTCTGCTTTCCTTGCCTTTGGATTTACACAGGTTATGATAGTGTCTCTTGATTGATTGTGCTGTACCATGTGATGTGATAGTTGCAAGCTTTATCAGTAAGAGTACACGGGTGTACCTGGGGTCATGTGAGGCTTCTCTGGTATAAGCAATCTTTTGCCCCGATGAGCGTTTCACGATAGCTTCTTCCTTTTTGGTGGTCTTGTGATGAAAAAGGAAGAAGCTATAGCGAAACGTGCGTCGGGGCGCCACCTGCAGTCAGGTTATGTATATTCTATTCATGCAAAACTTTTACCTCCTCACCACTATTACCTAGTCACTGAATAGCACTATGCATTTGAGTTTATGCACTATGCTGATTGAACCTTGATAATTACATTATACATGTGCCTTCAGCATTAACTAGCATTGCCAACAGCACCTTTACTACTATTAATATGAAGGGTGCATATTGTTTTTAGATGAGGAGTGTTTTCTTGTGGTATTCTTTTAGGTCTTCTCTTGATTTTGAGTTTCTACCTAGCACTGGAATCTAGTTATTCGACTATTTATTAGGTACTAGATGGTGGCCCGATTCTAACGCATCGGGTATTTTAGAATATGTATGTCCACGTAGTATATTGCCCAGCCACGTAGTATATTGCCCAGTTACATTGTATATTGCCCAGTGACGTAGTATACAGCAGAGCCACATAATATATTGCCCAGTGATGTAGTATATTGCCCAGTGACGTAGTATACAGCACAGAGCCACATAGTATATTGCCCAGTGACGTAGTATATTGCCCAGCCACGTAGTATATTGCCCAGCCACATAGTATATTGCCAAGCCACGTAGTATATTGCCCAGCGACGTAGTATATTGCCCAGCGACGTAGTATATTGCCCAGTGACGTAGTAAATTGCCCAGTGACATAGTATACAGCACAGAGCCACGTAGTATATTGCCCAGCCACGTAGTATATTGCCCAGTGACGTAGTATATTGCCCAGTGACATAGTATACAGCACAGAGCCACGTAGTATATTGCCCAGCCACGTAGTATATTGCCCAGTGACCTAGTATACAGCACAGAGCCATGTAGTATATTGCACAGCCCATGTAGTATATTGCCCAGCTACGTAGTATATTGCCCAGCCACGTATGACACAGGTTAAAAAAACAAACATATACTCACTTTCCACAGGCGCGTTGTAGCTCTGTCGCCTGTGTGGGGTGCAGGCGGCAGCTTCCGGTCCCAGGGTGTGATGACGTCGTGGTCACGTGACCGTGTTGCGGTCACATGACCGTGATGTCACGACAGGTCCTTGTCGCGCAGGACCTGTGATGACGGCGCGGTCACATGACCGTGACGTCATGGCAGGTCCTTCTGCCAAACCATCCTTGCCATCGGAACGTGCTGCTTGCATCGCGAGGAGCGGGAAGGCGGCGTAGGTGAGTACATAATCATTTTTTATTTGTTTTATTATTTTTAACATTAGATGTTTTTACTATTGACGCTGCATAGGCTGCGTCAATAGTAAAGATCTTGGTCACACAGGGTTAATAGCAGCGGTAACGGAGTGCATTACCCGCGGCATAACGCGGTCCGTTACCGCCGGCATTAACCCTGTGTGAGCGGTGACCGGAGGGGAGTATGCGGGCACTGGGCAGTGAGTGCGGGGAGTAAGGAGTGGCCATTTTCTTCCGGACTGTGCGCGTCGCTGATTGGTCGTGGCAATGGTCGTGGGCGTTTTGCCACGACCAATCAGCGACTTGGATTCCATGACAGACAGAGGCCGTGACCAATGAATATCCGTGACAGACAGAAGGACAGACAGACAGACAGACAGAAAGACAGAAGTGACCCTTAGACAATTATACAGTAGATACTACTAGACCTTAATAATACAGTATTTATTGAATATATTATTTTTTTATATATTTTTTAATATAAATTTGGAACTTTCTAATACTATTTATTACTTATACTGTTGAAGGGTCTATTAGTATAAGGATACATCATCGATTGGAAAATCCTTTGCTTATACGTCGAATATTATAAGCACTAACTGAATTTTAAAATTATTTCTCATAAATTAATTAATGTTGATTTCTTGATAACCATGAGAGACCAATTTATCTAAAAGAAAAATAATCACTCGTATATATACACTTAGATATTAATTTTCCTCTGCTTGCAGATCCATTTGGTATTTACCCGCTGATTAATTCTTTTAATTTATGTATGTTTTTCAGTATTTAAAAAAGATTTTTTGTATTTTCTTAAATAATTTGGCATATGCTTCGTGTGTATTTGTAGGTTTAATCTTTAATGTGGAAGTGCCACTTATAGCTAGGCCAGCTCTTGTTTGTTTAACATTATACTGATTAAATTTCATTTTCTATCTACAGGGAAATAAAGAGGTAGATGCAGTAATGTAAAATATATCAGATCTTGTGATTTGAAAGTTACACCCTAGCTACAACATGAATAATGTAGGGCTGAGGACTTAGTGTAAATGCAAAAAAAGGATCTTCTCTTGGGCGAGGTTGGTCATTTGGAATCTCAAAAGTAAGTTGTTGTAAAAGGGTGGTAAAAAACAGGAAAAGTTCCATTCTGGCAAGTTGTTCTCCCAAGCAAGCCCTCCGACCTACAAAAGAAAAAGATCTTTTGAAAACTAGTACACACTGCAGCTTAATCAAATTGTCAGATAGAAAGGGATATCCAATTTGTATGTCTTATCTAGGTATAATAAAATAAATGTCACAAGAGACCATGTGTCACTAGAGTCAAAGATTAAGGTTTTCAGCCCTGAACTTCTTGCCTGGTGACCCTGATCTCCTGCGACCACAAATTTGAACTGAATCAACATCAACATAATGCCAATACAGTTTAATCCCATGGCCTACAGCTTACAAGATGAAAAGGTCATCATATTGTTTGTGGAATTGTTGGGTAGCATACTGTGTAGAGGATGGGTGGGGGAAAATACTGTGTGTGGGTGCCTGTGGGGGATCATATTGTAGCAGCTGTGGGGCCATCATACTGTGTAGGAGGAGTTGGGGGGGCATTGTACAGTGTGATATGTGCTCCAAGGGTATCATACTAATGGGGGAAGATGTGGGGGTGTCATACTGTGTGGGGTGGGCTGTGAGGAGTATCACGCCGTGTGAGGACTATGGGGACATTATTCTATGGGGTATGACAATGACATAATATTGTGGAGAGGGGTCATTGTTGCGGGAACATATTGTGTTGGACTGGTACTGTGGGACTTCATACTGTGTGCAGGGGACATTTTGGAGGGCATCATACTTTATTGGGGACCTAAAGGAGTATCAAAGTTGAGGTTTCAGTAGGGGTATAGCTAACTGATCCCTAAATTATCACAGTAGCTATACTGCCCCAATAATGTATAACCCTTGCATATAAGATATGATCACTAACACAAAGAAGACTTTCCTTACCTGCAGAAAATGGGATAAATGCCTCTCGTTTTAAAAACTTTCCATTCTCATCAAGGAAATGTTTAGGGTAAAATTGTAAAGGTTTCTCCCAGACTTCGTGATCTTTGAGCACAGAGGACAGGTTGGTGATGATATTAGTGCCCTGTGGAAAAAAGGATGACAAATCTTTAAGACTGAAATAGAACATGAATATAAGCATCATGTATATATATATATATATATATATATATATATATATATATATATATATATATACTGCTCAAAAAAACAAAGGGAAAACTTAAACAGCAGAATCTAACTCCAAGTAAATCAAAGTTCTGTGAAATCAACCTGTCCATTTAGGAAGCAACACCGTTTGACAATCAATTTCACATGCTGTTATGCAAATGGAATAGACAACAGATGGAAATTATTGGCAATTATCAAGACACACTCAATAAAGGAGTGGTTCTGCAGGTGGGGACCACAGACCACATCTCAGTAGCAATGCTTTCTGGCGCTGATGTTTTGGTCACTTTTGAATGTTGATTGTGCTTTCACACTCGTGGAAGCATGAGACGGACTCTACAACCCACACAAGTGGCTCAGTTAGTGCAGCTCATCCAGGATGGCACATCAATGCGAGCTGTGGAAAGATGGTGTGCTGTGTCTGTCAGCGTAGTGTCCAGAGGCTGGAGGCACTACCAGGAGACATGCCAGTACACCAGGAAACATGGAGGGGGCCGTAGGAGGGCAACAACCCAGCAGCAGTACTGCTACCTCAGTCTTTGTGCAAAGAGGAACAGGAGGAGCACTGCCAGAGCCCTGCAAAATGACCTCCAGCAGGCCACAAATGAACATGTGTCTGCACAAACGGTTAGAAACTGACTCCATGAGGATGGTCTAAGTGCCCGACCTCCACAGATGGGGGTTGTGCTCACAACCCAACACCGTGCAGGATGCTTGGCATTTGCCACACAACACCAGGATTGGCAAATTCACCACTGGTGTCTTGTGCTCTTCACAGATGAAATCAGGTTCACCTTGTGCACATGTGACAGACATGACAGAGTCTGGAGACGCCATGGAGAGCGATCTGCTGCCTGTAACATCCTTCAGCATGACTGGTTTGGCAGTGGGTCAGTAATGGCATGGGGTGGCATTTCTTTGGAGGGCCGCACAGCCCTCCATGTGCTAGCCAGAGGTAGCCTGACTGCCATTAGGTACCGAGATGAGATCCTCAGACCCCTTATGAGACCATATGCTGGTGCGGTTGGCCCTGGGTTCCTCCTAATGCAGGACAATGCCAGACCTCATGTGGCTGGAGTGTGTCAGCAATTCCTGCAAGATGAAGGCATTGCAGCTATGGACTGGCCCACCTGTTCCCCAGACCTGAATCCGATTGAACACATCTGGGACATCATGTCTCGCTCCATCCACCAACGTCACGTTGCACCACAGACTGTCCAGGAGTTGGCGGATGCTTTAGTCCAGGTCTGGGAGGAGATCCCTCAGGAGACCATCCGCCGCCTCATCAGGAACATGCCCAGCAGTTGTAGTGCGGTCATACAGGCACGTGGAGGCCACACACACTACTGAGCATCATTTCCTTGTATTGAGGCATTTCCACTGAAGCTGGACCAGCCCGCAATTTGATTTTCCACTTTGATTTTGAGCATCATTCCAACTCCAGACCTCCATGGAATATTAGCTGTGATTTACATTGATCATTTTTAGGTTTTACGCTTCTCAACGCATTCAACTATATAAAGTAATGAAATGTTGGCTGTAATAATGTCATAATTGTTAGTGGACCCTGGATATTCCTCCTGTTTATCTGGCAATACAAAAATCCAAGATATTACCCATCTATTTTACCTTTGGAATAAAGTAACCTTTTATCTCCATGTCTCGGTAGGTCATGTGAGGAAAACCCAAGGGAGCAATATCTCCACATCGTTGTACTTCATGGATCACAGCATTAGTATATGGCATTAGCAGAACATCTCCCATTGTTGGTTTCCGTTCTCTTCCAATTATTCGATCAATTTCTTCCTGTACTTTGACTGAACACAAATGAGCATTACTACAGGAATATTTATCCATACCTTACTATATGATGAATGTACCTTATTATGTGATTACTACACCTTACTATATGTTTTTACTCACATTGTACATCTGGGTAGAGGATCATAAACAGCACTGCCCACCTCAGGGTGGTACTTGTCGTTTCTGACCCAGCGATAAATAAATCATATGTTGTCATGAGCAGGTTTGCTTCATTAAAACTGCTGGAACCATCTTCTTTCACCTAGAAGAAACCAGTTTTAATCATGTGATATTTGGGTTTAGACTCTGGATCATGGGGAAACAGCATTGGGCCTCCTATATGAGCAGTAGTTGGCACAATACACTTAATTCACTATGTACAGACAGGCAGAATGTCATTCATTCATTTAAAGGGAACTGGACAGCTGATACATGCTGTCTGATTGACGGGCAGCATGTATCAGACATTGGCTGCATAATTTCAGCCATGCATATTTAACTCAATCACTGCAGCATTTCAGAGAGCAATATAGTTTAATAGCTGTATGCAAGTGATATTGTCGCATTAGTAGATTTAAAAGATAGAAGGTTAGAGGAGGGTTACACACTGTAGCAAATAAGTGCAGCGACCAGCTGTAACTGTCACTTGTCTATGGTGACAGATACAGATAGTTAGGTAGTGAGTGATTTCACTATATTATGCAGAGTAATTTATGATCAAAGAATTATGAGACTAAATAGTCAATCCCAATTTGTACAATCCATGAAAAAGCCTGGAGTAAGAGGAAAAACTCCTGTGAAGTCATTAGAAGTCCATCAATCATTGGAACTGAACTGAACACCTGTCAGGAGGATGTCGGTCATACAGATTGGACAAATCAAATGCACGTGCAAAGTATTTCTTACGGACTACATTTAAGCAGCGGTGGTTCCTGCTGAAATGTAGATTCCTACTATAAAGTGCAGTGTGCCTCATCCATTGTGTGCCCCCCCCCATCTGTTATCAACTGCGGTGGATCCTTTGTACAAATTGGGATTGACTACTTTGTCTCATTATAATTCTTTGATATTATATATGTATAAGTTACTCTGCATAATATATTGAAATCGCTTCTCTACCTAAGTATCTGTCACCATGGTCGCTGCAATTATTTGCTACAGTGTGTAACCCTCCTCTAAACTTCTATCCTTTAAATATACTAGCGCAACAGTATCACTTCTCTTAATATATACATACCTTGTAATGTTTTCATATCCTGTTCCATCCAAATGTGTCTGGATCCCAGAATTCCAAGCAGCGGAAGTTCACTGACCGCCATAATGGGACACCCAAGTGATGGGTGTCTCAATATGGTAACTGCTGGTGGTACGAGCCTCTTGCCTCTTTCTAGTTATATTAAAAATATAAATCTGAAAATTGTTTGTATTCAGCTCCCTGAGTTAATACTTTGTAGGTCCATCTTTCATTGCAATTACTGCTACAAGTCTTTTGGGGTATGTCTTTTGCCCATCTAGAGGCTGAAATTTTGCCCACTCTTCTGTTTGAAATTGCTACAGTTTAGCGAGGTTGCATGGAGGTGCCTGTGAGCAGCTGGACTTGGAGCATCTAATGTGATGCGCTACTTCTGGGGCAGCTGAGGGCTTGTATTTTTAGGCTTAGAAGGGCCCAATAACCGGGGAACTTTCCAGTCTGATAATATCAGCTCACATCTGTCTGCTTTATCTTTGCTGGTTTCATAAAATAGGGGATACCCCACAAATTAATTAATTTATTAAATTAAACAAGCACAAAAAGCTGTAGAATAAACTCCACATGAAAGGCAATAAAGGGTGCAATTTTAAAATATGTAGTGAGGTTGCGAAATTATACAGTACTAGATGGCAGCCCGATTCTAAAGAATCGGGAGTCTAGAATCCATATATACTTTATTTATTCAAATGTAAGAATAATACAATTAATAAATAATAGTAAGAAAGAACAAAAAATGGCTGCACTCACCAGCTCTTGACAATTCTTGTTATTTAAGGTACAGTTACACAGGATCCATGAACATGCTTATGAGGGGAGTGATGAAAGACATCAGACAACAACTTTGCGTGTTGTGGCAAATGCCACAACAACGGTTCTTTGCTTAAGAACAATAATGTAAATAATAAATAATATATATCAATAACTATGTATATTGGTATGTTCTTTCTTGGCACAAATTGCAGGAAGTAGTATTCTAGGCAATTATATATTAGATGGGCATTTCCTGAAGGAAATACATGGTGCTTGAACAGCGCTACCAGCTTTACAGCAGCACTTTTCACACACGGGACTGGGGGGCGCGCTTACTTTTGCACCCGGGGCCGGGGGCGCGCTTACTTTTGCACCCGGGGGCGCACTTACTTTTGCACCCGGAGGCGCACTTACTTTTGCACCCGGGGGCGCACTTACTTTTGCACCCGGGGGCGCACTTACTTTTGCACCCAGGGACGCACTTACTTTTGCACCCGGGGCGCACTTACTTTTGGGGCCGCACTTACTTTTGGTGGGCGGGGCTCCTCGGCCTCCGATTTGGTTGGTGGGGCCCCTCGTCCTCCGATTTGGTGGGTGGGGACCCTCGGCCTCCGATTTGGTGGGCGGGGACCGGCCTCCGATTTGGTGGGCGGGCACCCTCGGCCTCTGATTTGGTGGGCGGGGACCCCGGCCTCCGATTTGGTGGGCGGGGCCCCTCGGTCTCCGATTTGGTGGGCGGGGACCCTCGGCCTCCGATTTGGTGGGCGGGGACCGGCCTCCGATTTGGTGGGCGGGCACCCTCGGCCTCTGATTTGGTGGGCGGAGACCCCCGGCCTCCGATTTGGTGGGCGGGGCCCCTCGGCCTCCGATTTGGTGGGCGGGGACCCTCGGCCTCCGATTTGGTGGGCGGGGACCCTCGGCCTCCGATTTGGTAGGCGGGGCCCCTCGGCCTCCGATTTGGTGGGCGGGGAACCTCGGCCTCCAATTTGGTGGGCGGGGCCCCTCAGCCTCCGATTTGGTGGGCGGGGACCCTCGGCCTCCGATTTGGTGGGCGGGGACCCTCGGCCTCCGATTTGGTGGGCGGGGCCCCTCGGCCTCCGATGTGGTGGTCAAGGCCCCTCGGCCTCCGCTTTGGTGGGCGGGGCCGGGCCCCTCGGCCTCCGCTTTGGTGGGCGGGGCCGCTCGGCCTTCGATTTGTTGGGCGGGGCTCCTCGGCCTCCGATTTGGTTGGCGGGGCCCCTCGGCCTCCGATTTGGTTGGCGGGGCCCCTTATCCTCTGATTTGGTGGGCGGGGACTCTCGGCCTCCGATTTGGTGGGCGGGGACCCTCGGCCTCCAATTTGGTGGGGGACCCTCGGCCTCCGATTTGGTGGGCGGGGACCCTCGGCCTCCGATTTGGTGGGCGGGGACCCTCGGCCTCCGATTTGGTGGGCGGGGCCCCTCGGCCTCCGATGTGATGGGCGGGGACCCTCGGCCTCCGCTTTGGTGGGCGGGGCCAGGCCCCTCGGCCTCCAGTTTGGTGGGCGGGGCCGCTCGGCCTTCGATTTGGTGGGCGGGGCTCCTCGGCCTCCAATTTGGTTGGCGAAGCCCCTCGGCCTCCGATTTGGTTGGCGGGGCCCCTCGGCCTCCGATTTGGTGGGCGGGGACTCTCGGCCTCCGATTTGGTGGGCGGGGACCCTCGGCCTCCGATTTGGTGGGCGGGGACCCTCGGCCTCCGATTTGGTGGGCAGGGACCCTCGGCCTCCGATTTGGTGGTCGGGGACCCTCGGCCTCCGCTTTGGTGGGCGGGGCCCCTCGGCCTCCGATTATGTGGGCGGGGTCCCTCTGCCTCCGATTTGGTGTGCGGGGACCCTCGGCCTCCGCTTTCGTGGGCGGGGCCCCTCGACCTTCGATTTGGTGGGCGGGGACCCTCGGCCTCCGCTTTCGTGGGCGGGGCCCCTCGACCTTCGATTTGGTGGGCGGGGACCCTCGGCCTCCGATTTGGTGGGCGGGGACCCTCGGCCTCCAATTTGGTGGGCGGGGACCCTCGGCCTCCGATTTGGTGGGCGGGGACCCTCGGCCTCCGATTTGGTGGGCGGGAACCCTCGGCCTCTGATTTGGTGGGCCTGGCCCCTCGGCCTCCGATGTGGTGGTCGGGGCCCCTCGGCCTCCGCTTTGGTGGGCGGGGCCGCTCGGCCTTCGATTTGGTGGGCGGGGCTCCTCGGCCTCCGATTTGGTTGGCGGGGCCCCTCGGCCTCCGATTTGGTTGGCGGGGCCCCTCGGCCTCCGATTTGGTGTGTGCTCTGCCTGGGGCCACTGTGCTCTGCCTGGGGCCCCATATGCTGCCTGGGGCCCCTGTGCTCTGCCTGGGGCCCCATATGCTGCCTGGGGACCCTGTGCTCTGCCTGGGGCCCCTGTGCTCTGCCTGGGGCCCCATATTCTGCCTGGGGCCCCTGTGCTCTGCCTGGGGCCACTGTGCTCTGCCTGGGGCCCCATGTTCTGCCTGGGGCCACTGTGCTCTGCCTGGGGCCCCATAAGCTTCCTGGGGCCCCTGTGCTCTGCCTGGGACCACTGTGCTCTGCCTGGGGCCCCATATGCTACCTGGGGCCCCTGTGCTCTGCCTGGGGCCACTGTGCTCTGCCTGGGGCCCCATATGCTGCCTGGGGCCACTGTGCTCTGCCTGGGGCCCCATATGCTGCCTGGGGCCCCTGTGCTCTGCCTGGGGCCCCATATGCTGCCTGGGGCCCCTGTGCTCTGCCTGGGGCCCCTGTGCTCTGCCTGGGGCCCCTGTGCTCTGCCTGGGGCCACTGTGCTCTGCCTGGGGCCCCATATGCTGCCTGGGGCCCCTGTGCTCTGCCTGGGGCCCCATATGCTGCCTGGGGCCCCTGTGCTCTGCCTGGGGCCCCTGTGCTCTGCCTGGGGCCCCATATGCTGCCTGGGGCCCCTGTGCTCTGCCTGGGGCCCCTGTGCTCTGCCTGGGGCCCCATGTTCTGCCTGGGGCCCCTGTGCTCTGCCTGGGGCCACTGTGCTCTGCCTGGGGCCCCATATGCTGCCTGGGGCCCCTGTGCTCTGCCTGGGGCCACTGTGCTTTGCCTGGGGCCCCATAGGCTGCCTGGGGCCCCTGTGCTCTGCCTGGGACCACTGTGCTCTGCCTGGGGCCCCATATGCTGCCTGGGGCCCCTGTGCTCTGCCTGGGGCCACTGTGCTCTGCCTGGGGCCCCATATGCTGCCTGGGGCCCCTGTGCTCTGCCTGGGTGTAGGACACTGGTGACGTCACTTATCTCCGGACATTAGCTCCGGACATTATCTCCGGACATTAGCTCCGGACAAAGCCACGGAAGTTGGCACAAATTGCAGGAAGTAGTATTCTAGGCAATTATATATTAGATATCTGCAGGATATCTATCTACATATTATAATGTGTATTTAATATCTTTGTATCACCTATCTATCTATCTATCTATCTATCTATCTATCTATCCGTCTATCTCTTTATATTTTTTTTCTTGGCTGCCAGGAGAGTAATGGCTGTGAATTTATTGTACTTTGCTGGTACCTTTGAGATGTGTGTGTAAAAATTGGACGTCTTACAGATGGTCAGAGTACCGTCCATTTCTTTTCTCGCAGCCTTAGACTTGCGATGGTGAGTCTAGTCATACGCGGACACTTGCAGCATGCTGTGATTTTTTTCCTCACTCCAAATCCAACTGAGTAAACATGCAGCTATGTACTGCCTCATTGAATAACATTGGTCAGAGTGCAATGCAATATATTTTTTCTTGAATTGCACTAGTCCGTTTTATATGCTAATGTGAGAGAGCTCTAACAATGGCAAAAGTGTTCCTACCTTTTCCATCTCCACTAGGTAGGCATCAATAAAATCTCGGGTATAATTCGGATCCCAAGTTTCCCGATGCTCTGCAATCATTTCCTTTAAAAATGCGACCATCTCATAGTCCGGTTCCATCACTTGGTCAACAAGCCATGGGATGTGGTTGAGAAAAGGAATTTCATTTAGAATCTAATTCAAGAATAGGACATAGAATCATAATTAATATCTACTGAATATATGACTGTTCAGCGTGTTCATAACAGGGTCATTTGCTAATGGTCCATAAGGAATGTGATTCATTGCTATGACATTTGTTAGTAAAGTGACAAAATAAAATGTACAAAAGTGTGAACCACTGTAACTACAGGCAGTGCTGCATTTGTTGTAGAGGAAGCAATGAACCAGGGAATCGATATCATATTTCCCCCATTCAACATATTGCATGATACATATTTTTACCCTATTCAATGGAGGTTATACCTGAAATCTAAATATAGCCTGAATACCTCTTAACTTAAAGGGGTTGTCCACTACCAGAGCAACCCCTTCTTAAATAAAATGTTCAGCCCCAATAAAATATACCTATACTCACCTACCGTGTAGGCTCTGTTCCAGCACTTGATGCCCGGTGCTCAATCAGCGCTGGCGTCACTGTCTCCTCCTTCGGACCAACTGAGCATGAAGCGTAAATCCAGGCTACAGCTGATCTCAGGCTTCCTCTTCATGTTCATTTGGACAGGAGGCAGAGAAAGTGACACAAGTGCTGAATGGGCATCTCATGTCATTTCACTGCATCACAGCCCCAGAACCGCGAGTGCAGACACCACTGGAACTGAGCAGACACAGAAGGTGAGTATAGGTGTATTTATTTTATTAGGCCAAACATTTAGTTTCGGAGGGGGTTGTCCTTGTAGTGGTTAACTCCTTTAATGGCAATAGTAATAAAAAATTTTATGATCGTCATGATGATCACAATTAGAGATGAGCAATGATTTGTGCCACCATGAGCATCCGCTGCAGTCAATGCAGAGGCACCCAGGATTCTGGGCCAGGGATGCTGGGCACAGGAGTGAAGACTGGCTACCATTGACTGTCACGTAGTTATCACTATTAAAAAAAAATACATGTCCAAGAAGTTCACTCGAGGGATGGTAAATGATGGAGAGGATGGCTTATAAGTGCAAACATAATGCAAGACAGTCTGCTCCAAAAGAGATAATCTTTCCCTTCTCATCCCAATTGTCGATGCACTGAACCAAAATTTTTACATTCACATAATTATTTATGGGATTTTTTTCTAAAAAAAATAAATAAAAAGCATCCAAGCATTTTTACAAACCATCAAAGATTCCCACAGTGACCAGCTCTCGGAGTAGACAATTCCACAGATTAATAGTTCTTCTGGCAAAGAAGACTTATCTCTTCTGGAGATGGAACCATTTTTTCAACAGATGGATGGAGTGCTCTTTTGAGGGAGTTTTACATGACACTACTTTTGCCCATATTTTGTATGTGGGTCATGACTACGCAACTTAAAAAAAAAAAAAAAGCACCACTATAAGGGTTTTTTAAATTTATTTTGGTGCTAGAGTATTATTACTAATTTATGTTCCCTGACTCTAGTAATATACTTACCAGCCACCATTTTCTGCTCTTCCTGGTGCTGCTCCGGTCCCGATCCAATTTGCTGTGACCGCAACTTCTGACTGACTGTAAGTCAGAGGTATCAGTCACAAGCTCTCAATGTAAGCCTGTGCAAGCCTTGTTATGACTTCTTTCTGTCTCTCAGACTTAGGCCGGAGTCACACTAAATATATGAAAAATCGGTCCGAGTCTCCCTGCCAAGAGTGGCACGAGTGTAATGCAAGTGTCATGCGAATACAATCCGATTTTTCACACCTAGCATCCAATTTACATCCGAATGCAATGTGATTGCTATCCGATTGCAATGCGATTTTAACATGAGCTTATACATAGAGCAATTCTCTACAGTATGTCATTTACACATTGTTTTCAAAGGAAATATTCATCAAAACACACATATTATACATATATATGTGAGGCAGTGACGGGTGTCACAGGTAGGGGTCGCTGTTTGCGCTCCCTAGGATGCACACGGAGGTGTATTGAGGTCATGAGGGGGTATTGCAGTCACAGGTGTAGCTGTGATTGCAATGGTGAAGAAGTGACTGATGTCACAGGTAGGGGTCGCTGTGTGTTCTCCCCAGGACATTCATGGAGGCGTATGAAGGCCATAGGAGTGCATGGCTGTAATGGGCGTAGCGGTGACTGCAATGCTGACTAGAAATAATAAAAATAAGTGTAGTCTTGGACATGTTAGTGTCCAAGGCAGATTTAGGGAAAACCTGCTCTTGGATGTTGTGTTGTGAAACAGACTGCAGGATGGTAGTCGTGCAGTTCATTTCATTCCGGGCATGGTTTTCCATGTGGCTGAAGGCCACAGGTTTCTTTGCTAAAAACCCTGTAGGAAAGGGTTTGGGTGTGTTAGGTGTAATGCCAGTATGAGTCTGGTGTTCAGCGAGAGTACAGAGTAGAAGCCCTGCAGAACACTGTTTTGTGTGTGAAGAGAAACAAACAAGTGGAGTTGCAGTTCCAGCAGCAGCAAGAGGTGCTGCATTTGCAACAGCGGCAGCCTGAGGTGCTGCAGTGGAAGCTACCAGAGCTTCAGCGGTGTCCAGAAGAGGCCAAAAAGGTAAGGGGTGATCAGTGGGTCCACCAATGGTCCTATGTAGAGTCTCGGTCTGCCAGGTCTCAGGTAAATGACTTGATGTAGTTGGTGGAGGAGTGGCTCAAACCTAAGTTTTGTCCCTGACTGAGATGGTGGAGAGAGTGGTAGTTGATCGGAGGGTGCGGGCTCTGCTGGCCGCCATGCAGTGTTGGGTCGGGCTAAGGGACCTAGGCACCGTGTACATGCTGATCGGATTGATTGAGTGGTATATACCCACTCAGGATGTAATACGAGAGCCCGGGCATGGGGCTATCAACTGTTCTATGATATCTGAGCCCATGGACTGCAGGAACACGCACCATGAATCTATGTGTGCCCAGCCAGTATGTACCACCACTACGGGCACTGGTGGCAGCGAACTGCAATTTTGCCAGGTATTTGTAAACAGGTGCTGAACAGAGACTCTCCTGGACACAAGGAGTAAAGTGACTCTGGTCCATAGGTCCCTTGTTACCGTGGACAACCCCAAAGGATGGAAAGGGAAGGTGATGGGTATTGATGGGAAAATCCATAAATATCCAACTGCGAAGGATACATTTTCCACATCATGTGGGGACTTTAAACATGTGGTGGGAGTGGTGAAGATCCTTCCATAAGGGACTGTGTTAGGGAGAGACTTGCCCCTGTTTTGGTTCCTGTGGGAGACCAGGGTCAACCCTCTAATGGTAAAGGTTGTGCCGGGCATAGAACCTGAAGATGCTGAGATACCTGCCATAGGGGTGGCCAACCTAGGGACAGAGTGTAATCCTGATAGGTACCCCATAGAGGTGCTGGCAGGAGAGGTGGAAAATGTTGTTTCGGGCATAGAACCCAAAGATGCAGAGATACCTGCCATAAGGGTTGCCAACCTAGGAACAGAGTTTAATCCCAATAGGCTCCCCCTAGAGGCATTGGCAGGAGAGACCGAAAATGTTGTTTCGGACGAAGAACCAGAAGATCCGGTATCAGGGATATCTGCCACAAGGGTCGCCAACTTAAGGACAGGGTGTAACCCCAAAAGGCTTCCCCTAGAGGTTGTGGCAGTAGAGGTCATGGAGACCCCACTGATCCCCGAGCTGGAAATATCCCCTGGTAAGTTCGGGACAACTCAGTTCCAGCGTCCCATGCAGAAAGGCCGGTGTAAAAGCCGCAGGTTTAAGGAAGAACCGGGAGTGTATGGTCGTGGAGGTGACTGGGCACGTATGCATGAGGAACCCTCTGGCACCAGCCAAGAATGTGCCTGGGGCTCAGGGTAAAATATATAGAGGGCTCGCTAGACAGCCACGCTGGGAGGCTCGATGTCAGGACTCTGAACATTTTTTACCTTTTGTGCATTACTGCCCTTTTCCAAGATGGCGTCTTTGGTCTCATGTGCACTGTGTCTTCCTGCTATAAAACTCCACCCCAGCCTTCAGTCTGTGCTAGAGTATTCTGCCTTGCATCCAGCTCCTGACCTCTGATTACTCCCTGGCTATATACCTGCTCCTGTGAACCTGTGTGGTGATCCTGCTACTCTGCTCTGAGTTCCTGCTGCATACACCAGTTTCCAGTAATCCTCCTTCATCTGCTGCTCGTGTTTACTTCCACCTGCATTTGCTGGACATGTAAGATGTTTTTGCTCTGCAAAAACCTGAGACTATTAACCATGCCTCCCTGGTTGAGCTAAGATATGATTTGAACTGCCTTATAAGCTTATCTATCTGTGTTTGGACTAGGACAAGGATTTATTCGTGTCAAGTATCCTCAAGAATAACTGTGCTTCATAAACTTTCTGCTTGATTGCATTTTCCTCTGAAGTTTCCTATAGACTGCTAAGCTGTGTTTAATATTTACACCAAGTGTTGTGGACTTGAGTTTCTCTCTGCACCTGTTTGAATTACCGTATGATAATATAGACTTTACCACTTATAAAACTGTGTCCTGTAGTTGTCTTGTTCCATGCAAAGAGTCTCCTGAGTTACCCCCTATAATTATTACACTCGGGTTCGGGTGTGACATAATATGTATGTATGCTCGGAGTCGCAGCGAAGAACTGAGGTGTTTCAGCATGACGTAGTCACCGAGGCACGGGTAAGACTATGGAGGAAATGGTATCAAGGGCCCGAAGGCAGGTACTTAGGTGACAGGATGAGCTGCGGGGTTAGTGAAACCAAAATAAACAAGGTCGAGACCACCCGAAACCAGCCGAAATCTACAGTTAAACATAAAAGTGGGTGTGTCGTCTGCAACAGAGAACGGGGAGGTGGGTGGTCCCGTAGTGAAGTATGGAGGAGAAAGGCAAAAGGGAAAGATGCATGTGCCGATCGATGGTACCGGCATCTTTGGTTTCTTAGTGCAGTATCGGGTGGGGATGTCACAGGGTTATGCAGATGCCTTGTCACATGCCCATGTGGGGTGACAAGTGTTCAACCCCACAGAGGGGGGGATATGGGAGGCAGTGATCAGTGTCACAGGTAGTGGTCGCCATTTGTGCTCCCCAGGATGCACACAGAGGCATACTGAGGTAATGAGGGGGTATTGCAGTCACAGGTGTAGCTGTGATTGCAATGGTGAAGCATTGACTGATGTCACAGGTAGGAGTCACTGTGTGTTCTCCCCAGTATGTGCATGGAGGCGTATGAAGGCCATAGGAGTGAATGGCAGTCATGGGCGTAGCGGTGACTGCAATGCAGACTAGAAATAATAAAAATAAGTGTAGGTTTGGACATGTTAGTGTCCAAGGAAGATTTAGGGATAACCTGCTCTGGGATGTTGTGTTGTGAAACAGACTGCAGGATGGTAGTCATGCAGTTCATTTCATTCCAAGCTGGGATTTCCATGTGGCTGAAGGCCACAGGTTTCTTTGCTAAAAGCCCTGCAGGAAAAGGTTTGGGTGTGTCAGGTGTAATGTCAGTGTGAGTCTGGTGTTCGGCGAGTGTGTAGAGCAGAGGCCCTGCAGAGCACTGGCTGTGTGTGTGAAATGACACAAGCAAGCGGAACCGAACAGCCAAGGCAGCTGAAAGGTCTGACAAAACATGGCGGTGCAGATGCCCACGGCAACTGGTCAAAGGGAGGTCCAGCATGTTTAGGGACTGCAATCTAAAGCAGTGTAGTATGTAGTGTATGAAATGGACATTAATACTACTATGCACTTGTGTGGATTGGACCATTAATATTATGAAGTGAACACATTAGAGACTTTGTGTTTGAACTTTGTGGGTCACTACCTCATCACCGCACAAGTGTGCTACTGTGGTGCCCCTGAGGGTCCAGTGACCACAGAAGTACTGCACCTCAGCCAGAGGTGTGATAGCCCACTCTCGGGTAAGGAGGGGGCACTACCCGGTACCCGCACACTAGCATTCCACACAACACCACTCCAGGCCAGAGAATCTGGGTGGACCCTATTTAGGGAGGGCCCCATGTCAGGCAGGAGGGGGAACTAGGTAGAGTGTGTGGGTGGAGGAAGAGTTGTTATAGAAGTGGAAGTGAGGCGGAGTTAGTGAGTAAGAGGAGGATGGAGGAGTCGGAGAAGAGCTCGAGAGAGAGAAGGAGTCCTAGGGGAGAAGGAAGTGAAGAATCCACCCGTGGTGCCCAAATCCACGCCAACCATAGTCGGGTGGAGGGACCAGGTCGCAGTGGGGGGACCTGCTCCAGACTAGTGGAGAGACTTTAGGACTCAGGACTGTAGGACTCAGCTAGCAACCCGGAGGCTGTGGTATCTGTAGGTTCCACAGCCAAATCTACACACATTCGCTAAAAAAGCAACTAAATAGGGTCAAGGGGACCAGGAGGATGTCACTGGACAGGAGCTAAGGCTGCTGGCTTGGGACACTGTGCGTAAGGGCAGAGACACACTGACAAATTTGTCGTGCGAGAATCGCATCGTAAAACTCATACTAAATGTTGGCTCTCCTGACCCGAGCTTGACAGCTGCATAGTAATGCATCATGCTGTCATGCTCAGGTCAGGAGAGGTGCCGACCAGTCCGTGCAGTGTGATATGATTCTCGCATGAGAAATACAGCAGTCTGACTCTGCCCTAAGGCGCAGGGCAGGAGGGTGATAGCCAGGGCTGGTGATTGTAACCTGGAGCCTGTGAGTAAAGTGTGAAAATGGCACCCTGCTGTGTCCTCAGAATTATTTACTGCATCACCTGCCCAGTACTGCAACATTGACCATCATCAAGTTTTCCACATTTCTGCCCTGAGGCCCCGCTCTACCCATGGAGAGCCGTAACATCTTTGCTGCGTCACCATCGGTTCCAGTGGACCTGAACCGCAGCGTCGGCCATCCCTTGCCGAACAACACAGGTGGCGATACGACTTAATCCCCTATAAACTTTACCCCCTTACATATCATTTTTTTATTGCACGCCCAGGACCACGGATTAGGGTCACGGCCCCGTGACTTCCCAAAAGAACTGTCCAACCCGGTCCAGAGTACCCCATGGCCCTGGTGGGCATCGCACTACCGCTGCACTACTATATATATATATATATATATATATATATATATATATATATATATATATATATATATATATATATATATATATACACATACACATACCTCCCAACTTTTGAAGATGGGAAAGAGGGACAAAGTTTGC
This sequence comes from Ranitomeya variabilis, assembly GCF_051348905.1. Taxonomy (NCBI): domain Eukaryota; kingdom Metazoa; phylum Chordata; class Amphibia; order Anura; family Dendrobatidae; genus Ranitomeya; species Ranitomeya variabilis. The sequence continues at coordinate 153,753,244 of NC_135239.1, forward strand.
GGCGCGCGTTGCGCGCCGCGGAACATTTTAGGCCATGTCTCTGACCACACCTATTCATAATTAGTCACACCCATATCCACATCCCAACCACACCCATTTAGCACTGCTGATCACACTGTTTCATATACAATAATTATAAACAAAAAAATATGGCAACACAGTGCTCCATACTGTATAATGGCCACACATGATGCTCCATACTGTATAATGACCACACATGATGCTCCATACTGTATAATGACCACACATGATGCTCCATACTGTATGATGACCACACATGATGCTCCATACTGTATAATGACCACACATGATGCTCCATACTGTATACTGGCTGCACATGATGCTCCATACTGTATGATGGCCACACATGATGCTCCATACTGTATAATGACCGCACATGATGCTCCATACTGTATAATGACCCCACATGATGCTCCATACTGTATAATGACCGCACATGATGCTCCATACTGTATAATTATCCCACATGATGCTCAATACTGTATGATGACCGCACATGATGCTCCATACTGTATAATTGCCCCATATGATTCTCCATACTGTATAATGACCACACATGATGCTCCATACTGTATAATGACCGCACATGATGCTCCATACCGTATAATGACTGCAAATGATGCTCCATACCGTATACTGGCTGCACATGATGCTCCATACCGTATACTGGCTGCACATGATGCTCCATACCGTATACTGGCTGCACATGATGCTCCATACCATATACTGGTTACACAAGATGCTCCATACCGTATAATGACCGCACATGATGATCCATACTGTATAATGACCGCACAGGATGCTCCATACCGTATAATGACCGCACATGATGCTCCATACTGTATAATGGCCACACATGATGTGCCATACCGTATAATGACCGCACATGATGCTCCATACTGTATAATGACCGCACATGATGCTCCATACTGTATACTGGCCGCACATGATGCTCCATACTGTATAATGACTGCACATGATGCTCCATACTGTATAATGACTGCACATGATGCTCCATACTGTATACTGGCTGCACATGATGCCCCATACTGTATTCTGGCTGCACATGATGCTCCATACTGTATAATGACTGCACATGATGCTCCATACTGTATAATGACTGCACATGATGCTCCATACTGTATAATGACTGCACATGATGCTCCATACTGTATACTGGCTGCACATGATGCTCCACACTGTATAATGACCGCACATGATGCTCCATACTGTACAATGACCGCACATGATGCTCCATACTGTATACTGGCCACACATGATACTTCGTACCATATAATGGCCACACATAGCTACTCCTACAAACGCGGCTGCGCTCCGTACACTTTGCACACACGGCTCCGCTCTGTACACATGCGCTCCGCTCCATACACCTCGTACACACATGGCTCCGCTCCATACACCTCGCACACACACGGCTCCGCTCCATACACCTCGCACACACACGGCTCCGCTCCATACACCTCGTACACACATGGCTCCGCTCCATACACCTGGTACACACACGGCTCCGCTCCATACACCTCGCACACACACGGCTCCACTCCATACACCTCGCGCACACACGGCTCCGCTCCATACACCTCGCACACACACGGCTCCGCTCCATACACCTCATACACACACGGATCCGCTCCATACACCTCATACACACTCGGCTCCGCTCCATACACCTCGTACACACACGGCTCCGCTCCATACACCTCGTACACACTCGGCTCTGCTCCATACACCTCATACACACTCGGGTCCGCTCCATACACCTCGTACACACATGGCTCTGCTACATCCACACTGTACACCTCCTGACCCCATACAAGGCATTACTTACCTCATCGTGGTGGCAACCAGCACAACTGAGTCCTGCAATCCACGGAGGTCCCGATCATGTGACCCCTGACTCCTCCCCTCCTGTGACCTCATCATAGGTCCTGCAAGCAGCCATATGGAAGGGTAAGGGCCCGGGGCATGGCTTAACACAAGGGGGCGTGTCGGTCCTGTGCTGTCTGCGGTCCGGGATCAGAGCGTCCAGTGCGGGGCAAAGGCAGAAAACCGGGACAGTCCCGCACAATGAGGGACGGTTGGGAGCTATGTATATATAAAATATATATATATGTAGATCTATACATATCTTTGTCTTTGTACATATACTGTTCTGAAAGTGCACGTCTGTTAACTTGTACAGCAAAGTAGTGCTTTCACAGAAAAGGTGATACTTCTGTATTGTTCTGCTCCACTCATTGATCCATTATCTTGCAGAAGCTTCAGCCTTCCCCTCTTCCATCAACATCCTGCTCCTACACATCACATACTGCTATCATGCAGCACATATTCCTCCTGCACTTAAACCAGTTACCTACCCTTTCTGGCTCTCTGCACACTGTGAGTTCAGTGGAGGAGGGATGAAAGTAGCAGCACACAGACACTGAGTGAAGAGGACCTTGCAGAAGTCATTGCCTCTTCTGTGTCTACACTACTTATCAGCTGGCGGCTGATTACACTTGCACTGTTTACAAAGCAGGACTTGTGGTTGATATTCAGAGTGCCAGAGCTGCTAGCTTTCACCAGTGCAGAGGCTAAGGGTACCGTCACACAGTGCCATTTTCATCGCTACGACGGCACGATCCGTGACGTCGCAGCGTCGTATGATTATCGCTCCAGCGTCGTAGACTGCGGTCACACTTTGCAATCACGGCGCTGGAGCGATGCCGAAGTCCCCGGGTAACCAGGGTAAACATCGGGTTACTAAGCGCAGGGCCACGCTTAGTAACCCGATGTTTACCCTGGTTACCAGCGTAAACGTAAAAAAAACAAACAGTACATACTTACATTCCGCTGTCTGTCCCCCGGCATTCTGCTTCTCTGCACTGTGTAAGCACCATAGCCGGAAAGCAGAGCGGTGACGTCACCGCTGTGCTCGCTTTCCGGCCGGCAGGCGCTCACAGTGCAGAGAAGCTGAGACGCCGGGGGACAGACACCGGAATGTGAGTATGTACTGTTTTTTTTTTTATGTTTACGCTGGTAACCAGGGTAAACATCGGGTTACTAAGCGCGGCCCTGCGCTTAGTTACCCGATGTTTACCCTGGTTACAAGCAAACACATCGCTGGATCGGTGTCACACACGACGATCCAGCGATGTCAGCGGGTGATCAAGCGACGAAAGAAAGTTCCAAACGATCTGCTACGACGTACGATTCTCAGCGTGATGTCTGATCGCAGTAGCGTGTCAGACACAGCGATATCGTAACGATATCGCTAGAACGTCACGAATCGTGCCGTCGTAGCGATGAAAATTTCACTGTGTGACGGTACCCTTAATGCACAAACTAATAATAATAATAATTTTATTTATATAGCTCCAACATATTCCGCAGCGCATTACAAATTATAGAGGGGATTTGTACAGACAATAGACATTACGGCATAACAAAAATCACAGTTCAAAAATAGATACCAAGAGGAGTGAGGGCCCTGCTCGCAAGCTTACAAACTATGAGGAAAAAGGGGAGACACAAGAGGTGAATGGTAACAATTGATTTGTTGTTCGGACCAGCCATAGTAAGGGTATGTGCACACGTCAGGATTTCTTGCAGAAATTTCCTGAAGAAGACCGGAAATTTTCTGCAAGAAATCCGCTTTTTTTTTTTTCCGCTTTTTCCCGGTTTTTTTCGCAGTTTTTTTTAGCATTTTGCAAGCGTAATTAGCTTGCAGAATGCTAAAGTTTTCCAAGCGATCTGTAGCATCCCTTGGAAAACTGATTGACAGGTTGGTCACACTTGTCAAACATAGTGTTTGACAAGTGTGACCAACTTTTTACTATAGATGCAGCCTATGCAGCATCAATAGTAAAAGATAGAATGTTAAAAATAATTAAAAAAATGGTTATACTCACCTGCAGACAGCCGATCTCCTCAGCGGCGTCCGTTCCTATAGATGGTGTGTGTGTGCAGGACCTTCAATGACGTCGCGGTCACGTGACCGCGACGTCATCGTGGTCATGTGACCGCGACGTCATCGCAGGTCCTTCACACACACCATCTATAGGAACGGAAACGGCAGCATGCACCGCTGAGAGGCGGGAAGACTCCGGGGGCCATCGAAGGTGAGTATATGACTATTTTTTATTTTAATTATTTTTTTTTTACCAATTATATGGTGCCCAGTCTGTGGAGGAGAGTCTCCTCTCCTCCACCCTGGGTACCAACCGCACATGATCTGCTTACTTCCTGCATGGTGGGCATAGCCACATGCAGAAAGTAAGCAGATCAATGCATTCCTAGGTGTGTGGAACCCCCACAATTCCGCAAATTTAATGAACATGTTGCTTTTTTTTCAGCAATGCGATTTTTTCGCGGAAAAAAATGCAACATTTGCACAAGAAATGCGGAATACACTGAAAATAATGGGAGGCATATGTAAGCGTTTTTTTTGCATTTTTTTGCGTTTTTATCACGTTTTTATAGCGAAAAAACGTGAAAAATACTGAACGTGTGCACATGGCCTAAAACTCACTTCTCAAACTCACTTCTTTTGATGCTGGGCATCATGTGAGAGTGATGACAGCAGAGCAGGGGAGCTTGGGGAATCCCTTGGAGTGGACTCCAGCTGAAGTCGGCTCATCTGACAGAGGCTCCTGCCACGAAGAGGAGCTTTTCTCTGGTCTGGTGTATGCTTTGCTTGGCAGTTTTTTTTGTTAAATCATTAATATAACATCAGCTTTTAAAATAAATAATAACAATTTTAGTTCACTTTAAGCCATGCATTTAATTACCTGACTTCCCTCTCTCTCTCCTGTGATGTGCATGGCACAGTCAATACTCAAAAGAATACTACTTTGAAGATCGTTCCCTTCAGCTTGTAGCATAACTAGTGTTGAGCATTCCGATACCGCAAGTATCGGGTATCGGTCGATATTTGCTGTATCGGAATTCCGATACTGAGATCCGATACTTTTGTGGTATCGGGTATCGGTATCGAAACAACATTAATGTGTAAAATAAAGAATTAAAATAAAAAATATTGCTATACTCACCTCTCCGACGCAGCCTGGACCTCACCGAGGGAACCGGCAGCGTTGTTTGCTTAAAATGCGCGCTTTTCCTTCCTTCCGTGACGTCACGGCTTCTGATTGGTCGCGTGCCGGCCATGTGGCCGCGACGCGACCAATCACAGCAAGCCGTGACGTAATTTTCAGGTCCTTCTAGGCATTCAGTATTTTAAAATTACGTTCCGGCTTTGTGATTGGTCGCGTCACGGCCAACATGGCGACGCGACCAATCACAAGCCGTGACGTCACGGGAGGCAGGAGACGCGCGCATTTTAAAATGCGCGCGTGTCCAGCCTCCCGTGACGTCACGGCTTGTGATTGGTCACGTCGCCATGTTGGCCGCGACGCAACCAATCACAGAAAGCCGTGACGTAATTTCAGGTCCTTCAGTATTTTAAAATTACGTTCCGGCTTTGTGATTAAAATGCGCGCGTCTCCTGCCTCCCGTGACGTCACGGCTTGTGATTGGTCGCGTCGCCCATGTGACCGCGACGCGACCAATCACAAAGCCGGAACGTAATTTTAAAATACTGAATGCCTAGAAGGACCTGAAAATTACGTCACGGCTTGCTGTGATTGGTCGCGTCGCGGCCACATGGCCGGCACGCGACCAATCAGAAGCCGTGACATCACGGAAGGAAGGAAAAGCGCGCATTTTAAGCAAACAACGCTGCCGGTTCCCTCGGAGAGGTGAGTATAGCAATATTTTTTATTTTAATTCTTTATTTTACACATTAATATGGTTCCCAGGGCCTGAAGGAGAGTTTCCTCTCCTTCAGACCCTGGGAACCATCAGGGATACCGTCCGATACTTGAGTCCCATTGACTTGTATTGGTATCGGGTATCGGTATCGGATTGGATCCGATACTTTGCCGGTATCGGCCGATACTTTCCGATACCGATACTTTCAAATATCGGACGGTATCGCTCAACACTAAGCATAACTCTTTAAAATTATTTTTAAGGTTCCTCCACCTACCACTTATTCTATCATTTGTTCCCACGTGGACTATGACAGCTGGATCATCACCAGCTGTTGTGGTCCAACCGATTATCAACCTGCTCCTCCACATGCCAAGCCCTGGCAGTAGGGAAATAGCAAATGATTCGGGTGAGGCGGTTCCGGCAACAAATTATTCTATCCATCTTCTCAATCACAGAATGTCTATAACAACCAACTGTCCAACTTTACCTACATTACCTTCTCATCTACTAGCTGGGCTGTTATAAAGAGCAAAATTCACTATGATTGCCATTTCTGAGACTGACACCCTTGCATCATCACCCAAGTAGACAATTTTGATTGGAAGCACAGACATTGGAGTGGTGTTCCTTTTCTTTGACTCTTTTGCACTACTGCTTACTACATTAACCCAGCTACTTACCTACTCATTATTATTACCATTATTATTATTTATTATTATAGCGCCATTTATTCCATGGCCCTTTACATGTGAGGAGGGGTATACATAATAAAAACAAGTATAATAATCTTAAACAATACAAGTCACGACTGGTACAGTAGGAAAGAGGACCCTGCCCGTGAGGGCTAACAATCTACAAGGGATGGGTGAGGATACAATAGGTGAGGGTAGAGCTGGTCATGCAGCGGTTTGGTCAATTGCTGGTCAAGCTTGTCGGAAGAGTCTTCGGGTTCTTTTTGAAGGTTTCGATGGTAGGTGAGAGTCTGATATGTTCTGGTAGAGACTTCCAGAGTAGGGGTGATGCATGAGAGAAATCTTGTATGTGACTATGGGAAGAGGAGATAAGAGGGGAGTAGAGAAGGAGATCTTGTGAGGATCGGAGGTTGCGTGCAGGTAAGTGCCGGGAGACGAGGTCACAGATGTATGGAGCAGACAGGTTGTGGATGGCGTTGTATGTCATGGTTAGGGTTTTGTACTGGAGTCTCTAGTCAATGTAGAGCCAGTGAAGGGATTGACAGAGGGGAGAGGCTGGGGAATAGTGGGGGGACAGGTGGATTAGTCAGGCAGCAGAGTTTAGAATAGATTGGAGGGGTGCGAGAGTGTTCAAGGGGAGGCCACAGAGTGGGAGGTTACAGTAGTCAAGGCGAGAGATGATGAGGGCATGGACTAGGGTTTTTGCAGATTCTTGGTTTAGGAATGTACGGATCTGTGAAATATTTTTGAGTTGAAGGCAGCAGGAAGTGGAGAGGGCTTGGATATGTGGTGTGAAGGAGAGATCAGTGTCAAGGATTACCCTGAGGCAGCGAGCTTCTGTGACTGGGGAAAGTGGGCAGCCGTTTACTGTAATGGATAGATTCGTTGGGGGGGTCATGTGAGATGGGGAAAGATAATGAATTTTGTTTAGAATTTTGTTGTTTAGAAATCTAGTGGAGAAAAAGGATGAAATATCGGACAGACATTGCGGGATTTTGGTTAGTAGGGTGGTGATATCTGGTCCAGAGAGGTAGATTTGTGTGTCATCAGCATAGAGGTGATACTGAAAGCTGTGAGATTCTATAAGCTGTCCCAGGCCAAAGGTGTAAATGGAGAAGATCAGGGGCCCCAGGACTGAACCTTTTGGGACTCCGACAGATAGGGGTGAGGTGAGAAGGTGGTGTGTGAGTGGGAGATGCTGATTGTCTGGTCTGTTAGGTATGATGAGATCCAGGATAGGACCAAGTCTGTGATGCGAAGGGATGAGAGGGTCTGTAATAATAGGGAATGATCCACTGTGTCAAAGGCAGAGGACAGGTCCAGGAGGAGGAGGACAGAGTAGTGTCGCTTGCTCTTGGCGATTGTAAGCGGTCGAAGAGGGAGCAGGAAGAGAGGTAGGAGGATGGTTCAAGATGGATGTGTTGTTCCAGTAATATTGAGGCATAGGGGAGATGTGATATTGAGCGATAGCTAGATACAGAGGATGGGTCAAGAGAGGGTTTTTTGAGGATAGGTGTGATTGAGGCATGTTTAAAGATTGAGGGGAAAACACCAGTTGTTAGTGATAGGTTGAAGAGATGGGTTAGGGTTGGAATGAAGACTTTGGTGAGGTTTGGGATGAAGTGGGATGGAATCGGGTCAAGTGCACAGGTGGTGAGATGCGATCTTGAGAGTAGAGTGGAGAGTCGATCTTCTGTAATGGTGGAGAAGTTGGCTTTGGAGGTGGAGGGCTGGGAAGTGGGGAGGAAGGGCTCTGGGGGTTGTCGACCAAAACTGTCTCTGATGTTATCAATCTTCTGCTTGAAAAATGAGGCAAAGACTTGAGCTGAGATGAGTGGGGAGGGATGAGGTGCTGGGGATGGAGGAGAGAATTGAAGGTGTTGAATAACTGTTTAGGGTTGTGAGACAGGGAGGATATGAGAGATGAGAAGTAGGTTTGTTTAGCTGTGGCGAGTGTGGCCTTGAAAGTAGTGAGGGACTGTTTGAATGCGATGAAGTGCTCGTTGGAGTGGGATCTCATCCTGACTTGCTCATCCATCCTCTATGTCTTTTCGACTGCTTGCTTGTTCAGTGAGCATCATGCTCCTCCCAAGATTGCCCTGAGAATTTCACTTAGCACGTCCAGATTTCTAATACAAGCTTCCAGATGGAGAACATGTTCAAATTTGTCATAGTGGTTGTTATGGTAAATATTTTATACTTTGCTTTATTATTTAGACAATTGAATCTACTTATATATCTTCGATAGTTTGTATTTTAGTATTAGCTTTATAAGTGTTATTCATAAAAGCAATAACACAGGGAGTTATCTCTAATATAGAAGTGTATGTGTGTTCAACATTTCTTTTGTCTGTGAAAGTATGGTAAGCTGACTAGAACTGGCTAGAATTTTTTTTTTACAGAATCCATAATTTACGATTTTGTTTTTCCCAACTTAAATATCTTCTGCCTTATGTAAGCCATTCCCACTTTTACTTTTCTTATCTCTGTGCTTGTAATAAAAACTTACAGATTGGGATAATTGTGATAAATTTCTGCGCTGCTGAATCACTAGAATTCCAGAATTATCAGTACACGTGGCTTTATTATTATACTCGTTTCAGAGTTCAAGACTCCTTCATCAGGAAACACTACAGGAACAAGTAGTGTCCTGATGAAGGAGTCTTGAACTCTGAAATGTGTAGAATAATAAAGCCACATGTACTAATAATTCTGGAATTCTAGTGATTCCGCAGCGCAGAAATTTACCACAATTATCCCAATCTGTATCTAACAGCTGGTCCTATCTGGACTCCTGGATCTGCTGCAGTGAATCCTTTCAATGCTTCAACTCAGCTACATCTGGTGAGTGCAATCCTATGGATTAACGTTTTAATCTTCTCAGATAAGACACTACAGTATTTGCACTCTTTACATGTAATAAAAACTTGTGACTGGGCTTCTGGGATCAGTCAAGCCAGTACACCAAGAAGCCCTGCTTGTGTGCCCTTGCCTCCGATCGATTGACTCCCTGATTTGATCAGAACTGGCAAACTGTAAAAATTTTTGAGTTTCTCTCCAAGCGGGTTTCCACTACATGGTTTTCAACCTGATACTGCTGCTCCAGTTGTGCATACATTTCTGCAATAAAGGAAACCTCCAATATTGCTATCCATTACCCAAACAAGCAGTAAAGAACAATAAATGTTGGGGAAAAGTAGCAATCCTTGAAGTTAATATCGACACTTTACCAAATCTTGTCACATGACTTACACCAATTTGGCACTCTACACAAGAAGAAGCATTACCCCTAACACATCCTGTCTAAGGCCTCTCACCCAGGCAAATCAAACACATGTATACAACTGGAGTTTCTGGATTGGCTTCTTACCCCAGGTCATGAGGTATGACTGTCTAAAGCAGTGTTTCTCAACTCCAGTCCTCAAGACTCCACAACAGGTCAAGTTTTCAGGATTTCCTTAGTATTGCACAGGTGATAATTTCATCACCTGCTCAAGCATTAATTCCATCGCCTATGCAATACTAAGGAAATCCTGAAAACATGACCTGTTGTGGGATCTTGAGGACTGGAGTTGAGAAACACTGGTCTAAAGGGTCAATATTAACTTTTATGATTGCTACATCCAATAGGTGGCATTAGATTTCCAGTTTTCTTCCTCTCTGAAAAGGCTACCTTGGTATTTTCAGAAAGAAGATATTAGTGACTGTAACGTTAAAGCTGTTTAATTACCTGAGCCAAGAGCCCGGATTCAGCCTTCAAGACTGCATTAAAGATGCGTAAAAGTCGTAGAAATTTTTCATCATTGTACTCAAACCGATCTCCAAATGTAATGGAACAGATCACATTACTAACAGCATTGTTTATGAAGTAAGTTGGATCAAACTGATCTGTAGAAAACACAATAATGATGAAAATGTAATATGTGAAATCGCATGTACAGAGTTAGAGGTTTTCACATTAAGGTAACATGGTACTGATAATTATTTGCCTAAAGAACTGGGAATATTAAGTTTACAGAGCAGTGAGGTACTCGGTATCGGGTCCGGTCTTAAAGGGGATGTCAAAGTGGCTGTGACCCGGTCTGTGGCCATGGGCGCCCAATAAAAGGGGAAAGGTCTTTTAAAAGAAATTGTGAATCAAGTCTGTTGTTCGTTACACCACCTGTGGTGTTCAGTCAGTAGGGACCGATGCTGCTTAAAGGGGTCCTCTGGAGTGATGTTGTTGCAGCAAGATGGTAACGCTTCCCACAGTTGAAGCGGGATCCCCAGGGCTTCCCAGGTGTAGGGCACCGATGATGTGGTGGATGGTATGGCGAATAACAAGGACACAGGTTTGCAGTCTTTACCTGGTTTACTGTAGCTTCAGGCAACTGAAGTCCAGGGCACCAGACAACAGGGACAGGCAGGGCTCGGCTGGCTTAAAAGCAATTCCAGAGTCCCCTTCACCAGGTGGAGATCAAAGCCTTCCTCCAAGTGCGGTGGTGATGTGGTCTCTTACTGCCTAAGGCTTCACATAAGATCCTCACAGTTCCTCTCTGTCCCCCATGAAGGTTAGGACACAACCCGTATGACAGGTGAGCTGGGCCTTTTTACAGGGTCTGTTGCATGACCCAGGCCCTATAATTATCACTGTGTCTCCTGGGTCTAAATGCGGACAGGTGATGTGCAATCCAGCTGTCCTGCCGGTTTCTGCTATGCCACTATAGAGTTCAGCACGGCCATGGTTTTCCGGCTACCGGAATCTGCACTAGCAGGGAGGTAGCCTCTTCTCTGCTGTGCTCCACTTGTGTTTCTCTCCTGTGCTTTCTCCCTCCTACTCTCTTTTTACAAGTTGTTCTTTCCTTCTCAGTTTCCTCTTTCGGCCAGTTGCTGCAGACCCCCACGTCTGCTCAGCTATTCTCCTATCGTACCAGCTCCACCTTGGCTGATGTTCCATGACAAGCTCCCTTCTGGCAATCTCTCTCTCCAGGGGCTGTAGTACCTCAGACTACAGGGCCCCTTCAGACTTTCTGGCACTCACTGCCGTCTGCTCTCTCCTCTGCCTCTCTGACAGGAACCGACTACTTTCCCTCCAACCAGAATGTATTTATAGGGGAGTTTACCCTAAACCGGTTTCAGAGCTCCCCCTTCTGGCCTGGAGTGTGAACGTGTTGTATGTGAGATTTACATAGTGAAATATATCCTTCATTGCTTCTAAGCGTGACATCCCTCTCCCCAAGGGGAAAGCAATGCCACTGTGACGACCAGGACCTGGGGATCCACATAAGTCCTGCCAGACCTTCTTGGTTATGCCTCTTCTGTCAGCCCCATACTACGTTCATCTTGAGCCCACGAGTTGAGCAAATATTTTGAGAAGTAGACTCTTGGCTTTTTGGCAATTAGAGATGACCAAATCATGTTTTATATTTGTGTTTCAATGTAGGCAAATTTTTCATTACAGAGCAATATTTAGGAATTCTAAGATAATAGAGATTGTAGTGCTGTAATACAGATTCCTATTTTAGCCTATTATGAAAAACTTATTAGTGAGTAAGATTTGATTATCTCTGCAAGCAAAATATTCTCAAGAACAAAACATATTTTGATCAATCTAGTAGGAAAAATGTATCATAGACGCACTGTATATCCAAGTAACTTGAACAAAAAGTGTGCATGTATTGTTTACATTTGTGTACATCTACTATATAATTGTCTAAGGGTCACTTCCGTCATTCTGTCTGTCTGTCTGTCTTTCTGTCTGTAACGGAAATCCCAAGTCGCTGATTGGTCGCGGCAAAACAGCCATGACCAATCAGCGACGGGCACAGTCCGGTGGCAAAATGGCCGCTCCTTCCTCCCCGCAGTCAGTGCCAGCTCCATAATCCCCTCCAGTCAGCCCTCACACAGGGTTAATGGCAGCGTTAACGAACCGCATTATGCCGCGGTGTAACGCACTCCGTTAACGCAGCTATTAACCCTGTGTGACCAATTTTTTACTATTGATGCTGCATATGCAGCATCAATAGTAAAAAGATCTAATGTTACAAATAATAATAATAATAAAAAAAGGTTATTCTCACCTTCCGATGTCGCACGCTGTCCTCGGCAGTGCAAGCAGCAGGTTTCGGTGCCAAGGATGCTATGCGAGAAGGACCTGCCATGACGTCATAACGTACATCTCTGTGCTATATACTATGTAGCTGGGCAATATACAACATGACTGTCCAATATACTATGTGGCTGTACAATATACTACGTGCTCTGTGTTATATACTACGTAGCTGTGCAATATACTATGTGGCTGTGTCGGTTCTGTTATATACTACGTCAACTGTGCAATATACTTCGTAGCTCTGTTATATACTACGTGGCTGTGCAATATACTACGTGGCTGTGCAATATACTACGTGGCTATGTTATATACTACGTGGTTCTGCTATATACTACGTCGCTGACCAATATACAACCTAGCTGTGCAATACACTACGTAGCTGTGCAATACACTACGTGACTGTGTTATATACTACGTGGCTGTGCAATATACTACGTGGCTCTACAATATACTATGTGGCTATGTTATATACTACAAGGCTCTGCTATATACTATGTGGCTGGGCAATATACTACGTGCCTGTGCAATATACTACGTGGCTCTACAATATACTACGTGGCTATGTTATATACTACATGGCTCTGCTATATACAGCACAACGTGGCTGACCAATATACTACGTGCCTATGCAATACACTACGTAGCTGTGCAATACACTACGTGGCTATGTTATATACTACGTGGCTGTGTTATATACTACGTAGCTCTGCTGTATACTACGTATGCTGTGTTACATACTACGTAGCTCTGTTATATACTACATAGCTATATTATATACTACGTCGGTTGTGTTAAATACTACGTCACTGTGCAATATAGTACTAACCCAATGGGATACAAAGTATCAGAAAACACCACTCAGGAGATGGTATAAAAGAGTAACAATTTTTATTGAAAATACACATATACTAAGACAATTAATAATAAACAAAACAACAAAAAAAACAGTAAGAGGAAGGATAATACCCGAGTAAAGTGCACAAAAACCAGAAGAATGAGGTAGAAGGATAATATTGCTGCAGGCTATGGGGATGAAGTAGATATCAATAGTATACTAACTCCGTAATAACATACATGAAAATTGGCCATCTTAGCCTGAATATAAAGTGCCAGTGCAGAAAAGAGCTAGCATAGTTGTAAACACATACCCATAAAATCCGCCTGTCTGTCCTCAGCCTCACAAGGGAGCCCCGACGCGCATTTTGCGTTCTTTGCTTTATCAAGGGGAGAGAAATTGTGCGTAGTACGTAGCCTGTGCTATATACTACCTACATATTCTAGAATACCCGATACGCTAGAATCGGGCCACCATCTAGTATATATATATATATATATATATATATATATATATATATATATATATATATACATATGTATATATATATATATATATATATATATATATATATATATATATATATACAGTTATATATTGTGAGGCAGTAAGGGCAATCATATACAAGGGCCGTTATTTGTCTAACGGATGTGCATAGAAGTGAAAGGGTGAGGCAGGAGACATCATACTGTTGTACACCAAAAGTCAAGCCTGCAAGGAGTGTATTTAACCCATTAGTGACTGAGACAATTTTGACCTTAACCCCTTCATGACCCAGCCTATTTTGGCCTTAATGACCTTGCCATTTTTTGCAATTCTGACCAGTGTCCCTTTATGAGGTAATAACTCAGGAACGCTTCAACGGATCCTTGCGGTTCTGAGATTGTTTTTTCGTGACATATTGGGCTTCATGTTAGTGGTAAATTTAGGTCGATAATTTCTGAGTTTATTTGTGAAAAAAATGGAAATTTGGTGAAAATTTTGAAAATTTCGCAATTTTCACATTTTTAATTTTTATTCTGTTAAACCAGAGAGTTATGTGACACAAAATAGTTAATAAATAACGTTTCCCACATGTCTACTTTACATCAGCACAATTTTGGAAACAATTTTTTTTTTTGCTAGGAAGTTATAAGGGTTAAAATTTGACCAGTGATTTCTCATTTTTACAACAAAATTTACAAAACCATTTTTTTTAGGGACCACCTCACATTTGAAGTCAGTTTGAGGGGTCTATATGGCTGAAAATACCCAAAAGTGACACCATTCTAAAAACTGCACCCCTCAAGGTGCTCAAAACCACATTCAAGAAGTTTATTAACCCTTCAGGTGTTTCAGAGCAGCAGAAGCAACAAATAGGGGAAAAATTTACATTTAACTTTTTAGTCACAAAAATGATCTTTTCGCAACAATTTTTTTATTTTCCCAAGGGTAAAAGGAGAAACTGGACCACGGATGTTGTTGTCCAATTTGTCCTGAGTACGCTGATGCCTCATATGTGGGGGTAAACCACTGTTTGGGCGCACGGCAGGGCTCGGAAGGGAAGGAGCGCCATTTGACTTTTTGAATTAAAAATTGGCTCCAATCTTTAGCGGACACCATGTCGCGTTTGGAGAGCCCCCGTGTGCCTAAACATTGGAGCTCCCCCACAAGTGACCCCATTTTGGAAACTAGACCCCCGAAGGAACGTATCTAGAAGCATAGTGAGCACTTTAAACCCCCAGGTGCTTCACAAATTAATCCGTAAAAATGAAAAAGTACTTTTTTTTTCACACAAATTTTCTTTTAGCCTCAATTTTTTCATTTTCACATGGGCAACAGAATAAAATGGATCCTAAAATTTGTTGGGCAATTTCTCCTGAGTACGCCAATACCTCATATGTGGGGGTAAACTACTGTTTGGGCACATGGTAAGGCTCGGAAGGGAAGGAGCGCCATTTGACTTTTTGAATGAAAAATTATCTCCATCGTTAGCGGACACCATGTCAGGTTTGGAGAGCCCCTGTGTGCCTAAACATTGGAGCTCCCCCACAAGTGACCCCATTTTGGAAACTAGACCCCCCAAGGAACTTATCTAGATGCATAGTGAGCACTTTAAACCCTCAGGTGCTTCACAAATTGATCCGTAAAAATGAAAAAGTACTTTTTTTTCACACAAAATTTTTTTTAGCCTCATTTTTTTCATTTTCACATGGGCAACAGGATAAAATGGATCCTAAAATTTGTTGGGCAATTTCTCCTGAGTACGCCGATACCTCATATGTGGGGGTAAACCACTGTTTGGGTGCACGGCAAGGCTTGGAAGGGAAGGCGCGCCATTTGACTTTTTCAATGGAAAATTAGCTCCAATCGTTAGTGGACACCATGTTGCGTTTGGAGAGCCCCTGTGTGCCTAAACATTGGAGCTCCCCTACAAGTGACCCCATTTTGGAAACTAGACCCCCCAAGGAACTAATCTAGATGTATAGTGAGCACTTAAAACCCCCAGGTGCTTCACAGAAGTTTATAACGCAGAGCCATGAAAATAAAAAAATATTTTTCTTTCCTCAAAAATGATTTTTAGCCCGGAGTTTTTTATTTTCCCAAGGATAATAGGAGAAATTGGACCCCAAATGTTGTTGTCCAGTTTGTCCTGACTACGATGATACCCCATATGTGGGGGTAAACCACTGTTTGGGCGCACGGCAGGGCTCGGAAGGGAAGGCACGCCATTTGGCTTTTTGAATGGAAAATTAGCTTCAATCATTAGCGGACACCATGTCGCGTTTGGAGAGCCCCTGTGTGCCTAAACATTGGAGCTCCCCTACAAGTGACCCCATTTTGGAAACTAGACCCCCCAAGGAACTAATCTAGATGTATAGTGAGCACTTAAAACCCCCAGGTGCTTCACAGAAGTTTATAACGCAGAGCCATGAAAATAAAAAAATATTTTTCTTTCCTCAAAAATGATTTTTAGCCCGGAGTTTTTTATTTTCCCAAGGATAATAGGAGAAATTGGACCCCAAATGTTGTTGTCCAGTTTGTCCTGAGTACGATGATACCCCATATGTGGGGGTAAACCACTGTTTGGGCGCACGGCAGGGCTCGGAAGGGAAGGCACGCCATTTGGCTTTTTGAATGGAAAATTAGCTTCAATCATTAGCGGACACCATGTCGCGTTTGGAGAGCCCCTGTGTGCCTAAACATTGGAGCTCCCGCACAAGTGACCCCATATTGGAAACTAGACCTCCCAAGGAACTAATCTAGATGTGTGGTGAGCACTTTGATCCCTCAAGTGCTTCACAGAAGTTTATAACGCAGAGCCATGAAAATAAAAAATTATTTTTCTTTCCTCAAAAATGATTTTTTAACCCACAATTTTTTATTTTCCCAAGGGTAACAGGAGAAATTGGACCCCAAAAGTTGTTGTGCAGTTTCTCCTGAGTACGCTGATACCCCATATGTGGGGGTAAACCACTGTTTTGGCACACGTCGGGGAGCGGAAGGGAAGTAGTGACGTTTTGAAATGCAGACTTTAATGGAATGGTCTGCGGGAATCATGTTACGTTTGCAGAGCCCCTGATGTGCCTAAACAGTAGAAACCCCCCACAAGTGACCCCATTTTGGAAACTAGACCCCCCAAGGAACTTATCTAGATGTGTGGTGAGCACGTTCAACCCCCAAGTGCTTCACAGAAGTTTACAACGCAGAGCCGTGAAAATAAAAAATAATTTTTCTTTCCTCAAAAAAGATGTTTTAGCAAGCAATTGTTTATTTTCACAAGGGTAACAGGAGAAATTGGACCCCAATATTTGTTGCTCAGTTTGTTGTGAGTACGCTGATACCTCATATGTGGGGGTAAACCACTGTTTGGGCGCACGTCAGGGATCGGAAGGGAAGTAGTGACATTTGAAATGCAGACTTTGATGGAATGGTCTGCGGGCGTCACGTTGCATTTGCAGAGCCCCTGATGTGCCTAAACAGTAGAAACCCCCCCACAAGTGACCCCATTTTGGAAACTAGACCCCAAAAGGATCTTATCTAGATGTGTGGTGAGCACTTTCAACCCCCAAGTGTTTCACATAAGTTTATAACGTAGAGCCGTGAAAATAAAAAATAATTGTTCTTTCCTCAAAATTATGTTTTAGCAAGTAATTTTTTTTTTTTTGCAAGGGTAACAGGAGAAATTGGACCCCAATAGTTGTTGCCCAGTTTGTCCTGAGTACGCTGGTATCCCATATGTGGGGGTAAACCACTGTTTGGGCGCACGTCGGGGCTTGGAAGGGAGGGCGCACCATTTGACTTTTTGAACGCAAGATTGGCTGGAATCAATGGTGGCGCCATGTTGCATTTGGAGACCCCTGATGTGCCTAAACAGTGGAAACCCCTCGATTCTAACTTCAACACTAACCCCAACACACCCCTAACCCTAATCCCAACTGTAGCCATAACCATAATCACAACCCTAACCCCAACACACCCCTAACCACAACCCTAACCCCAACACACCCGTAACCCTAAATCCAACCCTAATCCTAACCCTAATCCCAACCCTACCCACAACTGTAACCCCAACACAACCCTAACCCTATCCTTAACCCTAACCACAAGCCTAATCTTAACCCTATTTCCAACCCTAGCCCTAATTCCAACCCTAAGGGTACCGTCTCACATAACGATTTACCAAAGATCACGACCAGCGATACGACCTGGCCGTGATCATTGGAAAGTCATTGTGTGGTCGCTGGGGAGCTGTCACACAGACCGCTCTCCAGCGACCAACGATGCCAAGGTCCCAGGTAACCAGGGTAAACATCGGGTTACTAAGCACAGGGCCGCGCTTAGTAACCCGATGTTTACCGTGGTTACCAGCGTAAAAGTAAAAAAAAAAAAACGTACATACTCACATTTCGGTGTCCTTCAGGTCCCTTGCCGTCTGCTTCCCGCTCTGACTGAGTGCCGCCATACAGTGAGAGCAGAGCGCAGCGGTGACGTCACTGCTGTGCTGTGCTCTCACTTTCCGGCCGGCAGACAGTCAGAGCGGGAAGCAGACGGCAAGGGACCTGAAGGACACCGAAATGTGAGTATGTACGTGTTTTTTTTTTTTTTTTTACTTTTACGCTGGTAACCACGGTAAACATCAGGTTACTAAGCGCGGCCCTGCGCTTAGTAACCCGATGTTTACCCTGGTTACAAGTGAACGCATCGCTGGATCGCTGTCACACACACCGATCCAGCGATGACAGCGGGAGATCCAGCGACGAAAGAAAGTTCCAAACGATCTGCTACGACGTACGATTCTCAGCAGGGTCCCTGATCGCTGCTGCGTGTCAGACACAACGTCATGGATCGTACCGTCGTAGCGACCAAAGTGCCACTGTGAGACGGTACCCTAACTCTAATTCCAACCCTAACCCTAAGGCTATGTGCCCACTTTGCGGATTCGTGTGAGATTTTTCCGCACCATTTTTGAAAAATCCGCAGGTAAAAGGCACTGCGTTTTACCTACGGATTTACAGCGGATTTCCAGTGTTTTTTTGTGCGGATTTCACCTGCGGATTCCTATTGAGGAACAGGTGTAAAACGCTGCGGAATCCGCACAAAGAATTGACATGCTGCGGAAAATACAACGCAGCGTTTCTGCATGGAATTTTCCGCACCATGGGCACAGCGGATTTGGTTTTCCTTAGGTGTACATGGTACTGTAAACCTGATGGAAAACTGCTTCGAATTCGCAGCGGCCAATCCGCTGCGGATCCGCGGCCAATCCGCTGCGAATCCGCTGCGTATCCGCTGCGTATCCGCTGCGTATCCGCGGCCGATCCGCTGCGTATCCGCTGCGTATCCGCTGCAGATCCGCTGCGGATCCGCTGCCGATCCGCTGCGGATCCGCTGCCGATCCGCGGCCGATCCGCTGCGTATCCGCTGCCGATCCGCTGCGGATCTGCGGCCGATCCGCTGCGTATCCGCGGCCGATCCGCTGCGGATCCGCTGCCGATCCGCTGCGGATCCGCTGCCGATCCGCTGCGTATCCGCTGCCGATCCGCTGCGGATCTGCGTCCGATCCGCTGCGTATCCGCGGCCGATCCGCTGCGTATCCGCTGCCGATCCGCTGCGGATCCGCGGCCGATCCGCTGCGGATCCGCTGCGTATCCGCTGCGGATCCGCTGCCGATCCGCTGCGGATCCGCGGCCGATCCGCTCTGTGTGCACATGCCATAACCCTACCCCAAACCCTACCCGTAACCCTAACCCTACCCCTAACCCTACCCCTAGTTCTAACCCTAGTTCTAACCCTAACCCTAGTGGAAAAAGAAAAAAAAAAAATTCTTTATTTTATTATTGTCCCTATGGGGGTGATAAAGGGGGGGGTTATTTATTATTTTTTTTATTTTGATCGCTGTGATAGAACCTACCACAGCGATCAAAATGTACCTGTAAGGAATCTGCCGACTGGCAGATTCGGCGGGCGCACTGAGCATGCGCCGGCCATTTTCCAAGATGGCGGCGCCCAGCGAGGAGACGGCCGGACACCGGGAGGATCGGTAAGTATGAAGGGGTGGTGGGGGGGGGGTGTCGGAGCACAGGGGGGGTGATCGGACCACAGGGGGGCTTTATTCACACAAGGAGGGAGCGGACAGGAGGACGGGGGAGCCGGCAGGCGGACGGAGGGGACCGGAGGACTAACGGAGGACTGGGGGGGCGATCGGTGGGGTGGGGGGGGTCCACTTAAGTATTTCCAGCCATGGCCGATGATATTGCAGCATCGGCCATGGCTGGATTGTAATATTTCACCAGTTTTTTAGGTGAAATATTACAAATCGCTCTGATTGGCAGTTTCACTTTCAACAGCCAATCAGAGCGATCGTAGCCACGGGGGGGTGAAGCCACCCCCCCTGGGCTGAAGCACCACTCCCCCTGTCTCTGCAGATCGGGTAAAATCGGAGTTAACCCCTTCACCCGATCTGCAGGGACGCGATCATTCCATGACGCATACGCTGCGTCATAGGTCGGGAAGGCACAGACTTTCATGACGCAGCGTATGCGTCAAAGGTCGGGAAGGGGTTAATAACCAAGCCAATTTTTACAATTCTGACCATTGTCAATTTATGAGGTTATAGCTCTGGAACGCTTCAATGGATCCCACTGATTCTGAGACTTTTCGTGACATATTGTACTACATCTTAGTGGTAAAAATTCTTCAATATAACTTGCGTTTATATATGAAAAAAACAGAAATGTTGCAATTTTCAAACTTTTAATTGTTGTACCCTTAAATTAGAGAGTAGTGTCACACAAAATAGTTAATAACTAACATTTCCCACATGTCAACTTTACATCAGCGCAATTTTTGATACATAATTTTCCTTTGTTAGTACATTATAAGGGTTAAATTTGACCAGCAATTTCTCAATTTTGCAACAAAATTTACAATACCATTTTTTTAGGCACCACATCACATTTGAAGTGACTTTTGGGGGTCAATATGACAGAAAATAACCAAAAGTGACACCATTCTAAAAACTGCATCACTCAAGGTGCTCAAAATCACATTCAAAAAGTATATTAAAGGGCCACTGTCACCCCCCTCCAGCCGTTATAAACTAAAAGAGCCACCTTGTGCAGCAGTAATGCTGCATTCTAACAAGGTGGCTCTTTTAGTTTTAGGTTCAAGTATACCCCAAATGAAGCGTTTTTATACTTAGCCACAATTCCTGTCTCTAGCCAGGGAGGCGGGTCCTCACTCCCCAGCTTGGCCAGCTCCTCTGCTGTCACTCACATCTTCCTGCACTTTCGGCGCCGCCCCCTCAGCGCTGTTATAGTTTCAAAACCGGTGCCTGCGCTGTGTAGTGGTGTCCTGTGCAGACGCAGTAAGCTCTGGCCATCTGATGTCCCAGCCAGGCTTGCACGCTGCGCCTGCGCGGGCATTGCGGCCAGCCACCTTTGGAATCCCCGCCCCGCACTGTGTTATGCATTATGCACAGTGCGGGGCGGGGATTCCAAAGGTTCCACCTATACAGAATATTCCGTGTAATGGCTGATACCAGAGAACAAAAGACATCCACAGAACACCAGGATGGATCGCTGCACAGCAAATAGCTGTAGGACCTGCGATGACGTCACTGCCATGTGATTGCCCTAATCACATGGCAGTGACGTCATCGTAGGTCCTACAGCTATTTGCTGTGCAGCAGATCCATCCTGGTGTTCTGTGGATGTCTTTTGTTCTCTGGTATCAGCCATTACACGGAATATTCTGTATAGGTGAAACATAAATATATACTGATAAGAAGACGTTTTCCGGGGATTCCAAAGGTGGCTGGCCGGCGGCCGCAATGCCCACGCAGGCGCAATGTGCAAGCCTGGCTGGGACATCAGACGGCCAGAGCTTACTGCGTCTGCGCAGGACACCAGTACACAGCACAGGCACCGGTTTTGAAACGATAACAGCGCTGAGGGGGCGGCGCCGAAAGCGCAGGAAGATGTGAGTGACGGCAGAGGAGCTGGCCAAGCTGGGGAGTGAGGACCCGCCTACCTGGCTAGAGACAGGAATTGTGGCTAAGTATAAAAACGCTTTATTTGGGGTATACTTGAACCTAAAACTAAAAGAGCCACCTTGTTAGAATGCAGCATTACTGCTGCATAAGGTGGCTCTTTTAGTTTATAACGGCTGGAGGGGGGTGACAGTGGCCATTTAACCCTTCAAGTGCTTCAAGAGAACTAAAGCAATATGGAAGGAAAAATTAACATTTAACTTTTTTCACAAAAAATTTACTTTACACCCAAACTTTTTTATTTTCTCAAGGGTATCAGGAGAAAATGGACCAAACTATTTTATTGTGCAATTTCTCCTGAGTACACCCATACCCCTTATGTGGGGAAAATCCATTGTTTGGGCACATGGCAGGGCTCAAAAGGGAGGCAGCATTGTTTGTCTTTTTGAACGCAAAATTGTCTGGAATCAATGGTGAGCATCATGTCGCGTTTGGAAACTCCCTGATGTACCTATACAGTGGAAATCCCCCAATTCTAACTCCAACCTGAAGACAACCCTAACTCCAACCCTATCACTAACACACCCCTAACCCTAATCCTAACCCTAACTACAACACAACCCTAACTCCAGCACAACCCTATCCTCAATACAACCCTAACCGTAACACAACCCTAACCACAGCTCTAACCCCAACCCTAAACCCAACCCCAATCCTAACCCCAACCCTAAGCCTAACTGAAAAGAATGGAAGCTTTTTTAAAAAATTGTTATTTTTATGAAGCTAAGGGGGTGACAAAGAGGGATCTGATTTACTATTTTTTTTTTTATGATCACTGGGTTACGGTCTATCACATTGATCAAATTTAACCAATAGGAAAAATTACTGTTATTATTTATTATTATAGCACCATTTATTCCATGGCGCTATACATGTGAGGAGGGATATACATAATAAAAAACAAGTGCAATAATCTTAATCAATACAAGTCACAGGTTGGAGCAAGAGGCCCTGAGGATTGCTGAGGTACCAGGGGAGCTGAAGGGACCGCATTTTTCTCTTCTGATATGCTAGATCATATCAGAGGAAAGAAAAATTAATTGAAAATCGGACTTTTTTTTTTTTTTAGATTGGGGACCATAAAAACCAGACCTGATCATCTTCTCCAGGGTCTCCGCTACCCCTGGTGGCCGTAGCCCCCTGGGCCATTAAAAAGGGGAATAAATACCCTTAACTGCCACCATTAAAAGGTGTATCGGCGATCGTAAAAAGGTTAAATATGTGTTGTGATGTGGTTTTATTGTATTTCGTGAGTAGTGTGATCTGTGAATATGCATAGAGTTCTATAGGCACTAATTGATAAGTTAATGTAATGTACTGTAACTAATATATAGTGTTGTAAGGTACTGATAGTGTTGCGTAAATACTGTAAAGTTAATGCCGCCTATTGTGAGTAACATGCACTCAGCTCAAGTGTAGGGAAAGTCTAGGATATACCTCAGAGATTATGACATAGAGCTGATTAGACAGTGATAGGCATTGTACGTGTAATGTGCTTAGTGCTTAGGCCATGTGCACATGTTCAGGATTTTTCGCGGTTTTTTTTCACGTTTTTTCGCTATAAAAACGTGATAAAAACGTGAAAAAACGCGAAAAAAACGCTAACAAATGCCTCCTATTATTTACAGGGTATTCCGCATTTTTTGTGCAAATGTTGCATTTTTTTTCTGCGAAAAAATCGCATCGCGGGAAAAAAAGCAACATGTTCATTAAATTTGCGGAATTGCGGGGATTCCGCACACCTAGGAGTGCATTGATCTGCTTACTTCCCGCATGGGACTGTGCACACCATGCGGGAAGTAAGCAGATTATGTGCTGTTGGTACCCAGGGTGGAGGAGAGGAGACTCTCCTCCACGGACTGGGCACCATATAATTGTTAAAAAAAAAAGAATTAAAATAAAAAATAGTGATATACTCACCTTCGATGGCCCTGGAGGCATGCTGCCGCTTCCGTTCCTTTAGATGGTGTGATGCAGTGACCCCTGTAACAGGTAGGGGGCGCTGCATGGTCTCTCCAGCATATGCACGGAGGCATATTGAGGCCACGGGTATGCATGGATGTGGTAGTGAGACAGTGTCCGGCATTGTGGTTAATGGGAGGTATGTGTCACAGGGATGGATGCTCCCTGCGATGCAACCCAGAGTATCTTGTCATTAGAGCACGTAAGCACTGATGATGTCATTTAGTGCACCTGGGTCCGGGTTGTGGGTAGCTATGAGAGATGGGAGGGTCTGGCTACCCACATCCCTCACCACTGGGTGAGGGCACTCACTGTACCTTTTTCCCTGCAGGAATACGAGGACCTGTAGTGATGTCATGATCACGTGATCAGCCCATGTGATATACCTCACCTATGGGGTGTGGTTACAAGGTACATAATGTGACCAGGGTGTGGGTCACAGCTCTCTGTGTAAGTTCCTGTGTTGGAAGACCTGGGAGAAGGCTTCCTGAAAGCACATGCTGGTGTTGGGAGGTCTTGGGAGGAGGACCGGATCCCTGAACAGCACAAGGAAAGGACTACATGTATGTGTTTTATTGAAGGTCAGTTACTGAACTGTGCGGCATGCAGTCACCCAGGACAACTGGACAAAGTAAGGTCCTGCATGTTTACTGACTGTGCTTCAAAGCCATATACTGTGAAGTGCTAAGTATTATGTGAGGTCTGTGATGTGGAACATGGCCTTCCGTGGTTTATGCTGAGTGGATAATAAACCACATGGACTATTTATGAGAAAAAAACATGCCTGTCTATGTTTATCCTGCTGCCAAGCGAGTATTCCCAACCCGCAAGTAAGTGCAATCTTACATATGGTGCTCGATGCGGGCAACGATCCAGCACGCACACGTGGAGTTAATTGCTGTGGCTCGACAGGGCCACGAAGATTGTGTCTGGCTGTAACTCAGCGGGGTTACCAAGCTGACAAGCGGCTTGCAGTGGATCGGCGGGTCCACGAAGGGGACAAGCGGCTTGCTGTGGTTCGGCGGGTCCACGAAGTCTGCGGTAGAGCCTTGTGGAGTGTGGCCGCGGTTGCAGCGTGAGGTTCCGCAGCAGCTGGAGCTGCAGTGGCAGCAGCGGCGTCTTGTGGTCGTCAACCGGAGGTGCCAGTTGTGTGTGACTGCAGCGGGAGCTGTGGCGGTACCAGCGGGAGCTGGTGAAGTGACATATAAAAAAAAAAAAAAAAATTTTGTGCAGACTCTTAAAGGGCCAGTACTAGCCCAGAGACATAGGGGTGTACTGGGCGAACTGGGGCCTGAGTGCCGTGGGGAAGTCCACGGGGTGTAACCCAAGGAAGGGAGTATCCCTAATAGTGAGTGGTGACCCAAATGGGGATGGTTGCCCAAAAGGGGCGGAGTCCCAAAAAGGGGCGGTAACCCGAACAGGGGTAGTAGCCCAAAAAGGGGTGGAATCCCAAAAGGGGGCTGTTTCCTGAACAGGGGTGGTGTCAAAAAGCAAAGCACTTGCCCAAAAGGGGGCAGAGCCAAAAAAGGGGCGGCAATCAGTGAGGAGTCACGACTGTGTTCTTTTTGGCTGGATGGAGAGTGTGTACGGGGGTTGATAGACCCGGGGAGAGAAGCGTCTTTGCTGAGAACCCTTCCAGGAAGTTCTGTGTCACCTGGGGACACTAAACATCTCCAGGTAGCCACTCTCTACATTGTCGCAACTGATGTTTCCACATACCAGGAGGTGGCTGTAGTCCCAAACTTGCCATATCCTATCGTAATAGGACAAGATGTGGAAGCACTGTGGGACTGGTGGAAAAAGAGTGAAGTATTTGTGGAAATTATGTGTATGAGAGGTAGTAATGTTGAGAATGTGCCCCCTAGAGTTGACAGTCCTAAGGTGGGCATGACCAAGGAAAATGGTGAATGGGCCCAACTTAGTGACACAACGTTGGCAGAAACACCTTCCAAGACTGATGGGTCAGACGACGGGTTGACCAGTGGGGTGGGAGCATCTGCCCAACTTACAGACATGTCACCTGGTGTGTACCCCAAGATGACTTTAAGTGACGTGGTTAATAAAGCCCCTGAAGCTGACACCCAGTTAGGGAGCAGCGGGAAGGTTCACCATGTTGTGGGGTGTGAGACTGGCTCTGGGGGTGACTGTGACATGTCTTGGCCAGTAACAAGCACTACAGCAGAGTATGACGCTGTGCAATCAGAGGTACTGACACAGAGAAATGACAGGGCTCCACAGGCTGAAGTCATGATAGCGGTGGCAGCCATTCCAGAAAATGTGACTTGTTTAGGTGGGGACGGTTGGTTCCCGGATGACTGATCGGGTGGTGGTGACTCCCATTCAGACGGTGACGAAAGCGGAAAAGAGGGCAGTAAGACTGACTCTGGTATAAATAACAAAACTTCCCGTCGCCGGAGACGTAAAAGAGGAAAAGGGGCTGAACAAATTGCACCCTCGGAGAAGAGTGGTAAAGAGGAGACCGGGACAGATGCCAACAAAAATAATGTCCTTGAGATAGAAGTTGCCAACTCCGCGCAGCTGGATCAGGTGCGTTACCTGGAGTCCGAGCTCTCAGCAGTCAAGGCCTGGCTTGTAGCGAAGGAAGCACAGGGGTTCGAGGAACTCGCTAAAGGATTATCTCGTGAGAAGGAAAAGGTGGCAGATCTACAGGCCGAAATAAAAATACTAAAAGGGCATGTGGAACGAGAAAAGGCCCTGAGACAAATGGCGGAGCACAGGTTGGGTGAGCTGGAGAAGGACGTCTCTGAGCTCAGAAGTCACCTGACAGTGTGGCACAGTGAGAATAAGGCCTTAGGCGAAAATGTGGTAGTGCTACGAGAAGCAGTAAGAGATCTTCTGCCAGAGGAGAAGTTACAAGTCCGAGACGTACAGCTGTCAACCCTGAATGATAACAAGGCAGAGCTGCCGATGCCCATCTTGGCAAAGGATGTTGAGAAGTGTAAAACTGAGGAAGAGCTCGCGCTAAAGGCAGAACAAGACAGTCACCTGGTCGTGACAGATGTCTTGATGGAAGTTTCGGAGGTAAACCAGGAGCCATCTGTCCGTGAAGAAAATGAGACCTCGCTCTTCAAGTGCGTGGTGGAGATACCCGAGGACATGCGGGGTGCATGTACTAGTGAGCGTGCGCATGAGGCCTTTAAAAAGGCAGTAGAAGCATGTAGTGTGCACTGGGTACCAGAGACAGAACAGTTGGTGATACTGTTGACTAAGGAAGTCACAGTGAAGCGGGTGGCTATTCTAAGGGATATGCACCTACAGTACAATGTCTCCACATGAAACGGATGATCCTGTTGAGAAATGAGGAAGCCGCACGACGTCTGGAGCTTGCGAGAGAAGCTCAAAATCAGCTAGGCTTTGTGGAAGAAGTCATCCAAGTGCCCAAAGCTCTGGTGGCGAAAGTCGTCGGAAGACTTGGGAGAGTGATGCAGGAGATAGTGAATAAATCCGGTGTGAAGAGACTAAGGATTCCGGCAGATGACGAGGCCCAGGACGTGGGTGAAGATGGGATGGTTCCATTCCTTATTGTCGGGTCCATGGAGAGTCTTGAGAATATCCGGATGCTCCTGGGGTATCGCGTGGCGTACCTAAAAGAAATCGAGCAGCTAAGACGTGAGAGGGAGCAGATCAATAAAGAGCTGCAGAAAATGGGAAACAGATGGCCGCCAGCTTCATCTCATGGGTTAGAGAGGCGAAGAGGTTCGCTAACGGCTGAAGGTCCTCAAGGTGAAGCTAACAGAGGACATAAAGACCATGGAAGAAATGGCCAGCAGAGAGGTTACAGAAAGAGGCCTGATGAAAGAGATAAAAGAAGTGTCATCTCAGTTAGCTCAGGGCTGTTTGACTTAGGTGGGAGACCCGGTAGAGGACGTGTTGACAAACAGTCAGTCCAGACAGGTCATATGGGTGCAAGGGGATTGCGACGCCAGATTGACCATGATGCCCAAACCCAACTGAGAGGGCCCTCTCGACTAGTAGGACAAGGTGACGTGGGTTCCCGGTATCGGAACCCCGGGTTTATGTCATGTGTCCACCCCAATAGGGTTGAACAAAGGGGGGAGGTATGTGATGCAGTGACCCCTGTAACAGGTAGGGGGCGCTGCATAGTCTCTCCAGCATATGCACGGAGGCATATTGAGGCCACGGGTATGCATGGATGTAGTAGTGAGACAGTGTCCGGCATTGTGGTTAATGGGAGGTATGTGTCACAGGGATGGATGCTCCCTGCGATGCAACCCGGAGTATCTTGTCATTAGAGCACGTAAGCACTGATGATGTCATTTAGTGCACCTAGGTCCGGGTTGTGGGTAGCTATGAGAGATGGGAGGGTCTGGCTACCCACATCCCTCACCACTGGGTGAGGGCACTCACTGTACCTTTTTCCCTGCAGGAATATGAGGACCTGTAGTGATGTCATGATCACGTGATCAGCCCATGTGATATACCTCACCTATGGGGTGTGGTTACAAGGTACATAATGTGACCAGGGTGTGGGTCACAGCTCTCTGTGTAAGTTCCTGTGTTGGAAGACCTGGGAGAAGGCTTCCTGAAAGCACATGCTGGTGTTGGGAGGTCCTGGGAGGAGGACCGGATCCCTGAACAGCACAAGGAAAGGACTATGTGTTTTATTGAAGGTCAGTTACTGAACTGTGCGGCATGCAGTCACCCAGGACAACTGGACAAAGTAAGGTCCTGCATGTTTACTGACTGTGCTTCAAAGCCATATACTGTGAAGTGCTAAGTATTATGTGAGGTCTGTGATGTGGAACATGGCCTTCCGTGGTTTATGCTGAGTGGATAATAAACCACATGGACTATTTATGAGAAAAAACCGTGCCTGTCTATGTTTATCCTGCTGCCAAGCGAGTATTCCCCAACCCGCAAGTAAGTGCAATCTTACAATGGTCTGTGTGAAGGACCTGCGATGACGTTGCGGTCTTGTGATTGGTCGCGTGACTGCTCATGTGACCGCTCACGCGACCAATTACAAGCCGCGATGTCATCGAAGGTCCTGCACACACACAGCATCTATAGGAACGGACGCCGCTGAGGAGATCGGCTGTCTGCAGGTGAGTATAACCTTTTTTTTTAATTTTTTTAATTATTTTTAAACATACTATCTTTTACTATTGATGCTGCATA
Organism: Ranitomeya variabilis; assembly: GCF_051348905.1. Classification (NCBI taxonomy): domain Eukaryota; kingdom Metazoa; phylum Chordata; class Amphibia; order Anura; family Dendrobatidae; genus Ranitomeya; species Ranitomeya variabilis. Next base: position 153,782,310 of record NC_135239.1, read on the forward strand.
GGCAGCATCTATAGTAAAAAGTTGGTCACACTTGTCAAACACTATGTTTGACAAGTGTGACCAACCTGTCAATCAGTTTTCCAAGCGATGCTACAGATCGCTTGGAAAACTTTAGCATTCTGCAAGCTAATTACGCTTGCAAAATGCTAAAAAAAAGTGAAAAAATGGGAAAAAAAACGCAAAAAAAAAAATGCGGATTTCTTGCAGAAAATTTCCGGTTTTCTTCAGGAAATTTCTGCAAGAAATCCTGACGTGTGCACATACCCTTACTGTTAGAAAACAGTGACTGTAATTATGTGAATGGTTATATTTGCACAGCAACAGACTGCTGGGGCAGACAGAGTAAAAAGACAGTAATGTTTGGTCCAGCCCAAGGGGTTAGGGCCAGTAAAAGTCAACCATTTCCTGGTTTAGTCAGTTAGGCTGGGTTCACACTTGCGTTTGGCTTGTCTGCGTACTTCCTCCCTTAAGCTCTGCTTACTTCCGCATGCGTCCTGTGTCTTCCTGCGTACCTATCTTTAATATTGGGTATGCAGGGACATGCATTGTATGCGGATGCATCCACATGCGGCATTTTGACGTGCCCACCGACCGCACGGGAACGCAAAAAGTTGCTTTCCCGTGCGGTCGGCGGGCACATCAAAACGCCGCATTCGGACGCATCCACATACATCGCATGTCCCTGCGTACCCAAAGTTGAAGATAGGTACGCAGGATGACGCATGCGGAAGTAGGCAGAGCATAGGCGGAGCTTAAGGGACAAAGTATGCTGCCATACGCAGACCAGCCAAACGCAAATGTGAACTTAGCCTTAGTGAAAGAGTTCATTGGTGACAGTTGCTAGGCAGAGTTTAAGGTGCAGTAGACTGTAAGCAGGACAAAGTACAAGTTATGCTGGGCGGTATGAGGTGTTATCAAACTCACTGCGGATATTCCTGCAACGTCCGAAGCTCAAGTCAGTGGCTATGGAGAGCACCAACACCCCTTCCATACAGAGGAAGTTGGAGGTGAACTGCGTGAGGGAAGTGTTATGGTTCTCGGCAATACTGCAAGGCTGAATGGAAAATTCAAAATTTCGCCACTTTACAAAGGCATACTAAACCTGGAGAGCATTGCAATTAGAGCCACAGCTGTGGTTACAATGCAAAATAAAAGAGTGTGGATTAGGTCAAACTATTTGACCAAGTCAGATTTAAGAAAACCTGACATGGGTTTTTATTTTTGGAGAGACCTGTAGGAAGGTTGTGGGGCGGATCCCAGTTAAACTTTCATTTAAGGTTTGGGTGTGTTAGTTTTCAGTTTGCAAGTATCAGAGCAGGAGCCCATTAGGACAGGTCTGTGTGAGATTCAACGCAGGCTAGAGCCAGAGAAAGTAAAACCTCATAAAGACATTCCGGCTGCAAACCGAAGGATAAAACTGCTGGATTTATTTTGTTAGTTTGAAAATAAAGACGTTTATGTTGAACTTTCTTGAGTCATTGCCTAATACTGCACGGAAGAGAAAACAGATGCCTTACAAATATTTATATCTCTATATATAATCGCCAGTTGGGACTTCCGGCTGCTGTCCCCGAATCCCATAAGGTACCGCAGCAGTGTCACTTGCACCTGCGCAAGTGACATACACGTTTCCTCTATTCCCAGGCAGGCGCAGAAACAGCCGTGCCGTTAGTATGCATGCGTGGGAATAGCGGTGATGTGTATGTCACTTGCGTCTGCCCAAAAATACAAAAATGCAGAGGGATGATATAGAACAGATATGTTGGAAAGCGCAAATGGCGTGAGACATGTCCTCTGCTTCTGTCAGCACCACTAGGCATACACAGATGTTAATTTCACCGCACTCCCAATGCGATAGCAGCGGGCCTATTTCTAGTATATATATATATATATATATATATATATATATATATATATATATATATATATATATATGTTTTATTTCATTTTTATTTTTTTACTATAATCCTTACACAACCTTCTGTAACTCACCTTTTTGAGATTTAAATTCAGAACAAAGGAACTGTGCTTCTTCTGTCACTCTCTCCTCCAGGGATTTCTTGCCCATCCCAAAGTTTCTAAGTGTTGTCAAAGCAAATCTTCTTTGTTCTTTCCAAGAGCTTCCATAGTGAGCTACTACTATGCCTAAAATATAAAATGTTCATTATCAGTGAAAGAAATATAATGTTTAACCTTCAATTATATGATCTATTTTGATTTATTCCAGTATAAAAGGTGAATGTTTTTAGCCATTAATTATTGCTGATTATTCTGGAATCTGGAGTAATAATATGAATGCTATTTTTCCATTAACACCTACCAAGCACTGAAGCTAAGAAAAGATTTTGTTCATTCATGCTGGCACCATGTGTTTACAGAAAACATTTTATTTTCAAATTACTGTTAGATAGGGGCACTAGTATATGCACGTTAAACAGCTGCAAATTATACCACATAGATCAAAGGAGAACTAGAAATATAATGTTAATTATTTGCGCTATGGTTAGATGTGCATGCTAGACGATAATTATAGAAAGGACAAGAAAAAGGAACAGAAGAAGGAAACCAATAGATTTCCAAAACGTGTTGAATTTTGGTCTTTTCTGCTCACCGTACCTGATCGCGTCATCATCACATGATCGCGACCTTCAAGTGACCAAAGACATCACACAGGTCCTGCAAGTATTGAAGGCAATACCGCCGGGCTCTGTGCACAACCGCTTGTCACTGGCCGGACCAGCGCTCCAACTTTCTACAGTTTCTACTACTTGCCTCACAAGCTGCCCGCCAGCAATATTCCTAACCCAGGGAATTTATTTAAACTAATACGGATGACTTTTTGGGGAACACTAAGGAGACATTGACCTTCCCACAGCCACACAAGTTACTCTCTGATCAGTTCCATTATTAATGCATGCATAGTATCATCTGAGGTGAAAAACCTTTCTTTTTCTCTTCCTTTCTATAATTATCTTCTAACACGCACATCTATCCATAGCACAAATAACTAACATAATATAACATTTTATTTTCCTATTAAAAAAGTCTGGAAAAAATATCTTTAACCCCTTTACCCACGAGGGTGGTTTGCACGTTAATGACCAGGCCAATTTTTACATTTCTGACCACTGTCACTTTATGAGGTTATAACTCTGGAAAGCTTCAACGGATCCCGGTGATTCTGACACTGTTTTCTCGTGACATATTGTACATCATGACAATGGTAACATTTCTTTGATATAACTTGCGTTTATTTATGAAAAAAATGGAAATAAGGCGAAAATTTTGAAAATTTTGCAATTTTCCAACTTTGAATTTTTATGCCCTAAAATCAAACAGATACAGTGCCTTGCGAAAGTATTTGGCTCCCTGGAACTTTCAACCTTTTCCCACATATCATGCTTCAAACATAGAGATACCAAATGTAAATTTTTGGTGAAGAATCAACAACAAGTGGAACACAATTTTAAAATTGAACACAATTTATTGGTTATTTAAAATTTTTGTGGAATTTCAAAAACTGAAAAGTGGGGCGTGCAATATTATTCGGCCCCTTTAACTTAATACTTTGTTGCTCCACCTTTTGCTGTGAATACAGCTGCAAGTCGCTTGGGATGTGTCTCTATCAGTTTACCACATCGAGAGACTGAAATTCTTGCCCATTCTTCCTTGGCAAACAGCTCGAGCTCAGTGAGGTTTGATGGAGATCGTTTGTGAACAGCAGTTTTCAGCTCTTTCCACAGATTCTCGATTGGATTGAGGTCTGGACTTTGACTTGGCCATTCTAACACCTGGATAAGTTTATTTGTGAACCATTCCATTGTAGATTTTGCTTTATGTTTGGGATCATTGTCTTTTTGGAAGACAAATCTCCGTCCCAGTCTCAGGTCTTTTGCAGACTCCAACAGGTTGTCTTCAAGAATGGTCCTGTATTTGGCTCCATCCATTGTCCCATCAATTTTAACCATCTTCCCTGTCCCTGCTGAAGAAAAGCAAGCCCAAGCCATGATGCTGCCACCACCATGTTTGACAGTGGGGATGGTGTGTACAGGGTGATTAGCTGTGTTGCCTTTACGCCAAACATATCGTTTGGCATTGTTGCCAAAAAGTTTGATTTTGGTTTCATCTGACCAGAGCACTTTCTTTCACATGTTTGGTGTGTCTCCCAGGTGGCTTGTTGCAAACTTTAAACAACACTTTTTATGGATATCTTTGAGAAATTACTTTCTTCTTGCCACTCTTCCATAAAGGCCAGATTTGCGCAGTGTACAACTGATTGTTGTCCTACGGACAGATTGTGCCACCTCAGCTGTAGATCTCTGCAGTTTATCCAGATTGATCATGGGCCTCTTTGCTGCCTCTCTGATCAGTCTTCTCTTGTTTGAGATGAAAGTTTAGAGGGGCGGCTGGATTTTGTTAGATTTGCAGTGGTATGACACACCTTCCATTTCAATATGATAGCTTGCACAGTGCTCCTTGGGATGTTTAAAGTTTTGGAAATAATTTTCTATCCAAATCTGGCTTTAAACTTCTTCACAACAGTATCACGGACCTGCCTGTTGTGTTCTTTGGTCTTCATGATGCTCTCTGTGCTTCAAACAGAACCCTGAGACTATCACAGAACAGGTGCATTTATACGGAGACTTGATTGCACACAGGTGGATTATATTAATCATCATTAGGCATTTAGGACAACATTGGATCATTCAGAGATCCACAATGAACTTCTGGAGTGAGTTTGCTGCACTGAAAGTAAAGGGGCTGAACAATATTGCACGCCCCACTTTTCAGTTTTTGATTTTCCATTTGGCATCTTTATGTTTCAAGCATGATATGTGGGAAAAGGTTGAAAAGTTCCAGGGAGCCAAATACTTTTGCAAGGCACTTTAGTTAGTATTTAAATTCTCCACAAATCATCCAGCGATGATCTTCACACTTGATTTTTTCAAGAATCAGAGCCAAATTTTCATAACTTTCCTGCAGATGCACAGAGTCCAACAGGAAGTGATGTGTGATGTGAACTCATTTCCATTATGCAGCAAGACTGCGTTTAGGCTTGTTTTGGAAGTACTTTTAAATAAGTAACATTGGGATGATTCATATTTGATTATTATTGCCTCATGAGCCAGGGACTTTACTACAAAAAACAAGATTCCCCTCTTTAGAATAAAACAATGTGAATTCATGTTGAGGCCTGTCATTCATAGAAATGTCAGAGCTGGAATCTTCCTGTGCTGGTACTGCATTTTCTTTTTCATCATCTAACTTGATCTCATCAAAATTAGGGGACGCATGCAATACTGCTAGTTTGCTGCTGTGAACTACTGGACGAATAGCTGATTTTAAGTTAGGGTAAGTTAGTCCTTTTTTCGTTCATCTATTGAAACTTTTAACGTCAACTGAACAAGAATAGCAGTCATGACTGTGGTCCAGCTATTCATACCACATCACTGGAATAGCAAAGCGAAAACTTGGCTTCTTGCCTTTGTACCACAAGCGGAAGATCTTCGCATATCCTGCACACCTTATGGGGAGCTCAGGTCTTGATCCCCAAGCTGCAAGTAGGCAAAATAGACTTTCTTCACAAAATCACTTGTTTTTTTGTTGCGTTTCAACAGTGTATTCAAAACAAATAAAACAAAAACAGTTCAGAGAAATAACACAGCCTCTTTGCAGCATTTTCCAAGAGTAAAGTTTGAACATTAACAAAATTGAATTGTATTGTACTGTACTGGCACGCTCAAATGCACAACTAGTTATGATGGAGTTACTGAATGGGACACGTCAGGGCTTGTTCAGCCTGATTGTCTCCAACCACAACTCACCCCCACCATAACGACTACCAAGAATATAGAATAAGATAGAACATGATTGACTCTGCGATGTAGTCCAAATCCCCTTCCCCAAACTACTGATATAATTATCACTGTCCCTATTTCCTTCCCATTTCCTTCTCTCCTCCTCACTTTCCTCGTTTTTCTTTTGTACTCTTCATCTTCTTTTTCGATATCTGTTTTCAAATAGGGAATAGCTCAGAAAATGTTTGTTACATTTATAAATTCAGCAGCTGTACACCCAAAACAGCTACAAACTCATGACAATAGAGGTGAACATGATACATAGATATGTAAAAAGAGGGACACAAATGTGCAAGGTGCAATCAGGTATTCCTAAAAGTAAGCTGGTAAGTGATACTAAGTAAACCAGAAAGGAACCAACACACCTAATAGTGAAAAGTTGAAAGAGGAATATTAAGTGTAACTTGTATAGAGCATGGTTTACCTTGAAGTGCCACCACCCCAACGCGCGTTTCGGGTACAATGCCTGCTTCTGGGGGAGTGGCATCGCAAAGATGTGGTTGCTTTAAATAGTTGCCAAGAACGAATGGACAAAACTGTGACATATCGAGTGTATATGAGACTGTTCTGGATAGGCACGTGAACAGCCGACACAACCCAGAAGTCGGTATAGCCAAGGGCGCCATTGGGAGAAGAGAATGCACAGCTCACAGGAATGGCAACACTTGAAACTAAAATTCTAGTACGTTATCCTTACTCTTTACAGGGTCATTTGACTGTCTGTTGTGAACTGTGACTTATTGCTCTTATATGATTTATCTTATTTCCAGATAGGTGTATATTTCTCTCACTGGGAGATTGAATTTTAGTTTAAGGTACTAAATAATCTTCTTTTTTTCTTTCAGTATCTTAGCTAAGTTTCCGATTCTGTTCCTTTCCTATAGTTTGTAGTCAAAATGCGGGTTAGCTATTTTTAGAACAGAAATAGTGATTTTTCCTAATGAAACTGGTGTCATTTGGAATTTGGTAGCCTTGTACAATACTTTCTATGCTTAAATCACTGAATTAATGATCGAGTAGGATGGGGGATGTAATGAATGGTCTAAAAGATGAGCTTCGATTACGGTAGTGAATTTATGGGTGTGTTTTTATCAATGGACTTTTCTAATTCTGTCCAACTGGGTCTATTAGTTCTTTTTATGAAAACATTCTTACTCTGCATAATTATATTGGAAAGATAATAGGCAATTAAGTTTGGAACACCCATACCATATCATTTTAGTTTTTGTTTGCAGATAGTCTGCTTGGAAACCCTAGGTGTTTTGGAGCTCCATATAAATTTATATATTTGTTTCTAAAACTTTCTCATCCAAATTTCAGAAATATGAATAGGTATTGATGAAAGATGTACTGAAATTTTGGAAGTAGCGACATCTTATAAAGGATAATCTTTCTTAACCAGAATGTTTCTATTTTTTATATATTAATGATGATGTTTTGAATTCCTTATATACAGAAACCACCGGATCACTAAACGGAGGAGGACATGACTTTGGGAGGGGTGGACCTTTAACTCCTGCAGCTTTGTTTGTATAGCGGTGTAGATTTCAAGAAAGAGTGATGTTGCTTTAAGACGAAGGAGCACAGTATTTCTGTGCCTGGTGTGTTGCTGTGAGGAGGGTGGGGCTTATATAGAGGAAATAACTGTCTCTCTCCCTTTTGGGTATGTGCACATGTTGCAGATTTGCTGCGGATCGACACGTCGCAGGTTTGCTGCGGATGGGACAGTATAGTCCCATCATCCGGCTACTGTGTTCAATTTGAAAACAAAACACATACAAACATATAGACATAGAGTATATACAACATACAGTATATACTCACCACACAGCTAATCCCCGAAGCCATCGTTCATCTGTAAGAAATATAAAAATAAAAAGCCAACAATATACTCCCTGATCCGCAGTATTCCATGTAACAACGAGTGTCCCACGACGATCTGCCGTGGACAGCTGGCACATTGGCAGATGTGACCGATCTCCAGGGGCTCCGGTAATACAATGACGGAAGGTATCCTTCTGCACTGTATCCCTCCACCGCTGTGAGTACAGTATAGTTCATACTGTCACTTGCAGGACAGCTGCGTGGGAAAATTCTCACGAGAGAAATGAACTCATTGAACCCTCAGTGATAACACTGCAGAAGCCATTGTCTCCTGTCACTGTGTCACTGGAGCAGTGACATCACCCGATGTTACTGTTCTATAGGGGAGAATGTCGTGGGACACTCCTTATTAATTGGACTGTGTCGGACAGGAAGTATATGGTTTGTTTATTATTTTTTGCAGGTGATCAATGGTGGTTGTAAGTATGGTGAAACTAAGAATATTAAAATACTTTTTTCTGGCTGTCTTTTTTAACTCCTTCAGTACTATAGGATTAGTAATGGATAGGTGTCTTATTGACACCTCTTCATTACTAACTGGGCTTAATATCACCTTACAATCAAAGGTGACTTAACCCCTTATTACCCCATATGCCACAGCTGCAGGGCAGTGGGAAGAGAGAGGCTAAGTGCTGGAATTGGCGCATCCTACAGGTGTGCGATTTCTGGGGTGGCTGGGAGCTGGTATTTGTAGCCGGGGGGGTAGGCAATATTCATGGTCCCTCTCTGGGCTACAAATATCAGCCTGCATCTGTCTGCATAGCCTCTCTGGCTATACATTATAGGGGGACCCCACGTCATTTTTTTTTTGGGGGGTCCCCCTAATTTAATAGCCAGTAAAGGCTAAATATACAGCTGCGGGCTGATATTCATAGCCTGGGAAGCTCCATGGTTATTAACCCCTTCCCAAGCGATAAACATCGGCCCCCCAGTCACTGGCTTTCCCACTCTGGACTTGAAAATTGACGCCATTTTTTTTCCCATTTTTTGATAAATTAAAGTTTTTGCATTTAAGGCCTGGGTCACACTTGCGAGGAACTCGCACGAGTCTCGCACCTCAATACCCGGCACTGCCACTGGCACTCGGGACTGGAGTGTGCGGCTGCATGTATTTCTATGTAGCTGAACGCTCCAGTCCCATTGCCGGTGGCAGTGCCAGGTATTGAGGTGCGAGACTCGTGTGAGTTTCTCGCTAGTGTGACCCTGGCCAACGCAGATTTTGTGTGTGTGTGTGTGTGTGTGTGTGTGTGTGTGTGTGTATCTTTATGTACCATATTATTATGTTTATTACTAAACATCGAGCTTGGTATTATCTATCTATAGCTCTATCTATCTATAGATCTATCTATCTGTTATCTATCGATTTATCTATCTGTCTGTGCCGCTGGATCCTTTTTTTTCTCACAGACTTGTATTAGCGACGGATTGCGACGGATGGCCTCACGTTTCCTGTCGTTCGCCGGATCCGTCGAAAATTGTCTGTCTGGTGGCCAGAGACAACGGACAAATTAGCGTTTTTTGTGCACATTGAAAAAAACGGACAGTGACGGATCCGTCGCCATCAGTCGTTTGCTAGAATGGAAGCCTATGGTGCCGGATCCGTCAAATGACGGAATCCGGCGACGGATTTGTTTTTTTTAAATTGAGCATGCTCCAATTTTTTTTAGGATCCAATTAGCCGGATCAGCTAGTCGGATCTGGCGAAAAAACAGATTTGTCACATCAGTTTTTCACAATCTGCGAACGATACGCTTTTTTCAACATTCGACGGATTGCGACTGATGGCAAAAAATTGATGTGTGAAAGGGGCCTAACCGCCAAGTTACCTCATGTGTCTGCTGCCACTTACCTCACACACTGCAGAGGCAGCTCCTGTGTGACCTCCCTGCAGACATGGCTGATATATCATATTACTGCTGTATTATACAGAGTCTTCATGAGTTTTGGGTGCTGCTGACTATATAATATGGGGAACAAGGGTTGTGAGCAGATATCTGCCATGACACAGTGTCTGCCATTACTATAGTGGAGCTGGGCAGGCACATGTACTAGACTAGACATGTGTGAGAGGGGAGCAGTTGGGGGATGGTAGTTGGAGTGCCCCCAGATGCAGGGCCGCGGGGTATTTGGTACCGGGCCTCTCTGTCTCGGTCCTGGGGTTGTCACGGTGGCTAGACCCAGTCCGTGACCCTGCTAAGGGGCGTCCAATGAAAGGTATGATGATGGTGCGTGGTGCGATGAATAACGAGGACACAGGGTTGCAGTCTCTTTACCTCTTTACTGAAGGCTTCGGGATCTGCAATCCAGAGCACTGCTAACAGGGCTGGCTGAGACCGGCCGGTCCGAAGGCACATCCAGAGTTCCCTTTGCAGGTGGAAATCAGTGCCTACCTTCTAGCGCCTGTGTGTTGTAGTACCTCCCTGCTGAGCACCACGGGATAGTCCTCACAACTGTTGTGTCTGTTTCTGATGTTCTTTCTCTCTCCGTCCCCCAGATGATATGGCTAGGACGCACCCGTATGACGGGGTAGGCCTGGAGTGGATAGGGACCCTAGAGACGCCCCTCTCCCACAATTGCCTCCGTTGTCTTCGTTAGGTGTAAAAGGGTGAGACAACCAACCTGAAGTTAACTGTCCTGTCGTAGTTCGAAGTAATACTTAGAGTCTGTTACTTCCTCGGTGCCCCGGCCACCGGCTATGCGCCTCAGTAGGATGTTGCCACGATCTTAGGGCACGACTCCTACTGGTTCTATTCTCCTTTGTGCTGTGATCTCGCTTCTCACTTCTCCACAATAAACCTCGCTTCATGTCCTTTCTAAGAAGCCTGCCGCTATATCACTCAAGCACGGCTCCGTAACGATCTGTCCTTTTCGCTAGGCCACTGTCAGGATCCCACCCCTGACAGGTCCTCTCCCGAACTCCCTCGGGCTGCTTTCTCTCTAACTTCCTGTCCAACCCTCAGTTTTACCAGAGCGTGAGGAGTGGCCTACTAAATAGAACCACCCTCCTGGGGGCCGGAGTGTGAAGTGTAGTCTGTGTGTGATACCTGGTCAGGTGAACTCCTTTAGTGCAATCAGACGTAACATCACCCTCCTTAGCGGCAGAGCGACATTACTGCAACGACCAGGACTCTGGGGCGCTGCACTCCCCCCCCCCCCGGTTAAATCCAGTACTCCCAGACTAGGAAAATAAGAACAACAATACACGTTAGCAGAAAACACACAACATTTTGAAATACTATAAACAATTAAACACTATGAACAAGTAAATATACGTAACAGTGCTTCCCTTTATGGGAGGTGAGAACACTTGGACGTTGCAAAAACTTTGGTCATGCACAGTTCATGACTCCCAGTTCAGTGGGTGCAAACTTGAAAAAGTAGGGATCCCGGGTAAACAAAGGGATCCCTTTTGAAAGTTTTGGAGCAATTCACCTTCCATTACTCCATTGTCCATTGTTTTAAACTTGTAACAAAGATATTTACACAAACACTTTGAACCAAATGACAACTATCGTTAATATTTCCAAGTTTTGTAGCGAAGGGGAGTCTGATTCTTGGTGCTACGTGTGGACCTCCACAGTGCAGGAGTTGCTACCGGCCTAACAGGGCCCGCTGCACTTGCTATCACTGGTGTAGTGCACTGTCTCCTAGCTACACTTCTAGTAAGCCTAGGTAGCACTGGCATGTTGGAGCTCTCAGGGCTGTTGCTACTAATGGTGGGCATGGCAGATTCACCGATAGCAGAGGAAGGACTTGCCGGTTCAACTGCTGACACGGCATCTTCCGGTGGGGTCGGCTGTGCTTGCGGGCTCAGATGACCCGGCACCACATTTAGTTCTGACGGTTTCGGTTGATGAAACCTTAGGACCGGTACCACAATGGCCTGATTTATTTGAGTCCAAGACTGGGGAAAATCGCCAAGGACAGTGTGTATCATCTTCTCTTCTTCCACGGGGAAGACGTCCCGGGGTCTGTCTCCCCATCTCTCAGCTTGTCAGGGTATATTTTAAGGTGGTCCCTGGATATTGCCGCTGAGGTTTCCCCTAAATCTTTGCTGATGAGACAGACCTTCGTATTGTCGAAGTCGGATGGCAGGATGGTATACGGTTCCGCTTCCCAGTGGTCATCGAGCTTGTGTAGTCTCCTCTTCCATTTGAGGACTTGCTCACCGGGTGACAAGGGAATCGCAGGAGCATGCTGGTTGTAGTCTCTTTCTTGTTTTTGTCTGGCTTGAGCGAGACTCCTTTCCACGCATTCCTGTACTTCACGGTACCTTTGTTGCCTCTCTGTATCCCAATCCGCATCTGGCGAGATATCTTCGGGGGTCAGGACCCTCATGTCCAGATCAACCGGTAACTTGCTAGACCTTCCTCGCATCAGGTACGCTGGAGTGCAGTTGGTGGAATTCACCGGGATGTGGTTGTACATATCCACCAGGTCCGGCAACTTTGTGGGCCACAAGTTCCGTTCCTCCACAGGTAAGGTCTTCAGTAAGTCAATCACCACCTGATTCATTTTCTCACACATCCCGTTGGTTTGTGGATGGTACAGTGTGGTTCTGATCTTCTTACACCCGTACAAATTGCAGAACTCCTGGAACACCTCCGCTTCAAATGCGGGCCCCTGATCGGTCAGTACCTTCTCCGAGTACCCATGGGGTCTACAGAAGTACTGCTGAAAGGTTTTGGCAGCCGTCCTAGCCGTTAGATCTTTGACCGGCACGACTACCAGGAATCTGGAGTAGTGGTCCACGATGGTGAGAGCGTAGATATAACCTGACCGGCTAGGTGTTAGTTTCACGTGATCTAGCGCGACCAGCTCAAGCGGCCGTTTGGTGAGGATGGGCTGCAAGGGAGCCTGTTGGCTGTCACAATCCTTCCTGCGCAGGCTACATGGGCCACACTCTCATCACCACTTCTCGATGGTTTTCTTCATGCCAATCCAGTAGAACCTCCCACGGAGTAGCCTCTCTAGCTTCCTCCATCCGAAATGTCCTGCCCCATCATGGTATGCTCCCAGGACTATTGGCACATCTTGTCTTGGGACCACAATCTGCCATACCAATTCATGAGTGCGTGGGTCGATGCTTCTCCAGCACAGTTTACCATCGTGAATAAACAGTTTGCCCCTCTCCTTCCACAGCTTTAATGCCTCTGGTGGATCATCCGGGCCGGGAAGCAAACCTGCCTGCGTCAGGAGCTCTTTCACCCGACGGACCGCAGGGTCACCATCCTGGTTCTCTGCCCACCTGTGATGGGGCAGGGGATTCAACGGGGTGCCCTGCTTATCCTTGCGCCTGTTCTCCACCTGATGGGAGCACTGGGTGGCCTTGGGGCGATGGAAAGCGGGCAGCTCTACCTCTTCAAATGCTTCTGGATCTTCCTCCGTTTCGGGCAAGTGGGGCATTCGGGACAATGCATCGGCATTCGCATTCTTGTGCCCTGCCCGGTACTTGATGGTGAAGTCGTAATTGGACAACCGGGCCATCCACCGCTGCTCCAAGGCACCGAGTTTCGCTGTGTCCAAATGCGTTAGCGGATTATTATCCGTGAAGACGGTGAATTTTGCTGAGGCCAGGTAGTGTTTGAACCACTCCGTCATGGCCCAGACGACGGCAAGGAACTCCAGCTTAAAGAAACTGTAGTTGTCAGGGTTCCTTTCAGTGGGGCGAAGCTTCCTACTGGTGTAAGCGATTACTCTTTCCTTGCCTTTCTGGACCTGGGACAGCACGGCTCCCAACCCCACGTTGCTGGCGTCCGTATACAATACAAACGGCTGGTCATATTCAGGGTAGGCTAGTACCTCTTCTCCCGTCAGCGCTGACTTTAAGCAGGTGCACGATCCTTCCAGTCCATTGTTCGAATCAAATGGGGTATTCTTACCCTTGGGTTTCTTGGATTGGCCCACCAACAGGTCTTGCAATGGCGCAGCCTTCTTGGTGAAGTCCTTGATAAACCTCCGGTAGTAGCCCACCAACCCGATGAACTGCCGGACTTCATGAAGGTTACCGGGCGTCAGCCAGTCCTTGATCACCGTGACCTTGTCGGGGTCGGGGGCCACTCCTTCAGCACTCACCACATGGCCCAGGTACTGTACTTTAGGTTTTAGCAGATGGCATTTGGACGGTTTCACCCTTAAGCCAAAGTTGGACAGAGCTCAAACACCTCGGCCAGGTGCTTCAAATGGTCTTCATAGGTCTTAGAGAATACAATGACGTCGTCCAGATATAGCAGCACGGTTTCAAAGTTCTTGTGTCCCAGACAGCACTCTATCATCCTCTGGAACATTCCCGGGGTGTTACACAATCCGAACGGCATGTAGTTGAATTCAGAGACCCATCGGCATCGTGAAGGCTGTCTTTACTTTGTCCGCCTCTGCCACAGGAACCTGCCTGTACCCACTAGTGAGATCCAAGGTGGAGAAGTAGTTAGCGGAGTTTAAAGCAGCCAAGGACTCCTCTATCCTGGGCAGGGGGTATGCATCCTTATGTGTAATGCGGTTTAGTTGCCTGTAGTCCACACACATCCTCATGGTGCCATCTTTCTTCCTAACGAGGACTAAGGGAGCTGCCCAGGGGCTACAACTGTCTCTCACTACCCCAGCCTCCTTCATCTCTCGCAACATGTCCTTGGCACACTGATAATGAGCTGGGGGTACAGGACGGTATCTTTCTTTTATGGGGGGGTGATCTCCTGTGGGGATATGATGTTGAATCCCTTTTACCTGCCCGAAATCTAGGGGGTGCTTGCTGAATACCCACTCATACTCATGAACCACCCTGTAGGCTCCCTGTTTCTGATGAGATGGGGTAGAGTCAGTGCCCAAGTGTAATTCCCGACACCAATCTTTCGTCTGCCCTGCAGAGCCGTTGCTCTCCGCCGGATTGGACGGGACCAAGGGCCCGGGTGCCTGTGTCACACTATTATTAACAGTAAACAGCTTGGCAAGTGTGACATATTTGGTTAGGTGGACCTCTTCCTCCCCACAGTTAAGAACACGTACTGGCACCCTTCCCTTGCGGACGTCAACCACCCCTCTGGCTGTCAGGAGAGTAGGCCTATGATCTGAATACACAGGTTCTACCAGGGCCTGATAGTCATAACCCCTGAGGCCTATGGCTGCCCGACACCATATTAACATTTCACTCCTGGGGGGTATTGCAATTTTGGTTTGAATCACTCACTGTGACCCGGCCAATCTCACCACCAGTCAACTCCACCTGCTGTCTCTGCATCAGAGCTCTGATTTCTTTCTGCAAGGCACGTTGTTCAATGTAGCCAGCTGTTTCTGCTACCTGCTGCAACAAGACAATATCTTCCGCAAGACAATTTTCTATGACATTAGTACCAATGGTCATCATGGGGTTACTTTCACGTCGGTCAATATCAACAATGACAATTCCCTGGGCCTCCAATTCTACCTGCCCCACATTGATGGTGACCTCTTTATACCCCACTTGTGGCAATGGCTGACCATTACTAGCTATTATGGCGAAATCATCATCGGGGCCACGGGTAATGTTGGTGTCCTCCCAATAACGTCTATAAAGGATGTAAGGCATAGTCGTCACCTGGGAACGGGTATCCAGCAAAGCGTTCATGGGGATACCGTCGATCACGATGGGGAGAACTGGCCGCCCTCCGATGTATTTGGCTCTCCAATTTTGCGGGCCTGACCATCCTACTTCTGGGGGTTGGCCCTCTGCCCCAGGGGTTGCTCGTTTAAATGACAGTACCTTGCAAGATGGCCCACCCGGTGGCAGCGGCAGCGGATAGGTCGTCCGTCCCAATGAAAACGATCGTCGTCTCTGCCTCTGGTCGACGGAACCCTCCTCGGTCGCTGCCAGGGGACATCCTCCGGTCTGGAAGCCAGCTGGATCTTCTCCTTGGGGGCCTCCTGCAGGGATTGGACGGTCCGGGCTAGGGCAGCAACGCTCTTGGTTAGCTCCTGCATCTGCAGGGGAGTCGTCCTCCAGGGTCTGGGCATCGGCCTCAGCGGAAATGGGCGCGTCTGGCGCCACCTCCTGGTGGTACATGAGGGCTTGACGCGTGGGAAGTACGGCATGGCTGGGCTGTCGCTCTGGTAGCGCCTGGATGGCTTTATCTTTGAATTGCGCAAAAGTCAGGTCTGGATTCTGCATGGCCAGGAAGTGCAGTTGGGCCCTTTGGTGACTGCACAGGAGCCCCTCGATGAACCGCTCTTTCAGGAGTTTATCTTCATCTTGCATGCTGTTTGGGTCACTCTGCCTGATGGCCCGCAGTGCCTCCTGGAGATTAAGGGCATAGTCCCGTAAGCTATCCTGCGGCCTCTGCTTGCGCCCATAGAACGTCAATTTAATTTCCGTAGCGGTGCGGGTGTCAAAGGTGGCTTTGAGCTTTGCAAAGACCTGCTGTGCAGTTCTCTTATCCGCGGCGGGCCAGGACTTCACTTCTCTCATAGCCGCTCCAAAGAGTTGGCCGGTTATCATATGAACTTTCTGAGGCTCCGTCAAGGAAAAAAACTCGAGCAGGCTACAAATCCCTTCTTTAAAGTCAGTTAATGTATGGGATTCTCCAGAGTATCGCGGGAGCCAGGCTGCTCCAGGTAGGTACGGCATGGAGAAGGGGCATGTGTTGTGAATTCCGTCTGGGCTCCCTCTGGTGGCCTTTAGCGTTACTGCGGGTCTGTAGCAGGGCTCAGCTGCCTCATTTCCTGCTATGCTGGTTCCTATTTAACTCCACCTGGACCTTTACTTGTTGCCTGCTGTCGTTGTATTCAGTACTGGTTCTGACCTCTCCTGGATTTCCCTTGTGACCTGTCTTTTTCTGAGAAGCTAAGTCTTACTAGATCTTTTTGCTCATTGTTTCTTTGTATATGTTTCTCAGTATATGATGTGTTCAGTCCAGCTTGCTTATATGTGATTTTTCGCTTGCTGGTAGCTCTGGGGTGCAGAGTGCGCCCCTCACATCGTGAGTCGGTGTGGGGGTTCTTGTACTTTCTGCGTTGATAGTTTTTGATAGTTTTTGTGCCGACCGCACAGATCCCTTGCTATCTTCTGTCTATTTAGTGCTAGCGGGCCTCATTTGCCTAAACCTGTTTTTCATTCCTACGTTTGTATTTTCCCCTTAACTCACCGTTATTATTTGTGGGGGGCTGTCTAAACTTTGGGGTTATTTCTCTGAGGCAAGTGAGGCTTTGCTTTCTCTCTAGGGGTAGCTAGTTTCTCAGGCTGTGAAGAGGCGTCTAGGTTTTTAGGTAACGCTCCACGGCTGCCTTTAGTGTGTGTGGATAGGATCAGGATTGCGGTCGGTATAGTTTCCACATCCCCGGAGTTTGTCCTACTATTCAGGTTTACCTATCAGGTCAGTTTGGTGATCCTACCACCGGATCATAACAGTACAGCAGGCCAGTAAAGAGTTAATGCATCGCAAAAGAGGGATAAGAGAAATCCTGAGTTCATTTTTTTTTTCCTCTGCAGTGTGTCTAGCCTTTCTCCTCCCCTTAATCTCTGGGTGGTTCAGAATTCAGCTGCAGCTATGGACCTTCAGAGTCTGTCTTCTAGTGTGGATCGTCTCACTACAAGGGTACAAGGCATTCAGGATTATGTAGTCCACAGTCCTATGTCAGAGCCTAAGATACCTATTCCTGAGCTGTTCTCCGGAGACAGATCTAGGTTTTTGAACTTTAAAAATAATTGCAAATTATTCCTTTCTCTGAGACCTCGTTCCTCTGGTGATCCGGTTCAGCAAGTTAAAATTATTATTTCTTTGTTGCGTGGTGACCCTCAAGATTGGGCATTCTCTCTGGCGCCAGGAGATCCTGCATTGCTAAATGTGGATGCGTTTTTTCTGGCGCTTGGAGTGCTTTATGAGGAACCTAATCTGGTAGACCAAGCAGAAAAGGTTTTGCTGGCTCTGTCCCAGGGTCAGGATGAAGCAGAGGTTTACTGTCAGAAGTTTAGGAAATGGTCTGTGCTCACGCAATGGAATGAGTGTGCCCTGGCAGCGATTTTCAGAAAGGGTCTTTCTGAAGCCATTAAGGATGTTATGGTGGGGTTCCCCACGCCTGCGGGTCTGAATGAGTCAATGTCTTTGGCCATTCAGATTGATCGGCGTTTGCGGGAGCGCAAACCAGTGCACCATCTGGCGGTATTCTTTGAGCAGAAGCCTGAGTCTATGCAATGTGACAGGATTCTGACCAGAATTGAACGGCAAAATCACAGACGTCAGAATGGGTTGTGCTTTTACTGTGGTGATCCTGCTCATGTTATCTCAGAGTGTTCAAAGCGCACAAAAAGGTTTGCCAAGTCTGTCACCATTGGTACTGTACAACCTAAATTAATTTTGTCTGTTACTTTGATTTGCTCTCTGTCATCCTACTCAGTTATGGCTTTTGTGGATTCAGGTGCTGCCCTGAATTTGATGGATTTGTCTTTTGCCAGGCGCTGTGGTTTTGTCTTGGAACCTTTGCAATTCCCTATTCCACTAAAGGGAATTGATGCCACGCCATTGGCCAAGAATAAACCTCAGTACTGGGCTCAAGTGACCATGTGCATGACTCCTGCACATCAGGAGGTGATTCGCTTTCTTGTGTTACATAATTTGCATGATGTTGTCTTGTTGGGTCTGCCATGGCTGCAGGCTCATAATCCAGTCCTGGATTGGAAAGCAATGTCTGTGTCAAGTTGGGGTTGCCAGGGGATTCATGGCGATGCTCCTTTGGTGTCAATTGCTTCTTCTACTCCTTCTGAAGTCCCTGAATTTTTGTCGGACTACCAGGATGTATTTGATGAGCCCAAGTCCAGTGCCCTACCTCCTCATAGGGATTGTGACTGCGCTATAAATTTGATTCCTGGTAGTAAGTTCCCTAAGGGACGACTTTTTAATTTGTCTGTGCCAGAACATGCCGCTATGCGGAGTTATATAAGGGAGTCTTTGGAGAAGGGGCATATTCGCCCGTCCTCATCCCCTTTGGGTGCGGGGCTCTTTTTTGTGGCCAAGAAGGATGGTTCTCTGAGACCCTGTATAGATTATCGCCTTCTAAATAACATCACGGTCAAATTTCAGTATCCTTTGCCACTGTTGTCCGATCTGTTTGCTCGGATTAGGGGGGCCAGTTGGTTCACCAAGATAGATCTTCGTGGAGCGTATAATCTTGTGCGTATAAAGCAGGGCGATGAATGGAAAACAGCATTGAATACGCCCAAAGGCCATTTTGAGTACTTGGTGATGCCTTTTGGGCTTTCTAATGCCCCTTCTGTTTTCCAGTCCTTCATGCATGACATCTTCCGAGAGTATCTGGATAGGTTTATGATTGTGTACCTGGATGATATTTTGATCTTTTCTGATGATTGGGAATCTCATGTGAAGCAGGTCAGGATGGTATTTCAGGTCCTGCGAGCCAATGCCTTGTTTGTGAAGGGCTCTAAATGTCTCTTCGGAGTCCAGAAGGTTTCCTTTTTGGGCTTTATTTTTTCTCCTTCTACTATTGAGATGAATCCAGTCAAGGTCCAGGCTATTTATGACTGGACTCAACCTACATTGGTAAAGAGTCTTCAGAAGTTCTTGGGTTTTGCTAATTTTTACTGTCGCTTCATCACTAATTTTTCCAGTGTGGTGAAACCTTTGACGGATTTGACCAAGAAGGGTTCTGATGTGACGAATTGGTCTCCTGCGGCCGTGGAAGCCTTTCAGGAGCTCAAACATCGGTTCTCTTCGGCTCCTGTCTTGCGTCAGCCGGATGTCTCTCTTCCCTTCCAGGTCGAGGTTGATGCTTCGGAGATTGGAGCAGGGGCTGTCTTGTCACAGAGAAGCTCTGATGGCTCTGTGATGAGGCCATGTGCTTTCTTTTCAAGAAAGTTTTCGCCTGCCGAGCGGAATTATGATGTTGGTAATCCGGGAGTTGTTGGCAATGAAGTGGGCATTTGAGGAGTGGCGACATTGGCTTGAGGGAGCCAAACATCGTGTGGTGGTCTTGACGGATCACAAGAATTTGACTTATCTTGAGTCTGCTAAACGGTTAAATCCTAGACAGGCTCGATGGTCGCTGTTTTTCTCCCGTTTCGATTTCGTGGTTTCATACCTTCCGGGTTCGAAGAACGTGAAAGCTGATGCCCTTTCTAGGAGCTTTGTGCCTGACTCTCCGGGAGTTTCTGAACCGGCTGGTATCCTCAGAGAAGGGGTGATTTTGTCTGCCATCTCCCCTGATTTGCGACGGGTGCTGCAGGAGTTTCAGGCCAATAGACCTGACCGTTGTCCACCGGAGAGACTGTTTGTCCCGGATAGATGGACCAGTAGAGTCATTTCCGAGGTTCATTCTTCGGTGTTGGCGGGTCATCTGGGTATTTTTGGTACCAGGGATTTGGTGGCTAGGTCCTTCTGGTGGCCTTCCTTGTCGCGGCATGTGCGTTCCTTTGTGCAGTCCTGTGGGATTTGTGCTCGGGCCAAGCCTTGCTGTTCTCATGCCAGTGGATTGCTTTTGCCCTTGCCTGTCCCGAAGAGGCCCTGGACGCATATTTCCATGGATTTTATTTCGGATCTTCCAGTCTCTCAGAGGATGTCTGTTATCTGGGTGGTTTGTGATCGTTTTTCTAAAATGGTCCATTTGGTGCCCTTGCCTAAGCTGCCTTCCTCCTCCGATTTGGTTCCACTGTTTTTTCAGAATGTGGTTCGTTTGCATGGTATTCCTGAGAACATTGTGTCTGACAGAGGATCCCAGTTTGTGTCCAGATTTTGGCGGTCCTTTTGTGCTAAGATGGGCATTGAATTATCTTTTTCATCGGCCTTCCACCCTCAGACGAATGGCCAAACCGAACGAACTAATCAGACCTTGGAGACTTATCTGAGATGTTTTGTTTCTGCTGATCAGGATGATTGGGTGACTTTTTTGCCATTGGCTGAGTTCGCCCTCAATAATCGGGCTAGTTCTGCTACTTTGTTTTCGCCTTTCTTTTGCAATTCTGGTTTTCATCCTCGTTTTTCCTCAGGTCAGGTTGAGCCTTCTGACTGTCCTGGGGTTATTCCGTGGTGGATAGGTTGCAGCAGATTTGGAACCACGTGGTGGACAATTTGACGTTGTCACAAGAGAAGGCTCAGCGCTTTGCTAACCGCCGTCGCTGTGTGGGTCCCCAACTTCGTGTGGGGGATTTGGTATGGTTGTCTTCTCGTTATGTTCCGATGAAGGTTTCCTCTCCTAAGTTCAAGCCTCGTTTCATCGGTCCTTATAAGATTTTGGAAATCCTCAACCCTGTGTCATTTCGTTTGGACCTCCCAGCATCGTTTGCCATTCACAATGCGTTCGATAGGTCATTATTGCGGAGATATGTGGTGCCTGTGGTCCCTTCTGTTGATCCTCCTGCTCCGGTCTTGGTCGAGGGCGAATTGGAGTATGTGGTGGAGAAGATCTTAGATTCTCGTATTTCGAGACGGAAGCTTCAGTACTTGGTTAAATGGAAGGGCTATGGTCAGGAGGATAATTCCTGGGTTGTCGCCTCTGATGTTCATGCGGCCGATTTGGTTCATGCCTTTCATTCGGCTCGTCCTGATCGGCCTGGGGGCTCTGGTGAGGGTTCGGTGCCCCCTCCTCAAGGGGGGGGGTACTGTTGTGAATTCCGTCTGGGCTCCCTCTGGTGGCCTTTAGCCTTACTGCGGGTCTGTAGCAGGGCTCAGCTGCCTCATTTCCTGCTATGCTGGCTCCTATTTAACTCCACCTGGACCTTTACTTGTTGCCTGCTGTCGTTGTATTCAGTACTGGTTCTGACCTCTCCTGGATTTCCCTTGTGACCTGTCTTTTTCTGAGAAGCTAAGTCTTACTAGATATTTTTGCTCATTGTTTCTTTGTATATGTTTCTCAGTATATGATGTGTTCAGTCCAGCTTGCTTATATGTGATTTTTCGCTTGCTGGTAGCTCTGGGGTGCAGAGTGCACCCCTCACATCGTGAGTCGGTGTGGGGGTTCTTGTACTTTCTGCGTGGATAGTTTTTGATAGTTTTTGTGCTGACCGCACAGATCCCTTGCTGTCTTCTGTCTATTTAGTGCTAGCAGGCCTCATTTGCCTAAACCTGTTTTTCATTCCTACGTTTGTATTTTCCCCTTAACTCACCGTTATTATTTGTGGGGGGCTGTCTAAACTTTGGGGTTATTTCTCTGAGGCAAGTGAGGCTTTGCTTTCTCTCTAGGGGTAGCTAGTTTCTCAGGCTGTGAAGAGGCGTCTAGGTTTTTAGGTAACGCTCCACGGCTGCCTTTAGTGTGTGTGGATAGGATCAGGATTACGGTCGGTATAGTTTCCACATCCCCGGAGCTTGTCCTACTATTCAGGTTTACCTATCAGGTCAGTTTGGTGATCCTACCACCGGATCATAACAGGCATGATGGCTGCCGTAGCCGCGGCGGTATCCGGCGGGCTGATGGGGGCGGCAAGCTCTGCGGCATACGGCGGTGATACAAGGCCCGCGGCTGCGTCTACTGCAGGGCCTGGAGGTGCCCCCGAGCCTGCGGCTGCGGCCGCCGCCTCCACTTCTCCCGAATCAGATATGGCCGCTCCTCCCCTCTGCTAAGCTGGTGGAAGTCGGGGTTCCTCTTCCGGATTCGGCACCTCACCGCGTCTCCTCGCTCCGTGCTCTTTTCGGCCGACTCCGCCCACGAAGCTATGGTGGATTTTGGCGGGCACTTTTGGCGGCAAGTGACAATACACAGTCTTTGCAATAAATCACGGTTCAAGCACAATTCAGACACAGTTCCAAGGCACATATGACCTGATTCTTCAGGCTTAAGTAGATCCTGTTCGTGACGCCAAGTTGGAGCGCCCCCAGACGCAGGGCCGCGGGGTACTCGGTACCGGGCCTCTCTGTCTCGGTCCTGGGGTTGTCACTGTGGCTAGACCCGGTCCGTGACCCTGCTAAGGGGCGTCCAATGAAAGGTATGATGATGGTGCGTGGTGCAAGGTGCGATGAATAACGAGGACACAGGGTTGCAGTCTCTTTACCTCTTTACTGAAGGCTTCAGGATCCGCAATCCAGAGCACTGCTAACAGGGCTGGCTGAGACCGGCCGGTCCGAAGGCACATCCAGAGTTCCCTTTGCAGGTGGAAATCAGTGCCTACCTTCTAGCGCCTGTGTGTTGTAGTACCTCCCTGCTGAGCACCATGGGATAGTCCTCACAACTGTTGTGTCTGTTTCTGATGTTCTTTCTCTCTCCGTCCCCCAGATGATATGGCTAGGACCCACCCGTATGACGGGGTAGGCCTGGAGTGGATAGGGACCCTAGAGACGCCCCTCTCCCACAATTGCCTCCGTTGTCATCGTTAGGTGTAAAAGGGTGAGACAACCAACCTGAAGTTAACTGTCCTGCCGTAGTTCGAAGTAATACTTAGAGTCTGTTACTTTCTCGGTGCCCCGGCCACCGGCTATGCACCTCAGTAGGATGTTGCCACAATCTTAGGGCACGACTCCTACTGGTCCTATTCTCCTTTGTGCTGTGATCTTGCTTCTCACTTCTCCACAATAAACCTCGCTTTGTGTCCTTTCTAAGAAGCCTGCCGCTATATCACTCAAGCACGGCTCCGTAACGATCTGTCCTTTTCGCTAGGCCACTGTCAGGATCCCACCCCTGACAGGTCCTCTCCCGAACTCCCTCGGGCTGCTTTCTCTCTAACTTCCTGTCCAACCCCCAGTTTTACCAGAGCGTCAGGAGTGGCCTACTAAATAGAACCACCCCCTGGGGGCCGGAGTGTGAAGTGTAGTGTGTGTGATACCTGGTCAGGTGAACTCCTTTAGTGAAATCAGACGTAACATCACCCTCCTTAGCGGCAGAGCGACATTACTGCAACGACCAGGACTCTGGGGCGCTGCACTTATGTATGATGAGGAGAGGCTGCACTAAATGGCAGTGCAGTGTATACTGACCCTGGGTTGTGCTGATTATCCACCCTTTCCGATTTATGGAGTCTGGTAACCTGTATGTGATCTCATCTCTGCTACATACTAATCATGCTAGGTATACAGATCCCTTGTATCCAGCTTACTCTCACTATATGGCTTTATTCACACAAATATTTTTGATCGGTATTTCATCAGTATTTGTATGCGAAAATCAGGAGTGTCTCCAAAACACAGAACGGGAGTTCCACTCCTGCTTTTGGCATACAAATACTGATGCAAAATACTGACCAAATACTGATGTGTGAATAATCCCTGTATGTGGTATCTGAGTGCAGACTCCATCCATATGCTGTATACTTATCATGTATACAGACCTGTGATACATGGTATCACTTCTCACTCTGCAGTGTACGGATCATGCGGTGTATAAAGATGCTCGAGTGCTCGTTGCTCGGGTGGAGCAAATTGGAATATTCGGGTACTCGGACAGAACAACGAGCCCAATGTAAGTTTATGGGGGACCCAAGCACTTTTACCGTGATCCCCCCCAGAGGCCCGTTTAAGGTCTAAAAACATTTGAAAATGATGGAAACACTGCTCAATTTACACGGGATCATCATGGCAAATGTCCCTGGAAACATTTCTGACTCCTAGGTCACAGCTGTAAACAATGTTGTCAGAGTTTCACGCCATTTTTACAGGTGCACCAAAAAACATACAAAAACAAAACCAAACTGGATTTTGGTGGGAAATATGTTAAGATACATCCTTTCCAGGGCAATGATTTGTATATAAGGCAAAATAATTAACCCCAGACCAAAATGTTCCTCCACCACTTGGGTTATGTTCACATGCAGCGTTTTTGATGCGTTTTTCAACTTTAACATTGCTTTCAACCAATACAAATACATTCTCTGGGAAATGTAATTGCAACATTTAACAACCCTAGCTGGCCATGTGGTGTGTGACACACAAGCAGACCCATCTTGTTTCATTTATGAAGGAGGGACTCTTAAAGTCACAAAGCCTATTTTTAGAGGGGCATAAGGCGGCATTAATATTCTAAAAGGGCCATGTTTAAACATGCTGTTGTTGCCTATGCAGTGAGTGGCTGTGCTGCCAAGAATTACGACACACCCCAATACCCCTTTCCCAAGAGATACAGGAGCGCTTCCTGAAAAAATGTTGCATTGAATGCAAGGCCTGCCCTGCTACCAAGTCATATGCACCCCAATAAGCCTTTGAACCCAGGTACTGGATGGCTACAGGAAACCCACTTCACATTATTCATTTTGTAATCCCATACTGTTTTCTTATGCATTGACTGCAAGGCCTGCCCTGCTACCAAGTCATATGCACCCCAATAAGCCTTTGAAACCACATACTGGATGGCCACAGGAAAACCCACTTCACATTCTTCAGTTGTTCCTGCCATACTGTTTCCTTATGCATTGAATGCAAGGGCCAGATTCACCCAAATTTGCATGCACCCCAATCCCCCCTTGGAAGAAACATGGAAGAGGGCCTCATAAAAAAACACTTTCCCATTACAAAGGAGCCGGTCTCCTAGACTTGTAATGCCCATACACTAAGTGTATGGGCTGGCAAAGATTTTTTTCTGGGGGTACACATAAAAAAAATGAAGAAAATAACAAAAGGGTATACTTAGTTTTATAACCACAAAAGAAAAACAACCCTAAAAGATTATTTTTAACAAATGTACGATTAAAATTTTTCTTTACTTACAAATACTATTACCAACACCAAAAAAAAATAGGCTAAGTATCAGGGCCGGCTCCAGGTTTTTGAGGGCCCCGGGCGAAAGAGTCTCAGTGGGCCCCCCCCCCCCTTTAAAATATATCACGATTCATGATGCCCAGATACAGCGGAGAAATATAGGTATAGTACAATGCCAGATTTCACTTCTTACATGAGTGATAGCTATTGTAAATTCTGCAGTGTATATATACAGGGGAGAGGTACTGTGCAGTGTATATATACAGGAGGAGTGGTACTGTGCAGTGTATATATACAGGAGGAGAGGTACTGTGCAGTGTATATATACAGGGGAGAGGTACTGTGCAGTGTATATATACAGGAGGAGCGGTACTGTGCAGTGTATATATACAGGGGAGAGGTACTGTACAGTGTATATATACAGGAGGAGAGGTACTGTGCAGTGTATATATACAGGGGAGAGGTACTGTGCAGTGTATATATACAGGAGGAGCGGTACTGTGCAGTGTATATATAGAGGAGGAGAGGTAATGTGCGGTGTATATATAGAGGGGAGTGGTACTGTGCAGTGTATATATACAGGAGGAGTGGTACTGTGCGGTATATATATACAGGAGGAGTGGTGCTATGCAGTGTATATATACAGGAGGAGTGGTACTGTGCAGTGTATATATACAGGAGGAGTGGTACTGTACAGTGTATATATACAGGAGGAGTGGTACTGTACAGTGTATATATACAGGAGGAGTGGTACTGTACAGTGTCTATATACAGGACAGGAGGAGTGGTACTGTGCGGTGTATATATACAGGACAGGAGGAGTGGTACTGTGCGGTGTATATATACAGGACAGGAGGAGTGGTACTGTGCGGTGTATATATACAGGAGGAGTGGTACTGTGCAGTGTCTATATACAGGACAGGAGGAGTGGTACTGTGCGGTGTATATATACAGGAGGAGTGGTACTGTGCAGTGTATATATACAGGGGAGTGGTACTGTGCAGTGTATATATACAGGAGGAGTGGTGCTATGCAGTGTATATATACAGGAGGAGTGGTACTGTGCAGTGTATATATACAGGAGGAGTGGTACTGTGTGTACAGTGTATATATACAGGAGGAGTGGTGCTATGCAGTGTATATATACAGGAGGAGTGGTACTGTGCAGTGTATATATACAGGAGGAGTGGTACTGTACAGTGTATATATACAGGAGGAGTGGTGCTATGCAGTGTATATATACAGGAGGAGTGGTACTGTACAGTGTATATATACAGGAGGAGAGGTACTGTGCAGTGTATATATACAGGACAGGAGGAGTGGTACTGTGCAGTGTATATATACAGGACAGGAGGAGTGGTACTGTGCACTGTATATATATACAGGACAGGAGGAGTGGTACTGTGCAGTGTATATATACAGGACAGGAGGAGTGGTACTGTGCAGTGTATATATACAGGACAGGATGAGTGGTACTGTGCAGTGTATATATACAGGACAGGAGGAGTGGTAATGTGCAGTGTATATATACAGGACAGGAGGAGTGGTACTGTGCAGTGTATATATACAGGGGAGTGGTACTGTGCAGTGTATATATACAGGAGGAGAGGTGCTGTGCGGTGTATATATACAGGAGGAGTGGTGCTATGCAGTGTATATATACAGGAGGAGTGGTACTGTGCAGTGTATATATACAGGAGGAGTGGTACTGTACAGTGTATATATACAGGAGGAGTGGTGCTATGCAGTGTATATATACAGGAGGAGTGGTACTGTGCAGTGTATATATACAGGAGGAGTGGTACTGTACAGTGTATATATACAGGAGGAGTGGTACTGTACAGTGTATATATACAGGAGTGGTACTGTACAGTGTATATATACAGGAGGAGTGGTGCTATGCAGTGTATATATACAGGAGGAGTGGTACTGTGCAGTGTATATATACAGGAGGAGTGGTACTGTACAGTGTATATATACAGGAGGAGTGGTACTGTGTGTACAGTGTATATATACAGGAGGAGTGGTGCTATGCAGTGTATATATACAGGAGGAGTGGTACTGTGCAGTGTATATATACAGGACAGGAGTGGTACTGTACAGTGTATATATACAGGGGAGTGGTACTGTGCAGTGTATATACTTCAACAGCCGCCCAGCCCAGGCCCCCAGCACCTGTCCTGTATATATATTATATACACTGTATCTATACAGGCTGTGCTGGGGGCCTGGGCTGGGCGGCTGCTGTAGTATATATATATCAGCTGCAGCCGCCCAGCCCATGGCCGCCCCAGGTCACCCAGTCCCAGACTGTCAGAACATACAGCGATATAGCATTGCACTCACTCAGGTGCTGGTAGGAGCTCGGTCTCCTTGATAAGTTCAGGAGTGCACACAGTCAGGAGATTCAGAGCAGGAGAACTCTCCGCCCACAATGTCACGCTGGCTGTGTCCTTAATTAACCCCTATGTGTGCCTGGCCCTGCACTGACAGTGAGAAGATGCTTGTGCCAGCGCAAATTGAAAGGGTAGAAAGGGTTAAAGCAGCCAGATGGCTCTATGACTGTGTGAGTGGGCCCCCCTGTCTCGTCAGGGCCCCGGCAATTGCCCGGCTAGGCCGGGTGTTGACGCCGGCCCTGCTAAGTATTGATATTGATAGGTAAAGGTCTTTATTATGCCAGGGATATCGGATAGTGGTACCAAAGTCCTACTTTGACCCTAATCAGTTCCTAATGGACTGTACTTTCCTGGCAGTGGAGGTTGGCACTCTAAATTCGACATGGCGCCCCCACTCCGCATCGGCTGTCGCTCATGACCCTATGATGCCCTATCAACTACCCAAGCCCAAAACCTAACACTATGCACACAAAAACACTTGATCTACCTGAGTAGTGTATCTTGTGTTAACTTTCAGGAAAATAGAAGTGATAATACACTTCAGCCAATTGGTACAGACTAAAATGGATCTATACTGGTATAGAAGAAGAAGAGCACTCACCCTCCGCAAACTTTTTTAGTCTTTATTCTGGCATCATATGAATAGCAGGACCATATAGGGAGAACAGTGGATCCAAAAGACGACGGCCGTTTTGCGCTGCCGCGCTTCTACAGGTCTAGAAGGCAATTGGCTATTGGCAATATAACGCAAAGCCAGCTGTGATCAGTATGTGCTGATTATCTAGCGTGCTGTTGGTGTGGACTCAATTTTTTCTTTTTTTTGCTAAAATGGAGCTATACTTCCTTATTTGCGTTTAAATAAGAAACTATTCTTGGCAATACCCTCCAATCTGGGTTAGGATATATATAGAGCCTGATTAGCCACCGAAAACATCATGGAGGGATAATGACCCAAAAAAAACAGAAAGAAGGGGGGAGATTTATGTGGAATCTCCTCCAATATAAATGACTTCTTTTGCCATTGAACAAAAATAGAATTATTCTTACCGTTAATTCGGTTTCTAGGAACCTTCCACGACGGCATACGGAGGTTGTCTCTTTGCCCTAATGGGGAACAGGAAACACAGAGAGGTTAAAAGGACCTCCCACCTCCCACTTGCCAGTGACTTACAACTGAGACCATAGCATCGGTTTACCTTCTGAATCCCAGAATTAATCCAGGAATATATAGAGGGAGGGAATTAGCGCCGTCGTGGAAGGTTCCTAGAAACCGAATTAACGGTAAGAATAATTCTATTTTCTCTAGTCACCTTCCACGACGGCATATGGAGGAATACCAACTAATTTGATACTAGGGAGGGACAACGGCCTGAAGAACCTTGCGGCCGAAGACCAAATCCTTATTGGATAACACATCCAACCTATAATGTTTGGAGAAGGTGTGAAGTGAGGACCACGTAGCTGCCCTGCAGATCTGCTCCGGAGATGCGCCTGCTCTTTCTGCCCAGGAAACTGATGTAGATCTGGTTGAGTGGGCCTTGATCCCTACCGGAGGAATTTTGTTTTGAGCAAGGTAGGATTCTGTTATAGCTTTTTTAATCCATGTAGCAATGGTATTTTTGGCTACCTTTTTCCCCTTATTTTGTCCTGAGGAATGGACAAAAAGGTTATGATCAATTCTAAGATCTCGAGTTTGATCCAGGTAATGAAGCAGGATACGACGAACGTCCAGAGTGTTAAATTTCCTTTCCTCTGAGTTTGCAGGTTTGTTACAAAAGGTAGGTAGAACGATTTCTTGAGAACGATGAAATTCAGAGACCACTTTAGGAAGGAAAGAAGGATCCAGACGGAGTATTATTGAGTCATCTCTAACCAGTAAATAAGGTTCTCTTATTGATAAGGCCTGTAATTCACCCACTCTTCTGGCTGAAGTTATAGCCACCAAAAAAACAGTTTTGTAAGCAAGATTTTGTGGGGAGCAGGAAGACAGAGGTTCAAAGGGTGGACCCGTAAGACCTTGAAGTACAATGTTAAGATCCCATGGAGGAACTATGATTTGTTGCCTAGGGTTTATTCTGACTGCTGAGGTCATGAATCTTTTGATCCAGCGATGGCCTGCTAGATCTTGATTGAACATAGAACTGAGCGCAGAAATCTGGACCTTCAGGGTACTGGGTTTCAGGCCCATTTCCAAGCCTTTCTGTAAGAAATCTAATATCTTAGGTATATCCGGCCTGAGAGGGTCTGGAAGAATAGGTAGGCAAAAAGATGAAAACTTTTTCCAAATTTTATTGTAAATGGCGTTTGTTACTGGCTTCCTGGATTTTTGTAAGGTGGCTATGACAGGGATTGATAGCCCCTTTGCTCTCAAAACCTGGGCTTCAGAAACCATGCCGCTAAATTCCATTTCTGAGGGTCTGAGTGGAGAACTGGCCCCTGAGAGAGGAGATTGTCTTTTATTGGTAACATAACCGGCCCGTCCACTTGTAGTTGGATGATCAAGTTGAACCAACTTCTTTTGGGCCAAAAAGGAGCAATCAGAATAGTTGGAGTCCCTTCCATCCGAATTTTCCTCAGCACCTTTGCAAGGATTGGGATTGGTGGGAATGCGTAGGCCAGATGAAAGTGCCAATCTTGAACTAGAGCATCCACTGCTCTGGGATTGCCTGTTGGGTTCAGGGAAAAAAATGTTTCGACTTTTGCATTTTGATGGGAGGCAAAGAGGTCGACATCCGGGAGACCCCACCTGCTTACTAAAAGATTGAACATTTGAGGATCCAGACTCCATTCGCCCGGGTGGATGTCTCGCTGGCTCAGATAATCTGCCTGAATATTGGCAGTACCATTCAGGTGAGTTGCTGTCAGGGAAAGCAAGTGATTTTCGGCCCAAGCAAAGATTCGAGCAGAGATCTTCTTTAAGCTGGCGAATTTTGTACCGCCCTGGTGTTTGATATGAGCCACCGTGGTCATGTTGTCTGAGTGTATCAGAACATGTTGGCCAGAAATCTGATGATCTGCTGCCAAGAGAGCTTCTTCCACCGCTTTGAGTTCCCGGAAATTCGAAGATCTCCCTCTGATCGTCTGGTCCCAAAGACCCTGATAAGGAACCTGATTTATCACGGCTCCCCAGCCCCTCTTGCTGGCATCTGTCTTGATTGTAGTTATTGGGGACTGAACCCAACTCACACCTCTGAGAAGATTTCTCGATCTCATCCACCATGTTAAGGATGCTTTCACCCGACCTGGTGTGCGAATCCTTCTGGTCAGTGAGCTGGGACGACCATCCCAATTGTCTAAGACATGGGTTTGAAGAATTCTTGAGTGGGCTTGAGCCCAAGCCACCGACTGAATGCATGCTGTCATGGAGCCTAACAGCGACATTCCCTCTCGGAGTGTAGGAGATCTCATCTCCTTGTATTTCCTGATCTTTACTACTAATGGTAGTCTGTGATCGTCTGGAAGAAAGGACATTTGTTTTATTGAGTCCAGAACTACTCCTAAAAACTTCCTGGTTTTTGAGGGTTGAAGCTGAGATTTCTTCATATTCGGAATCCAACCCAGAGACTTCAATATCTCCAATGTAGCTGACACATGGGATATTAGGGTTGCCTCGGTGGGAGCTACTATCAGCAGATCGTCCAGATAGGGCACTACACAAACCCCTTGTCTCCGGATAAAGGACACTGCCTCTGCCATTACTTTGGAGAACACCCTCGGGGCTGATGAAATGCCGAATGGGAGGACTCCGAACTGATAGTGCTCCACCTGGTGATTTCCCTGTATCGCAAACCTGAGGTATTTTCTGTGTCTCGGGTGGATAGGAATGTGGAAATATGCATCCTTTAGATCTATAGTTGCCATAAAGGAGTGTTGATTTATTAAAGGGATGGCTGATTTTACAGACTCCATCTTGAATCTTCGATATTTCACGTACTGATTCAGACCCTTTAAATTTATAATAATCCGAACTTCCCCTGATGGTTTGGGAACCAGAAATAAACGGGAATAATGTCCTAGACCCTGTTCTGACTGAGGAACCGGGGAGATCACGTTTGATCTCAGAAGATTTCTGAGACCCAATGTTAACAAATTGTGATGTCTTGCCGGAAGGGAAGTAATTTTTAGACCCTGAGGGGGGGGAGAAATTAACTCGATCAAAAGGCCCTGCTTGATAACATTGAGGACCCAGTGGGAATTGGTGATGTTTTCCCACTGATCCACATATTTTGAGAGTCTTCCCCCCACCGGGTCGGAGTCATTGTTTATCTTGTTGGGATGACTGCTGCTGCTGCTGCTGCTGCTGTTGAGGGACAAAAATATTTTTCCCTCTCCCTTTTGCATAGCTCCACCTGCCGGTTTTGCCTTTACCCCTCGGTTGAGAGGGCTGCGACATTGGGGCACGAAAAAAACGTTTTTTCGGTTGTTTTTGCTCCGGGAGCGCTTTTTTCTTGTCAGTTGCTTTGTCAAGAATGTCGTCTAATGCTGGGCCAAACACATAGTCTCCTTTAAATGGAATGGCGCACAATTTAGCTTTAGAGGTGATATCGCCACTCCATAGCTTGAGCCAGAGAGCCCGTCTGGCAGAGTTGGAGAGTACTAGAGACCTGGCAGCGACTCTAACGGATTCCAGAGAAGCGTCCGCCAGGAACCCAGTAGCTCTAAGCAGTATAGGAAGTGAATCCAACATTTCACCTCTAGGGGTACCCTGCGATATGTGAGACTCTAGTTTTTCTAGCCAGCAGGAGAGGGCTCTGGCTACGCAGGTAGAGGCGATATTAGCCTTCAGGACAGATGTAGAGGATTCCCAAGACTTCTTCAGGAGACTCTCAATCTTCCTGTCCATAGGATCTCTCAATTGCGAAGAGTCCTCAAAGGGGAGTGCCGTTTTTTTGGCGACTCTGGCAACCTGCACATCAACTTTGGGAATGTCTAGTTTGACAAAATCACCCTCTAGAGGAAATCTATGTTTCATCTCTGAAGACATGCTAAGGCGCTTTTCAGGGAGTTCCCATTCCTGCTCAATCATGTTAATCACATTAGCATGAATGGGGAACCCTGTCTTTTTCTCCGATCTGAGCCCACCAAACATATGATCCTGTATGGACTGTGGTACAGGTTCCTCTTCAAGTCCCATCGTGTTACGTACAGCAGAGACTAGGTCCCCGATATATTCTGAGGAAAAGAGGTATTTCCTGACCTCAGCCTTAGGGGATGCAGGATCTTCCCAGCCAACAGATGAAGTTTGAGAGTGGTCTGAATCAGAGTCTGATTCAATGACCTGTATCTTCCTCTTCTTAGCTGGGGAGTGTGGTGGCGGAGGTGGAGGTGTGAAAGCTGCCAAGGAAGATTGTACCTCCTGTTTAACAAGAGAGCGAATTTCATCTAGTAGTGATGGTTGCTCCGCTTTAATTATCTTGTCAGTGCAAGGCTGACAGAGTTTTTTATCCCAGTTAGGAGGGAATTTAGCAGCACAGACCGGGCACTTCTTCCTATAGTTAGCTTTGGGGGTAGACCTTTCTCCCTGAAATAAAGAGGGAGAGAGGAGTGAGGAGCTAAACCCCCTAATGGAACTACCTCCCGGATCCCGTCCCTGCATACTCACAGTAGCAGGGGCAGCGCTGGGCTCTGCAGATGCAGGGCATAAGGAACCGTCCATACTGAAGAATTTTTGGTCTTACCTCAGTGGTGGTTCAGCAGGTTTTTATGGAGAGCGCTCCCAGCACCTGCCTCCAGCGGCCGAATCTCCCCCTCCCCCTCCGGTATCCATGTGTGGGACGCCATTGCTCCGAACACGCCGGCCGGCGAAACCCGGAAGTACCGGCTTCAGGGAGCATACGAAAAAAACGGAAGTGACGCGCGCGACCGCTGACGTCACTTCCGGAACGCCGAGCCGCATGGAGGGGAAGAAGCCGGGAAGCTCAGGAGGATCCCGGCTGGGGATCCAGGCCTGCTTTACCCTCGCGGGGGCGCAGGAAGGCCTGGAGGGGGTCCCGAGGTACCTGGCATACAGGACGACGGGAGCAGCGTAAGGGGAGGCACAGAGCGACGCCAGCTGCCCGGCTAAGCAGGTAAAACCCGCATAAAAAAAAACAAAAAAAAAACACTGTATCATGCTAGATAAAACATAATAGCCCACTTATCTGAATAGCATAAAGTTGTTTGTCCCGATGTCCTTGTCCCTATGCGTTTCGCCCCCTCCTAATGTAAGGGCTCATCAGGGTGTAATAATTATAGGAGATAACTCAGGAGACTCTTTGCGTAGAACAAGACAACTACAGGACACAGTTTTATAAGTGGTAAAGTCTATATTATCACACAGTGATTCAAACAGGTGCAGAGAGAAACTCAAGTCCACAACACTTGGTGCAAATATCAAATGCAGCTCAGCAGTCTATAGGAAACTTCAGAGGAAAATGCAATCACGCAGAAAGTCTATGAAGCACAATTATTCTTGAGGATACTTGACACAAATAAGTCCTTGCTTAGTCCAAAACACAGATAGATATGCTTATAAGGCAGTTCAAATAATATCTTAGCACAACGAGGGAGGCCTGGGTAATAGTCTCAGGTTTTTGCAGAGCAGAAACAGCTTACATGTCCAGCAAATGCAGATGGAAGTAAACACAAGCAGCAGATGAAGGAGGATTACAGGAACTGGTGTATGCAGCAGGAACTCAGAGCAGAGAAGCAGGATCTCCACACAGGTTCACAGGAGCAGGTATATAGCCAGGGAGTAATCAGAGGTCAGGAGCTGGATGCAAGGCAGAATACTCTAGCACAGACTGAAGGCTGGGGTGGAGTTTTATAGCAGGAAGACACAGTGCACATGAGACCAAAGACGCCATCTTGGAAAAGGGCAGTAATGCACAAAAGGTAAAAAAATGTTCAGAGTCCTGACACAGGGGACCATGAATAGGAGCAAGCTGTAGTGGCATCATAGTGGATGTGGAACATCCACATCCACTATGATGCCACTACGGCATGTTTAGGTCAATAGCGACCAGCTAAATTAAGAAAACATTATGACAGTTGCACTATGGCATTGCACTGTGTTGTTGTCATAAGAGACCAGCAAAATTGAGGAAACAATATGATTTTCTTTAGCATGCTATGCATTATTATCTTGATCACTGATAATCAATAATGGAGCGGGAGCCAATTAAGGCATTATAGTAGAAAAAAGGAAATATACATCCTAGTCAGGCAGTGAGAGGTTACTTATTCCCACACAATAAGGTTCACACATGTAACTATTGTGCATATGGTATCTGAGTGGTATAATAGGTTATTTATGGAGAAATTGATGTAATACATTGGGGTACGCAACCTAATCGGGCGGTTGTATTTTTGCATTTGTATCTTCATTTTTTATAAAAAATTATTTTATTACTTGGTTAATCGTAAATAAAGTGATCAAAATTTTACTACAGGCATATGCTTCCTTTTCTCTGCTTGGATTGAGTATTGGTATGGGAAGCGCCATTGTTTAAGCCTTGTGTATATAGGTCTAAGGCATTATAGTATTTGCAGCCTTTAAGCACACTAGCATTTTACCTTTAACCAAGTTTTTGTTCAATGGCAAAAGAAGTAATTTATATTGGAGGAGATTCCATATAGATCCCCCCCCCCCCCCCCACTTCTTTCGGTTTTTTTGGGGGTCACTATCCCTCCATGATGTTTTTGGTGGCTAATCAGGCCCTATATATATCCTAACCCAGATTGAAGGGTATAGCCAAGAACAGTTTCTTATTTAAACGCAGATAAGTATCACTCCATTTTAGTCTGTACCAAATGGCTGAAGTGTATTATCACTTCTATTTTCCTGAAAGTTAATACGAGATACACTACTCAGATCAAGTGTTTTTGTGTGCATGGTGTTGGGTTTTGGGCTTGGGTAGTTGATAGGGCATCATAGGGTCATGAGGGACAGCCGACGTGGAGTGGGGGCGCCATGTCGAATTTAGGGTGTCAACCTCCAGTTCCATTAGGAACCGATTAGGGTCAAAGTAGGACTTTGGTACCACTATCCGATATCCCTGGCATAATAAAGACCTTTACCTATCAATATCAATACCTAGCCTATTTTTTGGGGTACACATCAACATTCTGTGTAAATATTTTTATTACAGGCATCATAAACACCTTTGCAAAAAACTGGAGTGGCTGTAGCAGCACAGAACACGTTAACCCTATTGATCTAGTGGCGGTGGATGATGAGACGTAAAAATTACCCCAATTTAAAGGAGCGGGTCTCCTATACTTGGAATGCCGACACACTAAGTGTATGGGCTGACAAACATTTCCCCATGGGGGTAAATTTAAAAAAAGTTTATTTGCGGGCATCATAAACACCCTTGCAAAAATCTAGAGAGGCTGTAGCAGCACGGAAGACATTAACCCTGGTGATCTAGTGGCAGTGGATGATGAGACGTGGAGGGAGGCCTTATTAAAAAATAGGCCCAATTTAAAGGAGCGGGTCTCCTAGACTTGTAATACCCATACAATAAGTGCATAGGCTGAAAAATATTTTCCCCTGGGGGGGACACCTCAACCTACTGTGTAAATAATTGTTGTTACAAACATCCTAAACACCCTTGCAAAGCAATGTAGTGGCTGTTTCATCACGGAACATGGTCACCCTGGTGATGTAGGGGTGGTGAAGGAAGAGACATGGAGCATGGCCTGTGAAAAAGGTCTTCAGAGTTTAAAGGAGCAGGTCTCCTATACTTGTAAAGCCCATACACTAAGTGCATGGGCTGACAAACATTTTCCCATGGGGGTACATTTTAAAAATTTTTTTTATGGGGATCATAGACACCTTTGTCAAAAAATTGACTGGCTGTAGCAGCATAGAACACGTTCACCCTGGTGTTTTAGTGGTGGTGGATGATGAGGATAAGGAGAAGGAGTACACCAAATAGCCAAAATCAGGAAGCGTATACCCATGTGTGGGTGTGAAGAGGTGAATAGGAATACACCTCCCAAAAAGACACTGTATTGGAGGTTGAGTTTCACTATCATCTGGTGGTGTAAGGAAGTCTGGCCCAATCCAGCCCTTGTTCATTTTTATAAGAGTCGGCCTGTCTGCATTTTCCGTTGACAGGCGAATGCGCTTATCTGTGATAATTCCACCAGCGGCACTAAACCCCGCTCTGACAAAACGCTAGCAGCAGAGCAGGCCAGGATCTCCAAGGCGTAGAGAGCCAGTTCATGCCATGTGTCCAGCTTGGATACCCAATAGTTAAAAGGCACAGGGGAATCACAGAGGATGTTGGCACGGTCAGCAAGGTACTCCCTCAACATCTTAGAAAACATTCCATTAC
Source organism: Ranitomeya variabilis (assembly GCF_051348905.1). Classification (NCBI taxonomy): domain Eukaryota; kingdom Metazoa; phylum Chordata; class Amphibia; order Anura; family Dendrobatidae; genus Ranitomeya; species Ranitomeya variabilis. The sequence goes on from NC_135239.1 coordinate 153,819,365, forward strand.
TTGTTACATTAACCCACACCTCAGGGCCAGAGCGATGAGAGGGTCTGAGAAAACTGTCAAAGAACTTTGCCAGTGTTCCCCTGCCTCTGCTGGATTGGAGTTGAGTCTCTCTCACCTGTACTCCTTGGTTGTCCAACAAACTATTATGTCTACAGTCAGCGTTTTGAGACAGGAATTTTTTTTCTAATTCTGCAACAATGGCCCTCTGTTAATGCACCATTTTAGTACACATGTCTGCCTCTGGAAGATGAGATTGAAAGTTCTCCTTGTAGCGTGGGTCTAAAAGAGAAACTACCCAGTAATGACTGTCACCCAAAATTTTTATAATACGAGGGTCACGGGAAAGGCAGCGCAACATAAAATCAGCCATGCGTACCAGACTGGTAACAGGCAAGCCTTCCGTGTGCTCACAAACAGGACGACTGACCAAGGTATCCTCCTCTTCTTCCTCCCTGACATCAGGTCATCCACGCTGAACAGACGGTATGACAGATGCGCTTGTAGTACCGTCTACAGCGCATGAAAGTAGCTCCTATTTTTCCTCCTCCTCCTCTTCCTCAATGTCAAACAATCCATGTTGGGATGATATAAGGCTGGGCTGTGTGTAATCATCCTGTATGGTTCCTTGCTCCATGTCCTCCTGCTCCGACTGCAATGCATCTTCTTGCATTGTGAGCAGAGAGCTTTTAGGAATGCAGAGAAGCAGTGGTGATGCTAATTATTGCATCATCGCCGCTCACCATCTTGGTGGACTCCTAAAAGTTTTGGAGGATGTTACATATGTCTGTCATCCATGTCCACTCTTGAGGTCTTATGTGTGGAGTCTGAACTGAATAACGATGGCCTTGTTGATGCTGCTATTCAACAATTGCCCTCTTCTGCTCACAAATCCTTTCCAAAATCTGCAGTGTAGAGTTCCAACACGTGGGCATGTGGGTACATCACACACCAGTCGGTGAGCCAGAAGCTACAATCGCTGCTGAAGCACAGCAAGGGCGGCTGAAGTTGTAGCTGACTTTCTAAAATGGGCATACGGGCGGCGTACTTTCACAAGCAGATCCGGCAGTTCTGGGTAGCTTTTTAGAAACTGTTGAACAACGAGGTTAAGCACATGGGCCAAACATAGTACATGTGTCAGTTCGCCTCGCCTCAGAGCCGCCACTAGGTTCCTGCAATTGTCACGCACAACCATGCCTGGCTGGAGATTCAAGGGTGTCAGCCACAGATCTGCCTGCTCTTTCAGAGCTGTCCACAACTGTTCAGCATTGTGCGGTTTGTCACCTAAGCATATTACCTTCAGCACAACCTGTTGCCGCTTGGATTTGGCAGTGCTGCAGTGAATCCAGCTTGGGAGTGATGTGCTCATTTCAGAGATGGAGGCTGAAGAGGAGGAGGAGGTGCAGGAGCTGTAGACTGTTTAGGCAACCCTGATTGACATAGGGTACCCAATCCTTGTCGGCTGGAGTACGTGTTCCATCCCAAGGTCTGACTGGGTCCCGGATTCCACTATGTTAACCCAGTGTGCCATCAGCGAGCTGTACCATCCCTGGCCACAAGCACTTGTCCACATGTCTGTGGTTAGGTGAACTTTCCCACTAACTGCATTGTTAAGGGCACAGGTAATGTTGTGGGACACGTGCTTGTGTAATGCTGGGATGGCCCAGCAGGAGAAATAGTGGCAGCTGGGGACCGAGTACCTTGGGACGGCCGCTGCCATCAGGTTGCAGCAAGATTACATCTCCACGAGCCTAAAAGGCAACATTACCAGCGCAAGCAGATGAGAAATGTGTGAATTTAGCAGTGTGGCCTGTGGGGCGTTGGCTGCTTATTTCCACTTGCGTTCCAATGACTGGGATATGGACAACTGAAGGCTGCGCTGGGACAAGGATGTGGACTTGCCTGATGATGGTGCTATTTGAGTGTGGGTAACGGCAGGTGCAGGGCAGGAGTCATCTTCGCAAGCACCGTGGACAGGGGATTGGCTTGCATGCACAACAGTGGAAGAAGCAGTGGTGTCACCCGCAGACACTTCCTGGAGCCTGGGGTTGGGCCCACAAAGTCGGCTGCTTTGCTGCCATGTGCCTGATCATGCTGGTGGTGGTCCAACAGTTGGACTGGCAACTTCCGTCATGTTGGTGTTACGGGAAACGGTTGCCTGCCTTCTGTCTGCAGCCACCACACTGCTTCTCTCTGCCTGAAGGGGTGCTATGCCTCCCTGCCCCTGTGTGCTGCTGTCCTTGCTCTGCATGTCCTCCTGCCAGGTTGGGTCAGTTACTAGATCATCCACCACCTCATCTTCCACTTCCCCACCCTGGTCCTCCTCCTGATTTTCTGGCAATTGTGTCTCATCATAGTCCACCTCTTGTGACCGTGGCTGCTCAAAAATTTGGTCATCACTACATGGAATCTCATCTTGCCCCACTTCAAGTGGACCTGGCAAGAGGTCCGAATCTATAAATGGAAAAGGGAACAGCTCTTCAGAGTGTCCAAGTGTGGGATCAGTTGTCTCAGGGCACTCAGCATGGTGGATGGAAGAAGGATCAGGTGAGTAATAGGCTGTAGGTAATAGCAATTGGATATCTAAAACTTGACTTTTATTAAATCATGTTTAAAAATTCAAAAAAGATGCGACATATAAACACCAAAAGACAATATGGGACAGGGGACCCTAGTGAGGAAAGTGCCCTATGCCCTACACAGAAGGAAAAGACTCACAAATATACATATAATAAAATGACAGTACTGATTGTTCCCTAACTGGTATTATACCAAACCAGGGATGGTGCGAGTTTCCACTAATTGTATAGTGGGAAAATAACGCCTATTTTTCTTTATGACCCTTGGGAAAAGAATTACCAATTAATGAGCAAAGGGCACTGTATCCCAACCCAATCATCCATATAGGGCACAAAGTAAAGTGAACTGATACCTTCCTGTGAATATCAGTGCAGATTGGTGTCCAACCTTGCAATGCACTTGTACACAATATGCAAAACCAATCATACAAAGATTATTATGTTGAGTTCCAGCCCACAGTATTATATCAGTAGGCTTTTTAAAGGAATCATAAGGCCTGCATTTGTCACTATGCCGGTCTATTCAACTATGAAATTATATTCACTAAGGAATTATATCAGGAGGCTTATTCCACCATTCATATAAACATCCTTCTTATCAAACAGTAACTGTCAATAGCAGCATAGCAGTGAGGCTTCATCAAGCTTATACCAACATCCTAAAGAAACTGCAAACCAGCATTTTTTTTAAATAATGGAACATTATGGCCTTTTAGCAAAAGTTCCTGGGCATCCCTTTATAATGGGTTAACAAATACTGGACTTGGTATGTATATGTGTATAGCTTGTTTTAGCTGGACAAGCATCTTTAACCAGTATATATAATAATAATAATAATAATAATAATAACAGAAAAAACCCAAATTAATGGGTGGATCTCATCGGAGATTTGGAGAGATTCCCCTCTGTCTGGAGTCTCCCAGTGTGGTGAGCGGAATAGAAGCCCCAGCTATGGACAGCGTCTCCCGACGCGTTTCATCCTATGGAATCATCAGGGGAGTATAAAAACCTGCATTTGCCGCTATCGCCGGTCTCTCCCATTCTGTGCTGTTTTATAGATTCATACTTCTGGCGCGTCTAAGAGGCTCCGCCCCTGGCGTGTGACGCGTCCTTAGTTCAAGGATCTACTTCCGGTATATTCGGAGCACTCGTACCTATGATGAGACGCAAGTATCCCAGAGAGGTGGAACCCAAGCGTTCACCTCTAGGAAGACTGACACTCAAAGTGCGCAATAGTTTAACTGTCTCCTTACCGAAATAATTGGATGCATATGGTGCGCCGATGGGCAAAACAGCGCTCCAATAATCCAAATAGTGCAGCGCATGTATTATAGAGATGTCCGAACCTATACTAGCAGACATTTCTACATGGGCTGAACATTTCATAAAGAACGAATTTTTTAATATACTGCGCTCTTTATGTGCACCATGTGGCATGATACAGTTTTATCTCGAACACAAAAACCCTTAACACTGACTGAAGTTCTCATTGGCTTGGGGTTGCCGATATATGGGCAAAGGGGGACCAGGTATCAGGAGCGGTGGACAAAGGATTTAATTTGGACGAGAAAAAAGGGTCATAAAGAAAAATAGGCTTTATTTTCCCACTATACAATTAGTGGAAACTCGCACCATGCCTGGTTTGGTATAATACCAGTCAGGGAACAATCAGTACTGTCATTTTATTATATGTATATTTGTGAGTCTTTTCCTTCTGTGTAGGGCATAGGGCACTTTCCTCACTAGGGTCCCCTGTCCCATATTGTCTTTTGGTGTTTATATGTCGCATCTTTTTTGAATTTTTAAACATGATTTAATAAAAGTCAAGTTTTAGATATCCAATTGCTATTACCTACTTTGAGTTACTCATTGGATTACGCACCGTGCTTATATATATGAGTAATAGGCGGTCCAGATTCATGGCTAATCATCTTGACCGTGTGGAAGACAGGGTGCTGGTGCTGGTGGCCAAGTAACTGGAAGTATTATCCGCTATCCAACCAATAATCTTTTCACACTGCTCTGGCTTCAATAGTGCTGTCTTGCTGCGGTCCCCTAGAACTTCGGACACTAAGGTCCAGCGAGAAGATGTGGGTGTTTTTGGTGGCCCAATTTCAGTTTTCCCACGGCCTCGGCATGCACCATCACCATCACGTCCACTACCCCGTCCCTTGCCATGCACCTTGTCCATTGTAAATGGACTAGAATATTTTACGCTTTCTCTACAAATGGCTGAATTGGGAGCGAACTTGTATGTGATACATGTGAGGGAAAACCACACTTTAAACTATCTGGACTGTAGTTAAAAATGTTTCTTTGGTTATTAAATTGGTGTCAATAAGTAGGGAAACAGCAAAAACACTAGAATATCTAGGCCTAAAATGGTCAAATTTTTAGCACAGATATATGAGGCCTGTCCCGGAGAAACCACACGGACAAATATGTGGCCTATATTTTTTATTTTTTTATGCAAAATAGTAATGTATATAACCAGAGTAACAGACAGGAAAAACACTAGAATACCAGCTTAAAATGCCCAAACTTGGAGCACACAGATATGAGGCGTGTCAAGGAGATACCACACTGCCAAATATGTGGCCTGTATTTTTTATTTTTTAATGCAAAATAGTGCTGTATATAACTAGAGTAACAGACAGGAAAAAGAATGGAATACCGGCCTAAAATGCCCAAACTTGGAGCACACAGTTATATGAGGCCTGTCACGGAGATACCATACTGCCAAATATGAGGCCTGTATTTTGGGGAGGTCTGGTAAATAGTGCTGTATATAACTAGAGCAACAGACAGGAAAAAGAAAGGAATACTGGCCTAAAATGCCCAAACTTGGAGCACACAGATATATGAGGGCTGTCATGGAGATACCACACTGCCAAGTATGTGGCATGTATTTTTTTTTTGAGGTCCGCTAAATAGTGCTGTATATAACTAAACTAACCCAAACAATAGATACATAGTATCAAAACACACCACTCGAAGAGGAAGAGTAAAAAAGTAACACATTTTATTAAAGTGCAATTATTACAAAATTCATAACAAAATACAAAATAAGAGGAAAGGATTTTTACCCAAGTATGATGCACAAAAATAGGATAGAGGCGGTGAATGACTCAGGCTCTGGGGTTATGTTAGCATATAGAGCCATCAGCGTGGTAACATGCATAGCAAGATAGCCATATCTCTAAAGTGCAGAGTGCAAATGCATGAAGAGTTAATACAGCAGCCAACACATACCCATGTAGTATGCCTGTCCTCGATCACGGAAAGCCCCGACGCACGTTTCGCGTACCGCTTTATCAAGGGGGAGAAAAATTGTGCGTGTTGTGTCCCAGAAAGATCCCGGTTTTTAAGGCATCCATATTAACATAGCAACCAATAATGCATCGCGCATGGCACCGCCGCCTCCGGGTCCCAGTTACATCCGTTTCCGGCACTCATTATCGGCATACGGGGAGGAAATCCTCCATGACGTCATATCCGCACAGCCGATAAAGCAGAGGCCTTCAACAAAATGGTGGATCCCGAGCGCAGTGCGCACGTGCGTCGCCATCTTGCCAGAGCCGAAATTTTAGTATAGGGAAAAGGTAATCATTTCCAAAACAGGGCCCATTTAAATGACATGCGCCGCCAGAAACCACAGCAGTGAACAATGCGGAGCACAAAAAAAGAAGGAGAGGAGAAAAAGATAAAAGGTACCACCACCAGGTCACAAACAGAATCTATTGGCAGCCAGTTAATAACATATACATATAACGTATATTGGGCCATATTATCACATTAGATCATGTATAAAAAGAGAAACATAGAGAAAAGACACAAAAGCAATATAATATACAATAGACAAAAAATCATATAACTTATTATCCAAAGAGTCCCTTCCATACATTCTCCTTATCTCCAAGTCAGACCAATAGAGAGTTCCAAGTTGATACTCGCAGAAGGCTGTAATAGTATCCCTTACGTGTTCCACTAGAGATGCCGAAAAGAATATAATAAGGTGCCCAATCAATGTAAAGAAAAAAAATGCCTTAGACCGGAGCATTTTTGAAGATGACTTTTCCATAGTTATTACTAGAGTAAAAAAAATAATGAAAAAAGAAGAACATAAACACATAAATAAAGACACAACAAAAATTAAAAACATGCAGAAGACTGTAAAAACGGAGCAAAGCTCAATTTTTCATTAAGTCCCACAGGGGACATAGTGCCAAGTTCCACAATCCACCTGGTTTCGGATTGTGCTAATAGCTGCTTCAACTAAAGTAACAGACAGAAAAAAACACTGGAATTCCGGCCTAAAATGCCCAACCTTGGAGCACACAGATATATGAGGCCTGTCACAGAGATACCATACTGCCAAATATGAGGCCTGTATTTTTTGGGGGGTCTGCAAAATAGTGCTGTATATAACTAGAGTAACAGACAGCAAAAAAATGGAATTTAGGCCTAAAATGCCCACATTTTTAGCACACAGTTGTATGAGGCGTGTCACAGATATACCACACTGTAAAATATGTGGTCTGTATGTTTTTTGTTTTTTTTTGGGGGGGGGGGTTCAGCAAAATGGTGTGAAGAAATTGTGTACGACACGCAAAAAAAATCTACTCTACCGTACCACAAAAAAATGAAAGATTTTTCTGCGTACTCATAAGTGACTTTTGGGACCCCTTTAAAATTGCTGGATTTTCACGCTGTGCTAGGAAAAGGATCTGGCGGTATTGTGCAGTGTCAAAAAAGTAAATGGAGAAAAAAATGGCTCTGGATTGCTTTGCAATAAAATAATCTCTATTAACCTGGCAAAAAAAAAATTCCTAGCCAATTATACCTGGGGCTAGGTATATACGGTCAAAATATCCTATAGGTAGCAGCAGCAGACCGTAATGGAATGGACCCTCTTGATGTATGCAATGATATCTATATACACACATACAATGCCTGCAGGCCTTGCACTGATATGTATAGAGGACGTACAATCCCCTGCCTACCTAACACTGCAGTCTATATACTCCGGAATTAGTCCTTAGAAGGACTGTTGGTTTAGCTGGATTTGAGTAGTTTAGGATGGTAGACCCCACACAAACTAAGAAATCCCCAAATCTGACCCTATCTCAGCAGCAGCTCTCCCTATACTGTCTGATTCCGGAGCTGAATGTGCCGAGCAGGGTGGCGTCCGGTCTCTTATACCCCTGATGATGCTGTGCGGCCAGCCAATCACTGCAAGACCACAACAAAGATGGCTACGGCGTTACAGTGCCTGGCAGACACTCCCTACATGTTGATTGGGACTCTAAAGATCACCAAAAATGCAAGCTGGAGACCCGAGTTCCCACTGAGTAATCCCGGAAATGCTCGGTGCTCACCGAGTACACAGAGTGCAGTGATACTCGGACGAGTAACAAGTAGTGGCGAGCATGTTCGCTCATCACTACATATAATCTGTACATGACTTCCAGCTCAGTGCTTTATTTCTGTAGCTATGGCAGCCTTTAGTCCTCTTATGTTACATGGTGTCCTGCCTGATATATCCATCGTGTTTCTGTATATTGTCCCCCTCATATGTTTGCAGGATCGGTGTATACCCACCAAGTGCTTGTTTTATATTACCTAAGATAGTGAATAGCACAGGCCTGAGTGGATCACCTGGAGCCTTACTACATATGTTTTATCATATATAAAATAAATATTTGGGGAATAACTCAGCACATGTTGGGGCAGTGAGTGGGCACTAATAACTCAGCGCATGGCGGGGCAGTGACTGGGCACTCATAGTGTGATGCTGCACCTTGTTCTGGAGGACACATCATGGGCCCATATTTCAGCTGTCTCTCGTCAATTGTATGTAGGTAGCGTGACTGACTGGGTTATAGACCTTGCAGTTTTCGGCATATACACCTATGGCTGCAGGCAGCTTATACTAGACCTAAATATTATATTTCTTTCTATTTATGTGCAGCTGGTGATTTGAGAGCCATGTCAGTCTGTAACGGCTGTAGAAGAGCAGGCAGCTTCTCATTTATTGTTGCAGCATATAACACAGCATTACTCATCACTAACTAGATCTGACCTTATGATGCAATATTTTCCAGCATCAACCCGTTGTATCCCTTGGTTGTAAACTGTAACTTATATGTATATACATGGTGTTTCATCCTCACTTATCCCACATATTATACATTTGAGGAACTGAATTTAAAAAAAAGTTTTATGAGGGTAAAGAGTTCTCAAAATTAGTGTCTAGTAAAAGATACCTATGTTTTCAATTAAACTTCACAATAAGCTGTCATGCGGATACACTGTTGCTGGTCATTATATGTATCTATATAATACATTTAAAAAACCAGTTACCGTATTTTCCAGCGTATAAGACGACTTTTTAACCCCTGAAAATCATCTCACAAGTCGGGGGTCATCTTATACGCTGGGTGCGGAGTGTGCAGGGGGCGATCCTGGATGGTTCCCAGGGTCTGGAGGAGAGGAGACTCTCCTTCAGGTCCTGGGATCCATATTCATGTAAAAAATAAAGAATAAAAATAAATAATATGGGATATACTTACCCTCTGACAGCCCCCGGCTCTCAGCGGTGCAAGCAGCGGCCTCCGTTCCTAAGGACGCATTGAGCGAAGACCTTCGATGACGTTACACGACCGCGACGTCATCAAAGGTCCTTCACTTAATGTATCCTTAGGAACGGAGGCCGCTGCTTGCACTGCTGAGAGCCGGGGGCCGTCGGAGGGTAAGTATATAAAATATTTTTTATTTTTATTCTTTTTTTTACATGAATATCGATCCCAGGGCCTGAAGGAGAGTCTCCTCTCCTCCAGACCCTGGGAACCATCCGGACCGCACACGCTGTATAAGATGACTGGGAATATAAGATGACCCCATCTTATACAGCAAGTATATCCCAAACTCCATATTTTATATTGAAAGGTTGGGGGTAGTCTTATACGCCCAGTCGTCTTATACACCAGAAAATATGGTATTTGTTTTTCCTTTTTAATAGGTCCTTGAAATTACTTATAATTTGGTCAGTAGGGGTAACTATCTCAGGTATGGACTCCTGGTGTGAAGGGGTAACCATCTTAGGTACACCCCCCTGGTTTGGAGGGGTGTCCATCAAAGTATGACCCCCTGGTAAGGAGGGGTAACCATCTCGGGTATGGCCTCCTGGTATGGAGAGGTGACCATCATGGTATGGCTCCTTGGTCTCCAGAAACATTTATATCTTATAAGACCGGCTGAGGCTCTAACTGTGCGCGCTATAAGAGAAATTAAGGCAGTGCAGTGAATATTAATTTCTTTTTAGCAGAGAGCACAGTTACAGCCGCAGCCGCTGGCTCCTGCCTCTGTGACCCGCTGCTCTGCCTATCCCCCTCCCTCGCCAACAAAAAAGTGTGCTGAAAAACTTGGCTTATACATGAGTATATAAGGTATATCAAGGGCAATTAGACCTGTTTTATATTGCCTTAAATTGGTGGGTATACCTTTAATAGAGTCATTTATTCTGATTGCTACTATCTTTGGTTCCATAATTAATGAAAATAAGATAGGGCACAATAGACACCCCTGTCTTGTTCCATTAGAAATATTGAATACTTTAGAGGGAAAATTGTTCACTAAGCCACTGGCTGATGGATTAGTTGCTGACATATAATTCCAATTTAGCCTATCAAAGCCTTTCTCTGCATCCAGGGAGATAACAAAAGCTGGGGTTCTTTATTTTTCTATATATGATATTATGTTGATAGTGCTAGTGGCATCTGTTCATTGCCTTCCTTTTACAAAACCAACTTGATCTCTGTGGATGCAGTTAGGAAGAAATTCTGCTATTTTTTTGATAATTTTTTTATTTTAATGTCTGTATTTAACAAAGATATATTGGTCTATAATTTGAGACCATGGTGGGATCATTAATTGTTTTTGGATTATTGATATTGTGGTTTAAAGATTCTCTGGTAAGAAGTCACTATATAAGATGAGCAAACTTGTCCGGAAAACGTTCGTCAGTCTCAAATTTGGCAAAAACCTTTCACATACTGATTCGTGTTTGGATTCCCAAGCTGTTCTCCTAAAGATTGGAAAAGGTTGGACAAAGTTCGGTAAATGACCTAATTCACTAAGGGTTCTTTCAGACCTCAGTGTTTCCTGTGGCAGTATGGGCCGCAAAATGTCCCTGTGTAATCAGTGTGACACATCAGCTGTACTATTCCCGCTGCTCCCCTGCGCTGGGTGATGAAATGAAGACAGCTCACATCAATGTCCCCTGATCATGCTGCAGTCAGCGCTAGCATGGGACAATGTTCAGAATTGTATTCAACTGTTATCAGCGAGAGCAGGTGGCTGCTGATGGGAGTATTCATCAGCCGCAGCCTGCGTTATAAGTAAATACATTTTAAGAAATTACTTGGGGTTCCCCTGTATTTTTGAAAAACAATAAGTCAAAACTGATAGCTGTGGGCTGCAACCCTCAGCTGTCAGCTTCAGCAAAGTTGGTTATCAAGACAAGAGGGGTCCATTATTTTTTAATTATTTAAATAAATAATTTTAAGAAATGTTGTGGGGTCCCTCCCATTTCTGACAACCAGCCAAGCTAAAGCAGACAGATGGGGGCCATTGATATTGCCCCCCAGCCTAAAAATAGCAGCCCGCAGTCGCCCCAGAAAAGAAGCATTTATTAGATTGTACCAATTCTGTTGCTTTGCCCGTCTTTACCCACTTGCCCTGTGGAGATGGCAAGTGGGGTTTATATTTGTAGGGTTGATGTCACTTTTGTATTGTCCGGTGACATCAAGCCCATGGCTTAATAATAGAAAGGTATCTATAGTTGTATTGTAAATAAACACACCCAGAATAAAGTCCTTTAATTGAAAGAATGACACAGACTCCTTTAATGAATCTAAATTAAACCATACTCATGTCATTGCCTATGCCACTGAAGCCATTGTCTCCTGTAATATAACAAAAATAAAAAACAACCTTATCTCTCATCTGTCCATTGTTCTGTCCCATGCCATAATCCATGTCTGGAGATAAACAGTTTTCAACCTGGACAGTGCCAAGATGCGACCATCCAGGCTGAGAACCACTGAGGATTGAGATGCTGCAAGCGCAGCATCCGTGAATAGTGGTGACGTCATTGAGGTTTTCACCAGTTATCTGGCCCCTGAACTGCGGTGATCTCACCAGGTGAGTAGTTCTCTTGGTGGGCAACTTTGTGTAACATTTGATAAGACCCTATTTGCGCTTTTGTGTCTTCCTCTTTTCTCTGACTGCGGTGACCTCAGTGAGATCTGCGCTGCACCATCAGATTTTTTCTCACTGTGTTAGCGGTGATCTCACCCAATTTGTATGGGATAGATTTGAATCTGAGAATACTGTTTACTTCTAAAAACTATTTCCTCCAGCTCAGTGCCTCTCTAGAAAGGTCTGTAGAAACTTTTATGTCCTGAAATGCTGTTGGCAATTTTGGAATTTCTTCTCATGTCCATCAAAATTTTGTTTAGTTTGGTAAAAGTAGAACCTATCGATAACCTCTCTGGGTGTTTCTCTTGAGAGAAATTTTGTTTTTTGCAGTATATGCGCTCTGTCTGGTAGATCTAGTAGACTTGTAGATGTAAGACTTTGTGGACCATGTCCTTAATAGTGATGAGCGAATATACTCGTTGCTCGGGTTTTCCCGAGCACGCTTGGGTGGTCTCCAAGTATTTGTGACTGCTCGGAGATATCGTTTTCTTCGCCTCAGCTGCATGATTTATGGCTACTAGCCAGCTTGATTACATGTGGGGATTCCCTAGCAACCAGGCAACCCCCACATGTACTCAGGCTGGCTAGCAGCCATAAATCAGGCAGCTGTGTCAACAAAAACTAAATCTCCGAGCACTCACAAATACTCGGAGACCACCTGAGCATGCTCGTGAAAACCCGAGCAACGAGAATATTCGCCTATCACTAGTCCTTAATAGAAGTTGCTAAATTAATTTGTGCCATGTTTTCTGGAATACCACTAAATTTGACATTGTTACAGTGGTTTTGATCTTCTATGACTGACAGTTTTAGTTACATCTGCTTTAATGCATGTTTTAACAATATATGGTCTTTTTCAAGCTAATGGTGTTTAACTGTCATTCCGGCTACCTTTTTTTTTTCATTTTCTAGTACCTTGATTTTTATAGAATCCGTAGAGTATCTATTTTTTTTTTAAATATTGTTTTCAATTTGTATAACCTTGTCCATAAATTGTTTCATAAGTTGTTCTATCAATGTAGATTCAGGTGTATGAGTATTTGAAGTTGGGGGGTATTTGATCTTTGAGAAAACGGTGGATATTACTGGTCTAGTTTAGGGCATCGTTTATCAGGAGAATTGTCTGATTCTTCACTAGGGTCAGATTTATAATTGGAACATCTACAGCTCTGGCAAAAATTAAGATACCACTGCAAAATGTTCAGTTTGTCTAATTTTTCTCTTTATATGTATATTTCTGAGTAAAATGTAAATAGTTATTTTAGTCTACAAACTTCTGATAACATGTCTCCGAGTTTCAAAGCCATAAATGTTGTTTTTTTTTTCTGAAAAGGAGAAATTGTCAAAATTAAAAAAAAGTGCTTTCAGACCTCAAATAATGCAAAGAAAACAAGTTCATAATAATTTAGAAACAACAATATCAATGTTTTAACATAGGAAGAGTTCAGAAATCAGTATTTTGTGGAATAACCATGATTATTTAATCACAGATTTCATGCGTCTTGGCATGCTTGCCAAAAGTCTTTCACCCTGCTTCTGGCGCAAACATTTAAGCAGTTCCTCTTTGTTTGATGGCTTGTGACTATCCATCATCCTCTTGATTACATTCTAGAGGTTTTCAATGGGGTTCAGGTCTGGAGATTGGACTGCCCATGACAGGGTTTTGATGTGGTGGTCTCTTAATTTTTGCCAGAGCTGTATATTCAGAATGGAACTTGACACTCACCTTCTTTTGTGTATTAGCCACAGGGCCGGACTGGCCATCGGGCACTTCTGGCAAATGCCAGAAGGGCCGGTGCCAGTAGTGGGCCGCTCGATCCGCCTCCCCCCGCTGCCGACGACTCACCCCCCCACCGTCGCATTCAACTACGCCGGTACAGTTGAATGCAATGATGGAGCAGAGAGTGCCTAGAGACGCTCCCTCTCCCATCATTCCCCGCTCTGCCTCTGACACTGGGGGTGTGCGATGAGGACATATCATCACGCACCTGCTGTGTCCCAGGCAGACTGCAGCCGCTGAGACAGGAGCAGGAAGCAACGTGGGGCACCAGGAGAGGTGAAGAGTAGTGTTGAGCATTCCGATACCGCAAGTATCGGGTATCGGCCGATACTTGCGGTATCGGAATTCCGATACCGGGATTCCGATACTTGCCGCGTATCGGATACCGGAATCGGAAGTTCCAAGATTCAAAATGCAGAAATTCAGCCAATGAGAATGATTCCAAGTGTGGGCACATCCTGTTTAGCATGGAGGGCATGAAACTACTGGCAAGGCTGTGATTGGCTGCTGAAATGATGTCATGATGCAGTTTAAAAGTCGCTGGCGCCATTTTGCGATCACTCTGCTGTGAATTCAGTTAGTGACAGGACGCTGTTTGCTGACTGAGGGACAGTTTAGAGATAGCGATTTGCTTCTTTGTGCTTTCCAAAGGCTAATTTAGCAACCGCTGTGTTCACCTACTATTCACCTTGCTTTTGCCTTGTAGCGCTGTTTTCACAGCGATCTGCAAGGTCTGTGTGTGTGTGTGTGTGAGTGCAGCCCACTCTCTAGTCTGAGTGCAGCCACATAGGCCATCCATAGCTGGTTGTATTCAGTTCAGGGAGGGTGGTTCATTGCCTCATTTTTTTTTTTATTTTTTTTTTCAAGTAGTGTAGTCTGCTGCTAATTTATTAAAAAAAATCCTATTAGTGTCTTTCCACCCGTCTCCAGCTAATTTGTGGAAAAACACTACATAGGATAACGTAGAGGAGGGTTTTTGGGCCTTGCAGCGCCGTTTACGGCTGTCTGCACGGTCTCCGTGTGACTGCAGCTCGCCCTGTAGTCTGTGAGCAGCCATAGCCTGGTTGTCTCCAGCTCAGGGTTGTTCACTGCGTCATACCGCCAAATCAATTTTCATTTTGTTTTAAGTAGTGCAGGCTGCTGCACATTTTTTCCAAAAATTCCTATTAGTGTCTTTCCACCCGTCTCCAGCTAACTTGTGGAAAAACACTATATAGGATAACGTAGAGGAGGGTTTTTGGGCCTTGCAGCGCCGTTTACGGCTGTCTGCACGGTCTCCGTGTGACTGCAGCTCGCCCTGTAGTCTGTGAGCAGCCATAGCCTGGTTGTCTCCAGCTCAGGGTTGTTCACTGCGTCATACCGCCAAATCAATTTTCATTTAGTTTAAAGTAGTGCAGGCTGCTGCACATTTTTTCCAAAAATTCCTATTAGTGTCTTTCCACCCGTCTCCAGCTGATTTGTGGAAAAACACTACATAGGATAACGTAGAGGAGGGTTTTTGGGCCTTGCAGCGCCGTTTACGGCTGTCTGCACGGTCTCCGTGTGACTGCAGCTCGCCCTGTAGTCTGTGAGCAGCCATAGCCTGGTTGTCTCCAGCTCAGGGTTGTTCACTGCGTCATACCGCCAAATCAATTTTCATTTTGTTTTAAGTAGTGCAGGCTGCTGCACATTTTTTCCAAAAATTCCTATTAGTGTCTTTCCACCCGTCTCCAGCTAACTTGTGGAAAAACACTATATAGGATAACGTAGAGGAGGGTTTTTGGGCCTTGCAGCGCCGTTTACGGCTGTCTGCACGGTCTCCGTGTGACTGCAGCTCTATCCGTTGTCAGTTCAGCCCCCAAAAAATAAATAAATAATAAAGTTCACCAAACACACCAGTTACACCACTTTACATTTGTGTAGGCCACATTAGCTCATATTAAAGTCTAGTCCACACTTTAGAAAATTAGTGTTTCTTATACCTGTTAGGAGGAGTTGCTCAGGAATAAGCACACAAAGCCGTTAGTACTTTTCTGCTTATCTTTATCAGTCAACCAAGATGAAGAAGGCAGTGAGTAAGGCACGTGGGCGTGGGCGTGGGCGCGGAGCAGGGAGGGGACGTGGGGATTCTGTGCCTGCTGCGGGCACCGGTGACTCATCAGCACCCACTTTCACCAGGCAACAGTCATTCATGCGCAGCTTTGTGTCAGAGCGCCGTACACCGCTGCTGCGTGAAGACCAAATTGAAGCCGTTGTCGGATGGATGGCAGCTAATGCATCAACTTCAATTAGTGCCACATCCTCTCAGACACAGAGCACTGGAGAGCAGCCATCTGTCTCTTCACCACCTGCCAAATTGCCCAGGCAGACAGAGAGCCCAGGACAGGAGCTGTCTCTACTTCTGTTCTCTGAATCTCTTGGCTTGGAAACAGGGGGCCAGCCAAGCAGCATTGGAGAAATGGAAGAAGAGGCAGGGTGCAGTGATGCCCAACAGCTTTTTCTCTCTTCCTCTGAAGAGGCGGGTGGGCCAGTGCCTCCGGTCACCACATCGCAGGCCGCATCAGCTGATGATGACACTCAGGTGCCACTTACTGGTGCGTGCTCTGCTGCTGAGACTACCCAGGAGGAGCAGTTGGGGGCAGAGGGTAGTGTAGATGATGAGGTCCTTGACCCATCTTGGCGTGAGGGACAGGAAGGTGGTGGGAGCAGCTCTGAGGAAGAGATTCCCCGTACGGCCCAAAGAGGGAGAGGGAGGGGGAAGACTGCGGATCCTGCAGCCTCCGCTTTGGCACCCGTTAGGAGCATGTCTCTTCCAAAAGCCAAAAAGGGCGCTCCCAAGACTTGCAGTGCCTGGTCCTTTTTTGACACAGTTGCAGATGACATTTGCTATGTCAGATGCAAGGTGTGTCATCAAAAAGTCAAAAGAGGTCGAAATGTCAGCAACCTCAATACCTCCAACATGTGGAAACATGTGCACAACAGGCACCCGGCGGAGTTAGAAAAACACACTGAAGAGCTAGGCCAACCAACAGCGGCAGCTACCACCTCTTCAGCTCGTGTTGCCTCTTCCTCTAGCTCACACGCAGCTGGTTCGGCTTCCTCCCAGGATCGCCGTGGAAGAACCTCTGGCCCTGTTGTCCAGAGACCCGCTGTAATTCCACCCGCAGCACCACTTTCCCAGTCATCCACACACTCCCAGCCCAGTCTACAGCCATCGGTAGTACAGGCATGGGAGAAAAGGCGGCCTTTCTCGTCAAACCACCCACGAGCACAGGCTCTGACTGCAGGCATTGCCAAACTTCTGTCACTGGAAATGCTGTCATTCAGGCTGGTGGAGACTGACAGCTTCCGTGACTTGATGTCATTGGCAGTCCCACAGTACAATATGCCTAGCCGCTTTTACTTCAGCAGGCAAGCCGTCCCTGCCCTGCACAAGCATGTGGAGGGACACATAAAACACGCGCTACTGAACGCCGTCAGTAGCAAGGTCCACCTCACCACCGATGCGTGGACCAGTCAACATGGACAGGGGCGATACCTTTCCCTCACTGCCCATTGGGTTAATGTCGTTGAGCCGGGTACAGACCGTGCGAGTGGCGCAGGACGTGTCCTGCCCACTCCAAGGATTGCAGGAATCCATTCTGTACGCATTGACTCCTCCTCTTACACCAGTTCCTCAGAATCATCGCTGCAGGAGCCGTCACAGTCCACCTCCACATGGACCCGTGATGAACGTGTACCTGTTACGACCGACATGAGCACAGCCGTGGCCAAACGTCAACAGGCCGTCTTGAAATTAATTTTTTTGGGGAATCGTAGCCACACAGCGCAGGAGCTCTGGAATGCCATCAAGCAGGAGAGCGATGTGTGGTTTGTGCCAGCGAATCTCCAGCCAGGCATGGTAGTGTGTGATAATGGCCGAAATCTGGTGGCAGCTCAGGGCCTCGGCAACCTCACTCACATCCCATGTCTGGCACATGTGCT
The DNA here is from genome assembly GCF_051348905.1 of Ranitomeya variabilis. Lineage (NCBI taxonomy): Eukaryota > Metazoa > Chordata > Amphibia > Anura > Dendrobatidae > Ranitomeya > Ranitomeya variabilis. The sequence continues at coordinate 153,836,945 of NC_135239.1, forward strand.
CAATTTGGTCGTGCAGAGCTTTTTGAGGGACTATCCGGATCTTGATGCACTGCTGCACAAGGTCCGCCTAGAGTGTGCTCACTTGCGGCGTTCCAGCACGGCAAAAGCGCGCATTGCGGCTCTGCAGCGCCGACACCGCCTGCCGGAACATCGCATCATATGTGACCTACCTACCAGGTGGAATTCCACGTTACATATGTTGGAGCGGTTGTGTGAGCAGCAGCAAGCTGTAATGGAGTACCAGCTGCTTCAGGCGCAAAGAAGTCGCACTCAGCGCCGTACAGACTTCACAACCACAGAGTGGGCCACTATGAATGACGTCTGCCAGGTTTTGCGTCCCTTTGATTATTCCACGCGGATGGCGAGTGCAGATGATGCACTAGTCAGCATGACTGTCCCCCTTATCTGCCTGCTTGAAAAATCACTGCAAGCGCTAAGGGATGATGTTGTGGAAGAGGTGGAGGATGAGGATTCACCATTTCCATCATCTTCTGGACAGTCAGCGCCACGTGGTTCCTCACAAACGCGTAGGCAGGGGACAGTTTGTGAGGAGGATGAGGAGGAGTCAATGGAGGAGGAAGACATCCGTCCAGAGGAGGGAGTTACCGAATTGTCCAGTACTCAGTGTGTACAGCGAGGGTGGGGTGATGACGAGCGGGCAGATATCACGCCTCCAGCAGGGGACAGCGTTTCTTGGGCAGTTGGCAGTCTGCAGCACATGGTGGATTACATGCTGCAGTGCCTGAGAAACGACCGCCGCATCGCCCACATTCTCAACATGTCTGATTATTGGGTGTTCACCCTCCTCGATCCTCGCTACCGGGACAACGTAGAAAGCCTCATCACACCGTTGAACCGGGAGCGAAAAATGCGGGAGTACCAAGACACACTGGTCAATTCCATCATCTTCTCCATTCCAACTGAGAGAAGTGCTGCTAGTGCATTCCAAAGCAGCTCAGTGCGTCCAGGCAGTGGTGGAGGCTCTGCACAAAGAGGGAGCAGAAGCAGTGCCTCTGCCCAAGGCAAGACCAGTATGGCCCAACTGTGGCACAGTTTTCTGTGCCCCCCACAAAAGTCTACACCATCACAGACGGCTCCAGTCAGCAGGAGGCAACGGTTCCGTCAGATGGTGACAGACTACATGTCTTGCCCTCTTGCTGTACTCCCAGACGGCTCTTCCCCTTTCAAGTTTTGGGTCTCAAAGCTGGATACATGGCCAGAGCTAAGCCAGTATGCATTGGAGGTGCTGTCTTGCCCTGCGGCCAGTGTATTATCGGAACGTGTCTTTAGTGCTGCAGGTGGTGTACTAACTGACCGTCGCATGCGACTATCCTCCGATAACGTTGACCGGCTTACTTTCCTGAAAATGAACAAGGCCTGGATCTCGCAGGAATTTGCCACTCCTCCTCCTGATTAAATAATTAGGTCACTGTATACGTTATCCAGGTCTCCTGTTGTGTTCATCTTTCTACCACCCGAACTTAAATTCCTGGGCTCCAACACCGCCAGTTGAGGCTCAGAAGTGCCGTCTGCACAGTCAAAACATACGACCCAGTGTTATTGGGTTTCAGTAACGTCAGCTGATCCCCAGCTGTGTAGCCGGCAATGTGTCATGCGACCGCCACGCTGACACAACAACTGAAATGTAAGGGAATCTGTCCCCCCCCCCCAAGGCGTTTGTTACTGAAAGAGCCTCCTTGTGCAGCAGTAATGCTGCACAAGGAAAAGGTAGCTATTTTGGTTTAGCTCCTTGCACACGCAGAACTTAACACTTATAAAATGTGTCCACTGATACCGTAAAACCGTCCCGGAGGAGGGACTTTCCTTCGTAATATGACGCAGCACAGCCGTCATTCCTCCCCCCCCGGCGCCGCGCCCCGGCTCCTCAGCGTTGTTTGATTCCGTCCCGGAGCCTGCGCTGTTATGTTATCCCGTGGCCAGGCACACTTAGCGCTGCCCGTCTTCTGGCATCATTTGGTGTCAGGATGGCTGCGCCTGTGCGGCCGCGCTGGCCGAGGGCCCGCCTCGCAGTGTCTTCTGATTTAATCCCACTGGGGGCCTGGGATCCATGGACATGCGCAGTGCATATCTGAACCTCCACCTCTCACTCATCTCCCTACGGCTTCTTCAGACTGTTCGGTGTCAGCTGGTCCCTAATAGCATGCCACGGCCGTGACACCGCACAGTCTTAAGAAGCCGTAGGGAGGGGAGTAAGAGGCGAGGATATGCACTGCGCATGGCCATGGATCCCAGGCCCCCAGTGGGATAAAATCAGAAGACACTGCGAGGCGGGCTCTCGGCCAGCGCGGCCGCACAGGCGCAGCCAGCCTGACACCAAATGATGTCAGAAGATGGGCAGCGCTAAGTGTGCCTGGCCAAGGGATAACATAACAGCGCAGGCTCCGGGACGGAATCAAACTACGCTGAGGAGCCGGGGCGCGGCGCCCGGGGGGGAGGAATGACGGCTGTGCTGCGTCATATTACGAAGGAAAGTCCCACCTCCGGGATGGTTTCACGGTTTCAGGGGACACATTTTATAAGTGTTTAGTTCTGTGTTTGCAAGGAGCATGATGAAAAGAGCCACCTTTTCCTTTTGCATCTTTTGTGCTGCACAAGCTGGCTCTTTCAGCTACAAACGCCTTGGGGGGGGGGTTAAAGGTTCCCTTTTGACTTTCTCAGGCTTCGGCCTACATTGTGTTCCTCTGCTTTTCCACCTGTCCCTGGGCTCCAACACCGCTAGTTGCCGTCCAGAAGTGCTGTCCGCACAGTCCCAACAGTCCCTCCTCTGTTATTGGGGTTCAGTAACGTCAGCTGTTCCCCTGCTGTGTGTGTGGCAATCCCTCCTACCTCCTCCACCTCCTCCTCCTCCACCTGTCCCTGGGCTCCAACACTGCTAGTTGTTGCCTGGTAGTGCTGTACGCACAGTCAACAGTCCCTCCTCTGTTATTGGGGTTCAGTAACGTCAGCTGTTCCCCTGCTGTGTGTGTGGCAATCCCTCCTACCTCCTCCACCTCCTCCTCCTCCACCTGTCCCTGGGCTCCAACACCGCTAGTTGTTGCCTGGTAGTGCTGTACGCACAGTCCCAACAGTCCCTCCTCTGTTATTGGGGTTCAGTAACGTCAGCTGTTCCCCTGCTGTGTGTGTGGCAATCCCTCCTATCTCCTCCACCTCCTCCTCCTCCACCTGTCCCTGGGCTCCAACACCGCTAGTTGTTGCCTGGTAGTGCTGTACGCACAGTCAACAGTCCCTCCTCTGTTATTGGGGTTCAGTAACGTCAGCTGTTCCCCTGCTGTGTGTGTGGCAATCCCTCCTACCTCCTCCACCTCCTCCTCCTCCACCTGTCCCTGGGCTCCAACACCGCTAGTTGTTGCCTGGTAGTGCTGTACGCACAGTCAACAGTCCCTCCTCTGTTATTGGGGTTCAGTAACGTCAGCTGTTCCCCTGCTGTTTGTGTGGCAATCCCTCCTACCTCCTCCACCTCCTCCTCCTCCACCTGTCCCTGGGCTCCAATACCGCTAGTTGTTGCCTGGTAGTGCTGTACGCACAGTCCCAACAGTCCCTCCTCTGTTATTGGGGTTCAGTAACGTCAGCTGTTCCCCTGCTGTGTGTGTGGCAATCCCTCCTACCTCCTCCACCTCCTCCTCCTCCACCTGTCCCTGGGCTCCAACACCGCTAGTTGTTGCCTGGTAGTGCTGTACGCACAGTCCCAACAGTCCCTCCTCTGTTATTGGGGTTCAGTAACGTCAGCTGTTCCCCTGCTGTGTGTGTGGCAATCCCTCCTACCTCCTCCACCTCCTCCTCCTCCACCTGTCCCTGGGCTCCAACACCGCTAGTTGTTGCCTGGTAGTGCTGTACGCACAGTCAACAGTCCCTCCTCTGTTATTGGGGTTCAGTAACGTCAGCTGTTCCCCTGCTGTGTGTGTGGCAATCCCTCCTACCTCCTCCACCTCCTCCTCCTCCACCTGTCCCTGGGCTCCAACACCGCTAGTTGTTGCCTGGTAGTGCTGTACGCACAGTCCCAACAGTCCCTCCTCTGTTATTGGGGTTCAGTAACGTCAGCTGTTCCCCTGCTGTGTGTGTGGCAATCCCTCCTATCTCCTCCACCTCCTCCTCCTCCACCTGTCCCTGGGCTCCAACACCGCTAGTTGTTGCCTGGTAGTGCTGTCCGCACAGTCAACAGTCCCTCCTCTGTTATTGGGGTTCAGTAACGTCAGCTGTTCCCCTGCTGTGTGTGTGGCAATCCCTCCTACCTCCTCCTACCTCCTCCACCTCCTCCTCCTCCTCCTGTCCCTGGGCTCCAACACCGCTAGTTGCTGTCCAGAAGTGTTGTACGCACAGTTAACAGTCCCTCCTCTGTTATTGGGGTTCAGTAACGTCAGCTGTTCCCCTGCTGTGTGTGTGGCAATCCCTCCTACCTCCTCCACCTCCTCCTCCTCCACCTGTCCCTGGGCTCCAACACCGCTAGTTGTTGCCTGGTAGTGCTGTACGCACAGTCCCAACAGTCCCTCCTCTGTTATTGGGGTTCAGTAACGTCAGCTGTTCCCCTGCTGTGTGTGTGGCAATCCCTCCTACCTCCTCCACCTCCTCCTCCTCCACCTGTCCCTGGGCTCCAACACCGCTAGTTGTTGCCTGGTAGTGCTGTACGCACAGTCAACAGTCCCTCCTCTGTTATTGGGGTTCAGTAACGTCAGCTGTTCCCCTGCTGTGTGTGTGGCAATCCCTCCTACCTCCTCCACCTCCTCCTCCTCCACCTGTCCCTGGGCTCCAACACCGCTAGTTGTTGCCTGGTAGTGCTGTACGCACAGTCCCAACAGTCCCTCCTCTGTTATTGGGGTTCAGTAACGTCAGCTGTTCCCCTGCTGTGTGTGTGGCAATCCCTCCTACCTCCTCCACCTCCTCCTCCTCCACCTGTCCCTGGGCTCCAACACCGCTAGTTGTTGCCTGGTAGTGCTGTACGCACAGTCCCAACAGTCCCTCCTCTGTTATTGGGGTTCAGTAACGTCAGCTGTTCCCCTGCTGTGTGTGTGGCAATCCCTCCTATCTCCTCCACCTCCTCCTCCTCCACCTGTCCCTGGGCTCCAACACCGCTAGTTGTTGCCTGGTAGTGCTGTCCGCACAGTCAACAGTCCCTCCTCTGTTATTGGGGTTCAGTAACGTCAGCTGTTCCCCTGCTGTGTGTGTGGCAATCCCTCCTACCTCCTCCTACCTCCTCCACCTCCTCCTCCTCCTCCTGTCCCTGGGCTCCAACACCGCTAGTTGCTGTCCAGAAGTGTTGTACGCACAGTTAACAGTCCCTCCTCTGTTATTGGGGTTCAGTAACGTCAGCTGTTCCCCTGCTGTGTGTGTGGCAATCCCTCCTACCTCCTCCACCTCCTCCTCCTCCACCTGTCCCTGGGCTCCAACACCGCTAGTTGCCGTCCAGAAGTGCTGTCCGCACAGAGCCAAACACCTCGCCAATGTGTTAGTGGGGTTCAGTAACGTCAGCTGTTCCCCTGCTGTGTATACGGCAACGTGTACTGCGACCGCCACGCAGGCACAACAAGTTAAATTTAAGGGAACCTGTCCCCCCCCCAGGCGTTTGTTACTGAAGGAGCCACCTTGTGCAGCAGTAATGATGCAAAGGGAAAAAGTGCCTCTTTTCGTGGTGCTCCTTGCACATGCTGAACCTAACACTTATGAAAAGTGTCCCCTCCTACCGTGATACCGTCCGGTAGGTGGAACTTTCCTTTGTGATGTGACGCAGCACAGCCGTCATTCTTACCCCCTTGGCGCCGTGCGCCGCCTCCTCAGCGTTGTTTGAATCAGTCCCGGAGCCTGCGCTGTTAGGTTAGCCCTTGGCCATGCACACATTTTGCGCTGCCCGTCTTCTGACATCATTTGGTGTCAGGCTGGCTGCGCCTGTGCGGCCACGCTGGCCGAGATCCCGCCTCGTACTGTCTTCTGATTTCATCCCACTGGGGGCCTGAGATCCGTGGACATGCGCAGTGCATATCTGAACCTCCACCTCTCACTCATCTCCCTACGGCTTCTTCAAACTGTGCGGTGTCAGCTGGTCCCTAATAGCATGCCACGGCCGTGACACCGCACAGTCTGAAGAAGCCGTAGGGAGGGGAGTGAGAGGCGAGGATATGCACTGCGCATGGCCACGGATCTCAGGCCCCCAGTGGGATTAAATCAGAAGACAGTACGAGGCGGGATCTCGGCCAGCGCGGCCGCACAGGCGCAGCCAGCCTGACACCAAATGATGTCAGAAGACGGGCAGCGCAAAATGTGTGCATGGCCAAGGGCTAACCTAACAGCGCAGGCTCCGGGACTGATTCAAACAACGCTGAGGAGGCGGCGCACGGCGCCAAGGGGGTAAGAATGACGGCTGTGCTGCGTCACATCACAAAGGAAAGTTCCACCTACCGGACGGTATCACGGTAGGAGGGGACACATTTCATAAGTGTTAGGTTCAGCATGTGCAAGGCCAAGGACCATAATTAAAAGAGCTAAGTTTACCTTTTCCAGCATTAGTGCTGTACACGATGGCTCTTTCAGCTACAAACGCCTGGGGGGGGGTTAAAGTTTCCCTTTCAACTTGCTCCAGTGCAGGCTTCGGCCTACACTCTGCTCCCTCTCCTCCTCCTGCTGACCCCGGGCTCTAACACCGCCAGTTGGGGCCTGGTACTGCTAGCTGCACAGAGAAAAACACCAGCCAATGTGTCAGTGGGGTTCAGCACCGCCAGCTGTTCCCCTGCTGTGCAGCCGGCATCGTGTCCTGCAAAAGCCACGCAGACACAAGAACTGAAATTGAAGGGAACCTGTCCCCCCTCCCCCAGGCGTTTGTACGTTTTTAAGGCCACCTCGTACAGCGGTAATGCTGCATGTGTGCAAGGTGGCTCATAAACGTATTCTCCTCGCACATGTGGAACTGAAAACACGTCTAAAATGTGTCCTCTGTGTGACCATTTAACCGTCCCGGTGGTGTGACTTTCCTTTGTAATGACACGCTGCAACCCCCTTGGTAGCGCTGCCCGTCTTCTGGCATCATTGTTTGGCTGCCTGCGCCTCTGCGGCCGCCCTGACCCACACAACGCCCCTCGGTGTCTTATTTCTTGGGACTGCGAGGGTGTGATTTATGGGCATGAGCGGTGCATATCTTCGCCTGTTGTCACTCATCTCCATCCGCCTTCTTCAGACTGTGCGGCTTCATGGCCGTGGCATGCGATAAGGGATCAGCTGACGCCGCACAGTCTGAAGCGGGTGTAAGGACCCGAGTGTCAGAGGCGAACATATGTGCTGCGCCAGGCCATGAATCCCAGCCCCGCAGTGTTTTAACAATGTTAAGACACTGCGGGGCTGGGATTCATGGTCATCGCGAACCGCACCGGCCGACATTACATGAGGTCAGAAGATGGGCAGCGCTAACAGCGCTAGGCCAGGGGATAACACGACAGCGCAGACTCCTGTACAGCAAATAACAACGCTCAGGAGGCTGCACCCAGCACCAAGGTGGGATTCTTGACATCTGTGCTGCGTCTCATTACGAAGGGAACTCGCGCCTCCAACACAGTTTGACTGTATAAAGGGCTAAATGTTATACGTGTTTCATTCGGCGTGTGCAAGGAGAAAAATTAAAAGAGCAACCTTTGACTTGTGCGGCACTACTGCTGCATAAGCTGTGGCTCTTCTAGTTTGTAACCCCTGAGGGGGGGTTAAAGGTTACCTTTGAAATAGGTTCAATTAGGCTTCGGCCTACACTCTGCTCCACCGGCAGAGCCCGGGCTCCAACAACGCTAGTTGCTGTCCGGAAGTGCTGGCTGCACAGAGCCAAACACCTCGCCAATGTGTCAGTGGGGTCCAGCACCGCCAGCTGTTCCCCTGCTGTGTAGCCGGCAACGTGTCCTGCGACCGCCACGCAGGCACAACAGACCCAAAGCTGCCGCCAGTGCAGGCTTCGGCCTACACTCCCCTCCCCCTTGCTCCTCCTCCTGCTCCTCCTCCTGCTGACCCCGGGCTCTAACAACGCCAGTTGGGGCCCGGTACTGCTAGCTGCACAGAGAAAAACACCAGCCAATGTGTCAGTGGGGTCCAGCACCGCCAGCTGTTCCCCTGCTGTGTAGCCGGCAACGTGTCCTGCGACCGCCACGCAGGCACAACAGACCCAAAGCTGCCGCCAGTGCAAGCTTCGGCCTACACTCTGCTCCATCTCCTCCTCCTGCTGACCCCGGGCTCTAACACCGCCAGTTGGGGCCCGGTACTGCTAGCTGCACAGAGAAAAACACCAGCCAATGTGTCAGTGGGGTTCAGCACCGCCAGCTGTTCCCCTGCTGTGCAGCCGGCATCGTGTCCTGCAAAAGCCACGCAGACATTTGCTCTTGTACCTTCTGCTCCCCATCCTGGTTCCAGTACCGTCAGCTGGTTCCGGGCAGAGCCTTTGGCTTAGGTGCCTCCCTCTGGGTATCCGAGTTCCACCAACGTCAGGTGGTCCTTGGTAGTGCTTTCAGGCACGGGTACCTCCTGCTTAGTAACCGGGTTCCAGTAACGTCAGCTGGTCCTCGGTAGTTCCATTGGCTCTTGGACCTTCGGCTACCCATCCGGGTTCCAGCACCGTCAGCTGGTTCTCGGCACTGTCTTTTGCTCTTGTACCTTCTGCTCCCCATCCTGGTTCCAGTACCGTCAGCTGGTTCCGGGCAGAGCCTTTGGCTTAGGTGCCTCCCTCTGGGTATCCGAGTTCCACCAACGTCAGGTGGTCCTTGGTAGTGCTTTCAGGCACAGGTACCTCCTGCTTAGTAACCGGGTTCCAGTAACGTCAGCTGGTCCTCGGTAGTTCCATTGGCTCTTGGACCTTCGGGTAGCCATCCGAGTTCCAGTTCCATCAGCTGGTTCTCGGCATTTTCTCAGCCTTCTTGTACCTTCTGCTACATTTCCAAGTTCAAGAGACTAAACACGATGACCCGGAAGACCACCCCTAAGATGACGACGACACCAGAGACGACAACCACCGTGATGACGACGACCCTGGAGACGATGACCCTGAAGACCACCCCGATGACGACGACCCAGGAGACGACGACCCTGGAGACGACGACGACCTGGAAGACCGAGAAGCAGAAGAACAAGAGGCTGCAGAACAAAGAGCAGAAGAACATTAAGCATAACACTAAATATCAGAGCAAAAAATATTATCTAAATTATAAGCAGAAGAAGACTAAGCAGTGTATGGGGGTGAGTCCGTTCCTCCTCGTGGTGCCCCTGGATAAAGCCTGATGCTGTAGGCCAAACTGAACGCGGACAAATGTAACTCTTTTGTGACAGGCAGAACGGAAGGTGTAATCTTCAAACTTTTATAGATAACAACTACGGGAATGCCTGTCACAAATAAGAATATGATGAAGAAGTTGAATATGAAGAAGATAATAGTTAAATAAAAAGAATATGAACAATGTAAAAAAAAAAAATTAGAGGTAGAATAAGATGAATAAGGTGAAGATAGTTGATGTCAAAGAAGCTGATGATGAGGATAATGAAGAAGAAAGTGTGGGAGAAGTAAAAAAGAAGGTGAAGGGCGTGGAAGTAGTGAAACATCAATATCTGACAAAATAAAAAAAAAATTAACATAGTCAAAATCTTTCTACCGCCGAACGTCATAAAAAAAAAAAAAAATCCTGCTATTCTATTACATTGGGCTAAACCTCTGTGCCTTTAATATCTCCGCCACGTCCCCCAATACATCCTACATTATTCTTAGTTGTTTTCCTTCATGTAGAATGAACCTACAAGTTTATAAAGGGTTTATTTTAATTCCGATATTTTCGTACCATTGACTTGCATTGGGATCGGGTATCGGTATCGGATTAGATCCGATATTTTGACGGTATCGGCCGATACTTCCCGATACCGATACTTTCCGATATCGGAAAGTATCGCTCAACACTAGTGAAGAGTGTGTTTTTTGGTTTTTTTAACTGGACTGTGGGGTCATTCTCGGGGGGTGGGGAGGAGGAGAAGAGATGCGGGCTGTGCTGTATACTACTGTGCGGGCTGTGCTGTATATAGTACTGTGTGGGCTGTGCTGTATATAGTACTGTGTGGGCTGTGCTGTATATAGTACTGTGTGGGCGGTGCTGTATACTACTGTGTGGGCTGTGCTGTATATAGTACTGTGTGGGCTGTACTGTATACTACTGTGTGGGCTGTGCTGTATATAGTACTGTGTGGGCTGTGCTGTATATAGTACTGTGTGGGCTGTGCTGTATATAGTACTGTGTGGGCTGTGCTGTATATAGTACTGTGTGGGCTGTGCTGTATACTGTACTGTGTGGGCTGTGCTGTATAGTACTGTGTGGGCTGTGCTGTATACTACTGTGTGGGCTGTGCTGTATATAGTACTGTGTGGGCTGTGTTGTATATAGTACTGTGTGGGCTGTGCTGTATATAGTACCCTGTGGGCTGTGCTGTATATAGTACCCTGTGGGCTGTGCTGTATACTACTGTGTGGGCTGTGCTGTATATAGTACTGTGTGGGCTGTGCTGTATACTACTGAGTGGGCTGTGCTGTATATAGTACTGTGTGGGCTGTGCTGTATATAGTACTGTGTGGGCTGTGCTGTATATAGTACTGTGTGGGCTGTGCTGTATATAGTACTGTGTGGGCTGTGCTGTATATAGTACTGTGTGGGCTGTGCTGTATACTGTACTGTGTGGGCTGTGCTGTATACTACTGTGTGGGCTGTGCTGTATATAGTACTGTGTGGGCTGTGCTGTATATAGTACTGTGTGGGCTGTGCTGTATATAGTACTGTGTGGGCTGTGCTGTATATAGTACCGTGTGGGCAGTGCTGTATATAGTACTGTGTGGGTTGTGCTGTATACTACTGTGTGGGCTGTGCTGTATATAGTACTGTGTGGGCTGTGCTGTATATAGTACTGTGTGGGCTGTGCTGTATATAGTACTGTGTGGGCTGTGCTGTATACTACAGTGTGGGCTGTGCTGTATACTAGTGTGGGCTGTGCTGTATATAGTACTGTGTGGGCTGTGCTGTATATAGTACTGTGTGGGCTGTGCTGTATATAGTACTGTGTGGGCTGTGCTGTATATAGTACTGTGTGGGCTGTGCTGTATATAGTACTGTGTGGGCTCTGCTGTATATAGTACTGTGTGGGCTGTGCTGTATACTACTGTGTGGGCTGTGCTGTATATAGTACTGTGTGGGCTGAGCTGTATATAGTACTGTGTGGGCTGTGCTGTATATAGTACTGTGTTGGCTGTGCTGTATACTACAGTGTGGGCTGTGCTGTATACTAGTGTGGGCTGTGCTGTATATAGTACCCTGTAGGCTGTGCTGTATATAGTACACTGTGGGCTCTGCTGTATATAGTACTGTGTGGCCTGAGCTGTATATAGTACCATGTGGGCTGTGCTGTATATAGTACCGTGTGGGCTGTGCTGTATATAGTATTGTGTGGGCTGTGCTGTATATAGTACTGTGTGGGCTGTGCTGTATATAGTACTGTGTGGGCTGTGCTGTATATAGTACTGTGTGGGCTCTGCTGTATATAGTATTGTGCGGGCTGTGCTGTATACTGTGTGGGCTGTGCTGTATATAGTACTGTGTGGGCTGTGCTGTATATAGTACTGTGTGGGCTGTGCTGTATATAGTACTGTGTGGGCTGTGCTGTATATAGTACTGTGCAGGCTGTGCTGTATATAGTACTGTGTGGGCTCTGCTGTATATAGTACTGTGTAGGCTGTGCTGTATACTACTGTGTGGGCTGTGCTGTATATAGTACTGTGTGGGCTGTGCTGCATATAGTACTGTGTGGGCTGTGCTGCACATAGTACTGTGTGGGCTGTGCTGTATATAGTACTGTGTGGGCTGTGCTGTATATAGTACTGTGTGGGCTGTGCTGTATATAGTACTGTGTGGGCTGTTGTGATTTTGCTTTTTGCTCCCTCTAGTGGTCATTAGTGATTTGACTCTGGAGCTTCTGTCTTTTCCTATATCCTCACCTGGGCCGTTAGTTCAGGGGCGTTGCTATATAAGCTCCCTGGACCTTCAGTTCTATGCCTGGCATCGTTGAAATCAGAGCTAATCTGTTGTGCTCTTGTCCTGTGATCCTGGTTCCTGTATTTCTAGCTAAGTCTGCTTCCTTGCTTTTTGCTTTTGTTTTGTTTGGTATTTTTGTCCAGCTTGTTCCAATCTGTATCCTGACCTTTGCTGGAAGCTCTAGGGGGCTGGTGTTCTCCCCCCGGACCGTTAGACGGTTCGGGGCTTCTTGAATCTCCAGCGTGGATTTTTATAGGGTTTTTGTTGACCAGATAAGTTATCTTGCTATATTCTGCTATTAGTAAGCTGGCCTCTCTTTGCTGAACCTGGTTCATTTCTGTGTTTGTCATTTCCTCTTACCTCACCGTTATTATTTGTGGGGGGCTTGTATCTTGCTTTGGGGTCCCTTTCTCTGGAGGCAAGAGAGGTCTTTGTTTTCTTCTCCTAGGGGTAGTTAGATTCTCCGGCTGGCGCGAGTCATCTAGCGATCACCGTAGGCATGATCCCCGGCTACTTCTAGTGTTGGCGTTAGGAGTAGCTATTTGGTCAACCCAGTTACCACAGCCCTATGAGCTGGATTTTTGAATCTCGCAGACTTACACGTTCCTCTGAGACCCTGTCCACTGGGGTCATAACAGTATGCCAGGCCAGTATTAAATGTTTAATGCATTGCAGAAGTGGGATTATAAGAAAGAAAATTTTGAGGTTTTTTTTTCCCTCTCTCAATTTTTTTTTTTTTTTTTTTCTTTTCCCCTTTACCTCAGAGTGGCTTAAGCTTGCTGCAGACATGAATGTCCAGACCTTGATTACAAGTGTGGACCAGCTTGCCGCTCGTGTGCAGGGTATACAAGATTATGTTACCAGAAATCCTAGGTCTGAACCCAAGATTCCGATTCCTGAACTGTTTTCAGGAGACCGATTTAAGTTTAGGAATTTCAGGAATAATTGTAAATTGTTTTTGTCCCTGAAACCTTGTTCGTCTGGAGACTCTGCTCAACAAGTAAAAATTGTTATTTCATTCTTACGGGGTGACCCTCAAGATTGGGCTTTTTCGTTGGCGCCAGGAGATCCGGCATTGGCTGATATTGATGCGTTTTTTCTGGCGCTCGGTTTACTTTATGAGGAACCCAATCTTGAGATTCAGGCAGAGAAAGCCTTGCTGGCTATGTCTCAGGGCCAGGACGAGGCTGAGGTGTATTGCCAAAAATTTCGGAAATGGTCCGTGCTGACACATTGGAACGAGTGTGCACTGGCCGCTAATTTTAGAAATGGCCTTTCTGAGGCCATTAAGAATGTTATGGTGGGTTTTCCCATTCCCACAGGTCTGAATGATACCATGTCCCTGGCTATTCAAATTGACCGGCGGTTGCGGGAGCGCAAAACCGCAAATTCCCTCATGTTGTTGTCTGAACAGACACCTGATGTGATGCAATGTGATAGAAAAACCGCAAATTCCCTCATGGTGTTGTCTGAACAGACACCTGATGTGATGCAATGTGATAGAAAAACCGCAAATTCCCTCATGGTGTTGTCTGAACGGACACCTGATTTGATGCAATGTGATAGAATCCTGACTAGAAATGAGAGGAAAATTCATAGACGCCAGAATGGCTTGTGTTACTACTGTGGTGATTCTACACATGTTATCTCAGCATGCTCTAAACGTATATCTAAGGTTGTTAGTCCTGTCACCGTTGGTAATTTGCATCCTAAGTTTATTCTGTCTGTAACTTTGATTTGCTCACTGTCATCTTATCCTGTCATGGCGTTTGTAGATTCAGGTGCTGCCCTGAGTCTTATGGATCTCTCATTTGCTAAGCGCTGTGGTTTTATTCTTGAACCATTAGAAAATCCTATCCCTCTTAGGGGTATTGATGCTACACCATTAGCAGAAAATAAACCGCAGTATTGGACACAGGTTACCATGTGCATGACTCCTGAACACCGCGAGGTGATACGTTTTCTCGTTCTACATAAAATGCATGATTTGGTTGTTTTGGGGCTGCCATGGTTACAGACCCATAATCCAGTCCTTGACTGGAAGGCTATGTCAGTGTCTAGTTGGGGCTGTCGTGGTATTCATGAGGATTCCCTGCCTGTGTCTATTGCTTCTTCTACGCCTTCGGAAGTTCCGGAGTATTTGTCTGACTATCAGGATGTCTTTAGCGAGTCCAGGTCCAGTGCACTGCCTCCTCATAGGGAATGTGACTGTGCAATAGATTTGATTCCAGGCAGTAAATTTCCTAAGGGAAGACTGTTTAATCTGTCGATACCTGAACATACCGCTATGCGTTCATATATCAAGGAGTCTCTGGAGAAAGGACACATCCGTCCGTCTTCTTCCCCTCTTGGTGCGGGATTCTTTTTTGTGGCTAAAAAGGACGGATCTTTGAGGCCTTGTATTGACTATCGGCTTTTGAATAAGATCACTGTCAAATTTCAGTATCCTTTGCCGCTGTTGTCTGACTTGTTTGCCCGGATTAAAGGTGCCAAGTGGTTTACCAAGATAGACCTTTGTGGTGCGTACAACCTTGTGCGCATTAAGCAAGGGGATGAATGGAAAACCGCATTCAATACGCCCGAAGGTCATTTTGAGTACTTGGTGATGCCTTTTGGGCTCTCTAATGCCCCTTCAGTTTTTCAGTCCTTTATGCATGACATTTTCCGGAACTATCTGGATAAATTTTTGATCGTTTATCTGGATGATATTCTGGTTTTTTCTGATAATTGGGACTCGCATGTGGAGCAGGTCAGGATGGTCTTTAAAATTTTGCGTGAAAATTCTTTGTTTGTCAAGGGCTCAAAGTGTCTTTTTGGTGTACAGAAGGTTCCCTTTTTGGGGTTCATTTTTTCCCCTTCTGCTGTGGAGATGGACCCAGTCAAGGTCCGAGCTATTCTTGATTGGACTCAGCCCTCGTCAGTTAAGAGTCTTCAGAAGTTCTTGGGTTTCGCTAACTTCTACCGTCGTTTTATCGCTAACTTTTCTAGCATTGTGAAACCTTTGACGGATATGACCAAGAAGGGCTCCGATGTGGTTAATTGGGCTCCTGCTGCCGTGGAGGCTTTCCAGGAGTTGAAACTTCGGTTTACTTCGGCGCCTGTTTTGTGCCAGCCTGATGTCTCGCTTCCCTTTCAGGTTGAGGTGGATGCTTCAGAGATTGGAGCAGGGGCCGTTTTGTCGCAGAGAGGCCCTGGTTGCTCTGTTATGAGACCTTGCGCCTTTTTCTCTAGGAAGTTTTCGCCTGCGGAGCGAAATTATGATGTGGGCAATCGGGAGTTGTTGGCCATGAAATGGGCATTTGAGGAGTGGCGTCATTGGCTCGAGGGTGCTAAGCATCGTGTGGTGGTCTTGACTGATCACAAAAATCTGATGTATCTCGAGTCTGCTAAACGCCTGAATCCTAGACAGGCCCGCTGGTCATTGTTTTTCTCCCGTTTTGACTTTGTTGTCTCGTATTTACCAGGTTCAAAAAATGTGAAGGCCGATGCTCTTTCCAGGAGCTTTATGCCTGATGCTCCTGGAGTCGCTGAACCTGTTGGTATTCTTAAGGATGGTATTATCTTGTCAGCTATTTCTCCAGATCTGCGACGTGTGTTGCAGAGATTTCAGGCTGATAGGCCTGATTCTTGTCCACCTGACAGACTGTTTGTGCCTGATAAGTGGACCAGCAGAGTCATTTCCGAGGTTCATTCCTCGGTGTTGGCAGGTCACCCAGGAATTTTTGGCACCAGAGATCTGGTGGCCAGATCCTTTTGGTGGCCTTCCTTGTCTAGGGATGTGCGGTCATTTGTACAGTCCTGTGGGACTTGTGCTCGAGCTAAGCCTTGCTGTTCTCGTGCCAGCGGGTTGCTCTTGCCCTTGCCTGTCCCTAAGAGACCTTGGACACATATCTCCATGGATTTCATTTCTGATCTTCCGGTGTCTCAAGGCATGTCTGTTATCTGGGTGATATGTGATCGCTTCTCCAAGATGGTCCATTTGGTTCCTTTGCCTAAGCTGCCTTCCTCTTCCGATCTGGTTCCTGTGTTTTTCCAGAACGTGGTTCGTTTGCACGGCATCCCTGAGAATATTGTGTCAGACAGAGGATCCCAGTTCGTTTCCAGATTCTGGCGATCCTTTTGTAGTAGGATGGGCATTGACTTGTCGTTTTCGTCTGCTTTCCATCCTCAGACTAATGGACAGACGGAGCGAACTAATCAGACTTTGGAGGCTTATTTGAGGTGTTTTGTCTCTGCTGATCAGGACGATTGGGTGACCTTCTTGCCGTTGGCTGAGTTTGCCCTTAATAATCGGGCTAGTTCCGCCACCTTGGTTTCACCGTTTTTCTGCAACTCTGGTTTCCACCCTCGTTTTTCTTCGGGTCATGTGGAACCTTCTGACTGCCCTGGGGTGGATTCTGTGGTGGATAGGTTGCAGCGGATCTGGAATCTTGTGGTGGACAACTTGAAGTTGTCACAGGAGAGGGCTCAGTGCTTTGCAAACCGCCGCCGCGGTGTGGGTCCCCGACTACGTGTTGGGGATTTGGTGTGGCTTTCTTCCCGCTTTGTTCCTATGAAGGTTTCCTCTCCCAAATTTAAACCTCGTTTTATTGGTCCTTACAAGATATTGGAAATCCTTAATCCTGTATCCTTTTGCCTGGATCTTCCTGTGTCGTTTGCTATCCACAACGTGTTTCATAGGTCCTTGTTGCGGCGGTACGTTGTGCCTGTGGTTCCTTCTGCTGAGCCTCCTGCTCCGGTGTTGGTCGAGGGCGAGTTGGAGTACGTGGTGGAGAAGATCTTGGATTCTCGTCTCTCCAGGCGGAGGCTTCAGTACCTGGTCAAGTGGAAGGGCTATGGTCAGGAAGATAATTCCTGGGTGGTCGCCTCTGATGTTCATGCGGCCGATTTAGTTCGTGCCTTTCACACCGCTCGTCCTGATCGCCCTGGTGGTCGTGGTGAGGGTTCGGTGACCCCTCACTAAGGGGGGGGTACTGTTGTGATTTTGCTTTTTGCTCCCTCTAGTGGTCATTAGTGATTTGACTCTGGAGCTTCTGTCTTTTCCTATATCCTCACCTGGGCCGTTAGTTCAGGGGCGTTGCTATATAAGCTCCCTGGACCTTCAGTTCTATGCCTGGCATCGTTGAAATCAGAGCTAATCTGTTGTGCTCTTGTCCTATGATCCTGGTTCCTGTATTTCTAGCTAAGTCTGCTTCCTTGCTTTTTGCTTTTGTTTTGTTTGGTATTTTTGTCCAGCTTGTTCCAATCTGTATCCTGACCTTTGCTGGAAGCTCTAGTTGGCTGGTGTTCTCCCCCCGGACCGTTAGACGGTTCGGGGGTTCTTGAATCTCCAGCGTGGATTTTTATAGGGTTTTTGTTGACCAGATAAGTTATCTTGCTATATTCTGCTATTAGTAAGCTGGCCTCTCTTTGCTGAACCTGGTTCATTTCTGTGTTTGTCATTTCCTCTTACCTCACCGTTATTATTTGTGGGGGGCTTGTATCTTGCTTTGGGGTCCCTTTCTCTGGAGGCAAGAGAGGTCTTTGTTTTCTTCTCCTAGGGGTAGTTAGATTCTCCGGCTGGCGCGAGTCATCTAGCGATCACCGTAGGCATGATCCCCGGCTACTTCTCGTGTTGGCGTTAGGAGTAGCTATTTGGTCAACCCAGTTACCACAGCCCTATGAGCTGGATTTTTGAATCTCGCAGACTTACACGTTCCTCTGAGACCCTGTCCACTGGGGTCATAACAGTGGGCTGTGCTGTATATAGTACTGTGTGGGCTGTTCTGTATACTGTACTGTGTGGGCTGTACTGTATACTACTGTGTGGGCTGTGCTGTATATAGTACTGTGTGGGCTGTGCTGTATATAGTACTGTGTGGGCTGTGCTGTATATAGTACTGTGTGGGCTGTGCTGTATATAGTACCGTGTGGGCTGTGCTGTATATAGTACTGTGTGGGCTGTGCTGTATACTACTGTGTGGGCTGTGCTGTATATAGTACTGTGTGGGCTGTGCTGTATATAGTACTGTGTGGGCTGTGCTGTATATAGTACTGTGTGGGCTGTGCTGTATATAGTACTGTGTGGGCTGTGCTGTATATAGTACTGTGTGGGCTGTGCTGTATATAGTACTGTGTGGGCTCTGCTGTATATAGTACTGTGTAGGCTGTGCTGTATACTACTGTGTGGGCTGTGCTGTATATAGTACCGTGTGGGCTGTGCTGTATATAGTACTGTGTGGGCTGTGCTGTATACTACTGTGTGGGCTGTGCTGTATATAGTACTGTGTGGGCTGTGCTGTATATAGTACTGTGTGGGCTGTGCTGTATATAGTACTGTGTGGGCTGTGCTGTATATAGTACTGTGTGGGCTGTGCTGTATATAGTACTGTGTGGGCTGTGCTGTATATAGTACTGTGTGGGCTCTGCTGTATATAGTACTGTGTAGGCTGTGCTGTATACTACTGTGTGGGCTGTGCTGTATATAGTACCGTGTGGGCTCTGCTGTATATAGTACTGTGTAGGCTGTGCTGTATACTACTGTGTGGGCTGTGCTGTATATAGTACCGTGTGGGCTGTGCTGCATATAGTACTGTGTGGGCTGTGCTGCATATAGTACTGTGTGGGCTGTGCTGTATATAGTACTGTGTGGGCTGTGCTGTATATAGTACTGTGTGGGCTGTGCTGTATATAGTACTGTGTGGGCTGTGCTGGATATAGTACTGTGTGGGCTGTGCTGTATACTGTACTGTGTGGGCTGTGCTGTATACTACTGTGTGGGCTGTGCTGTATATAGTACTGTGTGGGCTGTGCTGTATATAGTACTGTGTGGGCTGTGCTGTATATAGTACTGTGTGGGCTGTGCTGTATATAGTACCGTGTGGGCTGTGCTGTATATAGTACTGTGTGGGCTGTGCTGTATACTACTGTGTGGGCTGTGCTGTATATAGTACTGTGTGGGCTGTGCTGTATATAGTACTGTGTGGGCTGTGCTGTATATAGTACTGTGTGGGCTGTGCTGTATACTACAGTGTGGGCTGTGCTGTATACTAGTGTGGGCTGTGCTGTATATAGTACTGTGTGGGCTGTGCTGTATATAGTACTGTGTGGGCTGTGCTGTTTATACTACTGTGTGATCTGTGCTGTATATAGTACTGTGTGGGCTGTGCTGTATACTACTGTGTGGGCTGTGCTGTATATAGTACTGTGTGGGCTGTGCTGTATATAGTACTGTGTGGGCTGTGCTGTATATAGTACTGTGTGGGCTGTGCTGTATATAGTACTGTGTGGGCTGTGCTGTATATAGTACTGTGTGGGCTGTGCTGTATATAGTACTGTGTGGGCTCTGCTGTATATAGTACTGTGTAGGCTGTGCTGTATACTACTGTGTGGGCTGTGCTGTATATAGTACCGTGTGGGCTGTGCTGCATATAGTACTGTGTGGGCTGTGCTGCATATAGTACTGTGTGGGCTGTGCTGTATATAGTACTGTGTGGGCTGTGCTGTATATAGTACTGTGTGGGCTGTGCTGTATATAGTACTGTGTGGGCTGTGCTGTATATAGTACTGTGTGGGCTGTGCTGTATACTGTACTGTGTGGGCTGTGCTGTATACTACTGTGTGGGCTGTGCTGTATATAGTACTGTGTGGGCTGTGCTGTATATAGTACTGTGTGGGCTGTGCTGTATATAGTACTGTGTGGGCTGTGCTGTATATAGTACCGTGTGGGCTGTGCTGTATATAGTACTGTGTGGGCTGTGCTGTATACTACTGTGTGGGCTGTGCTGTATATAGTACTGTGTGGGCTGTGCTGTATATAGTACTGTGTGGGCTGTGCTGTATATAGTACTGTGTGGGCTGTGCTGTATACTACAGTGTGGGCTGTGCTGTATACTAGTGTGGGCTGTGCTGTATATAGTACTGTGTGGGCTGTGCTGTATATAGTACTGTGTGGGCTGTGCTGTTTATACTACTGTGTGATCTGTGCTGTATATACTACTGTGTGGGCTGTGCTGTATACTACTGTGTGGGCTGTGCTGTATATAGTACTGTGTGGGCTGTGCTGTATATAGTACTGTGTGGGCTGTGCTGTATATAGTACTGTGTGGGCTGTGCTGTATATAGTACTGTGTGGGCTGTGCTGTATATAGTACTGTGTGGGCTCTGCTGTATATAGTACTGTGTAGGCTGTGCTGTATACTACTGTGTGGGCTGTGCTGTATATAGTACCGTGTGGGCTGTGCTGCATATAGTACTGTGTGGGCTGTGCTGCATATAGTACTGTGTGGGCTGTGCTGTATATAGTACTGTGTGGGCTGTGCTGTATATAGTACTGTGTGGGCTGTGCTGTATATAGTACTGTGTGGGCTGTGCTGTATATAGTACTGTGTGGGCTGTGCTGTATACTGTACTGTGTGGGCTGTGCTGTATACTACTGTGTGGGCTGTGCTGTATATAGTACTGTGTGGGCTGTGCTGTATATAGTACTGTGTGGGCTGTGCTGTATATAGTACTGTGTGGGCTGTGCTGTATATAGTACCGTGTGGGCTGTGCTGTATATAGTACTGTGTGGGCTGTGCTGTATACTACTGTGTGGGCTGTGCTGTATATAGTACTGTGTGGGCTGTGCTGTATATAGTACTGTGTGGGCTGTGCTGTATATAGTACTGTGTGGGCTGTGCTGTATACTACAGTGTGGGCTGTGCTGTATACTAGTGTGGGCTGTGCTGTATATAGTACTGTGTGGGCTGTGCTGTTTATACTACTGTGTGATCTGTGCTGTATATACTACTGTGTGGGCTGTGCTGTATACTACTGTGTGGGCTGTGCTGTATATAGTACTGTGTGGGCTGTGCTGTATATAGTACTGTGTGGGCTGTGCTGTATATAGTACTGTGTGGGCTGTGCTGTATATAGTACTGTGTGGGCTGTGCTGTATATAGTACTGTGTGGGCTGTGCTGTATATAGTACTGTGTGGGCTCTGCTGTATATAGTACTGTGTAGGCTGTGCTGTATACTACTGTGTGGGCTGTGCTGTATATAGTACCGTGTGGGCTGTGCTGCATATAGTACTGTGTGGGCTGTGCTGCATATAGTACTGTGTGGGCTGTGCTGTATATAGTACTGTGTGGGCTGTGCTGTATATAGTACTGTGTGGGCTGTGCTGTATATAGTACTGTGTGGGCTGTGCTGTATATAGTACTGTGTGGGCTGTGCTGTATACTGTACTGTGTGGGCTGTGCTGTATACTACTGTGTGGGCTGTGCTGTATATAGTACTGTGTGGGCTGTGCTGTATATAGTACTGTGTGGGCTGTGCTGTATATAGTACTGTGTGGGCTGTGCTGTATATAGTACCGTGTGGGCTGTGCTGTATATAGTACTGTGTGGGCTGTGCTGTATACTACTGTGTGGGCTGTGCTGTATATAGTACTGTGTGGGCTGTGCTGTATATAGTACTGTGTGGGCTGTGCTGTATATAGTACTGTGTGGGCTGTGCTGTATACTACAGTGTGGGCTGTGCTGTATACTAGTGTGGGCTGTGCTGTATATAGTACTGTGTGGGCTGTGCTGTATATAGTACTGTGTGGGCTGTGCTGTTTATACTACTGTGTGATCTGTGCTGTATATACTACTGTGTAGGCTGTGCTGTATATACTACTGTGTGGGCTGTGCTGTATACTACTATGTGGGCTGTGCTGTATACTACTACTGTGTCGGCTGTGCTGTTTATACTACTGTGTGATCTGTGCTGCATATACTACTGCGTGGGCTGTGCTGTATATACTACTGTGTGGGCTGTGCTGTATACTACTATGTGGGCTGTGCTGTATACTACTACTGTGTGGGCTGTGCTGTTTATACTACTGTGTGAGCTGTGCTGTATATACTAATGTGTGGGCTGTGCTGTATATACTACTGTGTGGGCTGTGCTGTATACTTGTCATGGGGAGACTAGGTAAGCTAAGGCTGGTTACCTGGGCCCCTGCAATATCCCTCAGACTAGGGAAAACCCTGTCTGTCCCTCTCCCAGAATTTACACTAATGGTGTGCTTGTCTGGGCCACCAGGCCTGGCCCTGACTCCTGTTTCAGCCCTATGCTGAAACCACTACTCACCACCCAGTGAATAGACCACACATCAACCCCCACAGAAAGCACAGACAGGGAAGACTAAAAAAGCACCACGCCGCAGACACACAGGAAAACACAATAATGTGCCCAGGGCAAAACAAATACAAATATAGGAAGGAGAAATATAACAAAGGATAATACACCACCAGATACGATATTTCTTCTCCAAGACCACCAGTCCAGACCGGAATCACTAGGCACGAGGCACAAGCTATAATCAGCGATGCCCAAAGTCCAGCAATACTATTTAAAGGCCGTGGGCGTGACCCAGCCTCCAAACCGAGTACCAGCTAGATTAACCCTGGGCAACCAGGATAAAAATCTAGCCGGCGCCACTGAGCGTATAGTGGACGAATGTGGAATTACCGCTGTCTGTCGGACGCCCTAGTGTGAATAGCGTCCAACATGACAGTACCCCGCCTTCTACGAGGGACCCCAGGGCCCACACGGCTTATAGGACCCGGCTTGTCCGGATGGTGGCGGTGAAACATACTGACCAGCCGGTCCGCATGTATGTCCGAGGCTGGTACCCAAGACCTCTCCTCCGGTCCATAACCCCGCCAGTGTACCAGGTACTGTAAAGTGTGGCGCACTACTCAAGAGTCAACCACCTTGGAGACTTCAAATTCCAAATTGCCATCCACCAAGACCGGAGGTGGCATCGGCGCCGCGTCCACGGAACCCACCACCTTTTTTAATAAAGATCTGTGGAACACATTGTGTATCTTATATACGGTAGGGAGCTCCAATCGGTAGGCTACCGGGTTAATGATGGCGGCGACCCTAAATGGACCAATAAACCTTGGACCTAATTTCAGGGATGGTATTTTGAGCCTTATGTTTTTTGTGGACAACCACACCCAGTCACCCACACTCAGGTCCGGACCTGGCACACGTCTACTGTCAGCCACACGTTTGTACCTAGCACCCATGCTCAGCAAGCGCTGTTTCACTCTCCTCCTGACAGATGACAGTTGTGCTCCTAGCTGGTCCTCCTCCGGGACGTCAACAGAGCCCCCCTGACGCAGAGTACAAAATTAAGGATGGTGCCCGTAAACACAAAAGAACGGGGACACCCCAGACGATTCCTGACGGTGATTATTTATGGCAAACTCCACCAAAGGAAGGAACGTCGACTACACCTCCTGATTGTCAGAAACAAAGCAGCATAAATACTGCTCCAAATTCTGGTTCATATGCTTGGTCTGACCATTTGACTGAGGATTAAACGCAGAAGAATGCGACAACTTGATCCCCAGCCGTGAGCAAAATGCTTTCCAAAATTTTGCCACAAACTGAGCACCCCTATCAGACACGATGTCAGATTGACCCCGTGAAGTCTGACCACCTCCTGAACAAATACCTGAGCCTGAGTCTTCGCGTTAGGCAACGAAGGCAAGGACACAAAGTGCGACATCTTTGAGAACCGATCAACAACCACCAGGATGACCGTGTTCCCAGCTGAGGAGGGCAAGTCTGTAATAAAATCCATGGAGATCTCCGTCCATGGCCTACTGGGTACCCTGAGAGGAGTAGTGTGCCAGCAGGACGGGAGCAGGGCGTCTTAGCCCTAGCGCACGTGGTGCATGCTGACACGTACGAGACCACGTCCTGTCGGATTTTGGGCCACCAAAACCGACGCGACACCAACTCCAAGGTACCCCTAACCCCTGGGTGGCCAGCCAGGACAGCATCATGATGCTCACCCAACACCTTTAGGCGAAGATGGAGCGGTACAAACGATTTGTTAATGGGAATGCTGGTTGTACCTCCTCCTGAGTCTCAGCAATCTCAGCCTCAACCTCGGTCGTGAGAGCCGAGACCACTACACCCTTTTGGAGGATGGGTACCGGATCTTCCCGAGGTTCTCCCCCCTGAAAACACCTGGACAAAGCATCCGCCTTAGTGTTCTTAGACCCCGGTCGGTAAGTAACAAAAAAGTTGAATCGCGTGAAAAACAATGCCCAGCGAGCCTGCCTGGGGGACAGACGCTTGGCTGACTCTAAATAAAGCAGATTTTTATGATCGGTGATAACTGTAACCTGGTGGACCAACCCCTCCAAGAAGTGTCGCCATTCCTCAAAAGCCAACTTAATAGCCAACAACTCCCTGTTGCCGATATCGTAGTTACGTTTGGTGGGCGACAGCTTCTTGGAAAAGTAGGCGCATGGACGCAACTCGCCCAAGGATGAGCCTTGAGACAGCACCGCCCCCACTCCAACCTCAGATGCATCGACTTCCACGGTAAATGGTTTTGATACGTCTGGTTGCACCAGAATGGGGGCCGAAGCAAAACTGTTCTTCAGGAATTTGAATGCGCGCACAGCAGCCTCAGACCAGGCGGAGAAATTGGTACCATTTTTCGTCATGTCAGTGAGCGGTTTAGCAATGATGGAAAACCCAAGGAACCTCTGGAGCGTTTTTAGGTTATCAGGCCGTTCCCAACGCAGCACCGCTTGCACCTTAGCGGCGTCCATTTTAAACCCTGAAGCAGACACAATATAACCCAAGAAAGGCAACTCCTGAACCGAAAATTCACATTTCTCAAGTTTTGCATAGAGCTTATTCTCTCTGAGTAGCTGTAACACCTGCCTAACATGCTCTAAATGAGTATCACAGTCGCATGAATAAATGAGAATGTCATCTAGGTACACAATAACGAATTTCCCCAGGACATGCAAGAACACATCATTTATGAAATGTTGAAATACAGCAGGCGCGTT
This sequence comes from Ranitomeya variabilis, assembly GCF_051348905.1. Lineage (NCBI taxonomy): Eukaryota > Metazoa > Chordata > Amphibia > Anura > Dendrobatidae > Ranitomeya > Ranitomeya variabilis. The sequence goes on from NC_135239.1 coordinate 153,861,811, forward strand.
TGTCAACCCAAATGGCATCACCAAATTTTCAAAATGACCCTCAGGACTATTAAAAGCCGTCTTCCACTCATCCCCTTGACGGACACTTATGAAGTTGTACGCCCCCCTGAGGTCAAGCTTGGAGAACCACTTAGCACCAGCCACCTGGTTGAACAAATCAGGTATCAGCGGCATAGGGTATGAATCACGAACCGTAATCTGGTTTAACTCCCTGAAATCCAGACACGGGCGTAACCCACCATCTTTCTTCTTAATGAAGAAGAACCCCGCTGCCACAGGCGAGGACGAAGGCCTGATGTGCCCTTTGCTCAGACTCTCAGCAATGTAGTCTTTTAAAGATTGCCTCTCAGGACCAGAAATGTTAAACATCATTGCTTTCGGCAATTTGGCCCCCGGTTTTAACCTAATAGTACAGTCATAGGGTCGATGTGGTGGCAATTCTGAGCAACCCTTCTCAGAGAACACATCCGCGAAATCCAGCAGTGACTCAGGAATGCTAGGAGTCACAGCGGACACACATGTGGCCAGGCAATTCTCCTGGCAGAATCCGCTCCACTGGATTATGTCCTGGGTTTTCCAGTCAATCACCGGGTTGTGCATAGATAACCATGGAAAACCCAGAACCATTTGTGCAGGAAGATTACTGAGCACCCTACATGTAACCTGCTCAAAATGTAGGACACCAATGTGGAGTTTCACCTCAGCCACAAACTCAGTAATCTCCCCCTGTGGGAGAGGAGCGGCATTGATGGTGACCACCCGGATAGGATGAGGCAGTTTTTCGATCCTGAACCCGGCTGTGCGCGCAAACTCCTCATCAATGAGATTAGTGGCAGAACCACTATCCACAAAAACAGTGATTGGCAGCTCTCTGCCAGCGACCATAACTCTGGCAGGGAGCATACATTGAGAGAACACCATGGAAGATATGCATAAGCTCAGATTGGCCTCTTCCACACCCTCTGAGCTTAGTAGTTTTCTGCCGTTGCACTTTTCTTAGATAACAGAGGACAAGCATTTACATAATGCCCATTATTATTTTACCACAGCAAAAACAGACTCCCTGCTTCCTGAGTGAGGGGTCTCAATGATGTGACACCCCTGCGATTTGCATAGGCTGCAGCTACCTCACGTGCACCTACGCCCTCCCCCATAGGCGGCATCTCTTGCGCCCCCTGATGCAAACGGCGATCAATGCGGATAACAAGACTCATAGCAGACTCTAGAGAAGCAGGAGTCTCATACATCAGGAGAGCTTGTTTAACCCTTCTCGAAACCCCATGAACAAACTGACTCCACGGCGTGGGGTCATTCCATTGTGTGTCCACCGCCCAGCGGCGAAATTCAGAACAGTAATCCTCCGCCATTCGCTCCCCCTGGCGGAGAGCACATATTTTAGATTCTGCTAGAGCCATTCTGTCAGGATCATCATAAATGAGCCCAAGAGCAGAAAAAAACTCTCCACTGAGTTAAATGCAGCTGAATCAGATGGTAAAGAAAATGCCCATGCTTGGGGGTCCCCGTTCAGTAATGACAACACCAGGCCCACAAGCTGAGCCTCATTATCTGAGGAGATCGGTAGCATACGAAAATATAATTTGCAAGCTTCACGAAAAATAACAAATTTACTGCGTTCCCCAGCAAACCTCTCAGGTAAAGGGATCTTTGGCTCTGCAACTCTACCTGCAGTTTCAGCTTGCACATTAGATACTACTAGACCCTGTTGCTGAACCGCCCCCTTCAACTCAGTGACCTGTAAGGACAGCGCCTCCAACTGGCTGGTTATGGAAGTCATGGGATCCATGGAATACAAAATTTGGGGGCCGATTATAATGTCACGGGGAGACTAGGTAAGCTAAGGCTGGTTACCCGGGCCCCTGCGATATCCCTCAGACTAGGGAAAACCCTGTCTGTCCATCTCCCAGAATTTACACTAATGGTGTGCTTGTCTGGGCCACCAGGCCTGGCCCTGACTCCTGTTTCAGCCCTAGGCTGAAATCACCATTCACCACCCAGTGAATAGACCACACACCAACCCCCACAGAAAGCACAGACAGAGAAAACTAAAAAACGCACCACGCCGCAGACACACAGGAAAACACAATAATGTGCCCAGGGCAAAACAAATACAAATATAGGAAGGAGAAATATAACAAAGGATAATACACCACCAGATACGATATTTCTTCTCCAAGACCACCACTCCAGACCGGAATCACTAGGCATGAGGCACAAGCTATAATCGGCGACGCCCAAAGTCCAGCAATGCTATTTAAAGGCCGTGGGCGTGACCCAGCCTCCAACCCAAGTACCAGCTAGATTAACCCTGGGCAACCTGGATAAAAATCTAGCCGGCGCCACTGAGCGTATAGTGGACGAATGTGGAATTACCGCTGTCTGTCGGACGCCCTAGTGTGAATAGCGTCCGACATGACAATACTACTACGCGGGCTGTGCTGTATACTACTGTATGGTCTGTGCTGTATACTACTGTGTGGTCTGTGCTGTATACTACTGTGTGGGCTGTGCTTTATACTGCTGTGTGGGCTGTGTTATCTACTATGCGGGCTGTGCTATATTATGCAGGCTGTGCTATATACTATGCGGGTTGTGCTATATACTATGGGGAGTATATTATATTCTATGTGGGGAGGCCATGTTATGTACTATGTGGCTGTATTATATACTATTGTGGGGGTATAATATATTCTATGGGAGAGGCTGTGTTATATACTATAGGGGGCTGCATTATATTCTATGGGGGGCTACATTATATATTATGGGGAGGTGGGCTGTATTATATTCTATGGGGGTTACATTATACTCTGTGGGGTGGCTGCATTATACTCTGGGGTGTCTGCATTATACTCTGTGGGGTGGCTGCATTATACTCTGTGGGGTGGCTGCATTATACTCTGTGGGATGGCTGCATTATACTCTGTGGGATGCCTGCATTATACTCTGGGGTGGCTGCATTATACTCTGTAGGGTGGTGGCAGCATTATACCATATGTGGGCTGCATTATACTGTATCGAGGACTACGGGAATACGTTATACTATATGAAGAACTATGGGGTGCATTATACTATGGGAAGTGAATTGGACTACATGGATGACTATGGCGGGTCATTATGCTATATGGAGTACTATGAGGAGTGTATTATGCTATATGGAGGACTATGAGGAGTGTATTATACTATGTGGAGGACTGAGAAGTATTTTAATATATGGAGGACCATAGGGAGTGTATTATACTATATGGAGGACTGTGGTGCACATTATAATATATGGAGGACTATGGGGTGTATTTTACTAAACAAGTAAAATGCTGCATATTCAGATTGTTTTTGCCGGAACAAAAATCATTGTTCTCAGCAGCACATCGCCGGTGTAAACTGTAGATGTGCTGCTGATATCATGATACTGTATGGTGATTTGTTAGTGATCTATTAGTGATCGTTCTGTCCCATCATTATTCCTCAGCTGGTGAAAAGAGGCCAGGAAACAAGCATTGAACAACTTCAGTATTGTCGATCAAACTCATTTAGCGGCCTGAACTCAGCGCACGTAAATACAACAGAAATGCTTTTGTGTGATGTGCAATATGTTAGCATTTGAGGCCACATTTTAAACTTTGCATAGGGCCCCACTTTGCCTAAAACCGGCCCTGCCTACAAGTGTACAAATATATTATACAGTCACCATGTGACAAGTGGGCCTGTGTAACTTCAAATGCCAGGGCTGAATTTTAGTCCCAGTCCGGCCCTAATTAGCCATATACCACTAATTTCTGTTTGGCAATCGTGATATTTATTGTGAGCTGAGGGCTTAAATTTTATCACTCTATTAATACATGTATAGGGGCTACAAGGCCTCCAGCCATCTACAGTGGATTATTGGCTTATTGTATGGTGTACAATTCTCACCTTATTTTATGATACCTATAGTTGAATACAACTAAAGGTACATTCACACTGACCAACTTTCCAACGATAACGATAGCGATCCGTGACGTTGCAGCGTCCTGGATAGTGATATCGTTGTGTTTGACACGCAGCAGCGATCTGGATCCTGCTGTGATATCGTTGGTCGGAGCTAGAAGGCCAGAACTTTATTTGGTCGTCAGATCGGCGTGTATCGTTGTGTTTGACAGCAAAAGCAACGATGCCAGCAATGTTTTACAATGGTAACCAGGGTAAATATCGGGTTACTAAGTGCAGGGCCGCGCTTAGTAACCCGATATTTACCCTGGTTACCATTGTAAAAGTAAAAAAAAAACACTACATACTCACCTTCTGATGTCTGTCATGTCCCCCGGCGTCCGCGCTGCTGCTCAGAGCTTCCTGCACTGAATGTGTCAGTGCCGGCCGTAAAGCAAAGCACAGCAGTGACGTCACCGCTGTGCTTTAGGGCCGGCGCTTACACAGTGCAGGGAAGCGGACGCCGAGGGACGCGACAGGCACCGGAATGTAAGTATGTACTGTTTGTTTTTTTTACATTTACACTGGTAACCAGGGTAAACATCGGGTTACTAAGCGCGGCCCTGCACTTAGTAACCCGATGTTTACCCTGGTTACCCGGGGACTTCGGCATCGTTGGTTGCTGGAGAGCGGTCTGTGTGACAGCTCTCCAGCGACCACACAACGACGAAACAGCGATGCTGCAGCGATCGGCATCGTTGTCTATATTGCTGCAGCGTCGCTTAATGTGACGGTACCTTAAGAGGCAGGGTTTCATCCTTAAACCCTTTTGGCTGTTATGCTTTGGTAACTGGTTATGATATCTGACTCAGATGCACAAGGCAGAAATAAATGCAAGGCCAACAGCACATCTGACAAAAATTAACAGGAATTAACCAGACCCAGGTGGAAGAGAACATACCATAAGTAGAAGTGAAGGACAGCATCCAATCGAGGTGAAAGTGAAAAATTCTTCTTTATTGTGCCATAAAATGCGACGTTTCAACCCAAATGGCTTGATAAAGACCCATTTGGGTTGAAACGTCGCATTTTATGGCACAATAAAGAAGAATTTTTCACTTTCACCTTGATTGGATGCTGTCCTTCACTTCAACTTATCAGATGCACAAGGGTCTGTTATATGTTTTGTGTGTCATATTATGTGGGGTTTTTTAGAAACAAATCTTATTTTTGACTAGCACAATAAAAGTTATGTTTTAAAATCCCCTTTTTGCTATAGCAATTATTCACAACTGGGATTCCGGTACTTATTGTCCGTTTTTTTTCGTCTTTTGACAAAAAAGACAAATTTGTTGTTTTTTATTTATTACAGATCCAGAGCTGCCCAAAGCCTGTATCTATGCTGTTAGCTGGGAATGACTCAGCTATTTCTCGGTTGACAGTGGCTGTGAAGAAAAATCTCAATCCAAACTATTTTTTTCCGCATTTCATGGGATCCAAAAGAGTTCCTTGATAGTCATGAAGTATCCAGGCAAGATTTGGTCCAAAGTTTAAATTTTTAAAATCCACTGGAATTTCTTTGTGGTAGCTTTTGCAGGACTTCTTCTGTAAGAGCTCAGTTGAGCATGTCCATGCTGCTTGAGCTTCAGCTCACACTTTTTTACTTTTTTGTTATATATTTCTTTTGAATGGAGTAAAAGGGTGATGATTAGTGATGAGCGAGTTTGCTCGTTACTCGAGGTTTCCGAGCATGCTCGAGTCTGAACCAAGTGCTGTCGGTGCTCGAAAACGATGCTCAGATCCCTGTCCCGCATGTTGAGTGGCTTAAAAAAAAATTGCCTGCCATACACGGTTAAGCTGTAGCCATGTTTATTGGCTGAATTACAGCCACGAAACATGCAGGGCAGGGATCTGAGCATTGCATCTGAGCACTGGCAATACTCGGTTGAGACTCGAGCATGCTCGGAAAACTCGAGTGACGAGCACGCTCGCTTATCACTAGTGATGATTTAAATGTGTTTTTTTAATGTTTAATATTTTTGAAGAGTTTTTTTTTTACTTTTTACTGGCTTCAATTGTCCCCATAGGGGACTTGAACCTGCGATCATTCAATCCATACATTCGCCTGAGCTACATGCAGTGGGGCTTCAGCTGTGCCAGAAAAGAAAAATAATGACAAAGTAAAAAGGTAGAATGTATAGTGTATTATGTTAATATAGCAGAATGAGATCTTGTCTTATATTTAAGCAGTTTGGTATGTTTGTTTCTAGAGTAAATATCCATTTGGATTCCCTGGTGAATAGTTTGCGTCTATGATCTCCTCCATTTGAGGGTCTGTAAACTTTCTCTATTCCCATGAATCTAAACTCTGTTAAGTTACCATTGTGAATTTGGGCAAAGTGTTGGATATGGCAGATGCTGAAATAGCCGAAGGGCTAACTGCATTTTAAAGACGCCTCCTTATACGCCCTTTCAGAGGTCCAGTTGTGCAGCCCACATATTGGATCTCACATATGGTACATTCAATGAGATATATTACATGTGTGGTACGGCAAATGATGACATCCTGTATCAAAAAAATGTGTTTGCGATATATAGAGTTGAAATAATTTTTTTTGTGCATATTTGCAAGATCTGTAGCAGTTCACTCCACATATTTAAAAAATTGTTAAATGAAGCCATATTTTTTTTTGTTGTGATATTTATTACTATCACTGTACTGTTGGTAAGCTGGCAAACACGTATCTGCCACGCCACAAACTTTGTCTGACCTACCCCCTGCCATAGGGAACTGTAGGGCCAAAACCTTGGGTACTACCACCCTACTAGTGTGTTGCCACGGGGAGCAAACCTGTGGAGGTCCCTCCATCAGTGTAGCATTAGCAGGGCTGTGCATAACATTACCTCTAATAGCAAGTGAAGAGAACTGTGCTCCGGCCGCCCGGAGAGGCCTTAAGCCTGCTTGTTTTATAAGAAGAGGACACCTTCTTTCCTACGCACAATATCCAGTGTAACCTATACTACCACCACTCAGTCTTTAAATGAGAGAGACTGTACACTGTTTTCTCCTTCAGTAAAGTGTTACATTTACCAAATCACAGGGGTGTCTGGCTGCTTGTATTGCATGAACATCACGGGTGCTCCAACACCTGCACCCAGACACCATCTCTACAGGAGTGCCCTTCGAGGGTCTTATGTCATCTCCATAAGTATTACCTACTGCTATTGGCAATTGTTGTGGACACAAGGGAATTGTTAGGGGTCCAGCGACCCACTTCAGCTACTGAGAAATTACAATCTGCTGCCAGTAGAAGTACATGTCCCATTTGACCCCTTTGTAACATCTGGGGCCTCCCCCATGGCTCACCACATTATGGTTAAAAAAAATTGTCAGAATGGCATAAAAAACAAGAAGTGATACTCAACCTACCTACCACTCGCTGTCCCCCTGCCCTCCTTTCCCAGGCCTCTACCTCCTGCTGCAGCAATGACATTCCATCATAAGAACATGTGATCAGTCATAGTCGGTTGATCACTGGCTGAGGAGGGTCTCTGCTGTGGTCAATGTTTGTCTCAACAGTCATTTAAGTTTATCAAAAAGGTAAAGGTAGTGTAATGGAAGCGGTGGGTGTCCATAGGGAGAATATCACTGCTTGTTCTTTTAATGTTATTGTTAAAAATAATTTGTCAATGGAAAATGACACATTTAAAAAAAAAAAGTTAAATGAAGCCATGTTTTTTTTCTTTGTGATACTTATTGTTATCAATGTACTATTGGTAAGCTGGTACACCCAATATTTTTTGCTTATTTACAGGGGTTGCCCTCAATGAAAGATTTTCTGGTATCTCCGTACCCAGTCTACTATTACTGATTGAAACAGTTGTCATGTAGCTGTAGATTTGTTTCAGTGTGCCAGTGATACTTTGGGTACTGTGAGATATGAGATGTCGTCATACATTGAGTTTTGTAATGTGCATACACTGAAGATTCATAAATTTGTGTTGTAAATTGTATTTTGCTGCCATCTACTGATCAGTGTACAGTTGTGTGAAAAAGTGTTTGCCCCCTTCCTGATTTCCTATTCTTTTGCATGTTTGTTACACTTATTGCCCGCCATCTAAAAACCTAAAATTAACTGTGGTTTATCACATCTTTGGGAATTGGAATTCAACTGCCACACCAGTTCTCAATCAAGATATCACTTGAAGGGAAACTACCGTGTTTATAGATCATTAATAAATCAATGTAATGTAGCATAATATGCTGTTATAACCAAGTTTTGAATGCATTTCAAACATATTTCATGTGTTATAGGAGTTTAAAGAAGGCACTGGAGGCTGACATCTTGCTTTCACAGTAGCAGCACGACACTTTCACTCGAACTAACTCCCTATAGACATTATTTCCCCTTCATTTCATTAATTTTATTGGACGTGACTGGGTCACTGCTGCTGTGACAACCCCATTAAGAACCGTCGGACCCAGCCGGAGTACCCCACTGCCCTGGCGGGTGCTCCACTACCTGACACTCACTATCCCCCTGCCCTCTTTTCCCAGAAGTCTACTTCCTGCTGCAGCAATGACATTCGAACATAAGAACATGCGATCAGTCGTAGTCGTAGTTGGTCGATCACTGGCTGAGGAGGGTCTCTGCCGTGGTCAGTGTTTGTCTCAGCAGTGTTTTCATTTTGTCAAAATGGTAAAGGCAGTGTAATGGAAGCGGTGGGTGTCCATAGGGAGAATATCACTGCTTATTCTTTTAATGTTGTCATTAAATACAATGTGTCATTGGAAAGTGCCTTATTGCTTAAATCAGGATTTTGTGTTAAATGAACATTTCTTCATGTTTGTGCTTATGCAACATTAGTGATGGCCCTTGTTGACAGTAATAATCCAAATAGCACATAACTACTGTGGTGTAGCACAACCAGATATTTACTTCAGGCTTTGCTTGCAACACATTGTTATAGTATATATATATATATTTATTTATATAGAGTTGTGTTAATTCCAAAGTGCAAAATAGGCAGGCTGTGTGAGCCTTGTATGTGTGTATGTCTATGAGAAAGCTCTGAATGAGGTGAAAGGAAAAGAAAAAAAAACAATCCCTGAATGAGCATGTATGAATGAGTCATCATTATATAAGTATCATTACTTATCTAACTGTTGTTGAAGGTCCAGGATGAATGAGTTGTGGATATGTCTATATGTGGTTTGGCCGGACGCGGTCAGAATCAGCTTATTCAAGTTGTGCAGTGATTTGCCTGTATAGAGAAACTGTTTTTAATTCCTAGAGGATGAATGTTTGAATGTTTTATAGAGATTAAGTCTGAAAACTGCTGCAATCCGTTTCTGTGTGTGTGAGGCACCAAGCTCTTATCAGCGCGAAATACCTGATGGGAGGGGTGAGTCAAGCCCCTGCGCTAATTGCTTGTAATTTCTCCCCTCGGTGCTGTGGGCCAGAGGAAGGGGGGCATGGAGCTACGCTCAAATATTGTCCTTGGTTTAGTACACGCTGAGAGATTTGTGTTTAAAGCAATAAGTACTGTATGAAATTGAAAGTGATAAAGAACTGTGCCTATTTTAGAGGAAACTTGTAAGTGATTGAAAAGATTGGTAAAAGATTCTCCTGCTTCAAGTTGAGTGATTGATATAGCAAATTGAGGATCAACAGAGGAGGTAGCCAACTGCACAGCTGATGTAGTAGGTGAGAGGCCTAAGACAGCTGGGCCTTCCTTCTACAGTGAATTTACGGGTCAGAGGTGGCATAACCTTCCCGTCCATGGAACTGAGCTAGTGGGTCAGAGGCCTAACACATCTGGGCCTTCCTTTTCTAGCCAGCTGATCTAACGGGTGAGAGGCAGTTTTAGCCTTCTCGTTACATCCTTTAGGTTTACCGGGTTAGAGGTGGCATAACCTTCCCTCTAAATCTTGACACTCACACTGCAGGTGAGTTGTCTGAGCGGATAAGTTGAAGCCATGGGCAACTTATTCTGTGTGCAGTCAGGGCCCCCAATGGGATCCAAAAACCGCTGTATAGATTGGAAAAAGGAAGCAGTGAAAGATGTAAAACCAGTATTGAAAAAGGCAAAAATGCCAGTGAGTGGATGTTGTTGTTCAAAAAGGCACAGACAAAGGAGGAAAATAGCAAATGGATAAATGGCATCTGAGAGAGTGCAGCAGGACGAAAGTAAGGTGTATTATGAATGTTTTGATGCTTAAAAGTCTGACTATGACTGACACATTACTGCTACGGTCATACCTTTGTATAACCAGAGACCCAGACAAGACAGATGGACTGTGGTCAGACAAACCCAGACTGGAGAAATACTTGTATGATCTGTGCTGCAACCCGACCTAAGAGAATTACACTGAATCCTGTCCAGACAAGATCACATGTAGTGACATAAGAAGCTGACACAGGATTGTGGTTGGTGGATAGTGGGGACATCAACTTTTGGGAGTAGGCTGACAGTAATCCTTTTGGGAAGGAGCTGTAGACCAGCATGTCATGTCACCCCCAACCGGTCATCTAGTCACCCCCACCACCAGAGAACCAACCACATCAGGTAGGGTAAGGCAGATACAGGAGTATTATCCCTGGAGGCCCTCTGATTAGCTAGCTACGCTAAAACAATTGGCTGACTCTAAGAACCAACCTTTCCCATTTTTCAGATAAAGACAATATGATGGACGTATAAGTGCACCCACCTGGGCAGGCCTAGGGAGTTAGTGAGCACAAAAGCAGGTGACGTACTAAGATGCAAATTAAGACTTTTACGGATGTGACAAAAGGAGAGAGTGTAGAGATGTACTTTAGATGGTTACAGCTGAAATGGGAAGACATGGGGTACAGTCCAGTAAACCCACTTGATGTTAAAGTATTGGTAAATACTAGTGTTGAGCGATACCGTCCGATACTTGAAAGTATCGGTATCGGAAAGTATCGGCCGATACCGGCAAAGTATCGGATCCAATCCGATACCGATACCCGATACCAATACAAGTCAATGGGACTCATGTATCGGACGGTATTCCTGATGGTTCCCAGGGTCTGAAGGAGAGGAAACTCTCCTTCAGGCCCTGGGAACCATATTAATGTGTAAAAGAAAGAATTAAAATAAAAAATATTGCTATACTCACCTCTCCGACGCAGCCTGCACCTTACCGAGGGAAGCGGCAGCGTTCTTTGTTTAAAATTCGCGCTTTTCTTTCCTTTACAAGAAGTCCAGGCTTGTGATTGGTTGCGTGCCGCCCATGTGGCCGGGACGCAACCAATCACAGCAAGCCGTGACGTAATTTCAGGTCCTTCAGGATTTTAAAATTACGTTCCGGCGTTGTGATTGGTTGCGTCGCAGTCACATGGGCGACGCAACCAATCACAGCAAGCCGTGACGTAATTTCAGGTCCTTAAGGATTTTAAAATTACGTCCCGGCTTTGTGATTGGTTGCGTCGCAGTCACATGGGAGACGCAACCAATCACAAGCCGTGACGTCACGGGAGGCTGGACACACGCGCATTTTAAAATGGGCGCGTGTCCAGCCTCCCGTGACGTCACGGCTTGTGATTGGTTGCGCCGCGGTCAACCAATCACAAGCCGGGAGGCTGGACACGCGCGCATTTTAAAATTTTAAAATTTTAAAATGCGCGCGTGTCCAGCCTCCCGGCTTGTGATTGGTTGACCGCGGCGCAACCAATCACAAGCCGTGACGTCACGGGAGGCTGGACACGCGCCCATTTTAAAATGCGCGCGTGTCCAGCCTCCCGTGACGTCACGGCTTGTGATTGGTTGCGTCTCCCATGTGACTGCGACGCAACCAATCACAAAGCCGGGACGTAATTTTAAAATCCTTAAGGACCTGAAATTACGTCACGGCTTGCTGTGATTGGTTGCGTCGCCCATGTGACTGCGACGCAACCAATCACAATGCCGGAACGTAATTTTAAAATCCTGAAGGACCTGAAATTACGTCACGGCTTGCTGTGATTGGTTGCGTCCCGGCCACATGGGCGGCACGCAACCAATCACAAGCCTGGACTTCTTGTAAAGGAAAGAAAAGCGCGAATTTTAAACAAAGAACGCTGCCGCTTCCCTCGGTAAGGTGCAGGCTGCGTCGGAGAGGTGAGTATAGCAATATTTTTTATTTTAATTTTTTCTTTTACACATTTTTACATTAATGTTGTTTCGATACCGATACCCGATACTACAAAAATATCGGATCTCGGTATCGGAATTCCGATACAGCAAGTATCGGCCGATACCCGATACTTGCAGTATCGGAATGCTCAACACTAGTAAATACATTCATTGACGGTATGACCAAAGACTTACGAGACGCAGTACAGACAGCTAGACCTGAATGGAGGAATGTAGATCCAAAAGATCTCCTGAAAGTTGCTAAAGGAGTTGAACAAACTAGGACAATAAGACGACGTGTCATGTATGCTGGAGTACAAGGAAAACAGTAGAGATGTAATGAGGGACCTAAAGACTTAGAAACAGTAAAGTGCTGGAATTGTGGAGAAAATGGACACTCAGACCAATCTTCCACCTTCTTCACCTCCAGACTAGGAAACTGACAAACCAGTGACAAATGTGTGCCCTGTTCTTGTCCCCTCTGGACCTGGTCCGTCCTTGATGGCCACCATACCAATGCCGGGAGGGAAAGAGACAGAATTCTTGATTGACACTGAGGCAGCCGGAACTGTGGTACACAAAGACTTGATAACGTCAGACATGATTACTGACGAGACTGTGGAATACGTGAGTGTAGAGGGACAAGCGACTGAAGCCCCTATGACTAAACAAATAAGACTAGAATCACGAGACCGTGCTTAGAAGAGCTGCTTACAAACTTATTGTTAGTGACAATACCCCTATGGATTTGCTGGGAGTAGAGTTGAGTGCTGGCTAGGCCATCATACAGTACTCTCCTGAGGGTATTACAGTCACAAGTCCCCTTTCATATAAACGCTTGGTGCAGAGGGACGTCAGGGTCTTCCACGTGCACATTATACCACAGGTAAATCATGCCCTATTATAGTTACACTTAATTCCATTCATTTACCAGTTTAGTAGTTTCCTTACACAAGATGGTATAGTTACCGTGTATTTCTAGGTTGTCTTCATATGATATATAGTTTTTTTAGCCATTCATTATATTGGCTCAACCCATAATCACTGTTTATTTGTCTCTTCCACTTCCTATACCTTATCGCAAGCAACTGGTATTGATATTTGGTATTTTTCAAATCCCTTCTTTTGTATTTGGAACTGTTAGTTATGGATTTATATAGGGCTGCTACATTCTTAAAATAAGCTTGTGCTTTGCTGTGGCCTATGGCATTGTGCTCTCCCATTTTACGACTCAGTATCTTTCGTAAATATATATTTTCATATATATATAATTTTCTTTTGGTAACATATTCTGTGAATCAAATTTAGTTTTCTTAAGAGGTACTCTACCCAATCAAATACGGGTATAAATAGTATTTGGACATTAGTGTCTGATTTATATAAACACTTGTGTAATATTTCAAAAATGGTGTATATGGCAAGAGTGGTGAAGGTAATGCCTGACACCAGAATGTCTGAGGACAGGAAAAAGAGTCAGGTGCCAGACACCTTTGGGCAAGGGGAAAATCTGAGGTGGGTCGACTGCCCATTCCCCTTGTTTTGATTAAATTAAAAGAAGGGACCACTCCTCTTTGGTTAAAGCAACACCCCTTTGTATCCCATTAAGAAAAAAAAAGGACCCAAGGGTTCCCCTGACACAGAATAGTTCATGACTTACAGGCCATTAATGATGTTACAGTGAGTGTGATCTCAATTGTCCCTAATACACACACCGTACGGTCACAAAATGTTTTACAGTCATTAATTTGGCAAATGCATTTCTTCTCTGTACCCCTGCACCCTGACTGACAGCATCTTTTCTCTTTTACTCACGAAGGTAAACAATACTGTTGGACGGTCCTCCCAAAAGGGGGAAAGAACTCCCCAACCATCTATTCAACAGTGATGGCAGGGATTCTTGAGCAGTGGCAACCACCTCATCCACAGACTGTACTATTGCAGTACGTGGATGAACTCTTGCTCTGCTGCCCGGACCAGACAGCAGTTCCCTTGCTGTGTTTTTTTTTGGCAGAGAAGGGTTGCAAGGTCTCACGTGACAAATTACAGTATTACAAACAAAAGGTGACATTTTTAGGACATTGTATTGCTGAATGTACAAGACACCTGACTGAAGACAGAAAACAGGCAATACAAAATCTCCCTTTACCCAGGTCACACCAGCATCTACGCATTTTCCTAGGTTTGGTGACCTACTGTAGGCCTTGGATAAGGTCTGCTTCACAAATGATGCAACCACTCTATGACAGGTTGTCATCAAACCCCTACAATCTCACTCAAGAAGCAATTGATTCTCTGAAGCTGCTCATTGTGCCAGCCCCGGCCTTAGGCATTCCAAACTATGATCAGCCATTTTTCTTATTTTGAACAGAGCAGGGAGGACATGCTACCGCAGTACTGACACAGCAACGTGGAGAGGAACAGAGACCAATAACTTACTACTCAGCACAACTAGACCCAGTGATTAGAGGGTCTCCTACATGTGTCCGTGTTGTAAGAACTGCTGTATTACTGTTAGGGATGTGAGCTCACACTGACTTTTTCTTTTGACAATTTGTTCCCCACATGACATTAATGCCATACTCGTACAAGTTCAACCAAACCATCTGTCCATGGCAAGACAGATTAGACTTGAATGTGCTCTAATACTAATTTAATGAATACGTCACCCTCAAAAGATACAATGTTCTGAATCCAGCCACTCATCTGCCTGTGGATTCAGAAAAGGGGGAATTGGTGACAGCATTAGAGGGAAAAAAAAAAAGTACACTGGTACGTTGACGCACAAACATGACTGCATAGGAACTGATGAGTCAGGAGACAGTATGTTTTACATATGTTTATGAAAAACCTGTTCCTAATGCATATGTTGAGGTTTTTATTTTTGTAGATGGCTCCAGATACCACCAGGATGGGCGATTCTACACTGGACATGCAGTAGTATCCTCACATGAGGTAATCCGAGTTGAACCACTCCCTCCTCACATGTCGGTGCAGGAGGCAGAGTTGAAGGCACTCACTGAGGCGTGTAGAGCTGCTGCAGGTAAAGTCGCTAATATTTACACAAGATTCGAATTGTGCATGGGGAATATCCCATGATTATCACCCTGTCTGGAGAAGCATAACGTTTCTTACATCAGCCGGTAAGCCCATTAAAAATGCAGAGCTGGTGAAACAATTAGTGGAGGCATTGACGTTACCAGTCCAGGTTGGCATCGTCAAGGTAACAGCACACACGGACGGTGACTCTGTGGAGGTAGAGGGCAACAGAAGGGCGGACGAGGCTGCTGAAGTAGCAGCAAGGTGGCCTAGGGAGCAGTGGATGGTGGCGGAGAGTCAGCGTATTCCAGCCACACTGAGCCTAGATGTCCTGAAATCCCTCCAGCTGCCCAAACAGAGAAGGAACACGGGGGAGAATGGGAGCTGAGCTGAACTCAAGAAGAGTTTTGGGAGAATAAGGATAAATTGTATATACCAAGGTCCCTGTTCCTAATTATGACACAAGCAACACTTGGCCCCATTCACACCTCAAAATGTCACATGTGTCCATGGTAGATGCCTTCCGGATCGCTCCTGGTTTCAGTTACGCAGCAGCAAAGCTCGTACGGTCATGCCTCATCTGTGCACAGCACAACCCTGGTAAAACAGTAAAAATCCCTAAGAAAGCGACACCCAGGCCTCTCTACCCGTTTCAGAGACTGCAGACTGACTACATACAGCTAGCCAAGGTAGGAGTGTGTGAAAAATGTCCTAGTATGTGTAGATCTCTTCTCTGGTTGGCTGGAAGCCTATCCGATAAAATGTGCAAATGCTAAAGTGACTGCAGACAACCTGATGAAAGAACTGATCTGCAGGTATGGTGTCCCAGAAGCCACAGAGAGTGATAGGGGTACACACTTCACGGGAGAAATATTGAGGGAAGTCATGCAGGCCCTGGGAGTACAGCAAGCATATCATGCACCATATAGACAACAAAGTAGTGGGAAAGTGGAAAGACTAAATGGGACACTTAAACTGAAAATTCAGAGGCCATGGCAGACACAGGAAAGAGCGGGGTAGAGTGCTTGTCTCTTGCACTCTTTCTAGTCAGACACACTCCAAATAGAAAGACAGGCTTGTCCCTTTTTTGAAGTCCTGTTTAGTAGTTTGCCAAAGACTGGTCTGTACTTCCCACAGGTGCTACAAATGCAACACGGTGCTATGGCAGCCCATGTCCAGGCCTTGCAGAAAATACTTAATGTGGTGCATAAACATATGTTTTCATCCATTCCAGATCTTAATGCCAGTGCAGACGCACATCTGCTGATTCCAGGTGATTGGGTGGTCATACACAGACACGTGAGAAGGAGCCTAGATCCACGGTTTGACGGCCCGTTGTAAAGTCCAGCTGACCACATTCACTTGAGGGAACGCCCACCTGGATCCATGCCAGTCACTGCAAAAAGATCTTTTCACTAGCAGAAAGACTGTTGTTCTAATCACCTTGCTGGCAGTGGTAGGATGTTTTGCACCTTACAGAGACACTGAATACACTTTTAAATGTCGACAAGGACAAAAACTGCTGGACTGTTGGATCTGTACACACAGCCCAGTATCTGCAAGGACTATGCTGTACTTTGCCATACCCCAGGAGCCAAGGAGGGTATTAACACCACACTGCATACACAA
This sequence comes from Ranitomeya variabilis, assembly GCF_051348905.1. Lineage (NCBI taxonomy): Eukaryota > Metazoa > Chordata > Amphibia > Anura > Dendrobatidae > Ranitomeya > Ranitomeya variabilis. The sequence goes on from NC_135239.1 coordinate 153,878,536, forward strand.
TGAGACTTGGACTCAGATTTTCTTGGTTCCTTAAAGTTATTAATAAGACTAATACAGTATAGAGACTCCTTTTTAAATCCAGCCGATTGGCTTAGCGGCCTAGAGGGTGGGATTATTTTTTACTTGACTTGACAGACTTGTATGCAAATTTTGTTGCTTTGCTTATTGTTTTATGTAGCCGTAAAAGCGCTAATATATGTATTACCTAAGGCTGAACCTTCTGTAGTATATCATAGGCCCCGTATGGCCACTGCTGACGGGGGAGTTGAGTGTCCACACTGAGGGTGGATGGGCGAAGCAGGTAGAAAGCCCCCTTGTGGGTACTAGACCCATGAGACAGTAGCTCCTTTGTGGACATCAGCTGACCCCCTGGAAAAGGTTATACCATTTACAAAAGGGGGAAATTGTTATAGAAGGGTTAATAGTTTGCCTTTAACTGCCTTGCCTTTAAGTGCCTTTTACCTTTAAGTGTTAGAATTACTAGAATCTGTTGACGCAGTAGTCTGATGGTCTCCCCCTTCAAGGAGACTACACTTCTTATCATGTATGTTCTCAATAGTCAATCACAACATGTTCTGAGCTATGGTAAATAGAATATGACCCTGGGTGATGGTGGGGGCTACATGAGTTACATTGAAATGCATTATGTGTAAATGGTATAAAACATTACTTTGGCTTTTTATATATCAGATAAAAGTGACGTGCTCACAGGATACGTGTGAGGTGTCTTTTGTCTCCAAGCGCTTGTTAATTAAGGGCGTAAATCCACAATTAGGCCTCACTGGTGATCTGTCAGCTGACGTTAGGTCAGAATGAAAACAGCTACGACAACATAAATAATCTTTCTAAACATTGTACCTTTAGTATCTCCAACACATCCCATTTTTTCATAAGTAGGAAATCGCGGACGATCTGCTATGTCTTCAGACCTGTTGATCAGAGCTTCCTTATTCACTTCAAATCCATTGAGTACCACCATTTTTGTCCAGAAGAACTGCAGACTATATACATTCCCAAACTGTTTTCCTAGCTGTGAAAAAAGAATAACATATATATTTATAAAGAACACATGTCATGTTTTCGCTGTGAAAAAAGAATAACATATATATTTATAAAGAACACATGTCATGTTTTCGCTAAATTAAATCAATGAAGAATGCAGAAATCCTAACTTGACCATAGATATAAAAAAAATACAGTTAGGTCCTGAAATATTTGGACAGTGACACAAGTTTTGGTATTTTTAAGCCATTTACCAAAACATATTCAAGATACAGTTATATAATCAATATGGACTGAATGTGAAGACTCGACTTTAAATTGAGCATATTCACATCCTAATTGGAGTAAGGGTTCAGAAATTAGAGCTCTTTAGCTGCCACATTTTAAAGCGTCCCAAATTAATTGGACAATTATCTCAAAAGCTCTTTAATGGACTGCATGGACTAATCCCTCATTAGTCCATCATCATTTAGACAAATAAATAAAAGGTCTGGAGCTGATGCCAGGTGTGGCATTTGTATTTGGAAGCTGTTGCTGTGAACCCACAACATGCAGTCAAAAGAGCTCTCAATGGAAGAGAAACAGACCATCATTAGACAGAAAAAATAATAAATCCATCAGAGAGATAGCATAAATGTTAGGAGTAGCCAAATCATTGTTGCATTCTGAAAAAAGAGCTCACTAGTGAGCTTGGGAACACAAAATGTCCTGAACATCCACAGAAGATAACAGTGGTGTATAATAGCAGAATACTTTCCATGATGAGGAACTACCCCTTCACAACATCAACCCAAGTGAAGAACATTCTCCGAGAAGTAGGTGTTTCAGTATCTAAGTCTACAATAAAGAGAAGACTACATAAATGCAAATACAGAGTGTTCACTACAAGGAGCACCCCATTAATTAGCCTTAAAAAAGAAAAGTTAGATTGGATCTTACAAAAAACATCTAAATATGCCAGCCCAGTTCTGAAAAAGCATTCTTTGGACAGAAGACACTAATATCAATCTGTACCAGAATGATGGGAAGAAGAAAGTATGGAAAAGCTCATGATCCAAAGCACAAAACATCCTCTGTAAAACATGGTGAAGGCAGTGTGATGCCATGGGCATACATGGCTACCAATGGCACTGGGTCACTAGTGTTTATTGATGTTACTAAAGATAGAATCAACTGGATGAATTCTGAAGTGTGCTGGGTGATACTCTCTGCTCAGATTCAAAATATACTATGAAAGCAACCAAGGAGTTTTTTTAATTCAAAGAAGTGGAATATCCTGCAATGGATGAGTAAATCACCAGCTTTCAACCCCATCGAGCATGCATTTCCCATGCTTAAGATAACACTTAAGGCAGAAAGACCCACAAGTAACCCACAACTGAAGTCAGCTACAATAAAGGCTGTTAGAATCTGTTTAGTTTGTTACTATATGCCATTTTCTTGTGGAGTTCTGGCTGCTGGTCTCTTTCCTCTGGTTCTGGGTTTGTCTTGGGTCAGGTGTTTGTTTCACTCTTTATTAACCAGCATCTGCCTCCCAGTCCTTGCTGGACAACAGTCTTAATCTGCTTGAGCTCTAGCTTGGTTTTTTTTCGTCAGTGTCCCGTGTGCGCTAGGTCTAAGGCTTCTCATACTCCGGCGGCAGGGTTGCTTTGCCCGTTAGAGGTTCCTAGTTCAATGGATTTTATCACCGACCTGCCGGTCTCTGAGGGTTTTTCTGTTATCTGGGTCGTTGTGGACTGATTTAGTAAGATGTGTCATCTGGTCCCATTCAATAAATTATCCTGTGCTAAGACACTTGCCAGGGCATTTGTGAAAGAGATTGTCAGACTCCATGGTTTTCCCACGGGCATTGTCTCCGATAGGGGACCACAGTTTGTGGCTCATTTTTGGTGTGCCTTTTGTGACAGACTTAAGATTCATTTGTCATTTTCGTCGGGCTATCATCCACAGTCCAATGGACAGACCGAGAGGAAGAACCAGGACGTTGAGCAGTTTTTGAGATGTTTTGTAGCGGACAATCAGGAGATGTGGTCGGAAAATCTACCATTAGCTGAGTTTGCTCTCAATAATCATATAACTTCTTCGGCTGGGTGTTCTCCTTTCTTTTGTTGTACTGGGAAGAATCCATCTTTCGGTCCTTTTTCTAGGATTGGGGCGGCAGTGCCTGAGGAGGAGAGTTTTTCTGGAAATTTGGAAAGGGTTTGGACCAATGTGCACCATAATCTTAAACAGGCTAATAGGAGGTCTAAGAAATTTTTTGACAAGAGTAGAAGGGAGGCGAGGTTTGTTGTTGGGGACACGGTTTTGTTGTCCTCTAGGAATCTGCGTTTAAAGATCCCTTCTAAAAAATTGGGGCCGAAGTTTGTGAGACCTTTCAAAGTGGTTCACATGGTCAATTCGGCAGCGGTGAGATTAGACATTCCTTTGTCCTGGAAAATAATTCAGTTTTTCATGTATCTTTGCTGAAGAAGGTTGACACGCCAGATAAGGTGGCTATTCCATCTGCTCCTCCAATTGATGAGGACTACGAGTTTGAGATTTCACGCATTCTTGATTCCAGGTGGCATAGAGGAGGGTTACAGTATCATGTGTCCTAGAAGGGTTTCGGTCCCGAGGACATTTCGTGGGTGAAAGCTGTGGACGTCTCAGCTTCAAGATTAATTAAGGCTTTTCACAGGAGATTTCCAAATAAGGCCCAGCCTAGAGGATCCGGGCGATCCTCGTTAAACGGGAGGTACTGTTAGAATCTGTTTAGTTTGTTACTATCCGCCATTTTCTTGTGGAGTTCTGGCTGCTGGTCTTTTTCCTCTGGTGCTGAGTTTGTCTTGGGTCAGGTGTTTTTTTCACTCTTTATTAACCAGCACCTGCCTCCCAGTCCTTGCTGGACAACAGTGTTAATCTGCTCGTGCTCTAGTTTGGTGCTTTGCTTAGTGCTCTGTGTGTGTTATTTGTGCAGTACTGGTACCTCTGGTTCTGCTAGTCTTAGTTTCTGTTTTCTACTAGGAGGTGACCCGTTTTTGTACCCAGTCCTTAGTTCTATTAGGGTACCCCTTCCCCTTATCTATAGGTCTTTGCTTGAGATTAACCTAGGATCATTGGTGGGTCTATTCGCAAGGAATGGGTTGCCTACTCCATCGTAGGGTTTCAGCCTAGTCAAAGTGCAGGGTCAGTTTTCCCCCTTCTACCTTAGTCCTGTGTTGCAGATCCATAACAAAGGCCTGGCAAAGCATTACAATTGAGGAAACCCAGTGTTTGGTGATGTCATTGGCTTCCAGACTACAGGTAGTCATTGCCTGCAAAAAATTCTCTGCAAACTACAAAAAATTAACATTTTGCTTACGGTAAAGTTAATTTTTCCAATTACTTTTGAGCCTCTGAAATGAGGAGGCTTTGTAGAAAAATGGTCGCAATTCCTAAACATTGTGTATAAAAGCTGTTGTTACATAACAGAATGTATTTTCAATGAGTTTAACAATATATATAATTTTCTGATCAATGACGGTTTTATGCTTGTACTTTTATTTACATAATATTCCTTGGATCAGGGTCCCTTTCCTGTTGGAGTTGAGTCATATTAAAGCTGTCATGCTGTGGCGATCTTCGGTAAGAAAGAGAGGCCTCAAACTCTCCATGCAACTGGGACCCTAACTATTCCTGTCCTGGGGGTACTTTTGTAGGTAGAAAGGCCCAAGTTTCTGACCTTAATATGCTCCTGTTAAACCCTGATCTATCCCCTCATCCAACATATGAGGCTTGGGACAGAAATATAAGGTAAACAAGACACAAAGACAAAACAGGGATAATAGAAACCAACAAACATACAAACACTCACCAAAGGTAAAGAGGTACATAGGGAAGGATGGGAATGTGCCAACCAAATGAGAATAGGACAATGAGGAAAGCACCCAAAAACAGCATGTAATAATCTCCAGTAGCAACATCAATCTCCTATTCAGCACAAAAACTCCAAGGAGCTAGGAAGCAAAGCTTTCACTGGCAAGACAGATAAGGTCTGACCAGGTTTTATATTGAAAGGTAATGACCAGATCAGAAGCAGCTGAAAATGGAGCTACAAGTTTCTGATCAGAATAGAAAGGTTTGATAACCTCTTCAGCAATAAAGGAAACCAAATCAATTTAATGTGGGACACAACCACACAAATGGAAGATCTGCGATTCACAATACATAGTAATCTTCTAACCTCAAATCTCAAAGGAAGATGTGACACACTTGTGACATATACATTTCTCACCAAAACACTATTCCGTTTTCTGGGGTACATTTTTTATGATATATAACACTCCGAAAAAGCATTAAAGTTTTTTGCTGTGTTAAATTTCTCACCCATACACTATTCCGTCTTCTGAGATGCATTTCATTATAATATAACCCTCAAAAAACAAATGTATTGGTATTATATTGGCTATCCATAAAGTATTACGTGTTTTGAGGTACATTTTTTAAGCATATAACCCTCAAAAACCTTGTTTAAAAATGTATTGGTATTATATTGCTTAACCATAGATTTTTTACATATTCTTGGGTAGATTACGGTGGTATATAAGCTGTTATGATCCGGTGACCTTGGAGCCGCATGAAAACTTTCTCTGGAGTCGGTGGAACCTGTACTGACCACAAATCCTGAACTAACACCGCAACTAGAAGTAGCCGTGGGGTGTGCCTAAAAAACCCTAGACACCTCGACACAGCCGGAGGACTAAATACCCCTATAGATGGAAATAGAAATGCTATCTTGCCTCAGAGCAGACCCCCAAAGGATAGGCAGCCCCCCACGAATAATGACTGTGAGTAGGAGAAGAATAGACACACGCAGGTAGAAAACAGGATTTAGCAAAAGAGGCCACTCTAGCTAAATAGGAAAGGATAGGACAGATTACTAGGCGGTCAGTATTAAAACCCTTCCAAAAATATCCACAACAGATAATACAAAAAGTTCCACAATCTAACTAAAGACATGGAATGTATATCTGCCACTCCAGAGAATCCAGCAAGACTGAGAAAATACTGACAAAATCTAAGCTGGACAAGAAAACACAAAGAATAGCACTGAATTGTGAAGCACACAGCACGTGTGCCACAGGAAAAAAAAAACCAGACACTTATCTTTGCTGATTTGGCAGAAAGACAGGAGGAACCAGGCAGAGGTCCACACCTCCCAACAACAATTGACAACTGGCAAGGACTAATGAATCCTGCCACCTAAATACCCCAGTCAGAACTGCAATCAGCAGACACACCTGACCAGGACTGCAACCCAGGGACAACTGCATTAACACCTACTACCATCGGAGGGAACCCAAAAGCAGAATTCACAACAGTACCCTCCCCTTGAGGAGGGGTCACCGAACCCTCACCAGCGCCCCCAGGCCGATCAGGACGAGCCAGATGAAAGGCACGGACCAGATCAGCAGCATGGACATCAGAAGGAAAAACCCAAGAATTATCCTCCTGGCCATAACCCTTCCATTTGACAAGGTACTGAAGCCTCCTGTTGTGAACTCTGTTTCCGGGCTCCCTCCTGTGGTCATGAGTGGTACTGTGTGAGTTCTCTCTTTGGGCTCCTCCTGGTGGCTCTTTTTGTTATTTTGCAGGTTTCTGGCAGGATCAGCTGTCTCGTCATCTGCTAGTTAGGTTTCCTGTTTAATCCACCTGGTCCTTCATTCCTTGCCTGTTGCCGTTGTATTCAGTGCTATTCTGATTGCTCCTGTCTACATCCGTTATCAGTCTCTCCAAGAGAAGCTAAGTTCTGTTTGCTTATTTTTGCTCATCTGTGTTCAAGATGTTTCCTAGTATATGATGAGTTTTTGTCCAGCTTGCTAATATGTGACTTCCCTGCTTGCTGGTGCTCTGGGGTGCTGAGTTGCTCCCCCCACATCGTTAGTTGGTGTGGGGGTTCTCGCATTCTCTGCGTGGATATTTTTGCATAGGGTTTTTTACTGACCGCACAGATCCCTTGCTATTTTCTGCTATCTAGCGTTAGCGGGCCTCATTTGCTTAACCTGTTTCATCTCTGCGTTTGTCTTTTCCTCTTAACTCACCGTTATTATTTGTGGGGGGCATCTATATCTCTGGGGGATTTCTCTGAGGCAAGTGAGGTCTTTACTTTCTCTTTAGGGGTAGTCAGTTTCTCAGGCCGTGAAGAGACGTCTAGGATTTCAGGAAACGTTCCACGGCTGCCTATAGTGTGTGCGGTTAGGATCAGGTTTGCGGTTAGTCCAGTTACCACATCCCCAGAGCTCGTCCTATTATTTTCTACTTAGCTGGTTAGATTTGTGATCCTAAGCCACTAGGATCATAACAGCCTCCGCCTCGAAAAACGAGAATCCAAAATCTTCTCAACCACATACTCCAACTCCCCATCAACCAAAACAGGGGCCGGAGGAGGGAACAACAGGCACCACATATTTCCGCAATAAAGATCTATGGAAGACATTATGGATAGCAAAAGAGGCCGGAAGCGCCAATCGAAAAGACACTGGATTAATAATCTCAGAAATCCTATAAGGACCAATAAACCGAGGCTTAAACTTAGGGGAAGAGACCTTCATAGGAACATGACGGGAAGACAACCAAACCAAATCCCCAACCCGAAGCCGGGAACCAACACACCGACGACGGTTAGCAAAACGTTGAGCCTCCTCCTGAGACAACACCAAATTGTTCACCACATGAGCCCAAATCTGCTGCAACCTGTCAACCACAGAATCCACACCAGGACAGTCAGAAGGCTCAACCTGCCCAGAAGAAAATCGAGGATGAAAACCAAAATTACAAAAAAAAGGCGAAACCAAAGTAGCCGGACTAGCCTGATTATTAAGGGCAAACTCAGCCAATGGCAAAAAGGCCACCCAATCATCCTGATCGGCAGACACAAAGCATCTCAAATAAGTCTCCAAAGTCTGATTAGTTCGCTCGGTCTGGCCATTTGTCTGAGGATGAAATGTAGAAGAAAAAGACAAATCAATGCCCAGCCTAGCACAAAAGGCCCCCCAAAACCTAGAAACAAACTGGGAACCTCTGTCAGACACAATATTCTCCGGAATACCATGCACACGAACCACATGCTGAAAAAACAACGGAACCAACTCTGAAGAGGAAGGCAATTTAGGCAAAGGCACCAAATGAACCATCTTAGAAAACCGGTCACAAACAACCCAGATAACCGACATCGTCTGGGAAACCGGAAGATCAGATATAAAATCCATAGAAATATGCGTCCAGGGCCTCTCAGGGACCGGCAATGGCAAAAGTAACCCACTAGCACGGGAACAACAAGGCTTGGCCCGCGCACAAGTCCCACAGGACTGCACAAAAGAACGCACATCACGCGACAATGAAGGCCACCAAAAGGACCTACCAACCAAATCTCTGGTACCAAAAATACCAGGATGACCAGCCAACACAGAACAGTGAACCTCAGAAATCACTCTACTAGTCCATCTGTCAGGAACAAACAATTTCCCCACAGAACAGCGGTCAGGTCTATCAGCCTGAAATTCCTGAAGAACCCGCCGTAAATCAGGGGAAATGGCAGAAAGGACCACCCCTTCTTTCAGAATGCCGACCGGTTCAAGGACCTCAGGAGAATCAGGCAAAAAACTCCTAGAAAGGGCATCAGCCTTAATATTCTTAGAACCCGGAAGACACGAAACCACGAAATCAAAACGGGAAAAAAACAAGGACCATCGAGCCTGTCTAGGACTCAGCCGTTTGGCAGACTCGAGGTAAATCAAATTCTTATGATCGGTCAGGACCACAATACGGTGCTTAGCTCCCTCAAGCCAATGTCGCCACTCCTCAAACGCCCACTTCATAGCCAACAACTCCCGATTGCCGACATCATAATTGCGTTCAGCAGGCGAAAACTTGCGGGAGAAGAAGGCACACGGTTTCATTAAAGAACCAACAGAATCGCTCTGAGACAAAACGGCCCCTGCCCCAATCTCAGAAGCATCAATCCCAACCTGAAACGGAAGAGACACATCTGGTTGGCGCAACACCGGAGCAGAAGTAAATCGGCGTTTAAGCTCCTGAAAGGCAGAGACAGCCGCAGAGGACCAATTCGCCACATCAGCGCCTTTTTTCGTCAAATCAGTCAAGGGTTTAACCACGCTGGAGAAGTTAGCAATGAACCGGCGATAAAAATTTGCAAAACCCCAAAATTTCTGAAGGCTCTTCACGGATGTGGGTTGAATCCAATCATGAATGGCCTGAACCTTAACCGGATCCATCTCCATAGATGAGGGAGAAAAAATAAAGCCCAAAAAAGAAACCTTCTGCACTCCAAAGAGACATTTAGACCCCTTCACAAACAAAGCATTGTCACGAAGGATCTGAAATACCATCCTGACCTGTTTCACATGAGACTCCCAATCATCGGAAAAAATTAAGATGTCATCCAAATATACAATCATGAATTTATCAAGATAATTCCGGAAGATATCATGCATGAAGGACTGAAAAACAGATGGAGCATTAGAGAGCCCGAATGGCATCACAAGGTATTCAAAATGGCCTTCGGGCGTATTAAACGCAGTTTTCCATTCGTCACCCTGCTTAATACGAACAAGATTATATGCCCCCCGAAGGTCAATTTTAGTAAACCAACTAGCCCCCTTAATCCTAGCAAACAAATCGGAAAGCAAAGGTAAAGGGTATTGAAACTTGACCGTGATCTTATTCAAGAGGCGATAATCAATACAGGGTCTCAAGGAGCCATCCTTCTTAGCAACAAAAAAAAATTCCGCTCCCAACGGTGAAGAAGATGGCCGAATATGCCCTTTCTCCAAAGACTCCTTAACATAACTCCGCATGGCGGTATGTTCCGGCACAGACAGGTTGAAAAGTCGGCCCTTAGGAAACTTACAGCCTGGAATCAAGTCAATAGCACAATCACAGTCCCTATGCGGTGGAAAGGAACTGGACTTGGGCTCATCGAATACATCCTGAAAATCAGACAAAAATTCTGGAACTTCAGAAGAGGAGGAAGAGGAGATTGACATCACAGGAATGTCATTATGAACCCCCTGACAACCCCAACTAGTCACAGACATAGACTTCCAATCCAACACAGGATTATGTATCTGCAACCATGGAAACCCCAGCACAATAGCATCATGCAAATTATGCAACACCAGAAAACAACAATCTTCCTGATGGGCTGGCGCCATGCACATGGTCACCTGTGTCCAAAACTGGGGTTTATTTTTAGCCAAAGGTGTAGCATCAATGCCCCTTAAAGGAATAGGGTTCTGCAAAGACTGCAAGGGGAAACCACAACGCCTGGCAAATTCAAAGTCCATTAAGTTCAAAGCGGCGCCTGAATCCACAAACGCCATGACAGAAAATGATGACAATGAGCAGATCAAGGTCACAGATAACAGAAATTTAGGTTGTACAGTTCCGATGGTAAATGAACTAGCGATTCTCTTTGTACGCTTTGGGCAGACTGAAATGACATGAGAAGCATCGCCACAATAAAAACACAACCTATTCTGACGTCTGAATCCTTGTTGTTCCATTCTAGACAGAATCCTATCACACTGCATAGGCTCAGGCATCTGCTCTGAGGACAACGCCACAGCGCGCACAGTTTGACGCTCCCGCAAGCGCCGATTGATCTGAATGGCCAGAGACATAGAATCACTCAGACCAACAGGCGTGGGAAACCCCACCATAACATCTTTAACAGATTCAGAAAGACCCTTTCTGAAAATTGCCGCCAAAGCATCCTCATTCCATTTAGTCAGCACAGACCATTTTCTAAATTTCTGACAATACAATTCTGCCGCTTCTTGACCCTGAGACAGGGCCAACAAGGTCTTCTCCGCTTGATCCACAGAATTTGGTTCATCATATAATAATTCTAGAGCCTGAAAAAAGGCATCTACACTAAGCAAGGCCGGATTCCCAGATTCCAGGGAAAATGCCCAATCCTGAGGGTAGCCACGCAGCAGGGAGATTACAATTTTAATCTGCTGAATGGGATCACCAGAGGAACGAGGCTTCAGAGCAAAAAACAGTTCACACTTGTTTTTAAAACTCAAAAATTTGGACCTGTCCCCAAAAAACAAATCAGGAGTAGGAATCCTAGGCTCTAAAAGCGGAGTCTGAGCAATATAATCAGAAATACCCTGTACCCTAGCAGCAAGCTGGTCTACACGAGAAACTAATCCCTGAACATCCATGCTAGCAAAATACTCCTCAGTCACCCAGAGGAAAAGAGGGAAGAAAAGACAAAACAGGCTACAGAAAAAAAATGGCTCTTTCTTCCCTTCTTCTGAGATGCATTTAACTCATTGTTGGCCAGTTGTACTGTTATGATCTGGTGACCTTGGCGCCGCATGAGAGACTTTCTCAGGAGTAGGTGGTACCTGTACTGACCGCAAACCCTAATCTAACACCGCAACTAGAAGTAGCCGTGGGATGTACCTAACACGTCCTAGACATCTCGACACAGCCGGAGGACTAAATACCCCTATAGATGGAAATGGGAATTCTATCTTGCCTCAGAGCAGAACCCCAAAGGATAGGCAGCCCCCCACAAATATTGACTGTGAGTATAAGAGGAAAGACACATGCAGGCAGAAAAATAGGATTTAGCAAAAGAGGCACTTCTAGCTAAATAGAAAAGGATAGGACAGAATTCTAAGCGGTCAGTATTAAAATCCTAAAAACATCCACAGCAGATAATACAAATATTTCACATCTAACTAAAGACATAGAAAGTATATCTGCATCTCCTGAGAATCCAGCATGACTGAAAAATCCAAACAAAGTCTAAGCTGGACAAAAACATAATAAATTGCACTGAATTGCAAAGCACACTGCATGTGTGCACAGAGACAAAAAAACAGACACTTATCTTAGCTGAATCTGCAGCAGGGCATGAGGAGCCAGAGAGAGATACAATCCCTCCAAGTACAATGGACAACAGGCACAAACTCATGGATCCTGCACACCTAAATACCTAATAGAGCTGCAATCAGCAGAAACACCTGCCCGGATTACAACCCCAAGACAACTGCACTACCACCAACAACCACCGGAGGGAGCCCAAGAGCAGAATTCACAACAGCTAACAGGAGAAATTGGACCCCAAATGTTGTTGTCCAGTTTGTCCTGAGTATGATGATACCCCATATGTGGGGGTAAACCACTGTTTGGGTGCACAGCAGGGCTCGGAAGGGAAGACACGCCATTTGGCTTTTTGAATGGAAAATTAGCTCCAGTCATTAGCGAACACCATGTCGCGTTTGGAGAGCCCCTGTGTGCCTAAACATTGGAGCTCCCCCACAAGTGACCCCATTTTGGAAACTAGACCTCCCAAGGATCTAATCTAGATGTGTGGTGAGCACTTTGAACCCCCAAGTGCTTCACAGAAGTTTATAACGCAGAGCCATAAAAATAAAAAATAATTTTTCTTTTCTCAAAAATGATTTTTTAGCCCACAATTTTTTATTTTCCCAAGGGTAACAGGAGAAATTGGACCCCAATAGTTGTTGTCCAGTTTCTCCTGAGTACGCTGATACCCCATATGTGGGGGGAAACCACTGTTTGGGCACATGCTGGGGCTCGGAAGGGAAGTAGTGACGTTTTGGAATGCAGACTTTGTTGGAATGGTCTGCGAGCATCATGTTTCGTTTGCAGAGCCCCTGATGTGCCTAAACAGTAGAAACCCCCCACATTTTCCATTTTGGAAACTAGACCACCCAAGGAACGTATCTAGATATGCGGTGAGCACTTTTTACCCCCAAGTGCTTCACAGAAGTTTACAACGCAGAGCCATGAAAATAAAAAATCATTTTTCTTTCCTCAAAAATGATGTTTTAGCAAGCAATTTTTTTTTCACAAGGGTAACAGGAGAAATTGGACCCCAATAGTTGTTTCCCAGTTTGTCCTGAGTACACTGATACCCCATACGTGGGGGTAAACCACTGTTTGGGCACAAGTAGGGGCTCGGAAGGGAAGTAGTGACGTTTTGAAATGCAGACTTTGATGGAATGGTCTACCGGCATCACATTCCATTTGCAGAGCCCCTGATGTGCCTAAACAGTAGAAACCCCCCACAAGTGACCCCATTTTGGAAACTAGACCCCCCAAGGAACTTATCTAGATGTGGGGTGAGCACTTTGAACCCCCAAGCGCTTCACAGAAGTTTATAACGCAGAGCCATGAAAATAAAAAATAATTTTTCATTCCTCTAAAATTATGTTTTAGCAAGCAATTTTTTTATTTTCGCAAGGGTAACAGGAGAAATTGGACCCCAATAGTTGTTGCCCAGTTTGTCCTGAGTATGCTGGTACCCCATATGTGGGGGTAAACCACTGTTTGGGGCGCATGTCAGGGCTCGGAAGGGAGGGAGCACCATTTGACTTTTTGAACGCAAGATTGGCTGGAATCAATGGTGGCGCCATGTTGCGTTTGGAGACCCCTGATGTGCCTAAACAATGGAAACCCCTCAATTCTAACTCCAACACTAACCCCAACACACCCCTAACCCTTATCCCAACTCTAGAAATAACCCTAATCACAACCCTAACCCCAACACACCCCTAACCACAACCCTAACCCTAATCCCAACCCTAACCCTAATCCCAACCCTAACCCCAACCCTAACTTTAACCCCAACACACCCCTAACCCTAACCATAACCCTAACCACAAGCCTATTCTTAACCCTATTTCCAACCCTAGCCCTAATTCCAACCCTAACTCTAATTCCAACCCTAAGGCTATGTTCCCCTGTTGCGGATTCGTGTGAGATTTTTCCGCACCATTTTTGAAAAATCCACAGGTAAAAGGCACTGCGTTTTACCTGCGGATTTTCAGTGTTTTTTATGTGGATTTCACCTGCGGATTCCTATTGAGGAACAGGTGTAAAACGCTGCGAAATCCGCACAAAGAATTGACATGCTGCGGAAAATACAATGCAGCATTTCCGTGTGGTATTTTCCGCACCATGGGCACAGCGGATTTGGTTTTCCATAGGTTTACATGGTACTGTAAACCTGATGGAACACCTGCTACGAATCCATAGCCAAATCCGCACCGTGTGCACATAGCCTAATTCTAACGCTAACCCTAGTTCTAACCCTACCCCTAACCCTAACCCTAGTTCTAACCCTAGTGGAAAAAAAAAATTATTGTCTTTATTTTATTATTATCCCTACCTGTGGGGGTGATAAAGGGGGGGGGGTTCATTTACTATTTTTTTTATTTTGATCACTGTGATAGGTTTTATCACAGTGATCAAAATGTAGCTGGAACGAATCTGCAGGCCGGCAGATTCGGAGGGCGCACTGCGCATGCGCCCGCCATTTTGGAAGATGGCGGCACCCGTGGAGAAGACGGACGGACACCGGGAGGCTCGGTAAGTATGAGGGGGGGGATCGGAGCACGGGGGGTGATCGGAGCACGGGGGGAGCGGACAGGAGGACGGGGGAGCGGACAGGATGACGGAGGGGAGCGGAGCACAGGATGGAGAACTGGGGAGGAGATTGGTGGCAGTGGGGGGGGACAGATCAGGTTTTCCAGCCATGGCCGATGATATTACAGCATAGGCCATGGCTGGATTGTAATAATTCACCAGTTTTCATAGTGAAATATTACAAATCGCTCTGATTGGCTGTTTCACTTTCAACAGCCAATCAGAGTGATCGTAGCCACGGGGGGGTGAAGCCACCCCCCCTGGGCTGAAGTACCACTCCCCCTGTCCCTGCAGATCATGTGAAATTGGAGTTAACCCTTTCACCCGATCTGCAGGGACGCGATCATTCCATGACGCCACATAGGCGTCACAGGTCGGATTGGCTTTCATGACACGTACGTGGCGTCAAAGGTCGTGAAGGGGTTAAAAGCAAAAATCCTGTTGCTCTTTTCTGCAGTTATCTTGTTTATTTGTCCACACTTTTGTGTGCAGCAGTCCTTTTTGTTGCTGCCATACTTGTCCTGAGATCATTGTAGGGAGATAGAAATAGAACTACAGTCCTTGGATTTTTTCAGATATCTTCCAGCCACTTGCTGCCACTTACATTGCGTTGTGTTACACACTGTGCCTGAGTTGTGGTGCTGTCTCCCCCCCAAAAAAAGGGAGATTCAAATTCTCACAAAGTGGATATACGTCAGTTCTGTTAGTTTGTTGTATATCAGCCAGCCACGTTCTGCCACTTACATTGTTACATAGTTATTAAGGTTGAAGGAAGACTTTAAGTCCATGTAGTTCAACCCATAGCCTAACCTAACATGCCCTAACATGTTGATCCAGAGGAAGGCAAAAAAAAAACATGTGGCAAAGAGTAAGCTCCACCTTGGGTAAAAAAATTCTTTCCCGACTCCACATACAGCAATCAGACTAGTTCCCTGGATCTACGCCCTATCAAGGAATCTAGTGTATATACCCTGTAACATTATACTTTTCCAGAAAGGTATCCAGTCCCCTCTTAAATTTAAGTAATGAATCACTCATTACAACATCATACAGCAGAGAGTTCCATAGTCTCACTGCTCTTACAGTAAAGAATCCGCGTCTGTTATTATGCTTAAACCTTTTTTCCTCCAGACGTAGAGGATGCCCCCTTGTCCCTGTCTCAGGTCTACGATTAAAAAGATCATCAGAAAGGTCTTTGTTCTGTCCCCTCATATATTTATACATTAAAATAAGATCACCCCTTAGTCTTCGTTTTTCCAAACTAAATAGCCCCAAGTGTAATAACCTATCTTGGTATTGCAGACCCCCCAGTCCTCTAATAACCTTGGTCGCTCTTCTCTGCACCCCTCTCTAGTTCAGCTATGTCTTTCTTATACACCGGACACCAGAACAGTGCACAGTATTCTAAGTGTGGTCGAACTAGTGACTTGTATAGAGGTAAAATTATGCTCTCCTCATGAGCATCTATGCCTCTTTTAATGCATCCCATTATTTTATTTGCCTTTGTAGCAGTTGCCTGACACTGGCCACTGAATATGAGTTTGTCATCCACCCATACACCCAGGTCTTTTTCATTGACGGTTTTACCCAGAGTTTTAGAATTAAGCACATAGTTATACATCTTATTACTTCTACCCAAGTGCATGACCTTACATTTATCCCCATTAAAGCTCATTTGCCATTTATCAGCCCGAGCTTCTAGTTTACATAAATCATCCTGTAATATAAAATTGTCCTCCCCTGTATTGATTACCCTGCAGAGTTTAGTGTCATCTGCAAATATTGAAATTCTACTCTGAATGCCCCCTACAAGGTCATTAATAAATATGTTAAAAAGAAGAGGGCCCAATACTGACCCCCGTGGTACCCCACTGCTAACCGCGACCCAGTCCGAGTGTGCTCCATTAATAACCACCCTTTGTTTCCTATCCCTGAGCCAGCTCTCAATCCACTTACACATATTTTCCCCTATCCCCATTATTCTCATTTTATGTAACAACCTTTTGTGTGGCACCGTATCAAAAGCTTTTGAAAAGTCCATATACACTACATCCACTGGGTTCCCTTGGTCCAGTCCGGAACTTACCTCTTCATAGAAGCTGATCAAATTAGTCTGACATGAACTGTCCCTAGTAAACCCGTGCTGATACTGGGTCATGAGGTTATTCCTCTTCAGATACTCCAGTATAGCATCCCTTAGAATGCCCTCCAGGATTTTATCCACAGTAGAGGTTAATCTTACTGGCCTATAATTACCGAGTTCAGTTTTTGTCCCCTTTTTGAATATTGGCACCATATTTGCTATAAGCCAGTCCTGTGGTACAGACCCTGTTATTATGGAGTCTTTAACCCCTTAACGACCGCCGATACGCCTTTTAACGGCGGCCGCTAAGGGTACTTAATCCACAGCGCCGTTAATTAACGGCGCTGTGGAAAAAGTGAATAGCGCCCCCCAGAGTCGGATTTTCTCTGGGGTCTCGGTTGCCGAGGGTAGCCGAGACCCCAGAGAACATGATTCGGGGGGTTTTTACCGACCCCCGAGTTGCGATCGCCGGTAATTAACCGTTTACCGGCGGTCGCAACAAAAAAAAAAAAAACGCGATTTGCCGTTTAATTTCTCTGTCCTCCGATGTGATCGCACATCGGAGGACAGAGAAATGTGGTCCCCGATGGCCCCCAATAGCCCCCCAATACTTACCTACCTCCCCCGGTGCTCCTCGTGTCTCCCCATGGGCGCCGCCATCTTTTTTCCGGGAAAAAATGGCGGGCGCACGCGCAGTGCGCCCGCCGCCCGGCACCCGGATGTTCTTTGGGGTCTCGGCTGCCGGGGGTAGCCGAGACCCCAAAGAACATGATCGGGGTCGGTTTGCACCGACCCCTGCTTTGCGATCGCCGGTAATTAACAGTTTACCGGCGACCGCAAAAAAAAAAAAAAAAAAGCGATCAGTTATTTCTCTGTCCTCTGATGTGATCGCACATCAGAGGACAGAGAAATAGGGGGATTCGGGGACCCTATCATACTCACCCGGGGTCCCTGGATCCTCTTCTGTCTTCTCCTGCCAGCCGGCTTTTTCATCATGGCGGGCGCATGCGCAGTGCGCCCGCCATCTGCTGCCATCTGCCGGCCGGCAGGAGAAGACAAGTTAGGGCTAAAATTAGGGTTAGGGTTAGGGTTAGAGTTAGAGTTAGGGTTAGGGTTAGGGTTAGAGTTAGGGTTAGGGTTAGAGTTAGGGTTAGGGTTAGGGTTAGGGTTAGAGTTAGGGTTAGGGTTAGAGTTAGGGTTAGGGTTAGAGTTAGGGTTAGAGTTAGGGTTAGGGTTGGGGCTAAATTTAGGGTTAGGGCTAGGGTTAGGCTACTTTCACACTAGCGTTTTTTGGCTTCCGTCGCAATGCGTCGTTGGAGAAAAAACGCATCCTGCAAAAGTGCTTGCAGGATGCGTTTTTTCTCCATTGGCTTGCATTAGCGACGCATTGCGACGGATTGCCACATGTCGCATCCATCGTGCGACGGATGCGTCGTGCTTCGGCGGACCGTCGACACAAAAAAAACTACATGTAACTTTTTTGTGCGACGTGTCCGCCATTTCCGACCGCGCATGCGTGGCCGGAACTCCGCCCCCGCCTCCCCGCACCTCACAATGGGGCAGCGGATGCGTTGAAAAAACAGCATCCGCTGCACCCGTTGTGCGGCGCTTACAACGCTAGCCTCGGTACGTCGGCCCGACACACTGCGATGGGCCGAGTACGACGCTAGTGTGAAAGTAGCCTTAGGCTTCTTTCACACTTGCGTCGGTACGGGGCGGTCGCAATGCGTCGGCCCGATGTACCGACGCACGTTGTGAAAATTGTGCACAACGTGGGCAGCGGATGCAGTTTTTCAACGCATCCGCTGCCCAGTCTATGTCCTGGGGAGGAGGGGGCAGAGTTACGGCCACGCATCCGCGGAAAAATGGCGGACGCAACGTACAAAAAAAAGGTTACATTGAACTTTTTTTGTGATGACGGGGGCTAAAGTTATGGTTAGGGTTGGGGCTAAAGTTAGGGTTGGGGCTAAAGTTAGGGTTAGAGTTGGGATTAGGGTTAGGGTTTGGATTAGGGTTGGGATTAGTGTTGCGTTTGGGATTAGGGTTGGGATTAGGGTTAGGGTTGGGATTAGGGTTAGGGGTGTGTTGGATTTAGGGTTTTGATTAGGGTTATGGTTAGGGTTGAGATTAGGGCTGTTTTGGGGTTAGGGTTGTGATTATCGTTAGGGTTGTGATTAGGATTATGGATCGGGTTGAGATTAGGGTTAGGGCTGTGTTGGGGTTAGGGTTGGAGTTAGAATTGGGGGGTCTCCACTGTTTAGGTACATCAGGGGGTCTCCAAACACGACAGCCAATTTTGCGCTAAAAAAGTCAAATGGTACTCCCTCCCTTCTGAGCTCTGCCGTGCGCCCAAACAGTGGTTTACCCCCACATATGGGGCATCAGCGTACTCGGGATAAATTGGACAACAACTTTTGGGGTCCAATTTCTCCTGTTACCCTTGTGAAAATAAAAACTTGGGGGCTAAAAATCTTTTTTGTTGGAAAAAAATATATTTTTTTATTTTCACTACTCTGCATTATAAATTTCTGTGAAGCACTTGAGCTTTCAAAGTTCTCACCACATATCTAGATAAGTTCCTTAGGGGGTCTAGTTTCCAAAATTTGGTCACTTGTGGGGGTTTCTACTGTTTAGGTACATAAGGGGTCTGCAAACGCAACATAACGCCCGCAGACAATTCTATCAAAGTCTGCATTCCAAAATGGCGCTCCTTCCCTTCCGAGCTCTGCCGTGCGCCCAAACAGTGGTTTACCCCCACATATGGGGTACCAGCATACTCAGGACAAATTGGACAACAACTTTTGGGGTCCAATTTCTCTTGTTACCCTTGTGAAAATAAAAATTTGGGGGCTAAAAAAATCTTTTTTGTGGGAAAAAAAATATTTTTTATTTTCACTACTCTGCATTATAAACTTCTGTGAAGCACTTGGGCATTCAAAGTTCTCACCACATATCTAGATAAGTTCCTTGGGGGGTCTATTTTCCAAAATGGGGTCACTTGTTGGGGGTTTCTACTGTTTAGGTACATTAGGGGTCTGCAAAGGCAACATAACGCCAGCAGACAATTCTATCAAAGTCTGCATTCCAAAATGGCACTCCTTCCCTTCCGAGCTCTGCCGTGCGCCCAAACAGTGGTTTACCCCCACATATGGGGTACCAGCATACTCAGGACAAATTGGACAACAACTTTTGGGGTCCAATTTCTCTTGTTACCCTTGTGAAAATAAAAACTTGGGGGCTAAAAATCTTTATTGTTAAAAAATATATATTTTTTATTTTCACGACTCTGCATTATAAACTTCTGTGATGCACTTGGGCATTCAAAGTTCTCACTACACATCTAGATAAGTTCCATGGGGGGTCTAGTTTCCAAAATGGGGTCACTTTTGGGGGGTTTCTGCTGTTTAGGCACATCAGGGGCTCTCCAAACGCGACATGGCGTCCGATCTCAATTCCAGTCAATTTTGCATTGAAAAGTCAAATGGCGCTCCTTTGCTTCCGAGCTCAGCCATGCGCCCAAACAGTGGTTTACCCCCACATATGGGGTGTCGGCGTACTCAAGACAAATTGTACAACAGCTTCTGGGGTCCATTTTCTCCTGTTACCCTTGGTAAAATAAAAATTTGGAGGCAAAAAGATCATTTTTGTAGAAAAAATTCGATTTTTTTATTTTCACGGCTCTACGTTATAAACTTCTGTGAAGCACCTGGGGGTTTAAAGTGCTCACCACACATCTAGATAAGTTCCTTAAGGGGTCTAGTTTCCAAAATGGTGTCATATGTGGGGGGTCTCTACTGTTTAGGCACATCAGCGGCTCTCCAAACGTGACATGGCGTCCGATCTCAATTCCAGCCAATTCTACATTGAAAAAGTAAAACGACACTCCTTCTCTTCCAAGCTCTGCGGTGCGCCCAAACAGTGGTTTACCCCCATATATGGGGTATCGACGTACTCAGGAGAAATTGCACAACAACTTTTGTGGTCTAATTTCTCCTGTTACCCTTGTGAAAATAAAAATTGGGGGGCAAAAAGATCATTTTTGTAGAAAAAATGAGATTTTTTATTTTCACGGCTCTACGTTATAAACTTCTGTGAAGCACTTGGGGGTTCAAAGTGCTCACCACACATCTAGATAAGTTCCTTGGGGGGTCTAGTTTCCAAAATGGTGTCACTTGTGGGGGGTTTCCACTGTTTAGGCACATTAGGGGCTCTCCAAACGCGACATGGTGTCCGATCTCAATTCCAGCCAATTCTGCATTGAAACAGTCAAACGGTGCTCCTTCACTTCCAAGCTCTGCGGTGCGCCCAAACAGTGGTTTACCTCCACATATGGGGTATCGGCGTACTCAGGAAAAATTGCACAACAAAATTTGTGGTTAAATTTCTGTTTTTACACTTGTGAAAATTAAAAAAAATGGTTCTGAAGTAAAATGTTTGCAAAAAAAAGTAAAATGTTCATTTTTTTCTTCCACATTGTTTTAGTTCCTGTGAAGTACGTAAAGGGTTAATAAACTTCTTGAATGTGGTTTTGAGCAGCTTGAGGGGTGCAGTTTTTAGAATGCTGTCACACTTGGTTATTTTCTATCATATAGACCCCTCAAAATCACTTCAAAGGTGATGTGGTCCCTAAAAAAAACATGGTGTTGTAAAAATGAGAAATTGCTGGTCAACTTTTAACCCTTATAACTCCCTAACAAAAAAAAAAATTGTTTCCAAAATTGTGCTGATGTAAAGTAGACATGTGAGAAATGTTATTTATTAACCATTTTTTGTGACATATCTCTCTGATTTAAGGGCATAAAAATACAAAGTTTGAAAATTGCAAAATTTTAAAAATTTTCGCCATATTTCCATTTTTTTCATAAATAATCGCAAGTAATATCGAAGAAATGTTACCACTAACTTGAAGTACAACATGTCACGAAAAAACAATCTCAGAATCAGCGGGATCCGATAAAGCGTTCCAGAGTTATAACCTCATAAAGTGACACTGGTCAGAATTGTAAAAATTGGCTCGGTCATTAAGTACCAAATTGGCTCTGTCACTAAGGGGTTAAAGATTAAAAATAATGGTCTATCAATGACTGTACTTAATTCCTGCAGTACTCGAGGGTGCATCCCATCTGGGCCCGGAGATTTGTCAATTTTAGTGATTTTTAGACGCCGCCGTACTTCCTGCTGGGTTAAGCAGGTGACATTTAATTGGGAATTTTTATCACTAGTCATTTTGTCTGCCATGGGATTTTCTTTTGTAAATACTGATGAAAAAAAGTCATTTAGCATATTGGCTTTTTCCTCATCCTCATCCACCATTTCACCCAGGCTATTTTTAAGGGGTCCAACACTATCATTTTTTAGTTTCTTACTATTTATGTAGTTAAAGAATATTTTGGGATTATTTTTACTCTCTCTGGCAATGAGTCTCTCTGTCTCAATCCTTGCTGCCTTGATTTGCTTTTTACAGAATTTATTTAATTTTCTATATTTATGTAATGCCTCCTCACTACCTACTTCCTTTAATTCTCTAAATGCTTTCTTTTTGTCACTTATTGCACCCCTTACAGCTCTATTGTGTTATAAAATACAGTGGGCCTGAGTTTGGGTTCAGTCTCCCCCCAAAAAAAGTGAGATTGAAATGCTCAAAGTGGATATACCTCTGTCCTCTTAGTTTGTGGTGTATCAGCCAGCCACTTGCTGCCACTCACATTGCATTGTAAAATACACCGGGCCTGAGTTTGGGTTCTGTGTCCCAAAAAAAAAGTGAGATTGAAATTCTCACAAAGTGGATATACCTCGGTCCTCTTAGTTTGTGGTGTATCAGCCAGCCACTTGCTGCCACTTACATTGTGTTGTGTTATTCACTGGGCCTGAGTTGTGGTGCAGTCTCCCCCCCAAAAAAGGGAGAATTAAATTCTCAACAAGTTTATATACACCTTCTACCTTGTTTTACAGTACCATATAACGGTTGTTATTTTGGTTAGATTTTCACAAAAATGAGGAAGTCTGGTGGAAGAGGCCGTGGGCGGTCGTTGCTAGCTGGTACTGATGGTGGTGGTGGTGGTGGAGCATCTGGTGGTAGTGGGAAAAGCAAAATAGCAGCTAAGGCTGGAGGTGATGAGCCAGCATCATCGTCTGCCTACACAAGGCCTCGAAGGCTCCCTTATCTGGGAGTAGGAAAACAAGTTTTAAAGCCGGAGCAGCAGGAAAAAGTCTTGGCTTTCATTGCTGACTCAGCCTCTAGCTCTTTTGCCTCCTCTTCAGAAAGTTCCAAATTTAAAAGCAGCGAGTCGTCAGTGGATGCTCCCGGTCAGGAACAAGGCGCTTCCTTGTGTCCTTCACCAAAACCAAAAGTGAAGGATGCGTCAGGAGATACTACAGGTTACTCCATGGAGCTCTTTACACATACCATGCCTGGGTTAGAAAGGGAAATTGTTAACAGCCCATTACAAGATGAATCGGACATGGAGTGCACTGATGCACAGCCACAGCTAGATTATTATGCTGTTCCATTAACTCAGATCACTGCATTGCCCTCGCAGTGTACTGAGACTGAATCTGACCCTGATGAGACTATGGTGCCCCGTCCCGAACGCTATAGCACCTTACACGGTGACACAGAGAAAGGTGCATGACATTGAAGAGGAGGTGATAGATGACCCAGTTGTTGACCCAGATTGGCAGCCATTGGGGGAAGAGGGTGCCGCAGACAGTAGCTCAGAAGCGGAGGAGGATGATCCGCAGCAGCCATCTACATCGCAACAGCTTTCAACTGGCAGGTCCGTCTCAGGCCAAAAACGTTTGTCAACCAAAAAAATAGTTTTAGGATAGCGTGGCCAGCCGGTGAAAGTAGCACAGCGTGCAATGCCTGAAAAGGTATTCCATAGTAGGAATAGTGGAGTGTGGCAATTTTTTAACCAAGATCCGAATGATCAGTGCAAAGTTATCTGTAGGAAATGCTCAAAGACCTTAAGCAGAGGGAAGAATCCCCAAAATTTAAATACAACGTGCATGCATAGACATTTAACCAGCATGCACTTGCAAGCCTGGACTAACGACCAAACGTCCCATACCATTAGTGCACCTGCTCAGAATGAAGGTAGTCATCAACGCTACATTGCTTCCCTCACTGTAAGCCCACCGGTTAGGACACCACCAGGAGCAAATGTGGAGGTATCGTCGCAAGGCCAAAGCAGTCAGGGAATCACAAGGTTTTTGGTAGGAAACACTGTATGTAGGTCAACCTCAAGAATACCATCACCAACCCTCTCTCAATCCGCCATGTCCACCACCACCACCACCGCTTGTTCCACCATATGCAGCTCTCCAGTCCAGCTCACCCTACAAGAGACTCTCGTTAGGAAAAGAAAGTACTCATCCTCTCATCCGCGTACACAGGGTTTGAACGCCCACATTGCAAGACTAATCTCGTTAGAGATGATGCCCTACCGGTTGGTTGAAAGCGAAGCTTTCAAAGCCCTGATGGCCTACGCAGTACCACGCTATGACCTACCCAGTCGACACTTCTTCGCTAGAAAAGCCATCCCAGCCCTCCACCAGCATGTCAAAGACCACATTGTCCATGCACTGAGGCAATCAGTAAGTAGAAAGGTGCACCTCACAACAGATGCATGGACCAGTAGGCATGGCCAGGGACGTTACGTGTCCATCACGGCACACTGGGTTAATGTGGTGGGTGCAGGGTCCACAGGGGACAGCCATAGTGGGACAGTTCTGACTAGCCCACGGTCTAGGAAACAGTTGGCTGTAGGCGTTCGCCACCCCTCCTCCTCCTCCAAAAGCAAAAGCTCGTCCACAGAGCGCAGTCGCACGACCACTCCATCCACAGTTGCCAGTGTTGCACATGACGTGTCCCATTATGGAACAGCTAGTGGTAAGCGTCAGCAGGCTGTGTTGGAAATGAAGTGTTTGGGCGACAACAGACACACCACGGAAGTACTGGCCGAGTACTTGCAGCAAGAAACTCAGTCATGGCTGGGCAGTGTACATCTTGAGGCAGGCAAAGTAGTCAGTGATAACGGAAGGAATTTTATGGCTGCCATAGCCCTTTCAGAACTGAAACACATACCTTGCCTGGCTCACACCTTGAACCTGGTGGTGCAGTGCTTCCTGAAAAATTATCCGGGGTTACCAGCCCTGCTCCTGAAGGTGCGAAGACTTTGCTCACACATCCGCCGGTCGCCCGTACACTCCAGCCGTATGCTGAACCATCAGCGATCGCTGAACCTTCCCCAGCACCGCCTAATAACCGACGTTGCAACAAGGTGGAAATTCACACTGCACATGCTTCAGAGGCTGTGCGAACAGAGACATGCTGTAATGTATTTGTGGGAGGATACACATACACGGGCTGGCAGTTGGATGGCAGACATGGAGTTGTCAGGTGTGCAGTGGTCGAAG
The DNA here is from genome assembly GCF_051348905.1 of Ranitomeya variabilis. NCBI lineage: Eukaryota > Metazoa > Chordata > Amphibia > Anura > Dendrobatidae > Ranitomeya > Ranitomeya variabilis. The sequence continues at coordinate 153,903,488 of NC_135239.1, forward strand.
CTACAAGACCTCTGTCAAGTCCTTCAGTGTTTTGAGGAATGCACACGGCTGGTAAGTGCAGACGACGCCATCATAAGCATGAGCATCCCACTAATGCATCTGCTGATGCAAAGTTTGACGCACATTAAGGAGCAGGCGTCTGCAGCCGAGGACGAGGGAAGCCTTGATGACAGTCAGCCATTGTCTGCTCAGGGAACTCTCCTGGACGAGGTGGGGGACGAAGAGGAGGAGGAGGAGGATAATGGGGATGAATATTTATGGGAGGAGGATGCTTCTCAGGGGGCAATAGAAACTGGTGACGTTGCAAGGTCAGGTACAGGGTTTTTGCGGGACACAAGTGATGTTGATTTGCAAGAAAGTGCTCCTCAACCCAGCACAAGCAGTGAATTGACACCTGGAACATTGGCCCACATGGCTGAGTATGCCTTGCGTATCCTAAAAAAGGACCCCCGCATTATCAAAATGATGACCGATGACGATTACTGGTTGGCCTGCCTCCTGGATCCACGATATAAAGGAAAATTACAAAATATCATGCCACATGAGAACCTTGAGCAAATATTGGCTACCAAACAAGCAACTCTTGTAGACCGTTTGGTTCAAGCATTCCCAGCACACAGCAGCGGTGATGCTTCTCACACGAGCTGTAGGGGGCAAAATGGCAGAGGTGTTAGAGGTGCACAAATCAGAAGTGGCGTTGGACAGAGGGGTTTTATGACCAGGTTGTGGAGTGATTTCGCAATGACCGCAGACACAACAGGTACTGCTGCATCGATTCAAAGTGACAGGAGACTGCATTTGTCCAGTATGGTTACGAACTATTTTTCCTCCCTTATCGATGTTCTCCCTCACAGGTCATTCCCCTTTGATTACTGGGCATCTAAAATAGACACCTGGCCTGAATTGGCAGAATATGCATTACAGGAGCTCGCTTGCCCTGCTGCTAGTGTGCTATCAGAAAGAGTCTTCAGTGCTGCTGGTTCAATACTGACCGAAAAAAGGACTCGTCTGGCTACCCAAAATGTTGATGATCTATCCTTCATTAAAATGAACCAATCATGGATTTCAAATTATTTTGCCCCACCTTCCCCTGTTGACACGTAGCTTGCTTACAAAATTTCTTGCTTTTGGCCTCCTCTTACTGACTGCTCCAATTCCTCCATTTGCAGCTGCTGAATGTCCACCATAGGCCATTTTTTTACCTCCCTAAATGGGCTGACTCCCCCCACAGGGCCGTGGTCACCACCAGGCGCAAGCACCCATGCGAGTGCCGTTTGCCTGGACAGGTGGTGGTGCCCACTTTTGGGCGACGGCACTGGCACAGGGTCCCTCATAGTACAATGAAGTGTCTCTGACGGTGGTGGGGCACAACCAACATCAGACACACCGTCGTAATATGAGGGGCCCTGTGCCAGTACCGCAGCCCACGAGAGAGTGTTCCCCCCAGCTCGAACAGTGCTCTACCACTTGCAATACTTACCTCTCCCTGCTCCACCACAGTGTAGTCTGTGCTGATAAATCCTTCAATGTCACTGCCAATACAAATTTGTTGAAATGATAGATGATAGTAAAAATATACAGGGGCCCTGACCTCCATCATTTAGACCAGTTAATACTTTGCGCCAACTACCACTGTCTGCTACTCAGCAGAGGAGCCCACCCCTGTACCTAGCTATGCCACCTGTTTATTTATGAACATATTTTTGGCAGACATTTACCTCACTTTATTATTTTGGCCTACTAACTGTGTCAGCCACTCCTTACAGTTGTCCTCCACTGAACAAAGCTATGCCGCCTGTGTACTCCTGTTACCAGTTTTGAAGTGCATTTAGCCTACTTTTTTATTTTAGGCCTACTAAGTCTCTGCGCCACTCCTTACACTTGACCTCCACTGAACAAACCAATGCCGCCTGTGTACTCCTGTTACCAGTTTTGAACTGCATTTAGCCTACTTATTTGGGCCTACTAACTGTGTCTGCCTCCCATTACAGTTGTCCTCCAATGCACAAAGCTGAGCCGCCAGTTTACTCCTGTTTCGACTATTAAACTGCATTTGGCCTACTTGTTTGGTTGGGCCTACTAACAGTGTCTGCCGCTGGTTGTTGTTCTCCTCCACTGAACAAAGCTGAGCCGCAATTTTCATCCTGTTTCGAATATTAAACTGCATTTGGCCTAATTATTTGGTTGGGCCTATTAACGGTGTCTGCCGCTGCTTGTTGTTCTCCGCTGAACAAAGCAGTACCGCCTGTTTACTCCTGTTACCAATTTTGAACTGCATTTGGCCCACATTATTACTTGGGTCAACTAACTGTGTCTGCCACTCATTACAGTTTTCCTCCACTGAACAAAGCAATGCCGCCTGTTTAGTCCTGTTACCAATTTTGAACTGCATTTAGCCTACTTTATTATTTGGGCCTCTATCTCTGTTTTTCCTCCTCATCCTGCCCATTGCCCAGCCACTGCTAGATGGGTCTGCTGGTACATTGACCCAGACCACTACATTCCCCTTGCACTCTACACAGCCAGAATTTGACCCTGCTGAAAGTCAGGTTCCCCTTCCCGCATACTATACCACCTTACACGGGGACAAAGAGGAAGGTGCAGATGAAAGTGCAGGTTCCTTCATCAGGTGGGGGGGCATACTCGTTGGCGACGTCACTGGCACAGGGCCCCTCATAGTACGCAAAAGTGTCTCTGCCGGTGGGAGGCGCCACCGCCGTCAAACACACCGCCGTACTTTGAGGGGCCCTGTGCCAGTGCCAATGCGAACGAGTGGGCCCCCCCTGCTTGCTCAGGATCACAGCACTTGGAAAGTTGAAATACTTACCTCTCCCTGCTCCACCGCCGTGACGTAGTCCGCGTTTCCTGGGCCCACGAAAAACTTGAACCAGCCCTACCCCCCCCACAACTTTAGCCAAATGACTCCCAATTTTCAATGCCTATTATTATAAGGTAAATTAAGATTGACAAGCTTAAGTAACAAGAATTGACGTTTTTGGCATTAAAATGTGCACCGTAGGTGTTTTCCTGTCCTCCACTTACTGCCGACTTTGATTCCCCATTGACTTGCATTGGGTTTCGTGTTTTGGTCGGCCCCCGACTTTTCGCAATAATCGGCCGATTTCACCCTACCTGACTTTTGAGAAAGTCGGGTTTCGCGAAACCCGACTCGATCCTAAAAAAGTAAAAGTCGCTCAACTCTACTCATTACTCCAAATGAGCATTCGAGTATTAGGTATTAGGAATTGCTGGGTTCAAGCAACGAGCACCCGAGCATTTTACTGTCCGCTCATCTCTATTGTCCATCCATTTGTGGCCTTACATGTCATAATTGTGTACTTGCAACCACTAGCCATTGCAGTGAAATCCAGTCATGAATGGCAATGATCAATACATTTCTGGACAACCTGAGGAAGGTGCAGAACTTTTTTCCAATGTCCATAAACCACAATATCATTGGTGCAATCTGTGCAGCTGTACAGGGGCCCAAGAAGTATGGAGGCCCATTTTCTTCTCTAAAGCAGGCTGGATTGTGCATCATGACAAGGGCCCATGTACTGTTCTTGAACAGGGGCCCTCTTCTGTCTGTGTCCGCCATTGCATATTAATATTATAAACTGTAGACAAATTACTTTTACAATCTTCATAACTTTTTATGGTTTTCCATTATATTGGCACAAAAGCTTTCCAGTATCGGTGCTCGCCATGTGGTGACCGGCTTCTGATAGGCTGTCACTTCCCTCACTGCCTGTCTACTATACCTGCTCAAGTACAGACCCACGGGCAGCCCAGGAGTGTGTCCAGCCGTCCTGGTCCGAATTCCACATTTATGGAACGATACCTGCTGTGTAGCATGACAAAGTCTACAACCATTTCAGCCACACAAATAATGCATATCAGTGCAGTGACAGCATGGCACTTCTAATATAACTTTTTACCACTTTCAACAATGAATTTACTAAAGTATAAATAAAGCGGTCTGTGATTTTGGATTCGAAATAATCAGGTTGGCAACCCTGGTCACCATATAAGGACTGAAAGGATTGTTGGGGGCAGTCTGCAGATTGTCGACAGAATTAATTAAAGGATTGTGCTAAGTAACCTACAGACACTGTCAGGTCGGTGCCGTTATACTGATTAAAATGATACTTTGGTTGATGAAATCCATCTTGTGGTTGTTTTTTGGTTCTTATTTTCAGTTTTGAGTTAATGATATGTTCGTGCTCCAGGGCGGCCTGTAGGGGTCTTCATGTGGCTCTCTCATTCTCTATTCATAATGAATACTGCTGACAGGTCACTGCTCACTGACCTGCCCCCTACTTTACATAATGAATATTATATATATTGGGAAAAAAATTGCCTGGGCTGCAGCATGATAGCATGTGTAATGTGCATTTAGTTCTTTTATTTGATGCTATAAATAAATTCATTAAAAAAAAGTGTCTCAAAATGGTGCCGGCTGCGCAGTAGCGGCTATTGGCCATCCGATAGATGCTACTGCACAGGCGCCATCTTGCTGGAGATTAAAAATTAATTTTGGAATTTTGTTTCCTGTTTTTCAGTACAAGATATGTTAAAACCAATCATGTCTTTCAAAAGCACAACTTTTCCGGCAAAAAGCAAGTGCTCACATGGCCATTTTGACAAAAAAATAAAAGAGTTATGGCTCTGGGAAGAAGGGGAGCGAAAATATCTCCTGTTGTTATAGGGTTAAAAAATTGAGTACAGAATATTGAGAAATTGTCAAATCCCAGACTGAAAATACACAACAGAACCACTGGGTGGCCACATATAGACAGACAACGCACAATCGGAAACCATGGTATTTTTTCAAAGCTGATAATCTCAGTTATGTAAGCCAAGAAGGGAGGTGAGAAATGTAATTTCAGGAAGCTTTTCACTAGTGTTCATGCACAGAAGTCTGCAGGATATATGTATCTTTCCAGTAGTAGCACATACAGTACTATGCACATACTGTACCTGATTAAATGTTACTGCAGGATTTCTGAAGTCTACTTGCAGAATGTTGCCAAGAAATGGAAGACCTCTTGGACCTGGAGGAAAGTGTGATCCGTTCTTCCTGCTCTTCATAAAGTCCAAGAGGAAAAGGCAAACAATGAATGTTGTACCCAATAAAAATACATTGGATAACAACAGGGAGATAAATTCTGCCATCTCCTCTCTGTGCTACGTCTACTTGATCTTATTAGCTCTCGCTCACAGATCTTACTATCCAAGTGTATGAATCATTTCTACGTATGGAATCGAACTAGACCTCTGTACCCACTGTAATAATCAGTAAGCAGCTCCCTGGATCCGCCCTTATATTATAGCTGTCAAAGATCCCAGAGTGACCAGGACTGCTGAGCCAAAATGGGTGGGGTATATGCAAACCACGTCATAAAGTGGGCAATCCAGGGCAGGCAGATGGGCTCTGAAGGGTGCTGGGATGTTCCCAGAAGGGCCAGGGGTGGGGTTGGCAACTATTGTATTCTATAATCCCATAGATCTATTTAAAGGGGGAGAACACACAAAAAGCCATGCTCTCTGCCAGCAACATAAATACACAGTGCAAGTGTGTGTCAGAGGTTGGGAGATGCAGTGACAGACAGGAGGCAGAGCAAGGGTTAACGATTTTACTTGAACAGGGGGATACTCCATGCAGGGAGGCAAACAGTTTAAACAAGGAAATAAACAGTTAAATGGCAGAATGAACGGTTCAATGGCAAAAGGATATGTGGATCGCCCCGTCAGGGCAGCGGGGCACTCGGTACCCGGTTCTTCGGTTCACAGGGGGATGTCACGGTGGCTGACCCCGTCCGTGGCCCTGAGACGTCCATATAAAAGGGAAAGGTTTGGAATGTTTGTGATTCCACCTGTAGTATTCGGTCAGGGTGACCGACGCTGCTTTAAGGGGTCAGCTGGGGTGATGTTATGGCAGCTAGATGTTATACCTTCCCACAGGTGAAGTATGTCCCCAGGGCATCCCGGTGTGTAGATGGTGGATGGTGAGAGGCGCAGTGAAGAACGAGGACACAAGGTTGCAGTCTGTTTACCTTTACTGAAGACTCCAGCATCCACAGTCCAGGGCACCAGATCACAGGGCAGGCAGAGTCCAGCTGGTTTGGAGGCAAGTCCAGAGTCCCCTTGTCCAGGTGGAAATCAGTAGCCTTCCCTTGCGCTGTAGTGGTGTAGTCCATTACTGCTAAGCTTCTCATAAGGTCCTCACTAGGGTTGAGCGACCTTAACTTTTATAGGATCGGGTCGGGTTTCACGAAACCCGACTTTCTCAAAAGTCGGGTCAAGTGAAATCGGCCGATCCTATAAAAAAGTCGGGGTCGGGGTCGGCCGAAACCCGAAACCCAATGCACTGCAATGGGATACTATGGTTCCCAGGGTCTGAAGGAGAGGAAACTCTCCTTCAGGCCCTGGGATCCATATTTAAGTGTAAAATAAAGAATTAAAATAAAAAATATTGATATACTCACCTGTCCGGCGGCCCCTGCAACTTACCGAGGGAACCGGCGGCCTGCTTTGGTTAAAATGAGTGCGTCCAGGGCCTTCCGTGACGTCACGGCTTGTGATTGGTCGCGACGGCCCATGTGACCGCCACGCGACCAATCACAAGCCGCGGACGTCATTCTTTAGAATTCTAGGAATTTAGGACCTGAGAATGACGTCAGCGGCTTGTGATTGGTCGCGTGGCGGTCACATGGGCCGTCGCGACCAATCACAAGCCGTGACGTCATCTTAAGGTCCTTCACGCGCTGATTCTTAGGAAGGAAGGCTGCCGGAAAGAAGCAAGGCGCGTCCGAGGGTGAGTATATTCCTATTAGGTATATACTCACCCTCGGCTTCTTTCCGGCAGCCTTCCTTCCTAAGAATCAGCGCGTGAAGGACCTTAAGATGACGTCACGGCCTGTGATTGGCCGCGACGGCCCATGTGACCGCCACGCGACCAATCACAAGCCGTGATGTCACCGCAGGCCATTCACGCGCTGATTCTTAGGAAGGAAGGCTGCCGGTTAGTACCAGGGCGCGTCAGAGGGTGAGTATATCAATATTTTTTATTTTGATTCTTTATTTTACACTTAAATATGGATTCCGATACCGATTCCCGATATCGCAAACATATCGGAACTCGGTATCGGAATTCCGATCCCAGATTCAGAAGATCGCCGACCTCATGGCCGACCCCACACAGAGGTCGGGTCGGGTTTCATGAAACCCGACTTTGCCAAAAGTCGGCGACTTCTGAAAATGGCTGACCCGTTTCGCTCAACCCTAGTCCTCACAACTGTTGTAGATGTTAAGTCTCTCTGTCCCCCGGATAGGATAGGACAAACCCGTATGACTGGTGGCTTGAGGCGGTCTATAGGGACTCTATCATGCCCCAGCCTCTAAGGGGTGCCACCGTGCCTCCTGGGTATAGGGCGAACAGGTAATGTGAAATTAGCTGTCCTGCCGGTCTCTGGAGCAAGGCATAAAGGGTCGTTGCTCCCTCGGTGTGCCGGCTACCAGGATTCTGCGCCTCAGAAGGAGGCTGCCTGTGTAGGGCTGGTCCCCTTCTGATAACCACTCCTTTGCTACGACTTCCTTGCACGCTCGCTGCAATATAGTTCTGCCTTCGGTGTCTCTTTCTGAGAGCTGCAGCTCTGAGGGCATGCACAGCTCTGTGTCCTTCTCCCTCGATCTCTGACAGGATCCCACCCCTGCCAGGGACCAACTACATGAGCGAAGCTCAGCCAGCAACTAACTAACTTTACCTACATACCACCAGTTTTACCTAAGTGTGGGGAGTGACCTAATAAATAGGAGCAGAGCTCCCCCTGGTGGCCTGGAATGTGAAATGTGTTGCATGTTTGTGATACCTGGATGCAGTTGTCCTTCTTTGCCTCCAAACGTAACACCACTCTCCCCTAGAGGAGAATGATATTACTGCAATGACCAGGACCCTGTGGCGCTGCATATGCAGGGTTGAAAAATGTTAGATTTAGTAAAGGCAGTTCCTTTGTACACTTATTGTGTTAGAAGTTTCACCGACTGTAGATGCTGCTTGAAGGTCAGTATCGCCGACAACAGCTGGTGCGGTGCTTGTCCAAGAAGGTCCTGCAGGTTACGGTGGTCTGTCTTCTGGCGGCAGTGGTCGGTGTCTGGTACCTTCCACTGATCCCCTAGTCCATAAGTGGCTGCGGCCAACGCAGGCAAGGCCGCAATACTGTCAGAGTCCTGGTTGAACAGTGTGGCAACGTCTTGCAATGTGTACAGCAACAAACAGTCCTGCACACTGCCCTTGCTCTTAAGCTTACGTGCAGTGCTCAGTAGAACAGGGCTCCCGGCTCTCTCCCTGTCACTGCGGCAGCCTCCGGTAGCATCCTGGCATATGGCCGGCCACGTTTCATCTCTGCATGGCTGCGCACCTCACGTAGCACGCTGCGCACGCACCTTGCTCCTCTCACGGCTGGCGGGAAAGGTTGAGCGTGGGTCTGTGCAATATTGATGCTCGAGGGCTGGAGCACTCATGTCCCCCTGCTGCACATTGTCTGTTCCTGCTAAGTCTCTCTCTAGGCCACCGGGTCTGTCTGCTGCAGTCCATCGCAGCGCCGGCGGGTTGGGTGCATAGCACTCTGCCTGCCCTGCTGCTCACACGCTGGCGATAGGGGCCTCTCTGCAGCTTCGTGCACTTTCCCTCTCAGATTCCGGACAGGTTCCCACTAGGGTTGAGCGAAACGGGTCGATCATTTTCAAAAGTCGCCGACTTTTGGCTAAGTCGGCGTCTCATGAAACCCGATCCGACCCCTGTGCTTGTCGGCCATGCGGTACGCGACTTTCGCGCCAAAGTCGCGTTTCAATGACGCGAAAAGCGCCATTTCTCAGCCAATGAAGGTGAACGCAGAGTGTGGGCAGCGTGATGACATAGATCCTGGTCCCCACCATCTTAGAGAAGGGCATTGCAGTGATTGGCTTGCTGTCTGCGGCGTCACAGGGGCTATAAAGGGGCGTTCCCGCCGACCGCCATCTTACTGCTGCTGATCTGAGCTTAGGGACAGGTTGCTGCCGCTTCGTCAGAAGCAGGGAGAGCGTTAGGCAGGGTCCACTAACCACCAAACCGCTTGTGCTGCAGCGATTTCCACTGTCCAACACCACCTTCGGTGTGCAGGGACTGTGGAAGCTATTTTTTTTTTTTTTCCCCTCAGCGCTGTAGCTCATTGGGCTGCCCTAGAAGGCTCCGTGATAGCTGTATTGCTGTGTGTACGCCACTGTGGAAACCAACTGCTTTTTTCCTCTTTATCCTCTTTCCTCTATCCTCTTTTTTTTTTTTTTTTTTTTTTCCCCTCAGCGCTGTAGCTCATTGGGCTGCCCTAGAAGGCTCCGTGATAGCTGTATTGCTGTGTGTACGCCACTGTGGAAACCAACTGCTTTTTTCCTCTTTATCCTCTATCCTCTATCCTCTTTATCCTCTTGTTCCTTCCTTTCTGCACAGCTATCTTTTTTGTTTGTCCACACTTTTTATTTAATTTGTGCATCAGTCCACTCCTATTGCTGCCTGCCATACCTGGCTTACATTACTGCAGGGAGATAGTAATTGTAGGACAGTTTTTTTTTTTGTTTTGTTTTTTTTTGTGGGAGATTAAGATTGGCATTTCTGCTACAGTGCCATCCCTGTGTGTGCCATCTCTCACTGAGTGGGCCATAGAAAGCCTATTTATTTTTTCCGTGATTTGTGTTCTAAAATCTACCTCAACACAAAAACACTACATCAATCAGTGGGAGAAAAATATTGGCCTCAGTCAGGGCTTGTGTGCCACTGCTGTGTGTGCTATCTCTCATTCAGTGGGCTATAGCAAGCCTATTTTTTTTTTTTTTTTTTTAATATTATTTGGTTTCTAAAGTCTCCCTGAAAAAAAAAAAAAAACCTAAAAAAACAGTGGGAGAGTAATATTGCCCTTTCAGCTTGTGTGCCAGTCTTGACTCCTGGGTGTGCCACCTCTCTCCCTCTCATTCAGTGGGCCATAGAAAGCCTATTTTTTTTTTTTTTTAAATATTATTGGGTTTCTAAAGTCTCCCTTAAAAAACAAAAAATACATAAAAAAACAGTGGGAGAGTAATATTGCCCTTTCAGCTTGTGTGCCAGTCTTGACTCCTGGGTGTGCCACCTCTCTCCCTTTCATTCAGTGGGCCATAGAAAGCCTATTTATTTTTTCCGTGATTTGTGTTCTAAATTCTACCTCAACACAAAAACACTACATCAATCAGTGGGAGAAAAATATTGGCCTCAGTCAGGGCTTGTGTGCCACTGCTGTGTGTGCTATCTCTCATTCAGTGGGCTATAGCAAGCCTATTTTTTTTTTTTTTTTTTTTATATTATTTGGTTTCTAAAGTCTCCCTGAAAAAAAAAACAAAACCTAAAAAAACAGTGGGAGAGTAATATTGCCCTTTCAGCTTGTGTGCCAGTCTTGACTCCTGGGTGTGCCACCTCTCTCCCTTTCATTCAGTGGGCCATAGAAAGCCTATTTATTTTTTCCGTGATTTGTGTTCTAAATTCTACCTCAACACAAAAACACTACATCAATCAGTGGGAGAAAAATATTGGCCTCAGTCAGGGCTTGTGTGCCACTGCTGTGTGTGCTATCTCTCATTCAGTGGGCTATAGCAAGCCTATTTTTATTTTTTTTTTTTTAATATTATTTGGTTTCTAAAGTCTCCCTGAAAAAAAAAAAAAAAACCTAAAAAAACAGTGGGAGAGTAATATTGCCCTTTCAGCTTGTGTGCCAGTCTTGACTCCTGGGTGTGCCACCTCTCTCCCTCTCATTCAGTGGGCCATAGAAAGCCTATTTATTTTTTCCGTGATTTGTGTTCTAAATTCTACCTCAACACAAAAACACGACATCAATCAGTGGGAGAAAAATATTGGCCTCAGTCAGGGCTTGTGTGCCACTGCTGTGTGTGCTATCTCTCATTCAGTGGGCTATAGCAAGCCTATTTTTTTTTTTTTTTTTTAATATTATTTGGTTTCTAAAGTCTCCCTGAAAAAAAAAAAAAAAACATACAAAAAACAGTGGGAGAGTAATATTGCCCTTTCAGCTTGTGTGCCAGTCTTGACTCCTGGGTGTGCCACCTCTCTCCCTTTCATTCAGTGGGCCATAGAAAGCCTATTTATTTTTTTTTTTAAATATTATTTGGTTTCTAAAGTCTCCCTGAAAAAAAAAAAAACATAAAAAAACAGTGGGAGAGTAATATTGCCCTTTCAGCTTGTGTGCCAGTCTTGACTCCTGGGTGTGCCACCTCTCTCTCTCTAATTGTGGGCCATAGAAAGCCTTTTTTTTTTTTTTTTTTTTTAAATATTATTTGGTTTCTAAAGTCTCCCTGAAAAAAAAAAAAACATAAATTAGGTGGGAGATTAATATTGACATTAGTGCTTGAGTGACAGTCCTGCGTGTGTGTCATCTCTGTGATTTTGTGCCACAGAAAACAGAGTGTGTAACATTGTGCCTGATTTTCCTTGTGGTCTCACCAACCTGTTAAGGGATATTGAAATCATACTGAAGTTATAGCTCACCGTGTAAGTTGTTTGACAGCAACAAATAAAGTTACTTTGGTTAAGATTTTAAAACAATGAGGAAGTCTGGTGCAAGAGGTCGTCGTGGGCGTTCATTGTCAGCTGGTAATGATGGTAGTGGTAGTGGAGCATCAGGTGGTCGTGGGGATAAAAATATTCCACCTAAGTCTGGAGCTGTGGAGCCAGTTTCGTCGTCAGGCTACACAAGGCCTCGAACGCTCTCTTTTCTGGGAGTAGGAAAACCGCTTTTAAAGGCGGAGCAGCAACAGCAAGTTTTGGCTTACATTGCAGACTCAGCCTCTAGCTCTTTTGCCTCCTCTTCCGAAACTGGTAAATGTAAAAGCAGCGCGTCGCTTGTGGATGTTCACGGTCAGGGACAAGTCGCTTCCTTGTCCTCCTCAGCAAAAACTACAACAAGAGAGAAGGATGCAGCAGGCGACACAACGGGTCACTCCATGGAGCTCTTTACACATACCGTCCCTGGCTTAGAAAGTGAAACATTTAACAGGCCATGCCCATTACAAGTATATTCTGACATGGAGTGCACTGATGCACAGCCACAGCCAGAGTACTATGCTGCTCCTTTGACTCAGACCACCACATTGCCCTCTCAGGGTACAGATCCACAATCAGACCCTGATGAGACTATGTTGCCCCGCCACGAACGCTATACCACCGACCGACACAGTGACACAGACGAAGTTGCACACGAGCTCGAAGAGGAGGTAATAGATGACCCAGTTATTGACCCCGATTGGCAGCCATTGGGGGAACAGGGTGCAGGCGGCAGTAGTTCAGAAGCGGAGGTGGAGGAGGGGCCGCAGCAGGCATCAACATCGCAACAGGTTCCATCTGCCGGGCCCGTATCTGGCCCAAAACGCGTGTCAAAGCCAAAACCTGTTGGAGCACAGCGTTGCCATCCGGTTAAAGCTCAGTCTGCAATCCCTGAAAAGGGATCCGAGTCTAGGAAGAGTGCAGTCTGGCATTTTTTTAAACAACATCCAACTGATCAGCGCAAAGTCATCTGTCAAAAATGTTCAACTAGCTTAAGCAGAGGTCAGAATCTGAAAAGTCTAAATACTAGTTGCATGCATAGACACTTAACCACCATGCATTTTCAAGCCTGGACTAACTACCAAACGTCCCTCAAGGTTGTAGCACCCTCGGCCAATGAAGCTAGTCAGCAACGCAACATCCCTTCCGTCACTGTAAGGCCACCATTTTCCGCACCACCGGCAGTATCTGTGCAGGTTTCTTTGCCAGCCAAAAGCAGTCAGGGTCAGGGAATCACCAGTTTTGTAGGAGGAAATATTGCATCTAGGGCACCGGCGGAAACAATACCGTCTCCAACCGTCTCTCAGTCTGCCATGTACACCGGCACACCCGAAAGTTCCACGATCTCCAGCTCTCCAGTCCAGCTCACCCTACATGAGACTCTGGTTAGAAAAAGGAAGTACTTATCCTCGCATCCGCGTACACAGGGTTTTAACGCCCACATAGCTAGACTAATCTCGTTAGAGATGATGCCCTACCGGTTAGTTGAAAGCGAAGCTTTCAAAGCCCTGATGGAGTACGCTGAACCACGATACGAGCTACCCAGTCGACACTTTTTTTCCAGAAAAGCCATCCCAGCCCTGCACCAGCATGTTAAACAGCGCATCGTCCATGCACTCAGGCAATCTGTGAGTACAAAGGTGCACCTGACTACAGATGCATGGACCAGTAGGCATGGCCAGGGACGTTATGTGTCCATCACGGCACACTGGGTGAATGTGGTGGATGCAGGGTCCACAGGCGACATCAATTTAGGGACAGTTGTGCCTAGCCCACGGTCTAGGAAACAGTTGGCTGTAGGCGTTCGCACCCCCTCCTCCTCCTCCTCCTCGTCCTCCTGCAGAAGCTACAGCTCTTCCACAGAACGCAGTCTGCCAACCACTCCATCGGCAGATGACACTGTTGCACACCAGTTGTCCCATTATGGGCCAGCTACTGCCAAGCGTCAGCAGGCTGTATTGGCTATGAAGTGTTTGGGCGACAACAGACACACCGCGGAAGTTCTGTCCGAGTTCTTGCAACAAGAAACGCAGTCGTGGCTGGGCACAGTAGATCTTGAGGCAGGCAAGGTAGTGAGTGATAACGGAAGGAATTTCATGGCTGCCATCTCCCTTTCCCAACTGAAACACATTCCTTGCCTGGCACACACCTTAAACCTGGTGGTGCAGTGCTTATTGAAAACTTATCCTGGGTTCTCCGACCTGCTCCTCAAAGTGCGTGCACTTTGCTCACATATCCGACGTTCGCCTGTACACGCCAGCCGTATGCAGACCTATCAGCGGTCTTTGAACCTTCCCCAGCATCGCCTCATCATAGACGTTGCAACAAGGTGGAACTCAACACTGCACATGCTTCAGAGACTGTGCGAACAGAGGCGTGCTGTTATTTATTTGTGGGAGGATACACGGGCAGGCAGTAGGATGGCAGACATGGAGTTGTCAGGTGTGCAGTGGTCTAAGATACAAGACATGTGTCAAGTCCTTCAGTGTTTTGAGGAATGCACACGGCTGGTTAGTGCAGACAACGCCGTAATAAGCATGAGCATCCCCCTAATGCGTCTGCTGATGCAAAGTTTGACGCACATAAAGGAGCAGGCGTCTGCACCAGAGGAAGAGGAAAGCCTTGATGACAGTCAGCCATTGTCTGGTCAGGGCAGTGTACAGGACGAGGTAGCGGGCGAAGAGGAGGTGGAGGACGAGGAGGATGATGGGGATGAGTATATTTTTAATGCCGAACCTTTCCCGGGGGCACAGGAAATTGGTTGCGTGTCACGGCCGGGTTCTGGTTTTTTGAGGGACACAAGTGACGTAGATTTGCCTGCAACTGCCCCTCAACCAATCACAACCGGAGATTTGACAACTGGAACTTTGGCCCACATGGCGGATTATGCCTTACGTATCCTAAAAAGGGACACACGCATTACGAAAATGATGAACGATGACGATTACTGGTTGGCCTGCCTCCTTGATCCACGCTATAAAGGCAAATTGCAAAATATTATGCCACATGAGAACTTGGAACTAATATTAGCAACCAAACAATCAACTCTTGTTGACCGTTTGCTTCAGGCATTCCCAGCACACAGCGCACGTGATCGTTCTCACACGAGCTCCAGGGGGCAGCAGACTAGGAGTGTTAGGGGTGCACACATCAGAAGTGGCGTTGGACAGAGGGGTTTTCTGACCAGGTTGTGGAGTGATTTTGCTATGACCGCAGACAGGACAGGTACTGCTGCATCAATTGAAAGTGACAGGAGACAACATTTGTCCAGTATGGTTACTAACTATTTTTCATCCCTTATCGATGTTCTCCCTCAACCATCATTCCCATTTGATTACTGGGCCTCCAAATTAGACACCTGGCCAGAATTGGCAGAATATGCATTGCAGGAGCTTGCTTGCCCGGCAGCAAGTGTCCTATCAGAAAGAGTATTCAGTGCTGCAGGTTCAATATTAACCGAAAAAAGGACTCGTCTGGCTACCCAAAATGTTGACGATCTAACATTCATTAAAATGAACCACAACTGGATTTCGAAATCTTTTGCCCCACCTTGCCCGGCCGACACCTAGCTTTCCTATGAAAAGCTCTTGCCTGTGAATTACTTTTCTAATGTCTAATTTGCTGCAGCTGATTGTACAGCATACGACATGTTTACACCTCCCTAAATGGCAAAACTCCCCACACGGGGCCGTGGTATCGCGACTTGGCGCAAGCACCCGTGAGACTGCTGTTTGTCTGAAGAGGTGGGTGTGCTCGCTTTTGGTTGACGGCATTGCTACTGGGTCCCTCATAGTACAATGTAGTGTCTCTGGCGGTGGTGGTGCGCACCCAACGTCAGACACACCGTTGTAACATGAGGGGCCCTGGGGCGGTCCCGCCGGCCTCAAGAGAGTTCCCCCCTACCCCAGCTCAAAATGTGCTCTACCACGTCCAAAATTATGTCGCACAGCTCCACCAATCTTTAGTCTATTCGCTGACATCATTCAATGTCTGGCACTGACAATACAAATTTGTAGACATCTATGATGCAACTTAAAGTAGTCTGTGTCTGTGTCCTATATTGGCACCATTAAATAGTTACTGCCAAATTACTATGTCAGAAACTCAGTAGATGAGCCCACCCCTGTACCTAAGTATGCCACCTTTTTTTTTGTTGTGGTTGTTTTGCGAGACATTAACATCTATTTATATTTTGGGAGTACTGGGACAGACACTCCTTGCACTACTCCTCCACTCACCACCAAGCTGCCTGTGCATCCATGTAACCGCTGTAAAGCTGCCATGAGCCTATTGTTTGTTATTTTAGGCCTTTGAAGCCTGTCTGCGGTCCCTCCTTCCACTAGTCCTCCACTGACCAGACCACTGCTGCCCGTGTACCCCTGGAACCAATTATAAAGTGCCTACAGCCAGCCCATTTTCTTATGTTAGGCCTTTGAAGCCTGTCTGCGGTCCCTACTTTAAATACTCCTCCACTGACCACCAAGCTGCCTGCCCGTCTATCCATGTAACCGCTGTAAAACTGCCATGAGCCTATTGTTTGTTATGTTAGGCCTTTGATAGCCTGTCTGCGGTCCCTACTTTAAATACTCCTCCACTCACCACCAAGCTGCCTGTGTATCCATGTAACCGCTGTAAAGCTGCCATGAGCCTATTGTTTGTTATTTTAGGCCTTTGATAGCCTGTCTGCGGTCCCTACTTTAAATACTCCTCCACTGACCAGACCACTGCTGCCCGTGTACACCTGGAACCAATTATAAAGTGCCTACAGCCAGCCCATTTTCTTATGTTAGGCCTTTGAAGCCTGTCTGCGGTCCCTACTTTAAATACTCCTCCACTCACCACCAAGCTGCCTGCCCGTCTATCCATGTAACCGCTGTAAAACTGCCATGAGCCTATTGTTTGTTATGTTAGGCCTTTGATAGCCTGTCTGCGGTCCCTACTTTAAATACTCCTCCACTGACCACCAAGCTGCCTGCCCGTGTATCCATGTAACCGCTGTAAAACTGCCATGAGCCTATTGTTTGTTATGTTAGGCCTTTGATAGCCTGTCTGCGGTCCCTACTTTAAATACTCCTCCACTCACCACCACCAAGTTGCCTGCCCGTGTATCCATGTAACCGCTGTAAAACTGCCATGAGCCTATTGTTTGTTATGTTAGGCCTTTGATAGCCTGTCTGCGGTCCCTACTTTAAATACTCCTCCACTCACCACCACCAAGTTGCCTGCCCGTGTATCCATGTAACCGCTGTAAAACTGCCATGAGCCTATTGTTTGTTATGTTAGGCCTTTGATAGCCTGTCTGCGGTCCCTACTTTAAATACTCCTCCACTCACCACCAAGCTGCCTGTGTATCCATGTAACCGCTGTAAAACTGCAATGAGCCTATTGTTTGTTATTTTAGGCCTTTGATAGCCTGTCTGCGGCCCCTACTTGCAATACTCCTCCACTGACCACAATGCTGCCTGGAGTGCCTGCCTGTGTATCCATGTAACCGATGTAAAACTGCCATGACTGCCTACTGTTTGTTATTTTAGGCCTTTGATAGCCTGTCTGCAGCCCCTACTTGCAATACTCCTCCACTGACCACACCAATGCTGCCCGTGTACCCCTGGAACCTATTTAAAAGTTCATAGAGCCTAGTTATATATTTTATTTACTATTAATAAGGCCATGATGGACTACGCTGTACCACGCTACAAGCTAACCAGTCGACACTTCTTTTGCGAGAAAAGCCATCCCAACCCTCCACCAGCATGTAGAAGACCGCATTGTCCATGCACTCTGGCAATCTGTGAGTACAAAGGTGCACCTGACAACAGACGCATGGACCTGTAGGCATGGCCACGGAAGATTACGTGTCCATTACGGCGCAATGGGTTAATGTGGTGGATGCATGGTCCACAGGGGACAGCCTACTAAGTCTGTCTGCAGTCCCTAATTCAAATTGTCCTCCACTGTCTAAATCGGAGCTTCCACCTTCTGGCTTTCGGCCTATAGTATCAGAAATTAAACTGCATTTGGCCTTCAACTTTGGTTAGGGCCTACTAACGGCTTCTGCCCCTCCCTGGTGTTGCCCTCAACTAAATAAAGCTGAGCTTCAACCTTCTGCTCCAAATTACCATTTTGAAAAATGCAATAGGCTTTTCCGGCCTACTAAAGGTGTCTGTCTGTGTGCCACTGCCTGGTGTTGCCCTCAACTAAATAAAGCTGAGCTTCAACCTTCCGGCTCTCATTAAGTGGTTTTAAAAAAAAAAAATGGTGGTTAGGGCCTACTAACGGCTTCTGCCCCTCCCTGGTGTTGTCCTCAACTAAATAAAGCTGAGCTTCAACCTTCCGGCTCTCATTAAGTGGTTTTAAAAAAAAAAATGGTGGTTAGGGCCTACTAACGGCTTCTGCCCCTCCCTGGTGTTGTCCTCAACTAAATAAAGCTGAGCTTCAACCTTCCGGCTCTCATTAAGTGGTTTTAAAAAAAAAAATGGTGGTTAGGGCCTACTAACGGCTTCTGCCCCTCCCTGGTGTTGTCCTCAACTAAATAAAGCTGAGCTTCAACCTTCCGGCTCTCATTAAGTGGTTTTAAAAACAAAAATGGTGGTTAGGGCCTACTAACGGCTTCTGCCCCTCCCTGGTGTTGTCCTCAACTAAATAAAGCTGAGCTTCAACCTTCCGGCTCTCATTAAGTGGTTTTAAAAAAAAAAATGGTGGTTAGGGCCTACTAACGGCTTCTGCCCCTCCCTGGTGTTGTCCTCAACTAAATAAAGCTGAGCTTCAACCTTCCGGCTCTCATTAAGTGGTTTTAAAAAAAAAAAATGGTGGTTAGGGACTACTAACGGCTTCTGCCCCTCCCTGGTGTTGCCCTCAACTAAATAAAGCTGAGCTTCAACCTTCTGCTCCAAATTACCATTTTGAAAAATGCAATAGGCTTTTCCGGCCTACTAAAGGTGTCTGTCTGTGTGCCCCTGCCTGGTGTTGTCCTCAACTAAATAAAGCTGAGCTTCAACCTTCTGCTCCAAATTACCATTTTAAAAAATGCAATAGGCTTTTCCGGCCTACTAAAGGTGTCTGTCTGTGTGCCCCTGCCTGGTGTTGTCCTCAACTAAATAAAGCTGAGCTTCAACCTTCCGGCTCTCATTAAGTGGTTTTAAAAAAAAAAAATGGTGGTTAGGGCCTACTAACGGCTTCTGCCCCTCCCTGGTGTTGTCCTCAACTAAATAAAGCTGAGCTTCAACCTTCCGGCTCTCATTAAGTGGTTTTAAAAAAAAAAATGGTGGTTAGGGCCTACTAACGGCTTCTGCCCCTCCCTGGTGTTGTCCTCAACTAAATAAAGCTGAGCTTCAACCTTCCGGCTCTCATTAAGTGGTTTTAAAAAAAAAAATGGTGGTTAGGGCCTACTAACGGCTTCTGCCCCTCCCTGGTGTTGTCCTCAACTAAATAAAGCTGAGCTTCAACCTTCCGGCTCTCATTAAGTGGTTTTAAAAAAAAAAAATGGTGGTTAGGGCCTACTAACGGCTTCTGCCCCTCCCTGGTGTTGCCCTCAACTAAATAAAGCTGAGCTTCAACCTTCTGCTCCAAATTACCATTTTGAAAAATGCAATAGGCTTTTCCGGCCTACTAAAGGTGTCTGTCTGTGTGCCCCTGCCTGGTGTTGTCCTCAACTAAATAAAGCTGAGCTTCAACCTTCTGCTCCAAATTACCATTTTAAAAAATGCAATAGGCTTTTCCGGCCTACTAAAGGTGTCTGTCTGTGTGCCCCTGCCTGGTGTTGTCCTCAACTAAATAAAGCTGAGCTTCAACCTTCTGCTCCAAATTACCATTTTAAAAAATGCAATAGGCTTTTCCGGCCTACTAAAGGTGTCTGTCTGTGTGCCCCTGCCTGGTGTTGTCCTCAACTAAATAAAGCTGAGCTTCAACCTTCTGCTCCAAATTACCATTTTAAAAAATGCAATAGGCTTTTCCGGCCTACTAAAGGTGTCTGTCTGTGTGCCACTGCCTGGTGTTGCCCTCAACTAAATAAAGCTGAGCTTCAACCTTCTGCTCCAAATTACCATTTTGAAAAATGCAATAGGCTTTTCCGGCCTACTAAAGGTGTCTGTCTGTGTGCCCCTGCCTGGTGTTGTCCTCAACTAAATAAAGCTGAGCTTCAACCTTCCGGCTCTCATTAAGTGGTTTTTAAAAAAAAAATGGTGGTTAGGGCCTACTAACGGCTTCTGCCCCTCCCTGGTGTTGTCCTCAACTAAATAAAGCTGAGCTTCAACCTTCCGGCTCTCATTAAGTGGTTTTAAAAAAAAAAATGGTGGTTAGGGCCTACTAACGGCTTCTGCCCCTCCCTGGTGTTGTCCTCAACTAAATAAAGCTGAGCTTCAACCTTCCGGCTCTCATTAAGTGGTTTTAAAAAAAAAAAATGGTGGTTAGGGCCTACTAACGGCTTCTGCCCCTCCCTGGTGTTGTCCTCAACTAAATAAAGCTGAGCTTCAACCTTCCGGCTCTCATTAAGTGGTTTTTAAAAAAAAAATGGTGGTTAGGGCCTACTAACGGCTTCTGCCCCTCCCTGGTGTTGTCCTCAACTAAATAAAGCTGAGCTTCAACCTTCCGGCTCTCATTAAGTGGTTTTAAAAAAAAAACTGGTGGTTAGGGCCTACTAACGGCTTCTGCCCCTCCCTGGTGTTGTCCTCAACTAAATAAAGCTGAGCTTCAACCTTCCGGCTCTCATTAAGTGGTTTTAAAAAAAAAAAATGGTGGTTAGGGCCTACTAACGGCTTCTGCCCCTCCCTGGTGTTGCCCTCAACTAAATAAAGCTGAGCTTCAACCTTCTGCTCCAAATTACCATTTTGAAAAATGCAATAGGCTTTTCCGGCCTACTAAAGGTGTCTGTCTGTGTGCCCCTGCCTGGTGTTGTCCTCAACTAAATAAAGCTGAGCTTCAACCTTCTGCTCCAAATTACCATTTTGAAAAATGCAATAGGCTTTTCCGGCCTACTAAAGGTGTCTGTCTGTGTGCCCCTGCCTGGTGTTGTCCTCAACTAAATAAAGCTGAGCTTCAACCTTCCGGCTCTCATTAAGTGGTTTTTAAAAAAAAAAATGGTGGTTAGGGCCTACTAACGGCTTCTGCCCCTCCCTGGTGTTGTCCTCAACTAAATAAAGCTGAGCTTCAACCTTCCGGCTCTCATTAAGTGGTTTTAAAAAAAAAAATGGTGGTTAGGGCCTACTAACGGCTTCTGCCCCTCCCTGGTGTTGTCCTCAACTAAATAAAGCTGAGCTTCAACCTTCCGGCTCTCATTAAGTGGTTTTAAAAAAAAAAATGGTGGTTAGGGCCTACTAACGGCTTCTGCCCCTCCCTGGTGTTGTCCTCAACTAAATAAAGCTGAGCTTCAACCTTCCGGCTCTCATTAAGTGGTTTTAAAAAAAAAAATGGTGGTTAGGGCCTACTAACGGCTTCTGCCCCTCCCTGGTGTTGTCCTCAACTAAATAAAGCTGAGCTTCAACCTTCCGGCTCTCATTAAGTGGTTTTAAAAAAAAAAATGGTGGTTAGGGCCTACTAACGGCTTCTGCCCCTCCCTGGTGTTGTCCTCAACTAAATAAAGCTGAGCTTCAACCTTCCGGCTCTCATTAAGTGGTTTTAAAAAAAAAAATGGTGGTTAGGGCCTACTAACGGCTTCTGCCCCTCCCTGGTGTTGTCCTCAACTAAATAAAGCTGAGCTTCAACCTTCCGGCTCTCATTAAGTGGTTTTAAAAAAAAAAATGGTGGTTAGGGCCTACTAACGGCTTCTGCCCCTCCCTGGTGTTGTCCTCAACTAAATAAAGCTGAGCTTCAACCTTCCGGCTCTCATTAAGTGGTTTTAAAAAAAAAAATGGTGGTTAGGGCCTACTAACGGCTTCTGCCCCTCCCTGGTGTTGTCCTCAACTAAATAAAGCTGAGCTTCAACCTTCCGGCTCTCATTAAGTGGTTTTAAAAAAAAAAATGGTGGTTAGGGCCTACTAACGGCTTCTGCCCCTCCCTGGTGTTGTCCTCAACTAAATAAAGCTGAGCTTCAACCTTCCGGCTCTCATTAAGTGGTTTTAAAAAAAAAAATGGTGGTTAGGGCCTACTAACGGCTTCTGCCCCTCCCTGGTGTTGTCCTCAACTAAATAAAGCTGAGCTTCAACCTTCCGGCTCTCATTAAGTGGTTTTAAAAAAAAAAATGGTGGTTAGGGCCTACTAACGGCTTCTGCCCCTCCCTGGTGTTGTCCTCAACTAAATAAAGCTGAGCTTCAACCTTCCGGCTCTCATTAAGTGGTTTTAAAAAAAAAAATGGTGGTTAGGGCCTACTAACGGCTTCTGCCCCTCCCTGGTGTTGTCCTCAACTAAATAAAGCTGAGCTTCAACCTTCCGGCTCTCATTAAGTGGTTTTAAAAAAAAAAATGGTGGTTAGGGCCTACTAACGGCTTCTGCCCCTCCCTGGTGTTGTCCTCAACTAAATAAAGCTGAGCTTCAACCTTCCGGCTCTCATTAAGTGGTTTTAAAAAAAAAAATGGTGGTTAGGGCCTACTAACGGCTTCTGCCCCTCCCTGGTGTTGTCCTCAACTAAATAAAGCTGAGCTTCAACCTTCCGGCTCTCATTAAGTGGTTTTAAAAAAAAAAATGGTGGTTAGGGCCTACTAACGGCTTCTGCCCCTCCCTGGTGTTGTCCTCAACTAAATAAAGCTGAGCTTCAACCTTCCGGCTCTCATTAAGTGGTTTTAAAAAAAAAAATGGTGGTTAGGGCCTACTAACGGCTTCTGCCCCTCCCTGGTGTTGTCCTCAACTAAATAAAGCTGAGCTTCAACCTTCCGGCTCTCATTAAGTGGTTTTAAAAAAAAAAAATGGTGGTTAGGGCCTACTAACGGCTTCTGCCCCTCCCTGGTGTTGCCCTCAACTAAATAAAGCTGAGCTTCAACCTTCTGCTCCAAATTACCATTTTGAAAAATGCAATAGGCTTTTCCGGCCTACTAAAGGTGTCTGCCCCTCCCTGGTGTTGTCCTCAACTGAACAAAGCTGAGCTTCCACATTCTGGCTTTCGCCCTATACTATCAGATATTAAACTGCATTTGGCCTACTAGTGTGGTTAGGCCCTTGAAACAGTGTCTGCTGCTCTTGGGTTTGCTACTCCACTGAACAAAGCAATGCCGCCTGTTTAGTCCTGTTACCAATTTTGAACTGCATGTAGCCTACTTTATTCTTTGGCCCTATATCTGTTTCCTCCTCATCCTGCCCATTGCCCAGCCACTGCTAAATGAGTCTGCTGGTACATTGACCTAGACCACTACATTCCCCTTGTACTCTACACAGCCAGAATCTGTCCCTGCTGAAAGTAAGGTTCCCCTTCCCGCATGTTATACCACCTTACACAGGGACAAAGAGGAAGGTGCAGATGAAAGTGCAGGTTCCTTCATCAGGTGGGGGGGCATACTCGTTGGCGACGTCACTGGCACAGGGCCCCTCAGAGTACGCAAAAGTGTCGCTGCTGGTGGGAGGCGCCCCCGCCATGCAAACACACCGCCGTACTTTGAGGGGCCCTGTGCCAGTGGCAATGCGAACGAGTGGGCCCCCCCCTGCTTGCTCAGGATCACAGCACTTGCAACTTTTAAATACTTACCTTTCCCTGCAACACCGCCGTGACGTAGTCCGCATTTCCTGGGCCCACGAAAAACTTGAGCCAGCCCTACTCCCCCCACAACTTTCCCCCAATTCCCTATGCCCAACTATTATTATACAGTTAATTAAGATTGGCAAGCTTCAGAAACAAGAATGGATGTTTTTGGCATTAAAATGGGCACTGTAGGTGTTTTCCTGGCCTCCACTCACTGCCGACTATGCTTCCCCATTGACTTGCATTGGGTTTCGTGTTTCGGTCGATCCCCGACTTTTAGCGATAATCGGCCGACTGCACTCGACTCGACTCTGGACAAAATCGGGTTTCCCAAAACCCTACTCGATCTTAAAAAAATGAAAGTCGCTCAACCCTAGTTCCCACTCTAAACACGCCCCTTCTTCCTGCGTCATGAGGCCTCTCGGGTCCCCTATTCATACCCCCAGGAAACAAGGGATGCAGCCTCAGCAGTTTCGGGACGGCTCAATACAGGTACTTGCAGCCTGGTCTTCCTCCTTACACAAACACTGACAAACTCCATGTATACACCCTCGGCCAGCCTTAAGCTGAATGGTGTCCTGTGCAAATTTACCTTTTGGTGCCCATACCCCAACTCAGCACACATGATCGGGCATGCTTGTATGGGTGAAAAAAAACAGTGCAGTGTATGGAGCTGTTATTGAATTCACTTCTTTCTGCCTGGGATCTGCAAACAGGCGAATATGGAGTTTCCAGGTGGCAGACCTAGGGTACTGTCACACATTGAAATTTCCATCGCTACGACGTTACGATTCGTGACGTTCTAGCGATATCGTTACGATATCGCTGTGTCTGACACGCTACTGCGATCAGACACCCTGCTGAGAATCGTACGTCGTAGCAGATCGTTTGGAACTTTCTTTCGTCGCTTGATCACCCGCTGACATCGCTGGATCGTTGTGTGTGACAGCGATCCAGCGATGTCTTCGCTTGTAACCAGGGTAAACATCGGGTAACTAAGCGCAGGGCCGCGCTTAGTAACCCGATGTTTACCCTGGTTACAAGCGTAAACGTAAAAAAACAAACCGTACATGCTCACCCGTCGGTGTCCTTCAGGTCCCTTGCCGTCTGCTTCCTGCTCTGAGTGCCGGCCGGAAAGTGAGAGCAGATCACAGCGGTGCTGCGCTCTGCTCTCACTGTACGGCTGCACTCAGAGCAGGAAGCAGACGGCAAGGGACCTGAAGGACACCGACGGGTGAGTATGTACTGTTTGTTTTTTTACATTTACGCTGGTAACCAGGGTAAACATCGGGTTACTAAGCGCGGCCCTGCGCTTAGTTACCCGATGTTTACCCTGGTTACCTGGGGACTTCGGCATCGCTCCAGCGCCGTGATTGCAACGTGTGACCGCAGTCTACGACGCTGGAGCGATGATTATACGACGCTGCGACGTCACGAATCGTGCCGTCGCAGCGATGAAAATTTCAATGTGTGACGGTACCCCTACAGTACATACAATCTGTTGTTAATGACTTATCTAAAGGATAAGGATCTGGGTACTGGACAACCTCTTTAAGCTTTTTGATAAGTACAGGTTACGGTAGTTGTGTACATGCAGAATACAAGCCTTCTAATAAGAATAACAGCCAGATAGCAGTCCTTAATATCTAGTATGATACTGTTTGCTGAGATTGGGGATGAGCGAGTAGTGATATATTTGGACTCGCTATACTTGTAATGAGTACGTCCTAATACTCGGGTATTCGAAATGAGTAGCGAGTCCAATGCAAGTCAATGGGTGCAAGGAAAAATCGCACAGCACTTGCAGCATGCGAGTGCTGTCCGATTTTTACGCACCAGTGTCCTTTGAAGAGTCGGCAATTCATATGCGGCAAGGTAAAAGGTACAGTAAAATCACACTGACATGTTAAAATAGAATAGATAGAATACTTACATGCACATAGAATAGGTGTGTATATATATATATATATATATACGGTATATACATATATATATATATATATATATATATATATATATATATATATATATATATATATATATATATATATATATATACAGTACAGACCAAAAGTTTGGACCCACCTTCTCATTTAAAGATTTTTCTGTATTTTCATGACTATGAAAATTGTAAATTCACACTGAAGGCATCAAAACTATGAATTAACACATGTGGAATTATATACTTAACAAAAAAGTGTGAAACAACTGAAAACATGTCTTATATTCTAGGTTCTTCAAAGTAGCCACCTTTTGCTTTGATGACTGCTTTGCACACTCTTGGCATTCTCTTGATAAGCTTTAAGAGGTAGTCACCGGAAATGGTTTTCACTTCACAGGTGTGCCCTGTCAGGTTTAATAAGTGGGATTTCTTGCCTTATAAATGGGGTTGGGACCATCAGTTGTGTTGAGCAGAAGTCTGGTGGATACACAGCTGATAGTCCTACTGAAAAGACTGTTAGAATTTGTATTATGGCAAGAAAAAAGCAGCTAAGTAAAGAAAAACAAGTAGCCATCATTACTTTAAGAAATGAAGGTTAGTCAGTCCGAACAATTGGGAAAACTTTGAAAGTGTCCCCAAGTGCAGTGGCAAAAACTATCAAGCGCCACAAAGAAACTGGCACATGAGGACCGCCCCAGGAAAGGAAGACCAAGAGTCACCTCTGCTTCTGAGGACATGTTTATCCGAGTCATCAGACTCAGAAATCGCAGGTTAACAGCGGCTCAGATTAGAGACCAGGTCAATTCTACACAGAGTTCTAGCAGCAGACACATCTCTACAACAACTGTTAAGAGGAGACTTTGTGCAGCAGGCCTTCATGGTAAAATAGCTGCTAGAAAACCACTGCTAAGGACAGGCAACAAGCAGAAGAGACTGGTTTGGGCTAAAGAACACAAGGAATGGACATTAGACCAGTGGAAATCTGTGCTTTGGTCTGATGAGTCGAAATTTGAGATCTTTAGTTCCAACCACCGTGTCTTTGTGCGATGCAGAAAAGGTGAACGGATGGACTCTACATGCCTGGTTCCTACCGTGAAGCATGGAGGAGGAGGTGTGATGGTGTGGGGGTGCTTTGCTGGTGACACTGTTGGGGATTTTTTCAAAATTGAAGGCATACTGAACCAGCATGGCTACCACAGCATCTTGCAGCGGCATGCTATTCCATCCAGTTTGTGTTTAGTTGGACCATCATTTATTTTTCAACAGGACAATGACCCCAAACACACCTCCAGGCTGTGTAAGGGCTATTTGACCAAGAAGGAAAGTGATGGGGTGCTACGCCAGATGACCGGGCCTCGACAGTCACCAGACCTGAACCCAATCGAGATGGTTTGGGATGAGCTGGGCCGCAGAGTGAAGGCCAACAAGTGCTAAGCATCTCTGGGAACTCCTTCAAGATTGTTGGAAGACCTTATCCGGTGACTACCTCTTGAAGCTCATCACGAGAATGCCAAGAGTGTGCAAAGCAGTCATCAAAGCCAAAGGTGGCTACTTTGAAGAACCTAGAATATAAGACATATTTTCAGTTGTTTCACACTTTTTTGTTAAGTATATAATTCCACATGTGTTAATTCATAGTTTTGATGCCTTCAGTGTGAATTTACAATTTTCATAGTCATAAAAATACAGAAAAATCTTTAAATGAGAAGGTGTGTCCAAACTTTTGGTCTGTACTGTATATATATATATACGTATATCAGGTGGTGAACTTAGATTTTTGCCTTATTGAATGATCCCTGTAACAGACTATTCATTGGTGAACTGTTGTGAACTCTATTTCTGGGCTCCCTTTTGTGGTCACAAGTGGTACTGTGTGAGTGCTGTCTTTCTGCAGGTTTGTGACTGGCATCAGCTGTCTCGTTATCTGTGGGCTGGTTTTCTATTTAAGCTCACTTGGACTCTCAGTCTATGCCTGCTGTCGTTGTATTCAGTGCTATTCTGATTGCTCCTGTCTACATCCGTTATCAGTCTCTCCATGAGAAGCTAAGTTCTGTTTGCTTATTCTTGCTCATCTATGTTCAATATGTTTCCTAGAATATTATGAGTTTTGTCCAGCTTGCTAATATGTGATTTCTCTGCTTGCTGGTAGCTCTGGGTTGCTGAGTTGCTCCCCCCACATCGTTAGTTGGTGTGGGGGTTCTCGCATTCTCTGAGTGGATATTTTTGTATAGGGTTTTTTACTGACCGCACAGATCCCTTGCTATTTTCTGCTATCTAGTGTTAGCGGGCCTCATTTGCTTAACCTGTTTCATCTCTGCGTTTGTATTTTCCTCTTAACTCACCGTTATTATTTGTGGGGGCCTGTTCTATATCTTTGGGGTTATTTCTCTGAGGCAAGTGAGGTCTTACTTTATCTCTAGGGGTAGTCAGTTTCTCAGGCCGTGAAGAGACGTCTAGGATTTCAGGAAACGTTCCACGGCTGCCTTTAGTGTGTTTGGTTAGGATCAGGTTTGCAGTCAGTCCAGTTACCACATCCCCAGAGCTTGTCCTATCATCTCTGACTTAGCTGGTTAGATTTGTGATCCTAAGCCACTGGGATCATAACAGTACAGCAGGCCAGAAAAGTGTTTAATGCATCGCAGAAGTGGGATAAGAGAAGTCCTGAGTACAATTTTTTTTTTCTTTTTTTTTTTTTTTCCCCTCTCCCTTTGCTGCAGTCTGTCCAGCTTCTCTCATCCCCTTAATCTCTGGGTGGCTTTGAGTTCAGCGGCAGACATGGATATTCAGAGTCTGACTTCTAGTGTGGATCATCTTGCTGCAAGGGTGCAAAGCATTCAGGATTTTGTTGTTCACAGTCCTATGTCTGAGCCAAAAGTACCTATTCCTGAGTTGTTTTCTGGAGATAGATCTCGGTTTCTGAATTTTAAGAATAATTGTAAATTATTTCTTTCTTTGAGACCTCGTTCCTCTGGTGCTGTGATTTTGCTTTTTGCTCCCTCTAGTGGTCATTAGTGATTTGACTCTGGAGCTTCTGTCTTTTCCTATATCCTCACCTGGGCCGTTAGTTCAGGGGCGTTGCTATATAAGCTCCCTGGACCTTCAGTTCAATGCCTGGCATCGTTGAAATCAGAGCTAATCTGTTGTGCTCTTGTCCTATGATCCTGGTTCCTGTATTTCAAGCTAAGTCTTCTTCCTTGCTTTTTGCTTTTGTTTTGTTTGGTATTTTTGTCCAGCTTGTTCCTATCTGTATCCTGACCATTGCTGGAAGCTCTAGGGGGCTGGTGTTCTCCCCCCGGACCGTTAGACGGTTCGGGGGTTCTTGAATCTCCAACGTGGATTTTTATAGGGTTTTTGTTGACCAGATAAGTTATCTTGCTATATTCTGCTATTAGTAAGCTGGCCTCTCTTTGCTGAACCTGGTTCATTTCTGTGTTTGTCATTTCCTCTTACCTCACCGTTATTATTTGTGGGGGGCTTGTATCTTGCTTTGGGGTCCCTTTCTCTGGAGGCAAGAGAGGGCTTTGTTTTCTTCTCCTAGGGGTAGTTAGATTCTCCGGCTGGCGCGAGTCATCTAGCGATCCGTAGGCATGATCCCCGGCTACTTCTAGTGTTGGCGTTAGGAGTAGCTATTTGGTCAACCCAGTTACCACAGCCCTATGAGCTGGATTTTTGAATCTCGCAGACTTACACGTTCCTCTGAGACCCTGTCCACTGGGGTCATAACAGTATGCCAGGCCAGTATTAAATGTTTAATGCATTGCAGAAGTGGGATTATAAGAAAGAAAATTTTGAGGTTTTTTTTTCCCTCTCTCATTTTTTTTTTTTTTTTTTTCTTTTCCCCTTTACCTCAGAGTGGCTTAAGCTTGCTGCAGACATGAATGTCCAGACCTTGATTACAAGTGTGGACCAGCTTGCCGCTCGTGTGCAGGGTATACAAGATTATGTTACCAGAAATCCTAGGTCTGAACCCAAGATTCCGATTCCTGAACTGTTTTCAGGAGACCGATTTAAGTTTAGGAATTTCAGGAATAATTGTAAATTGTAACCTTGTTCGTCTGGAGACTCTGCTCAACAAGTAAAAATTGTTATTTCATTCTTACGGGGTGACCCTCAAGATTGGGCTTTTTCGTTGGCGCCAGGAGATCCGGCATTGGCTGATATTGATGCGTTTTTTCTGGCGCTCGGTTTACTTTATGAGGAACCCAATCTTGAGATTCAGGCAGAGAAAGCCTTGCTGGCTATGTCTCAGGGCCAGGACGAGGCTGAGGTGTATTGCCAAAAATTTCGGAAATGGTCCGTGCTGACACATTGGAACGAGTGTGCACTGGCCGCTAATTTTAGAAATGGCCTTTCTGAGGCCATTAAGAATGTTATGGTGGGTTTTCCCATTCCCACAGGTCTGAATGATACCATGTCCCTGGCTATTCAAATTGACCGGCGGTTGCGGGAGCGCAAAACCGCAAATTCCCTCATGTTGTTGTCTGAACAGACACCTGATGTGATGCAATGTGATAGAAAAACCGCAAATTCCCTCATGGTGTTGTCTGAACGGACACCTGATTTGATGCAATGTGATAGAATCCTGACTAGAAATGAGAGGAAAATTCATAGACGCCGGAATGGCTTGTGCTACTACTGTGGTGATTCTACACATGTTATCTCAGCATGCTCTAAACGTATATCTAAGGTTGTTAGTCCTGTCACCGTTGGTAATTTGCATCCTAAGTTTATTCTGTCTGTAACTTTGATTTGCTCACTGTCATCTTATCCTGTCATGGCGTTTGTAGATTCAGGTGCTGCCCTGAGTCTTATGGATCTCTCATTTGCTAAGCGCTGTGGTTTTATTCTTGAACCATTAGAAAATCCTATCCCTCTTAGGGGTATTGATGCTACGCCATTAGCAGAAAATAAACCGCAGTATTGGACACAGGTTACCATGTGCATGACTCCTGAACACCGCGAGGTGATACGTTTTCTCGTTCTACATAAAATGCATGATTTGGTTGTTTTGGGGCTGCCATGGTTACAGACCCATAATCCAGTCCTTGACTGGAAGGCTATGTCAGTGTCTAGTTGGGGCTGTCGTGGTATTCATGAGGATTCCCTGCCTGTGTCTATTGCTTCTTCTACGCCTTCGGAAGTTCCGGAGTATTTGTCTGATTATCAGGATGTCTTTAGCGAGTCCAGGTCCAGTGCATTGCCTCCTCATAGGGAATGTGACTGTGCAATAGATTTGATTCCAGGCAGTAAATTTCCTAAGGGAAGACTGTTTAATCTGTCGATACCTGAACATACCGCTATGCGTTCATATATCAAGGAGTCTCTGGAGAAAGGACACATCCGTCCGTCTTCTTCCCCTCTTGGTGCGGGATTCTTTTTTGTGGCTAAAAAGGACGGATCTTTGAGGCCTTGTATTGACTATCGGCTTTTAAATAAGATCACTGTCAAATTTCAGTATCCTTTGCCGCTGTTGTCTGACTTGTTTGCCCGGATTAAAGGTGCCAAGTGGTTTACCAAGATAGACCTTCGTGGTGCGTACAACCTTGTGCGCATTAAGCAAGGGGATGAATGGAAAACCGCATTCAATACGCCTGAAGGTCATTTTGAGTACTTGGTGATGCCTTTTGGGCTCTCTAATGCCCCTTCAGTTTTTCAGTCCTTTATGCATGACATTTTCCGGAACTATCTGGATAAATTTTTGATCGTTTATCTGGATGATATTCTGGTTTTTTCTGATAATTGGGACTCGCATGTGGAGCAGGTCAGGATGGTCTTTAAAATTTTGCGTGAAAATTCTTTGTTTGTCAAGGGCTCAAAGTGTCTTTTTGGTGTACAGAAGGTTCCCTTTTTGGGGTTCATTTTTTCCCCTTCTGCTGTGGAGATGGACCCAGTCAAGGTCCGAGCTATTCTTGATTGGACTCAGCCCTCGTCAGTTAAGAGTCTTCAGAAGTTCTTGGGTTTCGCTAACTTCTACCGTCGTTTTATCGCTAACTTTTCTAGCATTGTGAAACCTTTGACGGATATGACCAAGAAGGGCTCCGATGTGGTTAATTGGGCTCCTGCTGCCGTGGAGGCTTTCCAGGAGTTGAAACGTCGGTTTACTTCGGCGCCTGTTTTGTGCCAGCCTGATGTCTCGCTTCCCTTTCAGGTTGAAGTGGATGCTTCAGAGATTGGAGCAGGGGCCGTTTTGTCGCAGAGAGGCCCTGGTTGTTCTGTTATGAGACCTTGCGCCTTTTTCTCTAGGAAGTTTTCGCCTGCGGAGCGAAATTATGATGTGGGCAATCGGGAGTTGTTGGCCATGAAATGGGCATTTGAGGAGTGGTGTCATTGGCTCGAGGGTGCTAAGCATCGTGTGGTGGTCTTGACTGATCACAAAAATCTGATGTATCTTGAGTCTGCTAAACGCCTGAATCCTAGACAGGCCCGCTGGTCATTGTTTTTCTCCCGTTTTGACTTTGTTGTCTCGTATTTACCAGGTTCAAAAAATGTGAAGGCCGATGCTCTTTCCAGGAGCTTTGTGCCTGATGCTCCTGGAGTCGCTGAACCTGTTGGTATTCTTAAGGATGGTATTATCTTGTCAGCTATTTCTCCAGATCTGCGACGTGTGTTGCAGAGATTTCAGGCTGATAGGCCTGATTCTTGTCCACCTGACAGACTGTTTGTGCCTGATAAGTGGACCAGCAGAGTCATTTCCGAGGTTCATTCCTCGGTGTTGGCAGGTCACCCAGGAATTTTTGGCACCAGAGATCTGGTGGCCAGATCCTTTTGGTGGCCTTCCTTGTCTAGGGATGTGCGGTCATTTGTACAGTCCTGTGGGACTTGTGCTCGAGCTAAGCCTTGCTGTTCTCGTGCCAGCGGGTTGCTCTTGCCCTTGCCTGTCCCTAAGAGACCTTGGACACATATCTCCATGGATTTCATTTCTGATCTTCCGGTGTCTCAAGGCATGTCTGTTATCTGGGTGATATGTGATCGCTTCTCCAAGATGGTCCATTTGGTTCCTTTGCCTAAGCTGCCTTCCTCTTCCGATCTGGTTCCTGTGTTTTTCCAGAACGTGGTTCATTTGCACGGCATCCCTGAGAATATTGTGTCAGACAGAGGATCCCAGTTCGTTTCCAGATTCTGGCGATCCTTTTGTAGTAGGATGGGCATTGACTTGTCGTTTTCGTCTGCTTTCCATCCTCAGACTAATGGACAGACGGAGCGAACTAATCAGACTTTGGAGGCTTATTTGAGGTGTTTTGTCTCTGCTGATCAGGACGATTGGGTGACCTTCTTGCCGTTGGCTGAGTTTGCCCTTAATAATCGGGCTAGTTCCGCCACCTTGGTTTCGCCGTTTTTCTGCAACTCTGGTTTCCACCCTCGTTTTTCTTCGGGTCATGTGGAACCTTCTGACTGCCCTGGGGTGGATTCTGTGGTGGATAGGTTGCAGCGGATCTGGAATCTTGTGGTGGACAACTTGAAGTTGTCACAGGAGAGGGCTCAGCGCTTTGCCAACCGCCGCCGCGGTGTGGGTCCCCGACTACGTGTTGGGGATTTGGTGTGGCTTTCTTCCCGCTTTGTTCCTATGAAGGTTTCCTCTCTCAAATTTAAACCTCGTTTTATTGGTCCTTACAAGATATTGGAAATCCTTAATCCTGTATCCTTTTGCCTGGATCTTCCTGTGTCGTTTGCTATCCACAACGTGTTTCATAGGTCCTTGTTGCGGCGGTACGTTGTGCCTGTGGTTCCTTCTGCTGAGCCTCCTGCTCCGGTGTTGGTTGAGGGCGAGTTGGAGTACGTGGTGGAGAAGATCTTGGATTCTCGTCTCTCCAGGCGGAGGCTTCAGTACCTGGTCAAGTGGAAGGGCTATGGTCAGGAAGATAATTCCTGGGTTGTCGCCTCTGATGTTCATGCGGCCGATTTAGTTCGTGCCTTTCACGCCGCTCGTCCTGATCGCCCTGGTGGTCGTGGTGAGGGTTCGGTGACCCCTCACTAAGGGGGGGGTACTGTTGTGATTTTGCTTTTTGCTCCCTCTAGTGGTCATTAGTGATTTGACTCTGGAGCTTCTGTCTTTTCCTATATCCTCACCTGGGCCGTTAGTTCAGGGGCGTTGCTATATAAGCTCCCTGGACCTTCAGTTCAATGCCTGGCATCGTTGAAATCAGAGCTAATCTGTTGTGCTCTTGTCCTATGATCCTGGTTCCTGTATTTCAAGCTAAGTCTTCTTCCTTGCTTTTTGCTTTTGTTTTGTTTGGTATTTTTGTCCAGCTTGTTCCTATCTGTATCCTGACCTTTGCTGGAAGCTCTAGGGGGCTGGTGTTCTCCCCCCGGACCGTTAGACGGTTCGGGGGTTCTTGAATCTCCAACGTGGATTTTTATAGGGTTTTTGTTGACCAGATAAGTTATCTTGCTATATTCTGCTATTAGTAAGCTGGCCTCTCTTTGCTGAACCTGGTTCATTTCTGTGTTTGTCATTTCCTCTTACCTCACCGTTATTATTTGTGGGGGGCTTGTATCTTGCTTTGGGGTCCCTTTCTCTGGAGGCAAGAGAGGGCTTTGTTTTCTTCTCCTAGGGGTAGTTAGATTCTCTGGCTGGCGCGAGTCATCTAGCGATCCGTAGGCATGATCCCCGGCTACTTCTAGTGTTGGCGTTAGGAGTAGCTATTTGGTCAACCCAGTTACCACAGCCCTATGAGCTGGATTTTTGAATCTCGCAGACTTACACGTTCCTCTGAGACCCTGTCCACTGGGGTCATAACATCTGGTGATTCCACTCAGCAAGTTAGAATTGTTATCTCCCTGTTACGTGGCGACCCTCAAGATTGGGTTTTCTCCCTGGCGCCGGGAGATCCTGCATTGCTGAATGTGGATGCGTTTTTTCTGGCGCTTGGATTGCTTTATGAGGAACCTAATCTTGAGAACCAGGCAGAAAAGGCCTTGCTGGCTCTCTCTCAGGGCCAGGATGAAGCTGAGGTGTATTGTCAAAAATTTCGGAAATGGTCGGTGCTTACTCAGTGGAATGAGTGTGCCCTGGTTGCAAATTTCAGAGAAGGTCTTTCTGAAGCCATTAAGAATGATATGGTGGGGTTCCCCACGCCTGCAAGTCTGAATGACTCAATGGCTTTGGCCATTCAGATTGATCGGCGTTTGCGGGAGCGCGAATCTGCGCACCATCTGGCGGTGTTGTCTGAACAGAAACCTGAGTCTATGCAATGTGACCGAATTCTGACCAGAATTGAGCGGCAAAATCATAGACGTCAAAATGGGTTGTGCTTTTACTGTGGTGATTCAACTCATGTTATCTCAGCATGCTCTAAGCGCGTAACAAAGATCGCTAAATCTGTCACCGTTGGTACTATACAGCCTAAATTCATTTTGTCTGTTACTTTAATTTGTTCTTTGTCATCCTACTCGGTTATGGCTTTTGTGGATTCAGGTGCTGCCCTGAACCTGATGGATTTGTCGTTTGCCAGGCGCTGTGGTTTTGTCCTGGAGCCTTTGGAATTCCCTATTCCACTGAGGGGTATTGATGCTACACCATTGGCTGAGAATAAGCCTCAGTATTGGACTCAAGTGACCATGTGCATGACTCCTGTACATCAGGAGGTGATTCGCTTTCTTGTGCTGCATAATCTGCATGATGTTGTCGTTTTGGGTCTGCCATGGCTGCAGGCCCATAATCCAGTTCTGGATTGGAAAGCTATGTCTGTTTCAAGTTGGGGTTGCCAGGGGATTCATGGCGATGCTCCTTTGGTGTCAATTGCTTCTTCCACTCCTTCTGAGGTCCCTGAGTTTTTGTCGGACTACCAGGATGTATTTGATGAGCCCAGATCCGGTGCCCTGCCTCCTCACAGGGATTGTGATTGTGCTATAAATTTGATTCCTGGTAGTAAGTTCCCTAAGGGACGACTTTTTAATTTGTCTGTACCAGAACATGCCGCAATGCGGAGTTATATAAAGGAGTCTTTAGAGAAGGGACATATTCGCCCGTCCTCCTCCCCTCTTGGTGCAGGATTCTTTTTTGTGGCCAAGAAGGATGGTTCGCTGAGACCTTGTATAGATTATCGTCTTCTAAATAAAATCACGGTCACATTTCAGTATCCTTTGCCATTATTATCTGATCTGTTTGCTCGGATTAAGGGGTCCAGTTGGTTCACCAAGATAGATCTTCGTGGTACGTATAACCCTGTGCGTATTAAGCAGGGGGATGAATGGAAAACAGCATTTAATACGCCCGAGGGCCATTTTGAGTACTTGGTGATGCCTTTTGGACTCTCTAATGCTCCTTCTGTGTTCCAGTCCTTCATGCATGACATCTTCCGAGAATATCTGGATAAATTTATGATTGTGTATCTGGATGACATTTTGGTCTTTTCTGAGGACTGGGAGTCCCATATGAAGCAGGTCAGGATGGTATTTCAGGTCCTGCGTGCTAATGCCTTATTTGTGAAGGGCTCAAAATGTCTCTTTGGAGTACAGAAGGTTTCCTTTTTGGGTTTTATTTTTTCTCCTTCTACTATTGAGATGGACCCAGTCAAGGTCCAGGCTATTCATGACTGGACTCAGCCTACATCTGTTAAGAGTCTTCAGAAGTTCTTGGGTTTTGCTAATTTTTACCGTCGCTTCATCGCTAATTTTTCTGGCGTGGTTAAGCCCTTGACGGATTTGACCAAGAAAGGTTCTGATGTGACTAATTGGTCTCCTGCGGCAGTGGAAGCCTTTCGGGAGCTGAAGCGCCGGTTTTCTTCAGCTCCAGTATTATGTCAGCCTGATATCTCTCTTCCTTTCCAGGTCGAGGTGGATGCTTCTGAGATTGGAGCAGGGGCTGTTTTGTCGCAGAGAAGCTCTGATGGCTCTGTGATGAAGCCTTGTGCCTTCTTTTCAAGAAAGTTTTCGCCTGCCGAGCGGAATTATGATGTTGGTAATCGGGAATTGTTGGCTATGAAGTGGGCATTTGAGGAGTGGCGACATTGGCTCGAGGGAGCTAGGCATCGTGTGGTGGTCTTGACTGATCACAAAAATCTGATTTATCTCGAGTCTGCCAAGCGCATGAATCCTAGACAGGCTCGTTGGTCATTGTTTTTCTCCCGTTTCGATTTTGTGGTCTTGTACCTGCCTGGTTCGAAGAACGTGAAGGCTGATGCCCTTTCTAGGAGTTTTGTGCCTGACTCTCCGGGAGTTTCAGAGCCGGCTGGTATCCTCAAAGAGGGAGTGATTTTGTCTGCCATTTCCCCAGATTTGCGACGAGTGCTGCAGAAATTTCAGGCTGATAGACCTGACCGTTGCCCACCAGAGAGACTGTTT
Organism: Ranitomeya variabilis; assembly: GCF_051348905.1. Classification (NCBI taxonomy): domain Eukaryota; kingdom Metazoa; phylum Chordata; class Amphibia; order Anura; family Dendrobatidae; genus Ranitomeya; species Ranitomeya variabilis. The sequence continues at coordinate 153,939,929 of NC_135239.1, forward strand.
GTCCCAGATAGATGGACCAGCAGAGTTATTTCCGAGGTTCATTCTTTGGTGTTGGCAGGTCATCCTGGGATTTTTGGTACCAGAGATTTGGTGGCTAGGTCCTTCTGGTGGCCTTCCTTGTCGCGGGATGTGCGTTCCTTTGTGCAGTCCTGTGGGATTTGTGCTCGGGCTAAGCCTTGCTGTTCTCGTGCCAGCGGTTTGCTTTTGCCTTTGCCTGTCCCGAAGAGGCCTTGGACGCACATTTCCATGGATTTTATTTCAGATCTTCCAGTATCTCAGAGAATGTCTGTCATCTGGGTGGTGTGTGATCGTTTTTCCAAAATGGTCCATTTGGTGCCCTTGCCTAAGTTGCCTTCCTCCTCCGATTTGGTTCCTTTATTTTTTCAGAATGTGGTTCGCTTGCATGGCATCCCTGAAAATATTGTGTCTGACAGAGGATCCCAGTTTGTGTCCAGATTTTGGCGGATTTTTTGTGCTAAGATGGGCATTGATTTGTCTTTTTCGTCGGCCTTCCATCCTCAGACGAATGGCCAAACCGAGCTAACTAATCAGACGTTGGAAACTTATTTAAGATGTTTTGTTTCTGCTGATCAGGATGATTGGGTGACTTTTTTGCCATTGGCCAAGTTTGCCCTTAATAATCGGGCTAGTTCTGCTACTTTGGTTTCGCCTTTTTTCTGCAATTCTGGTTTTCATCCTCGTTTTTCCTCGGGTCAGGTTGAGCCTTCTGACTGTCCGGGGGTGGATTCTGTGGTGGATAGGTTGCAGCAGATTTGGAACCATGTGGTGGACAATTTGAAGTTGTCACAGGAGAAGGCTCAGCGCTTTGCCAACCGCCGTCGCGGTGTTGGTCCCCGACTTCGTGTTGGGGATTTGGTATGGCTGTCTTCTCGGTATGTTCCTATGAAGGTTTCCTCTCCTAAATTCAAGCCTCGCTTCATCGGTCTTTATAAGATTTTGGAAATCCTTAACCCGGTGTCTTTTCGTTTGGACCTCCCAGCATCGTTTGCCATTCATAATGTGTTCCATAGGTCTTTGTTGCGGAGGTATGTGGTGCCTGTGGTTCCTTCTGTTGAGCCTCCTGCTCCGGTGCTGGTTGAGGGCGAATTGGAGTACGTGGTGGAGAAGATCTTGGATTCTCGTATTTCCAGACGGAGGCTTCAGTATTTAGTTAAGTGGAAGGGCTATGGTCAGGAGGATAATTCCTGGGTTGTCGCCTCTGATGTTCATGCGGCCGATTTGGTTCGTGCCTTCCATGCGGCTCATCCTGATCGCCCTGGGGGTCTTGATGAGGGTTCGGTGACCCCTCCTCAAGGGGGGGTACTGTTGTGAACTCTATTTCTGGGCTCTCTCTTGTGGTCACAAGTGGTACTGTGTGAGTGCTGTCTTTCTGCAGGTTTGTGACTGGCATCAGCTGTCTCGTTATCTGTGGGCTGGTTTTCTATTTAAGCTCATTTGGACTCTCAGTCTATGCCTGCTGTCGTTGTATTCAGTGCTATTCTGATTGCTCCTGTCTACATCCGTTATCAGTCTCTCCATGAGAAGCTAAGTTCTGTTTGCTTATTCTTGCTCATCTATGTTCAATATGTTTCCTAGAATATTATGAGTTTTGTCCAGCTTGCTAATATGTAATTTCTCTGCTTGCTGGTAGCTCTGGGTTGCTGAGTTGCTCCCCCCACATCGTTAGTTGGTGTGGGGGTTCTCGCATTCTCTGTGTGGATATTTTTGTATAGGGTTTTTTACTGACCGCACAGATCCCTTGCTATTTTCTGCTATCTAGTGTTAGCGGGCCTCATTTGCTTAACCTGTTTCATCTCTGCGTTTGTCTTTTCCTCTTAACTCACCGTTATTATTTGTGGGGGGCTCTTCTATATCTTTGGGGTTATTTCTCTGAGGCAAGTGAGGTCTTACTTTATCTCTAGGGGTAGTCAGTTTCTCAGGCCGTGAAGAGACGTCTAGGATTTCAGGAAACGTTCCACGGCTGCCTTTAGTGTGTTTGGTTAGGATCAGGTTTGCGGTCAGTCCAGTTACCACATCCCCAGAGCTTGTCCTATTATCTCTGACTTAGCTGGTTAGATTTGTGATCCTAAGCCACTGGGATCATAACAGTGAACACTGATGAAAAGTGGCTGTTTAATATCTCAGCCTTTCCTTTGTCCTCTATAATTATCTTGTTATTGTCATCTTTTAAGGGGCTGATATCATCTGTTTTAGTTTTTTGGCATTAATGTATTTATAAACATTTTGGGGTGTAACAAATGAAAGCGGAGGCACAGGTGGTGAAGTTCACATTCGTTTTTTATTGATATTTTTGTGGAACCTTGGGACCACGGTCCGGGGGGCTCCGAAAGGGGAGTGACTATGTGAGCCCCAGGCACCTGTGGTAAGCCCCCTCGAACAGGGTCAGAATGGAATGCCTGGGGGACATGGGTGCGACCTCCAGTTAGACCCCGGACACATGGCAGCTGTCCCAGTGGGACAGACGAACAAGCAGGGTTAACAGATGTCATGGAGCTGACCGCTGGTTGCCAGGTGTATGGGTAGGAGCTTGCACAGGTGGTACTGGCATTGCCCAGAGGTACGGATGGCTGAATGGTGGGACATGACAGAACTGGTGTAGACAGAACAGACAATGTCCAGGATAGCCAGGCAACAGGTAGCTGATAGAAACCGAACACACCAACAAGTAACATAAGGTATTGGATTATAATATTAGATATAAAGTAATAATATATAAAAGTGACAATGCACAAAAATCCAAACTAAACAGGGGGGAGCTAAAACTTCAATATTTTATTTAAGAAAAACATAACAAAGTATATAAATAAGCACAGGAGACAACAGCAACGAATGGCAGAATAACAGCTAAAAGGTGGGCGCCTCAGATGGTATAGAAGGCGCTACAAGATAACACATATAAATCCCTGCTGCAGGGGCCGCAACAGCACAACTGCCGGTGCCATGAATGAATAGAGTGGCAGTAAGTCACTACTGAATAATACTACATATATAAGTTAACACACTATGGCACTAAATACCTCAGGTCCTCAGTAACTGTGATGAGGTGCGGTAATGTGCAAAAGGAATGATAGACATTACGCCGACACTGGCTAATCAACATTACTTTGGGATGTCATAGCAGCAGAGGAGTGCGGGCATGCAGCAGGGTGTGGAGAGCCTCGACGTGCATTTCACCACCTTGGCTTCGTCAGGAGCAGCCCCTGCAGCAGGGATTTATATGTGTTATCTTGTAGCGGAACAAAGTCCAGCTCACCATACCGACATTCCCCAGGTCTCGGAGCACGGAACCGCTGTGTCAGGGCGTGAACAAACAGGAAAAAAGGAGAAGATCCAGCTCAACGATATAGTGAAAAGTCCATAGTTTTATTTCACCTCGAAAATAGCATGGTGTAAGGACAAAACATCAGCATACAAAAGGGTTAAAAACCAAGATCAACGCGTTTCCGGTGACTAAGCACCCTTAATCATGATACCTGGCACATGTCATGTCTCGTACTTTTATACTGGTATCCGGTCGGCACACCGGCATGACAATTAATCATTCCAATAGAATGGACACACATGAAAAATAAGCACAAAACAAGCATGGTGATAGAACTAAGGCAAATGTTCTAGTTGGATGGAATTACGGAAAAAGGAATACAGAAAAAGCATAGAAAAACTACATACAAAATTTAACACTGAAATAATTAATTAAATAAATAGATCTATACAAAGTTTAATTATAATTGTAATTAAATAACCTAAAATATATAGAAAAAATTATTTATATGATATATAATAAAATATATTCTAATGACAATATGAAAAAAATACTATTTTTAAATATAAATTAAATTTGTGGAAGCAACCTAATCCACTTGAGTTGATGACAATTTTACATGGGAGGGAGAGAAATTTACAAGGGAAAACAAAATCGCCTGAAGTGGGACACGAACTCATATGAGTTCTTTATTCGGAGGTGAGACATGCATGTAAATCTCGTAATGAACGGAGCTACAAGCTTCTTTGACTCGAGAGTCGGCCTTGGAATGTTACGGACTTATAGATGGCCAAGGCTGAAAGAGCAAAGTAAACAAATTAGAGGCAATCAAAGTCGAAGTGAATTAGTGCACAGCAGGAGACGCCGTTACAATGTAGAAGCGGCCGACAGGAAGGAATCATTTTAAATGGATAGTAAATAATAGATAAATAAATAAAAAAATATTATACATAACAGGAAAACAGGGAAACATACAGAAAATGTAACCTATACATATAGTAAGCAGATAAACGAATGCGCAGTCCATAAGCTGTCAGAAGATTAATAGAAGAGCATTAGATCCTTTCTTTTGTTTAAGCCATGTGGTATTCTAGTACCAAGCTTGAAGATCCACCATGTTTCTCTATTTCTAAGGATCACCTCAACATCTCCTCCTCTAAATGATTTGTGAATTTTTTCAATCGCATAAACTTTAAGTGACTCAAGATTTGAATGATGAAAATTAATAAAATGTTGTGAAACTTGTGATATGTTTCTGTTGACATTGATATTCTCAACATCATAAATGTGTTCACGGATGCGTGTTTTTAGGGTACGTATGGTACTCCCCACATATTTGAGGTTACACATTGTGCATTCCATGATATATACCACATTTTTGGTGTTGCAATTCAAAAATGTTTTGATAGGGAAAGTATTCTGGTCACTAGCATCAGTAAAATTACAGCGTTTTCCCGAAAATTTGCAAGTTTTGCATGTCACCGCACCACATTTGTAAAAGCCTTTCGTACTAAGCCAATGAGAGGGCTGTGCAATAGGGGTATTGAGAGAGCTCGGTGATAAGCTGGAACCCAAAGAAGGTGCTTTTCTGGATACAATTCTACATCCATTACTCAAAATTTTGGCCATATCAGGATCCTCTTTTAGAATAGTCAAATTATTAATAATCGTTTTTTTGATTAAATTAAACTGATTACTATACTGGAGAACTATAGTGATTGGATCTTGAGGAAGTAGACTTTGGTTTTGTTTTTTGTGAAAACGTGGTCGTCGTGCGACGATTTTTTCTGCTCTTTTTAAGTGCCAGTCACTATAGCCTCTCTGTGAAAGTCTTTCTTTTATACCCTCGATTTCTTGTGAATAATCTTTCTGTGTGCTACAGTTACGTTTTGCTCTTACCATTTCCCCCACAGGAATACTTTTAATTGTATGTTTGGGATGGTGACTGTTTGCGCGCAATATCGTGTTTCCTGCCGTGGTTTTCCGAAATGTGGAGGTAACAATAGGAGCATATGGTATGCCCTTCAATTTTAGGTCTAGAAACTCTATACAGGTGTAATCTTGGCGAGAAATAAATTCAAGATTAAAGGGATTGCCGTTGAAATAATTTGTTAAATCCTGTACGGTAGATACATCAGAATTCCAGATTAATATCAAATCATCGATGTATCTACCGTACCAACATATGCAGTCCTTAAATGGGTTTTCATCATTGTATATATAGGATTCTTCCCACCAACTCATTACCAAATTGGCAATGGAAGGTGAGTATTTAGCACCCATTGACACTCCGCTAATTTGCATGAAATACATTTGATTAAAGCAGAAAAAATTGTTGGTCAATGAGGTCATTTGCTCTTAAATTTCACATGCAGAAATATAGTGATTTCTCTGCGGACCTTCAGTCCTATGTTATAAAGGTCACCTCTTTTCTCATGACCAACAATTTTTTCTGCTTTAATCAAATGTATTTCATGCAAATTAGCGGAGTGTCAATGGGTGCTAAATACTCACCTTCCATTGCCAATTTGGTAATGAGTTGGTGGGAAGAATCCTATATATACAATGATGAAAACCCATTTAAGGACTGCATATGTTGGTACGGTAGATACATCGATGATTTGATATTAATCTGGAATTCTGATGTATCTACCGTACAGGATTTAACAAATTATTTCAACGGCAATCCCTTTAATCTTGAATTTATTTCTCGCCAAGATTACACCTGTATAGAGTTTCTAGACCTAAAATTGAAGGGCATACCATATGCTCCTATTGTTACCTCCACATTTCGGAAAACCACGGCAGGAAACACGATATTGCGCGCAAACAGTCACCATCCCAAACATACAATTAAAAGTATTCCTGTGGGGGAAATGGTAAGAGCAAAACGTAACTGTAGCACACAGAAAGATTATTCACAAGAAATCGAGGGTATAAAAGAAAGACTTTCACAGAGAGGCTATAGTGACTGGCACTTAAAAAGAGCAGAAAAAATCGTCGCACGACGACCACGTTTTCACAAAAAACAAAACCAAAGTCTACTTCCTCAAGATCCAATCACTATAGTTCTCCAGTATAGTAATCAGTTTAATTTAATCAAAAAAACGATTATTAATAATTTGACTATTCTAAAAGAGGATCCTGATATAGCCAAAATTTTGAGTAATGGATGTAGAATTGTATCCAGAAAAGCACCTTCTTTGGGTTCCAGCTTATCACCGAGCTCTCTCAATACCCCTATTGCACAGCCCTCTCATTGGCTTAGTACGAAAGGCTTTTACAAATGTGGTGCGGTGACATGCAAAACTTGCAAATTTTCGGGAAAACGCTGTAATTTTACTGATGCTAGTGACCAGAATACTTTCCCTATCAAAACATTTTTGAATTGCAACACCAAAAATGTGGTATATATCATGGAATGCACAATGTGTAACCTCAAATATGTGGGGAGTACCATACGTACCCTAAAAACACGCATCCGTGAACACATTTATGATGTTGAGAATATCAATGTCAACAGAAACATATCACAAGTTTCACAACATTTTATTAATTTTCATCATTCAAATCTTGAGTCACTTAAAGTTTATGCGATTGAAAAAATTCATAAATCATTTAGAGGAGGAGATGTTGAGGTGATCCTTAGAAATAGAGAAACATGGTGGATCTTCAAGCTTGGTACTAGAATACCACATGGCTTAAACAAAAGAAAGGATCTAATGCTCTTCTATTAATCTTCTGACAGCTTATGGACTGCGCATTCGTTTATCTGCTTACTATATGTATAGGTTACATTTTCTGTATGTTTCCCTGTTTTCCTGTTATGTATAATATTTTTTTATTTATTTATCTATTATTTACTATCCATTTAAAATGATTCCTTCCTGTCGGCCGCTTCTACATTGTAACGGCGTCTCCTGCTGTGCACTAATTCACTTCGACTTTGATTGCCTCTAATTTGTTTACTTTGCTCTTTCAGCCTTGGCCATCTATAAGTCCGTAACATTCCAAGGCCGACTCTCGAGTCAAAGAAGCTTGTAGCTCCGTTCATTACGAGATTTACATGCATGTCTCACCTCCGAATAAAGAACTCATATGAGTTCGTGTCCCACTTCAGGCGATTTTGTTTTCCCTTGTAAATTTCTCTCCCTCCCATGTAAAATTGTCATCAACTCAAGTGGATTAGGTTGCTTCCACAAATTTAATTTATATTTAAAAATAGTATTTTTTTCATATTGTCATTAGAATATATTTTATTATATATCATATAAATAATTTTTTCTATATATTTTAGGTTATTTAATTACAATTATAATTAAACTTTGTATAGATCTATTTATTTAATTAATTATTTCAGTGTTAAATTTTGTATGTAGTTTTTCTATGCTTTTTCTGTATTCCTTTTTCCGTAATTCCATCCAACTAGAACATTTGCCTTAGTTCTATCACCATGCTTGTTTTGTGCTTATTTTTCATGTGTGTCCATTCTATTGGAATGATTAATTGTCATGCCGGTGTGCCGACCGGATACCAGTATAAAAGTACGAGACATGACATGTGCCAGGTATCATGATTAAGGGTGCTTAGTCACCGGAAACGCGTTGATCTTGGTTTTTAACCCTTTTGTATGCTGATGTTTTGTCCTTACACCATGCTATTTTCGAGGTGAAATAAAACTATGGACTTTTCACTATATCGTTGAGCTGGATCTTCTCCTTTTTTCCTGTTATCTTGTAGCGCCTTCTATACCATCTGAGGCGCCCACTTTTTAGCTGTTATTCTGCCATTCGTTGCTGTTGTCTCTTGTGCTTATTTATATACTTTGTTATGTTTTTCTTAAATAAAATATTGAAGTTTTAGCTCCCCCCTGTTTAGTTTGGACTTTTGTGCATTGTCACTTTTAAATATTATTACTTTATATCTAACATTAAAATCCAATACCTTATGTTACTTGTTGGTGTGTTCAGTTTCTATGGTCTCAGCTTTTGAGGGGGGGACTTCCTCTGGTGGCTCTTAGGACTTCTTTGTAGGCTATAACAGGTAGCTGATAGTCTGCATAGACAAACAGTGTAAGCGTAGCACTGGCAGAACACTTCAGAAGCTAAAGCACACACTAGCCGAAACCGGAAGCTAGCAACAGAGGATACTTGTTGCTCCAGCACCCTCCCTAAGGTGGAGGAGCTAGAAATAGTGATTACTAAAACACCATTGGACAGAAGTACTTTTTGAAAAATGCGCACTGTCTCTTTAAGAGACCCGAAGCGCGCACGCACGCTGCCTAAAAACTCTACCAGAGAACCTGCTGGCTGTGCGCCAGGAAGCAGGGGGAAGAGAGGAAGCAGAGGCTGCAGTAGGACGGTGTGGGCCGGCACAGAGTGGGAGTCCCATCGGGGACCCCGTGAAGGTATGGGACCAGGACCGGGTGTAACAGCATCCCCTTTTTACACCCCCTCTTTTTCAAGCCTGCGTAGAATCTTTTCAGTAGCAGAGGGGCCTGGATGTTCTCTTTAGGCTCCCATGACCACTCCTTAGGACCAAAGCCCCTCCAATACACCAAATAACAGGTCTTACCCCTTACTTTTTTAGTGGTCAAGATATTTTCTCCCTCAAAGACATCCTCCTTACTGATGGGATCAGGAGTGGGACCTGGGTCCTTAAAGAAGGAGCTCAAAACTACTTGTTTGAGGAGGGAAACATGGAAAGAGGCACACGTACAGAAGCAGGCAATTTCAATTTGTACGAAACTGCATTGATTTGTTTCAAGGACCAATGAAGTGGGGACTAGTGTTGAGCGATACCGTCCGATACTTGAAAGTATCGGTATCGGAAAGTATCGGCCGATACCGGCAAAGTATCGGATCTAATCCGATACCGATACCCGATACCAATACAAGTCAATGGGACTCAAGTATCGGACGGTATCCCTGATGGTTCCCAGGGTCTGAAGGAGAGGAAACTCTCCTTCAGGCCCTGGGATCCATATTAATGTGTAAAAGAAAGAATTAAAATAAAAAAATATTGCTATACTCACCTCTCCGACGCAGCCTGGACCTCACCGAGGGAACCGGCAGCGTTCTTTGCTTAAAATGCGCGCGTTTACTTCCTTCCGTGACGTCACGGCTTGTGATTGGTCGCGTGCCGCCCATGTGGCCGCGACGCGACCAATCACAGCAAGCCGTGACGTAATTTTCAGGTCCTCAATGCCTAATTCTAGGCATTCAGGATTTTAAAATTACGTTCCGGCTTGTGATTGGTCGCGTCGCGGTCACATGGGCGACGCGACCAATCACAAGCCGTGACGTCACGGGAGGCAGGAAACGCGCGTGGAGCGCCCCCACACCGCCGCAGGGCCGAGGGGTACCCGGAGCCGGGCCTCTAGGTCTCAGTCCTGGGGTTGTCACGGTGGCTAGACCCGGTCCGTGGCCCTGTCTGTCAGTGGGGGACGTCCGGTGCAATAAGTGATGTTGTAGCGGTGCAGTTGTGGGGTGCAGGTCGCGGTAAATAACGAGGACACCAGGTTGCAGTCTCTTTACCTCTTTACTGAAGCTCTCTGGGTCCTCAGTCCGGAATACGGCTCACCAGGCTGCGCAAGTCCGGCCGGTCCAATGGCACTTCCAGAGCTCTCCTTGCAGGTGGAAATCGGTGCCTTCCTTCTAGCGCTATGTGTTGCAGTCCTTCCCTGCTGTGCTTACGGAAAGTACCCCACAACTGTTGTGTCTGTTTCTCGTGTTCCCTCACAACAACTTAATTCGCAATGATCTTCCTCGTCCCTCCAGATACTATGGTAGGAACGCACCCGTATGACGGGGAGGCTCGGAGATCTTCTGGGACTCTATCTGCGCCCCTCTCCTGTTGGTACCCCCCTTTGCCTTCCTGGGTGATGCGTGAGACAGTCCGCCTAAAGCTAACTGCCCTGCCGTAGGTCTGAGGTATGGCTTGAAACTCTTTACCTCCTCGGCGTTCCGGCCACCGGTAGTGCGCCTCAGTAAGGTGCTGCCTCTTTCAGCACAACCCTCACTGGTATCTCCTTTCGCTTGACTTCGTTTCTCACTCAGCACAATCTATCTCGCTTCTAGTCCTTTCTTGAGTCCCGCCGCTTCCAGGAGCCTGCGCGGACCCGTTACGTTCTTTCAATGCCAAGCCTCTGCCAGGATCCCACCCCTGGCAGAGACCCTACAGTCTCTCCCTTCACAACACCCCCTGCCACAGGGTGTTGCTCCGTTCAATCCCGTCAGCGTTCTCTTCTAACTTCCTGCCTGACCCCCAGTTTACCCACTATGGTGGGGAGTGGCCTAATGAATAGCACCCTTAGCTCCCCCCGGAGGCCCAGCTGTGAAATGTATTGGTGACTGTGATACCTGCTCAGAGAACTCCTTCAGTGCCATCGAACGCACCATGGCCCCCCTTAGTGGCTGAGCCATGATACTGCAACGACCAGGACTCTGGGGCGCTGCACTCCCCCCTGGTTAAACACAGTACTCCGGGACTGGGAAGAAAAACAACAATACAGGTTAGCAAAAAGACATACAATTTTGTTGAGTGCAAATAACAGTAAGTATACTTAGGTAAGCTTCCCTTTATGGGAGGTGAGGACACTTTTAACGTTACAAACATAATCAACATTATAAATTACAGAGCATAAATAACTTCTGTTACCCAACCGGGTATTCTACTTAGTGCAATTTTTGGAACAATAACTTAACATTGCCTTTAAGAAACTCACACTCTTAGTCTATCAAAGGCCTTCCTATAATCACATTATAAGGCATTTCAACTTTACATTCTCCTTCTTGTGAACCTGCAGGACCGCCTGTCCCTACGGCACCAGGCCTACTGCCTCTCCTTTCTTTTACAGGACCGCCCTGTTCAGCCAGGGCCTACTGCCTTTCGCTACTATACACAGTATAGACATAACATTCCTTTCATTTAAAGAACTCTGAGCCCGCTCTACTCGGCTCCTTTAAGGACTCACTCTCTAACCCCTACGGGTTCACTCTCTGTCCTTAGTAACAAAGTAACTTTTCAATGGGGACGCAGGGTTTACCTTCTATCCTCACCCTCATTATTACTTCTTTTACTTTCAACTATGCAGGCTTCTACATCTACCCCTACGGGCTCTCTGCATCTTTCCTTTCTACAAAACATTATTCAGATTTCACATTTCAACAACTTCAACACATATAACTCGGCATGTAAAACAGTTACATTTTCTTTTTCAAGGCATCATTATCACATTACTGTTCGGTAACAGTATCTCTTTCAAATTTACTTCGTCACATCCCCTTTAAGAGGGGACCAAGTCTTTCTGAGGTAGCTCGTCTTCTCAGCCTACCAGTCTTATGCAAAGTTCCAGCCCGGGATCTTCACAAAGTGTCTTTAACTAGGACTAGTAGGAAAGGTTTCTTCGCAAAGTGTCTTTAACTAAAACCAGTAGAGAAGGAATCTTCGCAAAGTGTCTTTTGGCTCAAACCAATAGGGCAAATATCTTCGCAAAGTGTCTTTGGCTAAAACCAGTAGGGAGCACCTTTAAGAAGGTGCAAACTATTTACAAGGGAAGTTCGAATCATGCACAGTCCATGATTTCTGCAGTTCTTTTAAACTTGTGCAAAACTTTGAGAACAACAATAGTGGCCCCGGATCAACAAGGGGTCACCTTTAACCCTAGACGGGTTTAGTAGCAAACAGGAACAGTTAAAGGAATGAACAGTTAACTATTTACATTTTCATAAAGTGACTCTTCTTTCAGAAGTTTCCATGAGGCGCCTCCTGGCGGGCGGACCCCTGCAATCCAGGTTTCAGGTCCACTCCCGCTGCCAGATACACCCCATGGGTTCGGGTCTGTTGCACGACCAGGTCGTGCGCGGCGATCAAGGTCTGTGTTCCCATTTCTCTCTGTGCTGGCACATCAGGGACATTGATCACCCGCAGAGGAACTTCTTTAGCCACTACGGTGGTTGTGGCGATCGGGCGGCAGATCGCTAGTTCTGTGGTTGGGCAGGTGGAGGCGACCAGGGTGGTTACAGGTCGGTCACACGGCGGCACTTTGGCTACAGGGGCTGGTTTCTCTTTCTTGTAGACGTTCAGGGCGAACCACCCTTTTTCCCCAAAATGCCGGGTGTAAGTAACACTGTCTCCCGGATAGAGGTCTCGATCTGGATGTCCCTCTCTAAGGTGTGACTCAACATCCCGTCGGTTAACAAAGACCTCCGCGTATAGCCCCGGTTCTTTAATGAAGCCCCAGCCTCCTTGGAGTTTAAAGACAGTGACGATACCCTGCCTACGCGGGGCCTGGTGAGTGGTGGGGTCCTTACGGGCCCGGTCCTTGACCGCCAAATCTTTTTGATGGTAGGCCTCCCGTTTAGCCTGATGTGCTTTCTCTTCCTCTCGCCACCGCTGTTCTAGCTGGATCTGGTATTCCTCCCAGCTTAGGGCCTGTACCATTTCTCCCTTCTGGGTCTCCACCCCGGGGAACCCCATGAGATTGGATCCAGGGTTCACCCAGCGGCACACCGTGCGCTCCGCGCTGACCTCACACGGCAAGGGAGTAGGGGTGATTGGGGCTCGCATACGGTGTTCCATGCCCGTGGCTTCCTCCCATGGTAACAGGCGCTGAAGTCTATGGGTCCCCGGGAGAGGTGGTGCTGCTACGGGACCCACTAACACACCCTCTGCTAGTGGGGTAGGATCGGCGGACTCACCCACTGGTACGATTCCACCTTCTGCGACAGGTCCCGTTGGTTCTTCCGATGTCCGGGAATCCACTGCCGGTCCTACCTGATGCGGGGCCTGGACTCTCACATGCAGTTGGAGGAGCTGGTTATATAAATCCTCCATCTCGGCTCTCAGGAATTTGGTGTTATCCACGGAGGACAAGCTGCTGGGCTCAGCCGGGTAGTCAGGGGAGACTTCCACTTCAACCCCGCTGTCGGGTTCGGAGCTGCTAGCCATAGCGTCCTCCACGTGGGTCGCTTCCTGGTCTTTTTCCCGCTCTCTCCTGCGTGAGCAGTTTCGTTTTCTCTGCCTCCGCCCCCCATTAAGGATTAGGAGGCGGATCTCTGCTGCTGACGGACACGTCCTCACTGCACAGAAATATTTAGACTGGGCGGCCATTACTGTTCGCGCTCTCCAGCTCGGCTACGCCCACTCCACGCCCCTCTTCTCTTCCTGCGCTCTCCTCAGCGCTGCAATGGCGGCGGATTTTGGCGGCAAATGGCACAGCACACAGTCTTGCAATAAAGTACAGTCCAAGCACAGTAAATCACAGTCTCTAGGCACACATGACCTGATTCTTCAGGCTTAAGTAGATCCTGTTCGTGACGCCAAGTTGGAGCGCCCCCACACCGCCGCAGGGCCGAGGGGTACCCGGAGCCGGGCCTCTAGGTCTCAGTCCTGGGGTTGTCACGGTGGCTAGACCCGGTCCGTGGCCCTGTCTGTCAGTGGGGGACGTCCGGTGCAATAAGTGATGTTGTAGCGGTGCAGTTGTGGGGTGCAGGTCGCGGTAAATAACGAGGACACCAGGTTGCAGTCTCTTTACCTCTTTACTGAAGCTCTCTGGGTCCTCAGTCCGGAATACGGCTCACCAGGCTGCGCAAGTCCGGCCGGTCCAATGGCACTTCCAGAGCTCTCCTTGCAGGTGGAAATCGGTGCCTTCCTTCTAGCGCTATGTGTTGCAGTCCTTCCCTGCTGTGCTTACGGAAAGTACCCCACAACTGTTGTGTCTGTTTCTCGTGTTCCCTCACAACAACTTAATTCGCAATGATCTTCCTCGTCCCTCCAGATACTATGGTAGGAACGCACCCGTATGACGGGGAGGCTCGGAGATCTTCCGGGACTCTATCTGCGCCCCTCTCCTGTTGGTACCCCCCTTTGCCTTCCTGGGTGATGCGTGAGACAGTCCGCCTAAAGCTAACTGCCCTGCCGTAGGTCTGAGGTATGGCTTGAAACTCTTTACCTCCTCGGCGTTCCGGCCACCGGTAGTGCGCCTCAGTAAGGTGCTGCCTCTTTCAGCACAACCCTCACTGGTATCTCCTTTCGCTTGACTTCGTTTCTCACTCAGCACAATCTATCTCGCTTCTAGTCCTTTCTTGAGTCCCGCCGCTTCCAGGAGCCTGCGCGGACCCGTTACGTTCTTTCAATGCCAAGCCTCTGCCAGGATCCCACCCCTGGCAGAGACCCTACAGTCTCTCCCTTCACAACACCCCCTGCCACAGGGTGTTGCTCCGTTCAATCCCGTCAGTGTTCTCTTCTAACTTCCTGCCTGACCCCCAGTTTACCCACTATGGTGGGGAGTGGCCTAATGAATAGCACCCTTAGCTCCCCCCGGAGGCCCAGCTGTGAAATGTATTGGTGACTGTGATACCTGCTCAGAGAACTCCTTCAGTGCCATCGAACGCACCATGGCCCCCCTTAGTGGCTGAGCCATGATACTGCAACGACCAGGACTCTGGGGCGCTGCACGCGCATTTTAAAATTACGTCACGGCTTGTGATTGGTTGCGTGCCGCCCATGTGACCGCGACGCGACCAATCACAGCAAGCCGTGACGTAATTCAGGTCCTGAATGCAGAATTAGGCATTCAGGACCTGAAATTACGTCACGGCTTGCTGTGATTGGTCGCGTCGCGGTCACATGGGCGGCACGCAACCAATCACAAGCCGTGACGTAATTTTAAAATGCGCGCGTTTCCTGCCTCCCGTGACGTCACGGCTTGTGATTGGTCGCGTCGCCCATGTGACCGCGACGCGACCAATCACAAGCCGGAACGTAATTTTAAAATCCTGAATGCCTAGAATTAGGCATTGAGGACCTGAAAATTACGTCACGGCTTGCTGTGATTGGTCGCGTCACGGCCACATGGGCGGCACGCGACCAATCACAAGCCGTGACGTCACGGAAGGAAGTAAACGCGCGCATTTTAAGCAAAGAACGCTGCCGGTTCCCTCGGTGAGGTCCAGGCTGCGTCGGAGAGGTGAGTATAGCAATATTTTTTATTTTAATTCTTTCTTTTACACATTAATGTTGTTTCGATACCGATACCCGATACCACAAAAGTATCGGATCTCGGTATCGGAATTCCGATACCCGCAAGTATCGGCCGATACCCGATACTTGCGGTATCGGAATGCTCAACACTGGTGGGGACCCATTTTGTAGGAGGACACCTTCAGATGGATGTGCCTGGAGGAAAGCCATACCTTATCTCCGGGCCGAAAGTTTGGAGCATCCAAGCATCTTTTGTCCGCATGCCTCTTCATACGTTGTGAGGCTTTCTCCAAGGCAACCTTGGTGTCACTCCACTTTCGAGAATTCCTCTGTAAAGGTGTCAGCTACAGGGATGCCTGGAGGCCCAGAGATGGGAAGAGGAATCACAGGTTGGAGTCCAAACACAACCTGAAAGGGAGATCTTCCTGAGGATTCACTTACTTGATTGTTATACGAGAATTCCGCCCAGGGCAGCAACTTGACCCAGTCATCATGATGCGCATTGACAAAGTGACGCAGGAATCCGGTCAAGATTTGATTGGTCCTCTCTAATTGCCCATTGGATTGAGGGTGGTAAGCAGAAGAAAAGTCCAGTTCCACTTTCACTAATTTACATACTGCTCTCCAGACCTTGGAGGTGAACTAGATGCCCCTGTCGGACACAATGTGGAGAGGAAACCCATGAAGATGAAAGATGTGCTGTATGAAATGGTCAGAGAGCTCAGGAGCAGACAGAAGACTGAAGTGGGCCATCTTTGAGAAGCGATCCACCACTACCCAGATATTGGAACAGCCGGAAGAGAAGGGAAGATCTGAAAGTCCATAGCGATGTGCTGCCAGGGAACTGAAGGAACAGAAAGAGGTAATAGCTGCCAGGAGGGCAGATGTTTAGCAGTCTTGTTGCGGGCACACGAAGGACAGTCTGTTACATATTCCAGGATATCTTTGCCCATGGTGGGCCACCAGTAGTAACGGGAGATGAGTTGCAGAGTCTTTTTCTGACCGGCGTGGCCGGCCAACTTGGAAGAGTGACCCCACTGGAGGACACGACTCCGGTCCAAAGTGAGTGCAAGAGTCTTTCCCGGGGGAAGCCGAGCAAGATTAACTGAGGCTACAGGCACCAACCTGGTTGGCTCAATGATGTGTTGCGGTTCTTCCTCAGAATCAGGAGGCAGGAACGCTCTAGAGAGTGCATCGGCTTTAATATTCTTGTCAGCTGGACGAAAATGAAGGACAAAATTAAATTGAGCAAAAAACAAAGCCCACCGGGCCTGATGGGGATTCAGCCTCTGAGTGGATTGGAGATAAGCGAGGTTCTTATGATCAGTGAAGATGACAACCTGATGGACTGCTCCCTCAAGGAGATGTTGCCACTCTTGCAGAGCCAGCTTGATTGCCAACAGTTCTCAATCTCCCATGGAGTAGTTCCTTTCAGAAATGGAAAAAACCTTCGAGAACAAACCACAGGTGACCATACAACCGGTAGACGACTTCTGGGTGAGAACCGTTCCAGCACCTATGGAGGAAGCTTCAACCTCAAGCAAGAATTGCTTATCTGAGTCCGGTCAATGAAGAACAGGTGCAGAAGAGAAGGCCTGTTTTAGAGAAACAAAAGCTTCCTCTGCCTCGTGAGTCCAATCCTTGGCGTTTGCGCCTTTCCGGGTCAAAGCCAAGATGGGTGCCACTTGGGTGGAAAAGTGTGGAATGATTAAACGGTAGTAGTTGGCAAACCCCAGGAACCGTTGTATGGCTTTCACATTCATTTTTCTTTGATATTTTTGTGGAACCTTGGGACCACGGTCCGGGGGGCTCCGAAGGGGGCATGACTAGGTTGGTCCCAGGCACCCGTGGTAAGTCCCCTCGAACAGGGTGTGAGGGACAAGGGAGAATCCATTTTGGATTTTAAGTTCAGGACATCTCCTTCCTCTCCTGAAATGTGCCCCCACCCTTGGGATTCCATAGGCTCATTGTTTTCTTTTAATTAAAAGAGCTAGGAAAAGCTCTTTTGAAGCTGTTAACACAAGGGTGCGAACTATTCTGCATCTATAGCAACCTAAAACCTCTTTGTGTGACCAAGCACATGGCACAGCAAGGCTATGAGGTATGGAATCTGGAAAATGAGCTATAATAACAGAATGCAATATCTCTAAGATGAGCAGAGCACATATTCCGAATCAGCGTTTTTTTCCCTGTATGCCCATATTATTTAGCCACGTGTAGCACTCTGGATTATGGAGTTATAAAGCATAGCTAGCAGTAATTACATACGGTAGTCATATTTAGTCTCTATGCGCAGATAAAATCCAGCGGAATCCAGTGGCGGTACAACCAAT
The DNA here is from genome assembly GCF_051348905.1 of Ranitomeya variabilis. NCBI lineage: Eukaryota > Metazoa > Chordata > Amphibia > Anura > Dendrobatidae > Ranitomeya > Ranitomeya variabilis. The sequence continues at coordinate 153,957,530 of NC_135239.1, forward strand.
CCATTCAGAGCTTTGGGCGCAAAGTTATGGGCCAGCCACAGTTCTAGGCAGAACCTCATTTTCTCAGACATGGGAGGAGAGAGGCTGCACCACCGAGGGGTGGGAGCAGATGTGTGAGGTAGCAGCCTAGGAGATATAAGGCAGCCGCTTATTTTGGACTGAGGTTTTCTGATGGCCGTAAGATACGTTTGCTGAAGTAGCCCGGAAAGCCTGTAACTAAGATTTGGACTTGTGATCCATCAGCACCTCCCTGTGGTCACATGCTACATAACATGGTAATTGCAACCTATCTATAACCTATCCTTGTACTACACTCCTGACTGTATATATTTGCTCTTGTATGTATAGCTGTATTTTCTAGTGCACCCCTCGGTGATTAAATATAAAATGAATCTTGGGCTGCTCTTTTATCTCGATCCACGAATCCCCACATCCGCATGCTCTGTTGGTTATATTATATGCTACCACAGGGTTGGTTCCTGACCCGACAAAAGCCTGCTGTCAGATGGGGCTTATTTTAAATGAGGAACTAGTGGCAGAATACCATTAGTGATGAACTCTGGCAGTGATGGCCGGGAGATTTAGATATACAGTACTGATCAAAAGTTTGGACACACCTTCTCATTTAAAGATTTTTCTATATTTTCATGACTACGAAGGCATCAAAACTATGAATTAACACATGTGGAATTATATACTTAACAAAAAAAGTGTGAAACAACTGAAATTATGTCTTATATTCTAGGTTCTTCAAAGTAGCCACCTTTGGCTTTGATGACTGCTTTGCACACTCTTGGCATTCTCTTACTGAGCTTCAAGAGGTAGTCACGCTGGACTAGTGATATATATCTCCCCTCACTGGGAGAGCCTCACTAACTTGTACCTATAAGGGAAGCCTTTCCGGTGACTATTTGCCCTCGAGCAGTTCCCTGAATGACCTGAGGCAAGTGTTGGTGCCAGAGAGCCACTCCCTGCTGGGTCCTTCTCTCCCCTCCCCCGAGGTGAGTGAAGTCGACGCCCCCCTTTCCCTGTGAGATACCTTACAGATTGTAGGCAGCACGGTGGGATCGAGATAATAGTGTGCGTGGGATCCCTACTCCCAGACAATAAGGACTAACAGTAATAGCTATTGCTGCTTGAGTCTTAAGATCAGCTCAGCACTAGACAGTCTGAGTGCAAAGTACAGTAGGTGTGTGGGTGCTCGGGTTGCCGCTGTGTCGGTCACGAGGGATGAAAAGACTCACTGCAAGCACTTGAAGTCGGACAAGAATGATGTCCGTGGAGCTAGCCCGTAATGCGGAGAATGACTGCACTCATTCCGAAGAAGGGATGAACCGGGGGGGACCCTCTCAGGCTCCCCAAGCGCCTCACCACAAGTGCACTACCCTGCCGCAGGAGAGCGCCCTCCCACTGCCCTTCTCCCCGGACAGCTCAGATCAGTGGCCCTCTTTCAAGCTGCCTTGGTGAGTCTCGAGGCAGGGAGTGAGGAAGTCTACGCAGCCCTCCTGAAAGTGGCGGAGCGCAGTCAGATCAAGAGGTGGCAGAGCACCAGACAGATCAAGAGGTGGCGCAAGCAGAGCGGGAGCGAGAGGTGGCAGAGCGCCAAGCGAGAGCATCAGGTGGAGTTGGCTCTGCAGGATCTCTTACAGCCCCCACAGCACCTCTGGAACCCAAGCCAGCCAAGGTCAGAGCCGAGGACTTCCCCTTGCTGGAGAAGGATTGAGACCTGGACTCCTTTCTGTGAGCCTTTGAGCGGACCTGCCGACAGCACCATCTGGCCTCGGATCAGTGGGCCAAGTTTGAGGGGTAAGTCTCTGAAAGTTTTGGGGGACTTACCTGCCGGGGTGGAACAGAACTATGAGAGCATCAAACAGGCCCTGATGCAGCAGTTCAACCTCACTCCGGAGTCTTACGCAGAAATTTCCGGAGCCTGCAAAAAGGCCCTAAAGACACGTGGGCCGACCACATGTGGGCCCTTATGAGAGCTGCAGAGCACTGGACCAAGAGTCTGGAGCTCAACACCAGCCAGGAGATCCAGGAGGCATTTGTCACAGAGCAATTCTTGTGGAACTGCCCAGAGGATTTTCAACAGTACCTCCGTGACCGGAAACCACAAGGGGCTGCTGCTACAGCCGCCCTGACAGATGAATATGCCAATAACCGGGCCCTTGAAGCCAAGCGGGCCGCCCACAGCACCTGGAGTAAGACTCATCCTGCCCATTTTCCCAGCCCCTAGAATGCAAGGGGCGCCTGTCATGTCGGACGCTGTTCAGACCAGGTCGTCCGACAGACAGCGGTAATTCCGCTTTTGACCACTATTGGCTCATTAGCGTCTGCTAGATTTTATCTAGCTGTTCCGGGGTTAATTTACCTAATCCTCGGATTGGAAGCTGGGCCATTCCCATTGCCTTTAAATAGTTCTCCTGATCATTGGGCATCGCCTATTATAGCTTCTGTCTTGTACGTTGTTATCTCGGTCTGGAGTAAAGAGCTGGTTGTTGGAGATTCGTTGCTGGTGGTGTATTTTCCTCTGTCTTATTTACTCCTTCCTATATTTGTATTTGTTTTGCCCTGCACATGTATAGTGTATTCCTGAGTGACTGCGGCGTGGTGTATATTTTTTCCTTTATCCTTGTCTGTGCTAACTGTGGGTATTGGAATATTACCTCTTCACTGGGTGGAGGGCGGAGGTATCAGCCTAGGGTTAAAACAGGAGACAGGGTGAGGTTCGAGGCCTGGACATGCACACCATCAGTGTAAACTCCAGGTAGAGGGTCAGTCAGGATTTCCCTAGTCTGAGGGAAACTGCAGGGGCCCGGGTTATTAGCTCTCGCTCACCTAGTCTCCCCGTGACATTATAATCGGCCCAACAAAAAAAAAAAAAAAGGGGTTTCTTTTTTTTTTTTGTGTTTTGTCATGGATCCCATTACTTCCATAACCCGCCAGTTGAGGGCGCTGTCCCTACAGGTCACTGAGTTGAGGGGGGCAGTGCAGCAACAGGGACTAGCAGTATCTAATGTGCAGGCTGGAGCGACAGGAAGAGTTGCTGAGCCTAAATTTCCTTTGCCTGAAAGATTTACTGGGGAACGCAGTAAATTTGTTTCTTTTCGTGGAGCTTGCAAACTATATTTCCGCATGCGCCCGATCTCCTCGGGTAATGAGGCTCAGCGTGTGGGCCTGGTGTTGTCATTGTTAAGCGGGGATCCCCAAGCATGGGCGTTTTCTTTGCCATCTGATTCTGTTGCATTTGACTCTGTGCAGAGTTTTTTTCCTCTCTTGGGAAAATCTACGATGAACCTGACAGAATGGCTCTAGCAGAATCTAAGATACGCACTATTCGCCAGGGGGAGCGAGTGGCAGAGGATTACTGTTCTGAATTTCGTCGCTGGGCGATCGATACACAATGGAATGATCCAGCATTGCGGAGTCAGTTTATACATGGGATTTCTGGAAGGGTTAAAAAAGCCCTTCTGATGTACGAGACTCCAGCTTCTCTAGATTCCGCCATGAGTCTGGTTGTCTGCATAGATCGCCGTTTGCGTCAGGGGGAGCATGAGACACCGCCTATGGGAGAGGGTTTAGGTTCACGTGAGGTTGCTGCAGGTGAGCCCACGGAGCCTATGCAAATCACAGGGGTGTCACATGTCAAGCGTCAAGCCCCTGAGCTCAGGAAGCAGGGAGCCTGTTTTTACTGTGGTAAAACTGGTAATTTTATTAACATCTGTCCTCTGCTGTCTAAGAAAAATGCAACGGCGGAAAACTTCTAAGCTCAGAGGGTGTGGAGGAGACCAATCTGAGCTTATGTATATCCTCCATGGTGGTTTCTCAATGCATGCTCCCTGCTAAGGTTTTTATTACTGGCAGTGAGTTGCCAATTACTGTTTTTGTGGATAGTGGTTCAGCCACAAATCTCATTGATGAGCAGTTTGCGCGCACAGCAGGTTTTAGGATTGAAAAACTGTCTCATCCTATCCGCGTGGTCACCATCAATGCTGCTCCTCTCTCTCAGGGGGAGATTACTGAATTTGTGGCTGAGGTGAAACTCCACATAGGAGTTCTACATTCCAAGCGGGTTACATGTAAGGTGCTCAGGAATCTTCCTGCTCAGGTGGTTTTGGGTTTTCCTTGGTTGTCTATGCACAACCCGGTAATTGACTGGAAAACTCAGGACATAATTCGGTGGAGCGAGTTCTGCCAGGAGAATTGCCTGGCCACATGTGTGGCTGCGGTGACTTCAAGCGTTCTGGAGTCACTTCTGGATTTTGTGGATGTGTTCTCTGAGAAGGGTTGTTCAGAGTTGCCACCACATCGTCCTTATGACTGTTCTATCAGGTTTAAACCAGGGGCCAAATTGCCTAAAGCAAGGATGTTTAACATCTCCGGTCCGGAGAGACAAGCGTTAAAAGATTACATTGCTGAAAGCTTGAGCAAAGGGCACATCAGGCCGTCATCCTCGCCGGTGGCTGCAGGGTTCTTCTTCGTGAAGAAGAAAGATGGCGGATTACGCCCGTGTTTTGATTTCAGGGAGTTGAACCAGATTACGGTTCGTGATCCATACCCTATGCCTCTGATACCAGATTTGTTCAACCAGGTGGCAGGTGCTAAGTGGTTTACCAAGCTTGACCTCAGGGGGGCGTACAACCTCATAAGAGTCCGTCAAGGTGATGAGTGGAAGACGGCTTTTAATACCCCTGAGGGTCATTTTGAAAATTTGGTGATGCCGTTTGGGTTGACTAACGCACCTGCAGTGTTCCAACATTTCATCAATGATGTGTTCTCGCATGTTTCGGGGAAATTCGTTATCGTGTACCTAGATGACATTCTCATATATTCTTGCGACCGTGATGCTCATTTACATCATGTCAGGCAGGTGTTACAGCTTCTCAGAGAGAATAAGCTGTATGCTAAACTTGAGAAATGTGTATTTTCTGTTCAAGAGTTGCCTTTCTTGGGTTATATTGTGTCTGCTTCTGGGTTTAAAATGGACGCCGCTAAGGTGCAGGCGGTGCTGCATTGGGAATGTCCTGATAACCTGAAAGCACTTCAGCGGTTCCTTGGGTTTTCTAACTACTATAGGAAATTTATCAAGGATTTTTCCATCATTGCTAAACCGCTAACTGACATGACTAAAAAGGGTACCAACTTCTCCGTTTGGCCTGAGGCTGCTGTGCGCGCATTTGAATTTCTTAAGAACAGTTTTGTTTCAGCCCCCATTCTTGTGCAGCCAGACGTATCAAAACCCTTTGTTGTGGAAGTCGATGCGTCTGAGGTTGGTGTGGGGGCGGTACTATCTCAAGGCTCATCTTTGAGTGGTTTAGGTCCGTGCGCCTATTTCTCCAAGAAACTGTCGTCCGCCGAATGTAACTACGATATCGGCAACAGGGAGTTGTTGGCAATTAAGTTGGCTTTTGAGGAATGGCGACACTTCTTGGAGGGGTCGGTTCATCAGGTTACTGTTATTACAAATCATAAGAATCTGCTGTATTTGGAGTCAGCCAAGCGTCTGTCCCCCAGGCAGGCTCGCTGGGCATTGTTTTTCACGCGGTTCAATTTTGTGGTCACTTACAGACCGGGGTCTAAAAACACTAAGGCGGATGCTCTGTCCAGGTGTTTTCTGGGGGGAGAACCTCGGGAGGATCCAGTACCCATCCTCCAAAAGGGTGTTGTGGTTTCGGCTCTCACTGCCGAGTTTGAGGCTGAGATTGCCGAGGCTCAGGAGGATGTACCATCTGAGCTTCCCGTCAACAAATCTTTTGTACCGCTTCATCTCCGCCTAAAGGTTTTGGCGGAGCATCATGATGCTGTCCTGGCTGGCCACCCAGGGGTTAGAGGTACCTTGGAGTTGGTGTCACGTCGGTTTTGGTGGCCCAAGATCCGACAGGACGTGGTATCATACGTGTCAGCTTGCACCACGTGCGCTAGGGCTAAGACGCCTCGCTCCCGTCCTGTTGGCACACTACTTCCTCTTGAGGTACCTAGTAAGCCTTGGACGGAAATCTCCATGGATTTCATCACTGATTTGCCCTCATCAGCTGGGAACACGGTCATCTTGCTGATTGTTGATCGGTTTTCTAAAATGTCGCACTTTGTGTCTTTGCCTTCGTTGCCTAACGCTAAGACTCTGGCTCAGGTATTTGTGCAGGAGGTGGTCAGACTTCATGGGGTTCCGTCTGACATCGTGTCTGATAGGGGGTCTCAGTTTGTGGCAAAATTTTGGAGAGCATTTTGCTCACGGCTGGGGATCAAGTTATCTCATTCTTCGGCGTTTCATCCTCAGTCAAATGGTCAGACTGAGCGTATGAACCAAAATTTGGAACAGTAGTTACGCTGCTTTGTCTCTGATAACCAGGAGGAGTGGTCTACCTTTCTTCCTTTGGCTGAGTTTGCTATCAATGATCACCATCAGGAGTTGTCTGGGGACTTCAAACAAAAGGATCACAGCGCTCCATCCAGATGTAGTATTTTCAAAAAGGTAGCTTTATTATGCCATCAAAGTGACGTTTCGACCACATAGGTCTTTATCAAGCATACAGAAGATAAAAAGGGACGGCCTTAAATAGTGTGGATACCACGCAGGGCACCAATCACCATCAGGCCGCCACCCACAAACTATACATACTACAACAGTGTTTAAAACAGACATCAGACATTTATATATTAAAAATCAATTAGCATTGATATATATAGTAGCAATCAAGTGCAAAATTTCTTCAGAATTGGCAAAAACCACAAATATAAACAAACCACCGTGCAATCCGCTCCATGCATTATCCGGTTGTCATGGAGATATTCACCAATCAGCTTGGAGCAAAGGCACAACGCCGGACCAATAAAATATAGTCCGGTTTACTGCCAAATCGTGCCTAAACGCGTATCAGCGATCCCAGGACAGTCAGTCCTGTCCTAATCTCCAATTGAAGAAGCCGTAACTGACTGCCCCCGACATACATCATCATCCGGCGTCCAGCTCTGGTCACCAGTCAGCGGCAAAGTGAGTGCGCAGGCGCACCGCGGACAGGAAGTGTCCACACCATCAAAACAAGATGCGGACCAACCAGCGATGTCATCCATCCGCTCCACACCCACCGCATCATGTGACACAGGGCAGCGTCGGTCACCTAGGCAACGTACAAGCTTCTGTAGCTACGGCAAATTTCACAAAGGGGAAATCCCTCCTGATTTAGAAAATACCTATCCACCCGAATCCTATATTGCACAATACAGCAAACAATTATAACTACCAAAACAACATACATACAAAGTGCACTATTAAGCAACAGTCGGGGGGCATAAGGAGGGGACCAAAGGGAGATCATATAATAATATATGGATACACAGTCCTAAACCTTATTCCCAGGTATCCCAACCTCCTGATGACCGACTGTAGCCAACCCATCTAAAAGAAAAAACAAAAAAGGGAAAAAAAAAAAAAAAAAAAAGAAAAAACAGAGTCATTATATATACATTGCACAATGTCAAATTAAAAACAAATACCGACAAATAACCCCATATCATATATTATCCTATTAAAAAGCACAGGTATGTAGATTGAAACCAATATTCAGGCCCTTTGGTTGTAAAGAACCCAATGTATAGATCCATCGCAGTTCCTTCTTTTTCAAAATCTGTAACCTATCACCACCCCTCCTGGAAATCGGGACACTATCTATCACCCTGAACCTAAGTTGGTTCACTGAATGTCTATTTTCAATCAAATGTTTTGGAACCGGTAACTCAGTGAGGCCCGTCCTCACCGTACTCTTATGCTTGCTAATGCGGGCCCTCACCTCCATAGTCGTCTCTCCCACATAGGTAAGTCCACACGGGCACACAATCATGTACACCACAAAGCTGGAGGAACAGGTATACCTCTCCTTTAAGAAATTCTTCTTGCCTGTATGAGGGTGGTGAAAAAATTCCCCCTTTAGCATATTATTGCAACAAGCACAGCCCAAACAAGGAAAATTTCCAAGTTTGGCTGTGCTTAAGGTTTTTTGGACCAAAGATTTTGAAGGTCCAATATCAGATTTCACCAACCTATCTCTTAGGTTGCGTCCCCATCTATACGACATCATTGGGTATATTACAAAACCCGGAACTGTTGGTAGGCCTCGTTGTAATAGGGCCCAATGTCTCCTAAGAATATTGCCAATAGCATTGCTTGCTGCATTATATGTGGAAACAAAAGGAATACGTTCACATGTCTGTTTGGCCCGAGTTCTATTTCGAGTACTCTCACGGGTACATTCCATAGCCTTTTCCTTGTACTTAGCCACCTCTCTACCAGGATACCTCCTTGCTATAAACTTGGAGCACATTTCATCCAATCGTTTATTGATCCTCTCATCATCCGAAACTATTCTCCTCACTCTCAATAGTTGGCTCCATGGTAGAGAGCCAACCATTTTCCTCGGATGATTACTGTCAAATGCCAATAACCCATTCCTATCAGTTTCTTTAACAAAAATGTCGGTACACAGGTTATTCTCATTTTTATAAACCAACGTGTCTAAAAACTGTGTTTGTGTTAAAGAAGATGTTAGGGTAAATTGTACTTCAGGGTATATTTGATTTAGCTCTAAATGGAATCTGTCCAAATCTTCAAAACCGCCGTAGCTACAGAAGCTTGTACGTTACCTAGGTGACCGACGCTGCCCTGTGTCACATGATGCGGTGGGTGTGGAGCGGATGGATGACATCGCTGGTTGGTCCGCATCTTGTTTTGATGGTGTGAACACTTCCTGTCTGCGGTGCGCCTGCGCACTCAGTTTGCCGCTGACTGGTGACCGGAGCTGGATGCCGGATGATGATGTAAGTCGGGGGCAGTCAGTTACAGCTTCTTCAATTGGAGATTAGGACAGGACTGATTGTCCTGGGATCGCTGATAGGCGTTTAGGCACGATTTGGCGGTAAACCGGACTATATTTTATTGGTCCGGTGTTGTGCCTTTGCTTCAAGCTGATTGGTGAATATCTTCATGACAACCGGATAATGCATGGAGCGGATTGCACGGTGGTTTGTTTATATTTGTGGTTTTTGCCAATTCTGAAGAAATTTTGCACTTGATTGCTACTATATATATCAATGCTAATTGATTTTTAATATATAAATGTCTGATGTCTGTTTTAAACACTGTTGTAGTATGTATAGTTTGTGGGTGGCGGCCTGATGGTGATTGGTGCCGTGCGTGGTATCCACACTATTTAAGGCCGTTTCTTTTTATCTTCTGTATGCTTGATAAAGACCTATGTGGTCGAAACGTCGCTTTGATGGCATAATAAAGCTACCTTTTTGAAAATACTACATCTGGATGGAGCGCTGTGATCCTTTTGTTTGAACTTACCTCATTGTCCTGGAAGGTTCCCTGGACCTTGAACGGGCGCCCCAGTAAGTGAGTGCTGTCAGCCATCTTTCTTCATTCTTGAGCTGTGTGAACCAGGTTTGATGTGCACCTAAACCGTAATGACGGAAACAAGAAGAATTCCAGAGGTGGGTGATCTGGAAAATGCCACAACCTTTTCATATACCGATGATGATGCTGTTCGTATTTTATCTGGCACTGGTATGGATGTTACCTTTCTAAGTAAACCAACTACTGAGATGCTCAGACGTAAACTGGAGAATGAAAGGAGGAGGTTAATCTCCTTGGAGTTACATGTTATGACTTTGAGTGAGTACTTCAGGGCTCGAAGGATCCCACGAGGGTTGCGACCTCATTTGAGACCGACCCTGCTACCAGACAATGTACAATTTTGTGCAAAGTTTGAATCCATCTCTAACAAATATGCTTTTGATATTATGTTACTAAACATTGAATTCTTGAAGGAGGAGTTGGTGATCGTTAGAACGAATATTGTGGATTTGGAGGACCAAGTGAAAGCCCAGCTGACAGCACAGGACTGGGGTCCCTTGCAGACCAAGATGGAGGAGAGTCTGATGAAGTTCAGGAGTGATATTGAGATTACCAAAAGGACTAAATGGTTCCGAGATGCTGAAGATTATAAGGTGGGCCGCATTTTTTCCTGGCAGATGGGTCCTAATCAATATCCCGGCAATGGGAAGAAGAAATTCTTGACATCTAAAACGAAGAGGAGACCACAGGACAGGAAACAGTAAAATTTCGGCTTCACCTCGGCTGATTCAGAATCTACGGATGATTCTAATGTGAGTGGAACCGTGAGAGATCATCTTTTTTTAGGGAAAGAAAAAGTGGACAGAGGTATTCCAGGTCGCGTGGTCGACGAGGGGGTCGCAAACACAGGAAATGTAGGGAAATCTCGGGAACAACGAGTGGGACGGAGTACCGCAATGAGGACGAGGAATGCGAAGGACAACTAATGGATGACAAACAGCTGGTGGTAAATATTTCTTCTGTGACTCTTTCTGACATCGAGATTAAGGTTTTGTCCAAAGGACTATCGTTTTGTCCAACTAATAGTCCAGACTGGTTTGGAGTGGAAGGTGATCTGCAGACTTTTTTAGGAGACTGAGATTATCTTCCTTTTTTTCAGATAAGGTTGATAAGCCAGAAATGGGTGCGAGTGAGGGGAGGGGCTTCACTTTAAAGGAGGTGGGGTTATATAATAAGAGTAATTTTCAACCACCCAATAGAAATCATTTTGTGGAGTCCTATATTGAGCTCGTACAGAGGGACATTGAGAAAATGAGAACTAACTATAGACCTGCTAGAACCCAGAATTTGACATCTAGTGAAAGGGTGGCTCTGAAAGCCCTGGCAGAGAATACCTTACTTACGATTAAGCCAGCCGATAAAGGCGGTGCGGTTGTGATTATGGACAGTATGGAAATATAGAGCTGAGATCTTACGTCAATTAGATGATGCCACAGTGTATGAAAAATTAACATGTAATCCGACTCTTCGGTTCCAGAACGAATTACAGCTTGTTGTCAGTGACTCCCTAGCCATGGGACTCATTGACAACAAACTGTCTGATTATTTGATTACTGAGGCTCCGGTGATACTGGTACTATATGTATTACCTAAAATACATAAGGATTTGATGAACCCCCCGGGGCGACCTATCTTCTCGGGGAGGGGTTCCCTTTTTAACAAACCGGCTATTTTCCTTGATCGTGTGTTGCGCCCGTATGCTACCTCAGCTAGATCTTACATTAGGGACATGAGTGATTTCCTTGACAAAATTGATGATGTTACAGTATCTGAGATGACTATCCTGGCATCCTTCGATGTGGTGTCTTTATACACGTCAATTGAACACAATAAGGGTCTGGAGGCGGTATCCCATGTGCTATCAGGCTCTGACGTGGCCCCGGAGTGTGCACAGCTTGTCCTCACACTGCTGGAATTTATCCTCAGACGGAATTTTTTTCTGTTTGGGGATGAGTTTTTCTTGCAGTTGAGAGGTACCGCCATGGGGTCCAATGTGGCCCCCACTTATGCCAACATCTTTATGGCGGTACTTGAGGACAGGTTCATGTACAATTCCAGCCTCTGGCGCCACGTCAGAGCCTGGTGGCGCTATATAGACGATATTTTTGTAATTTGGGAAGGGAGTTTTGAAGATCTGGACAGATTCCATTTAGAGCTAAATCAAATATACCCTGAAGTACAATTTACCCTAACATCTTCTTTAACACAAATACAGTTTTTAGACACGTTGGTTTATAAAAATGAGAATAAACTGTGTACCGACATTTTTGTTAAAGAAACTGATAGGAATGGGTTATTGGCATTTGACAGTAATCATCTGAGGAAAATGGTTGGCTCTCTACCATGGAGCCAACTATTGAAAGTGAGGAGAATAGTTTCGGATGATGAGAGGATCAATAAACGATTGGATGAAATGTGCTCCAAGTTTATAGCAAGGGGGTATCCTGGTAGAGAGGTGGCTAAGTACAAGGAAAAGGCTATGGAATGTACCCATGAGAGTACTCGAAATAGAACTCGGGCCAAACAGACATGTGAACATATTCCTTTTGTTTCCACATATAATGCAGCAAGCAATGCTATTGGCAATATTCTTAGGAGATATTGGGCCCTATTACCAAGAGGCCTACCAACAGTTCCGGGTTTTGTAATGTACCCAATGATGTCGTATAGACGGGGACGCAGCCTAAGAGATAGGTTGGTGAAATCTGATATTGGACCTTCAAAATCTTTGGTCCAAAAAACCTTAAGCACAGCCAAACTTGGAAATTTTCCTTGTTTGGGCTGTGCTTGTTGCAATAATATGCTAAAGGGGGAATTTTTTCACCACCCTCATACAGGCAAGAAGATTTTCTTAAAGGAGAGGTATACCTGTTCTTCCAGCTTTGTGGTGTACATGATTGTGTGCCCGTGTGGACTTACCTATGTGGGAGAGACGACTATGGAGGTGAGGGCCCGCATTAGCAAGCATAAGAGTATGGTGAGGACGGGCCTCACTGAGTTACCGGTTCCAAAACATTTGATTGAAAATAGACATTCAGTGAACCAACTTAGGTTCAGGGTGATAGATAGTGTCCCGATTTCCAGGAGGGGTGGTGATAGGTTACAGATTTTGAAAAAGAAGGAACTGCGATGGATCTATACATTGGGTTCTTTACAACCAAAGGGCCTGAATATTGATTTCAATCTACATACCTGTGCTTTTTAATAGGATAATATATGATATGGGGTTATTTGTCGGTATTTGTTTTTAATTTGACATTGTGCAATGTATATATAATGACTCTGTTTTTTCTTTTTTCTTTTTTTTTCCCTTTTTTGTTTTTTCTTTTAGATGGGTTGGCTACAGTCGGTCGTCAGGAGGTTGGGATACCTGGGAATAAGGTTTAGGACTGTGTATCCATATATTATTATATGATCTCCCTTTGGTCCCCTCCTTATGCCCCCCGACTGTTGCTTAATAGTGCACTTTGTATGTATGTTGTTTTGGTAGTTGTAATTGTTTGCTGTATTGTGCAATATAGGATTCGGGTGGATAGGTATTTTCTAAATCAGGAGGGATTTCCCCTTTGTGAAATTTGCCGTAGCTACAGAAGCTTGTACGTTGCCTAGGTGACCGACGCTGCCCTGTGTCACATGATGCGGTGGGTGTGGAGCGGATGGATGACATCGCTGGTTGGTCCGCATCTTGTTTTGATGGTGTGGACACTTCCTGTCTGCGGTGCGCCTGCGCACTCACTTTGCCGCTGACTGGTGACCGGAGCTGGACGCCGGATGATGATGTATGTCGGGGGCAGTCAGTTACGGCTTCTTCAATTGGAGATTAGGACAGGACTGATTGTCCTGGGATCGCTGATAGGCGTTTAGGCACGATTTGGCGGTAAACCGGACTATATTTTATTGGTCCGGTGTTGTGCCTTTGCTCCAAGCTGATTGGTGAATATCTCCATGACAACCGGATAATGCATGGAGCGGATTGCACGGTGGTTTGTTTATATTTGTGGTTTTTGCCAATTCTGAAGAAATTTTGCACTTGATTGCTACTATATATATCAATGCTAATTGATTTTTAATATATAAATGTCTGATGTCTGTTTTAAACACTGTTGTAGTATGTATAGTTTGTGGGTGGCGGCCTGGTGGTGATTGGTGCCCTGCGTGGTATCCACACTATTTAAGGCCGTCCCTTTTTATCTTCTGTATGCTTGATAAAGACCTATGTGGTCGAAACATCGCTTTGATGGCATAATAAAGCTACCTTTTTGAAAATACTACATCTGGATGGAGCGCTGTGATCCTTTTGTTTGAAGTTACCTGATTGTCCTGGAAGGTTCCCTGGACCTTGAACGGACGCCCCAGTAAGTAAGTGCTGTCAGCCATCTTTCTTCATTCTTGAGTTGTCTGGGGAGTCTCCGTTTTTTTGTGTTTACGGGCTACATCCTCAATTTTGTACCTTGAGTCAGAGGGGCTCTTCAGGCGTTCCGGAGGAGGACCAGTTAGGAACACAATTGTCATCAGTCTGGAGGAGAGTTAAACAGCGCCTGTTGAGTGTTGGTGCTAGGTACAAACGTGTGGCTGACAGTAGGCGTGTGCCAGGTCCGGACCTGAGTGTGGATGACTGGGTGTGATTATCCACAAAAAACATAAGACTCAAAATACCGTCCCTTAAATTGGGTCCACGGTTTATTGGTCCATTTAGGGTCACCGCCGTCATTAACCCAGTAGCGTACCGATTGGAGCTCCCTATGGTGTATAAGATGCACAACGTGTTCCACAGGTCTCTTCTAAAGAAGGTGGTGGGTTCTGTGGACGCGGCGCCTATGCCATCTCTGGTCTTGGTGGATGGTAATTTGGAGTTTGAAGTCTCCAAGGTGGTTGACTCTCGTGTAGTGCGTCGCACTTTACAGTACTTGGTACACTGGCGTGGTTATGGGCCTGAGGAGAGGTCCTGGGTACCAGCCTCGGACATTCATGCGGATCGGCTGGTCAGGTTTTTTCATCGGCGCCATCCAGACAAGCCGGGTCCTATAAGCCGTGAGGGCCCTGGGGTCCCTCGCAGAAGGCGGGGTACTGTCATGTCGGACGCTGTTCAGACCAGGTTGTCCGACAGACAGCGGTAATTCCGCTTTTGACCACTATTGGCTCATTGGCGTCTGCTAGATTTTATCTAGCTGTTCCGGGGTTAATTTACCTAATCCTCGGATTGGAAGCTGGGCCATTCCCATTGCCTTTAAATAGTTCTCCTGATCATTGGGCGTCGCCTATTATAGCTTCTGTCTTGTACGTTGTTATCTCGGTCTGGAGTGGAGAGCTGGTTGTTGGAGATTCGTTGCTGGTGGTGTATTTTCCTCTGTCTTATTTTCTCCTTCCTATATTTGTATTTATTTTGCCCTGCACATTTATAGTGTATTCCTGAGTGACTGCGGCGTGGTGTATATTTTTTCCTTTATCCTTGTCTGTGCTAACTGTGGGTATTGGAATATTACCTCTTCACTGGGTGGAGGGCGAAGGTATCAGCCTAGGGTTAAAACAGAAGACAGGGTGAGGTTCGAGACCTGGACATGCACACCATCAATGTAAACTCCAGGTAGAGGGTCAGTCAGGATTTCCCTAGTCTGAGGGAAACTGCAGGGGCCCGGGTTATTAGCTCTTGCTCACCTAGTCTCCCCGTGACAGCGCCACCCTCTTTTTCCCTCTCCAGGCCAGGGGCAGAACCAGTGGTGTAACTACAAAGTTATGGGCCCCGGTGCGAACTTCCAAATGGGGCCCCCCCCCCACCCCCCCCACCTTCCCCCGCCCCCACAACCCCCCCACCTTCCCCCGCCCCGCTTCCCCTAGATACGCCTCGGACTGTTGCAGGAATCTCCTGCACTGCAACATGGTGTTGGGTGCCAGCACAGCCCGCACAGTGGTCTATCCAGCACAGCCCGCACAGTGGTATATCCAGCACAGACCGCACAGTGGTATATCCAGCACAGACCGCACAGTGGTATATCCAGCACAGACCGCACAGTGGTATATCCAGCACAGCCCTCACAGTGGTATATCCAGCACAGCCCGCACAGGGGTATATACAGCACAGCCCGCACAGGGGTATATACAGCACAGCCAGCACAGGGGGTATATACAGCACAGCCCTCACAGTGGTATATCCAGCACAGCCCGCACAGGGGTATATACAGCACAGCCAGCACAGGGGGTATATAGAGCACAGCCCTCACAGTGGTATATCCAGCACAGACCGCACAGTGGTATATCCAGCACAGACCGCACAGTGGTATATCCAGCACAGACCGCACAGTGGTATATCCAGCACAGCCCTCACAGTGGTATATCCAGCACAGACCGCACAGTGGTATATCCAGCACAGACCGCACAGTGGTATATCCAGCACAGCCCGCACAGTGGTATATCCAGCACAGCCCGCACAGGGGTATATACAGCACAGCCCGCACAGGGGTATATACAGCACAGCCCGCACAGGGGTATATACAGCACAGCCAGCACAGGGGGTATATACAGCACAGCCCTCACAGTGGTATATCCAGCACAGCCCGCACAGTGGTATATACAGCAGAGCCCGCACAGTGGTATATACAGCAGAGCCCGCACAGTGGTATATACAGCACAGCCCGCACAGTGGTATATACAGCACAGCCCGCACAGTGGTATATACAGCACAGCCCGCACAGTGGTATATCCAGCACAGCCCGCACAGTGGTATATACAGCAGAGCCCGCACAGGGATATATAGAGCACAGCCCGCACAGTGGTATATCCAGCAGAGCCCGCACAGTGGTATATACAGCACAGCCCGCACAGTGGTATATACAGCACAGCCCGCACAGTGTTATATACAGCAGAGCCCGCACAGTGGTATATAGAGCACAGCCCGCACAGTGTTATATACAGCAGAGCCCGCACAGGGATATATACAGCACAGCCCCCACAGGGGTATATACAGCAGAGCCCGCACAGGGATATATACAGCACAGCCCCCACAGGGGTATATACAGCAGAGCCCGCACAGGGATATATAGAGCACAGCCCACATCTCATCCCCCCCCCCCCCCCCCCCGATAATGGCCCCACAGTCCGGTTAAAAAGAAAAGCAAAAAAAACTCTCCTCACCTTTCCTTTTGCCCGCGCTGCTCTTGGCGGCTGCAGTCTGCCCAGGACACTGCAGGTGCGCGATGATATGACGTCATCGCGCACCCGCAGTGTACTGTCAGAGGCAGAGCGGGGAATGATGGGAGAGGAAGCGTCAGGTGACGCTCTCTCCTCCCATAATTGCATTGAACTATACCGGTGTCATAGACGCCGGTATAGTTAAATGCGGTGGCGGCGGCGGCGGCACTGGGGGGGGTTCCGGGGGAGGAACAGTGCAGCGGCCCACTACTGGCATCGGCTCTTCTGGCATTTGCCAGAAGTGCCCGATGGCCAGCCTGGCCCTGCTCAGACCTGCCGGCGTGGGGCCCCTGACCTGCGGGGCCCGGTCGCAATGGCGACCGCTGCGACCGCGGTAGTTACGCCCCTGGGCAGAACCTAGGAGGTGTCACCTCTGCAACCAACCCGGACACTTTAGGGCCATGTGTCCCCAATGCCCCAAGGCCCCATCCTCATCCCCAAAATCATCCTCTGTCATGTGTGTGGGTGGTGGTGGTGGGAGGTCCCGTGACAATTACCAGTACATCACTGTAAACCATGCCGCCTCTATGGGACTGCGGGACACCGGCGCCGAGATAACCCTTGTACGGCCTGAGATGGTCTCCCCCCAGGACTTGTTACCCTGAAAATCTCTTGCCATCTCCGGGATTGGAGGCGTTGAACCGGCGCTGCCCCTTGCCAGGGTTCATCTGGGTTGCCGGGTGGGGACTGTGGGAGGTGTGAGTGTCGGCGAATATTCCAGAGAGTGTTTTACTTGGGATGGATTTGGGGCAGCTAGTGTCACAGTATGTGGCTACTAAGACCCCAAGTCTTAGTCCCCCACTGTGTCTTGATTTGTCTACTGCTAGCAATGTTATAAGTGTGTTGCCTGTTCCTTCTGCGTCAAGGGGGAGGTGGGGGCTGAGAGTCACTCCTGCACTGACAGGACACATGCAGCTTGTGCAGATGAGACAGAGCCAGAAGACACAGGAAGGTGTGGAAATGCCCCCAGGTGTGATGAGACAGTGAGCTCTGGAGGGAGAGGTAATGGGCAGGTAGTTGCAAGGCTGGAACAAGAGTTGGTGGGAGGGGCTGCCGCAGGGATGGTAGGGCCCCTAGATGAGTCCAAACTGCTGGGTTCTGCGCAGCTGCAGGAAGGGGAATGTGCCAATGGGGTTTGGGGCTGTCACAGGAGAGGTGGAGCTTCCAGGTAAGGCTCCAGGGCAGGAGGTCCCCACCCCCGGGATGCCAGGAGACCAGGTGACTTGTGTGGTGGCCGAGGGAAGGCAGGCACTACCCAGGGTAACAGAGGTCGTGGCTGCTGTCACCAGGAGTGGGAGTGCTGGAGCCCAAGGAGCCTCACAGAGGTCCGACGGCCTTCCCCCTTCTGACCAAGTGGCGACTGAGCCAGAGGGAGACCTGGAGATGGGTCCCAGGGAACTAACAGAAGACATGACAGTTTCGTCCATTCTGGCCATGTCTAGTCAGGGGTTTTAGGCAGCGTTGGAGGTCAATGACAGCCTGAAGGCCCTTAAGGAGCAGGTGACACAGCCTTTCATGGACTCAGACCTCGAGCGGGTGGTCTGGGAGCAGGGACGACAGTACCGGGTGTCGGTTCAGCATGAGTCACCAGAGGCGTGGCCTAGGGATCGACAGTTAGTGGTACATTATCCGTTCTGGGCGGAGTTGTTGCGGATTGCACATGAGGTTCCGGTGGCCAGACACTTAGGGATCACTAAGACCAAGTCCAGGCTAGCCCAGCATTTCTACTGGCCTAAAATGGGGACCGATGTGGCTGCCTACTGCCGTTTGTGTGACACGTCAGAGAGTGGGGAAGGCGGGGCGACACCCCAAAGCCCCACTGGTGCCATTGCCCATCATTGACGAGCCTTTCTGGAGGGTGGCTGTGGATCTCATTGGACCGCTGTCCATTCCCAGCTGCTCCGGGTAACGCTACATACAAACGGTAGTGGATTATGCCACCCGATACCCGGAAGCTGTAGCCTTGTTGTCCATTCGGGCTGACAAGGTGGCCACCGCTTTACTGGAGATTTTCTCCAGAGTGGGATTTCCCCAGGAAATGCTCACTGACCGAGGGACCCAGTTCATGTCGCAGCTGATAGAGACCCCCTTTGTAAGCAAATACAGGTGCAACATCTGGTGGCCAGCCAGTACCATCCACAGACTAATGGTCTGTGTGAGCGGTTCAGTGGCACCCTCAAGCAGATGCTTAGGATGTTGGTTGACTCCCACTGGAGTGACTGGGAGCGGTATCTCCCTCACCTACAATTTGCTTACCGGGAGGCTCTACAGGCCTCAATGGGGTTCATCCCATTCGAGCTCCTGTATGGGCGGCGTGTACGAGGGCCTCTTGCTCTGGTGAAAGAGGCATGGGAAGGAGACTTGGCCACCCCTGGAGTGTCAGTCGTTGAGTATGTTGGGCGCTTCTGGGACAAAATGACGGCCTTGTCGTGGCTGGTGCAGGACAATATGGCCCAGACTCAGGCTGACCAGAAGCGCTGATACGACCAGAACGCTTGTGAAAGGACCTACCAGGTGGGTCAGAAAGTGTGGGTGCTGGTCCCCGTATCACAGGACAAGATTCAGGCAGCCTGGGAGGGCCCATACCTCGTGCACAAGCGACTCAATGATGTCATGTACCTGGTCACCCTAGACCACGCCCGTAGGAGGAAGGCCTTCCATGTGAACATGATGAAGGCACATCATGAGCGAGAGGCCTGCGCCCTCCCTGTATGCAACCTTCCCAAGGAAGGAGAGACCGAAACCCTCCTGGATCTGCTCACCCAAGCCAAGGCAGGTGGATCCATCAAGGACGTAGAGGTTGGCCACCAGCTCTCCAAGGACCAGTGGCCCCAGATGGTGCATACTCTACGCCCCTTCCGGGAGCTGTTCAGCAGCCTTCCCGGAAGGACCGAGTTGGCTGTTCATCACGTGGACACCGGGGATCACCCCCTGATCCAGCGGTCAGCATATCAGGTCTCTCTCAAGGTGCAGCAGCAGATGCACCAGGATATTGATGAGATGCTGAAGCTGGGGGTGATCCAGGCATCCAAAGTACGTGGGCATCGCCCGTAGTCCTCGTCCTCAAAAAGGACTGAACCACCCAGTTATGCGTGTGCTACCTGGGGCTCTACGCTGTCACGGTCACCGATGTGTTCCCTATGCCACGCATTGATGACCTGCTCAATCAGTTGGCCGGGGCTAAATACCTGACCATCATGGATCTGAGCAGGGGATATTTGCAGATCCCGCTGACCCATGAGGCCCGGGATCGCTCTGCCTTTATCACCCCGATTGGACTGTATGAGTCCACTGTGATGCCATTCAGCATGAAGAATGCCCCTGCCACTTTTCAGCGGATGGTCAACACGCTGCTCCAGGGACTTGAAGGGTACGCGGCTGCGTACCTGGACGAAATTTCCATCTTCAGTCCCACATGGGAGGATCACCTAGAGCATCTGACGCAGGTGCTTAGGCGGATTGAACGGGCAGGTTTGACTATCAAGCCGGAAAAGTGTCAGCTGGGTATGAGCAAGGTCCTTTACCAGGGTCACTGGGTAGGCGGGGGGTTCTGATGCCAGAACCTGGGAAGGTGGATGCCATCACATCCGGGCCCACTCCCAGGACCAAGAAACAGGTGATGTCCTTCCTCGGCACCGCTGGGTACTATAGGAGGTTTGTTCCACACTATAGCACCCTGGCCAAGCCCCTGACGGACCTCACCAAGAAAAAGCTGCCAATTGCGGTAGACTGGTCATTCGCCTGCGGGACCGCTTTTCAGGCGCTCAAGACTGCTCTCTCCAGCTCCCCAGTACTACAAGCTGCTGACTTTATGTGGACATTTGTAGTACAGACCGACGCCAGTGACTTTGGTCTTGGTGCCGTGCTCAGCCAGGTCAACACAGTGGGCCAGGAGAATCCCATCCTGTACCTGAGCAGGAAGCTATTGCAGAGAGAGGTGGCCTACTCCACGATGGAAAAGGAGTGCCTGGCAATTGTGTGGGCCCTGCAGCGTCTGCAGCCATACTTGTATGGGCATCCCTTCATCGTGGAGACAGATCACAACCCCCTCAGCCAGTTGCACACGGTCTCCGGGACATATGGGAGGTTGCTGCTTTGGAGCCTGGTGCTCCAGCAGTACTACTTCTCCATTTGCAACAAAAGCGGCTAAGACCATGGCAACACTGATGGGCTATCTGGGCAAGGAGAGATTGCAGGAGTGCGCTCGGGAGAACACAGGAATGTGATGCCACCTAGCGCCCTCTAAAACGGGGAGGGCATCAGTACCACTTCTGCTGCCCTATATATATACACTGCACAGTACCACTTCTCCTGCCCTATATATATACACTGCACAGTACCACTTCTCCTGCCCTATATATATACACTGCACAGTACCACCTCTTCTGTCCTGTATAAATACACTGCACAGCACCACTTCTCCTGTCCTGTATATACACACTGCACAGCACCACTCCTCCTGCCCTGTATGTATACACTGCACAGCACCAATCCTTCTGCACTGTATGTATACACTGCACAGTACTCCTCCTCCTATCCTGTATATATACACTGCACAGTACCACTTCTCCTGTCCTGTATATATACACTGCACAGTATCACTTTTTCTGTCCTGTATATATACACCTCACAGTACCACTCCTCCTATCCTGTGTATATACACTGCACAGTACCACTTCTCCTGCCCTGTATATATACCCTGCACAGTACCACTTCTCCTGTCCTGTATACACCAGGACTGGAAAAGTGGTACTGCGCAGTGTATATATATACACTGCACAGTACCAGTTTTCCGGTCCTGTATACTGGTGTAATTCTCTGTATCTGTATTAGAGTTCTCTCACACAGGAATATAACGTGACTGAGTGCAATCTGATGTTTTAGCACATAGAATTTGGCCCAATGTTATACCATGGAGTAGTGCAGATCTGCTTCTTTATTCTCATGCTGATTCGGCATGAGAAAATAATCACAGGATGCTGTGAGTGGCTCTGATAGGTGGTTCACGCACCACTGAACTCATGTCACCCAGTGCACTTGTCTGTTTCCTCAGGCTAGAGAGGTATGTTCAGGCCTGATCCTGTGCTTGTCTGAGGCCTCTATCTGAGGCACAATCTGATTTATTGCAACAGCTTGCACCTTCACACAGATCAGGTCATGCTGTCAGTGGGAGTCATTGGCTTCAAAGTTATCGTATGTGTATGAAAGTTCAGTCTGAAACAATAATTCACAGTGAGGGTCAGATAAAGAGATTGCAGACAGACGTATACAGAACCATGCTGCACTGACGGATCCTGAGCCTGGCTCAAGGACATCATCTACAGTATATATAACCATTTATTATAGCATATGATGTGCTGCAGCAAGGTGCAGGTGGAGGATCAGTCTGTGCATATGACATTGTATATATGTGCACAGTATAGCACATCCAATGGTCACATTTTTATATGTCATCTGATGTCTGTAGTCACAGTATATAATATACTAATCTGAACACTGGCTGTACCATACTATGTGCGCGAACATCAGATGGTCAGTGGCATAACTAGAGGCATACAATGCCACTAGGGTATATAGAATATGACCCACATACACTCACTGGCCACTTTATTAGGTACACCTGTCCAACTTCTTGTTAACACTTAATTTCTAATCAGCCAATCACATGGCGGCAACTCAGTGCATTTAGGCATGTAGATGCAGCGCCCCAGAGTCCTGGTCGTTGCAGTACTGTGGCTCCGTCACTATGGGGAGCTATGGTGCGTCTGATGGCACTGAAGGAGTTCATCTGACCAGGTATCACAGACACCAATACATTTCACAGCCGGGCCTCCAGGGGGAGCTAAGGGTGCTATTCATTAGGCCACTCCCCACCATAGTGGGTAAACGGGGGGTCAGGCAGGAAGTTAGATCAGAAAGCTGACTGGGTTGGAACCAGGCAACACCTTGTGGCAGAGGGTGTTGTAGGGGAAGATACAGTAGGGTCTCTGTCAGGGGTGGGATCCTGACAGAGGCTTGGCAACGAGAACGAACGTAACGGGACTGTGCCTGCTCCGGGTAGTGGCGGTGCCCAAGAAAGGATTAGAAGAGAGATAGATTGTGCTGAGTGAGAAACGGGATCACGCAAAGGAGAAATACCAGTAGGAGTCGTGCTGTAAGACCGAAGCAACATCCTACTGAGGCGCACTACCGGTGGCCGGAACGCCGAGGGAGTAGAATAACATTCAGCTTCAAGCAATACTCCAAACAGCGGCAGGGCAGTCAGTCTCAGGCGGGCTGTCTAACTCAAATCACCTATGAAGTCTTGGGAGGCAATTGCGGGAGAGGGGCGTCTCTAGGGTCCCGGAAGAACTCCAGGCCTACCCGTCAAACGGGTGCCGTTCCTACCCGAACCTCAGGGAGGGACGGAAGATTAGCAGAACATCATCTAATCGAGTTGTGAGGGAACATCAGAAACAGACACAACAGTTGTGGGGTACTTTCCGTAAGCACAGCAGGGAAGGACTACAACACATAGCGCTAGGGGGAAGGCACAGATTTCCTCCTGTGAAGAGAACTCTGGAAGTGCCATTGGACCGGCCGGACTTGCGCAGCCTGGTGAACCGTATTCTGGACTGAGGACTCAGAGATCTTCAGTAAAGAGGTAAAGAGACTGCAACCTGGTGTCCTCATTATTTACCGCGACCTGCACCCCACAACTGCACCGTTACAACACCACTTATTGCACCGGACGTCCCCCACTGACAGACAGGGCCACGGACCGGGTCTAGCCATCGTGACAACCCCAGGACTGAGACCCAGAGGCCCGGCTCCGGGTACCCCTCGGCCCTGCGGCGGTGTGGGGGCGCTCCATTTTGGCGTCACGAACAGGATCTACTTAAGCCTGAAGAATCAGGTCATGTGTGCCTTGGAACTGTGATTTATCGTGCTTGGACTGTGCTTTATTACAAGGACTGTGTGTTGCCACTTGCCGCCAGAAGTTCCCGCCAAAACCGCCGCCATTACAGCGCTAAGGAGAGCGCAGGAGAAGAAGAAGGGCGTGGAAGTGGGCGTGAACAAGCTGAAGAGCGCGAAAGACAATGGCCGCCCAGTCTAAATATCTCGGCCCCTTGAGGACGTGTCCGTCAGCAGCCGAGATCCGCCTCCTGATCCTTAATGGTGGGCAGAGACAACGAAAACGAAACCGCCCACGAAGAAGAGAGCGGGAAAAGGACCAGGAAGAAGGAGCGAGCAACATGGAGGACGCCATGGCCAGCCGCCCGGAGCCGGAGCGTGGGGTCGGAGCCGAGGACTCCCCCAGCTACCCGAAGAGGCACCGCAGCCAGACCTCCACAGTTGACGCTGACCTCCTGCAGACCGGAGCGGACGCGCTGATCCATCAACCCCGGCGGATGCAGCTGAGCACTGAGGCCGGGTGGAAGAAGACCATCATCGGGAGCCTCGCCAGACGTCTGTCGGCAGCCTCGTCTGGTCCGGAGCAAGAAAGAAGTTCCAGCGCTCCGAAGCCAGAAAGCAAGGCCCTGCCGGAAAGCGAGATGCTGCAAGCAGAGATGACAACGCCGCAGCACAAGGCCCCGCAACCAGCGTTCCAGACCCCAGCGGAGGCGGAGCAGACCGGCACCGGAGGGACCGCATCTGAAGCAGGTAGGAAGAGCCACCCTGCCCTGACGACCGACACCACTCCAGCGACAGCTAGTGCCACAGCTGCTGACTCCGTTCCAGTGACTGATCTTGCAGCAGTCGCTACCTCTGCTGCAGCAGATGCCCATACTCAAGCTGCGCAGACCTCCATCGCTGCGCATGATTTAACCGTACATGAAAGACGGATTAACGGCGTTTGTCCAGCACTGGGTGTAACCCTGGACCTCACTTTGCCCAGGCCAAGAAGGGTTAAGTGCCAGGTGCAGCCCTGGAAGCTGTCCAACTAAGCCTCGGAAACCTGAAACTGTAAATAGTTAACTGTTTATTTCCTTGCTGTTTTGCTGCTAAAACCCGTCCTGGGTTAACTCTTAAAGGGATCCCTTTGTTTACCCGGGATCCCTATTGCTTTTTATTTTTGCTTTCACTTTCATTTTTTTTTTTTCTTCAGTGCAGCGCCCCAGAGTCCTGGTCGTTGCAGTACTGTGGCTCCGCCACTATGGGGAGCTATGGTGCGTCTGATGGCACTGAAGGAGTTCATCTGACCAGGTATCACAGACACCAATACATTTCACAGCCGGGCCTCCAGGGGGAGCTAAGGGTGCTATTCATTAGGCCACTCCCCACCATAGTGGGTAAACTGGGGGTCAGGCAGGAAGTTAGATCAGAAAGCTGACTGGGTTGGAACCAGGCAACACCTTGTGGCAGAGGGTGTTGTAGGGGAAGATACAGTAGGGTCTCTGTCAGGGGTGGGATCCTGACAGAGGCTTGGCAACGAGAACGAACGTAACGGGACTGTGCCTGCTCCGGGTAGCGGCGGTGCCCAAGAAAGGATTAGAAGAGAGATAGATTGTGCTGAGTGAGAAACGGGATCACGCAAAGGAGAAATACCAGTAGGAGTCGTGCTGTAAGACCGAAGCAACATCCTACTGAGGCGCACTACCGGTGGCCGGAACGCCGAGGGAGTAGAATAACATTCAGCTTCAAGCAATACTCCAAACAGCGGCAGGGCAGTCAGTCTCAGGCGGGCTGTCTAACTCAAATCACCTATGAAGTCTTGGGAGGCAATTGCGGGAGAGGGGCGTCTCTAGGGTCCCGGAAGAACTCCAGGCCTACCCGTCAAACGGGTGCCGTTCCTACCCGAACCTCAGGGAGGGACGGAAGATTAGCAGAACATCATCTAATCGAGTTGCGAGGGAACATCAGAAACAGACACAACAGTTGTGGGGTACTTTCCGTAAGCACAGCAGGGAAGGACTACAACACATAGCGCTAGGGGGAAGGCACAGATTTACTCCTGTGAAGAGAACTCTGGAAGTGCCATTGGACCAGCCGGACTTGCGCAGCCTGGTGAACCGTATTCTGGACTGAGGACTCAGAGATCTTCAGTAAAGAGGTAAAGAGACTGCAACCTGGTGTCCTCATTATTTACCGCGACCTGCACCCCACAACTGCACCGTTACAACACCACTTATTGCACCGGACGTCCCCCACTGACAGACAGGGCCACGGACCGGGTCTAGCCATCGTGACAACCCCAGGACTGAGACCCAGAGGCCCGGCTCCGGGTACCCCTCGGCCCTGCGGCGGTGTGGGGGCGCTCCATTTTGGCGTCACGAACAGGATCTACTTAAGCCTGAAGAATCAGGTCATGTGTGCCTTGGAACTGTGATTTATCGTGCTTGGACTGTGCTTTATTACAAGGACTGTGTGTTGCCACTTGCCGCCAGAAGTTCCCGCCAAAACCGCCGCCATTACAGCGCTAAGGAGAGCGCAGGAGAAGAAGAAGGGCGTGGAAGTGGGCGTGAACAAGCTGAAGAGCGCGAAAGACAATGGCCGCCCAGTCTAAATATCTCGGCCCCTTGAGGACGTGTCCGTCAGCAGCCGAGATCCGCCTCCTGATCCTTAATGGTGGGCAGAGACAACGAAAACGAAACCGCCCACGAAGAAGAGAGCGGGAAAAGGACCAGGAAGAAGGAGCGAGCAACATGGAGGACGCCATGGCCAGCCGCCCGGAGCCGGAGCGTGGGGTCGGAGCCGAGGACTCCCCCAGCTACCCGAAGAGGCACCGCAGCCAGACCTCCACAGTTGACGCTGACCTCCTGCAGACCGGAGCGGACGGGCTGATCCATCAACCCCGGCGGATGCAGCTGAGCACTGAGGCCGGGTGGAAGAAGACCATCATCGGGAGCCTCGCCAGACGTCTGTCGGCAGCCTCGTCTGGTCCGGAGCAAGAAAGAAGTTCCAGCGCTCCGAAGCCAGAAAGCAAGGCCCTGCCGGAAAGCGAGATGCTGCAAGCAGAGATGACAACGCCGCAGCACAAGGCCCCGCAACCAGCGTTCCAGACCCCAGCGGAGGCGGAGCAGACCGGCACCGGAGGGACCGCATCTGAAGCAGGTAGGAAGAGCCACCCTGCCCTGACGACCGACACCACTCCAGCGACAGCTAGTGCCACAGCTGCTGACTCCGTTCCAGTGACTGATCTTGCAGCAGCCGCTACCTCTGCTGCAGCAGATGCCCATACTCAGCTGCGCAGACCTCCATCGCTGCGCATGATTTAACCGTACATGAAAGACGGATTAACGGCGTTTGTCC
The DNA here is from genome assembly GCF_051348905.1 of Ranitomeya variabilis. NCBI lineage: Eukaryota > Metazoa > Chordata > Amphibia > Anura > Dendrobatidae > Ranitomeya > Ranitomeya variabilis. The sequence goes on from NC_135239.1 coordinate 153,984,360, forward strand.
AGCACTGGGTGTAACCCTGGACCTCACTTTGCCCAGGCCAAGAAGGGTTAAGTGCCAGGTGCAGCCCTGGAAGCCGTCCAACTAAGCCTCGGAAACCTGAAACTGTAAATAGTTAACTGTTTATTTCCTTGCTGTTTTGCTGCTAAAACCCGTCCTGGGTTAACTCTTAAAGGGATCCCTTTGTTTACCCGGGATCCCTATTGCTTTTTATTTTTGCTTTCACTTTCATTTTTGCTTTTTTGTTCCACAATGTTATAAAAACTGCTGAATCATGAACAATGCATGATACAAACTTCTTGTAAATAGTTTGCACCTTCTTAAAGGTGCTATCTACTGGTTCTATATGAAGAAAGGACACTTTGCGAAGATATTGTTTTTTTTTTTTTTGAAAACATCACTGGAGTCCTTATTGCAAACAGACTTGCAGCTTGAGGAGTTGCACTACCTCATAGAGACTTGGTCCCCTCTTAAAGGGGATGTTCACTGATGGTACTTAGAGAATGATGTTGCTCTAAAAAGAAAGTTAATGATGCTGCTGATATGTTCAAGTTGTATGTAACTAAATTGTTGAAAGAAAGAAGTGTTTAATAATGTGTTCTGAGATAAAGTAATTATTGGAAAGATGCAGTAGACCCGTAGGGGTAGACATGAAGTCCTGCACAAGTGAAAGTTAGAAGAAAGATGCAGTAGACCCGTAGGGGTAGACATAGAGTTCTGCATGATTGCTAGTAAGAAAGTAATGATGGAAGTCAAGAAAATGTTGATAAGGGAATGGGGATAGAAGGTAAACCCTGAGTCCTCCATAGGAAGTTAGTCATTTTAGGAAAAGAGTTAATAATGTGTTACAAAGGACAGAAAGTGAGCCCGTAGGGGTTAGTTAGTGAGTCCTTTTAGGAGTCATGTAGAGATGGCTCAGTGCTCTCAAATTGAAAGAATGTTAGGATCTATACTGTGTATAGAAGTCGAAAAGGCAGTAGGCCCTGGCTGAACGGGGCGGTCCTGTAACAGAAAGGAGAGGCAGTAGGTCTGGTGCCGATAGGACAGGCGGTCCTGCAGATTTAAAGAAGGAGAATGAAAAAGTTAATTTACCTTATAATGTGATTATAGGAAGGCCTTTAGTGGGTACAGAGTGTATGTCCTTAAAGGCAACGTTAAAGTACTGTTCAACAATTTTTGCACTTAGTAGAATACCCGGTTGGGTAAGAAGAATTATTTATAGCATGATGCTATGTTATTTAACCATGTTTGTAACGTTTAAGTGTCCTTACCTCCCATAAAGGGAAGCCTGTTCAAGTATACTTATTGTTATTGCACTCAAACAAAACTGTATGTCTTTTTGCTAACTTGTATTGTTGTTTTTCTTCCCAGTCCCGGAGTACTGTGTTTAACCAGGGGGGAGTGCAGCGCCCCAGAGTCCTGGTCGTTGCAGTACTGTGGCTCCGCCACTATGGGGAGCTATGGTGCGTCTGATGGCACTGAAGGAGTTCATCTGACCAGGTATCACAGACATTTCACAGCCGGGCCTCCAGGGGGAGCTAAGGGTGCTATTCATTAGGCCACTCCCCACCATAGTGGGTAAACTGGGGGTCAGGCAGGAAGTTAGATCAGAAAGCTGACTGGGTTGGAACCAGGCAACACCTTGTGGCAGAGGGTGTTGTAGGGGAAGATACAGTAGGGTCTCTGTCAGGGGTGGGATCCTGACAGAGGCTTGGCAACGAGAACGAACGTAACGGGACCGTGCCTGCTCCGGGTAGCGGCGGTGCCCAAGAAAGGATTAGAAGAGAGATAGATTGTGCTGAGTGAGAAACGGGATCACGCAAAGGAGAAATACCAGTAGGAGTCGTGCTGTAAGACCGAAGCAACATCCTACTGAGGCGCACTACCGGTGGCCGGAACGCCGAGGGAGTAGAATAACATTCAGCTTCAAGCAATACTCCAAACAGCGGCAGGGCAGTCAGTCTCAGGCGGGCTGTCTAACTCAAATCACCTATGAAGTCTTGGGAGGCAATTGCGGGAGAGGGGCGTCTCTACGGTCCCGGAAGAACTCCAGGCCTACCCGTCAAACGGGTGCCGTTCCTACCCGAACCTCAGGGAGGGACGGAAGATTAGCAGAACATCATCTAATCGAGTTGTGAGGGAACATCAGAAACAGACACAACAGTTGTGGGGTACTTTCCGTAAGCACAGCAGGGAAGGACTACAACACATAGCGCTAGGGGGAAGGCACAGATTTCCTCCTGTGAAGAGAACTCTGGAAGTGCCATTGGACCGGCCGGACTTGCGCAGCCTAGTGAACCGTATTCTGGACTGAGGACTCAGAGATCTTCAGTAAAGAGGTAAAGAGACTGCAACCTGGTGTCCTCATTATTTACCGCGACCTGCACCCCACAACTGCACCGTTACAACACCACTTATTGCACCGGACGTCCCCCACTGACAGACAGGGCCACGGACCGGGTCTAGCCATCGTGACAACCCCAGGACTGAGACCCAGAGGCCCGGCTCCGGGTACCCCTCGGCCCTGCGGCGGTGTGGGGGCGCTCCATAGACATGGTCAAGACAATCTCCTGCAGTTCAAACCGAGCATCAGTATGGGGAAGAAAGGTGATTTGAGTGCCTTTGAACGTGGCATGGTTGTTGGTGCCAGAAGGGCTGGTCTGAGTATTTCAGAAACTGCTGATCTACTGGGATTTTCACGCACAACCATCTCTAGGGTTTACAGAGAATGGTCCGAAAAAGAAAAAAAATCCAGTGAGCGCAGTTCTGTGGGCGGAAATGCCTTGTTGATGCCAGAGGTCAGAGGAGAATGGGCAGACTGGTTCGAGCTGATAGAAAGGCAACAGTGACTCAAATCGCCACCCGTTGCAACCAAGGTAGGCCTAAGAGCATCTCTGAACGCACAGTGCGTCGAACTTTGAGGCAGATGGGCTACAGCAGCAGAAGACCACTCCGGGTACCACTCCTTTCAGCTAAGAACAGGAAACTGAGGCTACAATTTGTACAAGCTCATCGAAATTGGACAGTAGAAGATTGGAAAAACGTTGCTTGGTCTGATGAGTCTCGATTTCTGCTGCGACATTCGGATGGTAGGGTCAGAATTTGGCGTAAACAACATGAAAGCATGGATCCATCCTGCCTTGTATGGAGCATCTTTGGGATGTGCAGCCGACAAATCTGCGGCAACTGTGTGATGCCATCATGTCAATATGGACCAAAATCTCTGAGGAATGCTTCCAGCACCTTGTTGAATCTATGCCACGAAGAATTGAGGCAGTTCTGAAGGCAAAAGGGGGTCCAACCCGTTACTAGCATGGTGTACCTAATAAAGTGGCCGGTGAGTGTATACTAGGATATATAGAATATGACCCACATATGGTGTATGGCTCCTAGTAATGAGGCGAATTTAGATGAGTATCCCTCAGGCTTACATCCTTTTTGTACCATATCTTCTACCCTAATGAGTTTAGTAGTGATTTGTATTACAATATTTACGATACAAGCCATTTGAATGAATGATGGCCATGTGAGAATGTCGATAATCCTAAGTGTGCTTTCTAAGAACTAGTACTGTATACTTTCTATGAGTAGGTCTATATTTTCACTAATCTGATTGAAGCAATCACTAATGGGAGTAGCTTCCTTCATCCCACCAAATAGAAAATCTATAACTAAATCGGCCTCTGAGGGCTTATACTGGAGTGTGTTAACAACCATGATTAAAATATGGGCTATAAGTGGATCGGAGTGAAATCTAATTTGTGAATGGTAATATTAAACAGAGTAGAAATGTTTTTCATGAAAAGGTTTATGATGGCACTCAGGATACATCTTCTAGTAGTATTTGGCGTCTATTTTAAGGCTTGCACAGAGATAGTGTGCATGAAGTGTGATAGACCCTATGTAGAGATGGCCTTGCTACTGGGATATATATCTTGCTGCTATCACATCAATATACCGGCGGCAGAAGCACAGCTACCGGGGGGGGGGGGGCAGAGGGGGCCCCGCTTTCTGATGGGGCCCACCCGGAGCTACGCTACTGTAACTGCATCGGCGCAGTTAAAAAAAGTAACCATTAGTAAGGCCGGCGTCACACTCCGCGTATGAAAATACGATCCGTATTTTACGGCCGTAATACGCAGAAATGTTCCAAAAATAGTGATCCGTATGTCATCCGTAGGCAGGGTGTGTCAGCATATTTTGCGCATGTCATCCTCCGTATGTAATCTGTATGGCATCTGTACTGCGATACTTTCTCGCCGGCTTGCAAAACCGACATCTAATGGATTTATGTGCTCAAATGTTCGTTAAAACATATATACAGTATATATATATATATATATATATATATATATATATATATATTAGTAAAAAAATGGAACAGCACAACACTTTAAACTTATCTTCTGGGTGCAGAGCCTCCAGGCAGCCCGTCCACCGGCTATCCACAGTCCATAGATTCAAACAAAAACCAGGCAGCACTCCATTATTTCTTAATCAATTGTGCAGTGTTTAATTACACCCACATGTCTGTCCGACGTTTCGGCTCTAACTGAGCCTTTCTCAAGTCTTGGCTCAGGCTCAGTTAGGCTCAGTTAGAGCCGAAACGTCGGACAGACATGTGGGTGTAATTAAACACTGCACAATTGATTAAGAAATAATGGAGTGCTGCCTGGTTTTTGTTTGAATCTATATATATATATATATATATATATATATATATATATATATATATATATATATATATATACAGGTCCTTCTCAAAAAATTAGCATATAGTGTTAAATTTCATTATTTACCATAATGTAATGATTACAATTAAACTTTCATATATTATAGATTCATTATCCACCAACTGAAATTTGTCAGGTCTTTTATTGTTTTAATACTGATGATTTTGGCCTACAACTCCTGATAACCCAAAAAACCTGTCTCAATAAATTAGCATATCAAGAAAAGGTTCTCTAAACGACCTATTACCCTAATCTTCTGAATCAACTAATTAACTCTAAACACATGCAAAAGATACCTGAGGCTTTTAAAAACTCCCTGCCTGGTTCATTACTCAAAACCCCCATCATGGGTAAGACTAGCGACCTGACAGATGTCAAGAAGGCCATCATTGACACCCTCAAGCAAGAGGGTAAGACCCAGAAAGAAATTTCTCAACAAATAGGCTGTTCCCAGAGTGCTGTATCAAGGCACCTCAATGGTAAGTCTGTTGGAAGGAAACAATGTGGCAGAAAACGCTGTACAACGAGAAGAGGTGACCGGACCCTGAGGAAGATTGTGGAGAAGGACCGATTCCAGACCTTGGGGAACCTGAGGAAGCAGTGGACTGAGTCTGGTGTGGAAACATCCAGAGCCACCGTGCACAGGCGTGTGCAGGAAATGGGCTACAGGTGCCGCATTCCCCAGGTAAAGCCACTTTTGAACCATAAACAGTGGCAGAAGCGCCTGACCTGGGCTACAGAGAAGCAGCACTGGACTGTTGCTAAGTGGTCCCAAGTACTTTTTTCTGATGAAAGCAAATTTTGCATGTCATTCAGAAATCAAGGTGCCAGAGTCTGGAGGAAGACTGGGGAGAAGGAAATGCCAAAATGCCTGAAGTCCAGTGTCAAGTACCCAGTCAGTGATGGTGTGGGGTGCCATGTCAGCTGCTGGTGTTGGTCCACTGTGTTTCATCAAGGGCAGGGTCAATGCAGCTAGCTATCAGGAGATTTTGGAGCACTTCATGCTTCCTGGCACCTGGTCACAGTGCCAAAACCACTGGTAAATGGTTTACTGACCATGGTATTACTGTGCTCAATTGGCCTGCCAACTCTCCTGACCTGAACCCCATAGAGAATCTGTGGGATATTGTGAAGAGAAAGTTGAGAGACGCAAGACCCAACACTCTGGATGAGCTTAAGGCCGCTATTGAAGCATCCTGGGCCTCCATAACATCTCAGCAGTGTCACAGGCTGATTGCCTCCATGCCACGCCGCATTGAAGCAGTCATTTCTGCCAAAGGATTCCCGACCAAGTATTGAGTGCATAACTGAACATTATTATTTGATGGTTTTTTTGTTTGTTATTAAAAAACACTTTTATTTGATTGGACGGTTGAAATATGCTAATTTATTGAGACAGGTTTTTTGGGTTATCAGGAGTTGTAGGCCAAAATCATCAGTATTAAAACAATAAAAGACCTGACAAATTTCAGTTGGTGGATAATGAATCTATAATATATGAAAGTTTAATTGTAATCATTACATTATGGTAAATAATGAAATTTAACACTATATGCTAATTTTTTGAGAAGGACCTGTATATATATATATATATATATATATATATATATATATATATATATATGTGTCATTGAGACACACACACATATATATATATACTGTATTTATATTTAATTCAGCGCGAGATATGTGAAAAGCCGGTAATTCAATTGCCGGCTTTTAATTTCTCCTTCACAAACCCGACATGATATGAGACATGGTTTACATACAGTAAACCATCTCATATCCCTTTTTTTTGCATATTCCACACTACTAATGTTAGTAGTGTGTATGTGCAAAATTTGGGCGCTGTAGCTGGTAAAATAAATGTTAAATGGCGGAAAAAAATGGCGTGGGCTCCTGCGCAATTTTCTCCTCCAGAGTGGTAAAGCCAGTAACTGAGGGCAGATATTAATAGCCTAGAGAGGGTCCATGGTTATTGCCCCCCCCCCTGGCTACAAACATCTGCCCCCAGCCACCCCAGAAAAGGCACATCTGGAAGATGCGCCTATTCTGGCACTTGGCCACTCTCTTCCCACTCCCGTGTAGCGGTGGGATATGGGGTAATGAAGGGTTAATGTCACCTTGCTATTGTAAGGTGAGATTAAGCCAGATTAATAAGGGAGAGGCGTCAATTATGACACCTATCCATTATTAATACAATAGTATGAAATGGTTAAGAAAACACACACACATTATTACAAAGTATTTTAATGAAATAAAGACACATGTTGTTGTAATATTTTGTTAGACTCTTAATCCACCTGAAGATCCTTGTCACCTGAAACAAAGTTAAAAAAAAACAGTAGTTACCTTGAGTTGCAGTGATGCGCCCTCTGCTGGATGTCCTCATATGAACTCGAGCGTGGGAGCTTTTCCCAGGCTCCAGTTCATGAGGACATCCAGCAGAGGGTGCAGCTCACCCTGCTTTCCATTCATTCCCCGGGTTTTTACAGGCAGGGGCGGCTGCATTAACAGGCTTCTGCTTGTAAAATTAGTTAACCCTTTCAGATGGATTTACAACGTGGGACAGAACGACGGAAGGTATGGAATATTGTTGTTTGGGTTTTTTTAACTTTGTTTCAGGTGACAAGGATCTTCAGGTGGATTAAGAGTCTTATAAAATATTACAACAACATGTGTCTTTATTTCATTAAAATACTTTGTAATAATGTGTGTGTGTTTTCTTAACCATTTCATACTATTGTATTAATAATGGATAGGTGTCATAATTGACGCCTCTCCATTATTAATCTGGCTTAATCTCACCTTACAATAGCAAGGTGACATTAACCCTTCATTACCCCATATCCCACCGCTACACGGGAGTGGGAAGAGAGTGGCCAAGTGCCAGAATAGGCGTATCTTCCAGATGTGCCTTTTCTGGGGTGGCTGGGGGCAGATGTTTGTAGCTAGGAGGGGCCAATAACCATGGACCCTCTCTAGGCTATTAATATCTGCCCTCAGTCACTGGCTTTACCACTCGGGCGGAGAAAATTGCGCGGGAGCCCACGCCAATTTTTCTGCCATTTAACCCTTTATTTTACCAGCTACTGCACCCAAATTTTGCACATACACACTACTAACATTAGTAGTGTGGAATATGCAAAAAAAAAGGGATATGAGATGGTTTACTGTATGTAAACCATGTCTCATATCATGTCGGGTTTGTGAAGGAGAAAGAAAAAGCCGGCAATTGAATTACCGGCTTTTCTATAGAACACCGCTGCGTATTTCTCGCAAGTCACACTGCTGGTCCGTGTGTAATCCGTATTTTTCTCGCCCCCATAGACTTTCATTGGCAATTTTTTTGCGCAATACGGTGACAAACGCAGCATGCTGCAATTTTCTACGGCCGTAGAAGACCGTATAATACGGATCCGTATAATACGGCTGATAGGAGCTGGGCCATAGAGAATCATTGGGCCGTGTGTTATGCGGAATTTACGGACATATTTTCTGTGCTCATACGTCTGTAAAACTCGCTAGTGTGACGCCGGCCTGACTACCACGTTTTTTGTTCTTGATTTCTTTTAGTGTTTCTTAAAGCCAGAAAGTTGACATTTGAAATGACTTTAGTTTTGTGCCATGTCTGATCTGCTTTTTTTTCTACAAAATTAAACAACTGAATGAACATCCTCCAAGGCCGGTGATTCCATAATTTTTGCCAGGGGTTGTATGAGGTTCTTTTTCAGTGTGGCACCAGTGCAGAACATTTCCTGACTGCACTTGCACACTGATATCTTTTGACTTTATTGAGCTACTGTGGGGTGATTGTCTTTTTAGTGATGTGGTATACTACCTAGCAGCCTTACAGCAGTTTACTGTCACACCAGTACAAAGGTATTATGCATTTTTTTGCTTGCTATGGATACTATGGTCATCTCAGCCCACACTTTTAGGGTATGTGCACACGTTGCGGATTACTCTGTGGATTTTTCCAGACTGATTTTTGTAATTCCGCAGGTAAACCACACTGCGGATTTCCTGCGGAATTACCACAGATTTACCGCAATTTTTTGGCTGATTTTGTGCGGATTCCACCTGTGGATTCCTATTATGGAGCAGGTGTAAACCGCTGTGGAATCCGCACATAGAATTGACATGCTGAGGAATAAACAACGCTACGTTTCTGCGTGTTTTTTTTCCACAGCATGTGCACTGTGGATTTTGTTTTCCATAGGTTTACATAGTACTGTAAACTCAGGGAAAACTGCTGCGAATCTGCAGCGGACAATCCACTGTGGAACTGCAGCAAAATCTGAAACATGTGCACATAACCTTAGATTCACACCAGGTTAACCCCCACCCTCCCATTCTAACACCGTTTTTTGATTTTCTGATTTTCTAATTTATCGGCTGTTTATTTTTCTCCTCTTTTTTGGAGGTTTTTGTTCCCTGTCTTTTTAATTGATTTTATATATTGATATTTAATAACTTTTGTTTTATTATTGAGTTGGAATCGCTTCTCATCTAAGGGTGTTTTACCACATTAAATTATTTTGATTGAAAAATTGGAATAGGTGATATGACAGGCATCTTTGAACCAGTAAGGAAAGAAGAAAGAGGTTCTCAAACTATGATGAAGACAAAGATCTAGTTGAACCAAAAGTTAGATTGCCCTACTCAAACCATGACAACGGTCTCTGAATCTGTAAATCATCCAGTGCAGGAATTTTTTCCATCTACATTTTCTTTCTTAGGGTAAGTTCACACAGGGCGTTTTTGCTGCTTTTTTTTTCTGCAGCAAAGCCTGATCATCTTGGCAGGAAAGAAGCTTCTCCAAAAACGCAGGTTTAGGTGCATTTTTGGTGCATTTTTTTCATGCGTTTTTTTCACTTTGTGCATGCCAATAAAGTTGAGTGCACACAGAGAAAAAAAACCAACAACTTCCTGTAGATAGAATGAATAGATAGAATGATAGAATAGACAGATTGATAGAATAGATAGATTGAATAGATAGATTGATAGAATAGATCGATACATTGCCTGCAGTATCTTCTCTGGCATTTTCCCACGGTGCAGAAGTTACCTCAGGTCAGGCTGTGCCCGCTCCGTCTCATTCATTCCCCAGTAGCTTACAGCCGGGAGCCGTCGCATTAGCAGCGCTCCCGGTTGTAAGATTTATCTCCCCCAGATACTACGTGGGACACTCGTTATATTGGACTACGACGGATCAGGGAGTATACTTTTGCTTTTTTTAAATTTTTATTACAGAAGATCAAGGGCTTCACTTTGGAATGGCAGAACAATAAAATGGTAAAACTGTGTGTATTGTTTTATTTCATTAAAATACTTTATTCTTAGTGTGTGTGTTTATTTAACCTTTTAATTACTATAGGATTAGTAATGGATAGGTGTCTTATTAACGCCTCTCCATTACTAAACTGGCTTAATGTCACCTTATAATAGCAAGGTGACATTAACCCCTCATTACCCCGCTTGCCACCGCTACAGGGCAAGTGGGAAGAGCCAGACAAAGCGCCAGAAATGGCGTATCTAGTAGATGCGCCTTTTCTGGGCAGCTGCGGGCTGCTATTTTTAGGCTGGGGGCCTATATCAATGGCCCCTTACCAGCCTGAGAATACCAGCCCCCAGCTGTCTGCTTTAGTAAGGCTGGTTGTCAAAAATAGAGGGACCCCACACCGTTTTTTTTACATTATTTATTTAAATAATTTAAAAAAAGCGTGAGGACCCCTCTATTCTTGATAACTAGCCTTGCTGAAGCTGACAGTTGAGGGTTGCAGCCCCCAGCTGTGAGTTTTGTCTGGTTGGTTATCAAAATTTGGGGGGAATCCACACCGCTTTTTTTTAAATTATATAAATAAATATATATAATAAAAAATATAACTTTAAAAATATATTTACCAATTTTATTAATTTGTTTAAACAATATTCATTTGATTCTAATAGCTTTTAACATTATTATATAATATATGAGTCATCTTCTGAAAATAACTATTAATAATTAGCTAAGATTTTTAGCATGACATTGATGAGACACATTCCATCAGACAGATGCAGTGATGTAAAATAAATCAGATCCCTTTGTAATTTGAAAGCTACACCCTAGCTACAACATGAATATTGTAGGGATTTGGTTTTTGTGTAAACGCATAGAAAGGATCTTCTCTTGGGCGAGCTTGGTCACTTGGAATCTCAAAGGTAAGTTGCTGTAATAAAGTGGTAAAAAGCAGGAAGAGTTCCATCCTGGCAAGTTGTTCTGCCAAGCAACCTCTACGACCTAAAAGAGAAAACAAATTTTATGCATACAAGTTTACATACCTCAAAAACCAGTTATTACTATTGTTTGTTGTGACGAGGACATTGTTTTAATTATCAACAGTTAAAACTATACACATATTGCAGGAAGTGTGGCATAAAGGAGTTTTCCCACAAACAAAAGTTCATTTTATTCACTAGATCTTGGAATTAAATTACTTGTAAGGTCCACAATAGGAAGTGATTAAAACAAATGGTCCTGTGCTGAGATAATCTTATAAATGTGGCCCTGTTATGTACTATGCAATGGCTGTGCCTGACCATGTAGGAACATGGTCTGATCATACCACAGCTTCAGGGAGGGGAGTAAGCAAAAGTTCATACAGACATTACAGCAGGGAATGACAGCTAATTATTTTTATGAGGTGAAATATTCCTGCTTTTAAACAATGTTTTTATCTCACAGAATCCACTGTGATCCCCTGCTGTCCCATTCTCTGTATACTCCTTTTTGTGTCCTCCCCTGCCCAGGAGAGGTGGTATCAGACCATGTTCCTGCAAATAAGTTAAAAAACAATTAGGTTGCACCATAATTTACCAAGAATGATTACTCTAGAACATTAGAAAGTAATGAAAAGCTAGCACACAATCAATGAAGTTCACGGTGCTAGTGAACGGGATATTGAGTCCCACACGTCATCAAATTCAAAAGATCACTGCACTCGTATGGTTTTCAAATGCATAATTCCAAAAGTTTATTAAATTTGTGTCAGAGGAAAAAGGTACTTGGCGAATTGACGTTTCGGCCAACCCGTAGCCTTGTTCACAAAATCGCTGTAACAAGTAGAAGATAAAACAATGTCACTCACAGGTAAGTATATACATATTTACAATTGTACACAGAAGAAAGAAATCCATATCACGGTGATACAATCGCCGATAGTTGGACATATTCTATATAGAATATGTCCAACTATCGGCGATTGTATCATATAACTTTTGGAATTATGCATTTGAAAACCATACGAGTGCAGTGATCTTTTGAATTTGATGACGTGTGGGACTCAATATCCCGTTCACTAGCACCGTGAACTTCATTGATTGTGTGCTAGCTTTTCATTACTTTCTACAGTTATTTGCTTTGTAAGCTATAAGCACCAATCGAAACCATGTCCGCCGAAACATATGTATACGACGAGTCAACAGGGTCTACCATTCTATCAAAGATTAAGACTAATACGGATTTCTTACATCTACCAAGTAAAGACGTTAAATCGAGAGACTGGGAGAAAGAGAGAAAGAAACTCATCAGCTACGACCTACATTGTGCAACGTTGGGAGAATACCATCGCCAGGCCAGAATACCTCGTGGTCTACGCTGCAATTTACGTCCCACTTTATTTTCAGATAATGAGAAATACTGTGCCACATTCCAGAAAATTCTGAACAAATGCTCCTTTGATATAATACTTTTAACCATTGAATACCTGCAGGAGGCCATTGAGAGTACTGAGGAAAAGATTGAGAGCATTGAAACCCAACTAACCGCTACCCTCAGTTCCACCGATCTCTCTACTCTCAAAAGTAAAATAGACTCTAGCCTAAACTCCTATCAACGATCCTTAGAAGAAAGAAAACGCACGAAGTTTCAAAGGGACACTGAGGACTACATATCTAACAAAGTGTACCGATGGGAGGACACAGCCCCCCGCCGACAGAGACCAAGATATCGATGCACACCAGGGGGCAACTACCCCTCAGGGGGCTCCTCGCCAGCTGGGGGATCATCTGCGGGATCCGGCAGCGAAACTGGTGGGGCCCAAGCAATAGGACCGCGTTTTTTAGGACAAACCGCGCGCCCACAAGGAGGGGAAGGAAGAAGAAACGTGGATCGACACATGACGCTGAGATCTCAGGTAGGAGTCCAAACTGTGGTAAATATTTCTGATTACACCCTTTCTCCTCTAGAACTCAAAGTCTTGAACATGGGCTTATCTTTCTGCCCTACTCCCAAGTGGGATTCTTTTCAACTTGAAAAGGATCTGCAACGATTTTACAGAAATATAAGACTTAAGGTACATTTCAACGAATTACCTATTCCAGTAACCAATAGGTTGGGCACTACACCTAGCCAGAGGGAAGAAACCGGCATTACCATAGGCACACTAGGCTTAAGGAGCCCTAGTACTTTTACCCCACCCAAATCAAATCATGCAGTGGAAACTTTCATAGACCTCCTTGACAGGGATATCAGGGAAACCATACATGATCAACGCCTTGGTCTTCTCCCAGTCAGACACAATCTTAACTCCTCAGAAAAACAAGCACTAGATATATTGAGTGAGAATAGGAACATCATAATCAAACCAGCAGACAAGGGGGGAGCCATTGTCGTCATGAACAAACACCACTATGTTACCGAGGTGAGACGCCAACTTTCTGATACAGGTACCTACAAAAAACTCCAGGGGGATCCCACATACTCCATACAGCGGAAGATCAATAGTGTAGTTGATAAGTATATGAGCCTGGGCACCATAGACAGTAAAACTAAAACCTACCTCATTAATCATCATCCAGTAACTCCAGTTTTGTATATTCTTCCAAAGATACACAAAAATCTTCAGAATCCCCCTGGCCGCCCTATCGTAGCCTCAACTGACTCAGTACTCAATCCCCTCTCTAAATTTCTGGAAAAAGTACTTACACCATACACTCGGCTGACCAGATCCTTCATACTTGATACCAGTGACTTTCTATCCAAAATTCGCAACATCTCTAATATCCCTCCCGAAAGCCTACTATGTACCTTGGATGTCAACAGCCTGTATACCTCTATCGTCCACGATAGAGGAATTACAGCTGTTTCACGTACTTTGCAGGAAGCAGGCCTGGACAGGAACTCACATGACCTTTGCATAGATCTTCTGAACCTGGTGCTCAGAGAAAACTTCTTCCTCTTTGAGGACGACTTCTTTGTGCAGACCTGCGGCACTGCCATGGGGTCCAACATGGCCCCGGCATACGCTAATCTTTACATGGACCACTTTGAGAGGGAGCATGTATACGCCAACCCCATTTTTCAACAAAATGCTTTAATCTGGTACAGATATATCGACGATATATTCTGTATCTGGCAGGGGACCCGCACCAGCCTTCAGGAGTTCTATGATACCATCAATACCACTCGACCTGAACTTACCTTCACACTTGCATACCATGAGAGTGAAGTCACGTTCTTGGATACCAAAGTCCTTAAGAACGCCCTGGGTAATCTTAATACGGATTTATATTCCAAACCCACTGATTGTAATAGCCTTTTGCTCTACAACAGCTGTCACCCTAAATCCACGAAAAATAGTCTCCCAAGATCTCAGTTCAAGAGAGTGTCAAGGATAGTCTCCGATCCTGACCTGAAGGCCACCAGATTACAGGAAATGTCCAACAAATTCAGGGCACGCAACTACCCAGCCGACCTCCTTAACACCGAATCCACCAGGGTTCTCAATGAAATAGAGGATGGGACAATAAAAACTCAAAAGAACCCAAGGCTCCCATTCGTGCATAGCCATCATCCTACAATGCGTAGAGTACATAACCTGATCAGGGCACATTGGCCACTCTTAACTAAAGCTTATCCCACCATCCCTACATTCAAGGAACCTCCCCTGATGTGTACTAGGAGGCCGAAGAACATAAAGGTCAGGGTCGTCAAAGCAGACTTGGGCACACAAAAAACGCTGGCACCTAGAACACTTTCTGGCCAAAAACGTACAGGGACTTTTCCGTGTTTGGGCTGCATGAGCTGCTCAAATGTAATTAAGGGCAGCGAAGTAGTACACCCAAGAACAGGCAAATCTCACTTGTAAAGCGCCATGGAATAAATGGCGCTATAACAATAAATAATAATAATAATAATAATAATAATAAATCATATAGGATCAAGGATTACTATACCTGTGAAACAAATTTTGTGGTATATATCATAAAGTGCCCTTGCGGGCTACTTTATGTGGGGGAAACCACTCAAGCGGTTAGAGATCGTATCTCTAACCATAAATCTACTATCCGCTGTGGGAAAATATGGCTCCCCCTCCCTCTTCATTTCAAAGAAGCTAACCACAATGTAGCGCAATTAAGATTTCAAGTTATAGAGCGAGTTCCCCGACCTAGGCGAGGAGGGAATCATATAAAATTATTAAAGCAACGAGAAACCTTTTGGATCTATACGCTCGACACCCTGCACCCACGGGGCTTGAACCGCGAGATGGACTGGCTAATTTGATTTTTCTCCTATATAGGCCAACTGACCAATTGCACAACCGTCTTCAATAACAAACGCGTTGTGGCTGGTAAGATACATACCCTAATAGTCCTTTTATAAGTTTCCTTACATAGATTTTTTAAAAAACTATTTTTATAAAAAAATTTTTTTCCTTTTTTTCATTTCTTTTCATTTCATTTTTTTCATTCCATTTTTGTTACCAATTTATTACATAGGAGGTTTCATCCTCAAGTACAAAAAGTTGTAACCCATTTTATCAACCCCCCCTTTTTAATTTTATTTTTATTTTTAATTTATTTTTTTCAGTTTATATTCATTTTTTCATTTCATTAGTCCATTTTCATTTTCTTTATTTCATTACTTTTATTTCATTTCTTTTCTTTGACTTTTTCCTTATTTTCTTCATTAAGGTTTGGACTCCTACCCTAATATTATAATGTATCTCATGTGATTGTTGTATATTCATGACTGTGATGTGTCCACTCGTGCAGCCTGGTGCCCTACAAGGTTGACATTGCTTTGCACTCCCATACAAGGTCCATTTGCATTTAGCATACTTTCCCTAAACATCTCTCTCATATCAAAAGAAAAGGGGGGGCACACTGTGAATTACTCAGACAAACAGACGCTGATGTTCCCCCATTATGCACAGCATACTAGCATAGACCAGTGGGGCCACACGGTATGATGCACGAGCGCCAAGTATTCACATTCAGACCCACACTCTATTCTGCCTACACAGCCCGATCAGTGTACAGACGCAGGCGCTGTGAACCAGCGTCCTGCCAAGTGTGGTGTGCGCAGGCGCCGCTCTTCCTGCCCACACATAGTGAGGGAACTCTAGTGCGCAGGCGCCGGCGTCCCCTTGCACTTCCGGTCATATGACCGGCTGGGGAAACAGATAAAACGCGGGGCCTCACTGAACACACCGAGCTGACTCACCGCCTTGACACAGGACTGTGTCGGCTTCCTCCACTACGCCACCAACGCTTGCTTCTGACCTGCACACAGGACCAGGACGTGAGATTACAGCATAATAATCTGATAAGTATAACTTCATCTTTATGAACCTTTTAGCTCATATCACCATCCCTTTTACACAGGTGCATTAATCCTGTACCTACAGGCAGCATTTCCTAATATACAGAGGAGACACCTCTACAACCAGTGGCCAGCACTTGGGTGGTCCCCTGCATTAATTGGTGACACAGGTACTAATACCTTGAATAGGTATTATAACGGGTCCTCCGTACCATTCCCTATATGAGACATGGTCCAATTAATAATTACTCCCCCTTCTCTTCCCTTGCACATAGCACTATACCCTCATATTACGTCTGGGACACTGCTAAATACACTCACCGGCCACTTTATTAGGTACACCTGTCCAACTTCTTGTTAACACTTAATTTCTAATCAGCCAATC
Organism: Ranitomeya variabilis; assembly: GCF_051348905.1. Classification (NCBI taxonomy): domain Eukaryota; kingdom Metazoa; phylum Chordata; class Amphibia; order Anura; family Dendrobatidae; genus Ranitomeya; species Ranitomeya variabilis. Next base: position 154,001,062 of record NC_135239.1, read on the forward strand.
ACATGGCGGCAACTCAGTGCATTTAGGCATGTAGACATGGTCAAGACAATCTCCTGCAGTTCAAACCGAGCATCAGTATGGGGAAGAAAGGTGATTTGAGTGCCTTTGAACGTGGCATGGTTGTTGGTGCCAGAAGGGCTGGTCTGAGTATTTCAGAAACTGCTGATCTACTGGGATTTTCACGCACAACCATCTCTAGGGTTTACAGAGAATGGTCCGAAAAAGAAAAAAAATCCAGTGAGCGGCAGTTCTGTGGGCGGAAATGCCTTGTTGATGCCAGAGGTCAGAGGAGAATGGGCAGACTGGTTCGAGCAGATAGAAAGGCAACAGTGACTCAAATCGCCACCCGTTACAACCAAGGTAGGCCTAAGAGCATCTCTGAACGCACAGTGCGTCGAACTTTGAGGCAGATGGGCTACAGCAGCAGAAGACCACACCGGGTACCACTCCTTTCAGCTAAGAACAGGAAACTGAGGCTACAATTTGCACAAGCTCATCGAAATTGGACAGTAGAAGATTGGAAAAACGTTGCTTGGTCTGATGAGTCTCGATTTCTGCTGCGACATTCGGATGGTAGGGTCAGAATTTGGCGTAAACAACATGAAAGCATGGATCCATCCTGCCTTGTATGGAGCATCTTTGGGATGTGCAGCCGACAAATCTGCGGCAACTGTGTGATGCCATCATGTCAATATGGACCAAAATCTCTGAGGAATGCTTCCAGCACCTTGTTGAATCTATGCCACGAAGAATTGAGGCAGTTCTGAAGGCAAAAGGGGGTCCAACCCGTTACTAGCATGGTGTACCTAACAAAGTGGCCGGTGAGTGTATACTGAACGGATACAAGCTGACATCCAGTATTGACTGCATCCACAGGACAGGTATTCCAATAGCTCCTTATACCCCACAGTTTAACCAGTCTATATCATTGGGTCTCATTGTTCTTATGTATATATATATATATTGCAGCTACAAGTCTCGGTCCAGCCGCTTACACGGTTTTTGTGCATGGGCTTATGTTCGCTAGCACTCCTGCTAGGTCAGTACCTCTATGATGTACTATTCTATTTGGGGTGGAGATATAAGTAACCGGGCTCCAAAGAGGGAATTACTATCAATATTATATTATGTACTATATATACATGTGTCGGGTGCAGGCCCCGCCCCCCCCTCCCCCTCTGCCATGGACCTTGTGGCTCTGCTGCTTCCTCATGCTATATTGTTCTTTTCAGGTTATGCTTCTTCATCGCTTTATTTGACTCACCAAACGTAAAGGGTCCTTTCTTTGTATGCAATACAGTTCTAACAGGGTATGCTCTTCCTCCACAATTGTTTTCTCCAGATCCAACATGAACTCCTTCTCTCAACTCCTCCTCTCAAGTGTCTAGCAATTCATGTTTTTTGTTTTTTTTTTTGAAATAGATGATTCCTAGTCGTTAATCTTTATAGAATATGTCCAACTATCGGCGATTGTATCACCGTGATATGGATTTCTTTCTTCTGTGTACAATTGTAAATATGTATATACTTATGCAGCGCCCCAGAGTTCTGGTCGTTGCAGTACTGTGGCTTCGCCGCTAAGGGGAGCCATGGTACGTTCGATGGCACCGAAGGAGTTCCTCCAATCAGGTATCACAGACACCAATATGTTTCACAGCTGGGCCTCCGGGGGGAGCTAAGGGTGCTATTCATTAGGCCACTCCCCACCATAGTGGGTAAACTGGGGGTCAGGCAGAAAGTTAGAGAGAACGCTGACGTGATTGAACGGAGCAACACCCTGTGGCAGGGGGTGTTGTGAAGGGAGAGACTGTAGGGTCTCTGCCAGGGGTGGGATCCTGGCAGAGGCTTGGCATTGAAAGAACGTAACGGGTCCGCGCAGGCTCCTGGAAGCGGCGGGACTCAAGGAAAGGACTAGAAGCGAGACAGATTGTGCTGAGTGAGAAACGAGATCAAGCAGAAGGAGAATACCAGCAGGGGTTTTGTTGAAAGAGGCAGCACCCTGCTGAGGCGCAATACCGGTGGCCGGAACGCCGAGGGAGTGGATTAGAATACAGCTTCAAGCCATACTCCAAACAGCGGCAGGACAGTCGGTCTTAGGCGGGCTGTCTACCACATATCACCTATGAAGTCTTGGGGGGCAATTGCGGGAGAGGGGCGACTCTAGGGTCCCGGAAGAACTCCAGGCCTACCTGACAAACGGGTGCCATTCCAACCTGAATACAGGGAAGGGGTGGATTACAGAGGAACATCAAATCGAGTTGTGAGGGAACTTAAGAAACAGACACAACCGTTGTGGGGTTACTTTCCGTAAGCACAGCAGGGAAGGACTACAACACATAGCGCTAGAAGGAAGGCACAGATTTCCACCTGAGAGGAGAACTCTGGAGGTGCCATTGGACCGGCCGGACTTGCGTAGCCTGGTGAACCGTATTCTGGACTGAGGACTCAGAGATCTCCAGTAAAGAGGTAAAGAGACTGCAACCTGGTGTCCTCGTTATTTACCGCGACTTACACCCCACAACTGCACCGCTCCACCGCTATCATTACTACCACCTATTACACCGGACGTCCCCCACTGCCGGACAGGGCCACGGACCGGGTCTAGCCACCGTGACAACCCCGAGACTGAGACCCAGAGGCCCGGCTCCGGGTACCCCTCGGCCCTGCGGCGGTGTGGGGGCGCGCCGCAGACTTGGCGTCACGAACAGGATCTACTTAAGCCTGAAGAATCAGGTCATGTGTGCCTAGAGACTGTGATTTACTGTACTTGAACCGTACTTTATTGAAAAGACTGTGTTGTGCCATTTGCCGCCAAAATCCGCCGCCATTGCAGCGCTGAGGAAAGCGCAGGAAGAGAAGAGGGGCGTGGAGTGGGCGTAGACGAGCTGGAGAGCGCGAAGAATAATGGCCGCCCAGTCTAAATATTTCTGTGCAGTGAGGACGTGTCCGTCAGCAGCAGAGATCCGCCTCCTAATCCTTAATGGGGGGCGGAGGCAGAGAAAACGAAACTGCTCACGCAGGAGAGAGCGGGAAAAAGACCAGGAAGCGACCCACGTGGAGGACGCTATGGCCAGCAGCTCCGAACCCGACAGCGGGGTTGAAGTGGAAGTCTCCCCTGACTACCCGGCTGAGCCCAGCAGCTTGTCCTCCGTGGATAACACCAAATTCCTGAGAGCCGAGATGGAGGATTTATATAACCAGCTCCTCCAACTGCATGTAAGAGTCCAGGCCCCGCATCAGGTGGGACCGGCAGTGGATTCCCGGACATCGGAAGAACCAGCGGGACCTGTCGCGGAAAGTGGAATCGTACCAGTGGGTGAGTCCGCCGATCCTACCCCACTAGCAGAGGGTGTGTTAGTGGGTCCCGTAGCAGCACCACCTCTCCCGGGGACCCATAGACTTCAGCGCCTGTTACCATGGGAGGAAGCCACGGGCATGGAACACCGTATGCGAGCCCCAATCACCCCTACTCCCTTGCCGTGTGAGGTCAGCGCGGAGCGCACGGTGTGCCGCTGGGTGAACCCTGGATCCAATCTCATGGGGTTCCCCGGGGTGGAGACCCAGAAGGGAGAAATGGTGCAGGCCCTAAGCTGGGAGGAATACCAGATCCAGCTAGAACAGCGGTGGCGAGAGGAAGAGAAAACACATCAGGCTAAACGGGAGGCCTATCATCAAAAAGATTTGGCGGTCAAGGACCGGGCCCGTAAGGACCCCACCACTCACCAGGCCCCGCGCAGGCAGGGCATCATCACCGTCTTTAAACTCCAAGGAGGCTGGGGCTTCATTAAAGAACCGGGGCTATACGCAGAGGTCTTTGTTAACCGACGGGATGTCGAGTCACACCTTAGAGAGGGTCACCCCGATCGAGACCTCTATCCGGGAGACAGTGTTACCTACACCCGGCACCTTGGGGAAAAGAGGTGGTTCGCTCTGAACGTCTACAAGAAAGAGAAACCAGCCCCTGTGGCCAAAGTGCCGCCGTGTGACCGATCTGTAACCACCCTGGTCGGCCCCACCTGCCTGACCACAGAACTTGCGATCTGCCACCCGATCGCCGCCACCACTGTCGTGCCTAAAGAGGTGCCCCTTCGAGTGACCGATGTTCCGGATGTGCCAGCACAGAGAGAAGTGGGAACACAGACCTTGATCGCCGCGCACGACCTGGTCGTGCAACAGACCCGAACCCATGGGGTGTATCTGGCAGCGGGAGTGGACCTGAAACCTGGATTGCAGGGGTCCGCCCGCCAGGAGGCGCCTCATGGAAACTTCTGAAAGAAGAGTCACTTTGTGAAAATGTAAATAGTTACTATTTGTTCTTTTGAGTTGTTGCTAAACCCGCCCAGGGTTAATGGATCCCTCTGTTGACCCGGGATCCTCTTTGTTTGTTTTCCTTTTCTGAAGTTGTTGCACAAAAGTTACACGAACTGCAGAAATCATGGACTGTGCATGATTCGAACTTCCCTTGTAAATAGTTTGCACCTTCTTAAAGGTGCTCCCTACTGGTTTTAGCCAAAGACACTTTGCGAAGATATTTGCCCTATTTGTTTGAGCCAAAGACACTTTGTGAAGATGCCTTTCCTACCGGTTCTAGTTAAAGACACTTTGCGAAGATACCATACCGGAACCTTTGCGTGGGCTGGTAGGCTGAGAAGACGAGCTACCTCAGAAAGACTTGGTCCCCTCTTAAAGGGGATGTGAGAAACTGAACTTGAGAGAGATACTGTTGCAGAACAGTAATGCCATAATGATGCTTTGAAAAGAAATGTAACTGTTTTACATGCTAAGTTATATGTGTTGAATTTGTTGAAATGTCTAAATAATGTTTTGCAGAAAGAAAAGATGCAGAGAGCCCGTAGGGGTAGAGATAGAGGTCTGCATAATTGAAAGTAAGCAAAGTAATAATGAAGGTGAGGATAGAAGGTAAACCCCGCGTCCCCATTGAAAGTTACTTTGTTACTAAGGACAGAGAGTGAACCCGTAGGGGTTAGAGAGTGAGTCCTTAAAGGAGCCGAGTAGAGCTGGCTCAGAGTTCTTTAAACGAAAGGAATGTTATGTCTATACTATGTATAGTAGCGAAAGGCAGTAGGCCCTGGCTGAACGGGGCGGTCCTGTAAAAGAAAGGAGAGGCAGTAGGTCTGGTGCCATAGGGACAGGCGGTCCTGCAGGTTCAAAGTAGGAGAATGTGAAGTTACCTTACCCTGTAATGTGATTATAGGAAGGCCTTTGGTAAACTAAGAGTGTATGTTTCCTAAAGGCAATGTTAATTTATTGTTCCAGAATTTGCACTAAGTAGAATACCCGGTTGGGTAACAGGAGTTATGCATAGCCTGTAATTTATAATGTTGACTATGTTTGTAACGTTAAAAGTGTCCTCACCTCCCATAAAGGGAAGCCTGTTCAAGTATACTTATTGTTTTGCACTCAACAAAATTGTATGTCTGTTTACTAATCTGTATTGTTGTTTTTCTTCCCAGTCCCGGAGTACTGTGTTTAACCAGGGGGGAGTGCAGCGCCCCAGAGTTCTGGTCGTTGCAGTACTGTGGCTTCGCCGCTAAGGGGAGCCATGGTACGTTCGATGGCACCGAAGGAGTTCCTCCAATCAGGTATCAAAGACACCAATATGTTTCACAGCTGGGCCTCCGGGGGGAGCTAAGGGTGCTATTCATTAGGCCACTCCCCACCATAGTGGGTAAACTGGGGGTCAGGCAGAAAGTTAGAGAGAACGCTGACGGGATTGAACGGAGCAACACCCTGTGGCAGGGGGTGTTGTGAAGGGAGAGACTGTAGGGTCTCTGCCAGGGGTGGGATCCTGGCAGAGGCTTGGCATTGAAAGAACGTAACGGGTCCGCGCAGGCTCCTGGAAGCGGCGGGACTCAAGGAAAGGACTAGAAGCGAGACAGATTGTGCTGAGTGAGAAACGAGATCAAGCAGAAGGAGAATACCAGCAGGGGTTTTGTTGAAAGAGGCAGCACCCTGCTGAGGCGCAATACCGGTGGCCGGAACGCCGAGGGAGTGGATTAGAATACAGCTTCAAGCCATACTCCAAACAGCGGCAGGACAGTCGGTCTTAGGCGGGCTGTCTACCACATATCACCTATGAAGTCTTGGGGGGCAATTGCGGGAGAGGGGCGACTCTAGGGTCCCGGAAGAACTCCAGGCCTACCTGACAAACGGGTGCCATTCCAACCTGAATACAGGGAAGGGGTGGATTACAGAGGAACATCAAATCGAGTTGTGAGGGAACTTAAGAAACAGACACAACCGTTGTGGGGTTACTTTCCGTAAGCACAGCAGGGAAGGACTACAACACATAGCGCTAGAAGGAAGGCACAGATTTCCACCTGAGAGGAGAACTCTGGAGGTGCCATTGGACCGGCCGGACTTGCGTAGCCTGGTGAACCGTATTCTGGACTGAGGACTCAGAGATCTCCAGTAAAGAGGTAAAGAGACTGCAACCTGGTGTCCTCGTTATTTACCGCGACTTACACCCCACAACTGCACCGCTCCACCGCTATCATTACTACCACCTATTACACCGGACGTCCCCCACTGACGGACAGGGCCACGGACCGGGTCTAGCCACCGTGACAACCCCGAGACTGAGACCCAGAGGCCCGGCTCTGGGTACCCCTCGGCCCTGCGGCGGTGTGGGGGCGCGCCGCACTTACCTGTGAGTGACATTGTTTTATCTTCTACTTGTTACAGCGATTTTGTGAACAAGGCTACGGGTTGGTCGAAACGTCAATTCGCCAAGTACCTTTTTCCTCGGATACAAATTTAATAAACTCTAGAACACTGACATTGCATTGCTGCCATAGAAAATGGGGAAAAAAAACGCTATACGATGCATATATGACATATTCGTCTGCAAAAATTGCTATGTATATAGACATCACAAGAACGCAGTTAAATGCTCCCATAAAATGTATACGTTTATTTAGTAACCAATAAAACATATATCAAAACAGAGGACAGATAAATGGACAACAATAAGGGGAAGTGAAGCACTATGTGGAGGTACAAGTTGCCCAAGAACTCCAAGGCCCCATCACTGCACAACCATACCAATAATTATAGTAAATGAACGACCAATGGCCATATCAAATAGAAAGGATAAATATCCCTATGTATAGAAACATAGTAGCATCGCACAAATCATGGCCCCATACACCTAAATATGCAACAATAATACCTGGTATGTGTTACAGCCAGGAGTCCAGTTGCTATGAAAAAAAGGATAAATATTATTTATCCCCAATTTTTTATTTTCACAAGGGTAACAGAAGAAAATGGAACCAAAAATGTGTTATGCAGTTTCATCTGGGTATGCTGATACCCCTGTAACACCCCAGGTTCCTGGTTGTTATAGTGGTATTGCCTTCCACATGGGGAGGGTGATGCCATGCTTGGAAGTGAGGAAGGATCCCTTTAACAGGTATCACAAACATGCAACATGTTCTTACTCCAGGCCAGAAGGGGGAGCTCTGATCCAGTTTGTGGGTGGCTCCCCTACATATATTCTGGCTGGAGGGAAAGTAGTAGAGTCTGTCAGAGACCGAGACTGAGAGCAGTCAGGCAGACAGTAGGGTACATGCAGATATGAGGTTCTGCAGCTCCTGGAAATTAAAGAAAGGAACGGAACAGTTTGTAGAGAGCGTGAAGGAGGAAGAAGCAAAGGCGAAATGAAGAGCTGGAGAGAAGCTGCAATTAAGCTTCCTCCACATTGAAGCGCACGAAACTGGTGGCCGGAAGACCGAGGTTGTGGGGGTAACTTTATGTCCCATAGCAAAAACTGGCGGACAGCAGATTGACAGTCTCCTGTCCACCATTAACACTCGAAGGCACAGCAACACATAGAGGCCAGAGTCATCTGAGAGACCCTGTAAAAAGGCTCGGGTTGCCTGCCATGCGGGTAGTGCCCTACCCAAAGGGGGACAGAGAGAGAGTGAGGACCTTGTGTGAGGCCTAAGGGAGCAAGGTACTACAACATAGCGCAGAGAGGAAGGCTTCCAACCCCACCTGGTTAGGGGGATTCCTGAATCGTTTCCAAGCCGGCCGGACCACACCAGCACATGTGATCCGTACCCTGGACTGTGGCTACCTTACACCAGTAAAAAGGTAAAGAGACTGCAACCTTGTGTCTTCTGCACCATTTATCATCGTTATCATCGTTCTATCATCGTTCACCTGTGGGAAGCCATACCATCCCTGCTGCCACAACATCACTCCCAGTGGACCCCTTTAAGCAGCGTCGGTCATCCCTGACCGAAAACCACAGGTGGCATCACAAACACTATCATAAACCTTACTCCCCTTGTATTGGATGCCCAGGGCCACGGACCGGGTCACTGCCGCCGTGACATACCCCTTTAAGAACCTGCCCAGTTCCGAGTACCCCATGGCCCTGGCGGGTGCTCCAAACTTGGCGTCACAAACAGGATGGACCAACCCAGCAAACTGGGTCTTGTGCACCTATGATACTGTGATTTGTTGAGAGACTATTGAGCTGCTAATTGCCGCCAAAACTGCCACCAATATAGCACCATGTGGCGTGCAGGAGGAGAAGGGTGTGTTGTCATGGGTGGAGGTTGGAGAAAGGGCGTGAAAGCTATGGCCGCCCCTCACCAATACTACTATGCGAGAGAAGTATGCCCATCAACTCGAGAAGTCTGCCTCCTGATCTGGGATGGCGAGAAGAAGTAGAAGAAACGCCCACGAAGACAGGCGTGGTGGAGTGAAACCGTGTGAACCCAGACGGAGGAGGAAGTGCTGGAAAGCAGCATGGCAGAGGGAGGTGAGCAAGCACTGGAGCGTGGGGTGGAGCAGGAGGACTCCCTCAGCCGGGACCCGCAAAAACTGAACCAGCCACCGACGTTGGATTTGGACCTCCTGCGGAAGGAAGTGGAGGAACTTACTTGGCAGCTTATGCAGATGCAGCTGGAGGCTGTGACCGGGTGGAAAGAGGCCTTCCTCGGACATCATACCAGGCGACCGCCAGCAACCTTGTCCGGTGTGGAGCGAGAAAAGAGATCCGCCGCTCCGGAAGAAAACGTAAGGGGTATGACCCTGACCCCGGCAGCAGAAGGTCCCACGGCTAGGCCTGAATTACCCCCATCACTGTACACACCCGACCAGGGTTTTGGGTCCCTCGGTGAAATGTCACCATACACTGAGGGTACCTCGGCCTCAAGTCCCGCTGCAACCCCTGCACCAGATGACACCCTAGTGGGCCCCCTACCGACCCCACTGACTCCGAGGCCTGGAGGAACAGGCCATCGACTGTACTGGGACTAGGGGGGACGGCAGCTTGGATCAGATGACAGCCCCTCTAGTCTCAACCAGTGGGACCTGGGTTAACTATACCGAACCTGTGGTGTTTGAGGAGGGACCCGTGGAGGAGGTCATGATAGAGCTCCAAGGAGAAATCCCCATTATGACCTGGCAGGAGCACTGCAGACGTCGGGAAAAGCAGGAGAGACAAAATCCCTGCCCCGGCAGGCCTAAGAGGAAGTAGAGAGTTAAGTAATTGTTGCTGAGAGTTGAAATGATTGCTGAAGTTTAAAGGTTAATCTGTTTGAAAAGATATTTGGATCATGGACGGTGAATAACCAAGAAACTTTCCATTGTACATAGTTCGCACCTCTTAGAGTGCTTTCTACCTACGGGTTTTACATATAACCCATGAAAAAACTGTTCATTGTTGTTTACACTAAAAAGTTGTTTGCCTTAAAGTGACCAAGAAGAAAAAACGTTTGGCGTGGCCAAAGAAGCGGTCCAGAGAGGAGACCACTTATACCTTGCAGTCCGCGCAAAACCTACTTTGGGAGTTTAGAACGAGTCCCCCGCATCACTACTGTTGTTGATGAGAGATCTCACAATTTGCTGAATGGAACTGTTACTGTTATAACGTGAAGCACTGGAATGTTTTTACTTTTAAATGTTGCACTACCTCATTTTAAGAAATGTTGACCTTATTGCACTGTATTAAAAGTGATAGTATTAGATACTGATAAGGAAGTTGACCCGTAGGGAAATGAATAGTAGTCCAAAGTGATGTTTTGTATTACAGAGAGTTTTATATGTTTTTGGTAAAGCTAATGTTTTGCACTTATATATAGTTACTGTAACGTTCAAGAAAGTAACCTCCCATAAAGGGAAGCACAGTTATTTAACCTGTTGAAATGCATTTCTCAAAATGTTTGCAAAATCTAACCTATATTGTTGTTTTTGTTTTCCCAGTCCAGGAGTACTGGATTTAACGGGGGGGGGGGGGGGAAGGGGGGTGTAACACCCCAGGTTCCTGGTTGTTACAGTGGTATTGCCTTTCTCACCGGGAGGGGAATGCCATGCTTGGAAGCGAGGAAGGATCCCTTTAACAGGTATCACAAACATGCAACATGTTCTTACTCCAGGCCAGAAGGAGGAGCTCTACACCAGTTTGTGGGTGGCTACCCTATATATATTCTGGCTGGAGGGAAAGTAGTAGAGTCTGTCAGAGACCGAGACTGAGAGCAGTCAGGCAGACAGTAGGGTCCATGCAGACATGAGGTTCTGCAGCTCCTGGATATTAAAGAAAGGAACGGAACAGTTTGTAAAGAGCGTTAAGGAGGAAGAAGCAAAGGCGAAATGAAGAGCTGGAGAGAAGCTGCAATTGAGCTTCCTCCACGCTGAAGCACATGAAACCGGTGGCCGGAAGACCGAGGTTGTGGGGGTAACTTTATGCCCCACTGCAAAACCGGTGGACAGCAGATTGCAAGTCTCCTGTCCACCATTAACACCCAAAGGCACAGTAACACATAGAGCTCGGAGTCATCTGAGAGACCCAGTAAAAAGGCTAGAGTTGCCTGCCATGCGGGTAGTGTCCTACCTAAAGGGGACGGAGAGAGAGTGAGGACCTTGTGTGATGCCTAAGGTAGCAAGGGACTACAACATAGCGCAGAGAGGAAGACTTCCAACCCAATCTGGTTAGGGGGATTCCTGAATCGCTTCCATGCCGGCCGGACCATACCAGCACCTGTTATCTGTACCCTGGACTGGGGCTGTCTTACACCAGTAAAAAGGTAAAGAGACTGCAACCTTGTGTCTTCTGATTCTTTCTGCACCATCTATCATTGTTATCTGCACACTGGGAGCCCTGGGGACCCAGCTTCTCCTGTGGGAAGCCATACCTTCCCTGCTGCCACAACATCACCCCCAGTGGACCCCTTTAAGCAGCGTCGGTCATCCATGACCGAAAACCACAGGTGGCATCTCAAACACTTTCATAAACTTTACCCCCCTTGTAGACACCCATGGCCACGGACAGGGTCACTGATGCTGTGACATACCCCTTTAAAAGCCGGCCCGGTACCCCATGGCCCTGGTGGAAGTTCCACCCCCATTTGTGGTTGAAAACTACTTTTGAGGCACAGTGCAACTCTCAAAAGGGTAGAGGCACCATATTGTAGTTCAGATGTTGCTGGACTGGTTTGAGGGTGCCATGTCACATTGGCAGAGTCCCTGAGATGCCAGAACAGCAGAACCCCCATTAAAATACACCATTTTACAAACTAATCCTCTGAATTAATTCAACTAGGGGTGCAGTGATTATATTTACTCCACAGGTGGGTCACAGAACTGTATACCATTGGGCAGTGAAGAAAAAAATAAATACATTTTTACCACCAAAATTTTGTTTTAACCCCAGATTTTACATTTTCACATAGAGAAATGGGTAAAAATAGCAGCAAAATTTGTCCCATAAATGCTGCTGGATGTGGAAATACCCCATATGTGGCTGTAGTGTACAGCATAGGCACACGGTGAGATTCGGGAGGAATGAAGTGCTATTTGCCTTCTGGAGTGCAGATTTTCCTAGAATAGTTAATAGACTCCATGGGTGCTTTCCAAAAACAAGCAGCAGTGGATGTTGCGGAGTGAAAATTGCAACTACTGTTGCAGTGACCAGTATGTTGCAGTGACCAGTACGGTGTAGTGACGAGTACGTAATGCATAGAGATGAACAAATATCTTTGTCTCCCTCCTTATTCAGCAAGCTATTGCGCTTACCGAATTAGCTGCAGCGGGAACCCAGATTCCTGGAGCGCTCCTGCTCATGAGCTGTTCGGTGCCGCAGCTGCATGTATCGCGGCTGTGTGACAGTCACAACACATGCATGTGTTGGATAAAGGGATTAACTAGTGGGACAGTTTTATAGGTTGAGTTCTGGATGCGGCTATACCAAATATCAGCACTTTTATGGTTTATTTTTTTCATAAAAATATTTATTTATGGGTACAATATATTTTTATTATCATTTTGTGTTTATTTATATTTCTACAATTGTTTTCACTTTTTTACTTTGTCACACTATGAGACTTTTACTTTTTTTGCAGTCTGATTGCTTTACAAATTGTCAGAATTTCACAGACAGACAAATTTGCTACAACATGCTCTGGGAATGATCTAGCAAGTTTGCTAGCTCTGGTGACACGGATGTCGTCATGATGACATCGTGTCCCCATGGCAATGATGGGCCCCTCGCGATGACGTCTTTGGTGTGCCGATGGGAGAGCAGAGAAGCCTCCCTCCCTTTGTTTTGCTGGTAAATACTGTGATCAATATCCATTGCAGTATTTAAGGGGTTAAAGTGCTAGTAGCGATGTGGACACCCCTCTTGTCCTGAGCTCTGGGTGTCAGCTGTCAGAATCAGCTGACACCAGGCAGCGATCACGTGCGCACAGCCCGTGTGTGTGCTCACTATCGCCATGACATATCCATAATTCCAAGGTCGGTAAGTACCAGTTGACCTGGACATATGGATATGTCTAAGTTGGTAAAAGGGTTAAGAGGCATAGAAAAGCCAGGTAGGATGGGCTTAAATCCTAGCTCTGCAGGGTCTGTTTAGGGGTACTAGATCCAGGAAATGGGTTCACTTCACAACAGAGCAGTGTGTGGATTCTGCTAGGAGTTGCAGAGCTCCGCTTGCCACTGAGTCAGGGGAAGTGCCTGGATTCCTGCATGGGTGTGAGACTGTGGTCTGTGTGTGGGAAGAAGAAAAAGACCCCCAGTGTTGGCAGCTTTAGCTAGAAGCTTAGACCTAGGGGACTGTGATCTGAACGGTGAGCCTGCCCTGATATCACTTGTATGCAGGTACACAAACTATTTATCTTCCTGTCAAACCTTTGCGCCTTGAAGAGGTTGTTTTGTTTTTATAACCACTGGAGTTTAACGAAGCAATAAAACTTCAGATCTTTGGACCAGTGTTGTGAATTCCGTTCTGGAGCTCCCTCCTGTGGTTGCTAATGGTATTTTTATGAATTCTGCCCTTGGGCTCCCTCTGGTGGTTTCGAGTGGAACTGCTGCTTCTCTAGGTAGCTGTAGCAGCTGCCTTCACTAATCGCCTTGCCTGGGTTTGTTATTTAAACCTGCTCTGGGCTTTAGTTCATGCCAGCTGTCAATGTCTTAGGTTGAATTTGGTTCTCTCCTTGGATTTCTCTTATGGCCTGTCCTTGTCAGCAAAAGATAAGTTTCTGCTAATTCTTGTTTGTCCATTTGCTTTGGACTCTATTGTTTTGCAAACATGTCTCTTTTTGTCCAACTTGTCACTATGTCATATTTAGGCTAGCTGGAAGCTCTGGGGTAGCAGATTTGCCCCTCCACTCCGTGAGTCGGTGTGGAGTTCATTTTTGTAAACTCTGCGTGGATTTTTGGAGTTTTTAATACTGACCGCAGTATCCTTTTCTCTCTGTCTATCAAGTTTAGTATTGGCCTCCTTTGCTGAAAACTGATTTCATTTCTGTGTATGTCATTTCCCTCTCCACTCACAGTCAATATTTGTGGGGGGCTATCTTTCCTTTTGGGGTTTTCTCTGAGGCAAGATAGCTTTCTATTTCCTTCTTTAGGGGTAGTTAATTCTTAGGCTGTGAAGAGGTGTCTAGGGAGAGTCAGGAACATCCCACGGCTATTACTAGTGTTGTTGTTAGGATTAGGGACTGCGGTCAGTAGAGATACCACCACCTCAGAGCTCGTCCCATGTTGCGTTTTAGCCACCAGGTCATATCAGTGTGGCCTCTTAACCACCAGGTCATAACAGACCAGACCACATTGCCTGTGTGAACTCTACCAACTGCCAGAGAGAGTGAATCCCTACAAGGGGTATGCCATTCCATCAAAACGCAGTAATCATTTCTAGATTAGAGGGGGTTCCACTCCTGTGACCCTCACCAATAATCAGAATAGGGGTCTATTCTGTCCTGCCAGGTCACTCAAACTCTATGGCACTGATGTAGACAGACACTGCTCCAGAGACAATGAATGAAGCAGCAGGGCGCACCTGTGAGTGCCTACATCTATTCAAGATGACTTCTGTGGAAAGGTCAGTAAGGACCAAGTAAGCAAACATGAATAAAAAATGTATACTTTATTGAATAACACATATGTCCAGACACTGACAAGTAAAAGACATAATAACAGGATATTTAAACCCATAGGAGGCAGAGGAACACAGCACAATGAATATTTGGAACTAGTAATAGACATGGATATATTTCAGGAATTAATAAGTCTGGATCCGTGCAAATTATGCAATAATTAGATCAAAAACAGAAACTACTCTGAACAACAATAAAATGCTTAGTCCAAGGGGGATGAGCCAAAATATAGCTAAATATATGTAATAATGATAATAGAATCTACATTCCAAAAAGTAAGCCAATGTGCGGCCAGATGTTTTGAACAATTGTAATCTGGTATAGCCCTAAGTCACACTCTAAGGGCGCAGTCAGACGAACATGTATATTGGACCGAGATCGGACAGCAATGCTCTGAATGGTTGTAGCTCTCCCAACCCCAGCGAGACAGCTGCATAGGAAGTCTGGGCATTGCAGTCTAATCTTGGTCCGATTAATATGACTGTCTGACTACACCCTAGTAGACAGGACTAAAGGTACCCTATACTGTCAGGAGCAGAAATCAGAATAGAAAGCATGTAGTGCAATTTATTAGAGACAGGCCAAATGAGGAAAATACAAAGTGCAAACTGTAATGTGTAAAATGCAAAAAGTATGTGCAAGAAAAAGCATAACAAGTAAATCCAGTTCTATAAAGAAATAAAGGAGAATATAACCTAACATGGATAATGGTAAGGCTATTTGAGGTACATATTGTTGTCCATAATACCGATTTAATATGTCATGGAGAGTGCTATGGGACCTCCACCTCACACTCCACGAAGATAGCCATCTTGAGAGCTAATTGATCCAACTTATTCCAGGAGCTATGCTAAAACAATTTAAACATTTTGCATATAAAATAAGACTGATAACACCAATTTGGCTTCTCTTACCTGCAGAAAATGGGATAAATGCTGCTTGTTTTATAAACTTTCCATTCTCATCAAGAAAATGTTTTGGGTAAAACTGTAAAGGTTTCTCCCAGACTTCGGGATCTTTGAGTACAGAGGACAGATTGATGATGATCGTGGTGCCCTGTGGAAAAAAGTATTAAATGGAATGTGTCACCTGGTTTTTGCTACCTCATCTGAGAGCACTATGGTGTAGGCAAAGAGACCCTGATTACAGATATGTATGACTTTACTGGGTGCAGTAGATGTGATACAATCAGTTTCCTGAGGAGTAAATGGAGCAGTGCTCAGAAATCTGATCCCACACACTACTATTACAGCTTTCTATATACATTGTATATTGACAGTAAGCTACTAATCAGTGGTGGGGCAGGTTGGACCAGGTGCACACGGGCAGCTAGTCTGGTAACAATAATCTCCTACTTATAAAACTGATTGTATTGAAACAACAGCACTGCCTAATAAGTGACACATTGCTGAAATCAGTGTTTTCAGCCCCTACATCATGCTGCCTCATACAACATAGCAAAAACCTGATATATTTTCTTTAAGAATTTAAAAAATGCTACAGAACAATTGTGGTGAACATTTTGTCTGTGTCACAGGCACAAAGTCTAGTAGCAAAAATAATCGTATACTAATGTGAACTAGCAGAACAGACCCTTTTTCACAAAAGTATATTCATGCTGCAGGTCAGCTAACTCAAACTTCTGTACTCATGTGAGTGACTCATGAGTTGAGACCATGCCATCCACAGTGGGCGATGGTTATAATTAGTGATGGGGCAATACATTCGGCACTATTCGTTACTCGCATGGATAGTACTGTATTCAAGCTATTCATTATGGGACGAAAAAATTTCTATTTGGCACTTTATTTGCAGCCAATGAATATGCTGAGCTTGCTTGCCAATCATAGCAATGCTGGTGCCATCTTTGATGTGGCATTACTGTGACTGGCTTGCACCACAGCTTCATAGGGGATATTTAATCGCCGCCAGCGCCATCTTGTGCATATTACAGCCAGAAACAGCATAGGGAGAGCGTAGTGTGAGCATAGGGAAAATGAAAGCAGCGTATAGGGAGAGTTTGTGTTTACAAAAAGCTCTTTTAAGAGCTACTGAGTGTAAAGATTAGTTCAGTGTTAGGTGGAGATAACGTATAGAGAGGTTTAATACTAGAGAAAGGCAGCACCTGGCTGTTATCATTGCAAGTACGTGCTGCAGATCTCTGCTAGTTTGCATTGTGTTGTATAGTGTAGGAACAAACTGTGGGATTAGGGAAAGATAGGCAGGGTTTCATGCACTACCATAATATACAAAGCACCTGTTTTTAGAGGCGAATAATATAAGTTAGTACCAGCATATACTAAACAAACTTTTTTGGAGCTACATAATATTCCTGCGTAACACCATATAAAAAAAACATTTTTTTTACAGATAAATAATATTTGTCAGTGCCAGCATATAGTAAACATCTTTTTAAAAGCTAATTGCTTAATAATATTCCTTGCCTATTGCTGAAATAGCTAATATTTATTGTTGTGAGACTGGCACAAAACCTGCTCAGCTACGCAAACGTCACTATTTACCAGTACGTAATTTCCCTGAGTCTGTTGTTGGCATGTGTCATAAAGGCAATATTAAAAAAACCTAAATTGGTTAAATAAATAGTGTATCTTTATCTAGCAGTTGTGCGACTTCTGCAAAAGCGTGCAGAGATGCGCAAACGTCACAATTTACCAGTGCCAATAATTTTCCTTACTCTGCTGTTGGCCTGTGTCATAAGGGCAATATAAAAAAATACAAATTTTGTATTGGTTAAATAAATAGTGTATCTTTATCTAGTAGCTGTGCAACAGCACATTGCTAGATACAGGTAATTTGTACATAACAGCGCTATGAAGACACTTGTGAAAAATAAAGCCAGGAATTTTTTTTTCCATAACACATTCAATATGGGAAAGGGTGACATTAAGGAACTTGGATGTTGATGTGGTGGTGCCCGCCAAGTCTGTGTGACAAATCAGAAGGTGACTATATGTCATTCTAACTTCCTGTCAAAATTCGGTCAGCGCGCTACACCACTGTCAAACCCAGACAAGTACGAGGATGTTGTGGGGTGAATGGCAGACAAAGGCACCAGTGTGTTGACAAGCAGCACCACCATGTCTTCCACATGGTCCACTCTCAGTAGCCAAGAGGCTGGGCCTCACAATCCTCAACCTGGTCCTCCTTTCTTCCCCATCAAGAGTCCCAGGAGACATATGACCCCAACGCTGACCACTCTGAGGAACTGTTTACATTCCCTTGTAATTATTCAGGCTTGTCAACATGCACCATTAAAGAGGGTCATGAGGAGGTGGAGTGTACTGATGCACAAACATTTGAGCACCCATGGGCAGGAGAAAGCCACCTTGGGGAAGGTCAATTTATGTCTGAAGAGGTGGAGGATAATAAGTTGCCATCAGGTCATCCTAAAATCACAACTCAGAAGGAGGATCAGATTGATGAAATGGAAGACGACATATTAGAAGATAAAGCCATTGATCGAACCTGGCACGGTGGCACGCCTAGCGAGCACAGCACTGTAGACAGGGATGGATCTGTAGCATGAAAACAGGCAAGTAGAGGAAGTGGTTTGACCAGAGGGAGAACTAGGGCAACTGTTCCACAGAGCCCCCCCCCCCCCCCATTTGGCTAGATAACAGGCCAAGGGTGCGTTGTTCCACTGTATGGCAGTTTTTTTTCTGAAAGTCGTTCATACAAAACAACTGTAATCTGCAGCATCTGCCATACCAAGCTGAGAAGAAGCAAGAACACTGCCAACCAGAGCACCACCAGCATACAGAAGCACATGGCAGCCAAGCACCCCAGTAGGTGGGGGGAACACCTGGGTACAAAATCTGTGTCTGAAGGTGAAACCATTGCTCCTTCCCCTATGTTACAACCTTCCCAATCTGCTGTCCATAAAACAGGCACTGATGCCTCCTGCCCACAACCTGCAGTTGCACAGACACAAGTGAGCAACCACGTCCAGTTCATTGTCCCAGCACAGCATTCAGGTGTCCCTGCCCCAGACGTTTCACAGGAAGCAGAAATATCCATTCACCCTCCCACATGCCCAAAAGCTAAACACCCACATTGCAGATTGCTAGCCCTTGAAATGTTGCCATTTTGGCTTGTGGGAAGTGAATCTTTTTGTGACCTCTTGGCAGTGGCAGCCAAACGGTACTCGATTCCCAGCCGACACTATTTTTCCCAGTGTGCTGTCCCCACACTATATAAGCACGTGTTACACCATCAGCCATGCTCTGGTGAACGCAGTCACAGGGATGGTCCACCCTACCACAGACACATTGACAAGTTCTTGTGGACAGAGATGCTACATTTCCCTGATGGCACACTGGGTGAACCAGTCTGGGACAGAGTCAGAGGCTTGGATATCACATATCTTATCCACACCAAAAATAGCAGGCTCAACCTGCATCAAGGTTTCAGTCTCCTTGTATTCCAGTTCCTGTCTCTCCTCCTCATCCTCAGCAGAACTAGTCTCACCATCACTCCCCCAGCTGGGAGGTCTGCAGCACTGCCTTGGCAAAGTGGCAGCATGCTCTGCTGAAGAGCAGAGCTGTTGAAAGGGATAAAAGACCTCACCAATCAGTGGCTATCCCTGCTGAACCTTCAACCAGGTCTGGTTTTGCGAGATAATGGGTGGCAGGCAAAGCCAAAAATTCAAATGGGCATGTTTTAGCTGGCATTGTATAGTGATGTGGAATATGCATTCCACTATCTAGCTAACAATTTGGAATGAGGGAGGGACTTTCCAAATGTAGGAAAAACTGAAGCCAAAACGCTCCTTGTGAACATCACTAAAAGGGGGGTAAAACATTTTTATTTTGCATTATATTCATGTAAATATCAAGGAAAAATGTTTCTTAGCATTTTTCCCTTTAAAAAAAAAAATTAGATATGGTTTGGTAGTGTGGCGCCCCAGGGTCCTGGTCGTCACAGTGGCATTGCTCTCCTGTCGAGAAGAGTGATGCTATGTTCGGAGGCAAGAAAGGATAACTGTAACCAGGTACCACAAACATGCAACACATTCACACTCCAGGCCACCAGGGGGAGCTTTTGATCCTATTTACTAGGTGACTCCCTATATATATATATATATATATATATATATATGGTAGTCAGTAGGAAAAGTTAGTTAGTTCCAGACATCCGTCTGAGGAGGACAGAGGGTTTACGGAGCTGTGCATGCCCCCAGAGCTGCAGCTCCTGGAAATAGGCATTTAGAAAGCAGAATTGATTGCAGCAAGCATGCAGGAGGGGAAGCACAGGAGAGGATATGAGAAGGGGACCAGCCCCGAGCAGCTGCCTCCTTCTGAGGAGCAGAACGCCGGTAGCCAAAACACCGAGGTTGTAAGAGCCTCCACGCCTTACATCAGAGACCGGCAGGACAGCTAATTGCACGTTACCTGTCCACACCCACACCCAGGAGGCACGGTGACACCCCACAGAGCCAGGTCATCTAAGAGACCCTATAAACAGGTTCAAGTCACCAGTCATACGGGTTTTGTCCTATCCTATCCGGGGGACAGAGAGAGAGATAACATCTGTGAGGACCTTATGTGAAGCTTCTAGCAGTAAGGGACTACACCTCTACAGCGCAAAGGAAGGCTTTTATTCTTCACCTGGATTTTAAGCAAAGCAGGCTGCCGGTTACCAGCGGTGATGTCCAGGGGCCTCCGGAGAGGTGAGTGTAGCGCCCAACTGCCGCAGGGCCGAGGGGTACCCGGTACCGGGCCTCTGAGTCTCTGCGCTGGGATTGTCACGGTGGCTAGACCCGGTCCGTGACCCTGCTGAGGGGCGCCCAATAATAGGTGTGGAAGGTGGTGGTAGTGCGGTGGAGTGCCGGTCGCAGTAAATAACGAGGACACCAGGTTGCAGTCTCTTTACCTCTTTACTGGAGGCTTCAGGACACTCAGTCTGGAATACGGTTAACCGGGCTGCGCAAGTCCGGCCGGTCTGATGGCACCTCCAGAGTTCCCTTTGCAGGTGGAAATCGGTGCCTACCTTCTAGCGCTTGTGTGTTGTGGTCCTCCCCTGCTGTGCTTACGGGATAGTCCCCACAACTGTTGTGTCTGTTTCTGAAGTTCCCTCACAACTCGATTCTGATGTTCTTCTTCGTCCCCCAGATTATATGGCTAGGACGCACCCGTATGACAGGTAGGCTCGGAGCTCTTCCTGGACCCTAGTGTCGCCCCTCTCCTGTTGTTGCCCCCTATGTCTTCTTAGGTGATTTGGGTGAGACAGCCCGCCTATAACTGACTGTCCTGCCGTAGGTTTGAAGTTAGGCCTGGAGCTCTATACTTCCTCAGCGTTCCGGCCACCGGCTGCGCGCCTCAGTAGGATGTTGCCTCGTCTTACAGCACGACTCCTACTGGTGTTTCTCCTTGTTGCGTTGATCTCGTTTCTCACTCAGCACAATAAACCTCGCTTCTTGTCCTTTCTTGGGGTACCGCCGCGATCAGGTGCAGGCGCGGTCCCGTAACGTTCTCTCTGTTCGCTAGGCCTCTGTCAGGATCCCACCCCTGACAGGGACCCCCCTGAGTCTTCCCCTGCAACACCCTCTGCCACAGGATGTTGCCTGGCTCCAACCCAGTCAGCTTTCTGCCTAACTTCCTCTCTAACCCCCAGTTTTACCAGATTGTGAGGAGTGGCCTAATACATAGCACCCTTAGCTCCCCCTGGAGGTCAGACTGTGAAGTGTATTGGTGTCTGTGATACCTGGTCAGATGAACTCCTTCAGTGCCATCAGACGTAACATCACTCCCCTTAGCGGCAGAGCGACGTTACTGCAACGACCAGGACTCTGGGGCGCTGCATGAGTATATCAATATTTTTTATTTTTATTCTTTATTTTTTACATGGATATGGATCCCAGGGCCTGAAGGAGAGTTTCCTCTCCTTCAGACCCTGGGAACCATACACTGGGAACTTCCGATTCCGATTCCCGATACCACAAAAGCATCGGATCTCGGTATCGGAATTCCGATACCGCAAGTATCGGCCGATACCCGATACTTGCGGTATCGGAATGCTCAACACTAGTTATAACATATAATCCAATGGCCGAGACTGCTGAAAGTGGTATCATGGCTGTTTAACTCTTTCAGATGCTGCATTAAAGTGAAACTATCATGTCCCGAAAGGCAATGAATCTGCATAAATGTAGTTAATCTGCAGGTTAATAGTGTTCCCAAACTATGTAGCTGCCATACGGAACGCACAGCTACCGGGATGACATTAACTGTTTCTCCCACAGTCATGCTGGCATGGCTTCAGTGAACCACACAGCACACACACACTGCACTCTGGAGCTCCGTGCCATCTAACTGTGATGCTTGTTAAAGGCAACAAGTTCAAAAAGGCTACCTCGAACACACTTGGCACAAGCTTCTCCGTCTAACATACCATTCCAGAGAAACCCTGACCTACATCCTTAAACCTCTATGCAAGGATTTGGTTATCATGATCCAGACCGGGTTTTGAGTCCTGTCTTCTCTTTTCCCAGTCTCATCATGTCAGTGGTTAACTTTTCTCAGCCTCAGTCTGGTCTCAGGTTTGCTATTTAGACCCACTGTGTCCTGCAGATCATGGCAGTTATAGTTTCTGCCTAGTGCTGCTGTAAGCTGACTCTGATTGCTCCGATTTGTCCTGCTGCCTTTGCTGTCTGAACTCGTGTCTCTGTTTTCCCGTTCCCATCTTGACTCAGTGTTCCCCTTTAGTGTGCAGACTCCCCGGCTTGACTTGTCGTGTATCCTGACCTGTTTCTGTCATTTTGTTTTTTGGCTTATCCGCTCCTGACTGTTACTGACCCCTGGCTTGTCTCTGACCTCGAGTTTGCTTTTTCCTTTGGTGCTGTGCTACTGTCTAGGATTTGACCCTGCTTGTTTGTACTATCCTGAGGCCACCTGTGGTAGCCCTGCTTTTGTACTGCAGGTTAGCTCTGTTTAGGTGCAGACCTGTCACGGGGCTTCCGCGACAGAGAGGTTCCAGAGAACCGCAGCGCTCTGGGCCTCGTTCACACAGTGAACAGAAGCTCTTCACCTGTATTCTGACCTGGCTGCTTTGTGCCAGCAGTGCAGGAGTTAACCTTATTGCTGTGTTGCTGAGAGCTGGGTCTCTCAGCTGAAGTGGATCTTGTAATCTGATCCTCTATATAGACCCAGTCCTGACTTCAGCTGTTGTCAGTGATCAGTTCTATTGCCTGGCTTGGAGGTTGAAGGAGCATAGTGTTGGAGTTGGAGGTTTATTTACAGAGATTGGGGTCTGCTGTTTTGGTTGCATGTAAAACCAGTTTCCCTTCCTAGTTTATTCCTTCTCTTCCCTTCTCTGTGTTTCCTCTGTGGTTGTGTGAGCATTTGGTGAGTTTGAGACTTTTAGTTACCTTGTCTGTTTACCCTGTTGTTTGTTGTATAGTTACACTGGTGCAGTCCACCTCCTTTGGGGGAGAGGGGGCCCCTGATAGGGCCAACTCAGGAGACAGGGATACGCTGGCGGCTCAGGCCTCCTAACCATCATAGGTACCCCTGAGATAAGGGAAAGCCAGGGCCCCATTATTGTGGCAGGGTCAGGTGCGGGTCCCAGTACGCCGTCCTGCCCCTTTATGGCCATTTACGGTGTGACAAGGCCTACATCCTCTCTACTGCCATCTAGTGAAGCCTGCATCTACCTGCAATGCAGCAGCATGCACTGGTTTTCCAACTGGGTCCAGTGGATTGCTTCCATAGAAGAGATGCTGTCTGTAAGTGCAAATCAGAAGCAGGAAGAGTTGCCAAGCTGGGTCAAAGCCAAGATGTCATCTCAAGGACAAAAGCAGGAGACAAACCATTAGTCGAAATACAAACTGGAGTCAGAACATGGAAAACACAAAACAGACCACAGGAGCCAAGTCAGAAAGCCTAGGTCTCTAGCTGAACATTAACTAATAACTGGCAGCTAGAGACTATCTACTAAGGTTTATATAGAAGGAAGCCCAACAGAGGGGTAATTACCTACCAGCTCACTGCAGTAAAACACAAGTGAATAGCAAAGGAGAAACTGGTCTCAGGAATTTAAAACCTAAACACTCAAATACTACCAGTGTCCAGCAGTAACCAGAGTGTTACTGCTGCATTGCCTTGTGACCAGGGCAGGTGTTCCAGCAGCATGTTTAAACACACATGTACAATAGCAGACTTAGTCTGAATTTTTCTCTTATGCGTTGAAAAAATCATTCTTTTAAGCCCTGGTGAACTCATTCACCTACTCCGGATCTCGCAAGAGTAATTTCACACATATCTAATGTGCACCAAACATGTAACCTGCAACCTGCGCTCACTAAGAACAGCTGCAAACTCTCCCTCATGTTATACAAATAGCTACATGAGAAATCGGAATCATGACTTGTATACTGCAACTAACAAATCCAAACCTGCATCACCAGTCAGTGGCTCAGGCTCCTCTGACAAAGAAGGCTCCAAGCATCCCCATCCAGGGCAAACAAGTCACAGCTCACAGACTTTGAGCCAAAACAGGTTGCAGTATTTCCTCTCGCCATGAATCTAAGACCCACTCTTCTTTCAAGCTTTCCAACTAGGATGTCCTAATCAGAAACAATGCAGACAACCTCACTCCTTCCTGGACCACAGAATGAGGAGAGATAATGCAAAAAAATTCTACCTTCTATATTCTATATTTATTAAACTCAAGGGGAAATTGAAGACTAAGTCAAAATTGACAGCGCACATAGGGTCCGGAAGCACAAGCTACGAGATCACAAAGGTCATAATGGATAAAGTGCATGACTTCAACCATGCCACAAAATGACCTGCTTACATAATTTCAGTGATTTTCTTATTAGCTTAGGAGAAAGTGTTAACGAGGATAAGGTAGATGATATCACTGTCATGCTGATTGATTTTTAAGAGTAGAATTATTGCTTTAATAGGGGACTGGTGCTTGTAATCATTATCTTCTTCTGTTAAAAATGGTAAACTCCAAAGAAACTTGCAGTCATGATTGGTTTGCATTAAAAGCGCTTTACAGACAATGGCATTACTGCTTGAAAGATTGCCAATAAAATCAACCATTTATTTGATCATCGAGAACTTCAAAGAGACAAGTTCAATTGCTGTGAAGGCTTTTTTGGACCAAAGAAAGTCCAGCAAGTGCAAAAGAGGATTTATCCTTTGGATTAATTCAGCACTGGTGCTGAGCTTGCTCACAAATGGCAGCAGGCAGGTGTCAGAGCATCTGCACACTAGTAGAAATGAAACTGGTTGTAACTAGTGTTGCGCGATACCGTCCGATACTTGAAAGTATCGGTATCGGAAAGTATCGGCCGATACCGGCAAAGTATCGGATCCAATCAGATACCGATACCCGATACCAATACAAGTCAATGGGACTCAAGTATCGGACGGTATCCCTGATGGTTCCCAGGGTCTGAAGGAGAGGAAACTCTCCTTCAGGCCCTGGGAACCATATTAATGTGTAAAATAAAGAATTAAAATAAAAAATATTGCTATACTCACCTCTCCGAGGGAACCGGCAGCGTTGTTTGCTTAAAATGCGCGCTTTTCCTTCCTTCCGTGATGTCACGGCTTCTGATTGGTCGCGTGCCGCCCATGTGGCCGCGACGCGACCAATCACAGCAAGCCGTGACGTAATTTTCAGGTCCTTCTAGGCATTCAGTATTTTAAAATTACGTTCCGGCTTTGTGATTGGTCGCGTCGCGGGTCACATGGGCGACGCGACCAATCACAAGCCGTGACGTCACGGGAGGCAGGAGATGCGCGCATTTTAAAATGCGCGCGTGTCCAGCCTCCCGTGACGTCACGGGTTGTGATTGGTCGCGTCGCCCATGTGACCGCGACGCGACCAATCACAGCAAGCCGTGATGTAATTTCAGGTCCTTCAGTATTTTAAAATTACGTTCCGGCTTTGTGATTGGTCGCGTCGCGGTCACATGGGCGACGCGACCAATCACAAGCCGTGACGTCACGGGAGGCTGGACACGCGCGCATTTTAAAATGCGCGCGTCTCCTGCCTCCCGTGACGTCACGGCTTGTGATTGGTCGCGTCGCCCATGTGACCCGCGACGCGACCAATCACAAAGCCGGAACGTAATTTTAAAATACTGAATGCCTAGAAGGACCTGAAAATTACGTCACGGCTTGCTGTGATTGGTCGCGTCGCGGCCACATTGGCGGCACGCGACCAATCAGAAGCCGTGACGTCACGGAAGGAAGGAAAAGCGCGCATTTTAAGCAAACAACGCTGCCGGTTCCCTCGGTGAGGTCCAGGCTGCGTCGGAGAGGTGAGTATAGCAATATTTTTTATTTTAATTCTTTATTTTACACATTAATGTTGTTTCGATACCGATACCCGATACCACAAAAGTATCGGATCTCGGTATCGGAATTCCGATACCTGCAAGTATCGGCCGATACCCGATACTTGCGGTATCGGAATGCTCAACACTAGTTGTAACTCATTATGCATATGACACCTGCGACATTTCAGTCTGCGGTTTCCTTTTCTAAACCTAAGGATTTTTAAAGGATATGATCAGCTAATATACTTTCTGAGATATTTATAAGATATACAAAAAATTTGACTTTGATACATCCGCCATATATAACCCCTGGCAAAAAGTATGGAATCACCGGCCTTGGAGGCTGTTCATTCAGTTGTTTAATTCTGTAGAAAAAAAGCAGATCACAGACATGGCACAAACCTAAAGTTATTTCAAATGGCAACTTTCTGGCTTTAAGAAACACTAAAAGAAATCAAGAACAAAAAATGTGGTAGTCAGTAATGGTTACTTTTTTAACCAAGCATAGGGAAAAAATTATGGAATCACTCAATTCTGAGGAAAAAATTATGGAGTCACGAAAAACAAGCAAAAAAACACTCCAAAACATCACTAGTATTTTGTTGCACCACCTCTGGCTTTTATAACAGCTTGCAGTCTCTGAGGCATGGACTTAATGAGTGTCAAACAGTCCTCTTCATCAATCTGGCTCCAACTTTCTCTGATTGTTGCCAGATCAACTTTGCAGGTTGGAGCCTTGTTATGGACCATTTTCTTCAACTTCCACCAAAGATTTTCAATTGGATTGAGATCCGTACTGTTTGCAGGCCATGACATTGACCTTATGTGTCTTTTTTCAAGGAATGTTTTCACAGTTTTTGCTCTATGGCAGGATGCATTATCATCTTGAAAAATGATTTCATCATCCCCAAACATCCTTTCAATTGATGGAATAAGAAACGTGTCCAAAATATCAACATAAACTTGTGCATTTATTGAAGATGTAATGACAGCCATCTCCCCAGTGCCTTTACCTGACATGCAGCCC
Organism: Ranitomeya variabilis; assembly: GCF_051348905.1. Taxonomy (NCBI): domain Eukaryota; kingdom Metazoa; phylum Chordata; class Amphibia; order Anura; family Dendrobatidae; genus Ranitomeya; species Ranitomeya variabilis. The sequence continues at coordinate 154,027,817 of NC_135239.1, forward strand.
AATATCATCAATGGCTATGGAAATTTACATGTTCTCTTCAGTCAGTCATCTTTATAAATCTCATTGGAACGGCACCAAACAAAAGTTCCAGCATCATCACCTTTCCCAATGCAGATTTGCGATTCATCACTGAATATGACTTTCATCCAGTCATCCACAGTCCACGATTGCTTTTCCTTAGCCCACTGTAACCTTGTTTTTTTCTGTTTAGGTGTTAATGATGGCTTTCGTTTAGCTTGTCTGTATGTAAATTCCATTTGCTTTAGGCGGTTTCTTACAGTTCGGTCACAGACATTGACTCCAGTTTCCACCCATTTGTTCCTCATTTGTTTTGTTGTGCATTTCCTGTTTTTTAAACATATTGCTTTAAGTTTCTGGTCTTGATGCTTTGATGTCTTCCTTGGTCTACCAGTATGTTTGCCTTTAACAACCTTCCCATGTTGTTTGTATTTGGTCCAGATTTTAGACACAGCTGACTGTGACCAGCCAACATCTTTTGCAACATTGCATGATGATTTACCCTCTTTCAAGAGTTTGATAATCCTCTCCTTTGTTTCAATTGACATCTCTCGTGTTGGAGCCATGATACATGTCAGTCCACTTGGTGCAACAGCTCTCCAAGGTGTGATCACTCCTTTTTAGATGCACACTAACAAGCAGATCTAATTTGATGCAGGTGTTATTTTTGGGTATGAAAATTTACAGGGTGATTCCATAATTTTTCCCCTATGCTTGGTTAAATTAGTAACCATTACTGACTACCACATTTTTTGTTCTTGATTTCTTTTAGTGTTTCTTAAAGTCAGAAAGTTGCCATTTGAAATTACTTTAGTTTTGTGCCATGTCTGTGATCTGCTTTTTTTCTACAAAATTAAACAACTGAATGAACATCCTTCAAGGCCAGTTATTCCATAATTTTGTGCCAGGGGTTGTATTCATAAATGCTTAAGCAAAAAACCTATCTTTGATGTTAAGTCATACTCGGACCAATGTTATTCTATGAGGCCAGGCATATGTCCAATTTTTTCTTTGTACCGAGCGGTCCAAGAATAAAAATTGCATCATGCCCAAGTTGAATCTGATTATCTGATCATACTTGGCCATGCAAATCAATAAGTCAATGGAAAACATGGGACTGCACCCGAATAACATCTGATCTCATTTGAGATAATCTGATCAAACTGTGATCAAGCTCTGAGTGTGATTTGCATAATCAACTCAATTTTCTCACATGAGAGAATATATGCTGGTGTGACTCTAGCTGAACCAATTAAAAATGTTGACGATATAGTATAACCACCTAGTCTTACCAGATTGTATAAATTCCTCAATTTTAACACCTGGTAAATATACACAATCCTACATTAATCATTAGTTACAGATCTTACCTTTGGGATAAGGTAACCTTTTATCTCCATGTCTCGGTAGGTCATATGAGGCAAAGCCAAGGGAGAAATATCTCCAAATCGTTGTACTTCATGGATCACAGCATTAGTATATGGCATTTGTAGAACATCGCCCATTGTTGGTTTCCTCTCTCTTCCAATTACTCGATCAATTTCTTCCTGAACCTTGGCTGAATAGAATTATTTGCTACTACATAAATACTTCTAAGTATTACACCTTACTATATGAATAGTATACCTTACAATATGATTACTACACCTTACTATATGTTTTTACTCACATTGTACATCTGGGTAGAGGAGCATAAACAGCACTGCCCACCTCATGGTGGAACTTGTTGTTTCTGTCCCAACACTAAACAAATCGTATGTTGTCATGAGCAGGTTCCCCTCATGAAAACTAGTGGAACCATCTTCTTTCACCTAGAAGAAATCAGTTTTAATATTATGGTAGTTAAATTATGGGCACCAGGAAAAATGATCTCTGTTGGGTTATGGTCAAACAGTCGTAGATTCTCTCATTTGAAAGAATCAGGCCGATTATGAAAATGACACTCTGATCAGAAATTAATTCAAGAGTCAGCATAGTGTGATCTGAATCTCTGTGAGAGAATCGGACCACACTGTAAGGAGAAGGAGAACAAAATTTCTCCATCCTCTCCATTCTGTAAGTCCGCAGAAATTGGGCTGCACTCAGATGACCTGCTTTCCATGCACCCATAGACTTGAATGGGTGAGTTGCATCTGATTTCAAAGTGAGTGGGAGGCGGTCATTTTAACATAATAATCTGTTGCTTTTATTGCAGATTTTCCCTGTAACTGGCGCTGGTATAGTAAACCCAATTACATTGCCTGCATAACAGAACTGAGTGAGTCTCCTGGGACACACCAGCTCCTCCTTCTTCTCAACACAATCAGTGTATGGTGAAGTGTGGACTGCCAGGATGTTTAAAGTCTATGGGCATTTCATAACTGGTCAAATAGACCCCTAACATGTTGCCTATTGTCACTGGTTTACCGCGACAGAGAGAAGCCAGAAGACTGCAGCATCTGAGTTCTCCTACTACTGTGCTGAATAGAAGCACTTCACCTTTTTATTAAACAGTGTAAATTTCTTTGGGCAGTGCAGGGGTTATTCTGCTCTGCTGAGAGTTCTTGGAGGTAAGGTTCTCAGCTGTGCACTGTTAGCCACTCCCATCCCATATATAATGTGGGTCCTGACTAACACACATCCTCACTGCTAGCTTATGCTGCATGGCTTGGAGGACATTTGCTAGTAGTTATTTGAGTAGTTGGTTGGTGGATTTATCTGAGACAGTTGCTTGGTTCTGCCAGTGTGATAATTCCCTTTCTTCTTCTACTTTAGTTTAACCCCATCCTTCACTCCCTGGTGAATACCTCTGTTATATGTGAGTGTATATGTTAGGTGTCAGGATTTTCCCGCTGCGTGGGATAGATCCCAAGCATTATCTGCTTCTGCGGTCTCGCATTCAGGTCCGGCCACTGCTATTGCTGCTCAGCACAGACGTCGATCTCAGCATCTTGCTCAGGCTCGTGGTATACAATTGGTTACTGCTGGCTCTCCAGACAAGTCTATGGTAACCAATGATATGTGGGTGCAGCCTTGCGCTCTGGAGTCTAGCGTCAAAGAGTTTTCTCTTTTGGGTCAACATCTGCTTCATTCGGGTGTGCAGTTAGCACCATTTAGTTGCAGTACCAGCCCAATCCATGTGCAATTATCCCTGTGTTGTTAACAGGGTATAGCACTTCGCATACTCGTGCCGTACCTCTCGGTGAAGTAACTGAGCTTGGTACTCAGTGTTCCATTCACATTGAGTGGTGTTAACTCAGTGTGTTCAAGGTTATACTTGCTGTTGTGTTCCATCATTGTTTACTAGCAGCAGGTTCATCTCTGCATGGTGGACCCCGGGTTGCGATTGCACTTCAGTTTATATTTTATTTAGTGCAATCCGCCAACCCTAACAGTATATTTGCATGTTTGGTATTTTCCATTACCCCTGTTCTTATTATCTTGTTAATCTGGTTGGTGTACTATGGTGCCCTACTATTCCCCTCTTCCTTGGGTGGGGGAAGGGTTCAGGCTGAAGGCAGATTCAGGAGCTAAAGCAAGGTAAGTGGCCCTGGCATCTTCACCTTCAAAGGTAACCCAGGGAACAGGGCGAGCTAAGGCGCCCCCTAGCATTAGGGACAGGGAAGGAGCCCTTGGTCCCCGGACATCTGATAACAGAGTTGTAACATTAGCTCTGACCGAAAACATTTTTTCATCCATTATGAATCCTATTACTGCTCTGATAGGGCAACTGCAGCAGCTCAGTTTGGAGGTGGCAGATCTACGCACTGTCATTTTGCAACACCCTAACATATCAGGTGTGGGGATCATGACTCCCCATACAACCTTTAGTGGTGCCCAAGATCGCTTTGCCTGCCAAGTTTTCTGGGGGTGGCGTGACAAGTTTGTTGTTTTTAGGAAGGCTTGTAAACTATACGTTAGGTTACTTCCTTGTTCCTCAGTAATCGAAGAGCAAAGGGTGGGGATAATAATCTCACTCCTTCAGGGTGACCCCCAAGCATGAACATTTTCTCTCCTGACGCCCAGTGGCTCCAGATGGTGGACGAATGTTTTCTGGCGCTGGGTCATATATACGATGACCCCAGCTACAGCAGGGAGACTGGTCGGTGGAGGAATATTGCTCTAAGTTTTGGAGGTGGTCCACAGACACTAACTGGAATAACTCCTCACTCCGTAGCCAGTTCTTTGAAGAGTTATCAGTAAGGGTGAAGGATGCCTTAGCCCTGTATGAGACTCCAGTTTCCCTTGAGGTGGCCATGTCTCTGGCCATCCAGGTGGATCACCGTCTTTGCCAAAGAAATAAGGAGACACTCCAATGTGTGGGAGGTCAGGGGCAAAGGGAAATCAGGTCTGAGTAATCTGAGGAACACATGCAGTTGAATGCGGCAACTCATTCTGGCAAGCAGTCTGTTGTTTGCCGCAAAGGGGAGTATGTTTTTACTGTGGTAAAAAGGGTCATTTTGTGGGCATGTGTCATTCCCAATCTCATGATAAACAGCCACCTGAAAAACAAAGGAGCCTGGGTTGCAATGAGGTTAGCAATCCGAGATACATATCACGTCCCTGGGCAGGACACAATTTTTTCTGCCAGCTGAGATCCATCTGGAAAAAAATAAGGTAGTTATTTCTGCATTCCTGGACAGTGGAGCAGGGTTTAACTTGATCAAAGCTAGGTTTTTCTAGGTCCAGGGCCTCAATCCACATACAATCTCCAGACCTATACCCATAATTGCCATCGACTCCGCACCCTTGAAACAGGGGTATTTTACTCCATCCGTCCAAGGGTTACATCTTCAGGTAGGAGCCATGCACTCAGAAGTTATTGACTGTTATGTGATAGAGGGTCTCCCCTCTCCTGTGGTTCTTGGGCTTCCTTGATGCACTCTGCACAATCTTCTGGTAGATTGGCAAACTCAGGAAGTGGTAAAGTGGAGTTAGTATTGTCAAGGACACTGCTCGGGCACCCGGCTTGCAAGGGTGGATACCCAGTCTGTGCCTAAATACCTGTCAGACTTTGGTGATGTGTTCTCCGAGCAGGGGTGCCAATAACTTCCTCCCCATCGTCCTTATGACTGCGCCCTTAATTTTGTCCTTGGGCCAAGCTGCCTAAGAGCAGACTATATAATATCTCTGGTCCAGAGAGGCAAGCCACGAAGGACTATATCACGGAGAGTTTGGCAAAAGGTTATATCAGACCATCCTCATCCCCCATTGCTGGAGGGTATTTCTTTGTAAAGTAGAAAGATGGGGGGTTACACTCCTGCCTAGAATCCCATGAACTCAATCTGATCACAGTCCGAGATCTGTATCCACTTCCTTTCATCCTGGACCTCTTTAATCAGATTGTAGGGGCAAAATGGTTTTCTAAACTGGGTCACAGGGGGGCATATAATCTCATTTGTATTAATAAGGGGGATGAGTGGAAAACAGCTTTTTATACACATGAAAGACACTATGAGAAACTTGCGATGCCATTTAGGTTGATGAATGCTCCCACCGTCTTTCAGCACATCTTTAGTCACCTGATAGGTAGATTTGTGGTAATCTATCTTGATGACATATTAATTTATTCACCTGACCTTGAGTCACATCAGGTACATAGTTATTAAGGTTGAAGGAAGACTTTAAGTCCATCTAGTTCAACCCATAGCCTAACCTAACATGCTCTAACATGTTATAAAGCCTAAATCAAAAAAAAGGGGGGTGCAACTAATGCGCCAAAAGAGCATACACAGAAAAGAAGAAAAAGAATCCCAAAAATAAATGCAGCAAAACGATGGGCAGTCCAAATCATCCATAAAAAGATTAAATTCAAGGCAAAAGGAAGCCAGTGTAGAGCAAATCCTCATTGAGGCCCCCCGGCGAGACAGACCCAAGTAAATATATCCAACGGGCCTCTAATCTGAGCAATTCTCCCTGTCGATCAATTTTCCGGAAGTTATTTGGGACCTTCTATAGTCCCAGCACCCGTAGACCACGGGTACTGCTAGAATGAACCTGTAAAAAATGCATAGCAACCGTAGAGATATTTTTACCTTTAGACAAGTCCTGTCTAGCTAAATTAATATTTGAGATATGTTGCTGTACACGTCTGCGTAGCTCCTGAGAGGTCTGCCCCACATAAATCTTTGGACAAGAACATACAATGGCATAAACTAGATTTGTAGACTAAGGGTACCGTCTCACAAAACGATTTACCAACGATCACGACCAGCGATACGACCTGGCCGTGATCGTTGGTAAGTCGTTGTGTGGTCGCTGGGGAGCTGTCACACAGACAGTTCTCCAGCAACCAACGATGCCGAGGTCCACGGGTAACCAGGGTAAACATCGGGTTACTAAGCGCAGGGCCGCGCTTAGTAACCCGATGTTTACCCTGGTTACCGTCGTAAATGTAAAAAAAAACAAACAGTACATACTCACATTCCGGTGTCCGTCAGGTCCCTTGCCGTCTGCTTCCCGCACTGACTGACTGCCGGCCGTAAAGTGAAAGCAGAGCACAGCGGTGACCCGATGTTTACCCTGGTTACAAGCGAACGCATCGTTGGATCGGTGTCACACACACCGATCCAACGATGACAGCGGGAGATCCAGCGACAAAAGAAAGTTCCAAGCGATCTGCTACGACGTACGATTCTCAGCAGGGTCCCTGATCGCTGCTGCGTGTCAGACACAGCGATATCGTATGGATATCGCTGGAACGTCACGGATCGTGCCGTCGTAGCGACAAAAGTGCCACTGTGAGACGGTACCCTTACAGTTCATATAATCTTTTAGTGTGTAAACTACCGCATCCCTCGGGTTGGTAAAGGAAGAGCACCTATCCACAAAAGGACAGATGTGGCAATCACCACAAGGTTACATGCCTCGTAGGGTAAAACCTCTACCAATTCGCGTAGTGGGTCTCACAAAGTGGCTCCTAGACAGAGTATCCCATAAATTTGGTGCTCGTCTAGCTGTCAATAATGGAGTCACAGGCAAAAGGTCAGATACTCTTGGGTCAGTTTTTAAAATACCCCAATGTTGTTTAAACAAATCAGAAACTGAATTTCAATGTTTATGAAATGTGGTGATAAATCTTAAGCTCTCATCCGGACACCTATGAGTAGCTTTTAATAAATTGTCCCTCGGGATAGACTTGGTACGTTGGAAGGCATTTGAAATAATCAATCTCGGATATCCCCTTGCACGTAAACGTTCCAAAAGCGATTTGGCCTGTGAGTTGAAGTCACTTAAAAATACATGGGAAGCTGGTCTAGCACAGTGTTCCAGAATCATTATTAATCTCCTATTGCAACATGACAATGATTTATTGGTGACATTAAAAACAAACACTAAAAATTTGGAGATGCAACTGGTCAATTATGATTCTGTGACACAAGTCCAACCCTTCCAGACTAAACTTAAGGATATTATTACAAAATGTGAAAAATAAATTGCGGAAGGGAAAAGGAAAAAACTCCAATGTGACAAGCAAGATTATGAGAGGGGGATGTGTTGTGAATTTGGATTCTGGGCTCCCCCGGTGGCCGCTTGTGGAATTGGACTTGTCATCCTCTTTCCTGTTTCACCTGATTCCATCAGTAGTGGGTGTCGCTATTTAAGCTCATTTCTCTGGTGGTTTCTTGCCGGTCAACAATGTTATCTGATGCCTCTCAGTGCTTGTTCCTGCTTCTAGACTACTACTAGATAAGTTGGACTTTTGTCCATGTTTTGTTTTGCCTATTTGTTCCAGTTCACAGCTGAAGTTTTGTTACTGTGTCTGGAAAGCTCTCGTTGATCAGGGATTGCTACTCTGGCGTTATGAGTTAATGCCAGAGTTTAAGGTAATCTCTGGATGGTGTTTTGTTAGTGTTTTTCTGCTGACCATGAAAGTATACTATCTGTCTTCTGCTATCTAGTAAGCGGACCTCAAATTTGCTAAGACTATTTTCCTGCTGCGTTTGTTGTTTCATCTGAACTCACCGTCATTATATGTGGGGGGCTACTGTCTTCTTTGGAATATTTCTCTAGAGGTGAGCCAGGTCTTATATTTCCCTCTGCTAGCTATTTAGGTCTTAGGCCAGAGCTGGGCATCTAGCGATAAATAGGAAATGCTACCTGGCTATTTCTAGTTGCGCGGCAGGCTTAGTTCATGGTCAGTATAGTTCCATCTTCCGAGAGCTTGTCCCTCTATAGGCTTGCTATGATCTCTGCCTGCAGAGATCATGACAGTTTGACCGGCCAATAAAGTGTTAATGACCCAGGTTGAGAAAGGAGAGTTATAAGAAGTCTGCTGAAATTTTTTTTTTTTTTTTTTCCTCCAGTCTGCCTTGCTGCAGTCTTTTCTCTCTCTCTCCTCCTAATCTCTGTATGCTCTGTGTGCACCTGACAATAATGGATCTCCAGAGTGTAACTGCGGGTTTGAATAATCTCATCACGAAAGTACAAAATTTACAAGATTTTGTGGTACATGCTCCGGTATCTGAGCCGAGAATTCCTTTGCCGGAGTTCTTCACAGGGAATAGAGCTAGCTTCCAGAATTTCCGAAATAATTGTAAGCTTTATTTGTCCCTGAAGTCTCGTTCAGCTGGAGACCCTGCTCAGCAGGTTAGGATTGTGATTTCCTTGCTCAGGGGTGACCCTCAAGATTGGGCCTTCTCATTGCCAGCAGGGGATCCTGCGTTACGCGATGTGGATGCGTTTTTTCTGGCCTTGGGCTTGCTTTATGAGGAACCTCATTTGGAACTTCAGGCAGAAAAAACTTTGATGGCACTATCTCAGGGGCAAGACGAAGCTGAAGTTTTCTGCCAAAAATTCCGTAAATGGTCTGTGCTTACTCAGTGGAATGAGTGCGCCTTGGCGGCAACTTTCAGAGAAGGTCTCTCTGATGCCGTTAAGGATGTTATGGTGGGGTTCCCTTTGCCTGCAGGTCTGAATGAGTCCATGACAATGGCTATTCAGATTGATAGGCGTCTGCGGGAGCGCAAACCGGTGCACCATCTGGCGGTGTCTATGGAAAAGACGCCAGAAAGTATGCAGTGTGATAGAATTCTGTCCAGGAGCGAGCGACAGAATTTTAGACGGAAGAATGGATTGTGTTTCTATTGTGGGGATTCTACTCATGTTATATCGGCATGCTCTAGGCGTACAAAGAAGCTTGATAAGTCTGTTTCCATTAGCACCATTCAGTCTAAGTTTATTTTGTCTGTAACCCTGATTTGCTCTTTGTCATCCATTGCCACGGACGCCTATGTTGACTCTGGCGCCGCTCTGAGTCTTATGGATTGGTCCTTTGCCAATCGTTGTGGTTTTGATTTAGAGCCTTTGGAGACTCTTATTCCTCTGAAGGGGATTGACTCCACCCCATTGGCTAATAATAAACCACAATACTGGACACAAGTAACCATGCGTATCAATCCGGATCACCAGGAGATTATTCGTTTCCTGGTGCTGTATAATTTACATGACGATTTGGTACTGGGATTGCCATGGTTGCAGTCTCACAACCCAGTCTTGGACTGGAGAGCAATGTCTGTGTTGAGCTGGGGATGTAAGGGTATTCATGGGGACGTACCTTTGGTTTCTATTTCGTCGTCCATTCCCTCTGAAGTCCCTGAGTTCCTCTCTGATTATCAAGACGTCTTTGACGAACCCAAGCTTGGGTCGTTACCTCCGCACCGTGAGTGCGATTGTGCCATAGATTTGATACCGGGTTGTAAATATCCAAAGGGTCGTTTGTTTAATTTGTCTGTGCCGGAACATGCTGCTATGCGGGAATATATAAAGGAGTCTTTGGAAAAGGGACATATTCGTCCATCTTCTTCTCCCTTGGGAGCTGGGTTTTTCTTTGTCTCAAAAAAAGACGGCTCTTTGAGACCATGTATTGATTATCGGCTTCTGAATAAGATCACTGTTAAGTATCAATACCCATTGCCATTGCTTACTGATTTGTTTGCTCGTATAGAGGGTGCTAAGTGGTTCTCTAAAATTGATCTTCGTGGGGCGTATAATTTGGTGCGGATCAGGCAGGGGGATGAGTGGAAGACCGCATTTAATACGCCCGAGGGCCACTTTGAGTATTTGGTCATGCCTTTTGGTCTTTCTAATGCCCCTTCAGTTTTCCAGTCTTTTATGCATGATATTTTCCGCGATTTTCTGGATAAGTTTATGATAATATATCTGGATGATATTCTGATTTTTTCTGATGACTGGGACTCTCATGTCCAGCAGGTCAGGAGAGTTTTTCAGGTTCTGCGGTCTAATTCTTTATGTGTGAAGGGGTCTAAGTGCGTTTTTGGGGTCCAGAAAATTTCCTTTTTGGGGTATATTTTTTCTCCCTCTTCCATTGAGATGGATCCCGTCAAGGTGCAAGCTATTTGTGACTGGACTCAGCCCTCCTCTCTTAAGGGTCTTCAGAGATTTTTGGGCTTTGCCAACTTTTACCGCCGATTTATTGCTGGTTTTTCGGATGTCGTTAAACCACTGACTGATTTGACCAGACAAGGCGCTGATGTTGCTAATTGGTCCCCTCATGCTGTAGAGGCCTTTCAGGAGCTTAAGCGCCGTTTTGCCTCTGCCCCTGTGTTGCGTCAGCCTGATGTGAATCTGCCTTTTCAGGTTGAGGTTGACGCTTCGGAGATCGGAGCTGGGGCAGTGTTGTCGCAGAAAGGTTCCGACTGCTCCGTCATTAGGCCTTGTGCCTTCTTTTCTCGCAAATTTTCGCCCGCAGAGCGGAATTATGATGTTGGGAATCGGAAGCTTTTGGCCATGAAGTGGGCGTTTGAGGAGTGGCGCCATTGGCTCGAGGGGGCTAGACATCAGGTGGTGGTATTGACTGACCACAAAAATTTGATTTATCTTGAGACTGCCAGACGCCTGAATCCTAGACAGGCGCGCTGGTCTTTATTTTTTTCTCGCTTTAATTTTGTGGTGTCATACCTACCGGGTTCTAAGAATGTTAAGGCAGATGCCCTTTCTAGGAGTTTTGACCCGGACTCTCCTGGTAATTCTGAACCCACAGGTATCCTTAGGGAGGGAGTAATTTTGTCGGCCGTTTTTCCTGATCTGCGGCGGTCCTTGCAAGAGTTTCAGGCGGATAGACCGGATCGTTGTCCGCCTGATAGACTGTTTGTTCCGGATGATTGGACCAGCAGAGTCATCTCTGAGGTACATTCTTCTGCATTGGCAGGTCATCCCGGAATTTTTGGTACCAGGGATTTGGTGGCAAGATCCTTCTGGTGGCCTTCTCTGTCACGAGATGTGCGAGTCTTTGTGCAGTCATGTGACGTTTGTGCTCGGGCCAAGTCTTGTAGTTCTCGGGCTAGCGGACTGCTGTTGCCCTTGCCTATTCCTAAGAGGCCTTGGACACACATCTCGATGGATTTTATTTCAGATCTGCCTGTTTCCCAGAAGATGTCTGTCATCTGGGTGGTCTGTGACCGTTTCTCTAAAATGGTCCATTTGGTTCCTCTGCCCAAGTTGCCTTCTTCTTCTGAGTTGGTTCCTCTGTTTTTTCAGAATGTTGTCCGATTGCACGGTATTCCTGAGAATATTGTTTCTGACAGAGGTACCCAATTTGTGTCTAGATTTTGGCGGGCATTCTGTGCTAGGATGGGCATAGATTTGTCTTTTTCGTCTGCTTTTCACCCTCAGACTAATGGCCAGACCGAGCGGACTAATCAGACCCTTGAGACATATCTGAGGTGTTTTGTCTCTGCTGACCAGGATGATTGGGTTGCTTTTTTGCCATTGGCAGAGTTCGCCCTCAATAATCGGGCCAGTTCTTCCACCTTGGTGTCCCCGTTTTTCTGTAATTCGGGGTTTCACCCTCGATTTTCCTCCGGTCAGGTGGAATCCTCGGATTGTCCTGGAGTGGATGCGGTGGTAGAGAGATTGCATCACATTTGGGGGCAGGTTATGGACAATTTGAAGTTGTCCCAGGAGAAGACTCAGCGTTTTGCCAACCGTCATCGTCGTGTTGGTTCTCGGCTTTGTGTTGGAGATTTAGTGTGGTTGTCTTCTCGTTTTGTCCCTATGAGGGTCTCTTCTCCTAAGTTTAAACCTCGGTTCATCGGCCCTTATAGAATATTGGAGATTCTTAATCCTGTTTCTTTCCGTTTGGACCTCCCTGCGTCCTTTTCCATTCATAACGTTTTTCATCGGTCGTTATTGCGCAGGTATGAGGTACCTGTTGTACCTTCAGTTGAGCCTCCTGCTCCGGTGTTGGTTGAGGGTGAGTTGGAGTACGTTGTGGAGAAAATTTTGGACTCTCGTGTTTCCAGACGGAAACTCCAGTATCTGGTCAACTGGAAGGGTTACGGCCAGGAGGATAATTCTTGGGTCAATGCATCTGATGTTCATGCTTCTGATCTTGTTCGTGCCTTCCATAGGGCTCATCCTGGTCGCCCTGGTGGATCTGGTGAGGGTTCGGTGCCCCCTCCTTGAGGGGGGGGTACTGTTGTGAATTTGGATTCTGGGCTCCCCCGGTGGCCGCTTGTGGAATTGGACTTGTCATCCTCTTTCCTGTTTCACCTGATTCCATCAGTAGTGGGTGTCGCTATTTAAGCTCATTTCTCTGGTGGTTTCTTGCCGGTCAACAATGTTATCTGATGCCTCTCAGTGCTTGTTCCTGCTTCTAGACTACTACTAGATAAGTTGGACTTTTGTCCATGTTTTGTTTTGCCTATTTGTTCCAGTTCACAGCTGAAGTTTTGTTACTGTGTCTGGAAAGCTCTCGTTGATCAGGGATTGCTACTCTGGCGTTATGAGTTAATGCCAGAGTTTAAGGTAATCTCTGGATGGTGTTTTGTTAGTGTTTTTCTGCTGACCATGAAAGTATACTATCTGTCTTCTGCTATCTAGTAAGCGGACCTCAAATTTGCTAAGACTATTTTCCTGCTGCGTTTGTTGTTTCATCTGAACTCACCGTCATTATATGTGGGGGGCTACTGTCTTCTTTGGAATATTTCTCTAGAGGTGAGCCAGGTCTTATATTTCCCTCTGCTAGCTATTTAGGTCTTAGGCCAGAGCTGGGCATCTAGCGATAAATAGGAAATGCTACCTGGCTATTTCTAGTTGCGCGGCAGGCTTAGTTCATGGTCAGTATAGTTCCATCTTCCGAGAGCTTGTCCCTCTATAGGCTTGCTATGATCTCTGCCTGCAGAGATCATGACAGGGATGGCCTTTAAGTGGAAACATTCTGGTAATAGGAGGCCTTTACCCACTCCAACTTCTATGAATACTGGTGCACAAGCCGAACATAGCTTAAGTGATTTTTTAGCGTTGGATACAAGCGTCACGGACGGCGGACAAGATGGGGGAAACGTAAAACAAAACACCAGACAACAACGTCACTACCCGTCGCATGGACCAAGGAAGGGTGCCAGACGCCAGAAATAGTGAATAACCAATTACAGATCATCAATCTCTCCTCGTATACATTATCAGAAGCAGAAAGGTCAGTGCTCCAAAGGGGTCTTACCTTTTCCCTCATGTTGATGACTGATAAATTCACTATTATTAAGGACTTGTACCTTTTTTGCAGAAAGATTATTTTGAGAGCATTACATCATAAACCAGATCTTTTGCGTGAATCTTCGGCTATTTTGGACAGACGTGTTTTTTCTGACCTTTTGGATCTTTTGAATGAGAGTGATACATCTCCAGGTAGGAAGAATTTTCCTCATAGATTACCCTCTACCACAACTCCTCCTTTATCATTAGTTGCATCAGTTAAAACCTTTTTTGAGGTTGTTAAACGAGAGATAGAAAAACTTCCATTAAGTCAAAACAAAGATCAAAATTTATCTCTGAATGATAGGAGGGCTCTTGCTAGCCTGAGATCTAATAAGGATTTTTTAATAAAAGAAGCAGACAAGGGGGGCAACGTGGTCCTGTGGCCAATCGATATGTACCTGTGTGAGGTTTCCAAGCAATTGAATGATTCTAGAAACTATGTTAAGTTGCCATCAGATCCCACACATATTTTCAATAACAAATTGGAGCGCCTACTTGATGTGGCACTCTCGGAGGGGGTAATTAAGAAACCTGAAAGAGACTACATTTTTGTGAAAAAACCAGTGGTTCCTACTTTTTACCTCTTACCCAAAGTGCACAAAGATCTTGTTTGCCCTCCGGGTAGGCCCATAGTGTCGGGTATTGGAGGTCTAGGCGAGAGAGCCTGTGTCTATATTGATTTCTATCTGCAACCAATGGTACAAGACTTATCTTCTTATATAAGGGACTCAACGCAACTGATTGAGAAATTAAGGGGCATTCAGTTACCTGACCAGGCATTACTGGTGACAGTTGATGTTTCATCACTGTATACCAGTATTGCGAATGATGATAGTTTAATGGCTGTAGATCAGGGGATCTTCCTCATGGTGCCTTTCTCTTGAGCCTTCTCAGATTTGTGTTAACGCATAATTATTTTGTTTTTGATTTTTCTTTTTACCGGCAGTTGTCTGGTACTGCGATGGGTGCCCGCTGTGCTCCTTCCTTTGCCAGCCTATTCATGGGTTGGTGGGAGGAGAACAGCGTGCACCCATCGCGTGTTAGGGCTGGCAGAACTCACCGAGTTAATAGAGAGATGTTATTTGGTGCGTTCGCAGCCCGGGGTCCACCGTGCAGGAGACCTTCCAGTCCACCAAATAAAATTTTTTGCCACGTACTACCTTGCACCCCAAAATAGCGTTCACCTTGTAATCGTCCGTAGACGAACCCGATGTTCCGGCAGATGACTCAGAAAACCGAGACATGTATACGGGCTTAAGGAGGGACACATGAAAGGTGTCGGTGATACCTAAGCGTGGAGGAAGGGCCAGACGGTAGACCACAGGTTTAACCTGTTCGAGGACCTTGAAGGGACCCAAGTAGCGAGGTGCAAACTTAGTGGACTCAACACACAGCCTGATGTTACGGGCAGAGAGCCACACTAAGTCACCAGGAGCAAAGGTCGGAGCAGGGTGCCGATGTGCATCGGCGGAGGACCTCATTCTCTCCTTGGAGGCCCAGATGGCATCCTGAGTGCGGTCCCAAATGTCCCATGCCTCCACTGCCCAGTCTGCCACCCTGGAGTCAGCAGAAGACACGGGCATAGGCACAGGAACCCGTGGATGCTGGCCGTAATTAAGAAGGAAAGGAGTTTGACCGGTGGAGTCAGCTACAGCGTTGTTAAGCGCAAACTCCGCCCACGGTAGCAAGGATGCCCAGTCATCCTGCCTGGCAGAGACAAAATGTCGCAGATATGTGACCAGGGTCTGGTTGGCCCCCTCTACCAACCCATTCGTCTCAGGATGATATGCTGAGGAGAGATTCAACTCAATGCTGAGTAGACGACAAAGCTCTCTCCAGAATCGAGACGCAAACTGGGGACCCCGGTCACTGACAATTTTGGCCGGCATACCGTGTAGGCGAAATATGTGTTTGATAAACAACGCCGCCAGAGCCCGTGCAGAAGGTAGCCGTGGAAGAGGCACCAAGTGCACCATTTTGGAAAAATGGTCGGTGATCACCCAAATAATGGTGCAGCTACGAGACTTGGGTAAGCCCACCACAAAATCCATCCCGACCATCTCCCAGGGCCTATCTGCCACCGGAAGAGGGTGAAGCAACCCAGCTGGCCGTTGACGAGGAGACTTGTTCTTGGCGCAAGAGACACATGCCCGAACACAGTTAGCGACGTCACGGACAGTATAAGGCCACCAATATGTCCTCGCCAGTAACTCAGATGTCCTTTTGGTCCCAAAATGTCCACCCACCCTAGACGAGTGAGCCCAAGAGAGAACCTCCGGACGCAAACTGGATGGTACAAAAGTCTTGCCCGGAGGCACAGACTCTAGCGAAACCGGGGCCACAGTTCTCAGGCTCTCGGAAGGGACAATAAGCCGAGGCTCCTCTGCCTCCTCCTCAGATGATACCACGGAGTGAGAGAGACTGTCGGCATGAATGTTCTTCTCCCTGGAAAGAAAATGGAGGGTGAAATGAAACCGAGAGAAGAACAAGGACCATCTGGTCTGGCGAGAATTTAGCCGCTGAGCGGTCTGTAAATAAACCAAATTCTTGTGGTCTGGCTATACTTGAAAGGGAAAGCGAGCCCCTTCCAAGAGATGTCTCCACTCAGAGAAAGCCAATTTCATGGCTAGCAACTCCCTGTCCCCAATGGAATAGTTCCTCTCCGCCGGTGTGAAGGTCATGGAGAAGAAGAAGCAAGGATGCTTCCAACCTTGAGCATGCTTTTGGAAAAGGGCTGCTCCAGCACCAACGGATGAGGCATCCACCTCCATGATAAATGGCTTATCTACATCGGGGCGATGTAGGATGGGAGCGCTAGCAAAATGTGACTTAGTAGAAGAAAAGGCCTTGGAGACCTCTTCAGACCACAATTTGGGATTTGCTCCCTTCTTGGTGAGGGCTACCAAGGGAGCTACCACAGTGGAGAAGTTGGGAATGAACTCGCGATAGTAATTAATGAACCCCATAAAGCGCTGCACCACTTTAAGAGAATGGGGTTCTTGCCAGTCCATCACAGCCTGTAGTTTGGCAGGATCCATAGCCAATCCCTGGGCAGAGATGATATAGCCCAGGAAAGGTAAAGACTCCTGCTCAAACATACACTTCTCCAACTTTGCATAGAGGGAATTTGCCTGTAAAAGGTCGAAGACTCTGCCAACATCTCTCCAGTGGGAGTCAATATCTGGAGTGTAGATGAGAATATCATCCAGATAGACTACGATCGAGGTGGAGAGCATATCCCGGAAGATATTGTCAACAAAGTCTTGGAAAATGGCTGGGGCATTACAGAGCCCGAAGGTCATCACCAGATATTCATAGTGCCCATCCCTGGTGTTAAAACCGTCTTCCATTTGTCCCCCTCACGGATGCGAATCAGGTTGTAAGCACCCCGCAGATCTAATTTTGTGAATACCCTTGCTCCCCGAAGCCTATCAAAGAGCTCAGATATCAGGGGCAGAGGATACTTATTCTTAACGGTAATGGCGTTAAGACCCCTGTAATCTATGCATGGACGTAGTTCCCCATTCTTCTTCTGTACGAAGAAGAACCCAGCCCCTGCAGGTGACACTGACTTCCTGATGAACCCTCTTGCCCCAGATTCTCTTGAATGTACTGAGACATTTCCTCCGTCTCCGGGAGAGATAACGGGTAGACTCGACCCTGGGGAGGCTCAGCACCAGGCAAGAGATCAATAGGACAGTCATAGGGGCGATGGGGCGGAAGGGTCTCTGCCGCCTTTTTTGAGAACACGTCCGCATAGGGCCAATATTGCTTGGGGAGAGAGGATAGATCTGCTGGTACCTCAGTAGTAGCAACCCGAACGCATTCCCTCTGACACCTACCCCCACAAGATTAACCCCATCCCAGAATTCTGCCTGAGGACCACTCGATATGAGGAGAGTGGTACCGTAGCCAAGGTATCCCCAACAGGACCTCATCAATTCCCTCAGGAATGACGAGCAGAGATATAATCTGATGGGATGGCGACATGGACAGAGTAAAAGGGATGGTCTGGTGTGTTATCTGTGAGGGCAGTGTCGACCCATTCACCACTCGTACCATTACTGGTTTAGCTAGCATTACCAGGGTATTGCATGACGTTGGGCGAAGGCAGAAGACATAAAATTGCCCTCAGCCCCAGAATCCACGCAGAGCTCTACCGAGTGGGTGGATGAGCCTATAGTAATTGTCCCCTTAAAGGACAATTTGGAGGCAAACATCACCGTGTCTAGTGTACCTCCACCTACTACCACAAGACGCTGACATTTCCTCGACCGCTGGGAACATCTGGTGGCAAGATGTCCTGACTGCTGGCAAACATGACAGACCTTGAGTGCACAAGTGGTCCGGGACTTAGATCCCGCTCGTGACACTTCCATGGCCTCATGTGACTCAGGGACCAGGACCGGAGATTCCAGAGGTTTGGCGAAGGTGGGAGCCAGCCGAAACCTCTGCCTACACTGGGCTAGCTCTAACCTCCGCTTGTTAAAACGGAGGTCAATACGAGTGTAGACAGCTATTAACTCCTCCAGTGTGGCGGGAATCTCCCTAGTGGCCAGAGCGTCCTTCACGTGGTCAGCCAGCCCCCTCAAAAATATGGGGATAAGGGCTTTATCTGACCACTCCAGCTCAGATGCTAGGGTACAGAAGTGGACGGCAAAATGGCTGACCAAGGACAAACTCTGAGTCAATGCCATCAGTTGGAGCGCGGTGTCATGGGTGACTCGAGGTCCTAAAAAGACCTGTTTCAGAGTGCTCAGGAACAGCGGAGCACTCTGCAGCACATGATCGCCACGCTCCCACAGCGGTGTAGCCCATTCCAGCGCCCTGTCCGACAAGAGAGACACAATAAATCCCACCTTTGCCCACTCTGTGGGAAAACGTGCAGCCAGGAGCTCGAGGAATATAGAGCACTGACTCACACTAACCCCTACAAGATTTACTATCTCCAGAAAATTTTTCTGGCAGCAGGAGGCGAGATAATGTCGGAACAAGGGTGGCAGTGGACAAGGTTGCTGCTGCCACGCTAGCAGCCTGTACAGCAACTGCGGTAACATCCACAGCTGAGGTTGTGCTCTCGAGAGCCGCCAACCTACCCTCCAGCTGCTGGATGTGCCATTTACTAGCCAGACCCTGGCGCTAGTATTCTGTTAGGGCTGGCAGAACTCACCGAGTTAATAGAGAGATGTTATTTGTGCGTTCGCAGCCCTGGGTCCACTGTGCAGGAGAGGACCTGCTGCTGGCAAATGGCGGCCCTTTATGGTGGTAGAAGCGAACTCTGTTACTTCACAGAGACGCTGTGCCAGGTCTCACTTTGACCCTCGGTGGCTTTTGAGCCCGCGCCTGAGGACGCCCCGTGTCAGCAGCTGAGACCTTGGCAACTAAGATACGCGGAACCCTTTTGATTTCACAGGAGCATCCAGCAACTGCCGAGCTGATGGCAGTGTGTGGCAACACAAACGTACAATCTCCTCACCGGAGGAGCCGGTATTCTAGAGGCTTATTTCAGCCGAGTCCCTGAACACACATAAATGTGACCACACTGGTGCATGCACATAACTGATTCAATACTAGCGCATGGCCATGCCGTCATGAGAGCCTTAAATAGCTGCAGCAAGTACAGGACCTTCCTAGAAGGACCAATGAGAGGCTGCTACAGAGCCTGAGCACCTTCAGGACCTTCCTGGAGGACCAATGGATTAAGCTGCAGTATCTGAACATGTGACCCTCGATCTCCACTGAGAGATCTTACTCTGGGCATGCTCAGAACGAGAAATGCAGGACTTAGTCCCAGAAGCGTCTGCTCGCCGCTGCCCAGCACTGACTTCAATGGCAGAAGCTGGAAAAGCAGCAGTAACCCTTTGTACAGAGTCAGACTGAGCGAGACGCAGGGACCGACGTCTCTGCTGAGCAGGCTCCACTGTGGCAGGAGAAGAATGGGAGACCGCAGCGGAGATGACCCGAGATTCCCCCTGTGCAGAGGCGGGAACTTGACCTGTTATGACCCCAATGGCGAGGGTCTCAGAGGAACAAGTAAGTCTGCGAAGTACAAAAATCCAGCTCATAGGGCAGTGGTAACTGGGTTGACCATATATCTACTCCTAACGCCAACACTAGAAGTAGCCGGGGAACATGCCTACGTTGGTCGCTAGATGTCTCGCGCCAGCCGGAGGACTAACTACCCCTAGAAGAGGAAAACAAAGACCTCTCTTGCCTCCAGATAATAGACCCCAAAAGTTGGATACAAGCCCCCCACAAATAATAACGGTGAGGTAAGAGGAAATGACAAACACAGAGATGAACTAGGTTTAGCATAGAGAGGCCCACTTACTAATAGCAGAATGTAGTAAGATAACTTATATGGTCAACAAAAACCCTATCAAAATTCCACACTGGAAATTCAAGAACCCCCGAACCGTCTAACGGCCCGGGGGGAGAACTCCAGCCTCCCTAGAGCTTCCAGCAAGGTTAGGATACAGATTATGTACAAGCTGGACAAAAATGCAAACAAAAACAAATAGCAAAAAGCAAGAAAGCAGACTTAGCTTACTCTAGCAGGAACCAGGATCAGTAGACAAGAGCACAACAGATTAGCTCTGATTACAACGTTGCCAGGCATTGAACTGAAGGTCCAGGGAGCTTATATAGCAACACCCCTGAACTAACGGCCCAGGTGAGCATACAAGGGATGACTGACATACCCAGAGTCAAATCACTAGTAACCACTAGAGGGAGCCAAAAAGCAAATTCACAACAGTACCCCCCCCCTTAGTGAGGGGTCACCGAACCCTCACCAAGACCACCAGGGCGATCAGGATGAGCGGCGTGAAAGGCACGAACCAAATCGGCCGCATGCACATCAGAGGCAACCACCCAGGAATTATCCTCCTGACCATAGCCCTTCCACTTGACCAGGTACTGAAGCCTCCGCCTGGAGAGACAAGAATCTAAGATCTTCTCCACCACGTACTCCAACTCGCCCTCAACCAACACCGGAGCAGGAGGCTCCGCAGAAGGGACCACAGGCACAACGTACCGCCGCAACAAGGACCTATGAAATACGTTGTGAATGGCAAACGACACCGGAAGATCCAGGCGAAAGGATACAGGATTAAGGATTTCCAATATCTTGTAAGGACCAATGAAGCGAGGCCTAAATTTGGGAGAGGAGACCTTCATAGGAACAAATCGAGAAGACAGCCACACCAAATCCCCAACGCGAAGTCGGGGACCCACACCGCGGCGGCGGTTGGCAAAACGCTGAGCCTTCTCCTGTGACAACTTCAAGTTGTCCACCACATGACTCCAGATCCGCTGCAACCTATCCACCACAGAATCCACCCCAGGACAGTCAGAAGGCTCCACATGTCCCGAGGAAAAACGAGGATGGAAACCAGAGTTGCAGAAAAATGGCGAAACCAAGGTGGCGGAACTAGCCCGATTATTAAGGGCAAATTCAGCCAACGGCAAGAAGGTCACCCAATCATCCTGATCAGAAGAGACAAAACACCTCAAATAAGCCTCCAGAGTCTGATTAGTTCGCTCCGTTTGTCCGTTAGTCTGGGGATGAAAAGCGGACGAAAACGACAAATCAGTGCCCATCCTACCACAAAAGGATCGCCAGAACCTGGAAACAAACTGGGATCCTCTGTCCGACACAATATTCTCAGGAATGCCGTGCAAACGAACCACGTTCTGGAAGAACACAGGAACCAGATCAGAAGAGGAGGGCAGCTTAGGCAAAGGAACCAAATGGACCATCTTGGAGAAACGATCACATATCACCCAGATGACAGACATGCCCTGAGACACCGGAAGATCAGAAATGAAATCCATAGAAATGTGTGTCCAAGGTCTCTTCGGGACAGGCAAGGGCAAGAGCAACCCGCTGGCACGAGAACAGCAAGGCTTAGCTCGAGCACAAGTTCCACAGGACTGCACAAATGACCGCACATCCCTTGACAAGGAAGGCCACCAAAAGGACCTGGCCACCAGATCTCTGGTGCCAAAAATTCCCGGGTGCCCTGCCAACACTGAGGAATGAACCTCGGAAATGACTCTGCTGGTCCATTTAGCAGGCACAAACAATCTGTCAGATGGACAAGAGTCAGGCCTACCAGCCTGAAATCTCTGCAACACACGCCGCAGATCAGGAGAAATAGCTGACAAGATAACTCCTTCCTTAAGAATACCCACAGGTTCAGCGACTCCAGGAGCATCAGGCACAAAGCTCCTAGACAGAGCATCGGCCTTCACATTCTTAGAACCTGGTAAATACGAGACCACAAAGTCAAAACGGGAGAAAAACAATGACCAGCGGGCCTGTCTAGGATTCAGGCGTTTAGCAGACTCGAGATACATCAGATTTTTGTGATCAGTCAAGACCACCACACGATGCTTAGCACCCTCGAGCCAATGACGCCACTCCTCAAATGCCCACTTCATGGCCAACAACTCCCGATTGCCCACATCATAATTTCGCTCTGCCGGCGAAAACTTCCTGGAGAAAAAGGCACAAGGTCTCATAGTAGAGCAACCAGGGCCTCTCTGCGACAAAACGGCCCCTGCCCCAATCTCCGAAGCATCCACCTCCACCTGAAAGGGAAGTGAGGTGTCAGGTTGGCACAAAACAGGCGCCGAAGTAAACCGGCGTTTCAACTCCTGGAAAGCCTCCACGGCAGCAGGAGCCCAGTTAGCTACATCAGAGCCTTTCTTGGTCATATCCGTCAATGGTTTAACAACGCTAGAAAAATTTGCGATAAAACGACGGTAGAAGTTAGCAAAATCCAAGAACTTCTGAAGACTCTTAACTGACGAGGGTTGAGTCCAATCATGAATAGCTCGGACCTTGACTGGGTCCATCTCCACAGCAGAAGGGGAAAAAATGAACCCCAAAAAGGGAACCCTCTGTACACCAAAGAGACACTTTGAGCCTTTAACAAACAAAGAATTTTCACGCAAAATCTTAAAAACCATCCTGACCTGCTCCACATGCGAGTCCCAATTATCAGAAAAAAACAGAATATCATCCAGATAAACAATCAAAAATTTATCCAGATACTTCCGGAAAATGTCATGCATGAAGGACTGAAAAACTGAAGGTGCATTAGAGAGCCCAAATGGCATCACCAAGTACTCAAAATGACCTTCGGGCGTATTGAATGCGGTTTTCCATTCATCGCCTTGCTTAATGCGCACAAGGTTGTACGCACCACGAAGGTCTATCTTGGTGAACCACTTGGCACCTTTAATCCGGGCAAACAAGTCTGACAACAGCGGCAAAGGATACTGAAATTTGACAGTGATCTTGTTTAAAAGCCGATAGTCAATACAAGGCCTCAAAGATCCGTCCTTTTTGGCCACAAAAAAGAATCCCGCACCAAGAGGGGAAGAAGAAGGACGGATATGCCCCTTCTCAAGAGACTCCTTGATATATGAACGCATCGCGGTATGTTCAGGTACCGACAAATTAAACAGTCTCCCCTTAGGAAACGTACTGCCAGGAATCAAATCTATTGCACAGTCACATTCCCTATGAGGAGGCAGTGCACTGGACTTAGACTCGCTGAAGACATCCTGATAATCAGACAAATACGCCGGAACTTCCGAAGGCGTAGAAAAAGCAATAGACAAGGGCAGGGAATCTCCATGAATTCCATGGCAGCCCCAACTTGACACCGACATTGCCTTCCAGTCCAAGACTGGATTATGGGTCTGTAACCATGGCAAACCCAAAACAACCAAATCATGCATCTTATGCAGAACAAGAAAACGTATCACCTCCCGATGTTCGGGAGTCATGCACATGGTAACCTGTGTCCAAAACTGCGGTTTATTTTTTGCCAAAGGCGTAGCATCAATACCCCTAAGAGGGATAGGATTTTCTAATGGCTCCAGAACAAAACCGCAGCGCTTGGCAAATGACAGATCCATCAGACTCAGGGCAGCACCTGAGTCTACAAACGCCATGACAGGATACGATGACAGTGAGCAAATCAAAGTTACAGATAGAATAAATTTAGGTTGCAAATTACCAATGGCGACAGGACTAACAACCCTAGTAAGACGTTTAGAGCATGCTGAGATAACATGTGTAGAATCACCACAGTAGTAACACAAGCCATTCTGGCGTCTATGAATTTTCCGCTCATTTCTAGTCAGGATTCTATCACATTGCATTAAATCAGGTGCCTGTTCAGACAACACCATGAGGGAATTTGCGGTTTTGCGCTCCCGCAACCGCCGGTCGATTTGAATTGCCAGGGCCATGGAATCATTCAGACCTGTGGGAATGGGAAAACCCACCATCACATTCTTAATGGCTTCAGAAAGGCCATTTCTGAAATTTGCAGCCAATGCACACTCGTTCCACTGGGTCAGCACGGACCATTTCCGAAATTTTTGGCAATACACTTCAGCCTCGTCCTGGCCCTGAGACATAGCCAGCAAGGCTTTTTCTGCCTGAATCTCAAGATTGGGTTCCTCATAAAGCAAACCGAGCGCCAGAAAAAACGCATCAATATCAGCCAATGCCGGATCTCCTGGCGCCAGCGAGAAGGCCCAATCCTGAGGGTCGCCCCGTAAAAAAGAAATAACAATTTTCACTTGCTGAGCGGAGTCTCCAGATGAACAGGGTCTCAGGGACAAAAACAATTTACAATTATTCCTGAAATTTCTAAATTTAAATCGGTCTCCGGAAAACAGTTCAGGAATCGGTATCTTAGGTTCTGACATAGGATTTCTGATAACATAATCTTGTATGCCCTGCACACGAGCAGTAAGCTGGTCCACACCTGTAATCAAGGTCTGGACATTCATGTCTGCAGCAAACACAAGCCACTCAGAGGTAAAGGGGAAAAGAAAAAAAAAAATGAGAAAAAGAAAAAAAAAACTCAGAATTTTCTTTCTTATAATCCCGCTTCTGCAATGCATTTAACATTTAATACTGGCCTGGCAAACTGTTATGACCCCAATGGCGAGGGTCTCAGAGGAACAAGTAAGTCTGCGAAGTACAAAAATCCAGCTCATAGGGCAGTGGTAACTGGGTTGACCATATATCTACTCCTAACGCCAACACTAGAAGTAGCCGGGGAACATGCCTACGTTGGTCGCTAGATGTCTCGCGCCAGCCGGAGGACTAACTACCCCTAGAAGAGGAAAACAAAGACCTCTCTTGCCTCCAGATAATAGACCCCAAAAGTTGGATACAAGCCCCCCACAAATAATAACGGTGAGGTAAGAGGAAATGACAAACACAGAGATGAACTAGGTTTAGCAAAGAGAGGCCCACTTACTAATAGCAGAATGTAGTAAGATAACTTATATGGTCAACAAAAACCCTATCAAAATTCCACACTGGAAATTCAAGAACCCCCGAACCGTCTAACGGCCCGGGGGGAGAACTCCAGCCTCCCTAGAGCTTCCAGCAAGGTTAGGATACAGATTATGTACAAGCTGGACAAAAATGCAAACAAAAACAAATAGCAAAAAGTAAGAAAGCAGACTTAGCTTACTCTAGCAGGAACCAGGATCAGTAGACAAGAGCACAACAGATTAGCTCTGATTACAACGTTGCCAGGCATTGAACTGAAGGTCCAGGGAGCTTATATAGCAACACCCCTGAACTAACGGCCCTATGGGGCATACAAGGGATGACTGACATACCCAGAGTCAAATCACTAGTAACCACTAGAGGGAGCCAAAAAGCAAATTCACAACATTGACCCCTAACATTGCAGGCCTTTAAAGAACATGTTTTATATTGGTTTCGGTTTATAGATGATATTTTTTTTTATTTGGACGGGGTCAAGAGAGGGGTGCGAGGAGTTCCTACAGATGCTAAATAGAAACTCAATTAATTTCCATCTGACTTACCAAATGTCCTTGTCCACAGTTGAGTTTCTGGATCTCAGGCTCTCTCGCCAGTATAATACTATCTACACGGACCTCTTTCGTAAAAGTACGGCCTCCAATGGCCTTCTTGACTTCAAGAGCTTCCATCCAGATCACTTGAAGAGAAATTTACCGATTGGAAAATGTTACAGAATTCGACGGATCTGCACCCGTTCTAGTGACTTCAACTCGCAGGCCAAATCGCTTTCGGAACGTTTACATGCGAGGGGATATCCGAGATCGATTATTTCACATGCCTTCCAACGTACCAAGTCTATCCCGAAGGACAATTTATTAAAACCTACTCATAGGTGTCCGGATGAGAGCTTAAGATTTATCACCACATTTCATAACCATTGGAATTCAGTTTCTGATTTGTTTAAACAACATTGGGGTATTTTAAAAACTGACCCAAGAGTATCTGACCTTTTGCCTGTAACTCCATTATTGACAGCTAGATGAGCATCAAATTTACGGGATACTCTGTCTAGGAGCCACTTTGTGGGACCCACTGCGTGAATTGGTAGAAGTGTTACCCTACGAGGCATGTACCCTTGTGGTGATTGCAACATCTGTCCTTTTGTGGATAGGTGCTCTTCCTTTACCAACCCGAGGGATACGGTAGTTTACACACTAAAAGATTATATGAACTGTAAGTCTACAAATCTAGTTTATGCCATTGAATTTGCTTGTCCAAAGATTTATGTGGGGCAGACCTCGCAGGAGCTACGCAGACGTGTACAGCAACATATCTCAAATATTAATTTTGCTAGACAGGACTTGTCTAAAGGTAAAAATATCTCTACGGTTGCTATGCATTTTTTACAGGTTCATTCTAGCAGTACCCGTGGTCTACGGGTGCTGGGACTACAGAAGGTCCCAAATAACTTCCGGAAAATTGATCGACAGGGAGAATTGCTCAGATTAGAGGCCCGTTGGATATATTTACTTGGGTCTGTCTCGCCAGGGGGCCTCAATGAGGATTTGCTCTACACTGGCTTCCTTTTGCCTTGAATTTAATCTTTTTATAGATGATTTGGACTGTCCACCGTTTTGCTGCATTTATTTTTTGGATTGGGTATTTTTATCCGTCGGTTTGTTATGTATGACTCTTGTGTGTTTATTTGTTGGTTTTCTATTTACTTTTTGCATTCTTGGTGTTTGCGGGTATTTTTTGTATGTTAAATATGGTCTGGCATGTGTGGGGCTTACTTCATTTGGGAATTATTGTCAGAACCTTTACCCATGTGGCATATAGCTATAATCACCTTGGGTGGTACTACTGAGTTCCTAGTATGCCGCCAGGGTTGATGTGGAACAGTTGTCACATCCATTATTTGCGAAACATACATTTTTGTGTGGGACTCATCAACTAGAGTGGGCATTAGGGGGTGATATTATTCACCTTAAGAACTTTGTGGAGGAGTTTGCATAGTGCGGCTGTTGCTTTTGATGTGCGACGTTCATGATCCTAGTTTGTGGAATTTTTTGTTAACACGCATGTTACGTTTCCCCCATCTTGTCCGCCGTCCGTGTCGCTTGTATCCAACGCTAAAAAATCACTTAAGCTATGTTCGGCTTGTGCACCAGTATTCATAGAAGTTGGAGTGGGTAAAGGCCTCCTATTACCAGAATGTTTCCACTTAAAGGCCACCCACCTTTCATAATCTTGCTTGTCACATTGGAGTTTTTTCCTTTTCCCTTCCGCAATTTCTTTTTCACATTTTGTAATAATATCCTTAAGTTTAGTCTGGAAGGCTTGGACTTGTGTCACAGAATCATAATTGACCAGTTGCATCTCCAAATTTCTAATGTTTGTTTTTAATGTCACCAATAAATCATTGTCATGTTGCAATAGGAGATTAATAATGATTCTGGAACACTGTGCTAGACCAGCTTCCCATGTATTTTTAAGTGACTTCAACTCGCTGGCCAAATCGCTTTTGGAACGTTTACGTGTGAGGGGATATCCGAGATCGATTATTTCAAATGCCTTCCAACGTACCAAGTCTATCCCGAGGGACAATTTATTAAAAGCTACTCATAGGTGTCCGGATGAGAGCTTAAGATTTATCACCACATTTCATAAACATTAGAATTCAGTTTCTGATTTGTTTAAACAACATTGGGGTATTTTAAAAACTGACCCAAGAGTATCTGACCTTTTGCCTGTGACTCCATTATTGACAGCTAGACGAGCACCAAATTTATGGGATACTCTGTCTAGGAGCCACTTTGTGAGACCCACTACGCGAATTGGTAGAGGTCTTACCCTACGAGGCATGTACCCTTGTGGTGATTGCCACATCTGTCCTTTTGTGGATAGGTGCTCTTCCTTTACCAACCCGAGGGATGCGGTAGTTTACACACTAAAAGATTATATGAACTGTAAGTCTACAAATCTAGTTTATGCCATTGTATGTTCTTGTCCAAACATTTATGTGGGGCAGACCTCGCAGGAGCTATACAAGACGTGTACAGCAACATATCTCAAATATTAATTTCGCTAGACAGGACTTGTCTAAAGGTAAAAATATCTCTACGGTTGCTATGCATTTTTTACATGCACACGCCTTGCGCAGGCGTGTACTCCGGAGGACAGAGAATGAACTTCAATCCAATATTGCGGCCGGCATGCAGCCAGCGGGTAAGGAAAGGGTGAATCAAACACCCTAAAACCCCGCCCATATGACCCAAAACTCATCCCGCCAAATTCAGGTGACAGGTTCCCTTTCCCATCAAAACTTTTCGGTAGTAGCTAAACCTCTGACATATATGACCAGGAAGGGGACAGACTTTTCCAAGTGGTCCAATCCAGCCAGGGTGGCATTCAATACCTTGAAGAAGTGTTTTGTATCTGCACCAATCCTCATACAGTCTGATGATTTTCAGCATTTTATTGTCAAAGTTGACGCATCAGAAGTGGAGGTGGGGCTGTATTGGTGCTGGGCACATCTCATGGTAAATGGTGTCCATGTGCATATTTTTGGAAAAACTCATCTGCAGAGAGAAATTATGACATCGGTAACAGGCAACTCTTGACAATCAATTGGGCTTTTGAAGAGTAATGTCATTTTCTGGAGGGAGCAGTTCATCCGTTTATGGTAATCATGCATCATAAGAATCTCGTATATTTAGAATCTGCAAAATGTCTTGGAGGCAATATGGGCATCGTTCTTCACCAGGTTTAACTTTTTTGTCACATATAGGCCAGGGAACAAGAACATCAAGGCCTTATCTCATTTTTCTGTGGGGGGATATAATTGTGAATCGGTTTCTGTACTACAAAATGGGGTGGTTATTGCATCTATATGCTCCAATCTTGCAAAACAGGTTGTTGACGCTCAGTCTGTTAGGTAAACTGTTTGTGCCTATGAATCTCAGTCTGAGAGTCCTTATTGAACATCATGATTCGGTCTTGGCCGGACATCCAAGTAATAAAGCCACCTCAGATCTTCTTACTCTTCATTTTTGGTGGTCAGGGGTACAGCAGGATGTCCGGGAGTATGTAGCTGCCTGCAGTGTCTGTGTGCATTCTAAAACTGCTCATACTAGTCCATCAGGGTCTCTCCAACCATTGACAATTCCCAGTAGACCTTGGACTCATTTATTAGTTGATTTTATCATTGATCTACCCGTGTCAGCAGGGAATACTGTAATTTTGGTGATGGTGGACAGATTCAGTAAAATGTCACATTTTATTATGCTACCCGCTTTACCTAACGCCAAGATCTTGGCACAAATTTTCATCAGAGAAATTATAAAATTACATGGGATCCCTACTGATATTGTTTCGGACTAGGAAGTGCAGTTTAGTTCCAAATTTTGAAGGGTATTTTGCACCGATTTGGGGATCCATCTGTCGTTCTCTTCAGCATTTCACCCACAGTGCTAACTGAACGGTTTAACCAGTGTCATGATCCAGGTCAGGGTTTGCTTCTTGCTTTTCTTTTCCCAGCCTGGTTATGGTGGGGTTAACCTTTCCTGCCTCTCTTTGGTTCGTGGGTGGCTATTTATTGCTGCCATTCCTGGTAGCATGAGTCAGTGATAGTTCATGCTTCCAGGCTAGAACAGCTGACCCGTATACCCTGGTGATCCTTCTGCCTCTGACTTCCCGTATTTGAATGAGACCCATTCCCTATCCCTGACTTAGTGTTTGCCTGGTTGTTTCCCCTACAGTGTATGACTCGGCCTGATCTCTGAACCGGCTTTGACTCTCTGGCTTGTACCTCGACTTCGTCTTTCGTCTCAAGTTTTGGATACCGCACTTATTTACACTGAGGTCAACATTGACACATGGTAAGGTTTTAATATTAGACAGTGTAGGACTGTCCCGATGAGAGTTACCTTGATGCGGTGGGATGGCTTTTGTGGTATTTTTTTTTATCAAAAAACAGTATTACTAAAAACTCTGTGTTATTTAAATGCACTTGTGCTTTTTTACTTAGTTACATCAGGGTTTTTGCTTACTTTTTTCTCTTGTAGGTTTTAATGTTTTTAGGCCAATTTGAACATGCGTTTAACCTCTGCATGTGTACCAACTCAAGTTAAGCTCAATTTTTGTGTTTTCTTTTCTTTGTATTGTTGCATTCTGTGCAAGCCTGGGTGTGGTCTCCCCAGTGGCGTAGCTACCGGGGGGGCAGAGGGAGCTCTGAGGGCCCGGTGCTCTGATGGGGGCCCATCCGGAACTACGCAGCGTGCCAATGCAGTTACATCAATCAATCTCCCTGCTCTGCTGCTATGGGGCCCATGAGCAGGCGGGGGGCTCGGTGCCAGCAGTGGGCCCCCCGCCCATCATCGCATGGTGAGCTGTATCAGCATCTAGCCGATACAGCTGACCGCGGTGATGAGGGAAGGAGCGCTGTGCTCCTTCTCCCATCATCCCCCACGTCGTCTGACAGCGGGCACGATGACATCACCACCCGGCGCCCGCTGTCAAGAGATAAGCGGGAGCAGGGAGCGCCGCTGGAACAAGGAGGAAGAGAGGTGAGTATTTATTGTTTTTTATGGGTGTGCTGTCTTATATACAGGATCTGCCTATCGGGGGTGCTGCCTTATATACAGGATCTGCCTATGGGGGAGTGCTGCCTTATATACAGGATCTGCCTATGGGGGGTGCTGTCTTATATAAAGGATCTGCCTATGGGAGGGGGTGCTGTCTTATATACAGGATCTGCCTATGGGAGGGGGTGCTGCCTTATATACAGGATCTGACTATGGGGGGTGCAGTCTTATATACAGGATCTGCCTATGGGGGGTGCTGTCTTATATACAGGATCTGCCTATGGGGGGTGCTGCCTCATATACAGGATCTGCCTATGGGAGGGGGTGCTGCCTTATATACAGGATCTGCCTATGGGAGGGGGTGCTGCCTTATATACAGGATCTGCCTATGGGGGGTGCTGCCTTATATACAGGATCTGCCTATGGGAGGGGGTGCTGCCTTATATACAGGATCTACCTATGGGGGGGGGTGCTGCCTTATATACAGGATCTGCCTATAGGGGGTGCTGCCCTTATGTACAGGATCTGCCTATGGGGTGGTGCTGCCTTATATACAGGATCTGCCTATGGGGGTGCTGCCTTATATACAGGATCTGCCTATGGGGGATGCTGTCTTATATACAGGATCTGCCTATGGGGAGGTGCTGCCTTATATATAGGATCTGCCTATGGGGGTGCTGCATTATACTACAGGATCTGCCTATGGGGTGGGGTGCTGCCTTATACTAAAGGGTCTGCTTATGGGGGTGCTGCCTTGTATTATATTGAGGACTATCTGCACATTATACTATATGGAGGTTATCTATGGGGGACATCATACAGTGTAGAGATTACAGTGAAGGGGCCATCATACAGTGTTGGAGCCATCAAACAGTTTGGAGGCTACTAAGGGGTCAGTATACTGTGTGGGTGGTACTATACAGTGAGGGGGCATTATACTGTGTATAAGGGAGTATCATGCTGTGCATAGGGGAGCTGTAAGGGGGGCAGACTTGGGACATTATTAAATGTAAAGTGGGCACTTATTGTTATAGGGGAACGCAGGTTACTGTGAATATCAAAGGGGCACACAGGGCAATATTTCTTTCTAGGGGACAAAATATGGGCTCTATTTTCTAGGGCACTTGCACCCGGCATTACTATATTATAGAGGGTTACTTTAGAATTTAGAGGGCACAGAGAACCACACAGCAGGTGCAGTAATAGGGACACATATGGCAGCAGCAGCTCAGTATTGGGGTATCAGGGGCAGTAATAGGGACACATATGGCAGCAGTGGCTCAGTATTGGGGTATCGGGTGTAGTAGTAGGGACACATACGGCAGCAGCGGTTCAGTATTGGGGTATCAGGGGCAGTAATAGGGACACATATGGCAGCAGCAGCTCAGTATTGGGGTATCGGGCAGTAATAGGGACACATACGGCAGCAGCGGCTCAGTATTGGGGTATCAGGTGCAGTAATAGGGACACATACGGCAGCAGCGGCTCAGTATTGGGGTATCGGGTGCAGTAAAAGGGACACATACGGCAGCAGTGGCTCAGTATTGGGGTATCAGGGGCAGTAATAGGGACACACGGCAGCAGCGGCTCAGTATTGGGGTATCAGGGGCAGCAATAGGGACACATACGGCAGCAGCAGCTTAGTATTGGGATATCAGGGGCGGTAATACGGACACATACGGCAGCAGAGGCTCAGTATTGGGGTATCAGGGGCAGTAATAGGAACACATACGGCAGCAGCTGCTCAGTATTGGGGTATCAGGAGCAGTAATATTGACACATACGGCAGCAGCGGCTCAGTATTGGGGTATCAGCAGGATGAGGAGTTTGTGCAGGTTGGAGATAGATGGTGATGGGGCTGGAATATGAGAAGTGAAATGTGTCTTTGTTGTATTCTCTGCAGACAAGTCCTGGCTGGAAGAAGTTGTCATGTCGGTCTGGGCCAGATGGAAAAGACGTGAAAAGTGAACGATTCCATCAGAAAGAACGTCAGACATTATCTGTAACTGTGCTGTGATCTCTTATATGTTCTGTAGGGCTGGTATCTACCGCTGACCATATGGCGGTGATATCAGTGTTGGTCTTTATATAGAGATTATTTTCAATAACATTGCAGTGATCTGCTGAGGTTGTCCTCCACTATTAGGGCACATCACCGAGTTGTAATCAAGGTTACCTGGTTAGGGGCCCACTCAGAACTTCGCCCCCCCCTGAACCAAAACCCTAGGTACGCCTCTGGGCCTCCTTGTTTCTGAGCTAGAGATTATATATAAGGCTTCCCCTGTCTGGTGTTTCACTGGTTGGGCACAATCCTTTTGTTTGCCCTTATTCACACTCAGGTTAACATTGATACATGGTAAGGTTTTAATATTAGACAGTGTAGAACTGTCCCGATCAGAGTTACCTTGACGCGGTGGGATAGCTTTTGTGCTATTTTTTTATCAAAAAACAAAATTACTAAAAACTCTGTGTTATTTAAATTCACTTATGCTTTTTTCCTTAGTTACATCAGGGTTTTTTTTTTTCTTTTTTCTCTTGTAGGTTTTAATGTTTTCAGGCCAATGTGAACATGCGTTTAACCTCTGCATGTGTACCAACGCAAGTTAAGCTCAATTTTTGTGTTTTTTTTTTCGTTGGAGGTTGTTTGAGTAGTCGGATGGTGGATTTTTCTGTGACAGTGGCTTGGTTTTGTGAGTGTGATAATTCCCTTTCTTCTTCTACTTTGGTTTAACCCCATCCTTCAGTCCCTGGTGCATACTTCTGTTATATGTGAGAGTATATTTTGTATTTTTGTTTTTTTTTCCATTACCCTTGTTCATATTACTTTGTTAGTCTGGTTAGTGTACTACGGTGCATTACTACTCCCCTCTCCCCTTGGTGTGGAATGGTAGAGACTGATGGCAGATTTAGGAGATAAGGCAAGGTACTTGGCCCTGGCATCTTCACCTGTTGTGAATTTGGATTCTGGGCTCCCCCGGTGGCTACTGGTGGAATTGAACTTGTGACATCATCTTCCCTGTTCACCTGTTCTGATTAGATCTGGGTGTCGCTATATAACCTGGCTTCTCTGTTAGATGCTTGCCGGTCAACAATGTTATCAGAAGCCTCTCTGTGCTTGTTCCTGCTCCCAGACATCTACTAGATAAGTTGGACATTCGTCCATGTTTTGTTTTTGTATTTTGGTTCCAGTTCACAGCTGTAGTTTCGTTACTGTGTCTGGAAAGCTCTTGTTGATCAGGAATTGCCACTCTGGTATTATGAGTTAATGCCAGAGTCCTAAAGTAATTTCTGGATGTGTTTTGTTAGGGTTTTCTACTGACCATGAAAGTATGCTTTCTGTCTTCTGCTATCTAGAAAGCGGACCTCAAATTTGCTAAAACTATTTTCCTGCTGCGTTTGTTGTTTCATCTCATATCACCGCCAATATATGTGGGGGGCTTCTGTCTCCTTTTGGGCATTTCTCTAGAGGTGAGTCAGGTCTTATATTTCCCTCTGCTAGCATTATTTAGTTCTCCGGCCGGCGCTGGGCATATAGGGATAAAAAGTAGGACATGCTACCTGGCTACTTCTAGATGATGCGGTAGGTTTAGTTCATGGTCAGTACAGTTACATCTTCCAAGAGCTTGTTCCTATAGAGGCTTATGCTAGTTCTCTGGCCATGGAGATCATGACAGTTTGACCGGCCCACTAAAGGGTTAAAATCCTTGGCTGAGAAAGGAGAGAAATAAGAAGTCTGCTGAGAGTTTTTTTTTTTTTTTTTTTTCCTCTGTGCTCTTAATTGGATCACTTGCCAGTCTGTCTATGCTGCAGTCTTTCTTTTTTTTTTCTCTCCTTATAATCTTTGAATGGCTTTGTGTTCACCTGTTAATAATGGATCTTCAGAGTGTAACTGCAGGTTTGAATAATCTCACCACGAAAGTACAAAATTTGCAAGATTTTATTATTCATGCTCCGGTATCTGAGCCGAGAATTCCTTTGCCGGAATTCTTCTCAGGGAATAGATCTAGCTTTCAGAATTTTAGAAATAATTGTAAGCTATTTTTGTCCCTGAAATCTCGTTCTGCTGGAGACTCTGCACAGCAGGTTGGGATTGTGATTTCCTTGCTCCGCGGCGACCCTCAAGACTGGGCTTTTGCATTGGCACCAGGGGATCCTGCGTTGCGCAATGTGGATGCGTTTTTTTTGGCCTTGGGCTTGCTGTATGAGGAACCTCATTTGGAACTTCAGGCAGAAAAAACTTTGATGTCCCTATCGCAGGGGCAAGATGAAGCTGAAATTTACTGCCAAAGATTCCGTAAATGGTCTGTGCTTACTCAGTGGAATGAGTGTGCCTTGGCGGCTACTTTCAGAGAGGGTCTCTCTGATGCCATTAAGGATGTTATGGTGGGGTTCCCTGTGCCTGCAGGTCTGAATGAGTCCATGACAATGGCCATTCAGATCGATAGGCGTCTGCGGGAGCGCAAACCTGTGCACCATCTGGCGGTATCCACTGAGAAGACGCCAGAAAGCATGCAGTGTGATAGAATTCTGTCCAGAAGCGAGCGGCAGAATTTTAGACGGAAAAATGGGTTGTGTTTCTATTGTGGGGATTCTACTCATGTTATATCAGCGTGCTCTAAGCGTACTAAAAAGCTTGATAAATCCGTTTCCATTGGCACTTTACAGTCTAAATTTATTTTGTCTGTGACCCTGATTTGCTCTTTGTCATCTATTACTACTGACGCCTATATCGACTCTGGCGCCGCTTTGAGTCTTATGGATTGGTCCTTTGCCAATCGTTGTGGGTATGATTTAGAGCCTTTGGAAACTCTTATTCCTCTGAAGGGGATTGACTCCACCCCATTGGCTAATAATAAACCACAATACTGGACACAAGTGACTATGTGTAGTAATCCGGATCACCAGGAGACTATTCGTTTTCTAGTGCTGTATAATCTACATGAGGATTTGGTGCTGGGATTGCCATGGCTGCAGTCTCACAACCCAGTCCTTGACTGGAGAGCTATGTCTGTGTTGAGGAGGGGGCACCGAACCCTCACCAGAACCACCAGGGCGATCAGGATGGGCCCTATGAAAGGCACGAACCAGATCAGAGGCATGAACATCAGATGCAGTGACCCAAGAATTATCCTCCTGGCCGTATCCCTTCCACTTGACCAGATACTGGAGTCTCCGTCTGGAAACACGGGAGTCTAGGATTTTTTCCACAACGTACTCCAACTCACCCTCAACCAACACCGGAGCAGGAGGCTCAACGGAAGGCACAACCGGTGCCTCATACCTGCGCAATAACGACCGATGAAAAACGTTATGAATAGAAAAGGATGCAGGGAGGTCCAAACGGAAGGAAACAGGGTTAAGAATCTCCAATATTTTATACGGACCGATGAACCGAGGCTTAAACTTAGGAGATGAGACCCTCATAGGGACAAAACGAGAAGACAACCACACCAAATCTCCAACACAAAGCCGAGGACCAACACGACGGTGACGGTTGGCAAAAAGCTGAGTCTTCTCCTGGGACAACTTTAAATTGTCCATCACCTGCCCCCAGATATGATGCAATCTCTCCACCACCGCATCCACTCCAGGACAATCCGAGGATTCCATCTGACCGGAGGAAAATCGAGGATGGAACCCCGAATTACAGAAAAACGGGGAAACCAAGGTGGCAGAGCTGGCCCGATTATTGAGGGCGAACTCCGCCAATGGCAAAAAAGCAACCCAATCATCCTGGTCAGCAGACACAAAACACCTCAGATATGTCTCCAGGGTCTGATTAGTCCGCTCGGTCTGGCCATTAGTCTGAGGGTGAAAAGCAGACGAAAAAGACAAATCTATGCCCATCCTAGCACAAAATGCCCGCCAAAATCTAGACACAAATTGGGTTCACTACCTCCGCACCGTGAGTGCGATTGTGCTATAGATTTAATTCCGGGTAGTAAATACCCAAAGGGTCGTTTATTTAATCTGTCTGTGCCTGAACATACTGCTATGCGAGAATATATAAAGGAGTCCTTGGAAAAGGGACATATTCGTCCATCGTCATCTCCCTTAGGAGCCGGTTTTTTCTTTGTGTCAAAAAAAGACGGCTCTTTGAG
Organism: Ranitomeya variabilis; assembly: GCF_051348905.1. NCBI lineage: Eukaryota > Metazoa > Chordata > Amphibia > Anura > Dendrobatidae > Ranitomeya > Ranitomeya variabilis. Next base: position 154,064,308 of record NC_135239.1, read on the forward strand.
ACCATGTATTGATTATCGGCTTTTGAATAAAATCACGGTTAAATATCAATACCCATTGCCGTTGCTGACTGATTTGTTTGCTCGCATAAAGGGGGCCAAGTGGTTCTCTAAGATTGATCTCCGTGGGGCGTATAATTTGGTGCGGATCAGGCAGGGGGATGAGTGGAAAACCGCATTTAATACGCCCGAGGGCCACTTTGAGTATTTGGTGATGCCTTTTGGTCTTTCTAATGCCCCTTCAGTCTTCCAGTCCTTTATGCATGATATTTTCCGCGATTTTTTGGATAAATTTATGATAGTGTATCTGGATGATATTCTGATTTTTTCGGATGACTGGGACTCTCATGTCCGGCAAGTTAAGAGGGTTTTTCAGGTTTTGCGGTCTAATTCTCTGTGTGTCAAGGGTTCTAAGTGCGTTTTTGGGGTTCAGAGAATTTCCTTTTTGGGATATATTTTTTCTCCCTCTTCCATTGAGATGGATCCTGTCAAGGTTCAAGCTATTTGTGATTGGACGCAGCCCTCTTCTCTTAAAAGTCTTCAGAAATTTTTGGGCTTTGCCAACTTTTATCGTCGATTTATTTCTGGTTTTTCGGATGTCGTTAAGCCATTGACCGATTTGACTAGACAGGGTGCTGATGTTGCTAATTGGTCCCCTGATGCTGTGGAGGCCTTTCAGGAGCTTAAGCGCCGTTTTTCTTCTGCCCCTGTGTTGCGTCAGCCTGATGTGACTCTTCCTTTTCAGGTTGAGGTCGACGCTTCTGAGATCGGAGCTGGGGCAGTGTTGTCGCAGAAAAGTTCTGACTGCGCCGTGATGAGGCCTTGTGCCTTCTTTTCCCGTAAATTTTCGCCCGCTGAGCGGAATTATGATGTTGGGAATCGGGAGCTTTTGGCCATGAAGTGGGCGTTTGAGGAGTGGCGCCATTGGCTCGAGGGGGCCAGACATCAGGTGGTGGTATTGACTGACCACAAAAATTTGATTTATCTTGAGACCGCCAGGCGCCTGAATCCTAGACAGGCGCGCTGGTCATTATTTTTTTCTCGGTTTAATTTTGTGGTATCGTACCTACCAGGTTCTAAGAATGTTAAGGCGGATGCCCTTTCTAGGAGTTTTGAGCCTGATTCACCTGGCAACTCTGACCCCACAGGTATTCTTAAGGAGGGAGTTATCTTGTCAGCTGTTTCTCCAGACCTGCGGCGGGCCTTGCAGGAGTTTCAGGCGGATAGACCGGATCGTTGTCCGCCTGATAGGCTGTTTGTTCCTGATGATTGGACCAGTAAAGTCATCTCTGAGGTGCATTCTTCTGCGTTGGCAGGTCATCCTGGAATTTTTGGTACCAGGGATTTGGTGGCAAGATCCTTCTGGTGGCCTTCCCTGTCACGAGATGTGCGAGGCTTTGTGCAGTCTTGTGACGTTTGTGCTCGGGCCAAGCCTTGTTGTTCTCGGGCTAGTGGATTATTGTTGCCCTTGCCTATTCCTAAGAGGCCTTGGACACACATCTCGATGGATTTTATTTCAGATCTGCCTGTTTCTCAGAAGATGTCTGTCATCTGGGTGGTGTGTGACCGTTTTTCTAAGATGGTTCATTTGGTTCCCCTGCCCAAATTGCCTTCTTCTTCCGAGTTGGTGCCCCTGTTTTTTCAAAATGTTGTTCGTTTGCATGGTATTCCTGAGAATATCGTTTCTGACAGAGGAACCCAATTTGTGTCTAGATTTTGGCGGGCATTTTGTGCTAGGATGGGCATAGATTTGTCTTTTTCGTCTGCTTTTCACCCTCAGACTAATGGCCAGACCGAGCGGACTAATCAGACCCTGGAGACATATCTGAGGTGTTTTGTGTCTGCTGACCAGGATGATTGGGTTGCTTTTTTGCCATTGGCGGAGTTCGCCCTCAATAATCGGGCCAGCTCTGCCACCTTGGTTTCCCCGTTTTTCTGTAATTCGGGGTTCCATCCTCGATTTTCCTCCGGTCAGATGGAATCCTCGGATTGTCCTGGAGTGGATGCGGTGGTGGAGAGATTGCATCATATCTGGGGGCAGGTGATGGACAATTTAAAGTTGTCCCAGGAGAAGACTCAGCTTTTTGCCAACCGTCACCGTCGTGTTGGTCCTCGGCTTTGTGTTGGAGATTTGGTGTGGTTGTCTTCTCGTTTTGTCCCTATGAGGGTCTCATCTCCTAAGTTTAAGCCTCGGTTCATCGGTCCGTATAAAATATTGGAGATTCTTAACCCTGTTTCCTTCCGTTTGGACCTCCCTGCATCCTTTTCTATTCATAACGTTTTTCATCGGTCGTTATTGCGCAGGTATGAGGCACCGGTTGTGCCTTCCGTTGAGCCTCCTGCTCCGGTGTTGGTTGAGGGTGAGTTGGAGTACGTTGTGGAAAAAATCCTAGACTCCCGTGTTTCCAGACGGAGACTCCAGTATCTGGTCAAGTGGAAGGGATACGGCCAGGAGGATAATTCTTGGGTCACTGCATCTGATGTTCATGCCTCTGATCTGGTTCGTGCCTTTCATAGGGCCCATCCTGATCGCCCTGGTGGTTCTGGTGAGGGTTCGGTGCCCCCTCCTTGAGGGGGGGGTACTGTTGTGAATTTGGATTCTGGGCTCCCCCGGTGGCTACTGGTGGAATTGAACTTGTGACATCATCTTCCCTGTTCACCTGTTCTGATTAGATCTGGGTGTCGCTATATAACCTGGCTTCTCTGTTAGATGCTTGCCGGTCAACAATGTTATCAGAAGCCTCTCTGTGCTTGTTCCTGCTCCCAGACATCTACTAGATAAGTTGGACATTCGTCCATGTTTTGTTTTTGTATTTTGGTTCCAGTTCACAGCTGTAGTTTCGTTACTGTGTCTGGAAAGCTCTTGTTGATCAGGAATTGCCACTCTGGTATTATGAGTTAATGCCAGAGTCCTAAAGTAATTTCTGGATGTGTTTTGTTAGGGTTTTCTACTGACCATGAAAGTATGCTTTCTGTCTTCTGCTATCTAGAAAGCGGACCTCAAATTTGCTAAAACTATTTTCCTGCTGCGTTTGTTGTTTCATCTCATATCACCGCCAATATATGTGGGGGGCTTCTGTCTCCTTTTGGGCATTTCTCTAGAGGTGAGTCAGGTCTTATATTTCCCTCTGCTAGCATTATTTAGTTCTCCGGCCGGCGCTGGGCATATAGGGATAAAAAGTAGGACATGCTACCTGGCTACTTCTAGATGATGCGGTAGGTTTAGTTCATGGTCAGTACAGTTACATCTTCCAAGAGCTTGTTCCTATAGAGGCTTATGCTAGTTCTCTGGCCATGGAGATCATGACATTCACCTTCAGAAGTAACCTGAGGAACAGTGCGAGCAATGGCGCCCCCTAGCATTAGGGACAGGGAAGGAGCCCCTGGTCCTAGGACAGCCAATAAAAGAGTCATGATATCTATACATTCTGGTGCATTCAGTTTCTATCATTGTGACTGTCATTTTACCAGCATTTTAACTCAGCATGCAGTGCAATATTGTCCAGGAATCTTCCAGAATCTAATGCGGACGTGGATTGAGCATAACAATTATAAAAATGCTGTTACCTTTTTCATCTCCTCTAGGTAGGCATCAATAAAATCACGGTTGTAGCTTGGGTCCCAAGTTTTCTGATGCTCCACAATCATTTCCTTTAGAAATGCAAGCAGTTCAAACTCTGGTTCCACCACATAGTCAGCAAGCCATGGAATGTGGTTGAGAAAAGGAATTTCATTTAAAATCTAAAAAATGAATTCAATAATTGTACAATGTAATAGCTATCTATGACTAGACTAATTGTTTAGTGTGTTTATGACAGCATGAATTATCCGTCATTTGCTAATAGTAGACAAAGAAAATCCTTTGCTATATAGTAAATTATTCTAGGGAAAAATAACATTAAAGGTGTACTACAGTGTATTCCAATGTAACTATAGGCAGGTGCTGTGTTTGTTGTGGATGAGCCAATGGACCAGGGTCAAAAATTATATTTACTCTTTTCAACATATTGTTTGATGTAGGTTTTACATCTTATTCCATAGAATATATATCTAATACAAACATACCCTGGTTACCAGTTTAATAATGTATATATAATATGTAACATTTATAATGTTTTACAGAAAATGAGTGTTAGTCCATAAAGCTTTAAAGCATTTAAATTACTTGGGCTAAGAGTCCGGATTCGGTCTTCAGTGTTGCATTTAAGAGACTTAAAAGACGTTTAAACTTTTCATCATTGTACTCAAACCGATCTCCAAATACAATTGAACAGATCACGTTGCTAACAGCATTGTTTATGAGCAAAATTGGATCAAACTTATCTGTAAAAAATACAATAATAAAGGCTTATTATGTGAAATGTTATATACGGGGTTAGAGCTTAACATAGAATTTAGAATTGATAATTATTTGCCTACTGTTACTTTCCTGTCCCTCCCTGCACATGTGTTGGGCCTGATTCCCTTCTACGGTTGGCTCCAATTGCTGCAGTCATGCACACCGGGTTCTTCAGATCACCCGGCAAACTTCTCTGACATAACCACCCTAGGCCATTTAAGGTAATATTTGGCAAAATTCAGATGCTGGGGTATTAAGTAGCATTGTTTCAGTTGCCTCAGGTTAGTCAGAAAAGTTTATCAGATCCAGCCAAGTGCCTATTATCTCCTCAGTTAGTCCTGACTTCCATGCTACAATCAGCAGTATTTCCAAGCTCAGCTTGCTACATGTTGTCCCCACTCCCCAAGACCTTTTCAGCACAGAAGATGTGTGCACACGGAGGGAGAGACCTGTCACTCCAGAGCAGGGAGAAGTTGCCTGGGACACGCCTGTTGTTAGGACTGGTGGAACGCACCAAATAATAATATTAGAGAATATGAGGTGCGTTTGCAGTCCGGGGTCCACCGTGCAGAGATGAAACCTGCTGCTGAGTAATGGCGGATGGACGCTTGCTCGCACGTGGGTTAGACCTCACCCAGTGTGAATGAAAGCCAACTCTGTTGCTTCACAGAGTCACCAGAAATATGCTGCACCCTGTTAGCAGTCACAGGGTGCAGCTGAAAGACACTAGTGGGATCCCTATGAATCACCCCCACTAAACTGGTGATTGGACTCGCTCTGACCCTCGGTGTCTTTTAAGCCTGCGCCTGAGGTTGCCCTGAGTCAAATGCTGAGTCCAAGCGGGAATTCCCACCCTACACTAACCGGCTGTCAGGACAGCGCACTGATTGCACATGGTGCCGTACAGGTGGGCACTGCAAATAGACACTGAAACGTGTGCCAAGTGTGCAGGTAGCACTGTCGGGCGCTAGGTAGCTTCCACCATTCGCGACCCATCATCAACACAAGGAATGGAAATGATTAAGGAGCTTTCATCTATTGACAGACATTCATCTACACACACATGTTATCAAGTTTATACTAGCGCATGGCAGTGCGGCCAAGCGAACCTTTTATAACTGTAGCTCTCAAGGACCTTCCTAATGGTCCAATCGGAGCTGCTACAGGACCTGAGTGTGTGACCCCCGACCTCCAATGGGCGGTCGTCCTGTGGGCATGCTCAGTATGGGAAAAGCAGGACTTAGTCCCTGAAATGCCTGCTCGCTGCTGATCAGTGCTGGCTACAAAGGCAGAGCCTGGAAAGGCAGCAGTAACGAAGCGCACAGTATCAGCTTGAGCCAGACTCTGGGACCGATGTCTCCCCTGAGCAGGCTCCACTGTGGCTGGAGAAGAATGGGAGACCGCAGCGGACATGGTTTGAGATTCCACCTGTGCAGTGGTGGGAACTCGACTCCTATCACCTGTCATGCTCGGTCCCCACTGGCTTTTAAAGTATACATTTCTCTGAAATGCAGCAGGATGTCAGAGTCCAACTTTCCCCGACTGAAATCATACAGTCAATGATTGATACATTCTCTCCATGGATCAGGAAGCATGTATCAGAGGTCAGGTTCAATTTAAAAAAAAAAAAATGCTTTTTACAGATTATTTGTGGTCACTTACTTATATCAGGCTTTTATAAACAATGGCATGCCCATTGTTATAAATGATGAGATCCAACAGATTACAACTCTTGTTGGATCTTCCACAAACTGGCCTATAAAATGATTATGCAGCAAGCTGAGGAATTTTCTCCTCTTTGAGTTGAAGCAGAAACATGACCCCAGTCAATATCTGGGTAGTTACAATCATCCAAAATCAGTATTGTACTATTCTGGGCAGACGTGCCATCTGATTATGCATCCGACCCCCCAACTGTTGGATGAGTCTATACATTAAACCAAAATATTTTTTTCTGTGTTTTGTTTAATCCCATAAGGGATTAATGACCAAGCCTCATTTTTCAAATCTGACATGCATCACTCTATGTGGTAAAAACTCTGGAATGCTTCAATAAGTCCTAGTGATTCTGAGAATATTTCTTCGAGATATATTATACTTTATGTCAGTGGTAAATTTAGGTCAATGTGATTTGCGTTTATTTATGAAAATATCTAAAATTTGACAAGAAAATAAAAAAATCCAGCAGAAGTGTATTGCAGTGCATGAACTCACTGGGACCATGTACTGCAATACACGCTTCGAAACACAGCGGAGGAGGAGATGGGAGGTGAGTAAATTGGTTTATTGTTTTTTTTTTTTGCATATTAGGGGAGACATATACCAGGATGAGCGACATGTACCATGGGGGTCATATACCAGAATGATGAACAAATACCAGAGTGAGCAACATATACAAGGATGGGGGGCATATGCCAGGTTGGGGGGCATATACCAGGATGAGGGACATATACCAGGATGAAGGAGATATACCAGGATGGGGAGCATATACTAGGATTGGTGAACATACAGTTGTGCTCAAAAGTTTACATACCCCGGCAGAATTTTTGCTTTCTTGACATTTTTTCAGAGAATATGAATGATACCACCAAAACTTTTTATCCACTCATGGTTAGTGGTTGGGGGAAGCCATTTATTGTCAAACTACAGTGTTTTCTCTTTTTAAATCATAATGACAACCCAAAACATCCAAATGACCCTAATTAAAAGATTGATCTTGGACTCCTTGACCATTCTGACTCACAGCTTGGCCATGAGAAGTGGCTAGCATCACAGTGGGTTTTTCTTTGCATCCCGAACAATTTTCCTGGCAGTTGTGGACAGCTTTTTTGTTGACCTACCTTGATTGTGGTTTGGTTTTTGAAGAGCCCCTGATTTTCCATTTGTTAATCACAGTTTGAACACTACTGACTGGCGTCATCAATTCCTTGGATATCTTTTTGTATCCCTTTCCTTTTTTATACAGTTCAAATACCTTTTCCCATAGATCCGTTGACAATTCTTTTTCTTTCCTCATGACTCACAATCCAGAAATGTCAGTGGCTGGATGAAAGATGCAAGAGTCTGTCTGGATCCCAGAAACTCACTCTGCTTTTATGCACACACACTGATTACAAGTAAACATGTCACAGGTGAGGATGTTGCTATTAGTAGTCAGTCAAACCCATTTGTGGCAACTTCTGTGCATGTTATCAGGCAAAAACTCACCAGGGTATGTAAAAAAGAGAAAACACAGTAGTTTGACAATAAATGGCTTCACCCAACCACTAACCATGAGTGGAGAAAAAGTTTGGTGTTATCATAAATATTCTCTAAAAAAAAGCCAAAGAAAGCAAAAATTCTGCCTGGGTATTTAAACTTTTGAGCACAACTATAATTTCACTGAATCCCTCATCTCCTGTAACAAAACAAAAATAAAAAACAATATCCTTCACATGTCCGTCGTTCTGTCCCATGCCGTAATCCATGTCTGGGGGATGAACAGTTTTCAACCTGGACGATGTCAAGATGCTAGCACCAGGCTGAGAACCACTGGTGAGTAAAGTGCTGCAAGTGCAGCCTCTGTAACCAGCAGTGACATCATCGAGGTTATCTCCAGTCACTATAGCTGCATTCCCAGCTGATAGATGAACTGCGGTGACCTTGGTGAGATTCCCACTAGTCTCATTGTGCTAGCGGGGACCTCACCGAGGTCACCTTAGTTCAACCAGGCTGGGAACACAGCCTCATTGACCGGAGGTAATCTCGATGACAGCACTGCATCGATGAAATTTTCCCCCAGCCATCATGCCGACGTCACATAGGTGAAGTGAGTTAATTGGCTGTGAACTCGCAGGACCTGTGTGATGGCATCACAAGCAAAACTTTCTCTTGCTCACGATGTGATCAGATAGGTAGTAGGAGTTCACAGGGAAACACTGAGCACCATGTGTCTGCTAGATGACAGGCTGTATGGTCGCATTATGCAACCATGCAGCCTGCCATCTAGATGTAGCAGAGCTAGACCCATCATGGGACAAATGAATTAGCAGTATCTCTGCAGAAATTTGAGGAATATTGTTGTTTTTTAACTCTTTTTCAGATGATGAGGGCATCAGGGCAATGGGCAAGGTCATAAGTATGGTTTAATTAATATTATTATAGGAGTCTATGTCATTCTTTCAATTAACCCCTTAGTGACAGAGCCAATTTGGTACTTAATGACCGAGCCAATTTTTACAATTCTGACCACTGTCACTTTATGAGGTTATAACTCTGGAACGCTTTATCGGATCCCGCTGATTCTGAGATTGTTTTTTCGTGACATATTGTACTTCAAGATAGTGGTAACATTTCTTCGATATTACTTGCGATTATTTATGAAAAAAACGGAAATATGGCGAAAATGTTTAAAATTTTGCAATTTTCAAACTTTGTATTTTTATGCCCTTAAATCAGAGAGATATGTCACGAAAAATAGTTAATAAATAACATTTCCCACATGTTCACTTTACATCAGCACAATTTTGGAAACAAATTTTTTTTTTGTTAGGGAGTTATAAGGGTTAAAATTTGACCAGCAATTTCTCATTTTTACAACACCATGTTTTTTTTAGGGACCACATCACCTTTGAAGTCATTTTGAGGGGTCTATATGGTAGAAAATAACCAAGTGTGACACCATTCTAAAAACTGCACCCCTCAAGCTGCTCAAAACCACATTCAAGAAGTTTATTAACCCTTTACGTACTTCACAGGAACTGAAACAATGTGGAAGAAAAAAATGAACATTTAACTTTTTTTTGCTAACATTTTAATTCAGAACCATTTTTTTTAATTTTCACAAGTGTAAAAACAGAAATTTAACCACAAATGTTGTTGTGCAATTTCTCCTGAGTACGCCGATACCCCATATGTGGAGGTAAACCACTGTTTGGGCACACCGCAGGGCTGGGAAGTGAAGGAGCGCCGTTTGACTGTTTCAATGCAGAATTGGCTGGAATTGAGATCGGACGCCATGTCGCGTTTGGAGAGCCCCTAATGTGCCTAAACAGTGGAAACCCCCCACAAGTGACACCATTTTGGAAACTAGACCCCTTAAGGAACTTATCTAGATGTGTGGTGAGCACTTTGAACCCCAAAGTGCTTCACAGAAGTTTATAACGTAGAGTCGTGAAAATAAAAAATCGCATTTGTTTTCACAAAAATGATTTTTTCGCCCACAAATTCTTATTTTCACAAGGGTAACAGGAGAAATTAGACCACAAAAGTTGTTGTGCAATTTCTCCTGAGTACGTCGATACCCCATATGTGGGGGTAAACCACTGTTTGGGCGCACCGCAGAGCTTGGAAGTGAAGGAGCACCGTTTGACTTTTTCAATGCAGAATTGGCTGGAATTGAGATCGGAAGCCATGTCGCGTTTGGAGAGCCCCTGATGTGCCTAAACAGTGGAAACCCCCCACAAGTGATACCATTTTGGAAACTACACCCCTTAAGGAACTTATCTAGATGTGTGGTGAGCACTTTGAACCCCCAATTGCTTCACAGAAGTTTTTAACGTAGAGCCGTGAAAATAAAAAATCGCATTTTTTCTACAAAAATGATCTTTTTGCCCCCAAATTTTTATTTTCACAAGGGTAACAGGAGAAATTAGACCACAAAAGTTGTTGTGCAATTTCTCCTGAGTACGTTGATACCCCATATGTGGGGGTAAACCACTGTTTAGGCGCACCGCAGAGCTTGGAAGAGAAGGAGTGTCGTTTTACTTTTTCAATGTAGAATTGGCTGGAATTGAGATCGGACGCCATGTCACGTTTGGAGAGCCCCTGATGTGCCTAAACAGTGGAAACCCTCCACAAGTGATACCATTTTGGAAACTAGACCCCTTAAGGAACTTATCTAGATGTGTGGTGAGCACTTTAAACCCCCAGGTGCTTCACAGAAGTTTATAACGTAGACCCGTGAAAATAAAAAAATCGCATTTTTTCTACAAAAATGATATCTTTTTGCCTCCAAATTTTTATTTTACCAAGGTAACAGGAGAAAATGGACCCCAGAAGTTGTTGTACAATTTGTCCTGAGTACGCCGACACCCCATAAGTGGGGGTAAACCACTGTTTGGGCGCATGGCTGAGCTCGGAAGCAAAGGAGCGCCATTTGACTTTTCAATGCAAAATTGACTGGAATTGAGATGGGACGCCATGTCGCGTTTGGAGAGCCCCTGATGTGCCTAAACAGTAGAAACCCCCCAAAAGTGACCCCATTTTGGAAACTAGACCCCCCATGGAACTTATCTAGATGTGTAGTGAGAACTTTGAATGCCCAAGTGCATCACAGAAGTTTATAATGCAGAGTCGTGAAAATAAAAAATATTTTTTTTTTAACAAAAAAGATTTTTTAGCCCCCAAGTTTTTATTTTCACAAGGGTAACTAGAGAAATTGGACCCAAACGGTTGTTGTCCAATTTGTCCTGAGTATGCTGGTACCCCATATGTGGGGGTAAACCACTGTTTGGGCGCATGGCTGAGCTCGGAAGGGAAGGAGCGCCGTTTTGGAATGCAGACTTTGATAGAATTGTCTGCTGGCGTTATGTTGCGTTTGCAGACCCCTAATGTACCTAAACAGTAGAAACCCCCAACAAGTGACCCCATTTTGGAAAATAGACCCCCCAAGGAACTTATCTAGATATGTGGTGAGAACTTTGAATGCCCAAGTGCTTCACAGAAGTTTATAATGCAGAGTAGTGAAAATAAAAAATATTTTTTTTTCCCACAAAAAAGATTTTTAGCCCCCAAATTTTTATTTTCACAAGGGTAACAAGAGAAATTGGACCCCAAAAGTTGTTGTACAATTTGTCCTGAGTATGCTGGTACCCAATATGTGGGGGTAAACCACTGTTTGGGCACGCGGCAGAGCTCGGAAGGGAAGGAGCGCCATTTTGGAATGCAGGCTTTGATAGAATGGTCTGCGGGCGTTATGTACCTAAACAGTAGAAACCCCCCACAAGTGACTCCATTTTGGAAACTAGACCCCCCAAGGAACTTATCTAGATATGTGGTGAGAACTTTGAATGCCCAAGTGCTTCACAGAAGTTTATAATGCAGAGTAGTGAAAATAGAAAATATTTTTTTTTTCCACAAAAAAGATTTTTTAGCCCCCAAGTTTTTATTTTCACAAGGGTAACAAGAGAAATTGGACACCAATGTTTGTTCTCCAATTTGTCCTGAGTATGCTGGTACCCCATATGTGGGGGTAAACCACTGTTTGGGCACACGGCAGAGTTCGGAAGAGAAGGAGCGCCATTTTGGAATTCAGACTTTGATAGAATTGTCTGTGGGTGTTATGTTGCGTTTGCAGAGCCCCCGATGTACCTAAACAGTAGAAACCCCCCACAAGTGACCAAATTTTGGAAACTAGACCCCCTAAGGAACTTATCTAGATATGTGGTGAGAACTTTGAATGCTCAAGTGCTTCACAGAAGTTTATAATGCAGAGTAGTGAAAATAAAAAAAAATTTTTTCCCACAAAAAAGATTTTTAGCCCCAAGTTTTTATTTTCACAAGGGTAACAGGAGAAATTGGACCCCAAAAGTTGTTGTCCAATTTATCCCGAGTACGCTGATGCCCCATATGTGGGGGTAAACCACTGTTTGGGCACACGGCAGAGCTCAGAAGGGAGGGAGCACCATTTGACTTTTTTAGCGCAAAATTGTCTGTCGTGTTTGGAGACCCCCTGATATACCTAAACAGTGGAAACCCCCCAATTCTAACTCCAACCCTAACTCCAACACACCCCTAACCCTAATCTCAACCCGGTCCATAATCCTAATCACAACCCTAACGATAATCACAACCCTAACCCCAAAACAGCCCTAATCTCAACTCTAACCATAACCCTAATCAAAACCCTAAATCCAACACACCCCTAACCCTAATCTCAACCCTAACCTCAAACATAACCCTAATCCCAATACACCCCTAACCCTAATCCCAACCCTAACCTTAACCCTAATCCCAACCCTAACCCTAATCCCAACCCTAATCCCAAACGTAACCCTAATCCCAACCGTAACCCTAATACCAACCCTAATCCAAACCCTAACCATAATCCCAACTCTATCCCTAACTTTAGCCCCAACCCTAACCCTAACCCTAATTTTAGCCCCAACCCTAGCCCTAACCCTAACTTTAGCCCCAATCCTAACCCTAAATTTAACCCTAACCCTAGCCCTAACTTTAGCCCCAACCCTAACCCTAAGACTACTTTCACACTTGTGTCATGTGGCATCCGTCACAATCTGTCGTTTTGGACAAAAAACGGATCCTGAAAATGTGCCCACAGGATGCCTTTTTTGCACATAGACTTGTATTACCGACGGATGGCCACACGTCGCGTCCATCGTGCACTGGATCCGTTGTGTTTTGGCGGACCGTCGTCACAAAAAAAGTTCAATGTAACCCTTTTTTTGTACGTCGCGTCCGCCATTTCCACGCATGCGTGGCCGTAACTCTGCCCCCTCCTCCCCAAGACATAGACTGGGCAGCGGATGCGTTGAAAAACTGCATCCACTGCCCACGTTGTGCACAATTTTCACAACGTGCGTCGGTATGTCGGGCTGACGCATTGCGACCGCCCCGTACTGATGCAAGTGTGAAAGAAGCCTAAGGCTACTTTCACACTAGCGTCATACTCGGCCCATCGCAGTGTGTCGGGCCGACGTACCGACACTAGCGTTGTAAGCGCCGCACAACGGGTGCAGAGGATGCTGTTTTTTCAACGCATCCGCTGCCCCATTGTGAGGTGCGGGGAGGCGGGGGCGGAGTTCCGGCCGCGCATGCGCGGTCGGAAATGGCGGACACGTCGCACAAAAAAAGTTACATGTAGGGTTTTTTTGTGCCGACGGTCTGCCAAAGCACGACGCATCCGTCGCACGACAGATGCGACATGTGGCAATCCGTCGCAATGTGTCGCTAATGCAAGTCAAAGGAGAAAAAAACGCATCCTTTAAGCACTTTTGCAGGATGCGTTTTTTCTCCAACGACGCATTGCGACGGAAGCCAAAAAACGCTAGTGTGAAAGTAGCCTAACCCTAACCCTAGCCCTAACCCTAAATTTAGCCCCAACCCTAACCCTAACCCTAGCCCTAGCCCTAACCCTAGCCCTAACCCTAGCCCTAACCCTAGCCCTAACCCTAACCCTAGCCCTAACCCTAACCCTAACCCTAACCCTAGCCCTAACCCTAGCCCTAACCCTAGCCCTAACCCTAACCCTAAGTTTAGCCCCAACTCGTCTCTCCTGCCGGCCGGCAGATGGCAGCAGATGGCGGGCGCACTGCGCATGCGCCCGCCATTTTCTTTGCAGAGGAAGAAGCCGGCCGGCAAGAGGAGACGCAGGAGGACTCGGGGACACCGGGTGAGTATGATAGGGTCCCCGAATCCCCCTATTTCTCTGTCCTCTGATGTGCGATCACATCAGAGGACAGAGAATTACAGATCGCTTTTTTTTTTCTTTTTTTTTTGCGGTCGCCGGTAAACAGTTAATTACCGGCGACCGCAAAACAGGGGTCGGTAAAAACCGACCCCGATCATGTTCTTTGGGGTCTCGGCTACCCCCGGCAGCCGAGACCCCAAAGATCTTCCGGGTGCCGAGCGGCGGGCGCACTGCGCATTCGCCCGCCATTTTTTCCCGGAAAAAAGATGGCGGCGCCCATCGGGAGCCACGAGGAGCACCGGGGGAGATAGGTGAGTATTGGGGGGCTATTGGGGGCCATCGGGGACACTATTTCTCTGTCCTCCGATGTGCGATCACATCGGAGGACAGAGAAATTAAATGGCAAATCGCGTTTTTTTTTTTTTGCTGCGACCGCCGGTAAACGGTTAATTACCGGCGATCGCAACTCGGGGGTCGGTAAAACCCCCCCGAATCATGTTCTCTAGGGTCTCGGCTACCCTCGGCAACCGAGACCCCAGAGAAAATCCGACTCTGGGGGGCGCTATTCACTTTTTCCACAGCGCCGTTAATTAATGGCGCTGTGGTTTAAGTACCCTTAGCGGCCGCTGTTAAAAGGCGTATCGGCGGTCATTAAGGGGTTAAAGGACTTTTTTCTGGGTGTCTGTGTTTTCATACAATGTGACTATAGGGTTAGTAATGGGGGCATCTTATTGACGCCTCTCCATTACTAACCTCGAGGCTTGATGTCACCTGACAAAACAAATGTGACAGTCTGCAGCTGTCTGCATAGACTTTGCTGGTTACTAATTATAGGGGGACCCAACATCAATTTTTTTTGGGTCCCCCATTTTAATATTCAGCAAAGGTTAATTATACAGCTGTGAGCTGACATTAATAGCCTGGGAAGCTCCATGGGTATTACCCCCTTCCCAGGCTATAAACATCTGCCCCCAGCCATTGGCTTTCCCTCTGCTTGTTATCAAAATTACGCTGGAGCCCACGACATTTTTCTCTGAAAAATAACATTTTATGAATTAAATACATGCACAGTAAGCTGCAAACACATTGTACTAATTGTATATGTCACTGACATCTGTATATCTACCTATTCTTTTTGTATTTAGTATATGTAATCCATCTCTTCTATCCTGTCGGCTCCTGCATTGATTTTACAGTACACGGCAGATGAATTGCAGGCTTTTCTTCTTCTCCTGTTTGCATGTTAGGTGTCGAGTTCCCATCGCTGCACAGGGGGAATCTCGAGCCATCTCCGCTGCAGTCTCCCATTCATCTTCAGCCGCAGTGGAGCCTGCTCAGCAGAGACATCTGTCCCAGTGTCTGGCTCAGGCAGATGCTGTTGCGCTTGGTTACTGCTGATCTTCCAGGCTCAGCCATTGTAACTAGCACTGTTCTGCGGCGAGCGGATGCTCCTGGGACGAAGTCCTGCTTTTCCGCTACTGAGCATGCCCAAGGAACGACCTCTCATTAGAGGTCGGGGGTCACATGCTCAGGTCCTGAAGCAGTTCCTATTGGACCACTAGGAAGATCCTGGAGAGCTTTCTCTATAAAAGGTTTGCATGGCCGCACGGCCATTAACCTTTGTTTATGAGCTTAGCTACCTTGTGGTCAGTGTCTGCATGTGTTCAGGGTCAGCTGTATAGCCACTAGAATTCCGGCACCTCCATAGAGGAGTTCGTGTGTGTGAATTTAGGGCTGGCATATAGCCACTAGAATTCCGGCACCTCCGGAGAGGAGTTGTTTGTGTGCTTATCCTTACTGTATGGCCACTGTATGCTATCTGCTCTGTTAGTGAGCTGTGATCCTCTGTGAAGTTAACAGAGCACAGAGTTATCCTAATCTCGGCGACTCTGTGAAGCAACAGAGTTCGCTCCTACACAGACCGAGTGACGGAACCCGTGTCTATTCAGGCGTTATACCGCCATATAGTGCCGCCATTTACTAGCAGCAGGTTCCACTCCTGCACGGTGAACCCCGGGCTGTGAACGCACCTATTTTATCTCAATATTTACTTGGTGCGTTCCGCCAGCCCTAACATTGCGTGGGTTTCCTCCGGGTCCTCCGGTTTCTTCCCACATTTTAAAGACATACTGATAGAGAATTTAGATTGTGAGCACCAGTGGGGACAGCGATGATAATGTGTGCAAAAAAAAACTGTAAAGCCCTGCGGAATATGTTGGCGCTATATAAATAAAGAGATTATTATTATCTATCTATGTAATATATATATATATATATATATATATATATATATATATATATATATATATATATATATATATATATATATATATGCAGCGCCCCAGAGTCCTGGTCGTTGCAGTAATGTCGCTCTGCCACTAAGGGGAATGATTTTACGTCTGATTGCACTAAAGGAGTTTCTCTGACCAGGTAACACTCACACTACACTTCACACTCCGGCCACCAGGGGGGGTGGTTCTATCTAGTAGGCCACTCCTCACACTCTGGTAAAACTGGGGGTTGGACAGGAAGACAGAGAGAGAAGTAACTGGGAAGAGCTAGTGAGAGGACCTGTCAGGGATGGGATCCTGGCAGACTCCTAAGAGCAGAACTAACCAGTGAACAACGGGAATACAGTAAAGAGGAATTAGGACCAGAAGGAGTCGTGCTGTTAGACCGAGGCAACATCCTTCTGAGGCGCAAACAGTCGGTGGCCGGAACGCCGAGCAAGTAAGAGACTCTAAGTACTACTGCAAACCACGGCCGGACAGTCAATTATAGGTTGGCTGTCTCACACAAATCACCTAAGCAGACAACGGAGGCAGCTGTGGGAGAGGGGCGACTCTAGGGTCCCGGAAGAACTCCAGGCCTACCCCGTCATATGGGTGCGTCCTACCATATCACCTGGGGGATGGAGAGAACGAACATCAGAGACAGGCAGAATCAGTTGTGAGGACTATCCCGGGAGCTCAGCAGGGAAGAACTACAACACCCAGCGCTAGAAGGTAGACACTGATTCCCACCTGTAAAGGGAACTCCTGATGTGCCTTTGGACCGGCCGGTCTCTGACAGCCCTGTTGACAGCACTCTGGACTGAGGACTCTAAAACCTTCAGTAAAGAGGTAAAGAGACTGCAACCTGGTGTCCTCGTTATTTACTACGACCTACACTGCACCGCAACATCACCATCCACATCTATCATTTACTGTGCGCCCCTCAGCAGGGTCACGGACCGGGCCTAGCCACCGTGACAACCCCAGAGCAGAGACTCAGAGGCCCGGTACCGGGTACCCCTCGGCCCTGCGGCAGTGGGGGCGCTACAACTTGGCGTCACGAACAGGATCTACTTAAGCCTGAAGAATCAGGTCATGTGTGCCTTGGAACTGTGATTTATTGTGCTTGGACTGTAACTTATTGCAAAGACTGTGCGTTGACAATTGCCACCAGGAGTTTCCGCAGTGTGCGGAGGGAGGAGCCTCAGCTTCGTGGGCGGGACCGGCCAAAAAGAAGCGCAAAACGAGAAAGCGCGGTAACGTGCCGATCCCGGAAGAGGAACTCCGACCTCCAGCAGGTTAGTGGAGGAGGGGCCAGCCATGTCCGAGTCGGGAGGAGCGGAGGAAGAGGCCGCAGCCGGGGACGCAGGGGCACCTCCGGGCCCCGCAGCGGGCGAAGCTGCGGCCCTAATACAACCACCGGATGCCGCAGAACCTGCTGTTCCCCTCAGCCAGTCGGACGCTGCCGCTAGCACAGAAGCCATAATGCCCTTCGCTATGCCGTACCTGCCCGGAGCGGCCTGGCTCCCACGATACTCTGGGGAGTCGCATACATTCACTGACTTTAAGGAAGGGCTCTGCAGCCTGCTCGAGTTCTATCCCCTGACGGAGCCTCAGGAGGTTCATATGATAACCGGCCAACTCTTTGGGGCGGCTCTGAGAGAATTGAAGTCCTGGCCCGCCGAGGATAAGGGAACTGCACAGCAGATTTTTGCAAAGCTTAAAGCCACCTTCGATACTCGCACTGCTACAGAAATTAAACTGACTTTCTATGGATGCAAACAGAGACCGCAGGATAGCTTACGGGACTATGCCCTTAATCTCCAGGAGGCGATGCGGGCCATTAAGCAGAGTGACCCCGGCAGCATGCAGGATGAGGATAAACTCCTGAAGGAGCGGTTCATTGAGGGGCTCCTGTGCAGTCACCAGCGGGGCCAATTGCACTTCCTGGCCATGCAAAATCCAGACTTGACTTTTGCGCAATTCAAAGATAGAGCTATCCAGGCATTGCAGGAGCGACAGCCCAGCCGCGCAATACCACCCAGGCGCCCCGCACTCACATACCACCAGGAGGTGGCATCGGATACCCCAGTTGCCGCGGAGGCCGACGCCCAGAGCTTCGAGGACGACTCCCCTGCAGGACTCCGTCTTCAGATGCAGGAGCTGACCAAGAGCGTTGCTGCCCTAGCCCAGACGGTGCAGTCCCTACAGGAGGCCCCCAAGGAAAAGATCCAGCTAGCCTCCAGACCAGAAGATGTCCCCTGGATGCGACAGAAGAGGACCCCACCGACCAGAGGCCGGGACAGCGATCGCTTCCATCAGGACGGACGACCCATCTGCTGCCGCTGTCACCAGGTGGGCCACCTTGCAAGGTACTGTCCTTTAAACGAGCAACCCCTGGGGCAAAGGGCCAACCCCCAGGAGTAGGAC
The DNA here is from genome assembly GCF_051348905.1 of Ranitomeya variabilis. Lineage (NCBI taxonomy): Eukaryota > Metazoa > Chordata > Amphibia > Anura > Dendrobatidae > Ranitomeya > Ranitomeya variabilis. The sequence goes on from NC_135239.1 coordinate 154,082,756, forward strand.
GGTCAGGCCCGCAGCATTGGAGAACCAAGTATATTGGAGGACGACCAGTTCTCCCTGTAGTGGTTGATGGAATCCCCTTGAACGCTTTGCTGGACACCGGTTCTGAGGTGACGACTATACCTTACGTGCTTTATAAACGGTATTGGGAGGACACCGATATTACTCGTGGCCCTGACAATGATTTCACCATAATAGCCAGTAATGGTCAGCCGTTGCCACAAGTGGGGTATAAGGAGGTCACCATCAAGGTGGGGCGGGTGGAATTGAAAGCCCAAGGGATTGTGATTGTTGATATTGATCGTCGAGAATGTAATCCCATGATGACTCTTGGTACTAATGTTATAGAAAATTGTCTTGCAGAAGTTATTGTTTTGTTGCAACAGGTGGCAGAAACTGCTGGCCACAGTGAGCAACGTGCCCTGCAGAAGGAAATCAGAGCTCTGATGCAGAGACAGCAGGTAGAGCTGACTGGTGGTGAGATTGGTCGTGTCACTGTGAGTGATTCAAACCCCATCGCGATACCCCCCAGGAGTGAAATGTTAATATGGTGTCGAGCAGCCATAGGCCTCAGGGGAAAGGACTACCAGGCCTTGGTAGAACCCGTATATTCAGACAATAGGCCTACTATTCTGACAGCCCGGGGGGTGGTCGACGTTCGCCAGGGGAGAGTGCCCGTACGTGTCCTCAATTGTGGGGAGGAAGAGGTTCACCTCACCAAGTATGCTACGCTCGCCAAATTGTTCACTGTTAATAATAGTGTGATACAGACACCTGAACCCTTGGTCCCGTCAAACGTGGCGGAGGACAACGGTTCTGCAGAGCACTCGAAAGACTGGTGTCGGGAATTGCATGTGGGCACTGACTCTACCCCATCCCATCAAAAACAGGGGGCCTACAGGGTGGTACACGAGTACGAGCAGGTATTCAGCAAACACCCCTTAGATTTTGGGCAGGTGAAAGGGATCCAACATCATATCCCCAAGGGAGATCACCGACCCATAAAAGAGAGATATCGCCCTGTACCCCCAGCTCATTACCAGTGTGCCAAGGACATGTTGCGGGAAATGAAGGAGGCTGGGGTGGTGAGAGACAGCTGTAGCCCCTGGGCAGCTCCGTTAGTCCTTGTTAAAAAGAAAGATGGTACAATGAGGATGTGTGTTGATTACAGGCAGTTGAATCGCATTACACATAAGGACGCATACCCACTGCCCAGGATAGAGGAGTCTCTGGCTGCCTTAAAATCTGCTAACTACTTCTCTACCTTAGATCTCACCAGTGGGTACTGGCAGGTTCCTGTAGCGGAGGCGGACAAAGAGAAGACGGCCTTCACGACGCCAATGGGTCTCTGCGAATTCAATTACATGCCCTTCGGATTGTGCAGTGCTCCCGGGACGTTCCAGAGGATGATGGAGTGCTGCCTGGGGCACATGAACTTCGAAACCGTGCTGCTGTATTTGGATGATGTCATTGTCTTCTCTAAGACCTACGAAGACCATCTGAAGCACCTGGCCGAGGTGTTTGAAGCCCTGTCCAACTTTGGCTTAAAGGTGAAACCGTCCAAGTGTCATCTGCTGAAACCTAAAGTGCAGTACTTGGGCCATGTGGTGAGCGCTGAAGGAGTGGCCCCAGACCCCGACAAGGTCACGGTGATCAAGGACTGGCCAAAGCCCAGTGACCTCCACGAAGTCCGGCAGTTCCTCGGGCTGGTAGGCTATTACAGTAGGTTCATTAAGGACTTCACCAAGAAGGCCGCACCCTTGCAAAACCTGTTGGTAGGCCAACCAAAGAAGACCAAGGGGAAGAACACCCCCTTTGATTGGAACGAGGAGCTGGAGGGATCCTTCACTTGTTTGAAGTCGGCACTGACGGGAGAAGAGGTACTGGCTTACCCCGAATACGACCAACCGTTTGTGCTGTACACAGATGCCAGCAATGTGGGATTAGGAGCCGTGCTGTCCCAGGTCCAGAAAGGCAAAGAAAGGGTGATCGCTTACGCCAGCAGGAAACTCCGTGCCACGGAAAGGAACCCTGACAACTACAGTTCCTTTAAACTGGAATTCCTTGCCATCGTCTGGGCAGTGACAGAGAGGTTCAAACACTACCTGGCCTCCGCGAAATTCACTGTCTTCACAGATAACAATCCGCTAACGCATCTGGATACTGCCAAACTCGGGGCCTTGGAACAGCGGTGGATGGCCCGGCTGTCCAACTACGATTTCACCATCAAGTACCGGGCAGGACACAAGAATGCCAATGCCGATGCCTTGTCCCGAATGCCCAATTTGCCAGAAACGGGAGAAGACCCAGAGGCACTTGAAGAGGTGGAGCTGCCTGCGTTCCATCGCCCCAAAGCCACTCAGAACTCTCATTATGTGAAGAACAGGCACAGGAACCAACCGGATGCCACGCTGAATCCCCTGCCCCATCATGGGTGGGCGGAGACCCAGGATGGTGACCCCGCGGTCCGTCGGGTGAAAGAGCTCTTGACGCAGGCAGGGTTGCATCCCGGCCCAGATGATCCACAGGAAACCCAACAGCTGTGGAAGGGGAGAAGCAAACTGTTTATCCATGATGGGAAGTTGTGCAGGAGGAGCATCGACCTACGTACTCATGAATTGGTGTGGCAGATAGTGGTGCCAAGGCGAGATGCACCCATGGTCCTGGGAGCCTACCATGATGGAGCCGGACACTTCGGATGGAGGAAGCTAGAGAGGCTACTCCGAGGGAGGTTCTATTTTTGGTGGTTGTACCTGTCAAGGATCTAACGGCCAGGACTGCCGCCAAGGCCTTCCAGCAGTACTTTTGTAGGCCCCATGGCTACCCGGAGAAGGTACTGACCGATCAGGGACCAGCATTCGAAGCAGAAGTGTTCCAAGAGTTCTGCCAACTGTACGGGTGTAAGAAGATCCGAACCACGCCGCACCATCCTCAAACCAATGGGATGTGCGAAAAGATGAGCCAGGTGGTGATCGACTTATTGAAGACCTTGCCCGTAGAGGAACGGAACCTGTGGCCGACGAAGTTGCCTGATTTGGTGGATATCTACAATCACATCCCAGTAAATTCCACCAACTGTACTCCAGCGTACCTAATGAGGGGAAGGCCTAGCCAGTTACCCGTTGATCTGGACATGGGGGTCCTAGTCCCCGAAGATACCTCACCGGATGCAGATTGGGATGCAGAAAGGCAGCGAAGGTACCGCAAAGTACAGGAGTGCGTGGAAAGAAGTCTCACCCAGGCTAGGCAAAAACAAGAAAGGGACTACAACCAGCACGCTCCTGCGATTCCCCTGTCACCTGGTGAGCAATACTTAAACGAAAGAGGAGACTACACAAGCTCGATGACCAATGGGAAGCGGAACCGTATACCATCCTGCCATCCGATTTCGACAACACGAAGGTCTGTCTCATCAGCAAGGACAGAGGGGAGACCTCGACAGCGGTATCCAGGGATCACCTTAAGGTCTGCCCCGATAAGTTGAGAGAGAGGGACACGGCCCCAGGAATCTCCCCGCCGGTGGAAAAGGAGAAGATGATCCATACCGTCCTTGGTGACTTTCCCCAGTCCTGGACTCAGATAAATCAGGCCATCGTGGTACCTGTTCTAATGTTTCAACAGCCGGACCCACCAGAAACAATGGTGGTCCCAGATAATCCGGCCCCGCAACCTCAACAAGCCTTACCTGAAGATGCCATGCCAACCGTTGACCCGGCAAATCCTCCCTCTGCTATCGGTGAATCTGCTGTACCCACTGTTGATAGCAGCAGCTCTGAGAGCCCCAACCTGCCAGTGCTACCCAGACTCACTAGAAGTGTAGCTAGAAGACAGTGCACTACACCAGCGGTAGCAAGCATAGCGGGCCCTGTTAGGCCAATAGCAACCCCTGCGCTGCGAAGGTCCACACGCAGCACTCAGAACCAAACTCCCCTCCGCTACAAAACTTGGAGGTATTAATAAGGGCTCCTATTTAATTAAAAATGTTTGTGTGTATATCTTTTGTTACAGGTTTTAAAATGGACAATAGAGTAATGGACGGTGAATTGCTCAAAAACTTTCAAAAGGGGGACCCCTTTGTTTACCCGGGGTCCCTGCTGTTTTAACCACTGAACTGAGAGTCATAAACTGTGCATGACCTAACTTTCGCAACGTTCAAGAGTCCTCACCTCCCATAAAGGGAAGCACTGTTATGTTTAATTGTTTATGCTATTTCAAAATTTTGTGTGTTTTCTGTTAACATGTATTGTTGTTCTTGTTTTCCCAGTCCGGGAGTGCTGGATTTAACCGGGGGGGAGTGCAGCGCCCCAGAGTCCTGGTCGTTGCAGTAATGTCGCTCTGCCACTAAGGGGAGTGATGTTACGTCTGATTGCACTAAAGGAGTTTCTCTGACCAGGTAACACTCACACTACACTTCACACTCCGGCCACCAGGGGGGGTGGTTCTATCTAGTAGGCCACTCCTCACACTCTGGTAAAACTGGGGGTTGGACAGGAAGACAGAGAGAGAAGTAACTGGGAAGAGCTAGTGAGAGGACCTGTCAGGGATGGGATCCTGGCAGACTCCTAAGAGCAGAACTAACCAGTGAACAACGGGAATACAGTAAAGAGGAATTAGGACCAGAAGGAGTCGTGCTGTTAGACCGAGGCAACATCCTTCTGAGGCGCAAACAGTCGGTGGCCGGAACGCCGAGCAAGTAAGAGACTCTAAGTACTACTGCAAACCACGGCCGGACAGTCAATTATAGGTTGGCTGTCTCACACAAATCACCTAAGCAGACAACGGAGGCAGCTGTGGGAGAGGGGCGACTCTAGGGTCCCGGAAGAACTCCAGGCCTACCCCGTCATACGGGTGCGTCCTACCATATCACCTGGGGGACGGAGAGAACGAACATCAGAGACAGGCAGAATCAGTTGTGAGGACTATCCCGGGAGCTCAGCAGGGAAGAACTACAACACCCAGCGCTAGAAGGTAGACACTGATTTCCACCTGTAAAGGGAACTCCTGATGTGCCTTTGGACCGGCCGGTCTCTGACAGCCCTGTTGACAGCACTCTGGACTGAGGACTCTAAAACCTTCAGTAAAGAGGTAAAGAGACTGCAACCTGGTGTCCTCGTTATTTACTACGACCTACACTGCACCGCAACATCACCATCCACATCTATCATTTACTGTGCGCCCCTCAGCAGGGTCACGGACCGGGCCTAGCCACCGTGACAACCCCAGAGCAGAGACTCAGAGGCCCGGTACCGGGTACCCCTCGGCCCTGCGGCAGTGGGGGCGCTACATATATATATATATATATATATATATATATATATATAGCCCTTGTAAAAATTAAGAGACCACTGCAAAATTTTGCTGAAGCATCCCCAGATCAATACCTGGTCATCTAATGGTTAGACAGAGACCTAGAGAGACATACAAGCCACAGTGTCTTGCACCCACTGTGAAATTGGGTGGAGGATCGGTGATGATCTGGGGATGCTTCAGAAAGGCTGGAATTGGGCAGGTTGTTCTTTGCGAAGGACGTATGAATCAAGCCGCATAAAAGGTTATCCGGGGAAAACAGTTGATTCATTCTGCTCAGGCAATGTTCCCCCAACTCTGAGGATTGGTTCTTTCAGCAGGACAATGTGCCATGCCACACAGCTAGGTCAATCAAGGTGTGGATGAAGGATCACCACATCAAATCCCTGTCATGGCCAGCCCAATCTCCAGACCTGAACCCCATTGAAAACCTCTGGAATGTAGTCAAGAGGAAGATGGATAGTCACAAGCCATCAAACAAAGAACTGCTTAAATTTTTGTACCAGGAGTGGCATAAGGTCACCCAAAGACTGGTGGAAAGCATGCCAAGACGCATGAAAGCTGTGATCATGGTTATTCCACAAAATATTGATTTCTGAACTCTTCCTGAGTTAAAACATTAGTATTGTTGTTTCTAAATGATTATGAACTTGTTTTTTTTTTTGCATTATTTGAGGTCTGCAAGCAATGCATTTTTTTGTTATTTTTAGTGATGTGCGAGTATACTCGTTGCTCTGGTTTTCCAGAGCACTCTCGGGTGATCTCCGAGTATTTGTGACTGCTCAGAGATTTAGTTTTCATTGCTGCAGCTGGATGATTTGCGGCTACTAGATAGCTTGATTACATGTGAGGATTCCCTAGCAACCAGGCAACCCCCACATGTACTCAGGCATGCTAATAGCTGTAAATCATCCAGCTGCGGTGATGAAAGCTAAATCTCCAAGCAGTCATAAATACTCGGAGACCACTCGAGCGTGCTCTGGAAAACTCAAGCTACGAGTATACTCACTCATCACTAGTTATTTTGACCATTTCAAAGAAAAAACGCAGATGAACCCACAATGATAGAATAACATTGGTCCGAATGCTATTTGATTTTTTTATCTGATTGCAGTGGTCCGATTTCATCGCAAGTGGGAATAAAGCCTTATAAATATATTTATAAAGTTGGTGAAGTGAAAGGTTGAACTTTATGGACCCAGGTCTTTCTTCATGTGATTATGTAAGTGTGTTCAATATTTGTTTCACCCACTGTATATACAGTGATTGTCAAAAGAGTTGGCACCCTTGAAATTGTTCCAAAAAATGAAGTATTTCTCCCAAAAATATTATTGCAATTAAGCATATTGTTATACACATATTTATTTCATTTATGTGTATTGCAAAAACAGAAAAAAACTTCAGAAAAAACGAACTTGGACATAATTGTACCCAAAATGCAAAAATGGGCTGGGAAAAATTAGCTTCAGGCATGTGATATTTGTTAAAACTCAACTGTGGCAAGTATCAGGTGTGGGCCATATGAAAAACACACCTGAAACCAGATAAAAAGGGGAGAAGTTGACTAATTCTTTGCATTGTGTGACTATGTGACACACTGAGTATGGGAGAACAGAAAGAGAAGAAGAGAACTCTCTGAGGACTCAAGAATAGTGTTGAGCGATACCGTCCGATACTTGAAAGTATCGGTATCGGAAAGTATCGGCCGATACCGGCAAAGTATCGGATCCAATCCGATACCGATACCCGATACCAATACAAGTCAATGGGACTCAAGTATCGGACGGTATTCCTGATGGTTCCCAGGGTCTGAAGGAGAGGAAACTCTCCTTCAAGCCCTGGGAACCATATTAATGTGTAAAAGAAAGAATTAAAATAAAAAATATTGCTATACTCACCTCTCCGAGGGAACCGGCAGCGTTGTTTGCTTAAAATTCGCGCTTTTCTTTCCTTACGTGAAGTCCCGGCTTTGTGATTGGTTGCGTCGCAGTCACATGGGCGACGCAACCAATCACAGCAAGCCGTGACGTAATTTCAGGTCCTTAAGGATTTTAAAATTATATCCCGGCTTTGTGATTGGTTGCGTCGCAGTCACATGGGCGACGCAACCAATCACAGCAAGCCGTGACGTAATTTCAGGCCCTAAAGGATTTTAAAATTACGTCCCGGCTTTGTGATTGGTTGCGTCGCAGTCACATGGGCGACGCAACCAATCACAAGCCGTGACGTCACGGGAGGCTGGACACGCGCGCATTTTAAAATGAGCGCTTGTCCAGCCTCCCGTGACGTCCCGGCTTGTGATTGGTTGCATCGCGGTCAACCAATCACAAGCCGGGAGGCTGGACACGCGCGCATTTTAAAATGAGCGCTTGTCCAGCCTCCCGTGACGTCCCGGCTTGTGATTGGTTGCATCGCGGTCAACCAATCACAAGCCGGGAGGCTGGACAAGCGCTCATTTTAAAATGCGCGCGTGTCCAGCCTCCCGGCTTGTGATTGGTTGACCGCGATGCAACCAATCACAAGCCGGGACGTCACGGGAGGCTGGACAAGCGCTCATTTTAAAATGCGTGCGTGTCCAGCCTCCCGGCTTGTGATTGGTTGACCGCGATGCAACCAATCACAAGCCGGGACGTCACGGGAGGCTGGACAAGCGCTCATTTTAAAATGCGCGCGTGTCCAGCCTCCCGTGACGTCACGGCTTGTGATTGGTTGCGTCGCCCATGTGACTGCGACGCAACCAATCACAAGCCGGGACTTCACGTAAAGGAAAGAAAAGCGCAAATTTTAAACAAAGAACGCTGCCGCTTCCCTCGGTAAGGTGCAGGCTGCGTCGGAGAGGTGAGTATAGCAATATTTTTTATTTTAATTCTCTCTTTTACACATTTTTACATTAATGTTGTTTCGATACCGATACCCGATACCACAAAAGTATCGGATCTCGGTATCGGAATTCCGATACCCGCAAGTATCGGCCGATACCCGATACTTGCGGTATCGGAATGCTCAACACTACTCAAGAACCAAAATTGTTGAAAAATATCAACAATCTCAAGGTTACAAGTCCATCTTCAGAGATCTTGATGTTTCTTTGTCCACAGTGCGCAACAAAATCAAGAAATTTACAACTCATGGCACTATAGCTAATCTCCCTGGACATGGATGGAAAATATAAATTATGAAAGGTTGCAATACAGGATAGTCAAGATGGTGGATAAGCATGGATATGCATCCCAAATCAAGTTCCAAAGAAATTTAAGCTGTCCTGCATGCTCAGGGTGCATCAGTGTCAGCGCAAACTATTTGTCGATATTTGAATGAAATAAAACGCTATGGCTGGAAACTCAGTAGGATCCCTGCTGACACAGAGACATGAAAAGCTAGACTGCAGTTTGCTAAAATGTACGTAAGCCAAAAATCTTCTGGGAAAGATGCCGCAGGGATACCAACAATTTGGTTTGACGCCTCCGAAAAATCTGTGACTTTTGTAGGATAGTAGAATGTCAATGGAAACTTAAATTTGGGAGAAAGAGCAGTAACCCCAGTTATAAATTCTTAACAACGGTTGAAGGGGCGGTGGTATATATCTGTGTAACCAGGCCAGGGAATGAGAACTGTGCTTCATGGTCTGATGTAGCTTGGAATTCAGGAAACCCCTGGGGATATGAGCCAGAGGAGGCTAAGACTCGCCTTAGTGCATCAGGAAAGCCTCTCCTTCACAGGGTGTATATCACAACGATGGGGGGCAGATGGGACTGTAAAACAGAGGAGTATGGGTGGGGAGCATCCTGCAACCCTGTCCTTATGATCATAAATGAACCCTCTCGGGGAGATGAAGGTCTTTATGTGCTGGGACTATATTCCCCGGGTAAAAGGGCTCAGTTGGGAAAATTCTGGCTAAGGGCTTACCCACCAGAAGAGAGTGGGAATGAGGGAAAGGAGCCCCAAGAGACAACAACAGTAGAAAGGCCAAAATTCAACGTATTTAGGGAAGTGAGCTACGAGGAGAAGGTAGCCATAGAAACAGGCTATACTGAAAGGAATGAGTGGCTCATGTGGATGAGATTTACAGCAGGACAGCATAATAAGTCTAAAGGCCTCATCACACATAGCGAGATCGCTAGCGAGATCGCTGCTGAGTCACAAGTTTTGTGACGCAACAGCGACCTCAGTAGCGATCTCGCTATGTGTGACACGTACCAGCGACCCGGCCCCTGCTGCGAGATCGCTGGTCGTGTCGGAATGGCCTGGACCTTTTTTTGGTCGTTGAGGTCCTGCTGACATCGCTGAATCGGTGTGTGTGACACCGATCCAGCGATGTCTTCACTGGTAACCAGGGTAAACATCGGGTTACTAAGCGCAGGGCCGCGCTTATTAACCCGATATTTACCCTGGTTACCAGCGTAAATGTAAAAAAAAACAAACAGTACATACTCACCATCTGATGTCCGTCAGGTCCCTTGCCGTCTGCTTCCTGCTCTGACTGAGTGCCGCCGTACAGTGAGAGCAGAGCGCAGCGGTGACGTCACCGCTGTGCTGTGCTCTCACTGTACGGCGGCACTCAGTCAGAGCAGGAAGCAGACGGCCAGGGACCTGACGGACATCAGATGGTGAGTATGTACTGTTTGTTTTTTTTGGTAACCAGGGTAAACATCGGGTTACTAAGCGCGGCCCTGCGCTTAGGAACCTGATGTTTACCCTGGTTACCCGGGTGCTGCAGGGGGACTTCGGCATCGTTGAAGACAGTTTCAACGATGCCGAAGTCGTTCCCCTGATCGTTGGTCGCTGGAGAGAGCTGTCTGTGTGACAGCTCCCCAGCGACCACACAGCGACTTACCAACGATCACGGCCAGGTCGTATCGCTGGTCGTGATCGTTGTTAAATCGCTATGTGTGACGGGGCCTTAACTGTATTGCATGTGCTACTGCCAGACCTCACTTAGGGACAATTCCTCTGAAGTCTTCAGAACCAGATCAAACAGACCTGCAATGCATTGTAGCCCTGTACGATGCTACATATGACCCCTCTGACAATATCCTATGCCATGCTCTTTCAGCTTTGTACCCACCTGTAAAACTCGATCAGGTACCCCCTAGAGTTTTTGCATATCCAGGGAATTACACCTGTTTCCAGAGACAAGGGACGGGAGCAGGTAAACCAGTATCAGTAGGAAACCTCACATCAGAGTTCTGTGACACTGCCATCCCCATAGACCAAGACACGGAGGGCTTCAAGGCTAAATGGTTTCAAGGACAGGCCACAGCAAGGAGTGATATATGGTGGATATGCGGAGACATGCTACTTAGAGCCAGATTGCCAGCAGACTGGGTTGGCAGCTGTGCCCTAACGCAGATACTCATGCCATTTCAGATAATCTCGTCAGAGGAGATACAAAGGGGTAAATTGAATGTTGATACTCTGCGCAGAAATAAGAGATCAGCACCTGCTGGATCCTTTGATCCAAGGATCTACATAGACAGCATAGGGGTTCCTAGAGGTGTACCAGATGAATACAAGGCTAGGAACCAGATTGCAGCAGGGTTTGAGTCAGTTTTCTTTTGGTGGGTTACACTTAACAAAAATGTGGACTGGATAAATTACATATATTATAATCAGCAAAGGTTTATAAATTACACAAGAGATGCTATAAAAGGGATAGCAGGACAATTAGGCCCTACTTCATTAATGACGTGGCAAAATAGAATGGCTCTAGACATGTTGCTAGCAGAAAAGGGAGGCGTCTGTAAAATGTTTGGCACTTATTGTTGTACTTTCATCCCAAACAACACAGACCCAGATGGAAGCATCACTAAAGCACTGGAGGGTCTTACATCACTGTCTGAGGAGCTGGCAGAGAACTCGGGTATCGACAATCCCTTCACAGATTGGCTCGAGTCATGGTTCGGAAAATGGAGTCACCTGGTGTCCAGCCTCCTCATCTCCCTCTCTGTCGTCACAGGAATCCTTGTGATCGCCGGATGCTGCTGCATACCCTGCATCAGAGGGCTCCTCCAGAGACTGATCGATGCATCCCTTAATAAGACCATGTACATGCAGATGAAACCCCGCAATGATGAATATGAACATGTGATATGATTAAGATGGGATATGATCTCCCCATCGGCCGAAGAATTAACAAGAAAGTCCGACATTGGCATTAGGCCAGTGACAGCACCTGTGGGCTAGGGGTAGAATCATATCTAATCTCAAAAGGGGGGACTGATAGGGAAATCAGGGACCACCTTACTTCAACCTCATAATTCATATACATGATTCTTAGGCTAACAGGAATATGTCTTGACATGTCCCAGACTCTGTTGAAGTCATCCTGCTGACTACGTGATTATTGATTAGAACTACTGATTAAAGTTATTGACGAGAGTTATGCCTAATAAAGATTAGGTCTAGGACCTTAGCCCCTTGCATGGCTAAACTCGAGTTACCCCTTATGTCAGACTCACCTGGCCAGCAAGATGTCCTTATTAGGAATTAGACCAGATAAATTAAGAATGATTTCATATGTAATAAACAGCTGATTGGCGCTCGGACATAATGTATACGCCTACTCAAAAGTGTATATAACCGCATGTCTCAATAAACGGTTTATGGCTTGTTCAGATACCACATCTGTCTGTGTCCATCACTCTCCGGAGAATCCACTCATTTGGCAGCCATCCAATATCCCTGAAGGGCCTGACTTGCAGACCACCCTAACAGGGTCTTGTGGGCAAACAAGATCAAGATAGAGCTTTTTGATAAAACACATCATTCTACTGTTTACCGAAAATAGAATGAGGCCTACAAAGAAAAGAACGCTGTACCTACAGTCAAACTTGGTGCAAGTTCAAAAATGTTTTGGGGTTGTTTTTCTGCCTCTGAAACTGGGTGCAAGTTATCATGAAATCTGAAGATTACCAAATGTTTTGGGGTTGCAATGTAGTGCCCAGTGTCAGAAAGCTGGGTTTGTGTCCTAGGTCATGTGTCTTCCAGCAGGACAATGACCAAAAACATACTTCAAAAACACCCCAAAATGGATGGAAACAAAGCACTGGAGATTTCTGAAGTGGCCCGCAATGAGTCTGGATCTAGATCCGATTGAACACCTGTGGTGTTATCCCTAAAAGTACTGTTGGAGAAGGCCCTGAGTCACCCGCCAGGGCTGTGGGGTACTCGGTACTGGGTCCTGCAGTTCACAGGGGGATGTCACGGTGGTGACCCGGCCTGTGGCCCTGGGCGCCCATGTAAAAGGGAAAGGTCTTTAAAGGGAATAAAGTTTATGTTCGTGACGCCACCTGTGGTATTCTGTCAGTGGGGACCGACGATGCTTTAAGGGGTCCGCTGGGGTGATGTTATGGCAGCTAGATGGTATAACTTCCCACAGGTGAAGTATTTCCCCAGGGCTCCCGGTGTGTAGATGGAAGATGGTGAAAGGCGCAGTAAAGAATGAGGACACAGGTTTGCAGTCTCTTTACCTGGTTTACTGAAGACTTCAGCAGCTACAGTCCAGAGTACCAGATCACAGGACAGGCAGGATCTGGCCGGCTTGGAGTCAAGTTAGGAGTCCCCTTATCCAGGTGGAAATCAAAGCCTTCCTCTAGCGATGTGGTGTTGTAGTCCCTTACTGCCTATGGCTTCAAATAAGGTCCTCACAAGTGTTCTCTTGCTCTCTCTGTCCCCCATATAGGATAGGACACGACTCGTATGACTGGTGTCTTGAGGCGGTTTATAGGGACTCTAGCACGCCCCAGCCTCTAAGGGTGTCACCGTGCCTCCTGGGTACTAAGGTGGACAGGTAACATGAAGTTCAGCTGTCCTGCCGGTTTCTGATGTAAGTCGTGGAGGGCCTTACGATTCTCGGTGTCCGGCTACCGGTTTCTGCGCCTCAGAAGGAGGCAGCCTGCTCGGGGCTGGTCTCCCCCTGGTATCCTCTCCTGTGCTTTGCTCTCCTGCACGTTCACTACAATCAATTCGGCTAACTGAATGTGTCTTTCCAGGAGCTGCTGCACTGCGGATACACAGCTCCGTAAACCCTCTTCTGCCTCACACTGATCCAGTCTGTTTCCTGGCAAGAACTGTTGTCTCTGGAGCTCTGTCAGGAACTACCTAGCTTTCCCTCCTAAACTACCATATATATGGGGAGTCACCTAGTAAATAGGATCAAAAGCTCCCCCTGGTGGTCTGGAGTGTGAATGCATTGCATGCTTGTGTTACCTGGTTATAGTTATCCCTTCTTGCCTTCAAGCAACACATCACTCTTCCCGTGAGGAAAGCAATGCTACTGTGACGCCCAGGACCCTGGAACGCCACAGCCCCCTTCAAATATGAGAGATCTGGAGCAGTCTCCAAACAAAAAGTGGTCAAAAATTCCAGTTGAGAGGTGTAAGAAGCTTGTTGATAGTTATAGGAAGCGATTGATTGCAGTTATATATTCCAAAGGGTGTGCAACCAAATATAAGGTTGAGGATGCCAGCAATTTTGTGTTTTTGAGGTTTTGAGTGAAATTATGTCCAATTTCCTTTGTTTTGGCTGTTTCTTGTGTTGCTCCAATACACACAAAGGAAATAAACGTGTGTAATAAAACATGTGTACTTGCAAGAATTTTCTGGTAGAAATACTTAATTTTCTGGAACAATGTCAAGGGTGCCAACACTTTTGGCCATAACTGTATGTATATTTTTAATGATGAGCGAGTGTACTCGTTGCTCGGGTTTTCCCGAGCACGCTCGGGTGACCTCCAAGTATTTATGACTTAAAGGAGATTTAGTTTTCATCTAGGCAGCTGAATGATTTACAGCTATTAGCCTGCTTGATTACATGTGGGGATTCCCTAGCAACCAGGCAACCCCCACATGTACTCAGCCTGGCTAGTAGCTGTAAATCATTCAGCTGCCGTGATGAAAACTAAATCTCCGAGCAGTCATAAATACTCGGAGGTCACCAGAGTGTGCTCGGGAAAACCCGAGCAACGAGTACACTCGCTCATCACTATATATTTTACATTTTATACAACCTTCTATAACTCACCTTTTTGCGATTTAAGTTCAGAACAAAGGAACTGTGCTTCTTCTATCACTCTCTCCTCAAGGGATTTCTTACCCATTCCAAAGTTTTTAAGTGTTGTCAAGGTAAACCTTCTTTGTTCTTGCCATGAGCTCCCATATCGGGCAAATACTATGCCTAACAGATACAACACATAAAATATTCATTATTAAATGATCAAACAACTGTAGTGTTTGTAATTTTCAATTCATATCTTTAAACTTTGGAAGTCATTTTGGCTACGTTCACATTTGCGTTGTTGGGCGCAGCTTCGGCGCCGCAACGCAAAACGCATGCAAAACTCATGCACAACGCAGCTTTTTGTGACGCATGCGTCCAATTTTGGCATGATTTTCGGCGCAAAAAAACTGCATCATGCAGCGTCCTCTGCGCCCTGATGCTTGCGCCAAAAATGATGCATGCGTCACAAAACGCTAGACAACGCATGTCCATGCGCCCCCATGTTAAATATAGGGGCGCATGACGCATGCGTCGCTATGCGTCGCCGAGCCTGCGCCCGACGCAACGCAAATGTGAACGTAGCCAAAGAAGGACACATATAGCGGAGCTCTATGGCACCGCAGTAATTTTTCTTTTATGCTAAGTCAGTTCACTAACCTTGCTCATACAGGAATAGTGCTCTTAGTGAAGCCCATTAGTATTCCTGAACAATATGATACCCTTTCATGGCCCCCACTCAGCCCTCCATAAACAGGTTGATGCCCACTTAATTCTCAACACACACATTATGATGCCCACACATTACATTTGTATACACAAAGTAAGACACTCACTGGATCCCAAATATGGTATGATGTCTGCACAGCAAGATGTAAAAGCCTCCCACACTCCCTATGATTACTCCTCTTGCTCCCTCATATATACAATATGTAACACCAAATGTGTACCCACACACAATATGTTGCCTCACAGTACATTCCCCTACACATAGTATGATGCCCCTGCATAGTGTAAGTAAAGCGCCCACCGGGGCCGTGGGGATACTCGGTACCGGGCCGGTTCTTAAAGGGGAAGTGGTCACAGCAGCAGTTTCCTGGTCCGTGGCCATGGGCGTCCAATTAAAGAAAATAGTGTATAGTGAATAAATAAAGTCTTCAGAGTATGTTCGTGACGCCACCTGTGATACTCGGCCAGGGATGCCAGACTCTGCTTAAAGGGGTCTGCTGGGGCCAACAGTAATGCAGCTAAGATTGCTTAGCTCCCCACAGGTGGAGCAGAGGCCCCAGGGCTACCAGGACAGTCTATAAGGAGTTGTAGATGTTAGGGTGCAGGAAATAATTGGAGGACACAGAGTTTGCAGTCTCTTTACCTTTTACTGGTGAATTGCATTCCGGGGCACAGGTTACAGGTGATCTTGAAATCCAGACGGCCTGGAAGCAGTTCGGAATCCCCCTAGCCAGGTGAGGTTGGAAGCTTTCCTTTCTGCGCTGAATTATCTGTCTCTTGCTGCCTTAAGCTTCACACAAGGTCCTATCTCAATGTGTCCTTTTAGTAGAACAATACCCGCGTGGCAGACAGCTCAAGCCTTTTTACGTGTCCATTTCTCGCGGTGACTCCAGGCTCTAATCTGCTGCTGTGCCTTCAGGTGTCAGTGGTGGCCTGCAAACTCCTGCACTCCAGTCTCTGCTGTGGGGCATACAGTTCCCACACAACCTCGGACTCTGATGTCTGGTTTCTGCGCTCAAGCCTGGAGGGAGCCCAATCGCAGCTTCACTCCAGCTTCTCCTCACATGCTCCTTCTCCCTTCACTGTCTCACACAGACTGCCTAACTCCTCCCCCAAGCCAGAACTTATAGAGAAGCTATCCTGAAACTGGGTTTAAAGCTCCCCTTCTGGCCTGGAGTCAGGAAAGTGTTGTATGCTAGTATTACCTGTTAAGGGGATCCGTTATTGCTTCCAGGCATGGCATCATCCTCCCTGAGAGGGAGGCAATGCCACTGTGGTTTCTGGATTCCTGGGGTGCCACATAAGCAGGTTGCGGGATGAAGTGACAGACAGAAGGCAGAGCAAGGGTTAACAAATATAACAGTTTTAATTTAACTCCTCGCAGGGAGGTGCAGGGTTAAATGGGGAGAATAAGAGTCCAATGGTAAAGGATATGCAGAGTTAAGGAACAATGAATCAGATAACGGCATTTCTTGTGAATACTGCAGGAGAGTCAATAGCACCAACAACGACTGGCGCGATTCTGGTACAAGAAGGTTCATCTGGTCATGGTGGTCCATCTTCTGGCGGCAGCGGTCGGTGTATTGTACCTTCCACTGAGCCCCTAGTCCATGAACATATGCGGCCAGAGCAAACAAGGCCGCAGCACAATCAGGGTCTCCCATGGACGAGAAGGTATATGGTCGTAAGGTGGGCTGAAAACATCTATCCAGTACCCGGTTCTCACTTTGCTGCACGTGTGCTGTGCTGACGGTCATGAAGAACCCGGCATCTCTCTCTCTGTCAGCTACCGGGCACGCTGCATTTCTCTCTCTAAGCTGCACGGTGTCTGTTCCCACCAAGATTGAAGTGCCAACAACAGCTAGCGCGATCTTTCTCCAACGAAGTCCTGCAGACCACGGTCCGACGACGAGGGCAGCAGCGAACAGCCCTGAACTCTGACCTGGCTCTTAGGCTGGCATGCAGCTGTTAGCTGAACAGGGCTCCCAGCTCCTTCCATATTACTGCGGTGGGCTCCAGCAGCATCCCAGCATCAGATCGGCCACGCAGAGGCATATCTAGGGGGGCAGCCAAGGCATGTGCCCCGGGCGCAGCCAGCAGGGGGGCGCAGTCGGGCCACCTAATGCGACGATCCGCAGTGTCTCACCCAGCGACTGCATTCTGCCGCCCCCCGGACTGGGAGTCAGCTGTTCTCTGTGCCGACAGTCAAGCTGACAGCTGGCACAGAGCAGCTGCAGCGTGCCGGCTCCAAGTGTTCAATTGTACTGCATCTGTAAGATGCGAGTGCAATTGAAGCTCTGACTGCCGGGTCAGAGCGACGCCAGCAGCGTGATCAGGTCATGTGATCACGCTGCTGATGTCACTTGCCCGCACAGCAGAGCAGAGCCAGAGATGCAGATCAGTGGTAAGTGCTCAAGTAGAGCTGAAGACACCGAAGGAGCTGGAGGGGGAGATTTAATGTGAGTGGGTATGGGGGGATTTATTGTGGGGGGAAGATTTAATGGGAGTGGGGATGGGGGGATTTATTGTGGGGGAGAATTGAAGTAGAGACGGGTGTGTTTAATGTGTGTGGGGAAAATTGGAGTGGGGATGGGGATTTAATGTGTGAGGGAGATTTGAGGACACAAAATGAAGAGCAAAGGGGGTGATGGGGGGCACGTATGAGGAAACAGTACAGGGGAATGGGGGCATGTATGAGGAAACAGAATGGGGAGCATGTACGAGGAAACAGTACGGGGGAATGGGGGGCATGTATGAGGAAACAGTACATGGGAATGGGGCCATGTATGAGGAAACAGTACGGGGGAATGGGGGCATGTATGAGGAAACAGAATGGGGAGCATGTACGAGGAAACAGTACGGGGGAATGGAGGGCATGTATGAGGAAACAGTACAGGGGAATGGGGGGCATGTATGAGGAAACAGTATGGGGAAATGGGGGGCATGTATGAGGAAACAGTATAGGGGGATGGGTGCAGACAGTATGGGGAGCAAACGGGGGAATGTATGCGGACACAGTATGAGTAGCGATGTGAAAAATGTGGACAGAGTACGGGGAGTGAGGGTGTTGTGATGTGTGCATGTGTAGTATTGGGAGACAGTTTAAGGGTACAGCCAGGAGGGGACAGTATACCAAAGAGGAGGGAGTGTGATGAGAATACAGTATAAATATTGGACCCTATAGGGGGGGACACAGTATGAGAGGACAGTGTGAAGAAGGGGGGGGAAAGGAGAGGTCAGTGTAAAGAGCATGTAACATAAGAGGGACAGTGTTGGGGTCATATTTTGTGCAGGCAATATAGTGAGGGGCAATTTTTTATTTAGGAGCTGTGACAAAACACTCCGGGATCGCCTTTGCTGGGGTCAAAGGTCATGTGGTTTGTGCATTGAATTCTGAGGCGACAGCAGGTTTCTGAGTTGGCTGACCTCAGGTCAGATTTATTAACGTGAAAGCAACATAGAAAAAACAAAACATAAAAATAAATCCTAGCCTGTCCGGCACTAACTAAACAGATACGTTGCCATCTGAACAACTGGGGGGGCTTCTCCCTCCCAGCTAACAACACACAGTCCTTGAGCACAGCTCTCACTCACGTTTGTCTCACACAGACAGGCAATCTGTGTGCCCCAGGCTGACGCCGGAAACCCTCAGCTGGTCATCCTTTATTCCTGCACTCATTAACCCATCATTATCCTGAAGATACTGAGCAGCCTAATTCACATAGGACAAATACCTGGGCGAGATATACCTGCCCCCGACTACCAGACCGACATGATTCTTACATATCCTCCCCCCCTGCTCAGACCACTCAGGTCGAGCAAGAACACTCTCGAAACAGTGCACTCGGGACAGGGCATCAGCGTTCCCCATCTGCACCCCGGGGCGGTGCTCCACCGTGAAAGAGTAAGCCTGCAGGGCAAGGAACCACCAGGTTACCCGACTATTACGGTCTTTGTGGAGGTGCATCCACTTGAGAGGGGCATGGTCCGTGACCAGCTTAAACTTCCTACCTGCCAGGTAATACTTGAGGGAGTCGAAAGCCCATTTAATGGCTAGGCACTCTTTTTCAACCACGGCATACCTCTGCTCATGTACATTCAGTTTCCGGCTGAGGTAGAGGACCGGGTGTTCCACTCCGTCCCTCACCTGGGAAAGTACAGCTCCGACCCCAGTATCAGAAGCATCAGTTTGGACCACAAACTCGCTGCTGAAATCAGGAGTCACTAGTACGGGCTGAGAGCACAAAGCTCGTTTCAGGCTGTGGAAGGCCTCTCCAGCCGCTGAGGTCCATTTTACCATGACGGAACCCTTCCCTTTGGTAAGATCCGTCAAGGGGGCAGCCATGGCTGCAAAATTGGGTATGAACCGGCGATAATAGCCGGCGATCCCCAGGAAAGCTTGTACTTGTTTCTTGTTCACTGTTTGCGGCCAGCCCTGAATGGCCTGTATTTTGTCGATCTGTGGCTTAACCACTCCTCTGCCAATCACGTAACCCAAGTATCGGGCTTCTTCAAGCCCGATGTGACATTTCTTGGGGTTTGCCGTTAAGCCTGCGTCTCGCAGGTCATCAATCACCGCCTGTACCTTCCGGAGGTGAGTTTCCCAGTCCAAGCTGTAAATTACAATGTCATCCAGGTAGGCCGAAGCGTACTGCCTGTGGGGCCTCAAGACTCGATCCATCAACCTCTGGAACATTGCTGGAGCTCCGTGAAGTCCAAACGGCATGTAGACATACTGGAACAGATCTTCCGGTGTAGCAAATGCCGTCTTCTCTCTGGCCGCCTCGGCCAGAGGGATCTGCCAGTACCCCTTTGTTAGATCCAGGGTCGTAATGTATCGGGCTTTACCCAGCCGGTCGATCAACTCATCGACCCGAGGCATAGGGTACGCATCAAATTTAGAAACCGCATTCAGTTTCCTAAAGTCATTACAAAACTGTATGGAGCCATCCGGCTTTGGTATCAACATGATTGGACTGGACCAGGGTCGTAATGTATCGGGCTTTACCCAGCCGGTCGATCAACTCATCGACCCGAGGCATAGGGTACGCATCAAATTTAGAAACCGCATTCAGTTTCCTAAAGTCATTACAAAACTGTATGGAGCCATCCGGCTTTGGTATCAACATGATTGGACTGGACCAGGCGCTGTGTGACTCCTCAATGACTCCTAAGTCCAACATTGCCACCACCTCCCGGGAGACAGCTTCACGGCGTGCTTCCGGAATCCGGTATGGCTTCACATGAACTGTGACACCAGGCTCTGTAACAATCTCATGTTTCACCAGCTTAGTCCGGCCAGGTTTTTCCGAGAAAAACTGTCGGTTCTGTAACAAAAACTGCTTAACCTCAGATTTTTGTTGTTCCAAGAGAGTCTTGGCAATCTGCACCTCCGGTACGGTAGGTGCGCAAACCGGACGGGGCAGATCCGCCGTTAAGGCAGAGCGGTCTTTCCAGGGTTTTATCAGATTCACATGATAAATCTGTTCTGGTTTTCTCTTACCGGGCTGGTACACTTTATAGTTCACTTCCCCAACTCTTTCCTTGACCTCAAAGGGGCCCTGCCATTTTGCCAGAAATTTACTATCCACTGTAGGGATTAGGACCAACACCCTATCCCCGGATGCAAACGTACGGACCTTAGCACCTCTATCATAACTTTGCCTCTGGGCTCCCTGGGCCTGTAACATATGGTCCCTAACAATGGGCATGACAGCGGCAATACGGTCCTGCATTTGTGTAACATGGTCGATCACCGTTTTAAAGGGAGTGACTTGACCTTCCCAGGTTTCTTTTGCGACGTCCAACAGTCCCCGGGGACGACGGGCGTACAACAGTTCAAAAGGCGAAAACCCTGTGGAAGACTGGGGAACTTCCCTAATGGCAAACAGCAAATAGGGTAGCAAGTAATCCCAGTTCTTCCCATCTTTGTTTATCGCCTTCCGGAGCATCTGTTTTAAGGTTTTGTTGAACCGCTCAACCAGGCCATCTGTTTGAGGGTGATAGACAGACGTATGCAACTGGTCTATTTGTAAGAGTCTGCAGAGCTCCTTCATCACCCTCGACATAAAAGGAGTCCCCTGGTCGGTGAGTATCTGTTTTGGAATTCCCACCCGACTAAACACTTGTACCAATTCTTTGGCGATCGCTTTAGTAGCAGTGTTACGCAAAGGGATGGCTTCTGGGTAACAAGTGGCATAGTCCATGATGACGAGGATATGTTGGTGCCCACATGCAGACCGGGGAAGGGGCCCAACCAGATCCATCCCAATTCTCTCAAAAGGGACTCCAATGATAGGGAGGGGTACCAAAGGGCTACAGAACCGAGTTTTAGGCGCAGAGATTTGGCACTCTGGACAGGACTCACAATAGTTATGTACATCACTATGTATTCCGGGCCACACAAAACAATGCAATATCCTTTCTGTGGTTTTCTGTACCCCCAGATGTCCCCCCATTATATGTCCGTGGGCCAGGTCCAGTACCTTCCGCCGATAAGGTTTGGGTACCACTAACTGTTGCACAGTGTCTTCTCCTTTTTTCTCTACCTGGTAGAGCAAATCATTTTCAAGAACCATGTACGGGTACGCTAGCCTAGTGTCAGGTTCTACGGGTACCCCATCTATCATTTTTACATTTTTCCTAGCCGGAATCAGGGTAGGATCTTTCATTTGCTCGCTGTGGAAGTCATCCAACTGGACTCCCAAATCTGGCAGGCAAGGTGCTGGATGGCTGTCTGCCTCCGCCTCTCGCTGAGTTTCCTCAGTTTCCTCAGTTTTCCCTGCCAGAACTGAGAAGGGGAACTGAAGGTTAGTTTCAATAACCTCCCCAGCAACGTCTTCCTGTGGGTCCTCCTCTAGGAGTTCGGGACCTCCAGATGGCATGGGAAAAAACTCACAGCTACCGTGAAGGAGCAACTGATTCTCCCACAACTGCCAGAAATGGGGAAAATCCCTGCCCAGGATTACATCCTGTAACAATGCGGGAACGAGTCCCACTTTGTGTTGCACAGACCCATAGGGAGTGGAAATCGATATGACCGCTGTTAGGTACGAGCAGGTGTCACCATGCACACACGTTACAGAAAATTTGTCAGACGAACCAGATGGAAGTGCCACCAGACTAGCTTTCACCAGAGTCACCACACTTCCAGAGTCTAGTAATGCCACAACACTTTTCCCATCAACAGATAATTCACACAGGTGTTTTGCTATATCATTTTGACCCGTATTCACATTCACTAGCCGTGTAACCAAAGACATGCGTTTCTTAGAGTCTGTAACATCGCTCTGCATGGGTTCAGTGGTAACAGGACAGTTCGCAGAAATATGGCCCTTCTCACGGCAGCGAAAACACCTAACAGGCCCCCTACTGAGACCACCGTCCAACACTCTCGGTCTCGGAGTACGAGCAGTCCCGTGTTCCTCCCCCACAGTTTTTGGCAATTTTCCTTCACCCGTAGTCACTGGAACAGTCTTACCGGTTCCACGAGGAGAAGGCACAGACCTGGTGCTAGCGGTTTCGTCGGGAAGTCCTTCTGCCACGGAATAACGCTCGACCAACTCCACAAGTTGATCCGCTGTCGTGGGATTTCCTTGGCTTACCCACCTTTTCAGCGCTGGTGGTAGTACTCTCAGGTACTTGTCCAAGACAATCCGCTGGATTATTTCGGGTGTTGTCAGTACCTCGGGTTGCAGCCATTTCTTTGTCAAGCAGATCAGGTCGAACATCTGAGACCGCGCCGGTTTATCTTGCTGGTATGTCCACTGGTGTACCCTCTGTGCACGGACAGCCGTTGTTACAACCAGCCGGGCCAGGATCTCAACTTTCAGCTTCTTGAAGTCCTGAGCGACTTCCGGGTCCAAGTCATGGTAAGCTTTTTGGGCCTCGCCGGAGAGAAACGGAGCAATCAAATCGGCCCATCGTGCCTTCGGCCACTTCTCCCTCAATGCCGTCAGCTCAAACGTTGTCAGGTATGCCTCGACGTCATCATCTGTAGTCAACTTTTGCCAGTATCGACTCACATGGATCCTTCTGGACTCTGCTTCCGGATCTGCCTCAGGCATGCTCATCAGGCGCTGCGCCACCTGTTGGAGAAGCTGGCGGTCTGCAACCGTCATGTCCATTAACTCCTTCAGCTGTGCGGCCATCAAGCGATTAGCTTCATGCTGTGCGGCAGTGGCCTGCTGCTGTACGGCAGTGGACTGTACTAGGGCTTTCACCACGTCTTCCATACTGTCGCCTGTGCCACATAATTGCCCGCATTCTCCACCACAATGTGACAAAACACTCCGGGATCGCCTTTGCTGGGGTCAAAGGTCATGTGGTTTGTGCATTGAATTCTGAGGCGACAGCAGGTTTCTGAGTTGGCTGACCTCAGGTCAGATTTATTAACGTGAAAGCAACATAGAAAAAACAAAACATAAAAATAAATCCTAGCCTGTCCGGCACTAACTAAACAGATACGTTGCTATCTGAACAACTGGGGGGGCTTCTCCCTCCCAGCTAACAACACACAGTCCTTGAGCACAGCTCTCACTCACATTTGTCTCACACAGACAGGCAATCTGTGTGCCCCAGGCTGACGCCGGAAACCTTCAGCTGGTCATCCTTTATTCCTGCACTCATTAACCCATCATTATCCTGAAGATACTGAGCAGCCTATTTCACATAGGACAAATACCTGGGCGAGATATACCTGCCCCCGACTACCAGACCGACATGATTCTTACAGAGCATTTTAATGACACTTCTATCTTTAAGGGCATCTTGTGTAGATTTTCTGCAAAAGACCGGAGAACATGGAAGTCTGCAGAGACAATCTGTGGATGAGAAAACTTATCATGGGGTCTGGACAAGATGAAGAAAAGAAGAATGGCTCCAGAGACAACGTCATCTATAAGGTACCTGGATGTAAATGTTATTTGTGATGCTAACTAATTCTCATGTTTTTATTTATGTTAGGAGAATTAAAGGGGATGTCTAGGTTTGTAATGCATCTGCAGTCATTCTTTGTGACTGCAGACTTCTGAATTCTTACAGTGGGCACTGTACGCTGTCAGGATTCTCTCGTGCTGGCAATTTACATACATGCAGTCACGTGCTGACTAGACATGTGTGGCCTCACTCAATGAAAATTAACTGAGTGAGGCCAGGCACATCTAGTCGGAATGTGGTCAGAAGTATACAAGTCACATACTGTACTTGTGCTGACATGACTGTCCACCGGCAAGGGAGAATCCTAAAAGTGTGCAGTGCATTAGTTGTAAGAATTCAGAAGCCTGCGATGTCAGGATTCAGTTCTGCAGGTTTCAGTAGTCATCACATGGACACTTCAATCATATGCGACTTTCATACATGTGGTCCTGTGACAACGAGCTTCTCTTCCTGCTTCTCTCAGTTTTTCACTGATCATTGAGAGCATTAGGGAGAGGAGCTCGTCGGTACATGACTAAGTGTGCAAATCGCATATTTCCTGGGGTGGGGCGCCAAACTGAATTCTTGCCCCAGGTGCCAGAAACCCTAGATACTTAGGGTTGAGCGACTTTTACTTTTTCAGGAACGAGTCGGGTTTCGCGAAACCCGACTTTGTCAAAAGTCGGGTCGGGTGAAATCGGCCGATTATTGCAAAAAGTCGCCTGCCTCCCACCGGCAGAGACACTTTTGCATACTATGAGGGGCCCTGTGCCAGTGACGTCGCCAACGAGTATGCCCCCCCCACCTGTTGAAGGAACCTGCACTTTCATCTGCACCTTCCTCTTTGTCCCCGTGTAAGGTGGTATAGTATGCGGGAAGGGGAACCAGACTTTCTGCAGGGTCAGATACTGGCTATGTAGAGTGCAAGGGGAATGTAGTGGTCTGGGTCAATGTACCGGCAGACTCATCTAGCAGTGGCTGGGCAATGGGCAGGATGAGGAGGAAACACAGATATAGGCCCAAAGAATAAAGTAGGCTAAATGCAGTTCAAAATTGGTAACAGGAGTAAACAGGCAGCACTGCTTTGTTCAGTGGAGGAGAACAGGAAGTAGCGGCAGACACAGTTAGTAGGCCCAACCAAACCAGTAGGCCAAATGCAGTTTTAAAATTCCTATAGGCCGAAAGCCTGAAGATTGAAGCTCAGGAGAAAAACACAGGAGAATACGAAGGAGCGGCAGACACCGTTAGTAGGCCCAACCAAAGTAGTAGGCCAAATGCACTTTAATACGTGATATCGGCTGCAAATTGAGGCTCTGCTTTGTGCAGTGAAGGACAGCTGTATTGAGTGGCACAGACAGACACATGTAGTAGGCCTAAATTTAAAAAGTTGGCTCAATGCAGTTTAAAATTGGTTACAGGGGTACACAGGCGGCAGAGCGTTGTTAAGCGGAGGACGATTGTCAGGACTGGAGTGGCCCAGACAGACTTAGTAGGCCTAAAATAAAAAAGTAGGCGCAATGCAGTTAAAAATGGGTAACAGGGGTACACAGGCAGCATTGTTTTGTTAGGCGGAGGACGATTGCTAGGAGTGGGGCAGACAGACTTACTAGGCCTAAAATAAAAAAGTATGCCAATGCAGTTCAAAATGGGTAACGGGTACACAGGTAGCATTGTTTTGGTCAGCGGAGGACGATTAGTAGGAGTGGCGCAGACAGACTTACTAGGCTTAAAATAAAAAAGTTGGCTCAATGCAGTTTAAAATGGGTAACAGGGGTACACAGGCAGCACTGGTTTGGTCAGCGGAGGACGATTGCTAGGAGTGGCGCAGACAGACTTACTAGGCCTAAAATAAAAAAGTAGGCTCAATGCAGTTCAAAATGGGTAACAGGTACACAGGCAGCATTGTTTTGGTCAGCGGAGGATGATTAGTAGGAGTGGCGCAGACAGACTTACTAGGCCTAAAATTAAAAAGTTGGCTCAATGCAGCTTAAAATGGGTAACAGGGGTACACAGGCAGCACTGGTTTGGTCAGCGGAGGATGATTGCTTGGAGTGGCGCAGACAGACTTACTAGGCCTAAAATAAAAAAGTTGGCTCAATGCAGTTCTAAACTGGTAACAGGAGTAAACTGGTGGCACTTCTTTGTTCGGTGGAGGACAACTGGAATAAGTGTCTGACACAGTACATTGGCCTAAATAGTAAAGCGGGCTGAATGTCTGCAAAAAAAATGTTCGTAAATAAAAAGGTGGCAAAGCAACGTACAGGGGTGGGTTCCTCTGCTGAGTACCAGATAGTGGTAGTTCGTGCACAGTATTCACAGGTCAAAATGGAGGGCATGGTCCCTGTATATATTTACTATCATCTCTCAATTTGTATTGGCAGTGCCATTGAAGGATTTAACAGCACCGACTAAACAGCGGTGGAGCACTGTTTGAGCTGGGGGGGGACACTCTCTCGTGGGCGGCGGTACTGGCCCAGGGCCCCTCATATTACGATGGTGTGTCTGACGTTGGGTGTGCACCCCCACCACCAGAGACACTTAATTGTACGATGAGGGACCCTGTGCCAGTGCCGTCAGCCAAAAGTGGGCACACCCACCTGTCCAGGCAAACGGCACTCGCATGGGTGCTTGCGCCAAGTGGTGACCACGGGCCCATAGGGGGAGTCAGCCCATTTAGGGAGGTGTTAAAAATGGCCTATGGTGGACATTCAGCAGCAGCAAATGGAGGAATTGGAGCAGTCAGTAAGAGGAGTCCAAAAGCAAGACCTTTTTAAAGGAAAGCTACGTGTCAGCAGGGGAAGGTGGGGCAAAAGAATTTGAAATCCATGATTGGTTCATTTTAATGAAGGTTAGATCATCAACATTTTGGGTAGCCAGACGTGTCCTTTTTTCGGTCAGTATTGAACCAGCAGCACTGAAGACTCTTTCTGATAGCACACGGGCAGCAGGGCAAGCGAGCTCCTGTAATGCATATTCTGCCAATTCAGGCCAGGTGTCTAGTTTAGATGGCCAGTAATCAAAGGGGAATGACCTGTGAAGGAGAACATCGATAAGGGAGGAAAAGTAGTTTGTAACCATACTGGACAAATGCTGTCTCCTGTCACTTTGAATCGATGCAGCTGTCCCTGTCGTGTCTGCGGTCATTGAAAAATCACTCCACAACCTTGTCATAAAACCCCTCTGTCCAACGCCACTTCGGATTTCTGCACCGCTAGCACCTCTGCCATGTTGCCCCCTACGGCTCGTGTGAGAACCATCACCGCCGCTGTGTGCTGGGAATGCCAGAACCAAACGGTCTACAAGAGTTCCTTGTTTGGTAGCCAATATTTGCTCTAGGTTCTCATATGGCATGATATTTTGCAATTTCCCTTTGTAGCGTGGATCCAGCAGGCAGGCCAATGTTATGATCCCGTGACCTTGGAGCCGCATGAGACTTTCTCAGGAGAAGGTGGAACCTGTACTGACCGCAAACCCTAAACTGACACCGCAACTAGAAGTAGCCGTGGGGTGTACCTAACACATCCTAGACACCTCGACACAGCCGGAGGACTAAATACCCCTATAGATGGAAATGGGAATTCTATCTTGCCTCAGAGCAGAACCCCAAAGGATAGGCAGCCCCCACAAATATTGACTGTGAGTATAAGAGGAAAGACAAACGCAGGCAGAAATCAGGATTTAGCAAAAGAGGCCATGCTAGCTAAATAGGAAAGGATAGGACAGAATACTAAGCGGTCAGTATTAAAACCCTAAAAATATCCACAGCAGATAATACAAAAATTCCACATCTAACTAAAGACATGAAATGTATCTCTGCATCTCCTGAGAATCCAACTTGACTGAAAATATCCAAACACAGTCTAAGCTGGACAAGAAAAAACAATGAATAGCACTGAATTGAAAAGCACACCGCATGTGTGCAGCAGAAACAAAACCAGACACTTATCTTGGTTGATTTGGCAGCAGGGCAGGAGGAACCAGACAGAGATGCATAACCTCCAAGAACAATGGACAACTGGCAATGGCTAATGAATCCTGCACACCTAAATACCCCAGTCAGAGCTGCAATCAGCAGGAACACCTGCCCAGGATTGCAACCCAGGGACAACTGCATTACCACCAGCAACCACCGGGGGGAACCCAAGAGCAGAATTCACAACAGCCAACCAGTAATCGCCATCGGTCATCATTTTGACAATGCGGGGGTCCCTTTTTAGGATACGCAAGGCATACTCAGCCATGTGGGCCAATGTTCCAGGTGTCAATTCACTGCTTCTGCTGGGTTGAGGAGCACTTTCTTGCAAATCTACATCACAGTGTCCCACAAGAAACCTGTACCAGACCTTGCAACGGCACCAGTTTCTATTGCCCCCTGAGAAGCTCCCTCCTCCCATACATATTCAGCCCCATCATCCTCCTCCTCATCCTCTTCCTCCGCCCCCGCCACCTCGTCCTGGACAGTTCCCTGACCAGACAATGGCTGACTGTCATCAAGGCTTCCCTCCTCCTCGGCTGCAGACGCCTGCTCCTTAATGTGCGTCAAACTTTGCATCAGCAGACGCATAAGTGGGATGCTCATGCTTATGATGGCGTCGTCTGCATTTACCAGCCGTGTGCATTCCTCAAAACACTGAAGGACTTGACAGAGGTCTTGTAGCTTCGACCACTGCACACCTCCATGTCTGCCATCCAACTGCCTGCCCGTGTATGCGTATCCTCCCACAAATAAATGACAGCACGCCTCTGTTCACACAGCCTCTGAACCATGTGCAGTGTGGAGTTCCACCTTGTTGCAACATCTATAATTAGGCGTTGCTGTGGAAGATTTAGCGATCGCTGATGGTTCATCATACAGCTGGAGTGTACGGGCGACCGGCGGATGTGCGAACAAAGTTTTCGCACCTTCAGGAGCAGGGCTGGTAACTCCAGATAATTTTTCAGGAAGCACTGCACCACCAGGTTCAAAGTGTGAGCCAAGCAAGGTATGTGTTTAAGTTGTGAAAGGGCTATGACAGCCATAAAATTCCTTCCGTTATCACTGACTACCTTGCCTGCCATAAGATGTACACTGCCCAGCCATGACTCACTTTCTTGCTGCAAGAACTCGGCCAGCACTTCTGCGATGTGTCTGTTGTCGCCCAAACACTTCATTTCCAACACAGCCTGCTGACGCTTACCACTAGCTGTTCCATAATGAGACACCTCGTGTGCAACACTGGCAGCTGCGGATGGAGTTGCCAGGCGACTGCGCTCTGTGGACGAGCTGTCGCTTCTGGAGGAGGAGGAGGAGGGGTGTCGAACACCTACTGCCAACTGTTTCCTAGACCATGGGCTAGGCAGAACTGTCCCACTATGGCTGTCCCCTGTGGACCCTGCATCCACCACATTAACCCAGTGCGCCGTGATGGACACGTAACGTCCCTTGCCATGCCTACTGGTCCATGCATCTGTGTTGAGGTGCACCTTTCCACTGACAGACTGCCTCAGTGCATGGACAATGGGGTCTTTGACATGCTGGTGGAGGGCTGGGATGGCTTTTCTTGCAAAGAAGTGGCGACTGGGTAGGTCATAGCGTGGTACTGCGTAGGCCATCAGGTCTTTGAAAGCTTTGCTTTTGACCAACCGGTAGGGCATCATCTCTAACGAGATTAATCTGGCAAGGTGGGCGTTCAAACCCTGTGTACGCGGATGAGAGGATGAGTACTTTCTTTTCCTCACGAGAGTCTCTTCTAGGGTGAGCTGGACAGGAGACCTGCAGATGGTGGAACTAGAGGTGGTGGTGGTGGTGGACATGGCGGATTGAGAGACAGTTGGTGATGTTGGCCTACATTCAGTGCTTCCTACCAATAACCTTCTGATTCCCTGCCTGCTTTGGCCTTGCGATGATCCCTCCACATTTGCTGCTGGTGGTGTCCGAACCGGTGGGCTTACAGTGAGGGAAGCAATGTAGTGTTGCTGACTACCTTCATTCTGACCAGGTGCACCAACGGTACAGGACGTTTGGTAATTAGTCCAGGCTTGCAAGTCCATGCTGGTTAAATGTCTACGCATGCACGTTGTATTTAAATTTTGAAGAATCTTCCCTCTGCTAAAGGTCTTTGAGCATTTCTTACAGATCACTTTAGACTGATCATTGGGATCTTGGTCAAAAAAATGCCACACTGCACTCTTCCTACTATGGAATTCCTTTTCAGGCATTGCACGCTGTGCAACTTTCAGCGGTTGGCCACGCTGTCCTAAAACTGTTTTTGTCACACATTTTGGGCCTGGCTGATGACAACTGTTGCGATGTAGATTGGTGTTGCTGCGGATAACCCTCCTCCGCTTGTGAGCTAGTGCCAGCGGCACCCTCTTCCCCCAATGGCTGCCAATCTGGGTCAAGAACTGGGTCATCTATCACCTCCTCCTCCACAATGTCATGTGCACCTTCCTCAGTGTCACCGTGTAAGCCGGTGCTATAGCGTTCGGGACAGGGCACCATAGTCTCATCAGGGTCAAATTCTGGCTCAGGAAACTGCGAGGTCAATGTAGTGATCTGAGTCAATGGAACAGCATCATAATCTAGCTGTGCATCAGTGCACTCCATGTCCGATTCTTCTTGTAATGGGCAGTGTACAATTTCCCTTTCTAACCCTGGCACGGTATGGGTAAAGAGCTCCATGGAGTAACCTGTTGTGTCGCCTGACGCATCCTTCACTTTTGTTTTGGGAGAAGGACACAAGGAAACGTCTTTTTCCGGACCGGATGCATCCACTGATGACTGGCTGCTCTTAGATTTTGAACTTTGGGAAGAGGAGGCAAAAGAGCTAGAGGCTAAGTCAGCAAGGAAAGACAAAACTTTTTCCTGCTGCTCCGGCTTTAAAAGCTGCTTTCCTACTCCCAGGTAAGGGAGCCTTCGAGGCCTTGTGTAGCCAGATGATGACGCAGGCTCAACACCTCCAGCCTTAGGTGCTACTGTGCTTTTGCCACTACCACCAGATGCAGCACCACCACCACCACCATCAGTACTAGCTGCCAACCCCCGCCCACGGCCTCTTCCACCAGACTTCCTCATTTTTTTGGGGGGAGACACTGAACCACAACTCTGGCCCAGTGGTATAACACAACACTATGAACGTGGCAGAAAGTGGCTGCCTGATATACGACACACTAGCAGTACAGCAGAATATAAACTGTGTGAGAAATACTATCTCACTTTTGGGGGGAGACACTGAACCACAACTCTGGCCCAGTGGTATAACACAACACTATGAACGTGGCAGAAAGTGGCTGCCTGATATATGACACACTAGCAGTACTGCAGAATATAAACTGTGTGAGAAATACTATCTCACTTTTGGGGGGAGACACTGAACCACAACTCTGGCCCAGTGGTATAACACAACACTATGAACGTGGCAGAAAGTGGCTGCCTGATATATGACACACTTGCAGTACTGCAGAATATAAACTGTGTGAGAAATACTATCTCACTTTTGGGGGGAGACACTGAACCACAACTCTGGCCCAGTGGTATAACACAACACTATGAACGTGGCAGAAAGTGGCTGCCTGATATATGACACACTAGCAGTACTGCAGAATATAAACTGTGTGAGAAATACTATCTCACTTTTGGGGGGAGACACTGAACCACAACTCTGGCCCAGTGGTATAACACAACACTATGAACGTGGCAGAAAGTGGCTGCCTGATACATGACACACTAGCAGTACTGCAGAATACAAACTGTGTGAGAATTACTATCTCACTTTTGGGGGGAGACACTGAACCACAACTCTGGCCCAGTGGTATAACACAACACTAGGAACGTGGCAGAAAGTGGCTGTAATTATTATTTAAAAAAAATTACTGCAATAACAAGCTTCCTACAATGATCTCAGGACAAGTATGGCAGCAATAAAAAGGACTGCTGAAAAAAAAAATTGGTAGACAAATAAACAAGACAGGTAACTGTGCAGAAAGGAGCAACAGGATTTTTGCTTTGAAGAAAGCAGTTGGTTGCACTAAAATACGACCTCCACTGTCCCACTGGTGTGGGACAGTGAAAATAGCTCCAGCACAAGCGGTTTGGGGGGTTTATATTTCCTCCCTAACTCGGTCCCTGCTTCTGACTAACTGCAGCGAACTCTCCCTATGCTCAGATCGGCAGAAGTAAGATGGCGGTCGGCGTGCATGCCCCTTTATAGCCCCTGTGACGCCGCAGACAGCAAGCCAATCACTGCCATGCCCTTGTCTAAGCAGGTGGGGACAGAGACCTATGTGATCACGCTGCCCACACTCTGCGTCTTCCTTCATTGGATGAAAAACGGCGGTAACAGCGTCATACGAAACGCGACTTTGGCGCTCTGATCGTGTACCGCATGGCTGATCCCACACTAGGATCTGTTCGGGTTTCATGAAACCCGACTTTGCCTAAAAGTCGGCGATTTATGAAAATGACCAATCTGTTTCACTCAACGCTACTAGATACACCTCTTCGGCTTTGTGTCATTGCTGCCTGGCTGTGCCCCCCTCGGAGCCCGCTGCACTTCTCTCTCTATGCTGCGCGCTGCCTGTTCCGCCAAGACTAAAGCACCGACAACAGCTGGCGCGATGTTTCTCCAACAAGGTCCTGCAGACCACAGTCCGATGAGGAGGGCAACAGCGAACAGTCCTGAACTCTGCCCTGGCTCTTAGGCTGGCGTGCGGTGGTTAGCTCAACAGGGCTCCCGCCTCCTTTCTTATTACTGCGGTGGGCTCCGGCAGCGTCCCAGCATCGGATCGGCCACGTGCCATTGCGGCCCAGCTGCGTGCCCCTCGGAGCCCACTGCATACATACCTTGCCTCTGTCACAGCCGCTGGGAAACGGCTTTTACTTATAACTGTGCCCCCAGCTTCCGGGTCAGGAAACCTGTACGGGCCTTTTTGCCTTTCCCTGGATGATATGGGATGCAGCCTCAGCAGTTCCGGACCCAGGCTGGCACAGGTACCCGCAGTCCGGTCTTCCTCCTTACAATTACATGCCCCCAAAACAGTATAAGGTCCCAACATGCAGTATGATGTCCCACACAGTACATTTCCCTATACATAATATGATGCCCTGCATTACATGCCCCCAAAACAGTATAAGGTCTCAACACACAATATGATGTCCCACACAATACATTTCCCTACACATAGTATGATATCCCCCTAGTGTATTTCCTCATGCACAGTGTGGTCTTCCACAGTACTTTCCCCCGCATACACAAGCTGATGTCGACACAGTATATCCCCCCACACATAATATTATAATTATTATTCATTCCCCTACACAGTATGATGTCTCCACAGCACATTCCAATAAAAAAAAAAGTTGTGAAGTAGACATCTGTCAGTACAAAATGACTGTTGAAACCAAGCACATGTGCTTGGTGCACATATAGTGTGGCTAAGCATTTCAGTGCACCTACCCACCTACTTGTTTCCATCTCTGCCATCCTGTGGCTCCTTTAAACCAGGACTGTTATTCAATGAATAAGGGGTGGAGATCCGGGGCAACCACATAGGGGCCCAAGAGGTTAGGGGGCTCACTACCACCTCTAAAGCAGCAAGCAATAACGGTCTTGATTTACAGGTGCTGAAGTGGTGGGTCTTGATTTTACAGGTGCTGAAGTGGTGTGAGGTTTGATAATGGACCGAGTGGAATACATAGCAGTTATCAAGTTCCTTTACTTGAAAGACCGCACTCCAAAGGAGACGTTTGATGAGATGAAAGAGGTTTATAGAGATGATAAACCTATCATATGATGTAGTCAAGAACTGGCATCATTAATTCAAATGTTGTCGGACTTCGGTTCAAACAGCTTCAATTACAGGGTGACTCCACTATGCTATTGATGAAACACACCATCCAGCAAGTGGAGGTCACCATTTTGGAAAATCGCCGCATAACCATTTGTCACCTAGCCCAAAATGTCGAGAATAGTGTGGGGTCTGTGGAAAAATACATCCAATACAATCTTCACATACATAAGGTATCTGCTCACTGGGTTCCCGGCTGCTCACACCTTTCCAGAAGCAGGAACGAGTCAATTGCTCTCAGGCTCTATTGACGATAAGCCATGGAAACCAGGAGGGCTTTTTCAACACACTGCTCACACAGGATGAAAGCTGAGTCCATCACTATGATCCTGAGACTAAAGTCCAGTCGATGCAATGGAAGCATCATGACTCACCGCCTTCAAAGAAGGCATGTGCCCAACCCTCGGCAGGCAAGGTCATGATCACAGTATTTTGGAACCAGCACTGAGTAGTATTGATGGATTTCCTACCAAAGGGTACATGATCACTGAGGCATACTATGCTTCACTTCTGGGGAAATTGCGGGAGGCCATCAAAATGTGGCATGCTCACCAAAGGTGTCCGCCTACTGCAAGACAATGCACCAGTTCACAACTCACATGTTGCCCAAATGGAAGCATGCTCCTGTGGCTGTGAAATTCTATTGCATCCCCCTTATTCACTCGACCTCGCACCGTCGAACTTCCACCTCTTCCCAACAGTGAAGTTATTTTTGATGGGTAATCATTTTCCAGATGATGAGACTCTGATTTCCGAAGTCACAATGTGGTTTTTGAAGCAACCTGTCGACTTCTACAAGCGAGGTGTTTACAGTTGCTTAAAGAGATGGGAGAAGTGTGTGTCCCTAGGTGGCACCTATGTAGAGAAGGACTAATAACTGTGCCAAGTTTCAATGCTATCAGTGCACAGGAAGTGGGTCAGGGGAAATCTTTAATGAACGCCCCTCGTAGATACTATTCTTCTAGCACAGGGGACCTATTCTGTCTTTTTTCCACCCTTGGAGGAGACAGAAGCAAAAGAAGTAGGTGGGAAGTGCACTAAACTGCTTGCACACCCCAGAGGTGCACTGAGCTCTTGTGCTCGGCTTGAAAAGTCATTTTATACCGACAGACACCCTTTTTGGATATCTTCACCTATCACGTTTAATATTCTGTTTCTGCAGCAGTACATTGCTTTGTGATATATGAGACAATGTTGCAACATTTATTGACCACTAATCAGTAAATATTTACTGATCGGTAGTTGTTTAATATCCAGTTTTACAGAGGCAATCTATGCTTCAGATGTACGCCACTAAACGATCAGTAATAAAATATTCAGTGTATATAGGCTGACATTATTTTTGACAGTGCAGTTGGTGTTAAAGGACAATATGCAGCTGAGAACAATGATCTTTGCAAAGAAAAAGATAATTTCTCTTGATAAACAAGTGTTTTGCTCATTCATTGTGTGATCAGCACCCATGGGGAGATTAGACTGCAAGATTATCATGAAACGAGTGTTCCTAGGAATGCTCATTTACAAAAGTAAAGCTGTATATATGGACCTTAAAGGAAACCTGACAGGTGACACAAGCTCCCAAAACTGTAGGTAGCATATATCAACCACTGGCTGTAGTGTCACAGCCATGTATGTTTGTCTCTGAAACAATATGGCTTTTCAGAGAAAAACATACTTTTTATAGCCGTCGAGAGCCGAGCTTCACGAATGACTAGTTGTACAGGCGGGTCCCCAGCGGCATCTCTCCTCCCACTGAAAGTCACTGACAAGCCTCTGCCTATACACGCACACTGGCAGGGACTTGCCAGTAACTGTCAGCGGCCAGCGAGAAGCCGCCAGGGACCCTCCTGTACAACTAGTCACCTGCACACCTCTGTCCCCGGAGGCCAATTAAAGTATTTTTTTCTGAATCACCGCAGCATTTCAGAGATAAACAGACATGGCTGTGACACTACAGCTAGCGGCTGATTTATGCTGCCTACATTTTGGACAGTATGTATCAGCTCAGATTTCCTTCAAGGCTACGCTACTACGTTGAGCGTTAGCCATTTTTTTCATTGCATTTTCAGTGCATTTTTAGCATGCGTTTTAATTGTGTTTTTGTGTCTTGTTGTTTGCTTTGTTTTTGATAATTCCTGATATTTGTTTTTAATAAAACCTTATTGATACAGTCATGTGCGTTTTTTACCTGCAGATTTTTCACATCTAATACAAATTCTATGGAAAATATCTGCACATAAAACTCAACCTATCCGCAAGAGAAACTGACATGTTGCAGATTTCTATAAATCCCATCCACTTTGCTAAAAATGATGTTTAAAAAAAAAAGATTTTTTATTTTCACGGCTCTGCGTTATAAACTGTAATGAAACACTTGGAGGTTCAAAGATCTCACAACACATCTAGATAAGTTCCTTAGGGGGTCTTCATTCCAAAATGGTGTCACTTGTGGGGGGGTTTCAATGTTTAGGCACATCAGGGGCTCTCCAAACACAACATGGCGTCCCATCTCAATTCCAGTCAATTTTGCATTGAAAAGTCAAACGGCGCTCCTTCGCTTCCGAGCTCTGCCATGCGCCCAAACAGTGGTTTACCCCAATATATGGGGTATCAGAGTACTTAGGACAAATTGCACAACAACTTTTGGATCCAATTTCTCCTGTTACCCTTAGGAAAATAAAAAATTGGGGGCAAAATATCATTTTTGTGAAAAAATATGATTTTTTATTTTTACGGCTCTGCATTATAAACTTCTGTGAAGCACTCGGTGGGTCAAATTGCTCACCACACATCTAGATAAGTTCCGTAGGGGGTCTACTTTCCAAAATGGTGTCACTTATGGGGGGTTTCAATGTTTAGGCACATCAGGGGCTCTCCAAACGCAACATGGTGTCCTATCTCAATTCTAGTCAATTTAGCATTGAAAAGTCAAACGGCGCTCCTTCCCTTCCGAGCTCTGCCATGTGCCCAAACAGTTGTTTACCCCCACATATGGGGTATCAGCGCACTCAGGACAAATTGTACAACCACTTTTGGGGTCCAATTTCTCCTGTTACCCTTGGTAAAATAAAACAAATTGGAGCTGAATTAAAATTTTTGTGAAAAAAAGTTAAATGTTAATTTTTTAAACATTCCAAATATTCCTGTGAAATACCTGAAGGGTTAATAAACTTCTTGAATGTGGTTTTGAGCACCTTGAGGGGTGCAGTTTTTAGAATAGTGTCACATTTGGGTATTTTCGATCATATAGACCTCTCAAAGTGACTTCAAATGTGATGTGGTCCCTAAAAAAAAGTGTTGTATAAATGAGAAATTGCTGGTCAACTTTTAACCCTTATAACTCCCTAACAAAAACAATTTGGTTCCAAAATTGTGCTGATGTAAAGTAGACATGTGGGAAATGTTACTTATTAAGTATTTTGTGTGACATATCTCTGTGATTTAAGGGCATAAAAATTCAAAGTTGGAAAATTGCAAAATTTTCCAAATTTTTGCCAAATTTCCATTTTTTTTCTCAAATAAACGCAGGTAATATCAAAGAAATGTTACCACTATCATCATGTACAATATGTCACGAGAAAACTGTGTCAGAATCATCAGGATCCATTGAAGCGTTCCAGAGTTATATCCTCATAAAGGGACAGTGGTCAGAATTGTAAAAATTGGCCCGGTCATTAACGTGCAAACCAACCTTGGGGGTTAAGGGGTTAATGTGAAAAAAATGAAGTTTTTTGAATTTACTAAATGGCTGCAATGAAATAAAGAGTGAAAATTTTAAAAGGGTCTGAATACTTTCTAAAGCCACTGTAAATAAATAAATGAAATGAATGGCATGGGGTCCCCCTATTTTTAATACACAGCTAAGGGAAAGCAAACAGGTGCAGGCTTATATTAACAGTCTGGGAATTCCCATGGTTATTGGGCCATTCCCAACCTACAAATATCAGCCTACAGCCGCCCAAGGAGTTGTGCATCAAAATTGATGAACCAATTCTGATGCATAGCATCAGCTCTTCCTGATTGCCCTGGTGTGGTGGCAGTCGGGGTAATTGTTTTTGGGGTTTATGTCAGCAGCTGGCTGACAGCAAGCCCAGGGGTTAGTAATGCAGAAGTCTCAGTCAGGCACCCTCATTACTAACTTAGTAGTAAAAATAAAAAAACACACAGAAAAAAATACTTTATTTCAACAAAGACTCCCCCACTCTCCTTCATTTACCCATTTATTAATTCAAAATAAATCCAGGAGGCTTCAACAGTAATTCAATAGTGATATGTTCCAAGATGCTTATCGAATCCTATAGAGTCTCATTCTGAGAAAGTTCTCAGAACAAGACTTCATAGTTCACTTCCACTGACTGCAAGTAACCCTATTGAGCCTTGTTGAATGAGGCTAGATAGGGTTATTTGTGTTAAGCGGGAGGCAGGAGCTTCAAAATTTCTGTGCCTGC
The DNA here is from genome assembly GCF_051348905.1 of Ranitomeya variabilis. Lineage (NCBI taxonomy): Eukaryota > Metazoa > Chordata > Amphibia > Anura > Dendrobatidae > Ranitomeya > Ranitomeya variabilis. Next base: position 154,120,972 of record NC_135239.1, read on the forward strand.
CACTGAGCGGAGTGAAATATAAAGTCTTGTTCTGAGAACTTTCTCCGAGCAAGACTCCATAGGATTCGATGGGCGACGATAGACATTTCACTATTGGATTACCAACGGAACCTCCTGGATTAATTTTTAATTAGAAAATGGGTAAACAAGGGAGTGGGGGAGTCTTTATTCAAATAAATTATTTTTTTCCTGTTTGTCTGTGTTTTTTAACTATTCACTTACCTGGTTAGTAATGGAAGCGCCTGATAGACGCGGCTCCATTATTAACTTTTGGGCTTGCTGTCAGCGGACATTACACAGCTGAGATCAATCCCTAATATTACACAGCTTGCCAAAGCATTAGGGCAAGTGGGAAGAGCTGGGAAAAGTGACAGAATTGGCACATGAATGCACCTTTTCTACGGCGGCTGCAGGCTGCTATTTTTAGGCTGGGGAGGGCCAAATATCTGTGGACCTTCCCAGTTTGAGAATACCAGCATGTAGAGTAGCTGCAGAGACACCATCATGTGTTTCTCAACGCAAGCAGTGAATAGCCAGGCCTTTCCCCGGGAAGGAACAACCACGGGAAGGGCAGCATCCGATAAAGGAAAACATCCAATAAAGGAAAACCACCTATGCCAAGCATGGTATCCATCCACAGACAGCTGTTTGGGGGGTTTTGCCCCTCATCAGTGTGGAGTAGGAAACTGGCTATTAGGAGCAGTGCCTAGTAAAAAGGCTATGAAGGTACAGATGATTGACCTCGTGGAGACCAAATGTTCTGTGGATGGATACCATGCTTGGCATAGGTGGTTTTCCTTTATTGGATGTTTTCCTTTATCAGATGCTGCCCTTCCCGTGGTTGTTCCTTCCCGGGGAAAGGCCTGGCTATTCACTGCTTGTGTTGAGAAACACGTGATGGTGTCTCCGCAGCTACTCTACATGCATTTGCATATTGGGGCAGTGTTCTGGATCACAGCGTTGAGAAACACGTGATGGTGTCTCCGCGGTGTTGGGTGTTTTGGTCTCCACGAGGTCAATCATCTGTACCTTCATTGAGAATACCAGCAGTCTGCTTTAGCAAGGCTGGTTGTTAATTATATAAAAAAAAAATTTAAAAAGGGGTAGGGGCCCCTCTATTTTTGATAACCAGCCAAAATAAAGACAGCTGCTAAGTACTGCAGCCTGTGACTGTCTACTTTAACTGAGCTTGTTTTAAAAAATAGGGGGTCCCATGTCTTTTTTTTTGTTTATTTTTTCTCACATGGTGCACCAGTCAGTCACAGCCATGCCAATACTTGTCGTGGCTATGATGGTGCCAGAAGTTCCCATACCGGAAAAACTTGTTGATTGGCTGTGCTGCAGCCTTTCAACAAGATTTATTAGTCTGCCAAACCTGAACAGTAACACAAACGTACAATGAGAAGTTCGTGTTCGGGCTTCTGTGCTGGGCACTAGGTGTCCGGTACGAACCCCGAACTGTACAGGTCAGGTTCACTCATCCCTAAATAGAGAAGTTACTTTTCCTTTATTTGTTTGAATACTTTTACCTACTGGTGGCATGGCCATACTCTTATTTTTGTCAAATAACATGGCATTCGAACTCAGCTTACTGCACAAGTTGCAGAAAACTTGTCTCAAACCAGTTTTCATTAGTAGATACATTTTACATAACAAGTGTTTATTTAAGTAGAGATTATAAGGACCAATAGCAAAAGTAAACTGAACTGTAGTAATGCAACTAGCATATACCTACTGTCACATAGCATAACCAGGGATTTCTCTCAGGCTTTGATTTTAACATTTGAATAAACTTTGTGAAGATAGTAGTTCATTACCTTTGGTGTCTCCAGCATATCCTATTTTTTCAAACATAGCAAATCGAGGACGATCTGATATCTCTTCAGACCTGTTGATTAGAGCTTCCTTATGTACTTCAAATCCATTTAGCACCACTATTTTTTTCCAGAAGTACTGCAGACTGTATACTGTCCCAAACTCTTTTCCCAGCTGTTAAGAACAGATACATTTTGTATTTATGAAGGAAATGATTAATATTTTCAATAAAGTGATAGCATGAGGTATAAATTCATGAAAAATGCAGAGATCCTAACTTCAAAATAATGATGACCCTTGACATGCAGCGGCTGAAATAAGTATTGAACTTGCCTTCAATTTTCTTAGTAAATATATTTCTAAAGGTGCTATTGACATGAAAATCTCACCAGATGTCGGGAACAGCCCATCCTACATTATTGACAAATAAATCAAACCATGCATGTCCATAAATGAAATAACATAAGTATTGAACACGCATGCTGAAAGTTATTTAATAGTGATGAGCGAGCATGCTCGCAACTACTCATTACTCGCCCGAGCATCTCGCTGCTCGAGATGCTGGGAGCTCGTCGAATATTTCCAGGGTTGCTCGGCGGGAGCTCGGGTCCCCGCCCTGCATGTTTGGCGCTCTTTAGAGAGCCAATGAACAAGCAGGGATTGTCTGTCACACCCTGTAATGCCACAGCCATGTTGGTTGTGGCATTAGAGTGATTGGCTAGCCCCACAGTGCCATCAGGTCTATATCAGACCTGGCACTGTCGTGCTTGTCACAGTCTACTACAGAATCAGGCAGTGTAGGGAGAGATGCTTCTGAGCTAGTGAGAGATTTGTTTGATTCTTACTTAGTGTGGGTATACCACATATTATACACATATCCATCTCAACTAACAGTCCTTCTGAGGACTAATAAAGCTGAATAGATATCAGTGCTAGGCAGGCAGGCAGTGTATGTGGCAGACTGCAGCACATATAGCAAGAGGGTCCATTCCAGTTCTGTCTGCTGCTGCTGCTATTACAGATATTTCTAGACATAGCCCTAGGTATCAGGGGCCAGGAACAATTTTTTTACAGGCCAGCTATTTAAAACTGAGTCAGGTTGTCACAGTGACATTGCTTCCCTCACAGGGGGGTGATGTCATGCCTGGAAACAAGGAGGGGTCCCCTTGGCAGGTAACACCAGCATCCAACACTTTCCCACTCCAGACCAGAAGGGGGAGCTCTAACACCTGATTTCAAGGGAGCTTCCACATAAGTTCTGGCCTGGAGGCAGAGTTAGTCAGTCTGAGGAGGATGAAGTGAGAGGAAGCAAGTCTAGGAGAGCCTGGGGATAGGGGCGGTAGCCAAGCTCACCCCAGAGCCAAGCGCCCAGAAACTGGACACCGGAGTCCGTGGTTGTTCAGGTACAGAAGTCACGGCAGCTAAATTCAGAGGGCAGGGGACTGCAGGTCTCCTGGCCCATCTGATACCCTGCAGCACAGCAGCACTTCAGAGCCCGGAGCCGTCACTGAGCAGCGACACCTAGAATAGGCTCAAGCAGCCTGCCATGCAGGTAACGTGTTACGCAAACTGATAGACAGTGAGAGGAACTTGAGCTGTGCTTCAGGCAGCAAGGACCTACATGGAGAGCACAGAAGGAAGGCCTCCAAACCCACCTGGCTAGGTGGATCCCAAGTTGCTTCCAGGCAGCCCGGATCCCATCATCACCTGTCACTCATGCCCCTGATTGCATCTGCAACTAAGAAGTAAAGGTAAAGAAAACTGCAGTCCTTGTGTCCTTCAGTCATTTTCTGCACCCTCAGTCCTGCACCCAATTGTCTACAATCCCTTACCGACTATACTGTTTGCCCTGGGGCCCCACTCCACCTGTGGGGAGCAGAACCATCCCAGCTTTGTCACCATCGCCCCAGCGATCCCCTTAAGAAGCTTCGGTCATCCATTGCCAAACACCACAGGTGGCGTCATGAGAAGATCTCCTAAAAACTTTATTTTTCCCCTTCACATCACTTTTCATTGGATGCCCAGGGCCACGGACCGGGTCACTGCTGCCGTGACCATCTCCTAAAGAACTGTAATACCCGGCCTGAGTACACCATGCTCCTAGCAGGCGCTCTACCATCACAAGGATCAGAGATAAAAAGTGACCTCCAAATTCTGCCATTTCTGGCCTCTCTTTAAATTTTGTTGCAGTTTGTTAGTGAAGTTATTGACACCAGTTTGCTGTTAAAAATAGTTACCTTTGGGCCAGATATTTAAAACTGTGGTATGTCCATCACACATAGATCAGAGATAAAAAGTGTGCTTCAAATTCTGCCATTTCTGGCCTCCCTTTAAATTTTGTAGCAATGTGTTAGCAAAGTTATTGACACCAGTTTGCTGGCAAAAATAGTTACCTACAGGCCAGCTATTTCAAACAATGGTTTATCCGTCACGCAGATCACATAAACATGCGCTCAAACTTCTGCCATTTCTGGCCTCCCTTTAAATATTGTTGCTGTGTGTTAGCGAAGTGATTGACACCAGTTTGCTGTTCAAAATGGTTACCTACAGGCCAGCTATTTCAAACTGTGGTTTGTCCGTCACACGGATCACATAAACGTGCGCTCAAAATTCTGTCATTTATGGCCTCCCTTTAAATTTTGTTGCAGTGTATTAGCAAAGTAATTGACACCAGTTTGCTGTACAAAATAGTTACTTATATGCCAACTCTTTCAAACTGTGGTTTGTCCGTCACGCAGATCGCATAAACGTGCGCTCAAACTTCTGCCATTTCTGGCCTCCCTTTAAATGTTGTTGCAGTGTGTTTGTGAAGTGATTGACACCAGTTTGGTGTTCAAAATGGTTACCTACAGGCCAGCTATTTCAAACTGTGGTTTGTCCGTCACACGGATCACATAAACAAGCGCTCAAAATTCTGCCATTTCTTGCCTCCCTTTAAATTTTGTGACAGTGTATTAGCAAAGTGATTGACACCAGTTTGCTGTTCAAAATACTTACCTACATACAAACTCTTTAAAACTGTGGTTTGTCCATCACACGGATCACATAAACGTGCGCTCAAAATTCTGCCATTTCTGGACTCCCTTTAAATTTAGTTGCAGTGTATCAGTGAAGTGATTGACACCAGTTTGCTGTTCAAAATGGTTACCTACAGGCCAGCTATTTCAAACTGTGGTTTGTCCGTCACACGGATCACATAAATGTGCGCTTAAAATTCTGCCATTTCTGGCCTCCCTTTAAATTTTGTTGCAGTGTATTAGCAAAGTGATTGACACCAGTTTGCTGTTCAAAATAGTTACTTACATGCCAACTCTTTCAAACTGTGGTTTGTCCGTCACGCAGATCACATAAACGTGCGTTCAAACTTCTGCCATTTCTGGCCTCCCTTTAAATGTTGTTGCAGTGTGTTTGTGAAGTGATTGACACCAGTTTGGTGTTCAAAATGGTTACCTACAGGCCAGCTATTTCAAACTGTGGTTTGTCCGTCACACGGATCACATAAACAAGCGCTCAAAATTCTGCCATTTCTTGCCTCCCTTTAAATTTTGTGACAGTGTATTAGCAAAGTGGTTGACACCAGTTTGCTGTTCAAAATACTTACCTACATACCAACTCTTTCAAACTGTGGTTTGTCCATCACACGGATCACATAAACGTGCGCTCAAAATTCTGCCATTTCTGGACTCCCTTTAAATTTAGTTGCAGTGTATGAGTGAAGTGATTGACACCAGTTTGCTGTTCAAAATGGTTACCTACAGGCCAGCTATTTCAAACTGTGGTTTGTCCATCACACGGATCACATAAACGTGCACTTAAAATTCTGCCATTTCTGGCCTCCCTTTAAATTTTGTTGCAGTGTGTTAGCGAAGTGATTACCATCAGTTTGCTGTTCATAATAGTTACCTACAGGCCAGCTATTTCAAACCGTGGTTTGTCCGTCACACGGATCACATAAACATGCGCTCAAAATTCTGTCATTTCTTGCCTCCCTTTAAATTTTGTTGCAGTGTATTAGCAAAGTGATTGACACCCCTTTGCTGTTCAAAATACTTACCTACATGCCAACTCTTTCAAACTGTGGTTTGTCCATCACACGGATCACATAAATGTGAGCTCAAAATTCTGCCATTTCCGGACTCCCTTTAAATGTTGTTGCAGTGTGTTAGTGCAGCGCCCCAGAGTCCTGGTCGTTGCAGTACTGATGCTCCGCCGCTAAGGGGGGCTATGGTACGTCTGATGGCACTGAAGGAGTTCTTCTGACCAGGTATCACAGTCACCAATACACTTCACAGTCTGGCCTCCAGGGGGAGCTAAGGGTGCTATGTATTAGGCCACTCCTCACAATCTGGTAAAACTGGGGGTTAGGCAGAAAGTTAGGGAGCAGCTGACTGGGAATCGAACAGGCAACACCCTGTGGCAGAGGGTGTTGCGGGGAGAGACTCAGGGGGTCCCTGTCAGGGGTGGGATCCTGACAGAGGCCTAGCGAACAGAGAGAACGTTACGGGACCGCGCCTGCACTTGATCGCGGCGGTACCCTAAGAAAGGACACGAAGCGAGGTATATTGTGCTGAGTGAGAAACGAGATCAACGCAACAAGGAGAAATACCAGTAGGAGTCGTGCTGTAAGACGAGGCAACATCCTACTGAGGCGCGTAGCCGGTGGCCGGAACGCCGAGGAAGTACTAGGCTCCAAGCAATACTTCAAACCTACAGCAGGACAGTCAGCTATAGGCGGGCTGTCTCACACAAATCACCTACGAAGACACAGGGGGCAACAATAGGAGAGGGGCGACTCTAGGGTCCCGGAAGAACTCCGAGCCTACCCGTCATACGGGTGCGTCCTAGCCATATCATCTGGGGGACAAAGAAGAACATCATAATCGAGTTGTGAGGGAACTTCAGAAACAGACACAACAGTTGTGGGGACTATCCCGTAAGCACAGCAGGGGAGGACCACAACACACAAGCGCTAGAAGGTAGGCACAGATTTCCACCTGCAAAGGGAACTCTGGAGGTGCCATCGGACCGGCCGGACTTGCGCAGCCCGGTTAACCGTATTCCGGACTGAGGATCCTGGGACCTTCAGTAAAGAGGTAAAGAGACTGCAACCTGGTGTCCTCGTTATTTACTGTGACCTGCACCGCACCACCACAACATCATCACCATACCTCCACCTTCATTGTACGCCCCCCAGCAGGGTCACAGACCGGGTCTAGCCACCGTGACAACCCCAGAACAGAGACTCAGAGGCCCGGTACCGGGTACCCCTCGGCCCTGCGGCAGTGGGGGCGCTACATTAGCGAAGTGATTGACACCAGTTTGCAGTATAAAATAGTTACTTACATGCCAACTCTTTCAAACCGTGGTTTGTCCATCACGCAAATCACATAAACGTGTGCTCAAACTTCTGCCATTTCTGGCCTCTCTTTAAATGTTGTTGCAGTGTGTTAGCGAAGTGATTGACACCAGTTTGCTGTTCAAAATGGTTACCTACAGGCCAGCTATTTTAAACTGTAGTTTGTCCGTCACACGGATCACATAAACGTGCGCTCAAAATTCTGCCATTTCTGGCCTCCCTTTACATTTTGTTGCACTGTATTAGCAAAGTGATTGACACCAGTTTGCTGTTCAAAATACTTACCTACATGACAACTCTTTCAAACTTTGGTTTGTCCATCACACGGATCACATAAACCTGCGCTCAAACTTCTGCCATTTCTGGCCTCCCTTTAAATGTTGTTGCAGTGTCTTAGTGAAGTGATTGCCATCAGTTTGCTGTTCATAATGGTTACCTACAAGCCAACTGTTTCAAACTGTGGTTTGTCCGTCACGCAGATCACATAAACCTGCGCTCAAACTTCCGCCCTTTCTCGCCTACCTTTAAATGTTGTTGCACTGTGTTAGCAAAGCGATTGACACCAGTTTGCTGTTCAAAATGGTTACCTACAGGCCAGCTATTTCAAACTGTGGTTTGTCCGTCACATGGATCACATAAACGTGCACTCAAAATTCTGCCATTTCCGGACTCCCTTTAAATTTAGTTGCAGAGTGTTAGCGAAGTGATTAGCAACAATTTGCTGTTCAAAATGGTTACCTACAGACCAGCTATTTCAAACTGTGGTTTGTCCGTCACACGGATCACATAAACCGGCGCTCAAAATTCTGCCATTTCTAGCCTCCCTTTAAATTTTGTTGCAGTGTATTAGCAAAGTGATTGACACCAGTTTGCTGTACAAAATAGTTACTTACATGCCAACTCTTTCAAGATGTGGTTTGTCCGTCACGCAGATCACATAAACCTGCGCTCAAACTTCTGCCATTTCTGGCCTCCCTTTAAATGTTGTTGCAGTGTTTTAGCGAAGTGATTGCCATCAGTGTGCTGTTCATAATGGTTGCCTACAGGCCAGCTATTTCAAACCGTGGTTTGTCCGTCACACGAATCACATAAAGGTGCGCTCAAAATTCTGCCATTTCTGGACTCCCTTTAAATTTTGTTGCAGTGTATTAGCAAAGTGATTGACACCAGGTTGCTGCACAAAATAGTTACTTACATGCCAACCCTTTCAAACTGTGGTTTGTCCATAATGCAGATCACATAAACGTGCGCTCAAAATTCTGCCATTTCTAGCCTCCCTTTAAATCTTGTGACAGTGTATTAGCAAAGTGATTGACACCAGTTTGCTGTTCAAAATACTTACCTACATGCCGACTCTTTCAAACTGTGGTTTGTCCATCACACGGATCACATAAACGTGCGCTCAAAATTCTGCCATTTACGGACTTCCTTTAAATTTAGCTCCAGTGTGTTAACGAAGTGATTGACACCAGTTTGCTGTTCATAATTGTTACCTACAGGCCACCTATTTCAAACTGTGGTTTGTCTGTCACACGGATCACATAAACATGCGCTCAAAATTCTGCCATTTCTTGCCTCCCTTTAAATTTTGTTGCAGTGTGTTAGCAAAGTGATTGACACCACTTTGCTGTTCAAAATACTTACCTACATGCCAACTCTTTCAAACTGTGTTTTGCCCGTCACACGGATCACATAAACGTGCGCTCAAAATTCTGCCATTTCCAGACTCCCTGTAAATTTAGTTGCAGTGTGTTAGCGAAGTGATTGACACCAGTTTGCAGTATAAAATAGTTACTTACATGCCAACTCTTTCAAACCGTAGTTTGTCCATCACGCAAATCACATAAACGTGCGCTCAAACTTCTGCCATTTCTGACCTCCCTTTTAATGTTGCAGTGTGTTAGCGAAGTGATTAACAACAGTTTGCTGTTCAAAATGGTTACCTACAGGCCAGCTATTTCAAACTGTAGTTTGTCCGTCACACGGATCACATAAACGTGCGCTTAAAATTCTGCCATTTCTGGCCTCCCTTTAAATTTTGTTGCAGTGTATTAGCAAAGTGATTGACACCAGTTTGCTGTTCAAAATACTTACCTACATGCCAACTCTTTCAAACTGTGGTTTGCCCATCACACGGATCACATAAACGTGCGCTCAAAATTCTGCCATTTCCGGACACCCTTTAAATTTAGTTGCAATGTGTTAGCGAAGTGATTGACACCAGTTTGCTGTTCAAAATGGTTACCTACAGGCCAGCTATTTCAAACTGTAGTTTGTCAGTCACTCGGATCACATAAACGTGCGCTCAAAGTTCTGCCATTTCTGGCCTCCCTTTAAATTTTGTTGCAGTGTATTAGCAAAGTGATTGACACCAGTTTGCTATACAAAATAGTTACTTACATGCCAACTCTTTCAAACTGTGGTTTGTCTGTCACGCAGATCACATAAACCTGCGCTCAAAATTCTGCCATTTCTCGCCTCCCTTTAAATGTTGCAGTGTGTTAGCAAAGTGATTGACACCAGTTTTCTGTTCAAAATGGTTACCTACAGGCCAACTGTTTCAAACTGTGATTTGTCCCTTACACGGATCACATAAACGTGCGCTCAAAATTCTGCCATTTCTGGACTCCCTTTAAATTTAGTAGCAGCATGTTAGCGAAGTGATTGACACAAGTTTGCTGTTCAAAATGGTTACCTACAGGCCAGCTATTTCAAACTGTGGTTTGTCCGTCACACGGATCACATAAACGTGCGCTCAAAACTCTGCCATTTCTGGCCTCCCTTTAAATTTTGTTGCAGTGTGTTAGCAAAGTGATTGACACCAGTTGGCTGTTCAAAATACTTACCTACAGGCCAGCTATTTCAAACTGTGGTTTGTCCGTCAAATATAAGTTCACTCCAAAATCAGCCATTTGTAGTGAACGTGGAAAATATTGTCCTCCATTTAAAATGGGCCAGGAGCGTGGAACGGGGAACTGGGCATGATGGTGATGATGCATGCAGAGGCCGAGGACGAGAGCAAACTGAAATTGTGCCACAGCAAATTCTCACGTCTTCTCGCCCGATCTTCCTGTCCCAGTTACTAGGGGACCGCAGCACACCACTATTGAACCCAGAGCAGTGTCAAAAGGTTGTTTGCCACCACCACCACCCTGTCTTCCACATGGTCAAGTTTCAGTAGCTGTGAGTCTGGACAGCATATTCCTCACCCTGATCCTTCTTCCTCCCAGCATGCCAAATGCCGGAGACAACTGATCCCACACTTGGACACTCCGAAGAGCTGTTCATTTTTCGATTTACAGATTCGGGCCTCTCGCCTAGTCCACTTGAAGTGGGGCAAGAGCAGATAGCATGTAGCGATGCCTAAATATTTGAGCAGCAACGGTCACACAAAGGCGACGGTGGGAAAGTGTTACAAGAGGTGGACGATGAGACACAATTGCCAGACAGTCAGGAGGAGTACCAGGGTGCGGAAGTGGAAGATGAGGTGGTGGATGATATAGTAACTGACCCAACTTGGCAGGAGGACATGCAGAGTGAGGACAGCAGCACACAAGGGGAGGGAAGCGTAGCACCCCAACAGGCAGAAAGAAGCAGTATGGTGGCCGCAAGCAGAAGATAGTAACATAGTTTCTTAAAGACTCTGTCAATAATCCTAAAAAGGCCATTTACACCACCTGCAAGGCCAGCATCAGTAGAGGTAGCAAAACTACCAGCCTGACCACCACCAGCATGATCAGGCACATGACAGCAAAGCATCCGACTTTGTGGACTGAACATCTGGCCCAGGAACAGTGTCTGCAGGTGACACCACTGCTTCTTCCGCATGCGCGGACGGAATTCCACCCCCTCCTCCCCGCAACTCATAATGGGCAGCAGATGCGTCTGAAAACTGCATCCGCTGCCCACATTGTGCACTATTTGCACAACGTCCGTCGGTACGTCGGGCCGACGGTTTGCGAAGGCCCTGTACCGACGGATGTGTGAAAGAGGCCTAATAAGCTGCTGTCATCTGTATCGCGCGCTTCCCTCCCCCACAGTGTAAGCAGCAGAGAGATAGACGGCTCCCTGCTACAGCTCCAAAGGTTGAAGAAGGGGCCCCCTGGCAGCCTAAAAATGAGTGTAAATGGGGGGCCTTTAGTGTGAGGTGATAGAGGGGGAGGGGCTAAGTCACTTAGGAATAAATGAGGGCCCCATTACCTCATCTCTCCTTTCATTCCTGACTGCACCGCCTCGCTCTTTATCATCCCTGACTGCACCCCCTCTCCCATATCACCCCTGACTGAGACCTCTCCCACTATATGACCCCTGACTGAGCCGCCTGCCTTGTATCACCCCTGATTGCACCCCATCCCCTGCATCACCCCTGCGGAATCCCCTCACCCTGGAATTACCCTGACTGAGCCCCTCAACACATGTATTACCACTGACTGCACCCCCTCCTCCTGTATCACCCCTGACTGCACTTCCTCCCTCTTATAACCCCTGCTGAATCCCCTTGCCCCAGAATCATCCTGAGTGAGCTCCTCTACTCCTGTATTATCCCTAACTGCACCCCCTCCTCCTGTATCACCCCTGACCATCCCCTCTCCCATATCATCCCTGCTGAATCCCCTTGCCCCGGAATCATCCTGACTGAGCCCCTCTACCCCTGAATTATCCCTGATTGCACCCCCTCCTCCTGTATCACCCCTGACCACCCCCTCCCCCTGGAATCACCCTGACTGAGCCTCTCTACCCCTGTATTACTCCTGACTGCACTCCCTCCTCCTGTATCACCCCTGACTGCACCACCTCCCCTTGTATCATCCTGATTGAGCCTCTTTCCCCCTGTATTACCTCCGACTGCACCACCTCCCCTCTCTGACTGTGTACCCTCCCCCAGTATCACCCTGACTGCACCACCTCCCCCTGTATCACCGACTGTTCCACCTCCCATGTATCACCCTGATTGTGCCACCTCCCCCTGTATCACCGACTGCGCCACCTTCCCATGTATCACCAACTGCACCACCTCCCCCTGTATCACCGACTACGCCACCTTTCCCTGTATCACCCACACTGCGCCACTTCCCCCATATCACTGACTGCACCACCTCACCCTGTATCACCGACTGCGCCACATCCCCCTGTATCACCAACTGCGCCACCTCCCCCTGTATCACCCATGATTGACTGTGTCCCCTCCCCCATGTATCACCCCTGGCAGTGCCACCTCCCTCTGTATCACCCCTGACTGACTGAGCCCCTCTTCTCTTGTATTACCCCTGACTAACTGCATCCCCTCCCCCTGTAACACCTCTGATTGATCCCCTCTCCCCCTTTATCACCCCTAACTAAAACTTTTCTTTCCCTGCTACTAATAAAATGAGGCCCTTCATAAAACATTATGGTCTTACAGGTGGCAGAGAGATTTCTGTATGTGTATGAGGGGGATGTGAGGGAGAACTCTTGATATTACTCCAATGTTTTATATAAGTGATCTAGGACCCCCACCACCACTAGAAGCGGGGGCATTCACAGAATCTATTTGATGCAGAAATCAAACAGCAAATTAACAGCGGAAATATCCACACAGACATTGTGCAGATATTGCTGCGTTTACTACTACAGCAGTGGATTTTCTCAGAGTATAGATGACATGTTGCAGCGCCCCAGGGTCCTAATCATTGCAGTAATGTCATTCTCCTCTAAAGGAGAGTGGTGTTACGTTTGGAGGCAAAGAAGGACAACTGCGTCCAGGTACCACAAACATGCAGCACATTTCACACTCCAGTCCACCAGGGGGAGCCTTGCTCCTATTTATTAGGTCACTCCCCACATATAGGTAAAACTGATGACCTGTAGGGAAAGTTAGTCAGTTGCTAGCTGAGCTCCGCTTAGTTAGTTGGTCCCTGGCAGGGGTGGGATCCTGTCAGAGAGCAAAGGAGAAGGATACAGAGCTGTGCATGCCCTCAGAGCTGCAGTTCTTAGAAAGAGACATAGAAGGCAGAATTGTATTTCAGCGAGCGTGAAAAGAAGTCGTAGCAAAGGAGTGGATATCAGGAGGGGACAGCCCTACACAGGCTGCCTCCTTCTGAGGCGCAGAATCCCAGTAGCCGGAACATCGAGGGACCTTTATGCCTTGCTCCAGAGACCGGCAGGAAAGCTAATTTCACGTTAGCTGTCCGCCCTACACCCAGGAGGCACGGTGGCACTCCTTAGAGGCTGGGGCATGATAGAGTCCCTATAACCCGCCTCAAGCCACCAGTCATACGGGTTTGTCCTATCCTATCCGGGGGACAGAGAGAGAGACATAACATCTATAACATCTACAACAGTTGTGAGGACCTTATGAGAAGCTTAGCAGTAAGGAACTACAACACTGCAGCGCAAAGGAAGGCTACTGATTTCCACCTGGACAAGGGGACTCTGGATTTGCCTCCAAACAGGCCAGACTCTACCTGCCCTGTGATCTCATGCCCTGGACTGTGGATGCTGAAGTCTTCAGTAAAGATACTGCAACCTTGTGTTATTGTTATTCTCTGCGCCTCTCACCATTTACCATCTGCACACCGGGATGCCCTGGGGATACACTTCACCTGTGGGAAGGTATACATCTAGCTGCCATAACATCACCCCAGTAGACCCCTAAGCAGCGTTGGTCATCCTGACCGAATACCACAGGTGGCATCATGAACATTTCCTCTTTAAAGACCTTTCCCTTTTACATGGACGTCCTAGGGCCACGGACCGGGTCAGCCACCGTGGCATCTCCCTTGAGAACCAAAGGACCCGGTACCGAGTACCCCACTGCCCTGACAATGTGATCCAATGTCGTAAAATCCCCTCCTCTACACTGGTGCTATAACACATTGGCTTAGTGGTTAATAAACAATAGGACACATTTATCATTGAGTGTGAACCAAAATGTGGGTGCCAACCCCTGCTATATCATTAAGATGTTTACTACTGCAGTGCCCCAGGGTCCTGATCATTGCAGTAATGTCATTCTCCTCTAGGGGAGAGTGGTGTTACGTTTGGAGGCCAGAAGGATAGCTGCATCCAGGTACCACAAACATGCAGCACATTTCACACTCCAGGCCACCAGGGGGAGCCTTGCTCCTATTTATTAGGTCACTCCCCAAATATAGGTAAAACTGGTGACCTGTAGGGAAAGTTAGTCAGTTGCTGGCTGAGCTCCGCTCAGTCAGTTGGTCCCTGGCAGGGGTGGGATCCTGTCAGAGAGCAAAGGAGAAGGATACATAGCTGTGCATGCCCTCAGAGCTGCAGTTCTTAGAAAGAGACATCGAAGGCAGAATTGTATTGCAGCAAGCGTGCAAAGAAGTCATAGCAAAGGAGTGGATATCAGGAGGGGACAGCCCTACACAGGCTGCCTCCTTCTGAGGCGCAGAATCCTGGTAGCCGGAACACCGAGGGAGTAATGACATTTATGCATTGCTCCAGAGACCGGAAGGACAGCTAATTTCTCGTAACCTGTCTGCCCTACACCCAGGAGGCATGGTGGCACCCCTTAGAGGCTAGGGCATGATAGAGTCCCTATAGACCGCCTCAAGCCACCAGTCATACGGGTTTGTCCTATCCTATCCGGTGGACAGAGAGTGAGACATAACATCTATAACATCTACAACAGTTGTGAGGACCTTATGAGAAGCTTAGCAGTAAGGAACTACAACACTGCAGCGCAAAGGAAGGCTACTGATTTCCATCTGGACAAGGGGACTCTGGACTTGCCTCCAAACAGGACAGACTCTACCTGCCCTGTGATCTCGTGCCCTGGACAGTGGATGCTGAAGTCTTCAGTAAAGGTAGAGACTGCAACCTTGTGTTCTTGTTATTCTCTGCGCCTCTCACCACCCACCATCTACACACCAGGAAGCCCTGGGGATACACTTCACCTGTGGGAAGGTATACCATCTAGCTGCCATAACATCACCCCAGCGGACCCCTTAAAGCAGCGTCGGTCACCCTGATCGAATACCACAGATGGCATCACGAACATTCCCCTTAAAGACCTTTCCCCTTTTACACAGACGTCCCAGGGCCACAGACGGGTCAGCCACCGTGACATCCCCCTGTGAACCGAAGGACCCAATACCGAGTACCCCACAGCCCCCATGGGGCGATCCACTACCTTATGTTATGCCCTGATATTAGCATGTTATATTGCACAGTTGGTAGTCTTGTGTTTATTTCTATGTAGCTACATAGTGGGCCCCAAGAATGATTTTCTCTGGTGGGCCTAAGGTGCTCCAGTCAGACGCTGAAAGGGGTATTGGGGTGCGTTCAAATTTTGGGCAGCCTTGCCACTCACTGCATAGGAAAACACTATGGGAGACCCACTGCCTAATAATGGGACATTTTTTTTATGAGGCCCTCCTCTACGTCTCTTCAAAGGGACATTGGTGTGCCTCCAAATTTATGGCAGCCCTTGCATTTGCTGCATAGGCAAACAGTATGGGAGACCCCTTCTTAAGAATGGGAACATTGTTTTCAGGAGGCCCTCCTGTACATCTCTTCAAAGGGGTATTGGGGTGCGTCCAAATTTTGGGAAGCCCTGGCTGCCACTCATTGAATTGCATACACAATAACAGTATAGGAGACCCACTGTTTAATAATGGGAACAGCAAAGCATAGCCGGCTGATGGCTCTCTAAGAATAGTGAGGACTGACTGCTGGCCCTATAAAAATAGGCTTTGTGACTTTCGGAGTCCCTCCTTCATAAATGAAACAGGATGTGTTTGATGATGTGTCACACACCACAAGGCCAGATAAGGTTGCAAAATGTTAAAATGACGTTTCTTTCCCATTGAATGCATTTGTCTTGGTTGAAAGCAATGCTAAAGTTCAGAAACGCATCAAAAACACTACATGTGAACATAGCCCAAGGTGTGGAGGAGCATTTTTTTAATTTATTTTGCCTTATATTCAAGTCATTACCCTAGAAAGATGTTCCTTAACATATTTCCCAGGAAAATCCATTTTCGTTTCATTTTTGTATGTTTTATTGTGAGTCTGTAAAAGTGGCGTAAGACTCTGACAACATTATTTACAACAGTGACCTGGGAGGCGGAAATGCTTCCAGGGGTCTTCCCTATGCTGTTCACATGTCATTTGAGCACTGTTTCCATCGATTTCCGCAATTTCTAATCCCTCCGCAGACTGCCGTGGGGAGGGGTCGCGCAAGAAAAATGCTTAAGTTTCCCGTAGACTTACATTGGACTCGTTGCTCGGGTCGAACATCCGAGCATTCCAATTTGCTCAACCCAAGCAACGAGCACCAGAGCTTTTTAGTGCTCGACCATCACTATTATTTAATACTTCACACAACAGCCTTTATTGATGACGACAGTTTCAAAATGACTCTTGTATGGAGAACCTAGTCGTATGCATTGCTCAGATGTGATTTTGTCCCATTTTTCCACACAAACACTCTTCAACTCCTGAAGGTTCTGTGGACTCCTTCTAAGAGCTTTAGTTGCTTCCATAAATTTTCTGTTGGTTTCAGGTCAGGTGATTGGCTGGATCATTCTAGCAGCTTTATTTTTACTTTCTGACACCAATTGTTTCCTTCATGGCTGTGTGTTTGGGATCATTGTCTTGCTGAAATGTCCACCCTCACTGCATCTTCATTATCCTTGTAGATGGCAGATTTGTATCAAGAATTTATCAGTACATTTGTGCATTCATCCTTCCTTCAATCACAAGAAGTTTACCAGTGCCGTATGCCGAAAAACAGCCCACAGCATGATGTTCTCACCTCCAAACATCACTGTTGGTATGATGTTTTGGGATGATATGTAGTGCTTTTTGACCTCCAAACATGGTGTGCATTATGACATCCAAAGAGTTCAATTTTGGTCTCATTTGACCAGACAATATCCTCCAAGTATTGCACAGGCTTGTCTAAATGTTTTTGAGCAAACTTTAAATGCACTTGAACATGATTTTTGCTCAGCAATGGAGTCTTGCATGGTGAGTGTGCATACAGGCCATAGAAATTGCGTGTATTACTTATTGTTTTCTTTTGAACAATTGTACCTGCTAATTCCATGACTTTCTATAGCTCTCCACAGGTGTTCCTTGGATCTTGGACAACTCTTCTTGTGCTCTTCCCCCAGAGATAAATACCATTCATCTGTTTGGTTTGCATAGCATAGAAAAATAAGTTCTGCATTTGTTTGTTACCTGATAAATGTATTCTCTTGCAACATTGCCATCTGCTGGTCAGTATTTATTATAGCTCGCTCTTGTTCATTCCAATCAAGTTGGCTCAAGCTTTGCATGGCAGTAGGTGGGTCACTTGCTCTAAGCATCCATTTTATAGCCAGAGTTGCTGTGAGGCAGGGACCACTTGTCCTGGGTGTAACAACTCTACTGACATCACTACATGGCCTTCCATCCCTCACACACCATCTTACTCACTGCTCCATGTCATGTTGTGTTCTGTCTGTTGCCAGCTCCATATTCTGTGCCTCTGTTCTCTGCATGCTTCCTGGCTGTGTGCATGGGGGGGCGGCACCAGAACTCTCTGGTTCTTATAGAATCATGGTGCACCCATCTAATCTGTTCCAGACCAATTACCAAGAGGCCTCCAGTATTTAGGACAGCTCCACCCTGTGGACTAGGCCTGTGCAATGCGTTAACTCAGTTAGTGTTTTTCTTCTGAGCTGCCAGGCCTTGCTCTGTGTTCCTCCTTCTCTGGAGGTTCTACTAGCTTTGCCTTGATCTTGTCTGTCTGCCCTCCAGGAGGCTGTATATCCTGGTCTCAGTGTTTCTGTTCTAGCCTTGCCTTGTTCTTGTCCGCCCTCCAGGAGGCAGAATATCCTGGTCCCTGTGTCTTTGTTCTTGTACCTTGTCTTGTTCCATTACCTTGTCTGAACTTTGTCCTACCTCTGTCTCCTTGTCTGTGGCTTCTTTCCCTGCTGTGTCTTTCCTTGTGTCCTCTGTTTGCTTATGCTTCACACTTTTGTGGCTCTTGGGGCTTTGCCTGTGCTCTGCTCTCTTGCAGCTTTACCTCTGCTCTGCACTCCTGCGGTTCTGCTCCATTCTACTCTGCTCCTGCTGCTGCAGATATCTCTTGCTGCAGCTCCTCTCCGCATTCCTTGTTGTTTCGCTCTGCTTAGCTTCTGCTGCAGTAATCTCTTGCTGCAGCTCCTCTCCGCATTCCTTGCAGTTCCTCTCTGCTTAGCTTTTGTTGCTGCACTATCTCTTGCTGCTCTACCGCTCCTATCCTAAGCCTTGCGGTTCTCTTCCTGTGTGAACAGGTCCCAACCTGTTCCTTCATACTTCATTCCTTCCTGCTTGTTTCCTTACCTGCACCTCCTGTGTGAATAGGTCTCAACCTGTACCTTTATACTTCATATCCGTACCTGCACCTCCTGTGTGAACAGGTCCCTACCTGTTCCTTCATACACCACACCAACCTGCCCTGTGTCTCTGCCGTGCCTGCCAGCCCTGTGTCTCTGTCATGCCTGCCAGCCCTGTGTCTCTGCCGTGTCTGCCAGCCTTGTGTCTCTGCCGTGTCTGCCAGCCCTGTGTCTCTGAAGTGCCTGCCAGCCCTGTGTCTCTGCCGTGCCTGCAAGCCCTGTGTCTCAGCCGTGCCAGCCTACTCGTCTGAGTTTCATCCATGCTCTTCTGCTAGTCCTGCCTGATGCTCGCACCTGTCCTAGTGTTCCTGTTCTCCAAGTGGGATCAGCAGCCACAGCCAGACACCACCCTAGAGTAGCACATGGCAGCTGCCTGCTGCACAATCCTGACCTCACCATCAGAGGCTCCAGTGAAATCCAAGGCAGCTGTCATAGTCACACCTCTTCCAGGGTAGTCTGGTTCATGGCACAGTGGGGCCACAAACCCTTTTGGCTCACACCCACCAGTCAGGGCGTGAGCGTGACAGTGGGCTTGTGAAGTGATCAATTTGTGACCAGCAGCAACTGAAATAAGAGGCTTTAGAGAAAGTTACAGTATTGTCTTGACAATTATTAGTGTATCTGGGTTGAAATAAACCAA
Source organism: Ranitomeya variabilis (assembly GCF_051348905.1). Classification (NCBI taxonomy): domain Eukaryota; kingdom Metazoa; phylum Chordata; class Amphibia; order Anura; family Dendrobatidae; genus Ranitomeya; species Ranitomeya variabilis. The sequence continues at coordinate 154,140,152 of NC_135239.1, forward strand.
GTGTTGAATTGCACCCACGCTGTGGTTTTACATTCGAGTCTATGGACACTAAGTCTACACTGGTCCTGTCTGCTTCTCATCTTGGATACGGAGGTAGGAAACAATCTCTTAGCATCTTATCAATCAGCTACACCTCCATTCTCCTTTTGTGGAGACAGAACACTTCTGATAATTGTTTTCATTCCTATGTCTGAAATCTTGCTGGGAGCACCTGGTTAATGCCTGTTTATGGTGAAATTATATTCTTTCCACTTCCGGATTATGATCCCAACAGTGCTCACTGGCATCTTCACTTGTTTAGAAAATCTTCTGTCAATGGCATCACTATCTTTTGCAACAATAAGGTTGCAAAGGTTTTGAGACAGCTCACTGGTTTTAGCCTTCATGAGATGTTTCTTGTGTGGCGCTGTGGTAATGAGACACCTTTGTATAGGCCATCAGTTGCACCAGCTGATATTATTTTTCACTAAGTGTCAGGATTGCTTTCTAATTACTGATAGATTTCAGCCTCTGTCAAGAATTTCCAAGACTTTTTGCACCTCTACTTCTACATACAGTATGTTCAATAATTTTTCCCTTTGTCATTTCTCACTGTTAAACATAACTTATTTTATTGACATTGTTATGCAGTGACCCCTGTTACAGGTAGGGGGCACTGCATAGTCTCCTAAGAATACACACGGAGGCGTATTGAGGCCATGGGAATGCATGGCAGTCGCAGGCATAACTGTGATGATGAGACAACATTCGGCATTATACTTTGCGCTGTAAGCCTGAAATAAGGTTGTTCTGGGACCTGTAGTTCCATGAGTTTTATTTGCATGGTTGTAAAGGGAGGCTTGCATGGTTATTTGGAGAGCTGGGTGGGTCTGACTAACCACACACAACTCCCACCTATGGGAGTGGTTAAACTACATAATGTGACCAAGGTTTGGGTCACATGGTCTCTGTGGTGGAGAGTGTTTGGATCTGTTTGGTCTATGTGCAAGATCCTGGAAGCTTATGTGTTGAGAGTGATATCTCCCTGAATAGCACGTGGTGGGGCTTTGGCACTGAGTGGTCTGTGTGTTGGATAGTCCCAGCTGGGGACAGACCTCCTGAAGAGCGCACGGAGAAGCCATGTGTGAGTAGAGTTAGTGACGGTGCTGCATTGGGGAGCTACCAACCTTTGGAGAGTCTGGACTGTCGTGAGTGCCCTGGTTGCAAGGACAGTGATCCCCGTTAGGCTGCTTCCCAGGAGTGTGGACTGACAAGGAGTCAGTGAATGGAGCAGGAGCTCCAGAAAGGTAACTCCAGATGAAAGAGTTTCTATGAACTGTGCGGTCACCCACCGTAACTGGTCAGAGGAGGACCAGCATGTTTAGCAACTGCAATCTCATGTCATCTAATGCTGTGTGAATAGAGACATTAATACGGCGCTTGGACAACCCCGGGAACTAGTCAGAGGAGGACTGGAGGGTGTAGTGTCTGTCAATGAAGTTAATGCTGTATACTATAAAGTGCTGTGGAGTATGTGTTAAGCCTGTGATATATAACATGGCCTCAAGCGGTTTATGAGTGCAAATAAACCGCATAGACTATTTAAAGTGGAAAGTGTTCCTGTATGCCTTAAATCTCGCAGCCAAGCAAGTGTCCCCCAACACACTTTGCCTGTGTGGATTGGATGGGTTGTTACTAACATCTGGTGAGAATTTCATGTCATGTTTATTTAGTAAATTGGTGACGTGTTCAATACTTATTTCACCTGCTATATATGAATGCACACCTTCATCATGTAAGGTCCCGCTGCACAGTCCTTCAATGCTTTAGATCTCATATGCAAATAAACAGCCAGTACAAGTCAGATCACTTACAATGCATCTTTAAAAAGAGAAATTTTAAAAATGTACAAAATCCTTCATACATAAAAGAATAATGCATCATCATTCTCCTCAATATGAATTGAGGGCTCTTTTCCATTTGCGAGAAACACGTCCGTGTCTCGCATGTGAAAACCAAGCTCTGGTGCCGGCACTCCAGAGCGGAGCGTGCGGCGGCATAGCAACACATGGAGCTGCACGCTCCGCTCCCAAGTGCCGGCGCCAGAGCTTGGTTTTCACATGCGAGACACAGACGTGTTTCTCGCCAATGGAAAAGAGCCCTTAATCCTTTTCACAGAATTGTAGTCGACTCGTGTAAAGCCAAGCTATCAGAAATGTTAGCAGAGATGCTGCATCAACGATGAACTGTTTGCACCTGTTTCATGATGTTTCAGGGACATCCCCCTTTCTCAAGCACATAATACAACATTTTAAACTTCATTATAAAGACTATATAACGTGATGCCCAACATCAATCCTGAAAAAAAGATAAAACCACAGATAAATTACATATACTTGACATGAGGTGATGATTAAACATTGTTATGATAGAAAAATATAAATGTATATATTTCTATAATTGTACACAATAAATATGGCTACGAAAATACCAATGCAAAAATACGCATCCATATAATTCATTATTAAATCTATTCTACAGGGAGGGCCATTTATATGGAATATACAGGGTGGGCCATGTATATGGATACACCTAATTAAAATGGGAATGGTTGGTAATATCAACTTCCTGTTTGTGGCACATTAGTATATGGGAGGGGGAAACATTTCAAGATGATTGGTGACCATGGCAGCCATTTTGAAGTCCGCCATTTTGGATCCAACTTTATAAATGGCCCACCCAGGTGTATCCATATAAATGGCCCACCCTGTATATCCTTCTCAAACCACCTTTAGCATACCAAATATAAACAAGTGCTAATCCTCCCCTACCCAATCTACCTGTCACAATAAAGGACATCATGCTTTCTCCTGTATCAGAATCCGCTGCCTCACAGTAACCCTCAACTCTGCCCTGTCCTCCAAACTACACATCCAAGCTCTCGCCACCTCCTGTTGCCTTCAACTGAAAAATATCTCCAGAATCTGTCCTTTCCTCAACCCTGAATCTACTAAAATGTTAGCACATGCCCTCATAATCTCCCACCTTGACTACTGTAATATCTTCCTCTGTGGCCTTCCTGCTAACACTCTTGAACCTCTCCATTCCATCCTTAAGTCTGCTCCCCGACTAACCCTCCTTTCTCCTCACTGCTCTTCCACTTTTTCCCTCTTCAAATCCCTTCACTGGCTCCCAATTCCCCAATGTATCCAGTTCAAACCACTAACATTGATCTACAAAGCCGCTCATAATCTGTCTCCTCCTTATATATCCCAACTAATCTCCCGATATCTTTCCACACGTAATCTCCAATTCTCCCAAGACCTAATTTTCTCCTATACAATTGAACATTCCTCACATAATCACCTCCAAGACTTTTCCAAGTATCCCCCATCCTCTTGAATTCTGTGCCCAACACGTCTGATTATTCACCACAACTGGAATTTTCAGACAAATTGAAAACCCATCTCTTCAAGAAAACTTACAGCCTGCTATGACCCCGCTGCCACCTCATCAAATCTGCAGCTGCTGAAAGCTCCCACCATGCTGTCTCTTTCCCTACTATCCTGTAAGACTGTAAGTGCATAAGGGAAGGGGCCATCTGGCCCTCTGTACCATTTGGTTGTAGTTTGTTAGTTTGTTCACTGCATTTTATATTTGTATCTTGTATGTAAACCCCTTCTAAGCAAGGTGGCATTAACCCTTCATTACCCCATATCCCACCGCTATAGGGAGTGGGAAGAGAGTGGCCAAGTGCCAGAATAGGCGCATCTTCCAGATGTGCCTTTTCTGGGGTGGCTGGGGGCAGATGTTTGTAGCCACGGGGGGGCCAATAACCATGGACCCTCTCCTGGCTATTAATATCTGCCCTCAGTCACTGGCTTTACCACTCTGGTGGAGAAAATTGCGCGGGAGCCCACGCCAATTTTTTCCGCCATTTAACCCTTTATTTTAGCAGCTACAGCGCTGAAATTTTGCACATACACACTACTAACATTAGTAGTGTGGAATATGCAAAAAAAAGGGGGATATAAGATGGTTTACTGTATGTAAACCATGTGTCATATCCTGTCGGGTTTGTGAAGGAGAAATGCAAAGCCGGCAATTGAATTACCGGCTTTTCTATAGAACACCGCTGCGTATTTCTCGCAATGCACACGCATGGTCCGTGTGTAATCCAATTTTTTCTCGCACCCATAGACTTGCATTGGCGAGTCTCGGCCGAGATACGCTGACAATCGCAGCCTGCTGCGAGTTCCCTCGGATCCGAAATACGGTGGAGAAAATATCGGATGATGGGAGCTGGACCATAGATTAACATTGGGCCGAGTGCTATGCGATTTTTTATCGCATAGCACTCGTCCGTATTACGGTCTAGTGTGACCCCGGCCTAAGAGAGATCACCGGAGCTGATCAGCTGATGAACTCCGGTGAACTCTTTCACGGCAGCTCAGTGATATACTGCGGGAGCGATTACCTCCTGTTAGTTTATGGTCGCCTGAGAGCAATCACTTCACTGATGTGACTGCTCTCAAAGTGATCAGGATCATCATGGGACATTATGGATTATCTTCTCGGTGGACAGGAGAGAAATGTTGTGGTTTATTATTTTAGTTTTGTTACAGGAGACGTAGGCTTCAGTGGAATATGCATAATCCAAGTGAAAAGAGGTGGCACTCACCGGAATAAAATCCAATCTTTATTGGTCCAAAAACTGTTTAACCCCTTCCCGACCTTTGACGCATACGCTGCGTCATGAAAGTCGGTGCCAATCCGACCTGTGACGCACCGTATGCGTCATGGAGGGATCGCGTCCCTGCAGATCGGGTGAAAGGGTTAACTCCAATTTCACCCGATCTGCAGGGACAGGGGAAGTGGTACTTTAGCCCAGGGGGGGTGGCTTTGCCCCCACGTGGCTACGATCTCTCTGATTGGCTGTTGAAAGTGCAACAGCCAATCAGAGCAATTTGCAATATTTCACCTATGAAAATGGTGAAATATTGCAACCAGCCATGGCCGATGCTGCAATGTCATCGGCCATGGCTGGAAATCCTGATCTGCCCCCCCACTGCCACCGATCTGCTCCCCGGTCCTCCGTTCAGTCCGGTACTCCCCTGCGTCCGCCTGTCCGCTCCCCCGTCCTAGTGTCCGTTCCCCCCTGCGCTCCGATCCACCCCCCTGCGCTCCGATTCACCCCACCACCACCCCTTCATACTTACCGATCCTCCTGGAGTCGGTCCGTCTTCTCCCTGGGCGCCGCCATCTTCCAAAATGGCGGGAGCATGCGCAGTGCGCCCGCCGAATCTGCTGGCCAGCAGATTCGTTCAATGTACATTTTGATCACTGTGATATAACCCATCACAGTGATCAAAATAAAAAAATAGTAAATGAACCCCCCCCTTTATCACCCCCATAGGTAGGGACAATAATAAAATAAAGAAAATATATATTTTTTTTTTCCACTAGGGTTAGTGTTAGGGGTAGGGTTAGGGGTAGGGTTAGGGGTAGAGTTAGGGTTAGGGGTAGGGTTAGGGGTAGAGTTAGGGGTAGGGTTAGGGGTAGGGTTAGGGCTAGGGTAAGGCTATGTGCACACGTATTCTGGTACTCTGCGGATTTTTCCACAGCGGATTTGATAAATCCGCAGTGCAAAACCGCTGCGGATTTACCGCGGATTTACCACAGTTTTTCTGTGGTTTTTCTTCAGATTTCACTGCGGTTTTACAACTGCGTTTTCTATTGGAACAGTTGTAAAACTGCTGCGGAATCTGCAGAAAGAAGTGACATGCTGCGGAATGTAAACCGCTGCGTTTCCACGCAGTTTTTTCCGCAGCATGTGCACAGAGTTTTTTGTATCCCATAGCTTTACATTCAACTGTAAACTCATGGGAAACTGCTGCGGACCCGCAGCTGCGGAAACGCTGCTGCGGACCCGCAGCTGCGGAAACGCTGCTGCGGACCCACAGCTAAGGAAACGCTGCTGCGGACCCGCAGCTGCGGAAACGCTGCTGCGGACCCGCAGCTGCTGAAACGCTGCTGCGGACCCGCAGCTGCGGAAACGCTGCTGCGGATCCGCAGCGTTTTCCGCAGCGTGTGCACATACCCTTAGAATTAGGCTATGTGCACATGGTGCGGATTTGGCTGCGGATCCGCAGTGGATTGGCCACTGCAGATTCGTAGCAGTGTTCCATCAGGTTTACAGTACCATGTAAACCTATGGAAAACCAAATCCGCTGTGCCCATGGTGCGGAAAATACCACGCAGAAATGCTGCATTGTATTTTCCGCAGCATGTCAATTCTTTGTGTGGATTCCGCAGCGTTTTACACATGTTCCTCAATAGCAATCCGCAGGTGTAATCCACACAAAAAACACTTGAAATCTGTGGTAAATCTGCATGTAAAACGCAGTGCCTTTTACCTGCGGATTTTTCAAAAATGGTGCGAAAAAAATCTCACACGAATCCGCAACGTGGGCACATAGCCTTAGGGTTAGGGTTGGAATTAGAGTTAGGGTTGGAATTAGGGCTAGGGTTGGAAATAGGGTTAAGATTAGGCTTGTGGTTAGGGTTATGGTTAGGGTTAGGGGTGTGCTGGGGTTAGGGTTGTGGTTAGGGGTGTGTTGGGGTTAGGGTTGTGATTAGGGTTATGGCTAGAGTTGGCATTAGGGTTTGGGGTGTGTTGGGGTTAGTATTGAGGGGTTTCCACTATTTAGGCACATCAGGGGTCTCCAAACGCAACATGGCACCACCATTGATTCCAGCCAATCTTGAGTTCAAAAAGTCAAATGGTGCTCCCTCCCTTCCGGGCCCTGACGTGTGCCCAAACAGTGGTTTACCCCCACATATGGGGTACCAGCATACTCAGAACAAACTGGGCAACAACTATTGGGGTCCAATTTCTCCTGTTACCCTTGTGAAAATAAAAAATTGCGGGCTAAAAAATCATTTTTGAGGAAAGAAAAATTATTTTTTATTTTCACAGCTCTGCGTTGTAAACTTCTGTGAAGCACTTGGGGGTTCAAAGTGCTCACCACATATCTAGATAAGTTCCATGGGGGTCTAGTTTCCAAAATGGGGTCACTTGTGAGGGGTTTCTACTGTTTAGGCACATCAGGGGCTCTGCAAACGTAACATGATGCCCGCAGGCCATTCCATCAAAGTCTGCATTCCAAAGCGTCACTACTTCCCTTCCGAGCCCCGGCATGTGCCCAAACAGTGGTTTTCCCCCACATATGGGGTAGCAGTGTACTCAGGAGAAACTGGACAACAACATTTGGGGTCCAATTTCTCCTGTTACCCTTGGGAAAATAAAAAATTCTGGGCTAAAAATCATTTTTGAGGACAGAAAAATTATTTTTTATTTTCACGGCTCTGCGGTATAAACTTCTGTAAAGCACCTGGGGGTTTAAAGTGCTCACTATGCATCTAGATAAGTTCTTTGGGGGGTCTAGTTTCTAAAACGGGGTCACTTGTAGGGGAGCTCCAATATTTAGGCACACAGGGGCTCTCCAAACGCGACATGGTGTCCGCTAACGATTGGAGCTAATTTTCCATTCAAAAAGTCAAATGGCGCGCCTTCCCTTCCGAGCCTTGCCGTGCACCCATACAATAGTTTACCCCCACATATGAGGTATCGGCGTACTCAGGAGAAATTGCCCAACAAATTTTAGGATCCATTTTCTCCTGTTGCCCATGTGAAAATGAAAAAATTGAGGCTAAAAGAAATTTGTCTGAAAAAAAAGTACTTTTTCATTTTTATGGATCAATTTGTGAAGCACCTGAGGGTTTAAAGTGCTCTCTATGCTTCTAGATAATTTCCTTGGGGGGTCTAGTTTCCAAAATGGGCTCACATGTGGGGGAGCTCCAATGTTTAGGCACACAGGGGCTTTCCAAATGTGACATGGTGTCCGCTAACGATGGAGATAATTTTTCATTCAAAAATTCAAATGGCGCTCCTTCCCTTCCGAGCCTTACCATGTGCCCAAACAGTGGTTTACCCCCATATGTGAGGTATATGTGTACTCAAGAGAAATTGCCCAACAAATTTTAGGATCCATTTTATCCTGTTGCCCATGTGAAAATGAAAAAATTGAGGCTAAAATAATTTTTTTGTGAAAAAAAAGTACTTTTTCATTTTTACAGATCAATTTGTGAAGCACCTGGGGGTTTAAAGTGCTCACTATGCCTCTAGATAAGTTCCTTGTGGGGTCTAGTTTCCAAAATGGGGTCACTTGTGGGGGAGCTCCAATGTTTAGGCACACGGGGGCTCTCCAAACGCGACATGGTGTCCGCTAAAGATTGGAGCCAATTTTTCCTTCAAAAAGTCAAATGGCGCTCCTTCCCTTCCGAGCCCTGCCGTGAGCCCAAACAGTGGTTTACCCCCACATATGAGGTATCAGCGTACTCAGGACAAATTGGACAACAACGTTCGTGGTCCAGTTTCTCCTTTTACCCTTGGGAAAATAAAAAAATTGTTTCTAAAAGATCATTTTTGTGACTAAAAATGTAAATGTTCATTTTTTACTTCCATGTTGCTTCTGCTGCTGTGAAGCACCTGAAGGGTTAATAAACTTCTTGAATGTGGTTTTGAGCACCTTGAGGGGTGCAGTTTTTAGAATGGTGTCACTTTGGGGTATTTTCATCCATATAGAACCCTCAAACTGACTTCAAATGTGAGGTGGTCCCTAAAAAAAATGGTTTTGTAAATTTTGTTGTAAAAATGAGAAATCACTGGTCAAATTTTAACCCTTATAACTTCCTAGCAAAAAAAAATTTTGTTTCCAAAATTGTGCTGATGTAAAGTAGACATGTGGGAAATTTTATTTATTAACTATTTTGTGTCACATAACTCTCTGGTTTAACAGGATAAAAATTCAAAATGTGAAAATTGCGAAATTTTCAAAATTTTCGCCAAATTTCCGTTTTTTTCACAAATAAACTCAGAAATTATCGACCTAAATTTACCACTATCATGAAGCCCAATATGTCACGAAAAAAAAATCTCAGAACCGCTAGGATCCGTTGAAGCGTTCCTAAGTTATTACCTCATATAGGGACACTGTGTTGTGAACTCTGTTTTCGGGCTCCCTCTTGTGGTCACAAGTGGTACTGTGTGAGTGCTGTCTTTGGGCTCCCTCTGGTGGCTCTTTGTGTCATTCTGCAGGTCTGAGGCTGGATCAGCTGTCTCGTTATCTGTTAGCTGGTTTCCTATTTAGCTCACCTGGACTTTCAGTGTTTGCCTGCTGTCGATGTATTCAGTGCTATTTTGATCTCTCCTGAATTCCTTCGCTATCAGTCTCTCCAAGAGAAGCTAAGTTTTCTGTTTGGTTATTTTTTGCTCATCAGTGTTCAATATGTTTTTTGGTTATTTACTTGTCCTTGTCCAGCTTGCTAATATGTGATTTCCTTGCTTGCTGGTAGCTCTAGGGGGCTGAGTTTCTCCCCTCACACCGTTAGTTGGTGTGGGGGTTCTTGAATTCTCAGCGTGGATATTTTGTATAGGGTTTTTTACTGACCGCACAGTTCCCTGCCTGTCTTCTGCTATCTAGTATTAGTGGGCCTCATTTGCTGAATCTGTTTTCATTTCTACGTTTTGTATTTTCCCCTTACCTCACCGTTATTATTTGTTGGGGGCTTCCTATATCTTTGGGGTCATTTCTCTGAGGCAAGTGAGGTCTTATTTTCTCTATAGGGGTAGCAAGTTTCTCAGGCTGCGTCGAGACGTCCAGGAATTTAGGCACGTTCACCGGCTACCTTTAGTGTGTTTGTTAGGATCAGGTTGCGGTCAGTCCAGTTACCACCTCCCTAGAGCTTGTTCTATTTTCAGTAACTTAGCTAGTCCATTCTGTGATCCTCAGCCACTAAGGATCATAACACACTGGTCAGAATTGCAAAAAACGGCCAGGTCATTAAGGTCAAAATAGGCTGGGTCATGAAGGGGTTAAAACATCTCAGGCAGGTGGGGGGCTGGAGAGTGCAAAAGATAACCGCCATTTCGCGCTCTGTTGTGCAGGACCTGTAGAAGCGCAACAGAGTGCGAAACGGCCGTCGTCTTTGCACTCTCCAGCCTTCCACCTGCCTGAGATGTTTTAAACAGTTTTTGGACCAATAAAGTTTGGATTTTTATTCCAGTGAGTGCCACCTCTTTTCTTTTCACTTGGATTATGTACTTTGCTCTGGTGTGCACATAAAGGAAAAAAGTTTATGCATGTGGTAATTTTGTTCAACTGATGGTGTTGGCTCCGTGGATAGCCGTTGGTGCTCGGCTTCCTCTACTATTGTGACTTCAGTGGAATATGCATTTGGTGAGTATGGTTTAATTAAGATTATTAAAGGAGTCTGTGTCATTATTTCAAATAAAAGGCTTTATTCTGAGTGTGTGTTTTTATACAATATCACTATGGGGTTAATAATGGATAGGTGTGTTATTGATGCCTCTCCATTACTAACCTGTGGGCTTGATGTTATCAGGCAATACAAAGGTGACATCAACCACACAAATATGAACCCCACTTGAAACCGCTACAATTCAAGTAGAAAAGAGGGAAATGGGTCAAAAAGAGACCCAAAAGAATGACCAAATAGTCCACAGATAATAATAAAGTATGATCCATCTTTATTAAATATAAGATAGGAAATAGGTGAGGAGACAGTGCCACACTAAGTACAAAACACCGCACAATCACATGACTGCACCAGGGGCGCATGGAGCCAGGGGACCATAACTGCTTATGTTTCAATCAAATTATCAAAACCATTCCCTCCCCAACTGGTTTCCAAGGGGCTGTGCACCTACCCCGACGCACATTTCGGAAGCACTCCTTCTTCAGGGGTGGGCGCACAGACCCCGGGAACCCGGTTGTCTGCATTCTATTAAAGGTAATAATCTTCATTAGGGTTGAGCGAAACGGGTCGATCATTTTCAAAAGTCGCCGACTTTTGGCTAAGTCGGCGTCTCATGAAACCCGATCCGACCCCTGTGCTTGTCGGCCATGCGGTACGCGACTTTCGCGCCAAAGTCGCGTTTCAATGACGCGAAAAGCGCCATTTCTCAGCCAATGAAGGTGAACGCAGAGTGTGGGCAGCGTGAGGACATAGATCCTGGTCCCCACCATCTTAGAGAAGGGCATTGCAGTGATTGGCTTGCTGTCTGCGGCGTCACAGGGGCTATAAAGGGGCGTTCCCGCCGACCGCCATCTTACTGCTGCTGATCTGAGCTTAGGGAGAGGTTGCTGCCGCTTCGTCAGAAGCAGGGAGAGCGTTAGGCAGGGTCCACTAACCACCAAACCGCTTGTGCTGTAGCGATTTCCACTGTCCAACACCACCTTCGGTGTGCAGGAACAGTGGAAGCTATTTTTTTTTTTTTTCCTCAGCGCTGTAGCTCATTGGGCTGCCCTAGAAGGCTCCGTGATAGCTGTATTGCTGTGTGTACGCCACTGTGGAAACCAACTGCTTTTTTCAAAGCACATATCCTCTTGTTCCTTTCTGCACAGCTATCTTTTTTGTTTGTCCACACTTTTTATTTAATTTGTGCATCAGTCCACTCCTATTGCTGCCTGCCATACCTGGCTTAGATTACTGCAGGGAGATAGTAATTGTAGGACAGTCCCTGTTTTTTTTTTTTTTTTTTTTTGTGGGAGATTAAGATTGGCATTTCTGCTACAGTGCCATCCCTGTGTGTGCCATCTCTCACTGAGTGGGCCATAGAAAGCCTATTTATTTTTTCCGTGATTTGTGTTCTAAATTCTACCTCAACACAAAAACACTACATCAATCAGTGGTAGAAAAATATTGGCCTCAGTCAGGGCTTGTGTGCCACTGCTGTGTGTGCTATCTCTCATTCAGTGGGCTATAGAAAGCCTATTTATTTATTTATTTTTTTTCTTATTATTTGGTTTCTAAAGTCTCCCTGAAAAAAAAAAAAAAAAAAAAAAAACAGTGGGAGAGTAATATTGCCCTTTCAGCTTGTGTGCCAGTCTTGACTCCTGGGTGTGCCACCTCTCTCTCATTCAGTGGGCCATAGAAAGCCTATTTATTTTTTTGTTTTTTTTAATATTATTTGGTTTCTAAAGTCTCCCTGAAAAAAAAAAAAACATAAAAAAACAGTGGGAGAGTAATATTGCCCTTTCAGCTTGTGTGCCAGTCTTGACTCCTGGGTGTGCCACCTCTCTCATTCAGTGGGCCATAGAAAGCCTATTTATTTATTTTTTTAAATATTATTGGGTTTCTAAAGTCTCCCTTAAAAAACAAAAAATACATAAAAAAACAGTGGGAGAGTAATATTGCCCTTTCAGCTTGTGTGCCAGTCTTGACTCCTGGGTGTGCCACCTCTCTCATTCAGTGGGCCATAGAAAGCATTTTTTTTTTTCCTTGATTTGTGTTCTAAAATCTACCTCAACACAAAAACACTACATCAATCAGTGGTAGAAAAATATTGGCCTCAGTCAGGGCTTGTGTGCCACTGCTGTGTGTGCTATCTCTCATTCAGTGGGCTATAGAAAGCCTATTTATTTATTTATTTATTTATTTTCTTATTATTTGGTTTCTAAAGTCTCCCTGAAAAAAAAAAAAAAAAAAAAACAGTGGGAGAGTAATATTGCCCTTTCAGCTTGTGTGCCAGTCTTGACTCCTGGGTGTGCCACCTCTCTCTCATTCAGTGGGCCATAGAAAGCCTATTTATTTTTTTGGTTTTTTTAATATTATTTGGTTTCTAAAGTCTCCCTGAAAAAAAAAAAACATAAAAAAACAGTGGGAGAGTAATATTGCCCTTTCAGCTTGTGTGCCAGTCTTGACTCCTGGGTGTGCCACCTCTCTCATTCAGTGGGCCATAGAAAGCCTATTTATTTATTTTTTTAAATATTATTGGGTTTCTAAAGTCTCCCTTAAAAAACAAAAAATACATAAAAAAACAGTGGGAGAGTAATATTGCCCTTTCAGCTTGTGTGCCAGTCTTGACTCCTGGGTGTGCCACCTCTCTCTCTCATTCAGTGGGCCATAGAAAGGCTATTTATTTTTTTGGTTTTTTTAATATTATTTGGTTTCTAAAGTCTCCCTGAAAATAAAAAAAAAAAAACTTAAAAAAACAGTGGGAGAGTAATATTGCCCTTTCAGCTTGTGTGCCAGTCTTGACTCCTGGGTGTGCCACCTCTCTCTCTCATTCAGTGGGCCATAGAAAGGCTATTTATTTTTTTGGTTTTTTTAATATTATTTGGTTTCTAAAGTCTCCCTGAAAAAAAAAAAAAAATAAATTAGGTGGGAGATTAATATTGACATTAGTGCTTGAGTGACAGTCCTGCGTGTGTGTCATCTCTGTGATTTTGTGCCACAGAAAACAGAGTGTGTAACATTGTGCCTGATTTTCCTTGTGGTCTCACCAACCTGTTAAGGGATATTGAAATCATACTGAAGTTATAGCTCACCGTGTAAGTTGTTTGACAGCAACAAATAAAGTTACTTTGGTTAAGATTTTAAAACAATGAGGAAGTCTGGTGCAAGAGGTCGTCGTGGGCGTTCATTGTCAGCTGGTAATGATGGTAGTGGTAGTGGAGCATCAGGTGGTCGTGGGGATAAAAATATTCCACCTAAGTCTGGAGCTGTGGAGCCAGTTTCGTCGTCAGGCTACACAAGGCCTCGAACGCTCTCTTTTCTGGGAGTAGGAAAACCGCTTTTAAAGGCGGAGCAGCAACAGCAAGTTTTGGCTTACATTGCAGACTCAGCCTCTAGCTCTTTTGCCTCCTCTTCCGAAACTGGTAAATGTAAAAGCAGCGCGTCGCTTGTGGATGTTCACGGTCAGGGACAAGTCGCTTCCTTGTCCTCCTCAGCAAAAACTACAACAAGAGAGAAGGATGCAGCAGGCGACACAACGGGTCACTCCATGGAGCTCTTTACACATACCGTCCCTGGCTTAGAAAGTGAAACATTTAACAGGCCATGCCCATTACAAGTATATTCTGACATGGAGTGCACTGATGCACAGCCACAGCCAGAGTACTATGCTGCTCCTTTGACTCAGACCACCACATTGCCCTCTCAGGGTACAGATCCACAATCAGACCCTGATGAGACTATGTTGCCCCGCCACGAACGCTATACCACCGACCGACACAGTGACACAGACGAAGTTGCACACGAGCTCGAAGAGGAGGTAATAGATGACCCAGTTATTGACCCCGATTGGCAGCCATTGGGGGAACAGGGTGCAGGCGGCAGTAGTTCAGAAGCGGAGGTGGAGGAGGGGCCGCAGCAGGCATCAACATCGCAACAGGTTCCATCTGCCGGGCCCGTATCTGGCCCAAAACGCGTGTCAAAGCCAAAACCTGTTGGAGGACAGCGTGGCCATCCGGTTAAAGCTCAGTCTGCAATCCCTGAAAAGGGATCCGAGTCTAGGAAGAGTGCAGTCTGGCATTTTTTTAAACAACATCCAACTGATCAGCGCAAAGTCATCTGTCAAAAATGTTCAACTAGCTTAAGCAGAGGTCAGAATCTGAAAAGTCTAAATACTAGTTGCATGCATAGACACTTAACCACCATGCATTTTCAAGCCTGGACTAACTACCAAACGTCCCTTAAGGTTGTAGCACCCTCGGCCAATGAAGCTAGTCAGCAACGCAACATCCCTTCCGTCACTGTAAGGCCACCATTTTCCGCACCACCGGCAGTATCTGTGCAGGTTTCTTTGCCAGCCAAAAGCAGTCAGGGTCAGGGAACCACCAGTTTTGTAGGAGGAAATATTGCATCTAGGGCACCGGCGGAAACAATACCGTCTCCAACCGTCTCTCAGTCTGCCATGTACACCGGCACACCCGAAAGTTCCACGATCTCCAGCTCTCCAGTCCAGCTCACCCTACATGAGACTCTGGTTAGAAAAAGGAAGTACTTATCCTCGCATCCGCGTACACAGGGTTTTAACGCCCACATAGCTAGACTAATCTCGTTAGAGATGATGCCCTACCGGTTAGTTGAAAGCGAAGCTTTCAAAGCCCTGATGGAGTACGCTGAACCATGATACGAGCTACCCAGTCGACACTTTTTTTCCAGAAAAGCCATCCCAGCCCTGCACCAGCATGTTAAACAGCGCATCGTCCATGCACTCAGGCAATCTGTGAGTACAAAGGTGCACCTGACTACAGATGCATGGACCAGTAGGCATGGCCAGGGACGTTATGTGTCCATCACGGCACACTGGGTGAATGTGGTGGGTGCAGGGTCCACAGGCGACATCAATTTAGGGACAGTTGTGCCTAGCCCACGGTCTAGGAAACAGTTGGCTGTAGGCGTTCGCACCCCCTCCTCCTCCTCGTCCTCCTGCAGAAGCTACAGCTCTTCCACAGAACGCAGTCTGCCAACCACTCCATCGGCAGATGACACTGTTGCACACCAGTTGTCCCATTATGGGCCAGCTACTGCCAAGCATCAGCAGGCTGTATTGGCTATGAAGTGTTTGGGCGACAACAGACACACCGCGGAAGTTCTGTCCAAGTTCTTGCAACAAGAAACGCAGTCGTGGCTGGGCACAGTAGATCTTGAGGCAGGCAAGGTAGTGAGTGATAACGGAAGGAATTTCATGGCTGCCATCTCCCTTTCCCAACTGAAACACATTCCTTGCCTGGCTCACACCTTAAACCTGGTGGTGCATGCTTATTGAAAACTTATCCTGGGTTCTCCGACCTGCTCCTCAAAGTGCGTGCACTTTGCTCACATATCCGACGTTCGCCTGTACACGCCAGCCGTATGCAGACCTATCAGCGGTCTTTGAACCTTCCCCAGCATCGCCTAATCATAGACGTTGCAACAAGGTGGAACTCAACACTGCACATGCTTCAGAGACTGTGCGAACAGAGGCGTGCTGTTATTTATTTGTGGGAGGATACACGGGCAGGCAGTAGGATGGCAGACATGGAGTTGTCAGGTGTGCAGTGGTCTAAGATACAAGACATGTGTCAAGTCCTTCAGTGTTTTGAGGAATGCACACGGCTGGTTAGTGCAGACAACGCCGTAATAAGCATGAGCATCCCCCTAATGCGTCTGCTGATGCAAAGTTTGACGCACATAAAGGAGCAGGCGTCTGCACCAGAGGAAGAGGAAAGCCTTGATGACAGTCAGCCATTGTCTGGTCAGGGCAGTGTACAGGACGAGGTAGCGGGCGAAGAGGAGGTGGAGGACGAGGAGGATGATGGGGATGAGTATATTTTTAATGCCGAACCTTTCCCGGGGGCACAGGAAATTGGTTGCGTGTCACGGCCGGGTTCTGGTTTTTTGAGGGACACAAGTGACGTAGATTTGCCTGCAACTGCCCCTCAACCAATCACAACCGGAGATTTGACAACTGGAACTTTGGCCCACATGGCGGATTATGCCTTACGTATCCTAAAAAGGGACACACGCATTACGAAAATGATGAACGATGACGATTACTGGTTGGCCTGCCTCCTTGATCCACGCTATAAAGGCAAATTGCAAAATATTATGCCACATGAGAACTTGGAACTAATATTAGCAACCAAACAATCAACTCTTGTTGACCGTTTGCTTCAGGCATTCCCAGCACACAGCGCACGTGATCGTTCTCACACGAGCTCCAGGGGGCAGCAGACTAGGAGTGTTAGGGGTGCACACATCAGAAGTGGCGTTGGACAGAGGGGTTTTCTGACCAGGTTGTGGAGTGATTTTGCTATGACCGCAGACAGGACAGGTACTGCTGCATCAATTGAAAGTGACAGGAGACAACATTTGTCCAGTATGGTTACTAACTATTTTTCATCCCTTATCGATGTTCTCCCTCAACCGTCATTCCCATTTGATTACTGGGCCTCCAAATTAGACACCTGGCCAGAATTGGCAGAATATGCATTGCAGGAGCTTGCTTGCCCGGCAGCAAGTGTCCTATCAGAAAGAGTATTCAGTGGTGCAGGTTCAATATTAACCGAAAAAAGGACTCGTCTGGCTACCCAAAATGTTGACGATCTAACATTCATTAAAATGAACCACAACTGGATTTCGAAATCTTTTGCCCCACCTTGCCCGGCCGACACCTAGCTTTCCTATGAAAAGCTCTTGCCTGTGAATTACTTTTCTAATGTCTAATTTGCTGCAGCTGATTGTACAGCATACGACATGTTTACACCTCCCTAAATGGCAAAACTCCCCACACGGGGCCGTGGTATCGCGACTTGGCGCAAGCACCCGTGAGACTGCTGTTTGTCTGAAGAGGTGGGTGTGCTCGCTTTTGGTTGACGGCATTGCTACTGGGTCCCTCATAGTACAATGTAGTGTCTCTGGCGGTGGTGGTGCGCACCCAACGTCAGACACACCGTTGTAACATGAGGGGCCCTGGGGCGGTCCCGCCGGCCTCAAGAGAGTTCCCCCCTACCCCAGCTCAAAATGTGCTCTACCACGTGCAAAATTATGTCGCACAGCTCCACCAATCTTTAGTCTATTCGCTGACATCATTCAATGTCTGGCACTGACAATACAAATTTGTAGACATCTATGATGCAACTTAAAGTAGTCTGTGTCTGTGTCCTATATTGGCACCATTAAATAGTTACTGCCAAATTACTATGTCAGAAACTCAGTAGATGAGCCCACCCCTGTACCTAAGTATGCCACCTTTTTTTTTGTTTTGGTTGTTTTGCGAGACATTAACATCTATTTATATTTTGGGAGTACTGGGACAGACACTCCTTGCACTACTCCTCCACTCACCACCAAGCTGCCTGTGTATCCATGTAACCGCTGTAAAGCTGCCATGAGCCTATTGTTTGTTATTTTAGGCCTTTGATAGCCTGTCTGCGGTCCCTACTTTAAATACTCCTCCACTCATCACCAGCTGCCTGCCCGTGTATCCATGTAACCGCTGTAAAGCTGCCATGAGCCTATTGTTTGTTATTTTAGGCCTTTGATAGCCTGTCTGCGGTCCCTACTTTAAATACTCCTCCACTGACCACCAAGCTGCCTGCCCGTGTATCCATGTAACCGCTGTAAAACTGCCATAAGCCTATTGTTTGTTATTTTAGGCCTTTGATAGCCTGTCTGCGGTCCCTACTTTAAATACTCCTCCACTCACCACCAAGCTGCCTGTGTATCCATGTAACTGCTGTAAAGCTGCCATGAGCCTATTGTTTGTTATTTTAGGCCTTTGATAGCCTGTCTGCGGTCCCTACTTTAAATACTCCTCCACTCATCACCAGCTGCCTGCCCGTGTATCCATGTAACCGCTGTAAAGCTGCCATGAGCCTATTGTTTGTTATTTTAGGCCTTTGATAGCCTGTCTGCGGTCCCTACTTTAAATACTCCTCCACTGACCACCAAGCTGCCTGCCCGTGTATCCATGTAACCGCTGTAAAACTGCCATGAGCCTATTGTTTGTTATTTTAGGCCTTTGATAGCCTGTCTGCGGTCCCTACTTTAAATACTCCTCCACTGACCACCAAGCTGCCTGCCCGTGTATCCATGTAACCGCTGTAAAACTGCCATGAGCCTATTGTTTGTTATTTTAGGCCTTTGATAGCCTGTCTGCGGTCCCTACTTTAAATACTCCTCCACTGACCACCAAGCTGCCTGCCCGTGTATCCATGTAACCGCTGTAAAACTGCCATGAGCCTATTGTTTGTTATTTTAGGCCTTTGATAGCCTGTCTGCGGTCCCTACTTTAAATACTCCTCCACTGACCACCAAGCTGCCTGCCCGTGTATCCATGTAACCGCTGTAAAACTGCCATAAGCCTATTGTTTGTTATTTTAGGCCTTTGATAGCCTGTCTGCGGTCCCTACTTTAAATACTCCTCCACTCACCACCAAGCTGCCTGTGTATCCATGTAACCGCTGTAAAGCTGCCATGAGCCTATTGTTTGTTATTTTAGGCCTTTGATAGCCTGTCTGCGGTCCCTACTTTAAATACTCCTCCACTGACCACCAAGCTGCCTGCCCGTGTATCCATGTAACCGCTGTAAAGCTGCCATGAGCCTATTGTTTGTTATTTTAGGCCTTTGATAGCCTGTCTGCGGTCCCTACTTTAAATACTCCTCCACTGACCACCAAGCTGCCTGCCCGTGTATCCATGTAACCGCTGTAAAACTGCCATAAGCCTATTGTTTGTTATTTTAGGCCTTTGATAGCCTGTCTGCGGTCCCTACTTTAAATACTCCTCCACTCATCACCAGCTGCCTGCCCGTCTATCCATGTAACCGCTGTAAAGCTGCCATGAGCCTATTGTTTGTTATTTTAGGCCTTTGATAGCCTGTCTGCGGTCCCTACTTTAAATACTCCTCCACTGACCACCAAGCTGCCTGCCCGTGTATCCATGTAACCGCTGTAAAACTGCCATAAGCCTATTGTTTGTTATTTTAGGCCTTTGATAGCCTGTCTGCGGTCCCTACTTTAAATACTCCTCCACTCACCACCAAGCTGCCTGTGTATCCATGTAACCGCTGTAAAGCTGCCATGAGCCTATTGTTTGTTATTTTAGGCCTTTGATAGCCTGTCTGCGGTCCCTACTTTAAATACTCCTCCACTCACCACCAAGCTGCCTGTGTATCCATGTAACCGATGTAAAACTGCAGTATTTTGCTTATAAAAAAGAAAATACTGGAGAGATATCAAATGCAGACATTTTAACATTAAAAACAAAAACACATACAACAAAAAACTGGTACAGTACAAAAATTGGCCACCAGCTACAAAAACTTTCTCCTGCAAGTAGTTAACTGAAAGGTTTTTTTCCATTGAAAACACATATATGGCATCCACCGAGTGTTGTCCTGTCGCGTCTTCTTTATATTATTGCCAAGAAGCTGCAACTGAATAAAGCTGAGCTTCTACCTTCTGCCTCTTATTAACTGCTTTTTTTAAAAAAAATTGTCCACCAGCTACAAAAACTTGCTCCTGCAAGTAGTTAACTGAAAGGTTTTTTTCCATTGAAAACACAGATATGGCATCCACCGAGTGTTGTCCTGTCGCGTCTTCTTTATATTATTGCCAAGAAGCTGCAACTGAATAAAGCTGAGCTTCTACCTTCTGCCTCTTATTAACTGCTTTTTTTTTATAAAATTGGCTGTTCCGGCCTACTAAAGGTGTCTGTCTGCCCCTGCCTGGTGTTGTCCTCAACTGAATAAAGCTGAGCTTCAACCTTCTGTTCCAAATTACCATTTTTAAAAATGCAATTGGCTGTTCCGGCCTACTAAAGGTGAATGTCTGCCCCTGCCTGGTGTTGTCCTCAACTGAATAAAGCTGAGCTTCTACCTTCTGTTCCAAATTACCATTTTTAAAAATGCAATTGGCTGTTCCGGCCTACTAAAGGTGAATGTCTGCCCCTGCCTGGTGTTGTCCTCAACTGAATAAAGCTGAGCTTCTACCTTCTGTTCCAAATTACCATTTCTAAAAATGCCATTGGCTGTTCCGGCCTACTAAAGGTGAATGTCTGCCCCTGCCTGGTGTTGTCCTCAACTGAATAAAGCTGAGCTTCTACCTTCTGTTCCAAATTACCATTTCTAAAAATGCCATTGGCTGTTCCGGCCTACTAAAGGTGAATGTCTGCCCCTGCCTGGTGTTGTCCTCAACTGAATAAAGCTGAGCTTCTACCTTCTGTTCCAAATTACCATTTCTAAAAATGCCATTGGCTGTTCCGGCCTACTAAAGGTGTCTGTCTGCCCCTGCCTGGTGTTGTCCTCAACTGAATAAAGCTGAGCTTCAACCTTCAGTTCCAAATTACCATTTTTAAAAATGCAATTGGCTGTTCCGGCCTACTAAAGGTGAATGTCTGCCCCTGCCTGGTGTTGTCCTCAACTGAATAAAGCTGAGCTTCTACCTTCTGTTCCAAATTACCATTTTTAAAAATGCCATTGGCTGTTCCGGCCTACTAAAGGTGTCTGTCTGCCCCTGCCTGGTGTTGTCCTCAACTGAATAAAGCTGAGCTTCAACCTTCAGTTCCAAATTACCATTTTTAAAAATGCAATTGGCTGTTCCGGCCTACTAAAGGTGTCTGTCTGCCCCTGCCTGGTGTTGTCCTCAACTGAATAAAGCTGAGCTTCTACCTTCTGCCTCTTACTAACTGCTGTTTTTTTAAAAAATTGGCTGTTCCGGCCTACTAAAGGTGTCTGTCTGCCCCTGCCTGGTGTTGTCCTCAACTGAATAAAGCTGAGCTTCAACCTTCTGTTCCAAATTACCATTTTTAAAAATGCAATTGGCTGTTCCGGCCTACTAAAGGTGTCTGTCTGCCCCTGCCTGGTGTTGTCCTCAACTGAATAAAGCTGAGCTTCTACCTTCTGCCTCTTACTAACTGCTGTTTTTTTTAAAAATTGGCTGTTCCGGCCTACTAAAGGTGTCTGTCTGCCCCTGCCTGGTGTTGTCCTCAACTGAATAAAGCTGAGCTTCAACCTTCTGTTCCAAATTACCATTTTTAAAAATGCAATTGGCTGTTCCGGCCTACTAAAGGTGTCTGTCTGCCCCTGCCTGGTGTTGTCCTCAACTGAATAAAGCTGAGCTTCTACCTTCTGCCTCTTACTAACTGCTGTTTTTTTAAAAAATTGGCTGTTCCGGCCTACTAAAGGTGTCTGTCTGCCCCTGCCTGGTGTTGTCCTCAACTGAATAAAGCTGAGCTTCAACCTTCAGTTCCAAATTACCATTTTTAAAAATGCAATTGGCTGTTCCGGCCTACTAAAGGTGAATGTCTGCCCCTGCCTGGTGTTGTCCTCAACTGAATAAAGCTGAGCTTCTACCTTCTGTTCCAAATTACCATTTTTAAAAATGCAATTGGCTGTTCCGGCCTACTAAAGGTGAATGTCTGCCCCTGCCTGGTGTTGTCCTCAACTGAATAAAGCTGAGCTTCAACCTTCAGTTCCAAATTACCATTTTTAAAAATGCAATTGGCTGTTCCGGCCTACTAAAGGTGTCTGTCTGCCCCTGCCTGGTGTTGTCCTCAACTGAATAAAGCTGAGCTTCTACCTTCTGCCTCTTACTAACTGCTGTTTTTTAAAAAAATTGGCTGTTCCGGCCTACTAAAGGTGTCTGACTGCCCCTGCCTGGTGTTGTCCTCAACTGAATAAAGCTGAGCTTCAACCTTCTGTTCCAAATTACCATTTTTAAAAATGCAATTGGCTGTTCCGGCCTACTAAAGGTGAATGTCTGCCCCTGCCTGGTGTTGTCCTCAACTGAATAAAGCTGAGCTTCTACCTTCTGTTCCAAATTACCATTTTTAAAAATGCAATTGGCTGTTCCGGCCTACTAAAGGTGAATGTCTGCCCCTGCCTGGTGTTGTCCTCAACTGAATAAAGCTGAGCTTCAACCTTCAGTTCCAAATTACCATTTTTAAAAATGCAATTGGCTGTTCCGGCCTACTAAAGGTGTCTGTCTGCCCCTGCCTGGTGTTGTCCTCAACTGAATAAAGCTGAGCTTCTACCTTCTGCCTCTTACTAACTGCTGTTTTTTTAAAAAATTGGCTGTTCCGGCCTACTAAAGGTGTCTGACTGCCCCTGCCTGGTGTTGTCCTCAACTGAATAAAGCTGAGCTTCAACCTTCTGTTCCAAATTACCATTTTTAAAAATGCAATTGGCTGTTCCGGCCTACTAAAGGTGAATGTCTGCCCCTGCCTGGTGTTGTCCTCAACTGAATAAAGCTGAGCTTCTACCTTCTGTTCCAAATTACCATTTTTAAAAATGCAATTGGCTGTTCCGGCCTACTAAAGGTGAATGTCTGCCCCTGCCTGGTGTTGTCCTCAACTGAATAAAGCTGAGCTTCAACCTTCAGTTCCAAATTACCATTTTTAAAAATGCAATTGGCTGTTCCGGCCTACTAAAGGTGAATGTCTGCCCCTGCCTGGTGTTGTCCTCAACTGAATAAAGCTGAGCTTCTACCTTCTGTTCCAAATTACCATTTTTAAAAATGCAATTGGCTGTTCCGGCCTACTAAAGGTGAATGTCTGCCCCTGCCTGGTGTTGTCCTCAACTGAATAAAGCTGAGCTTCAACCTTCAGTTCCAAATTACCATTTTTAAAAATGCAATTGGCTGTTCCGGCCTACTAAAGGTGAATGTCTGCCCCTGCCTGGTGTTGTCCTCAACTGAATAAAGCTGAGCTTCTACCTTCTGTTCCAAATTACCATTTTTAAAAATGCAATTGGCTGTTCCGGCCTACTAAAGGTGAATGTCTGCCCCTGCCTGGTGTTGTCCTCAACTGAATAAAGCTGAGCTTCAACCTTCAGTTCCAAATTACCATTTTTAAAAATGCAATTGGCTGTTCCGGCCTACTAAAGGTGTCTGTCTGCCCCTGCCTGGTGTTGTCCTCAACTGAATAAAGCTGAGCTTCTACCTTCTGCCTCTTACTAACTGCTGTTTTTTTTAAAAATTGGCTGTTCCGGCCTACTAAAGGTGTCTGACTGCCCCTGCCTGGTGTTGTCCTCAACTGAATAAAGCTGAGCTTCAACCTTCTGTTCCAAATTACCATTTTTAAAAATGCAATTGGCTGTTCCGGCCTACTAAAGGTGAATGTCTGCCCCTGCCTGGTGTTGTCCTCAACTGAATAAAGCTGAGCTTCTACCTTCTGTTCCAAATTACCATTTTTAAAAATGCAATTGGCTGTTCCGGCCTACTAAAGGTGAATGTCTGCCCCTGCCTGGTGTTGTCCTCAACTGAATAAAGCTGAGCTTCAACCTTCAGTTCCAAATTACCATTTTTAAAAATGCAATTGGCTGTTCCGGCCTACTAAAGGTGTCTGTCTGCCCCTGCCTGGTGTTGTCCTCAACTGAATAAAGCTGAGCTTCAACCTTCAGTTCCAAATTACCATTTTTAAAAATGCAATTGGCTGTTCCGGCCTACTAAAGGTGTCTGTCTGCCCCTGCCTGGTGTTGTCCTCAACTGAACAAAGCTGAGCTTCCACATTCTGGCTTTCGCCCTATACTATCAGATATTAAACTGCATTTGGCCTACTAGTGTGGTTATGCCCTTGAAACAGTGTCTGCTGCTCTTGGGTTTGCTACTCCACTGAACAAAGCAATGCCGCCTGTTTAGTCCTGTTACCAATTTTGAACTGCATTTAGCCTACTTTATTCTTTGGCCCTATATCTGTTTCCTCCTCATCCTGCCCATTGCCCAGCCACTGCTAGATGAGTCTGCTGGTACATTGACCTAGACCACTACATTCCCCTTATACTCTACACAGCCAGAATCTGACCCTGCTGAAAGTAAGGTTCCCCTTCCCGCATGTTATACCACCTTACACAGGGACAGAGAGGAAGGTGCAGATGAAAGTGCAGGTTCCTTCATCAGGTGGGGGGGCATACTCGTTGGCGACGTCACTGGCACAGGGCCCCTCAGAGTACGCAAAAGTGTCGCTGCTGGTGGGAGGCGCCCCCGCCATGCAAACACACATCGCTGTACTTTGAGGGGCCCTGTGCCAGTGCCAATGCGAACGAGTGGGCCCCCCCTGCTTGCTCAGGATCACAGCACTTGCAACGTTGAAATACTTACCTTTCCCTGCAACACCGCCGTGACGTAGTCCGCATTTCCTGGGCCCACGAAAAACTTGAGCCGGCCCTACTCCCCCCACAACTTTTGCCAAATGACCCCCAATTACCTATGCCCAACTATTATTATAAAGTTAATTAAGATTGACAAGCTTCAGAAACAAGAATGGATGTTTTTGGCATTAAAATGGGCACTGTAGGTGTTTTCCTGGCCTCCACTCACTGCCGACTATGCTTCCCCATTGACTTGCATTGGGTTTCGTGTTTCGGTCGATCCCCGACTTTTAGCGATAATCGGCCGACTGCACTCGACTCGACTCTGGACAAAATCGGGTTTCACAAAACCCGACTCGATCTTAAAAAAATGAAAGTCGCTCAACTCTAATCTTCATTCCCCTGTGGTTAGAGTTCCTGCCTTTGGTGGGATTAGGTATCTTATACTATAAGTAATATATTTCCATATTAGAATTTTTCCTTGATGCTATATATGTGCAGCTCTAACCTCTTATCATTACATGCTACCCACATTTAATACACGCCCTTGGTGGGGAGGGAATGGTTTTGATAATTTGATTGAAACAAATGCAGTTATGGTCCCCTGGCTCTGTGCACCCCTGGTGCAGTCATGCGATTGTGCGGTGTTATGTACTTGGTGTGGCACTGTGTCCTCACCTGTTTCTCATCTTATGTTTAATAAAGATGGATCATATTTTCTTATCATCTGTGGACTTTTTGGTCGTTCGTTTGGATCTCTTTTTGACCCATTTCCCTCTTTACTTATAGTTAATCAGCGACCGGTCCGTATACTCTATACAGTATTGTTATCAGCGGACACTTATTTTAATCTCTACCTTCAGTAATATTTGTATAGTTGGTAGTTATGCTTTTTAAAGATGTGACTTTGTTTATACAATGCAAGTGGGAAGAGCAAGGCTGAGCTCCAGATTTGGCGCATCTTATAGATGCACCTTTTCTAAGCTGATGTTCTTAGTCTGGGAGAGGACAATATCCATGGCCCCTTCCTAGGCTATTAATATCAGCTCACAGCTGTCTGCCTAACCTTTGCTGGTTAAATTTTATAGGAGGACCCTATGTCAATTTTTTTCTGGGGTCCCCCCGTAAACTAACCATAAAGTATAAGCAAACTGCTATGAGCTAATAGTAATAGCCTGGGAACATTTGTTAGCTACTTCCCAGAATATTAACACCAGCCCTCAGCCTTCAGCTTTCCCTCTGCTGGTTATTAAATTTATGCGTGAGCCCACGCTATTTTTGTTTTCATTTTTTTCTTTCAAATTAACAGTTGCTGTCTGGTTACAGCCTATGTACATAAGTTCTGTTAACACTCCTACATAAGCTGGTGACAATGTGCATGTTTATGTGTTTGTGTTTACTTATCGGCTAAGTAATGAGGGTGTTGGGCTGACACCTTTTCATTACTAAGCCTAGGGCTAGGTGTCAATGACAGCTGCTGACACCAAGCCCTAATCCCATTATTCTGATGCTACTACATCAGGATGAAAAAGGTGGTGTTAAACCAAGAAATTACATCATAAAACTTATTTTTAAATATCTTTATTTAGCTCAGAAAAGCATTCACTGCTGTACAAAAAAACGCATGCAAAAACACATACAAAAACGCACACAAAAACACAGCAAAAATAGCAAATAATCAACATGTGCACATAGCCTATGGCTGAGAAATATAAGCCTAAAAATAAATTTTCACTTTTTTCTCACTTTTATAGATCACAAAAATGTACCCAGACCAAGTAATACTATATGGCTGAGAAATGTAGCCCTACAACATTTTTAAATGCTTTTTCTCAGTTTCATAGATCACAGAAATGTACTCCACACTATGGAATAGAGTATGGGAGAGAAATTTAACCCAGTGTGGTGCAGCGGTGTCATTGCTGAGCAGTGAGAGGCAGTGACCCAATCATGTTCAAACAAAACAGGTTTAATGTCCAAAAAAAGAAAACTCACACAATGCACAGCATGCTGTGTCCTCTGAGTCGCAGCCGGCAAAAACAAAAGACAGTCCGTGTTTGGTTGCCGTAAGCGACCACACTAGGGTTGAGCAAAACGGATCAGACAAATTAAAAAATCGCCGACTTTCGGCAAAGTCGGGTTTCATGAAACCCGACCCGATCCTAGTGTGGGATCGGCCATGAGGTCGGCGATCTGCGCGCAAAAGTCGCGTTTCGTATGACGCTTTCAGCACCATTTTTCAGCCAATGAAGGAGGACACAGAGTGTGGGCAGCGTGATGACATAGGTCTCGGTCCCCACCATCTTAGAGAAGGGCATGACAGTGATTGGCTTGCTTTCTGCGGCATCACAGGGGCTATAAAGGGCCGTGCACGCCGACCGCCATCTTACTTCTGCCGATCTTAGCATAGGGAGAGGTAGCTGCAGCTTCATCAGAAGAAGGGATATAGTTAGGGAGGGAAGATTAACCTCCAAACTGCTTGTGCTGTAGCGATTTCCACTGTCCAACACCACCTTTTTTTTGCAGGGACAGTGGAGGCTATATTTTTGTGCATAAGTTCTGTAGCTTATTAGGGTGCATTGCTGTCTGCACGCTGCTGTGCAAACCAACTGCTTTTTTAAAAGCAAAAATCCTGTTGCTCCTTTCTGCACAGTTATCTTGTTTATTTGTCCACACTTTTGTGTGCAGCAGTCCTTTTTATTGCTGCCATACTTGTCCTGAGATCATTGTAGAGAGATTGAAATTGTACTACAGTCCTTGTATTTTTTCATATATCTTCCAGCCACTTTCTGCCACTTACATTGTGTTGTTTTATACACTGGGCCTGAGTTTTGGTTCAGTCTCCAAAAAAAAAAGTGAGATTCAAATTCTCACAAAGTGGATATACTTCAGTCCTGTTAGTTGGTCGTATATCAGCCAGCCACTTTCTGCCACTTACATTGTGTTGTTTTATACATTGGGCCTGAGTTTTGGTTCAGCCTCCAAAAAAAAAAATGAGATTCAAATTCTCACAAAGTAGATATACTTCAGTCCTGTTATTTTGTAGTATATCAGCCAGCCACTTTCTGTCACTTACATTGTGTTGTTTTATACACTGGCCTGAGTTTTGGTTCAGTCTCCAAAAAAAAAAGTGAGATTCAAATCCTCACTAAGTGGATATACTTCAGTCCTGTTAGTTTGTCATGTATCAGCCAGCCACTTTCTGCCACTTACATTGTGTTGTTTTATGCACAGGGCCTGAGTTTTGGTTCAGTCTCCCAAAAAAAAAAGGGAGATTTAAATTCTAACAAGTTTATATACACCTTCTACCTTGTTTTACAGTACCATATAATGGTTGTTATTTTGGTTAGATTTTCTAAAAAATGAGGAAGTCTGGTGGAAGAGCCCGTGGGCGGTGGTTGCCAGCTGGTACTGTTGGTGGTGGTGGTGCATCTGGTGGTAGTGGCAAAAGCACAATAGCACCTAAGGCTGGAGGTGTTGAGCCAGCGTGAACGTTTGGCTACCCAAAATGTTGATGATCTAACCTTCATTAAAATGAACCAATCATGGATTTCAAATTATTTTGCCCCACCTTCCCCTGCTGACACGTAGCTTGCCTGAAAAATGTCTTGCTTTTAGACTCCTCTTACTGACTTCTCCAATTCCTCCATTTGCAGCTGCTGAATGTCCACCATAGGCCATTTTTATACCTCCCTAAATGGGCTGACTCCTCCCACAGGGACGTTGTCACCACCTGGCGCAAGCACCCGTGCGAGTGCCGTTTGCCTGGACAGGTGGGTGGGCCCACTCTTGGGCGACAGCAGTGGCACAGGATCCCTCATAGTACAATGAAGTGTCTCTGATGGTGGTGGTGCACAACCAGCGTCAGGCACACCATCGTAATATGAGGGGCCCTGTGCCAGTACCGCCGCCCACGAGAGAGTGTTCCCGCCCAGCTCGAACAGTGGTCTACCACTTGCAATACTTACCTCTCCCTGCTCCACCACTGTGTAGTCTGTGCTGTTAAATCCTTCAATGGCACTGCCAATACAAATTTGTTGAAATGATAGATGATAGTTAAAATATACAGGGGCCCTGGCCTCCATTTAGACCAGTTAATACTTTGCGCCTACTACCACTGTCTGCTACTCAGCAGAGGAGCCCACCTCTGTACCTAGCTATGCCACCTGTTTATTTATGAACAATTTTTTGGCAGACATTTAGCCCACTTTATTATTTGGGCCTACTAACTGTGTCTGCTACTCCTTACAGTTTTCCTCCACTGAACAAAGCAATGCCGCCTGTTTTGTCCTGTTACCACATTTGAACTGCATTTAGCCTACTTTATTATTTGGGCCTATATCTGTATTTCCTCCTCATCCTGCCCATTGCTCAGCCACTGCTAGATGAGTCTGCTGGTACATTGACCCAGACCACTACATTCCCTTTGCACTCTACACAGCCAGAATCTGACCCTGCTGAAAGTCAGGTTCCCCTTCCCACATACTATACCACCTTACACGGGGACAAAGAGGAAGGTGCAGATGAAAGTGCAGGTTCCTTCATCAGGCATAGGGCCCCTCATAGTGCGGCGGTGTGTTTGACGGCGGGTGGCGCCTCCCACTGGCAGAGACACTTTTGCGTACTATGAGGGGCCCTGTGCCAGTGACGTCGCCAACGAGTATGCCCCCCCACCTGATGAAGGAACCTGCACTTTCATCTGCACCTTCCTATGAACGAGTGGGCCCCCACTGCTTGCTCAGGATCACAGCACTTGCAAAGTTGAAATACTTACCTCTCCCTGCTCCACCGCCGTGACTTATTCCGCGTTTCCTGGGCCCACGAAAATCTTGAGCCAGCCCTACCCCCCCACAACTTTAGCCAAATGACCCCCAGTTTTCAATGCCTAACTATTATTATAAAGTAAATTAAGATTGACAAGCTTAAGTAATAAGAATTGATGTTTTTGGCATTAAAATGGGCACTGTAGGTGTTTTCCACTCACTGCCGACTTTGATTCCCCATTGACTTGCATTGGGTTTCGTGTTTCAGTCGGCCCCCGACTTTTCGCAATAATCGGCCGATTTCACCAGACCCGACTTTTGACAAAGTCGGGTTTCGCGAAACCCGACTCGATCCGAAAAAAGTAAAAGTCGCTCAAATCTAGACCACACTACTGTGCATGCCGAGGTACCAGAAGTTTTGGCTCTGTTTGGCCCTGTGTTCCCTCACAGAGGGAAGGTTTCTGCAGACCATTTGCTCTGTCTCCCAGCAAGCTCAAAACTGACACATCCAAACTCTCTTGCAGGGTTTTTTTTCTTCTCTCCAGACTGTGGCCATGGGCCACTTATAAGATCAGGGCTGAAGGAAACGGGCCGGCCCCACTACCTTCCTGCAGTCCGTTTAAAAAATAAAAGCCCACACCGGGTTTTCCTGAATAATTTCTTGATCAAATAGCTTGACCCAGTTCACACTCACTTTTATTCTGCACTGTGACTCACGGGCAACCTGCTGTGAGCACAGGGCACTCAAGAGGATCTAATATGCTTTTGAGCACATCCTGGGGAACACATAGCGACCCTCATATATGACACCGGTCACTGCCTCACACCAGGAAAAAGCTTCAACAATTTTTGGAAGTGTTATATAACACAAAAAGGACCTCTAAGCACTTAATACTTGATGGATCAAAATGTGTTAAATTTTTTCAGCCACTCCCCCCAAAAAAGCCGCAGCTATATATTTGCCAATGGACTGCACAGCCCCAATCCCTGTCTACGGACTGTATTCTGCCACTCTTTCTACTCCTGCAACTCCCTTTCCCTCCCTAGGCTAAATGTAGAGTGTATGTGATCCAAGCAGAAAAGCAAACATTTAGCCATAGAAGGGCTCTTAGTATGATGGTTCAGCTTCAGCACCAGTGTCAGCACTACAGGGCTCTAATTCGTTATACTGTGCACAGAGGTCGAGACAAGCATTCTCTCCCTCCAATACAAAGTGTCACTGAGCTGTGCAATGGCGTCAGTGTGCCGAGCAAGGAGATTTAAGTTTTACATAGAGCACCGCCCTTTACGAGTAATGAGCACATCCCATTCCCATCACCGTGATACTAGAGTGATAACCGAAAGGATTTGTTTTATCCAAAACGTTGCCACACCACAGGGCATCAAAGTCCTCTTTTTTAAATCTTTTTGTGCTGTTTAACTTTTTGTTTCCTATCTATAGATAGATATATCTATAGATAGCTAGATATATATATCGATAGATAATAGATAGATAATAAGATGATAGATAGATAAATAGATGATAGATAGATAGATAGATAGATAGATAGATAGATAGATAGATAGATAGATACGATAGATAGATAATAGATAATATAGAGATAGCTCTATAGATAATACCAAGCCCGATGTTTAGTAACAAATATTATAAAATGGTAATAAAGTGTTAGGCCGGGATCACACATGCGAGAAACTCAGACGAGTCTCACATCTTAATACCCATCACTGCTACCGGCACTCGGGAGCGGAGCATGTATTTTTGTGCAGCCGCACACTCCAGTCCCGAGAGCCGGGTATTAAGATGCGAGACTAGTCCAAGTTTCTCGCACGTGTGATCCCAGCCTTAAAAGCAACAGCTGTTTAATTAAAAAAAAATGTTGTGGGCTCCCGCGCAATTTTCTGCACCAGAGAGGGAAAGCCAACAATTGGAGGACCAATGTTTGTAGCCTGGGAAGGGGTTAATACCCATGGCCCCTTCCCACGCTATGAATATCAGCCCCCAGCTGTATAATTAGCCTTTACTGGCTATAAAAATAGGGGGACCCCCCAAAAAAATGACATGGGGTCCCCCTATAATTTATAGCCAGAAAGGCTACGCAGACAACTGCGGGCTGATATTCATGGCCTACAGAGGGGCTATGGATATTGGCCCCCCTGGCTACAAATACCAGCTCCCAGCCGCCCCAGAAATGGCGCATCTGTAATATGCCAATTCCGGTGCTTAGCCTCTCTCTTCCCACTCCCGTGTAGGGATATGGGGTAATAAGGGGTTAATGTCACCTTTGTAAGCCGGCTTAGTAATGGAGAGGCGTCACTAAGGTACCTACTATTACTAATGCTATAGTAGTGAAAAAGTTAATAAAACATAATGGAGCAACAAGAGAAGGCAGCCACGTAAATAGAACGCACACCCAAAGGGATACAAGCTAAATAGCAAAAAATACAGAAAAGTTTATTGAAAATAGAGACAAATACACTAAAATAAAAACATATTAAAATATGACAGCCACACCACTGGTCCCATTGTAAATACTCGCTTACAGACGGCCCAAAATACAAATGATGTTACACAACAAAGATAAATGATACGCCACACAACAATAATTATAATACAGAGATACGTATGTATAGAAATCAATCTTTAGGCGGCATATAAGGATGACCTATAGAATGGGGAATGATATCCCCTAAACCCTATATGAGTATAGTATAACTCAATATTTTAATGACCCGGATATAATAATATATATACATGTAGAGGAGCACATGAGATAACTCTCCAGGGATCACCTACACTGCAGTGTTCTCACAATCAGCTGATCAGCTGATTGTGAGAACCAGCCTAGTGACCAGAGATAACCCTCTGTCAAGTGCACGGCAGTTCTAGCGGTAAGCCAAGTTATCGCGAGAACTGCAGTAGAGTGCAGGTAAGACCTTATTTGAATTAGCATTTACGCAGTTACTAAACATGTGACTAATCATTAGATGTGGTTTTACCGCATCTAATGATTGTCTATGGGAAATTTACGGTGCGGCAACAGAGCGTCACCGCATTGTAAACAGACATGCTGCATTCTGAAAAGATGCGCCGCATGTCCGTTTACGCTGGTATGCCGCATGCGTGTTTTAGCGCATAGTGGAGACGGGATTTCAGGAAATCCCCTCCACTATGCTGTATCATCTGGACGCTGCGTGTTTGATGCTGAGGCTGTACGCAGCATCAAACACGCAGTGTTTCCTCACCGTGGAAACACACACTCAGGGTTCTGTTTGAAGCACAGAGAGCATCATGAAGACCAAGGAACACAACAGGCAGGTCCGTGGAGACGTTTAAAGCCGGATTTAAATGCAAAATGATTTCCAAAACTTTAAACCTACCCTACCCTACCTAGCTGCTGAGGTTGGCACTCTACTAGTCGACATAAGTGCCACTGCACTGTGTCGACTATCCCTTTGTGACTCTAATAAAACTCTATGAGGTAATCAACCCATAGTAGTTCAGGGTATAGGGCATATGAAAATGAAGGCATAGAGAGTGTCTAGATAACACAGATGCACACACACAAATAATAGAAGACTTTCATTGTATATAATTCAATAATATATACCTCACAATATTATGATTAACAGTAGGTATATTAAGGATTATTTCTTGACCAAATAAAAAATTGATGTTCCTTTACTGGTCAATAGGAAAAAAGGTTTAAGCATAATAACAGACGCGGATTCTTTACTGTAAGAGCAGTGAGACTATGGAACTCTCTGCCGTATGATGTTGTAATGAGTGATTAATTACTTAAATTTAAGAGGGGACTGGATACCTTTCTGGAAAAGAATAATGTTACAGGGTATATATATATTAGATTCCTTGATAAGGCGTTGATCCAGGGAACTAGTCTGATTGCCATATGTGCGGTCGGGAAGGAATTTTTTCCCCATGGTGGAGCTTACTCTTACCACATGGGGTTTTTTTGCCTTCCCCTGGATCAACATGTTAGGGCATGTTAGGTTAGGCTATGGGTTGAACTAGATGGATTTAAAGTCTTCCTTCAACCTTAATAACTATGTAACTATGTAACTATCTAATAAGACACCACTCAGGCACTCCAATGAGTATATTGTGCCCTCCCTATAACCCCTGGGGTTCGTGTATATATATAGACCATAGCCAAAAATATAATGTATATGGGCACTGGCTCCAGGTCTTTCATAGGTTGTCGTGCCAGCTCAGTACCGAGGAGCTCTGGATCCAACACTGTCATCTGGTCTGGGGTTTTATCCTGTCGGTCCGGTAAGTTTACGTCTCCTTCCACCTGCCTCTGCTCCTCACCGCTGCTCACAATAGCATCCACCGGGTAGCGTGCAGCCATGCTGCGGCCACACTTTCCCGCGCTCCTCTCTCTCTCTTCTGTGTGCGGTCCTTGCCCCACTTTCCTGCCAGCCATCTCTGGAGGCGGTTCCGTCCTCTGACCGACAAATCACTATTTCATTCAAGTCCTCACAGTCGGCGGGTCCAGCATCCTCGGGCTTCACCCATGATAGCACATGTTCTCCATTCCTCACCCTCCACATGGTGTAACAATGGCAGCAATCAAACAATTCAGTAAAGTTTGTGGCACACAGGACCCGATTTTTCAGGTCGGTCCATCCTGTTCGTGATGCCAAAAATGGAGCACCCGCTAGGACCGTGGGGTACTCTGTACCGAGTCCAGTGATACTAAAATGGGTGGTCACAGTGGCAGTGACCCAGTCCATGGCCCTGGGAGTCCAGTTAAAGGGGATGTGAGTGAAAGTGGAAAATAAAGTCTATTAAGGAAATGTTTGTGACGCCACCTGTGGTACTCGGCAATGGAGATGTTAGCTGACGCTGCTGTGCAGTCCTCTGGGGTAGAAGATAATGCAGCTGAGTTCTTAAAGCTCTCTACAGGTAGAGCTTGGTCCCCAGGGCAGTTAGTGGTGTGGGTAGCAATGTTGCTAGTGGCAGATAGTGATGCAGAGTAGGTGATGCCGGAAAGAAACAAAAGGACACAGCATGTTGCAGTTTTCACAGTTTTGCTTACAGTTCGGGCCCCCAACCAGGGTTCTGTGTCCTCCAGTTATGAAGTCCAGGAAACTCTCTGGCAAGTTGGGCTACCTCCTCTCCTGCCCTGCGCTTGCCACCCAGTGTCCAAAGTCAGTGAACCCGCGTTCTGGTTGGGCAACATACTCTCTGTCTCCTGGACCTTCTGTGTTCACCTTTTCGGCGAATAGGTGCAAGTTTGGCTACTGCACCTACAGTCACAGTAGCCTCCGGTTTGCTAGCTGGAGCCTGAAGCTGTCCCACTAGTTCAGGAGCCGGTCACCTACTGCGGCCTGGTTCCTCAACTTCTGGATACGGGTCCCACGGGTGGCCTCCGCACTTCCCATGTTCCTGGAACCCCTTCTGGCTCCCTGGGAGCTTCTTGCTTTCCTTCTCCCTTCACTGTCAGTAGCAGCAGACCCTCATGTCTGCTCAGCTCCACTTCCTTTCTCCAACTCTCTTTGTTTCTAACTCTGTGTGTCCTAGCTCCCCTCTCTTTCCTACCTTCCTCCACCCACACCCTCTACCTACTAACCTTCTCCAGCCTGGGATGAGGCCATCCTCCCTTAGGGTACGCCCCGGGTGCCCTGACAGGAGAAGTGTGGTGTTGGATGCAGGTGTTAGAGTCCTGTACAATGTTCCCTTCTTACCAGAGAGATGAGATACTACACCTCTGTGTCATGTCGGACGCTATTCAGACCAGGTCGTTCGACAGACAGCGGTAATTCCGCTTTTGACCACTATTTGCTCATTGGCGTCGGCTGGATTTTGTCTAGCTGTTCCGGGGTTAATTTACCTGTTCCTCGGATTGGAAGCTGGGCCATGCCCATTGCCTTTAAATAGTTCTCCTGATCATTGGGCGTCGCCGATTATAGCTTCTGTCTTGTGAGTTGTTATCTCGGTCCGGAGTGGAGAGCTGGTTGTTGGAAATTCGTTGCTGGTGGTGTATTTTCCTTAGTCTTATTTACTCCTCCCTATATTTGTATTTATTTTGCCCTGCACATTTATAGTGTATTCCTGTGAGACTGCGGCGTGGTGTATATTTTCCTTTATCCTTGTCTGTGCTAACTGTGGGTATTGGTGTATTACCTCTTCACTGGGTGGTGGGCTGTTATGGACTGGTGATTTAGGAGCGACATGCGACTAGCTCTGAGCAGGTGGTAACTATACTGACCGCAGTTCCTGATCTTAACACAACACTAGAAGTAGCCGTGGGATGTTGCTGTCTCTCCCTAGACACCTCGTCACAGCCTAAGAGCTAACTACCCCTAAAGGTAGAAACAGGAAAGCTATCTTGCCTCAGAGAAAATCCCCAAAGGATAGGCAGCCCCCCACAAATAATGACTGTGAGTGGAGAGGGAAATGACATACGTAGAATGAAACAAGATGTAGCAAAGGAGGCCACTTCTAGCTAGATAGATAGTACAGGAAAGAACACTGTGCGGTCAGTAATAAAAACTAGAAAAAAGTCCACCGCAGAGAATGCAAAAATCTCCACACCTGACTAAAGGGTTGGAGGGCAAAATCTGCTGCCCAGAGCTTCCAGCTTAGCTGAATAGATCCATACTGATAAGCTGGACAAATTAGAAAAACATAGAATGTGCTGAACAATAAAGTCCACAACAAGTGGACTGCAAAAGGACAAGCAAGGAATTATCTTTGCTGAACAGGTCAGAGTGTCAGGGAAATCCAAAGAGCCGTGACTCCATGCAGGAACAATTGACAATTGGCATTGATTGAGGGATAAGGCCAGACTAAAATAGCCGAGCCAGAAAGACAATCAGTGGAAGCAGCTGCTGATGCTAAATCCAAGAAGCAGCCATACCACTCAAAACCACCGGAGGGAGCCCAAGAGCAGAACTCACAAAAGTGCTACTTACAACCACCGGAGGGAGCCCAAGAGCGGAATTCACAACAGTACCGCCCCCTTGAGGAGGGGTCACCGAACCCTCACCAGAGCCCCCAGGCCGATCAGGAAGAGCCAAGTGAAAAGCATGAACCAAATCGGTGGCATGGACATCGGAGGCAACCACCCAAGAATTATCCTCCTGGCCATAACCCTTCCACTTGACAAGATACTGAAGCCTCCGCCTCGAAAAATGAGAATCCAAAATTTTCTCAACCACATATTCCAACTCCCCCTCAACCAACACCGGGGCAGGAGGATCAGCAGAGGGAACAACGGGTACCACATATCTCCGCAACAAAGATCTATGGAAAACATTGTGGATGGCAAAAGAGGCTGAAAGGGCCAAACGAAAAGACACTGGATTGATAATCTCAGAAATCTTATAAGGACCAATAAACCGAGGCTTGAACTTAGGGGAAGAAACCTTCATAGGAACATGACGAGAAGATAACCAGACTAAATCCCCCACCCGAAGCCAAGGACCAACACACCGACGGCGGTTAGCAAAACGTTGAGCCTTTTCCTGAGACAACGTCAAATTGTCTACCACATGAGTCCAAATCTGCTGTAACCTGTCCATCACAGAATCCACACCAGGACAATCAGAAGGCTCAACCTGCCCTGAAGAAAAACGAGGATGGAAACCAAAATTACAAAAGAAAGGCGAAACCAAAGTAGCCGAACTGGCCCGATTATTAAGGGCAAACTCGGCCAACGGCAAGAAAGCCACCCAATCATCCTGATCAGCAGACACAAAGCATCTCAAATAGGTTTCCAAGGTTTGATTAGTTCGCTCAGTTTGGCCATTTGTCTGAGGATGGAACGCCGAAGAAAAAGACAAATTAATGCCCATCCTAGCACAAAAGGCCCGCCAAAACCTAGAAACAAACTGGGAACCTCTGTCAGACACAATATTCTCCAGAATGCCATGCAAACGAACCACATGCTGAAAAAACAATGGAACCAAATCAGAGGAGGAAGGCAATTTAGGCAAAGGTACCAAATGGACCATTTTAGAGAACCGGTCACAAACCACCCAGATAACAGACTGTTGTGAATTCCGTTCTCGAACTCCCTCCTGTGGTCATGAATGGTACTTCGGTGAGTTCTGTCCGTGGACTCCCTCTGGTGGCTGTGAGTGGAGCTGCTGGTTCTGAGATTCCTTCTCCTGCTGCCCTCGTTTAGGGCTAGGCTGGATTCTCTATTTAACTCCACTCAGATCGTTACTCCATGCCAGCTGTCAATGTTCTAGTACTGGTTCAGATCTCTCCTGGATCTTTCTGTGGACCTGTCTACTCCAGCACAAGCTAAGTTCCTGCTTGTTCATTTGTTACATATGGTTTTTCTTGCTAAGTTCTAGTCCAGCTTGCTATCATGAAACTATCTGGCTAGCTGGAAGCTCTGGGGGTGCAGAGTGGCACCACCGCATCGTGAGTCGGTGCGGGGGTATTTTTTTGCACACTCTGCGTGGTTTTTGTAGCTTTTTGTGTTGACCGCAAAGATCCCTTTTCTATCCTCAATCTGTTTAGTTAGACTGGCCTCTCTTTGCTAAAACCTATTTCATCCTGTGTTTGTGATTTCCTCTTATCTCACAGTCAAAACTTGTGGGGGGCTGCTTTTACCTTTGGGGAAAATTTCTCTGAGGCAAGTGAGGCTTTGTTTCCTTTCTTTAGGGGAAGTTAGCTCTTAGGCTGTGAAGAGGCGTCTAGGCAGAGTCAGGCACGCTCCACGGCTATTTCTAGTTGTGTTGATAGGAGTAGGGTTTGCGGTCAGCAGAGTTCCCATTTCCCCAGAGCTCGTCCCAATTCCGTGTTTAACTATCAGGTCATTTCTGGTGCACCTAACCACCAGGTCCATAACAGTACGAAGAAAAAAGGATTCGTTCCAGCTCCCAAGAATAAAATTCCAATTCTTTATTAATCAATATTAAAAATACAGGCTGAATTACTCTCCATTGCACGGTAGGAAACGAGCTACGCGTTTCGATCTTAACAGATCTTTGTCAGAGCTACAAATGAATGAACATTTGACTTCATATAGCCACCATCAGCCAATAATCAACTGACCCAAAATCACATGACAGAGACAGGTCCTGCTAATATAAAAAAAAAAACAGTACAGCTGGCCCACAAAGTGTTAATGCATCTCAATAGAGGGAAAAGAGAAGTTCTGAGACCATTTTTTTTTTTCTCTCTTCAGTGTGTTTTGCCTTTCTTTTCCCCTTAAACTCTGGGTGGTTCAGAACTTAGGTGTGGATATGGACATTCAAGGTCTGTCCTCTAGTGTAGATCAACTCGCTGCAAGGGTACAAAACATTCAAGATTATGTAGTTCAGAATCCTATGTTGGAGCCTAGAATTCCAATTCCTAATTTATTTTCTGGGGATAGATCTAAATTTCTAAATTTCAAAAACAATTGTAAACTGTTTCTTGCTCTGAAACCCCGCTCTTCTGGTGACCCTATTCAGCAAGTAAGGATCATTATTTCTTTGTTGCGTGGCGACCCTCAAGACTGGGCATTCGCCCTGGCGCCAGGAGATCCTGCATTGCGTAATGTAGATGCGTTTTTTCTGGCGCTGGGTTTGCTTTATGATGAACTGAATTCTGTGGATCAGGCAGAGAAAATTTTGCTGGCTTTGTGTCAGGGTCAGGATGAAGCGGAGGTATATTGCCAGAAGTTCAGAAAGTGGTCTGTGCTTACTCAGTGGAATGAGTGTGCCCTGGCAGCAATTTTCAGAAAGGGTCTTTCTGAAGCCCTTAAGGATGTTATGGTGGGGTTCCCCACGCCTGCTGGTCTGAATGAATCAATGTCCTTGGCCATACAGATCGATCGGCGCTTACGTGAGCGCAAAACTGTGCACCATTTGGCGGTATCCTCTGAGCAGAGGCCTGAGCCTATGCAATGTGATAGGACTTTGACCAGAGCTGAACGGCAAGAACATAGACGTTGGGCTGTGTTTTTACTGTGGTGACTCCACTCATGCTATCTCTGATTGTCCTAAGCGCACTAAGCGGTTCGCTAGGTCCGTCACCATTGGTACTGTACAGCCTAAATTTCTTCTGTCCGTTACTCTGATTTGCTCTTTGTCATCCTTTTCTGTTATGGCATTTGTGGATTCAGGCGCTGCCCTGAATTTGATGGACTTAGAGTTTGCCAGGCGCTGTGGTTTTTTCTTGGAGCCCTTGCAGCATCCCATTCCTTTGAGGGGAATTGATGCTACTAGGGTTGAGCGACTTTCATTTTTTTAAGGTCGAGTCGGGTTTTGTGAAACCCGACTTTGTCCAGAGTCGAGTCGAGTGCAGTCGGCCGATTATTGCTAAAAGTCGGGGATCGACCGAAACACGAAACCCAATGCAAGTCAATGGGGAAGCATAGTCGGCAGTGAGTGGAGGCCAGGAAAACACCTACAGTGCCCATTTTAATGCCAAAAACATCCATTCTTGTTTCTGAAGCTTGTCAAACTTAATTAACTTTATAATAATAGTTGGGCATTGGAAATTGGGGGTCATTTGGCAAAAGTTGTGGGGGGTAGGGCTGGTTCAAGGTTTTAGTGGGCCCAGGAAACGTGGACTACGTCACGGCGGTGGAGCAGTGAGAGGTAAGTATGTCAAGTTTGCAAGTGCTGTGATCCTAAGCAAGCAGGGGGGGCCCACTCGTTGGCATTGGCACTGGCACAGGGCCCCTCAAAGTACAGCGGTGTGTTTGCACGGCGGGGGCGCCTCCCACCAGCAGCGACACTTTTGCGTACTCTGAGGGGCCCTGTGCCAGTGACGTCGCCAACGAGTATGCCCCCCCACCTGATGAAGGAACCAGCACTTTCATCTGCACCTTCCTCTTTGTCCCTGTGTAAGGTGGTATAACATGCGGGAAGGGGAACCTTACTTTCAGCAGGGTCAGATTCTGGATGTGTAGAGTGCAAGGGGAATGTAGTGGTCTAGGTCAATGTACCAGCAGACTCATCTAGCAGTGGCTGAGCAATGGGCAGGATGAGGAGGAAACACAGATATAGGGCCAAAGAATAAAGTAGGCTAAATGCAGTTGAAAATTGGTAACAGGACTAAACAGGAGGCATTGCTTTGTTCAGTGGAGTAGCAAACCCAGGAGCAGCAGACACTGTTTTAAGGGCCCAACCACACTAGTAGGCCAAATGCAGTTTAATATCTGCTACTATAGGCCAAAAGCCTAAAGACTGAAGCTCAGCTTTATACAGTGGAGGACAACACCATGGAGCGGCAGACACCGTTAGTAGGCCCTAACCACCAATTTTTTTGTTAAAAAAGCACTTAATGAGAGCCAGAAGGTTGAAGCTCAGACAAGGCAACCTGGAGGAGAACACCAAGGAGGAGGAGAACACTCAGGAGGAGGACAACACCAGGGAGCGGCAGACACCGTTAGTAGGCCCTAACCACCAATTTTTTTAAAAACAGCACTTAATGAGAGCCAGAAGGTTGAAGCTCAGCTTTATACAGTTGAGGACAAACACCAGGGAGCGTCAGACACCGTTAGTAGGCCGTAACCAAAGTTGAAGGCCAAATGCAGTTTAATATCTGATACTATAGGCCGAAAGCCAGAAGGTTGAAGCTCAGCTTTATTCAGTTGAGGAAAAACACCAGGGAGGGGCAGACACCGTTAGTAGGCCCTAACCACCAATTTTTTAAAAAACAGCACTTAATGAGAGCCAGAAGGTTGAAGCTCAGCTTTATTCAGTTGAGGGAAAACACCAGGGAGGGGCAGACACCGTTAGTAGGCCCTAACCACCAAATTTTTTAAAAAACAGCACTTAATGAGAGCCAGAAGGTTGAAGCTCAGCTTTATTCAGTTGAGGAAAACACCAGGGAGCGTCAGACACCGTTAGTAGGCCATAACCAAAGTTGAAGGCCAAATGCAGTTTAATATCTGATACTCTAGGCCGAATGCCAGAAGGTTGAAGCTCAGCTTTATTCACTTGAGGACAGACACCAGGGAGGGGCAGACACCGTTAGTAGGCCCTAACCACCAAATTTTTTAAAAAACAGCACTTAATGAGAGCCAGAAGGTTGAAGCTCAGCTTTATTCAGTTGAGGGAAAACACCAGGGAGCGTCAGACACCGTTAGTAGGCCGTAACCAAAGTTGAAGGCCAAATACAGTTTAATATCTGATACTATAGGCCGAAAGCCAGAAGGTTGAAGCTCAGCTTTATTCACTTGAGGACAGACACCAGGGAGTTGCAGACACCGTTAGTAGGCCCTAACCACCAAATTTTTTAAAAAACAGCACTTAATGAGAGCCAGAAGGTTGAAGCTCAGCTTTATTCAGTTGAGGACAAACACCAGGGAGGGGCAGACACCGTTAGTAGGCCCTAACCACCAAATTTTTTGAAAAACAGCACTTAATGAGAGCCAGAAGGTTGAAGCTCAGCTTTATTCAGTTGAGGAAAACACCAGGGAGCGTCAGACACCGTTAGTAGGCCGTAACCAAAGTTGAAGGCCAAATGCAGTTTAATATCTGATACTATAGGCCGAAAGCCAGAAGGTTGAAGCTCAGCTTTATTCACTTGAGGACAGACACCAGGGAGGGACAGACACCGTTAGTAGGCCCTAACCACCAAATTTTTTAAAAAACAGCACTTAATGAGAGCCAGAAGGCTGAAGCTCACCTTTATTCAGTTGAGGAAAAACACCAGGGAGGGGCAGACACCGTTAGTAGGCCCTAACCACCAATTTTTTTAAAAACAGCACTTAATGAGAGCCAGAAGGTTGAAGCTCAGCTTTATTCAGTTGAGGGAAAACACCAGGGAGGGGCAGACACCGTTAGTAGGCCGTAACCAAAGTTGAAGGCCAAATGCAGTTTAATATCTGATACTATAGGCCGAAAGCCAGAAGGTTGAAGCTCTGCTTTATTCAGTTGAGGGAAAACACCAGGGAGGGGCAGACACCGTTAGTAGGCCGTAACCAAAGTTGAAGGCCAAATGCAGTTTAATATCTGATACTATAGGCCGAAAGCCAGAAGGTTGAAGCTCAGCTTTATTCACTTGAGGACAGACACCAGGGAGGGGCAGACACCGTTAGTAGGCCCTAACCACCAAATTTTTTAAAAAACAGCACTTAATGAGAGCCAGAAGGCTGAAGCTCAGCTTTATTCAGTTGAGGAAAAACACCAGGGAGGGGCAGACACCGTTAGTAGGCCCTAACCACCAATTTTTTAAAAAACAGCACTTAATGAGAGCCAGAAGGTTGAAGCTCAGCCTTATTCAGTTGAGGGAAAACACCAGGGAGGGGCAGACACCGTTAGTAGGCCGTAACCAAAGTTGAAGGCCAAATGCAGTTTAATATCTGATACTATAGGCCGAAAGCCAGAAGGTTGAAGCTCTGCTTTATTCAGTTGATGGAAAACACCAGGGAGGGGCAGACACCGTTAGTAGGCCGTAACCAAAGTTGAAGGCCAAATGCAGTTTAATATCTGATACTATAGGCCGAAAGCCAGAAGGTTGAATGTTGTGAATTCTGTTTGTGGGCTCCCCCAGTGGTGTTTTATGGTAGTGCCACTTATTTGCCTTCTTCTATCCTTGATCACCTGTTGACACCCATTAGGGGAGTTTCCTATTTAAGGCTGCTTGGCTGCTGGTCTGATGCCGGCCAACAATGTATCAGTAGCATTCTGTTGCATTCTCCTGCCTCAAGATCCTGTTCAGCTAAGTTGTATTTTGTTTCTAGTTTATGCTATTTTTGTCCAGCTATTTGCAATGTGACTCTCTGTAGCTGGAAGCTCTCATGGACTGAAATTGCCACTCCAGTGGCATGAGTTGTCACTGGAGTTTTAAAGTAATTTCAGGATGGTGTTTTTGAGTAGTGTTTTGAAGCTGACCGTGAAGTGACTCTTTCCTGTACTTCTGCTATCTAGTAAGCGGACCTCACTGTGCTAAATCTGCTGTTCATCCTACGTATGTCTTTTCCTCTTGACTCACCGTCAATATCTGTGGGGGGCTGCTATCTCCTTTTGGGGTTCATCTCTGGAGGTAAGGCAGGCCTGTATATTCCTCTGATAGGGTTAGTTAGATCTCCGGCTGGCGCGTGGTGTCTAGGGCATCGTAGGAAACACTCCCCGGCTACTTCCAGTGTCGTGTCAGGTTCAGGTCACGGTCACTTTAGTTCCCATCACCCGAGAGCTAGTCCGTTGTTATTTTGATTTCCCTGCCATTGGGAAAATCATAACAGTTTGGCCGGCCCACATGTGTTAAAACTATGCACTAAAGCAGGAAAGGATATGAAAAGGTTTTTTTTCCTTCTGTGTTTGGAAAGTGCACCTTAGTGCTTATTTGTACTCCTTGCTTAAACTGCAGTCTTCAGCCTTTTTTTTTTTTTTTTCCTCTCCTCTTAATCTCTGAATGGCTTTGGTTACACCTGTTTGAATCATGGATCCACAGAGTTTGGTTGCAGGTCTGAATAACCTGGCTACAAAGGTCCAGAACTTACAAGATTTTGTTATACGTGCTCCAATGTCTGAACCTAAGATCCCTATGCCTGAATTTTTTACCGGAGACAGATCCCGTTTTTTGAATTTCAGAGAGAATTGTAAATTGTTTTTGTCTCTGAAATCTCACTCTGCTGGTGATCCTGCGCAACAGGTTAAAATTGTTATTTCCCTATTGCGGGGTGACCCACAAAGTTGGGCATTTGCATTGTCGCCAGGGGATCCTGCGTTATTAAATGTAGATGCGTTTTTTCTGGCTTTGGGGTTGCTTTATGAAGAACCTAATTTAGAGATTTTGGCTGAGAAAGCCTTGATAGCTCTTTCCCAAGGGCAAGATGAAGCTGAGATATACTGCCAAAAATTTCGTAAATGGTCGGTGCTTACTAAATGGAATGAGTGCGCTCTAGCAGCTAATTTCAGAGAAGGTCTCTCTGATGCCGTGAAGGATGTCATGGTGGGGTTCCCTGTGCCTACAGGTCTGAATGATGCCATGAAATTGGCTATCCAGATTGATCGGCGTTTACGGGAGCGCAAATCTGTGCACCATATGGCGGTATCTTCTGAGCAAAAACCTGTGCACCATATGGCGGTATCTTCTGAGCAAAAACCTGTGCATCATTTGGCGGTGACCTCTGAAAAGGCACCAGAGCATATGCAATGCGATAGTGTATTGTCTAGAGGCGAACGACAGAATTACAGGCGCAAAAATGGGTTGTGCTTCTATTGTGGAGATCCAGCTCATGTTATATCAGCATGCTCTAAACGCATAAAGAAGGTTGATAAAAAGGTTGATAAATCTTTTTC
This sequence comes from Ranitomeya variabilis, assembly GCF_051348905.1. Lineage (NCBI taxonomy): Eukaryota > Metazoa > Chordata > Amphibia > Anura > Dendrobatidae > Ranitomeya > Ranitomeya variabilis. The sequence continues at coordinate 154,184,558 of NC_135239.1, forward strand.
TATGGGTACCTTGCAGTCTAAATTTCTTTTGTCCGTGACATTGATTTGTACTTTATCATCTGTTACTGTGGATGCTTATGTGGATTCTGGCGCCGCTCTGAGTCTCATGGATTGGTCCTTTGCCAAGCGTTGTGGGTTTGATTTAGAGCCTCTGGAGGTTTCTATTCCCTTAAAGGGTATTGATTCTACACCTTTGGCTAGCAATAAACCACAATATTGGACACAAGTGACTATGCATCTTTCCCCAGACCATCAGGAGATTATTCGTTTCCTTGTGTTATATAATCTACATGACGTATTAGTACTTGGATTACCATGGTTACAAATTCATAATCCAGTCTTGGACTGGAGATCAATGTCTGTGCTGAACTGGGGATGTCAGGGGATTCATGGGGATGCACCTTTGGTTCCCATTTCTTCATCTACTCCCTCTGAGATCCCAGCATTTCTGTCAGATTTTTATGATGTCTTTCAGGAGCCTAAAACTGATTCTCTCCCCCCTCACAGAGAGTGTGACTGCGCTATTGAGTTGATTCCCGGTAGTAAATTTCCTAAGGGTCGCTTGTTTAATTTGTCTGTACCTGAACATACTGCTATGCGGGAGTATATCAGAGAATCTTTGGAAAAGGGTCATATTCGCCCCTCTTTGTCTCCACTGGGGGCAGGGTTTTTCTTTGTGGGTAAAAAGGATGGTTCATTGAGACCTTGTATCGACTATCGACTTCTGAATAAGATTACAGTTAAATACCAGTACCCGTTACCTTTACTGACTGATCTTTTTGCTCGCATAAAGGGGGCGAAGTGGTTCACTAAGATCGATCTACGTGGTGCGTATAATTTGGTGCGGATTAAGCAGGGGGATGAGTGGAAGACCGCATTTAATACGCCTGAAGGCCATTTTGAGTATTTGGTAATGCCTTTCGGTCTCGCGAATGCCCCTTCCGTTTTTCAGTCCTTTATGCACGATATTTTCCGTGAATATCTGGATAAATTTATGATTGTGTATTTGGATGATATTTTGATTTTTTCGGAGGACTGGGAATCTCATGTTCAACAGGTCAGGAGAGTTTTTCAGGTTTTACGAGCTAATTCTCTATTTGTGAAGGGCTCAAAGTGTATTTTTGGGGTTCAGAGAATTTCCTTTTTGGGATATATTTTTTCCCCTTCATCTATGGAGATGGACCCTGTTAAGGTTCAGGCTATTTGTGATTGGGTACAACCTACTTCTCTAAAGAGTCTTCAGAAATTCTTGGGATTTGCTAATTTCTATCGCCGATTCATAGCGGGTTTTTCTGCCATTGCTAAACCTTTGACTGATTTGACCAAGAAGGGTGCTGATGTTGCTAATTGGTCCTCTGCGGCTGTGGAGGCCTTTCGGGAGCTTAAGCGCCGCTTTTCTTCTGCTCCTGTGTTGCGCCAGCCTGATGTTTCGCTCCCGTTCCAGGTTGAAGTAGATGCTTCCGAGATCGGAGCAGGTGCAGTTTTGTCGCAGAAAGGTCCTGACTGCTCAGTGATGAGACCATGTGCGTTTTTCTCTCGAAAGTTTTCGCCCGCTGAGCGAAATTATGATGTTGGAAATCGGGAGCTCTTGGCCATGAAGTGGGCATTTGAGGAGTGGCGTCATTGGCTTGAGGGTGCTAGACACCAGGTGGTGGTCTTGACTGACCACAAAAATCTAATTTATCTTGAGTCAGCCAGGCGTCTGAATCCTAGACAGGCGCGCTGGTCGTTGTTTTTCTCTTGATTTAACTTTGTGGTTTCATATCTGCCTGGGTCTAAGAATGTGAGGGCGGATGCCCTCTCTAGGAGTTTTGAGCCTGACTCGCCTGGTGATTCCGAACCTACTGGCATCCTGAAGGATGGGGTGATATTGTCAGCTGTCTCCCCAGACCTGCGGCGCTCTTTGCAGGAGTTTCAGGTGGATAGGCCTGATCGCTGTCCGCCTGGTAGACTGTTTGTCCCTGATGACTGGACCAGTAGAGTTATTTCGGAGGTTCACTCTTCCGCGTTGGCAGGTCATCCTGGAATTTTTGGCACCAGGGATCTGGTGTCTAGGTCCTTCTGGTGGCCTTCCTTGTCTCGAGATGTACGTATTTTTGTGCAGTCTTGTGATGTTTGTGCTCGGGCTAAGCCCTGCTGTTCCCGGGCCAGCGGGTTGTTGTTGCCCTTGCCTATTCCTAAGAGGCCTTGGACGCACATCTCTATGGACTTTATTTCTGACCTTCCTGTTTCTCGTAGGATGTCCGTCATCTGGGTGGTGTGTGACCGTTTTTCCAAGATGGTTCACTTGGTACCTTTGCCCAAATTGCCCTCCTCCTCTGAGCTGGTCCCTCTATTTTTTCAGAATGTTGTGCGTTTGCATGGTATTCCTGAGAATATAGTGTCTGACAGGGGTACTCAGTTTGTGTCTAGATTTTGGCGGGCGTTCTGTGCCAGGATGGGCATCGACTTGTCTTTTTCGTCTGCATTCCATCCTCAGACTAATGGCCAGACTGAGCGTACTAATCAGACCTTGGAGACTTACTTGAGGTGTTTTGTGTCCGCTGATCAGGACGATTGGCTTGATTTTTTGCCATTGGCAGAGTTTGCCCTTAACAATCGGGCCAGTTCTGCCACTTTGGTTTCTCCATTTTTTTGTAATTCAGGGTTTCACCCTCGCTTTTCGTCCGGTCAATTGGAGTCTTCGGATTGTCCTGGAGTAGATGCTGTGGTTGATAGAATGCATCAGATTTGGGGACAGGTTGTGGACAATCTGAAGTTGTCCCAGGAGAAGACTCAACAGTTCACTAATCGTCATCGGCGTGTCGGTCCTCGTCTTTGTGTTGGGGACCTGGTTTGGTTGTCTTCTCGATTTGTTCCTATGAAGGTCTCGTCTCCTAAGTTTAAGCCTCGGTTTATCGGCCCTTATAGGATTCTGGAGGTTCTCAATCCTGTGTCCTTTCGTTTGGACCTCCCAGCATCTTTTACTATTCATAATGTTTTTCATCGGTCATTGTTGCGGAGGTATGAGGTGCCGGTTGTTCCGTCTGCTGATCCTCCTGCTCCTGTGCTGGTTGAGGGTGAGTTGGAGTATGTGGTGGAAAAGATCTTGGACTCCCGTGTTTCCAGACGGAAACTTCAGTATCTGGTTAAGTGGAAAGGCTATGGTCAGGAGGATAATTCTTGGGTGACAGCATCTGATGTTCATGCTCCTGATTTGGTTCGTGCATTTCATAGTGCTCATCCAGATCGCCCTGGTGGTTCTGGTGAGGGTTCGGTGCCCCCTCCTTAAGGGGGGGGTACTGTTGTGAATTCTGTTTGTGGGCTCCCCCGGTGGTGTTTTATGGTAGTGCCACTTATTTGCCTTCTTCTATCCTTGATCACCTGTTGACACCCATTAGGGGAGTTTCCTATTTAAGGCTGCTTGGCTGCTGGTCTGATGCCGGCCAACAATGTATCAGTAGCATTCTGTTGCATTCTCCTGCCTCAAGATCCTGTTCAGCTAAGTTGTATTTTGTTTCTAGTTTATGCTATTTTTGTCCAGCTATTTGCAATGTGACTCTCTGTAGCTGGAAGCTCTCATGGACTGAAATTGCCACTCCAGTGGCATGAGTTGTCACTGGAGTTTTAAAGTAATTTCAGGATGGTGTTTTTGAGTAGTGTTTTGAAGCTGACCGTGAAGTGACTCTTTCCTGTACTTCTGCTATCTAGTAAGCGGACCTCACTGTGCTAAATCTGCTGTTCATCCTACGTATGTCTTTTCCTCTTGACTCACCGTCAATATCTGTGGGGGGCTGCTATCTCCTTTTGGGGTTCATCTCTGGAGGTAAGGCAGGCCTGTATATTCCTCTGATAGGGTTAGTTAGATCTCCGGCTGGCGCGTGGTGTCTAGGGCATCGTAGGAAACACTCCCCGGCTACTTCCAGTGTCGTGTCAGGTTCAGGTCACGGTCACTTTAGTTCCCATCACCCGAGAGCTAGTCCGTTGTTATTTTGATTTCCCTGCCATTGGGAAAATCATAACAGTTTGGCCGGCCCACATGTGTTAAAACTATGCACTAAAGCAGGAAAGGATATGAAAAGGTTTTTTTTCCTTCTGTGTTTGGAAAGTGCACCTTAGTGCTTATTTGTACTCCTTGCTTAAACTGCAGTCTTCAGCCTTTTTTTTTTTTTTTTCCTCTCCTCTTAATCTCTGAATGGCTTTGGTTACACCTGTTTGAATCATGGATCCACAGAGTTTGGTTGCAGGTCTGAATAACCTGGCTACAAAGGTCCAGAACTTACAAGATTTTGTTATACGTGCTCCAATGTCTGAACCTAAGATCCCTATGCCTGAATTTTTTACCGGAGACAGATCCCGTTTTTTGAATTTCAGAGAGAATTGTAAATTGTTTTTGTCTCTGAAATCTCACTCTGCTGGTGATCCTGCGCAACAGGTTAAAATTGTTATTTCCCTATTGCGGGGTGACCCACAAAGTTGGGCATTTGCATTGTCGCCAGGGGATCCTGCGTTATTAAATGTAGATGCGTTTTTTCTGGCTTTGGGGTTGCTTTATGAAGAACCTAATTTAGAGATTTTGGCTGAGAAAGCCTTGATAGCTCTTTCCCAAGGGCAAGATGAAGCTGAGATATACTGCCAAAAATTTCGTAAATGGTCGGTGCTTACTAAATGGAATGAGTGCGCTCTAGCAGCTAATTTCAGAGAAGGTCTCTCTGATGCCGTGAAGGATGTCATGGTGGGGTTCCCTGTGCCTACAGGTCTGAATGATGCCATGAAATTGGCTATCCAGATTGATCGGCGTTTACGGGAGCGCAAATCTGTGCACCATATGGCGGTATCTTCTGAGCAAAAACCTGTGCACCATATGGCGGTATCTTCTGAGCAAAAACCTGTGCATCATTTGGCGGTGACCTCTGAAAAGGCACCAGAGCATATGCAATGCGATAGTGTATTGTCTAGAGGTGAACGACAGAATTACAGGCGCAAAAATGGGTTGTGCTTCTATTGTGGAGATCCAGCTCATGTTATATCAGCATGCTCTAAACGCATAAAGAAGGTTGATAAAAAGGTTGATAAATCTTTTTCTATGGGTACCTTGCAGTCTAAATTTCTTTTGTCCGTGACATTGATTTGTACTTTATCATCTGTTACTGTGGATGCTTATGTGGATTCTGGCGCCGCTCTGAGTCTCATGGATTGGTCCTTTGCCAAGCGTTGTGGGTTTGATTTAGAGCCTCTGGAGGTTTCTATTCCCTTAAAGGGTATTGATTCTACACCTTTGGCTAGCAATAAACCACAATATTGGACACAAGTGACTATGCATCTTTCCCCAGACCATCAGAAGATTATTCGTTTCCTTGTGTTATATAATCTACATGACGTATTAGTACTTGGATTACCATGGTTACAAATTCATAATCCAGTCTTGGACTGGAGATCAATGTCTGTGCTGAACTGGGGATGTCAGGGGATTCATGGGGATGCACCTTTGGTTCCCATTTCTTCATCTACTCCCTCTGAGATCCCAGCATTTCTGTCAGATTTTTATGATGTCTTTCAGGAGCCTAAAACTGATTCTCTCCCCCCTCACAGAGAGTGTGACTGCGCTATTGAGTTGATTCCTGGTAGTAAATTTCCTAAGGGTCGCTTGTTTAATTTGTCTGTACCTGAACATACTGCTATGCGGGAGTATATCAGAGAATCTTTGGAAAAGGGTCATATTCGCCCCTCTTTGTCTCCACTGGGGGCAGGGTTTTTCTTTGTGGGTAAAAAGGATGGTTCATTGAGACCTTGTATCGACTATCGACTTCTGAATAAGATTACAGTTAAATACCAGTACCCGTTACCTTTACTGACTGATCTTTTTGCTCGCATAAAGGGGGCGAAGTGGTTCACTAAGATCGATCTACGTGGTGCGTATAATTTGGTGCGGATTAAGCAGGGGGATGAGTGGAAGACCGCATTTAATACGCCTGAAGGCCATTTTGAGTATTTGGTAATGCCTTTCGGTCTCGCGAATGCCCCTTCCGTTTTTCAGTCCTTTATGCACGATATTTTCCGTGAATATCTGGATAAATTTATGATTGTGTATTTGGATGATATTTTGATTTTTTCGGAGGACTGGGAATCTCATGTTCAACAGGTCAGGAGAGTTTTTCAGGTTTTACGAGCTAATTCTCTATTTGTGAAGGGCTCAAAGTGTATTTTTGGGGTTCAGAGAATTTCCTTTTTGGGATATATTTTTTCCCCTTCATCTATGGAGATGGACCCTGTTAAGGTTCAGGCTATTTGTGATTGGGTACAACCTACTTCTCTAAAGAGTCTTCAGAAATTCTTGGGATTTGCTAATTTCTATCGCCGATTCATAGCGGGTTTTTCTGCCATTGCTAAACCTTTGACTGATTTGACCAAGAAGGGTGCTGATGTTGCTAATTGGTCCTCTGCGGCTGTGGAGGCCTTTCGGGAGCTTAAGCGCCGCTTTTCTTCTGCTCCTGTGTTGCGCCAGCCTGATGTTTCGCTCCCGTTCCAGGTTGAAGTAGATGCTTCCGAGATCGGAGCAGGTGCAGTTTTGTCGCAGAAAGGTCCTGACTGCTCAGTGATGAGACCATGTGCGTTTTTCTCTCGAAAGTTTTTGCCCGCTGAGCGAAATTATGATGTTGGAAATCGGGAGCTCTTGGCCATGAAGTGGGCATTTGAGGAGTGGCGTCATTGGCTTGAGGGTGCTAGACACCAGGTGGTGGTCTTGACTGACCACAAAAATCTAATTTATCTTGAGTCAGCCAGGCGTCTGAATCCTAGACAGGCGCGCTGGTCGTTGTTTTTCTCTCGATTTAACTTTGTGGTTTCATATCTGCCTGGGTCTAAGAATGTGAGGGCGGATGCCCTCTCTAGGAGTTTTGAGCCTGACTCGCCTGGTGATTCCGAACCTACTGGCATCCTGAAGGATGGGGTGATATTGTCAGCTGTCTCCCCAGACCTGCGGCGCTCTTTGCAGGAGTTTCAGGTGGATAGGCCTGATCGCTGTCCGCCTGGTAGACTGTTTGTCCCTGATGACTGGACCAGTAGAGTTATTTCGGAGGTTCACTCTTCCGCGTTGGCAGGTCATCCTGGAATTTTTGGCACCAGGGATCTGGTGTCTAGGTCCTTCTGGTGGCCTTCCTTGTCTCGAGATGTACGTATTTTTGTGCAGTCTTGTGATGTTTGTGCTCGGGCTAAGCCCTGCTGTTCCCGGGCCAGCGGGTTGTTGTTGCCCTTGCCTATTCCTAAGAGGCCTTGGACGCACATCTCTATGGACTTTATTTCTGACCTTCCTGTTTCTCGTAGGATGTCCGTCATCTGGGTGGTGTGTGACCGTTTTTCCAAGATGGTTCAATTGGTACCTTTGCCCAAATTGCCCTCCTCCTCTGAGCTGGTCCCTCTATTTTTTCAGAATGTTGTGCGTTTGCATGGTATTCCTGAGAATATAGTGTCTGACAGGGGTACTCAGTTTGTGTCTAGATTTTGGCGGGCGTTCTGTGCCAGGATGGGCATCGACTTGTCTTTTTCGTCTGCATTCCATCCTCAGACTAATGGCCAGACTGAGCGTACTAATCAGACCTTGGAGACTTACTTGAGGTGTTTTGTGTCCGCTGATCAGGACGATTGGCTTGATTTTTTGCCATTGGCAGAGTTTGCCCTTAACAATCGGGCCAGTTCTGCCACTTTGGTTTCTCCATTTTTTTGTAATTCAGGGTTTCACCCTCGCTTTTCGTCCGGTCAATTGGAGTCTTCGGATTGTCCTGGAGTAGATGCTGTGGTTGATAGAATGCATCAGATTTGGGGACAGGTTGTGGACAATCTGAAGTTGTCCCAGGAGAAGACTCAACAGTTCACTAATCGTCATCGGCGTGTCGGTCCTCGTCTTTGTGTTGGGGACCTGGTTTGGTTGTCTTCTCGATTTGTTCCTATGAAGGTCTCGTCTCCTAAGTTTAAGCCTCGGTTTATCGGCCCTTATAGGATTCTGGAGGTTCTCAATCCTGTGTCCTTTCGTTTGGACCTCCCAGCATCTTTTACTATTCATAATGTTTTTCATCGGTCATTGTTGCGGAGGTATGAGGTGCCGGTTGTTCCGTCTGCTGATCCTCCTGCTCCTGTGCTGGTTGAGGGTGAGTTGGAGTATGTGGTGGAAAAGATCTTGGACTCCCGTGTTTCCAGACGGAAACTTCAGTATCTAGTTAAGTGGAAAGGCTATGGTCAGGAGGATAATTCTTGGGTGACAGCATCTGATGTTCATGCTCCTGATTTGGTTCGTGCATTTCATAGTGCTCATCCAGATCGCCCTGGTGGTTCTGGTGAGGGTTCGGTGCCCCCTCCTTAAGGGGGGGGTACTGTTGTGAATTCTGTTTGTGGGCTCCCCCGGTGGTGTTTTATGGTAGTGCCACTTATTTGCCTTCTTCTATCCTTGATCACCTGTTGACACCCATTAGGGGAGTTTCCTATTTAAGGCTGCTTGGCTGCTGGTCTGATGCCGGCCAACAATGTATCAGTAGCATTCTGTTGCATTCTCCTGCCTCAAGATCCTGTTCAGCTAAGTTGTATTTTGTTTCTAGTTTATGCTATTTTTGTCCAGCTATTTGCAATGTGACTCTCTGTAGCTGGAAGCTCTCATGGACTGAAATTGCCACTCCAGTGGCATGAGTTGTCACTGGAGTTTTAAAGTAATTTCAGGATGGTGTTTTTGAGTAGTGTTTTGAAGCTGACCGTTAAGTGACTCTTTCCTGTACTTCTGCTATCTAGTAAGCGGACCTCACTGTGCTAAATCTGCTGTTCATCCTACGTATGTCTTTTCCTCTTGACTCACCGTCAATATCTGTGGGGGGCTGCTATCTCCTTTTGGGGTTCATCTCTGGAGGTAAGGCAGGCCTGTATATTCCTCTGATAGGGTTAGTTAGATCTCCGGCTGGCGCGTGGTGTCTAGGGCATCGTAGGAAACACTCCCCGGCTACTTCCAGTGTCGTGTCAGGTTCAGGTCACGGTCACTTTAGTTCCCATCACCCGAGAGCTAGTCCGTTGTTATTTTGATTTCCCTGCCATTGGGAAAATCATAACAGTTGAAGCTCAGCTTTATTCAGTTGAGGACAAACACCAGGGAGGGGCAGACACCGTTAGTAGGCCCCAACCACCAATTTTTGGTTAAAAAAGCACTTAATGAGAGCCTGAAGGTTGAAGCTCAGATTTAGACAGTGGAGGACAATTTGAATTAGGGACTGCAGACAGACTTAGTAGGCTGTCCCCTGTGGACCATGCATCCACCACATTAACCCATTGCGCCGTAATGGACACGTAACCTTCCGTGGCCATGCCTACAGGTCCATGCGTCTGTTGTCAGGTGCACCTTTGTACTCACAGATTGCCAGAGTGCATGGACAATGCGGTCTTTTACATGCTGGTGGAGGGTTGGGATGGCTTTTCTAGAAAAGAAGTGCCGACTGGGTAGCTCGTAGCGTGGTACAGCGTAGTCCATCATGGCTTTATTAATATTAAATAAAATATATAAATAGGCTCTATGAACTTTTAAATAGGTTCCAGGGGTACACGGGCAGCATTGGTGTGGTCAGTGGAGAAGTATTGCAAGGAGTGACCGCAGACAGGCTAACGAAGGCCTAACATAACAAAAAATAGGCTCATGGCAGTTTTAAATCGGTTACATGGATACACAGGCATCATTGTGGTCAGCGGAGGAGGATTGCAAGGAGTGACCGCAGACAGGCTAACGAAGTCCTAACATAACAAAAAATAGGCTCATGGCAGTTTTAAATTGGTTACATGGATACACAGGCAGGATTGTGGTCAGCGGAGGAGGATTGCAAGGAGTGACCGCAGACAGGCTAACGAAGTCCTAACATAACAAAAAATAGGCTCATGGCAGTTTTAAATCGGTTACATGGATACACAGGCAGCATTGTGGTCAGCGGAGGAGGATTGCAAGGAGTGACCACAGACAGGCTAACGAAGGCCTAACATAACAAAAAATAGGCTCATGGCAGTTTTAAATCGGTTACATGGATACACAGGCAGCATTGTGGTCAGTGGAGGAGGATTGCAAGGAGTGACCGCAGACAGGCTAACGAAGGCCTAACATAACAAAAAATATGCTCATGGCAGTTTTAAATCGGTTACATGGATACACAGGCAGCATTGTGGTCAGCAGAGGAGGATTGCAAGGAGTGACCGCAGACAGGCTAACGAAGGCCTAACATAACAAAAAATAGGCTCATGGCAGTTTTAAATCGGTTACATGGATACTCAGGCAGCATTGTGGTCAGCGGAGGAGGATTGCAAGGAGTGTCTGACACAGTACTCACAAAAAATAAATAGATGTTAATGTCTCGCAAAACAACAACAAAAAAAAAAAAGGTGGCATACTTAGGTACAGGGGTAGGCTCATCTGCTGAGTTTCTGACAAAGTAATTTGGCAGTAACTTAGTATTTACTGGTGTCAATATAGGACACTGACCCAGACTACTTTAACTAGCATCATAGATGTCAACAAATTGGTATTGTCAGTGCCAGGCATTGAATGATGTCAGCGCATAGACTAAACATTGGTGGAGCTGTGCGAGATAATTTTGCACGTGGTAGAGCACAGTTTGAGCTGGGGGGGTGGGGGAACTCTCTTGTGTCCGGCGGTACCGTCCCAGGGCCCCTCATGTTACAACGGTGTGTCTGACGTTGGGTGCGCACCACCACCGCCAGAGACACTACATTGTACTATGAGGGACCCAATGGCAGTGCCGTCGACCAAAAGCGGGCACACCCACCTGTTCAGACAAACAGCACTGTAACGGTGCTTGCGACAAGTGGTGAGACCACGGCCCCGTGGGGGGAGTTTTCCCATTGGGGGATGTGTAAACATGTCGTATGCTGGACAAACAGCTGCTGCAAATTAAGAGATTGGAACACTCAGTAAGACCAGTCCACAAGCAAGACCTTTTTATAGGAAAGCTAGGTGTCAGCCGGGAAAGGTGGGGCAAAATAATTTGAAATCCAGGAGTGGTTCATTTTAATGAAGGTGAGAGCATCCACATTTTGGGTAGCCAGACGAGTCCTTTTTTCGGTTAATATTGAACCAGCAGCACTGAATACTCTTTCTGATAGCACACTAGCTGCTGGGCAAGCAAGCTCCTGCAATGCATATTCCATACCTCCCAACCGTCCCGGATCCCGCGGGACTGTCCTGATTTTGACAGCCAGCCCCGGGATCCCGGGCGGGACACTAATGTCCCGTGCCTAGGGCAGGGACAATGCAGGGGGCGGCACCTGAGTAGCTTAGGTTTGTGGCTGTTTTTTTTTTCTTATACATGCTGGGTCTCCTCCCGACCGATAACGCCCCCCCCCCCGCCCCCGCCCCCTGTGTGTGCGGCGCTGCCACGCTGAGGAAGAGAGCCAGCAGCGATCAAGATGAGAGGTCAGCGACTCACTTCCTCCTGTGTGTGCACGGAGCTCCGGCGTCTCCTGCTCTTAGCTGCTATCCCGGCAGAGAAGGAGAGACGGGGGAGGTGCCGGGACAGTGCAGAGCTGTGAGCAGCCGGAGAAACTGAAGAGCTGCAGTGCACATGGACAGATCAGTCGCCCCTGCACCACAGAGGAGATTGTGTGTGTGATGTGTGTGTGATGTGTGTGTGTGTGTGTGAGATGTGTGATGCTGCATTTGTGTGTGTGTGTCATGTGTGTATGAGGTATCTGGTGTGTGTGATGGCTGGGTGTGTGTGTGATGGCTGGGTGTGTGTGTGTGATGGCTGGGTGTGTGTGTGTGTTGGCTGGGTGTGTGTGTGTGATGGCTGGGTGTGTGTGTGTGATGGCTGGGTGTGTGTGTGTGATGGCTGGGTGTGTGTGTGTGATGGCTGAGTGTGTGTGTGTGATGGCTGGGTGTGTGTGTGTGATGGCTGGGTGTGTGTGTGTGATGGCTGCGTGTGTGTGTGTGATGGCTGCATGTGTGTGTGATGCTGCATGTGTGTGAGCTGCGTGCCTGTATGTCATTATACAGTATGGAGAACTGTGGCCATAATACAGTATGGAGCATCATGTGCGGTCATTATACAGTATGGAGCATCATGTGCGTTCATTATACAGTATGGAGCATCATGTGCGGCCATTATACAGTATGGAGCATCATGTGCAGTCATTATACAGTATAGAGCATCATGTGCAGCCATTATACAGTATGCATGCGGTCATTATACAGTATGGAGCGTCATGTGTGTTCATTATACAGTATGGAGCGTCATGTGTGGCCATTATACAGTATGGGGCATCATGTGTGGTCATTATACAGTATGGAGCACTGTGTGGCCATATTTTTTTGTTTATAACTATTGTATATGAAACAGTGTGATCAGCAGTGCTAAATGGGTGTGCTTGGGACGTGGATATGGGTGTGACTAATTATGAATGGGTGTGGTCAGAGGCGTGGCCTAAAATTTGCCCCTCTTTCCCATCTTCAAAAGTTGGGAGGTATGCATATTCTGCCAATTCAGGCCAGGTGTCTAATTTGGATGCCCAGTAATCAAATGGGAATGACGCTTGAGGGAGAACATCGATAAGGGATGAAAAATAGTTAGTAACCATACTGGACAAATGTTGTCTCCTGTCACTTTGAATAGATGCTGCAGTACCTGTCCTGTCTGCGGTCATTGCGAAATCACTCCACAACCTGGTCAGAAAACCCCTCTGTCCAACGCCACTTCTGATCTGTGCACCTCTAACACCTCTGCCCTGTAGCCCCCTGCAGCTTGTGTGAGAACCATCACCGGCGCTGTGTGCTGGGAATGCATGAATCAAACGGTCTACAAGAGTAGCTTGTTTGGTTGCTAATATTTGTTCGAGGTTCTCATGTGGCATAATATTTTGCAATTTGCCTTTATAGGATGCAGGCCAACCAGTAATCGTCATCGCACATCATTTTAATAATGCGTAGGTCCCTTTTGAGGATACGTAAGGCATAATCCGCCATGTGGGCCAAAGTTCCAGTTGTCAAATCTGCGGTTGTGCTGGTTTGAGGGGCAGTTACAGGCAAATCTACGTCACTTGTCTCCCTTAAAAAACAGAACCCGGCCTTGCAACGCCACTAATTTCTGTTGGCCCAGGAGAAGCTTCCTCATTAAAAAAGTACTCATCCCCATCATCCTCCTCGTCTTCCTCCTCCTCTTCGCCCGCTACCGCGTCCTCTACACGGCCCTGACCAGACAATGGGTGACTGTCATCAAGGCTTTCCTCTTCCTCGGCTGCAGACGCCTGCTCCTTTATGTGCGTCAAACTTTGCATCAGCAGACGCATTAGGGGGATGCTCATGCTTATTATGGCGTTGTCTGCACTAACCAGCCATGTGCATTCCTCAAAACACTGAAGGACTTGACACAGGTCTTGTAGCTTCGACCACTGCACACCTGACAACTCCATGTCTGCCATCCAACTGCCTGCCCGTGTATCCTCCCACAAATACATAACAGCATGCCTCTGTTCGCACAGTCTCTGAAGCATGTGCAGTGTGGAGTTCCACCTTGTTGCAACGTCGATGATTAGGCGATGCTGAGGAAGGTTCAAAGAACGCTGATAGTTCTGCATACGGCTGGAGTGTATGGGCGAACGGCGGATATGCGAGCAAAGTCTGCGCACTTTGAGGAGCAGGTCGGGTAACCCCGGATAACTTTTCAGGAAGCACTGCACCACCAGGTTTACGGTGTGAGCCAGGCAAGGAATGTGTTTCAGTTGGGAAAGGGCTATGGCAGCCATGAAATTCCTTCCGTTATCACTCACTACCTTGCCTGCCTCAAGATGTACAGTGCCCAGCCATGACTGAGGGTGCAAGAACTCGGACAGAACTTCTGCGGTGTGTCTGTTGTCGCCCAAACACTTCATTGCCAATACAGCCTGCTGACGCTTGCCACTAGCTGTCCCATAATGGCACACCTGGTGTGCAACAGTGGCAGCTGCGGATGGAGTGGATGTGCGACTGCGGTCTGTGGACGAGATCTCGCTTCTGCAGGAGGAGGAGGAAGAGGAGGAGGGGGAGCGAATGCCTACAGCCAACTCTTTCCTTGACCGTGGGCTAGGCAGAACTGTCCCAATATTGCTGTCCCCTTTGGACCCTGCATCCACCACATTCACCCAGTGTGCCGTGATGGACACGTAACGTCCCTGGCCATGCCTACTGGTCCATGCATTTGTTGTCAGGTGCACCTTTGCAGTCACCGACTGCCTGAGTGCATGGACGATGCGTTCTTTAACATGCTGTTGGAGGGCTGGGATGGCTTTTCTAGAAAAGAAGTGCCGACTGGGTAGCTCGTAGCGTGGTACAGCATAGTCCATCAGCGCTTTGAAAGCTTCGCTTTCAACTAACCGGTAGGGCATCATCTCTAATGAGATTAGGCTAGCAATGTGGGCGTTCAAACCCTGTGTACGCGGATGCGCGGATGAGTACTTCCTTTTCCTAACAAGAGTCTCATGTAGGGTGAGCTGGACTGGAGAGCTGGAGATCGTGGAACTAGCGGTGGTGCCGGTGGACATGGGTGAGTGACAGAGGGTTGGAGATGTTATTCTTGCCGGTGCCCGACATGCAGTGTTTCCTACTGCAAACCTGGTGATTCCCTGACTGCTTTGGCCTGGCGACGAAAGCTGCACACATACTGCAGGTGGTGCGGGAAATGGTGGGTTTACAGGGAGGGAAGGGATGTAGCGTTGCTGACTAGCTTCATTGGCCGAGGGTGCTGCAACCTTTAGGGATGTTTGGTAGTTAGTCCAGGCTTGCAAATGCATGGTGGATAAATGTCTATGCATGCAACTTGTATTTAGACTTTTAAGATTCTGACCTCTGCTTAAGGTAGTTGAACATTTTTGACAGATGACTTTGCGCTGATCATTTGGATGTTGTTTAAAAAAATGCCAGACTGCACTCTTTCTACTATCGGATACCTTTTCAGGCATTGCAGACTGAGCTTCTTTAACCGGATGGCCACGCTGTCCTCCAACAGGTTTTGGTTTTGCCACGCGTTTTTGGCCAGATACGGGCCCGGTAGATGGAACCTGTTGTGATGTTGATGCCTGCTGCGGCTCCTCCTCCTCCGCTTCAGAACTACTGCCGCCTGCACCCTGTTCCCCCAATGGCTGCCAATCGGGGTCAACAACTGGGTCATCTATGACCTCCTCTTCTATGTCGTGTGCAACTTCGTCTGTGTCACCGTGTAAGCCGGTGGTATAGCGTTCGTGACGGGGCACCATAGTCTCCACTGGGTTTGATTCTGCCTCAGTACACTGCGAGGGCAATGTTCTGGTCTGAGTCAAAGGAACAGCATAGTAATCTGGCTGTGGCTGTGCATCTGTGCACTCCAAGTCCGATTCAACTTCTAATGGGCATGGCCTGTTAACTGTTTCACTGTCTAACCCAGGAACGGTATGTGTAAAGAGCTCCATGGAGTAACCTGTTGTGTCGACTGACGCATCCTTCACTGTTGTTCTGGGTGAAGGACACAAGGAAGCGACTTGTTCCCGACCGGGAGCATCCACTGACAATGCACTGCTCTGACATTTGGCACTTTCCGAGGAGGAGGCGAAAGAGCTAGAGGCAGAGTCAGCTATGAAAGCCAATACTTGTTCCTCCTGCTCCGGCTTCAAAAGTGGTTTTCCTACTCCCAGAAAAGAGAGCGTCCGAGGCCTTGTGTAGCCAGACAACGAACCTGGCTCAACAACTCGAAACTTAGGTAATGTACTGCTTTTACCACGACCACCTGATGCTCCACCACCACTACCATCATTACCAGCTGACAATGACCACCCACAGCCACGACCTCTTCCACTAGACTTCCTCATTGTTTGCAAAACGTAACCAAAGTAATGGTATTTGTTACTGTAAAACAACTTATAAGGTGAACTCAAACTTCTGTAGGATTTATATATACCTTTACAGGTGCCTGACACTGAAAGGAAAATCAGGCCCAATGTTACACACTTAGTTTTCTGTGCCCCAATAATTTGAGACAGATGGCACACACAGGACCGGCACTCAAGCAGAAATGCCAATCTTAATCTCCCACAATTTTTTTTTTCAGGGAGAATTAAAAAAAAATAAAAAAAAATGGCCAAGTATTACACAGTGGTTTTCGGTGGCACACAATGAGAGACAGATGCCACACACAGCAATGGCACAGAGGCAGACTTGCCAATATTTATCTCCCACTAATTATTTTTTTTTGAAAAGGGAGAATTTGTAAAAAAAAAAAAAGGCCAAGTATTACACAGTGGTTTTCGGTGGCACACAATGAGAGACAGATGCCACACACAGCAAAGACACAGAGGCAGACTTGCCAATATTTATCTCCCACTAATTATTTTTTTTTGAAAAGGGAGAATTTACCCCCCCCCAAAAAAAATGGCCAAGTATTACACAGTGGTTTTCGGTGGCACACAATGAGAGACAGATGCCACACACAGCAATGGCACAGAGGCAGACTTGCCAATATTTATCTCCCACTAATTTTTTTTTTTTTTGAAAAGGGAGAATTTACCCAAAAAAAAAAATGGCCAAGTATTACACAGTGGTTTTCGGTGGCACACAATGAGAGACAGATGCCACACACAGCAATGGCACAGAGGCAGACTTGCCAATATTTATCTCCCACTAATTATTTTTTTTGGGAAAGGGAGAATTTACCCCCCCCAAAAAAAAATGGCCAAGTATTACACAGTGGTTTTCGGTGGCACACAATGAGAGACAGATGCCACACACAGCAATGGCACAGAGGCAGACTTGCCAATAATTATCTCCCACTAATTATTTTTTTTTGAAAAGGGAGAATTTACCCCCCCAAAAAAAAATGGCCAAGTATTACACAGTGGTTTTCGGTGGCACACAATGAGAGACAGATGCCACACACAGCAATGGCACAGAGGCAGACTTGCCAATATTTATCTCCCACTAATTATTTTTTTTTTGAAAAGGGAGAATTTGTAAAAAAAAAAAAAAAAATGGCCAAGTATTACACAGTGGTTTTCTCTCCCTACGCTCAGATCAGCAGCAGTAAGATGGCGGTCGGCGGGAACGCTCCTTTATAGCCCCTGTGATGCCGCAGAAAGCAAGCCAATCACTGCAATGCCCTTCTCTAAGATGGTGGGGACTGAGATCTATGTCATCACGCTGCCCACACTCTGCGTCCACCTTCATTGGCTGAGAAATGGCGCTTTTAGCGTCATTGAAATGCGACTTTGGCGCGAAAGTCGCGTACCGCATGGCAGACCCCACACAGGGATCGGCTCGGTTTCATGAGACGCCGACTTTGCCAAAAGTCGGCGACTTATGAAAATGAACGATCCGTTTCGCTCAACCCTAGATGCTACGCCTTTGGCCAAGAATAAGCCTCAGTACTGGACCCAGTTGACCATGTGCATGGCTCCTGCGCATCAGGAGGATATTCGCTTTTTGGTGTTGCATAATCTGCATAATGTGGTCGTGTTGGGTTTGCTGTTGTGAACTCTATTTTTGGGCTCCCTCTAGTGGTCACAAGTGGTACTGTGTAGTGTTGTCTTTCTGCAGGTTGCTTCATCACCTGGTTCGTTATCCTTGGTTGGTTTCCTATTTAGCTCACCTGGATACTCAGTTCCTTGCCTGCTATCAATGTAATCAGTGCTCTTCAGATTCCTGGTGACTACCTTGCTCCCAGTCTCTCCAAGACAAGCTAAGTTTTTGTTTGTTCAGTTTCTGATTATCAGCGTTCATCATGTTTTTTGTCCAGCTTGTTAAAATGTGATTTCTTACTTGCTGGTTGCTCTAGGGGACTGAGTTTCTCCCCTCACACCGTTAGTTGGTGTGGGGGTTCTTGAAATCTCAGTGTGGATATTTTGTAAGGGTTTTTTACTGACCGCATAGACCCCTTTTCTATTTTCTGCTATCTAGAATTAGTGGGCCTCTTTTGCTGAATCTGCTTTCACCCCTGTGTATGTGCCTTCCTCTTACCTCACCGTTATTATATGTTGGGGGCTTCTATATCTTTTGGGGATTATTTCTCTGGAGGCAAGAGAGGTCTTTCTTTCTCTCTAGGGGTAGTTAGTTCCTCAGGCTGGCTCGAGACGTCTAGGATTTTAGACACGTTCACCGGCTGCCTCTAGTGTGGTTGGATAGGTTCAGTTTTGCGGTCAGTCCAGTTTTCCACCTCCCTAGAGCTTGTCCTATGTTTAGTCACCTTGCTGAAGTAATTTGTGATCCTCAACCACTAAGGATCATAACAGTATAGCAGGCCAAAAAGTGTTTTTTGCATCGCAGAAGTGGGATTAAAAGAAGACCTGAGTACATTTTTTTTTTATTTTTTTTTGTGCTGCAGTCTGTCTAGCTTCTTTCATCCCCTTGAACTCTGAGTGGTTTTGAGCTCAGCTGCAGACATGGATGTTCAGACTCTGACTTCTAGTGTGGATCATCTTGCTGCACGGGTGCAAAGTATTCAGGATTTTGTTATTCATAGCCCTATGTCAGAACCAAAGATACCCATTCCTGAGTTGTTTTCTGGAGATAGATCTAGGTTTCAGAATTTTAAGAATAATTGTAAGTTATTTCTATCTCTGAGACCTCGTTCCTCTGGTGATTCCGCTCAGCAAGTAAAAATTGTTATCTCCTTGTTGCGTGGCGACCCACAGGATTTGGCTTTCTCTCTGGCGCCAGAAGATCCTGCATTGCTTAATGTGGATGCGTTTTTTCTGGCTCTTGGATTGCTTTATGAGGAGCCTAATCTTGAGAATCAGGCAGCAAAAGCGTTGCTGGCCCTCTCTCAAGGGCAGGATGAAGCAGAGGTGTATTGTCAGAAATTTCGGAAATGGTCAGTGCTTACTCAATGGAATGAGTGTGCCCTGGCTGCAAATTTCAGAGAAGGTCTTTCTGAAGCCATTAAGGATGTTATGGTGGGGTTCCCCACCCCTACAAGTCTGAGTGATTTTATGGCTTTAGCCATTCAGGTTGATCGGCGTTTGCGGGAGCGCAAATCTGCTCATCCTTTGGCGGTATTTTCTGAACAGGGACCTGAGTCTATGCAATGTGATCGAACCCTGACCAGAATTGAGCGACAAAGTCATAGACGTCAAAATGGGTTGTGCTTTTACTGTGGTGATTCTGCTCATGTTATCTCAGCATGCTCTAAACGCTTAAAAAAGGTTGCTAAACCTGTCACCATTGGTACTATACAGCCTAAATTTATTTTGTCTGTTACTTTGATTTGTTCTTTGTCGTCCTACTCGGTTATGGCCTTTGTGGATTCGGGTGCTGCCCTGAATCTGATGGATTTGTCATTTGCCAGGCGCTGTGGTTTTGTCCTGGAGCCTTTGGAATTTCCTATTCCTCTGAGGGGAATTGATGCTACGCCATTGGCTGAGAATAAACCTCAGTATTGGATGCAAATGACCATGTGCATGACTCCTGTTCATCAGGAGGTGAATCGCTTTCTTGTTTTGCATAATTTACATGATGTTGTCGTTTTGGGTCTGCCATGGCTGCAGGCTCATAATCCAGTTTTAGATTGGAAAGCTATGTCTGTGTCTAGTTGGGGTTGTCAGGGAATTCATGGCGATACTCCATTGGTGTCTATTGCTTCTTCCACTCCTTCTGTGGTCCCTGAGTTTTTGTCTGACTACCAGGATATATTTGATGAGCCCAGGTCCAGTGTCCTGCCCCCTTATAGGGATTGTGACTGTGCTATAAATTTAATTCCTGGTAGTAAATTCCCTAAGGGACGACTGTTTAATTTGTCTATAC
This sequence comes from Ranitomeya variabilis, assembly GCF_051348905.1. Classification (NCBI taxonomy): domain Eukaryota; kingdom Metazoa; phylum Chordata; class Amphibia; order Anura; family Dendrobatidae; genus Ranitomeya; species Ranitomeya variabilis. The sequence goes on from NC_135239.1 coordinate 154,204,302, forward strand.
CAGAGCATGCCGCGATGCGGAGTTATATAAAGGAGTCTTTGGAGAAGGGACATATTCGCCCATCCTCTTCCCCTCTTGGTGCAGGATTCTTTTTTGTGGCCAAGAAGGACGGTTCTTTGAGACCGTGTATAGATTATCGCCTTCTGAATAAAATCACAGTCAAATTTCAGTATCCTTTGCCACTATTGTCTGATTTGTTTGCTCGGATTAAGGGTGCCAGTTGGTTCACCAAGATAGATCTCCGTGGTGTGTATAATCTTGTGCACATTAAGCAGGGAGATGAATGGAAAACAGCATTTAATACGCCCGAAGGCCATTTTGAGTACTTGGTGATGCCTTTTGGACTCTCTAATGCTCCTTCTGTGTTTCAGTCCTTCATGCATGACATTTTCCGAGAATATCTGGATAAATTTATGATTGTTTATCTGGATGACATTTTGTTTTTTTCTGATGATTGGGAGTCCCATGTGAAGCAGGTCAGGATGGTGTTTCAGGTCCTGCGTGCTAATGCTTTATTTGTGAAGGGCTCAAAATACATAGTTACATAGTTACATAGTTATTAAGGTTGAAGGAAGACTGTAAGTCCATCTAGTTCAACCCATAGCCTAACCTAACATGCCCTAACATGTTGATCCAGAGGAAGGCAATAAAAACCCATGTGGCAAAGAGTAACTCCACCATGGGGAAAAAAATTCCTTCCCGACTCCACATACGGCAATCAGACTAGTTCCCTGGATCAATGCCCTATCAAGGAATCTAGTGTATATACCCTGTAACATTATACTTTTCCAGAAAGGTATCCAGTCCCCTCTTAAATTTAATTAATGAATCACTCATTACAACATCATACGGCAGAGAGTTCCATAGTCTCACTGCTCTCAAGGTACCTTCACACGAAGCGACGCTGCAGCGATAGCGACAACGATGCCGATCGCTGCAGCGTCGCTGTTTGATCGCTGGAGAGCTGTCACACAGACCGCTCTCCAGCGACCAACGATGCCGAGGTCCCCGGGTAACCAGGGTAAACATCGGGTTGCTAAGCGCAGGGCCGCGCTTAGTAACCCGATGTTTACCCTGGTTACCAGCGTAAAAGTAAAAAAAACAAACAGTACATGCTCACCTGCGCGTCCCCCAGCGTCTGCTTCCTGACACTGACTGAGCTCCGGCCCTAACAGCACAGTGGTGACGTCACCGCTGTGCTTTCACTTTCACTTTAGGGCCGGAGCTCAGTCAGTGTCAGGAAGCAGACGCTGGGGGACGTGCAGGTGAGCATGTACTGTTTGTTTTTTTTTACTTTTACGCTGGTAACCAGGGTAAACATCGGGTTACTAAGCGCGGCCCTGCGCTTGGTAACCCGATGTTTACCCTGGTTACCAGTGTAAAACATCGCTGGTATCGTTGCTTTTGCTTTCAAACACAACGATACACAGCGATCGGACGACCAAATAAAGTTCTGGACTTTATTCAGCGACCAGCGACATCACAGCAGGATCCTGATCGCTGCTGCGTGTCAAACGAAACGATATCGCTAGCGAGGACGCTGCAACGTCACGGATCGCTAGCGATGTCGTTTCGTGTGAAGGTACCTTCAGAGTAAAGAATCTGCGTCTGTTATTATGCTTAAACCTTTTTTCCTCCAGATGTAGAGGATGCCCCCTTGTCCCTGTCTCAGGTCTATGATTAAAAAGATCATCAGAAAGGTCTTTGTACTGTCCCCTCATATATTTATACATTAAAATAAGATCACCCCTTAGTCTTCGTTTTTCCAAACTAAATAGCCCCAAGTGTAATAACCTATCTTGGTATTGCAGACCCCCCAGTCCTCTAATAACCTTGGTCACTCTTCTCTGCACCCGCTCCAGTTCAGCTATGTCTTTCTTATACACCGGAGACCAGAACTGTGCACAGTATTCTAAGTGTGGTCGAACTAGTGACTTGTATAGAGGTAAAATTATGTTCTCCTCATGAGCATCTATGCCTCTTTTAATACATCCCATTATTTTATTTGCCTTTGTAGCAGCTGCCTGACACTGGCCACTGAATATGAGTTTGTCATCCACCCATACACCCAGGTCTTTTTCATTGACGGTTTTGCCCAGAGTTTTAGAATTAAGCACATAGTTATACATCCTATTACTTCTACCCAAGTGCATGACCTTACATTTATCCCCATTAAAGCTCATTTGCCATTTATCAGCCCAAGCTTCTAGTTTACATAAATCATCCTGTAATATAAAATTGTCCTCCCCTGTATTGATTACCCTGCAGAGTTTAGTGTCATCTGCAAATATTGAAATTCTACTCTGAATGCCCCCTACAAGGTCATTAATAAATATGTTAAAAAGAAGAAGGCCCAATACTGACCCCTGTGGTACCCCACTGCTAACCGCGACCCAGTCCGAGTGTGCTCCATTAATAACCACCCTTTGTTTCCTATCCCTGAGCCAGCTCTCAACCCACTTACACATATTTTCCCCTATCCCCATTACTCTCATTTTATGTAACAACCTTTTGTGTGGCACCGTATCAAAAGCTTTGGAAAAGTCCATATACACTACGTCCACTGGGTTCCCTTGGTCCAGTCCGGAACTTACCTCTTCATAGAAGCTGATCAAATTAGTCTGACATGAACGGTCCCTAGTAAACCCGTGCTGATACTGGGTCATAAGGTTATTCCTCTTCAGATACTCCAGTATAGCATCCCTTAGAATGCCCTCCAGGATTTTACCCACAGTAGAGGTTAAGCTTACTGGCCTATAATTACCGAGTTCAGTTTTTGCCCCTTTTTTGAATATTGGCACCACATTTGCTATACGCCAGTCCTGTGGTACAGACCCTGTTATTATGGAGTCTTTAAAGATTAAAAATAATGGTCTATCAATGACTGTACTTAGTTCCTGCAGTACTCGGGGGTGTACCCCATCCGGGCCCGGAGATTTGTCAATTTTAGTTATTTTTAGACGCCGCTGTACTTCCTGCTGGGTTAAGCAGGTGACATTTAATGGGAAATGCCTCTTCGGAGTACAGAAGGTCTCCTTTTTGGGTTTTATTTTTTTCCTTCTACTGTGGAGATGGACCCAGTCAAGGTCCAGGCTATTCATGACTGGACTCAGCCCACGTCTGTTAAGAGTCTTCAGAAGTTCTTGGGTTTTGCTAATTTTTACCGTCGTTTCATCGCTAATTTTTCTGGTGTGGTTAAACCTTTGACGGATTTGACCAAGAAGGGCTCTGATGTGACTAATTGGTCTCCTGCCGCCGTGGAGGCCTTTCGGGAGCTTAAGCACCGGTTTTCTTCAGCTCCAGTCTTATGTCAGCCAGATGTCTCTCTCCCCTTCCAGGTCGAGGTTGATGCTTCCGAGATTGGAGCAGGGGCTGTTTTGTCGCAGAGAAGCTCTGAGGGCTCTGTGATGAAGCCGTGTGCTTTCTTTTCAAGAAAGTTTTCGCCTGCCGAGCGAAATTATGATGTTGGTAATCGGGAGTTGTTGGCTATGAAGTGGGCATTTGAGGAGTGGCGACATTGGCTCGAAGGAGCTAAACATCGTGTGGTGGTCCTGACTGATCACAAAAATCTGATTTACCTCGAGTCTGCCAAGCGCCTGAATCCTAGACAGGCTCGTTGTTCGTTGTTTTTCTCCCGTTTCAACTTCGTGGTCTCATACCTGCCTGGTTCGAAGAACGTGAAGGCTGATGCACTTTCTAGGAGTTTTGTGCCTGACTCTCCGGGAGTTTCTGAGGCGGCTGGTATTCTCAGAGAGGGAGTGATTTTGTCTGCCATTTCTCCAGATTTGCGATGAGTGCTGCAGAAATTTCAGGCGGATAGACCTGACCGTTGTCCACCAAGGAGACTGTTTGTCCCAGATAGATGGACCAGCAGAGTTATTTCCGAGGTTCATTCTTCGGTGTTGGCGGGTCATCCTGGGATTTTTGGTACCAGAGATTTGGTGGCTAGGTCCTTCTGGTGGCCTTCCTTGTCGCGGGATGTGCGTTCCTTTGTGCAGTCTTGTGGGATTTGTGCTCGGGCTAAGCCTTGCTGTTCTCGTGCCAGCGGTTTGCTTTTGCCTTTGCCTGTCCCGAAAAGGCCTTGGACGCACATTTCCATGGATTTTATTTCGGATCTGCTAGTATCTCAGAAAATGTCTGTCATCTGGGTGGTGTGTGATCGTTTTTCCAAGATGGTCCATTTGGTGCCCTTGCCTAAGCTGCCTTCCTCCTCCGATTTGGTTCCTCTATTTTTTCAGAATGTGGTTCGCTTGCACGGCATTCCTGAAAATATTGTGTCTGATAGAGGATCCCAGTTTGTGTCCAGGTTTTGGCGAACTTTTTGTGCTAAGATGGGCATTGATTTGTCTTTTTCGTCGGCCTTCCATCCTCAGACTAATGGCCAAACCGAGCGAACTAATCAGACGTTGGAGACTTATTTGAGATGTTTTGTTTCTGCTGATCAGGATGATTGGGTGACTTTTTTGCCATTGGCCGAGTTTGCCCTTAATAATCGGGCTAGTTCTGCTACCTTGGATTCGCCTTTTTTCTGCAATTCTGGTTTCCATCCTCGTTTTTCCTCGGGTCAGCTTGAGTCTTCTGACTGTCCTGGGGTGGATTCTGTGGTGGATAGGTTGCAGCAGATTTGGAGCCATGTGGTGGACAATCTGAAATTGTCACAGGAGAGGGCTCAGCGCTTTGCCAACCGCCGCCGCGGTGTGGGTCCCCGACTTCGTGTTGGGGATTTGGTGTGGCTGTCTTCTCGGTATGTTCCTATGAAGGTTTCATCTCCTAAGTTTAAGCCTCGCTTCATCGGTCCTTATAAGATCTTGGAAATCCTTAACCCGGTGTCTTTTCGTTTGGATCTCCCGGCATCGTTTGCCATCCATAATGTGTTCCATAGGTCTTTGTTGCGGAGGTATGTGGTACCTGTGGTTCCTTCTGTTGAGCCTCCTGCTCCGGTGCTGGTCGAGGGCGAATTGGAGTACGTGGTGGAGAAGATTTTGGATTCTCGTATCTCTAGACTGAGACTTCAATATCTGGTTAAGTGGAAGGGCTATGGTCAGGAGGATAATTCCTGGGTTGTCGCCTCTGATGTTCATGCGGCCGATTTGGTTCGTGCCTTCCATGCAGCTCGTCCTGATCGCCCTGGGGGTCTTGATGAGGGTTCGGTGACCCCTCCTCAAGGGGGGGGTACTGTTGTGAACTCTATTTTTGGGCTCCCTCTAGTGGTCACAAGCGGTACTGTGTAGTGTTGTCTTTCTGCGGGTTGCTTCATCACCTGGTTCGTTATCCTTGGTTGGTTTCCTATTTAGCTCACCTGGATACTCATTTCCTTGCCTGCTATCAATGTATTCAGTGCTCTTCAGATCCCTGGTGACTACCTTGCTCCCAGTCTCTCCAAGACAAGCTAAGTTTTTGTTTGTTCAGTTTCTGATTATCAGCGTTCATCATGTTTTTTGTCCAGCTTGTTAAAATGTGATTTCTTACTTGCTGGTTGCTCTAGGGGACTGAGTTTCTCCCCTCACACCGTTAGTTGGTGTGGAGGTTCTTGAAATCTCAGTGTGGATATTTTGTAAGGGTTTTTTACTGACCGCATAGACCCCTTTTCTATTTTCTGCTATCTAGAATTAGTGGGCCTCTTTTGCTGAATCTGCTTTCACCCCTGTGTATGTGCCTTCCTCTTACCTCACCGTTAATATATGTTGGGGGCTTCTATATCTTTTGGGGATTATTTCTCTGGAGGCAAGAGAGGTCTTTCTTTCTCTCTAGGGGTAGTTAGTTCCTCAGGCTGGCTCGAGACGTCTAGGATTTTAGACACGTTCACCGGCTGCCTCTAGTGTGGTTGGATAGGTTCAGTTTTGCGGTCAGTCCAGTTTTCCACCTCCCTAGAGCTTGTCCTATGTTTAGTCACCTTGCTGGAGTAATTTGTGATCCTCAACCACTAAGGATCATAACAGTTTGCCATGGCTGCAGGTCCATAATCCAGTATTGGATTGGAAATCAATGTCGGTGTCCAGTTGGGGTTGTCAAGGGGTACATGGGGATGTTTCATTATTGTCAATTTCTTCCTCTACGCCTTCTGAAATCCCTGAGTTTTTGTCAGATTACCGGGATGAATTTGATGAGCCCAAGTCTAGTACCCTACCTCCTCATAGGGATTGTGATTGTGCTATTAATTTGATTCCTGGTAGCAAGTTCCCTAAGGGACGACTTTTCAATTTTTCTGTGCCAGAACATGCCGCTATGCGGAGCTATATAAAGGAGTCCTTGGAGAAAGGGCATATTCGCCCGTCGTCGTCACCATTGGGAGCAGGGTTCTTTTTTGTGGCCAAGAAGGATGGTTCTCTGAGACCTTGTATAGATTACCGCCTTCTTAATAAAATCACGGTCAAATTTCAGTACCCTTTGCCTCTACTGTCTGATTTATTTGCTCGGATTAAGGGGGCTAGTTGGTTCACCAAGATAGACCTTCGAGGGGCGTATAATCTCGTGCGTATTAAACAGGGCGATGAATGGAAAACAGCATTTAATACGCCCGAGGGCCATTTTGAGTACCTGGTGATGCCATTCGGCCTTTCTAATGCTCCCTCTGTGTTTCAGTCCTTTATGCATGACATCTTCCGAAAGTATCTGGATAGATTCATGATCGTATATTTGGATGATATTTTGGTCTTTTCGGATGATTGGGAGTCCCATGTGAAGCAGGTCAGAATGGTGTTCCAGGTCCTTCGTGCTAATTCCTTGTTTGTGAAGGGATCTAAGTGCCTCTTTGGAGTTCAGAAGGTTTCCTTTTTGGGCTTCATTTTTTCCCCTTCTACTATCGAGATGGATCCTGTTAAAGTCCAAGCTATTTATGATTGGACTCGGCCTACATCTGTGAAGAGCCTTCCGAAATTTCTGGGCTTTGCCAATTTTTATCGTCGCTTCATCGCTAATTTTTCTAGTGTTGTTAAACCGTTGACTGATTTGACCAAGAAGGGTGCTGATGTGGTGAATTGGTCCTCTACGGCCGTTGAGGCTTTTCAGGAGTTGAAACGTCGTTTCTCTTCGGCTCCTGTGTTGTGTCAGCCAGATGTTTCGCTCCCTTTTCAGGTCGAGGTTGATGCTTCTGAAATTGGAGCAGGGGCTGTTTTGTCTCAGAGAAGTTCTGATTGCTCTGTAATGAAGCCATGCGCTTTCTTTTCGAGAAAGTTTTCGCCTGCTGAGTGTAATTATGATGTTGGCAATCGGGAGTTGTTGGCTATGAAGTGGGCATTCGAGGAGTGGCGACATTGGCTTGAAGGAGCCAAGCATCGCGTGGTGGTCTTGACAGATCACAAGAATCTGACTTATCTCTAGTCTGCCAAGCGGTTGAATCCTAGACAGGCTCGTTGGTCGCTGTTTTTCTCCCGTTTCAATTTTGTGGTTTCGTACCTTCCGGGTTCTAAGAATGTGAAGGCTGATGCCCTTTCAAGGAGTTTTGTGCCTGATTCTCCTGGGGTTCCTGAGCCGGCTGGTATTCTCAGAGAGGGGGTAGTTCTGTCTGCCATCTCCCCTGATTTGCGGCGGGTGCTGCAGGAGTTCCAGGCTGATAGACCTGACCGTTGTCCAGCGGAGAAACTGTTTGTCCCTGATAGATGGACTAATAGAGTTATCTCTGAGGTTCATTGATCGGTGTTGGCTGGTCATCCTGGGATTTTTGGTACCAGAGATTTGGTGGCTAGGTCCTTTTGGTGGCCTTCCTTGTCGCGGGATGTGCGTTCTTTTGTGCAGTCTTGTGGGACTTGTGCTCGGGCTAAGCCAAACGTAGGTCTTTGGCGTGCTACAAGGCATAACTCTTCAGACCATTCTTTGGCTACGCCAAACGGTTTTGATTCTTGGTCACTTGCAAACAAACAGGGTTCTACCCACGCTGCCAGTGCATGGTAAAACAATAGGGAGCACTTTAAGTGTTAACTATTTACAGTAAAGTTTCTACCACTCATTGTTCATGATCCTGTTGTTTTAAAATTAACAAACATAACCAGGTTAACCAACTCTTAACTTTTAACATTGATCCTCTGTCATGTCATTTATTCCCTTTTCCAGGGAAGATCCTGGTGGCCACAGCTTCCTGCCTGGGGAAGTTCTTTTTCTAATGTCACAATGGGTGACTCTAATGGGTTTAGTTCAGTAGCTGGAGACTCTGTATGCTCTTCAGTGCATCTTTTAACATTAAGGGCATACCATCCCCTCTCTCTTTTGTGCCGAGTAAATGTCACTTGATTTCCAGGGTAAAGGTCACGATACGGGTGTCCCTTTAAGAGGTGTGACTCTACATCACGGCGATTTACAAAAAGTTCTGAAGATTCTCCATGTTCCTGGATGATTCTCCATCCTTTATCTAGGTTAAAGGATACCACAGTACCTTGTCTGGGCTGACCTCTATCAGCGGGTCTGGCTTTGCGCATTTGGGCATTAGCCTGTATGTTGCGTTGTTCCATGGTCTCCCATTGAGCTCTGCTCTCACGCCTTTCTGTCTCCAGTTTTAAGAGCTGCTGCCGGCAAAATTTTTCCTTACTAGTAGTCTCTACATGGTTAGTTCCTGCTTGGGCCTCCTCTGGGAATCCCATTAGATCTGTCTCTGGATAACTCCAGCGAATTGCCTCCCCTTTTCTACATGCCCCCAGGGACAAGGGTTCGGGTACCATTGGTTCTTTCAGGGGGGTGGGGTTAGGTTAGAACAGCTAATAATTTAAGAAAGAATAGAGGTACAGAGAGGAACATCAAGTGCATGTATACTAATGCCAGAAGCCTCGCCAACAAAATGGACGAATTAGAACTAATGTTGTTGGAACATAATTATGACATGGTGGGGATATCTGAAACATGGCTGGATGAGAGCCATGACTGGACTGTTAACTTGCAGGGCTATAGCCTTTTCAGAAATGACTGTACAGATAAGCGAGGGGGAGGGGTGTGTCTGTATGTAAAATCCACCTTAAAACCCATCCTGCGTGATAATATAGGTGAATCTAATGAAAATGTAGAGTCCCTGTGGGTGGAGATAAGGGGAGGGGGAAAAATAATAAATTACTGATAGGGGTTTGTTATAAATCTCCAAAAATAATGGAAGCAATGGAGAATATCCTCGTAAAGCAAATAGATGAAGCTGCGACTCAAGGAGAAGTCATTATTATGGGGGACTTCAACTACCCTGAAATAGATTGGGGAACAGAAACCTGCAGTTCCAGTAAAGGTAATCGGTTTTTGACAACTATGAGAGACAATTACCTTTCACAACTGGTTCAGGACCCAACAAGGAGGGGGGGCACTGCTAGACCTAATATTAACCAACAGGCCAGACCGCATATCAAATATAAGGGTTGGGGGTCACTTGGGGAATAATGATCACAAAATAATAAGTTTTCAGGTCTCCTTTAATAAGATGTGTAGTAGAGGGGTGACAAGGACACTAAACTTCAGGAGGGCAAATTTCCAACGGATGAGAGAGGATCTTGGTGCAATTAACTGGGACTATATCCTGAGACATAAAAGTACACAAAGAAAATGGGAGACGTTTATTAGCATCCTGGATAGGACCTGTGCACAGTATATACCGTATGGGAATAAACATACTAGAAATAGGAGGAAACCAATATGGCTAAATAGAGCTGTAAGGGGTGCAATAAGTGACAAAAAGAAAGCATTTAGAGAATTAAAGGAAGTAGGTAGTGATGAGGCATTAAATTAATACAGAAAATTAAATAAATTCTGTAAAAAGCAAATCAAGGTAGCAAAGATTGAGACAGAGAGACTCATTGCCAGAGAGAGCAAAAATAACCCCAAAATATTCTTTAACTACATAAATAGTAAGAAACTAAAAAATGATAGTGTTGGCCCCCTTAAAAATAGTCTGGGTGAAATGGTGGATGAGGACGAGGAAAAAGCCAATATGCTAAATGACTTTTTTTCATCAGTATTTACAAAAGAAAATCCCATGGCAGCCAATATGACTAGTGATAAAAATTCCCAATTAAATGTTACCTGCTTAACCCAGCAGGAAGTACGGCGGCGTCTAAAAATCACAAAAAATGACAAATCTCCGGGCCCGGATGGGATACACCCCCGAGTACTGCAGGAACTAAGTACAGTCATTGATAGACCATTATTTTTAATCTTTAAAGACTCCATAATAACAGAGTCTGTACCACAGGACTGGCGTATAGCAAATGTGGTGCCAATATTTAAAAAGGGGACAAAAACTGAACTCGGAAATTATAGGCCAGTAAGCTTAACCTCTACTGTGGGTAAAATCCTGGAGGGCATTCTAAGGGATGCTATACTGGAGTATCTGAAGAGGAATAACCTCATGACCCAGTATCAGCGCGGGTTTACTAGGGACCGTTCATGTCAGACTAATTTGATCAGCTTCTATGAAGAGGTAAGTTCCGGACTGGACCAAGGGAGCCCAGTGGATGTAGTGTATATGGACTTTTCAAAAGCTTTTGATACGGTACCACACAAAAGGTTGATACATAAAATGAGAATAATGGGGATAGGGGAAAATATGTGCAAGTGGGTTGAGAGCTGACTCAGGGATAGGAAACAAAGGGTGATTATTAATGGAGCACACTCGGACTGGGTCGCGGTTAGTAGTGAGGTACCACAGGGGTCAGTATTAGGCCCTCTTCTTTTTAACATATTTATTAATGACCTTGTAGGGGGCATTCAGGGTAGAATTTCAATATTTGCAGAAGACACTAAACTCTGCAGGGTAATCAATACAGAGGAGGACAATTTTGTATTACAGGATGATTTATGTAAACTAGAAGCTTGGGCTGATAAATGGCAAATGAGCTTTAATGGGGATAAATGTAAGGTCATGCACTTGGGTAGAAGTAATAAGATGTATAACTATGTGCTTAATTCTAAAACTCTGGGTAAAACTGTCAATGAAAAGGACCTGGGTGTAAGGGTGGATGACAAACTCATATTCAGTGGCCAGTGTCAGGCAGCTGCTACAAAGGCAAATAAAATAATGGGATGTATTAAAAGAGGCATAGATGCTCATGAGGAGAACATAATTTTACCTCGATACAAGTCACTAGTGCGACCACGCTTAGAATACTGTGCACAGTTCTGGTCTCCGGTGTATAAGAAAGACATAGCTGAACTGGAGCGGGTGCAGAGAAGAGCGACCAAGGTTATTAGAGGACTGGGGGGTCTGCAATACCAAGATAGGTTATTACACTTGGGGCTATTTAGTTTGGAAAAACGAAGGCTAAGGGGTGATCTTATGTTAATGTATAAATATATGAGGGGACAGTACAAAGACCTTTCTGATGATCTTTTTAATCATAGACCGGTGACAGGGACAAGGGGGCATCCTCTACGTCTGGAGGAAAAAAGGTTTAAGCATAATAACAGACGCGGGTTCTTTACTGTAAGAGCAGTGAGACTATGGAACTCTCTGCCGTGTGATGTTGTAATGAGTGATTCATTACTTAAATTTAAGAGGGGACTGGATGCCTTTCTGGAAAAGTATAATGTTACAGGGTATATACACTAGATTCCTTGATAGGGCATTGATCCAGGGAACTAGTCTGATTGCCGTATGTGGGGTCGGGAAGGAATTTTTTTCCCCATGGTGGAGCTTACTCTTACCACATGGGGTTTTTTTGCCTTCCCCTGGATCAACATGTTAGGGCATGTTAGGTTAGGCTATGGGTTGAACTAGATGGACTTAAAGTCTTCCTTCAACCTTAATAACTATGTAACTATGTAACTATGTAACCCTCCAGGTCTGCCATGTGGTCCCAGGTTACTTCTGTCACTACCTGGCTCTGTGTTAGAGTCATCGGGGGTCTTAGAGGTCTCACCAGGGTCTCCTTCACTACCAGGGCAACATACATACCTGCTTTTCTGGTGCCGGTCCTCTTCTGTGGCTCCGCTGGGGTCGAGGGTGGTGGCTCCAGGTGTTTCATGTTGTAACAATGGTGGCAATCAAACAATTCAGTAAAATTCATGGCGCACAGGACCCGATTTTTCAGGTCGGTCCATCCTGTTCATGATGCCAAAAATGGAGCACCTGCTAGGACCTTGGGGTACTCGGTACTGAGTCCGGTGATACTTAAAGGGGTGGTCACAGTGGCAGTGACCCAGTCGATGGCCCTGGGAGTCCAGTTAAAGGGGATGTGAATGAAAGTGGAAAATAAAGTCTATGTAAGTTGGATGCAGGTGTTAGAGTTCTGTACAATGTTCCCTTCTTACCAGAGAGTTGGGATACTACACCTCTGGCTGAGATGCAGTACCTCTGTGGCGTCTGGACCTTCAGGGGCACCACATATGTTCATTGCACAGCGTTAATACTAAATAAAGCCCATAAAAAGTGCCAGTTAATTTCTCCTGCGATTTGTGTGCTCATCAGAGGATCACCACAAAAGTATGAATTACAGAGCAAAAGAGTAACCCATGCCAGTTTGCACTTTCTGCAATTAGTCAGTTCACAATCATGGAATCTGGAATCTTATTCACATATGACATGAACAACACGAGTAAAACAATTTGTGGCCGTGCATCACGTCAGTATTATTTCCAACTGCTAACTACCATGGTGAAACCAACTAGGCAGCCTGTTATTTGTAGGAAACTTTTTCCACCCTCCTTTAAAATAAGGTAAAGCATCTGTGATTTTTTTTCTGAAGCTGGAGGAACTTGGATGTAATGCATTCATGACAGTATTCTAACCCAGACATATTACACTTATAATCTTTGTGAACCATTATGGTTTTCCAATATGTCCGTAAAAAAGCTGTCTATGATTTCTGGATAAGAAAAAATCTGGTCACCATGGAGAGCACTTGAGATTGTCAGATGGTGGGACAATGGTAGAGAAGTCTGATAAGTCAGTATGATACTGTAAGTACGCTGGGAAGTGTATTGTTTTAGTATGTGTCACCTTAAGGGTACTGTCACACATTGGCACAGTACGATCCGTGACGTTCCAGCGATATCCATACGATATCGCTGTGTCTGACACGCAGCAGCGATCAGGGATCCTGCTGAGAATCGTACGTCGTAGCAGATCGTTTGGAACTTTCTTTCGTCGCTGGATCTCCCGCTGTCATCGCTGGATCGTTGTGTGTGACAGCGATCCAGCGATGCGTTCGCTTGTAACCAGGGTAAACATCGGGTTACTAAGCGCAGGGCCGCACTTAGTAACCCGATGTTTACCGTGGTTACCAGCGTAAACGTAAAAAAAACCAAACAGTACATACTCACATTCCGGTGTCTGTCCCCCGGCGTTCTGCTTCTCTGCACTGTGAGCGCCGGCCGGCCGGAAAGCGAGCACAGCGGTGACGTCACCGCTCTGCTTTCCAGCTGGCAGACACAGTGCAGAGAAGCAGAACGCCGGGGGACAGACACCGGAATGTGAGTATGTACTGTTTTTTTTTTTTTTACGTTTACGCTGGTAACCACGGTAAACATCGGGTTACTAAGCGCGGCCCTGCGCTTAGTAACCCGATGTTTACCCTGGTTACCCAGGGACTTCGGCATCGTTGGTCGCTGGAGAGCGGTCTGTGTGACAGCTCCCCAGCGACCATACAACCACTTACCAACGATCACGGCCAGGTCGTATCGCTGGTCGTGATCGTTGGTAAATCGTTTAGTGTGACAGTACCCTTAAGGGTTATTCCTATCTCGGCTTTTCTTGAGACAGGAAAAACTCAATCAATCCAGCCCCAGCTCCGAAGTTAAAAACAGTTTGCTATTTCAAGACTTCATAGCTCAGCCTCCGTCAGATGTTTTGATGACTCCATCTCCAGTGATCAGAGCGGGATGGACTTATTTGTGCCATGACGTGAGAATAACTCTAAACTTGTTTGCTGTTAATTTAATTGAGGACATCAATTTCTAATTCAGAAAATTCAATATATTACCATAACAGTTTTACAAATTAATGTACAGTACGATGGTAATTGATATCTGAACCACTGGATTGCCACATATGGTCAAACATAGCACCAACTACTCCTGATATAATATCGTAAATCTTTTCAAATATTATTTTATTAAGCTTCTCATTTACAAATTACACGTGTCTGTCCAGTATGAACATAATTTACCTGATTAATTGTTATTGTAGGATTTCTGAAGTCTACCTGCAGAATGTTACCAAGAAATGGAAGACCTCTGGGACCTGGAGGAAAGCGTAATCCAGGCTTCCTGCTCTTCACAAAGTCCAAGAGGAAAAGACAAAGAATGATTGTAATTCCCAATAAATATCCATTGGAAAACAATAAGGAGATAAACTCTGCCATCTCCTCTCTGTGCTACGTCTACTGGATCCTAATAGCTCTCGCTCACAGATCTTACTGCACAGGTATATAAATGACAGACATTTCCATATGTACTCACAGTGCAAGTCTGGTTGGATTGTAATAAGTAGTAAACAGAATCCTCTAAATACTGACTTTGCTATGCAAACTCCCACAGTTTAATTTCAAGTAATAGTGCCTATAAAATTTGCTGAAAAGGAGAGTGGACGGTACCTCCAAAATCATACATTGATCTACTGCCACTAGGCAAAATTATATATAACTGAACATGAGGTTCTTAGTTTAACATTCTGATCAGACTGTATGAAGCCCACTGCCACGTCACGGCAAACCTCGTGGTGGGTCCCTATCACCATAACAGAGCAGAGCCGCACGCTGACCACCGACACAGAGGCAATGCACCAGCAGCGCAGACGGCCTGGTGTCTCCAGACCGCGCTGCGCCAGCACAAAACCACAGCAACAATGGCCACCACACAACACCAAACTAAAGGAGTCCGTATCGCCCCACTGGAGCGGAGCCGCCCGCCGACCACCGCCGCAGATGCACTGCATCGGCAGGGCAGATAGCCTGGTGCTTCACAGCGCCCATGCTGCAAGACTGAGTCCCCATGACTCCAGAACGTGCCGCCCCACCAGAACCGTCGGCACTGTAGTGGTTGTCGGTGCACGGCTCTACTCCTTTAGGGCGATAGGGACCCACTTCAAGGTTTGCCATGAAATGGCAGTGGGCTTCATACAGTCTGATCAGAAAGATAAATTAAGAACCTCATGTACAGTTATATATATTTTTGCCTAGTGGCATTAGATCAATGTATGATTTTTGGAGCTGCTGTCCACTCTCCTTTTCAGAAAAGTATCTATAAAATGTATGTTCAGTGTCTCTAGCATTGTAAAGTGTAATCACTGATAAATTCTGATACATGCAGTGGATGTATTAACCCCACAGGGGCCCATTCTGTGTTTTTAGGAGAAAACATTTTTTTTTTCATCATCACAATTCAGGAGCCATTTTTTTCATAGTCAAAGCTGAATGAAAGCTTGTTTTTAGCATTCTTGGGTACATATAACTTATTACCTAATTTCTATTAACTTTTGTTATGAGAAAAAAGCATTTTCCCATTGACAAAGTTGTATGAAGGCTTACCCTTGCAACTCTTGAACAGCCATTTGAGGGTGCATACTGCTGTGCCAGATGGGTGTGTAAAGTTGCCAAGACCTCTAGTCATGATCGAGCTGCTGTCCTGTTACACTCTGGCTCTGGTTTTACATGAAAACAGTGTCCCAGTCTCAGTCTGCTGACAGATGTGGGGTGCATCACAGTCACTTGTAGGCCGCAGGCTTCTGCTGCCTCTAGGCCTCCATCCTTAAGGGCCATTGCACACAATACAGGGGACACCAATTTCATTGCAACAATCAAAAGTTTAATGGTCAGTTCAAGTTCATCAGGTTGTAACATGTGGGATAGGGTGCAACACTTCATATGTCTTACTTCCTTAGTACAACGTATCTGAAGCCCTACCATTAATTCATTCTGGACTATTCCTAAGCCCACTGACTCCGTCAGGCTCAGGAATTTCCTGCCCACCTTAGCAGTGCACCTGGGAACCAGTATCTTCCATCTACACAGGGCCATGTCCATCTTCCCTTGTATGCCAGAGCAGGACCAGTGTCAGCACTCAGGCAAGTGACGGGGCCCTGAGCAGGTTGGGGGCCCATAGGAGCACTGTGGAGGGTCTGTGCCTGTGTCGGTGCCCACGAATGGCCCCCCCGCAAGCTTCGGGCCCCGGCACTTGCGATACTCACCTCTCCCTGTTTCATCACTGTGGGGTCTTCCACATCTCCTGACTGTCACGTTTCAGGTCAGAGGGTGCGATGATGTCATGTCTGTGGGGTTAATTACATGTGGAGCATCTTATAGGGCCAATTACATATGGAGCATCTTATGGGGCCAATTACATATGGAGCAGTATATGGGGCCCATTATATATGGAGCGTCTTATGGGGCCAATTACATATGGAGCATCTTATGGGGCCAATTACATATGGAGCAGTATATTGGGCCCATTATATATGGAGCATTCTATGGGGCCAATTATATAAGGAGCATTATATGGGTCCCATTCTGGTTGGAGCAATATGTGGGTCCCATCATATACTAGAGCATTATATGGTGGCCATCATATACTGTACGAAGCATTATGTCTGGTATATTCTGTATGGAGCATTATATGGGACCTATTCCGTATGGAGCAATATATGGGGCCCATCATATATTGTATGGAGCATTATATGGAGCTCATTATACTGTATGAAGCAAGATATGGGGCTCATTATTCTGTATGGAGCAATATATGGGTCTCATTATACTATATGGAGCAATATACAGGGCTCATTTTTCCTATCGCCATGACAGCACCCACTACGAGAGAGGGGATCCGCCCACCATCAGGACAGGAACCTACAGGTTAAAAAGGGGCGGTCTCACTCACCTCTCCAGTTTGGGTTCCTGTCCGACACTGGATCCTGCAGGTTAAAGAAGCTGTGGCTTACCCGGGTCCATCCAGCCTCTGCGTGGTAACATATACGGGCGCACTGGAAGCAGCGTCGGGGTACTGCTCGCAGACCCCCCCCCTCATCTGGGCAGAAGGGGGACGCGATCCCAGGGGCCAGGGAATGCCGCCCTGGGTCACGTGAGCGCAGCGCTACTCAGCACGTTTATCCGGATACAAGCGCTCATGAGCCGGAAGTGGAGGCAAGTACTTCCGGGAGGCTGGGAGGAGGCGCGCGGCAATAGTTTAAAACACAGATGCAGATGGTGAATGGTGTGTGGTAAGATGTCCTCGATAGGGGACGCAGAGCACCTTCAGGCGGAGGTGCCTGAGCAGAGCAGGAAGAGCAGTAATAGCCGCTCAAGAAGCAGCAGCACTGTGTTACGGGGACGGCAGAGTTCCAACACCCCAGCTTCACGTGGCAATTCACCTCCTCCGGAACCGGTACTCCATTGATCAGCCTTTGGTGAGTGTGTAATCTACACCTAGTAGCTGATTTGTTCCGTTTTTTCTGTGTTTTGTTATAGGTTAAAACGACATCAAAGACCAAACACAGACAGTGTGCATTATGCACAGTACCCTTGCCAGACAGTTATATTAAAAAGCTGTGTCAGGCATGTATTTGCCGTACTTTGGAGGAAGAGGCTCCTCTCCGTACATCGGATTTAAGAGCAGTTATTAGGGAAGAAATCAAATGTTCTCTTAGAACTAAACGGCATGAAAAGCCTTGTATTGATTTGTTGTCTGATTCCAGCCCATCTCTGCAGGAGGGTGAATGCTCAGACTCCTCGTCGCCATCCTCCTCAGATGAGGTGGGAAGGCCAAGGTTTTCTATAGAAAACATGGATACGTTAGTTAAGGCGGTTCGCATGACCATGGGGGTCGTGGAGAATAAAGAACCCAGATCTACTCAGGATATTATGTTTGCAGGATTATGAAAAAAAAAATTGCAGATTTTTCCTGGTAGTAGACACGGTGAAAGATCTAGTCAGACATGAGTGGGACAAACAGGATAAGGGGTTTTTACCATCAGCTGCAAAAAGGAGATACCCCTTTGATGATGAACTCTTGTCTCAATGGGTAAAGGTGCCTAAAGTGGACGCAGCTGTGGCTTCAACGTCAAAGTCAGCCACTCTCCCATTGGAAGACGTAGGCCTTCTTAAAGACCCATCTGACAGGAAAGCAGACATGTTCCTAAAGAAGGTATGGGAATCGTCATCAGGAGCCTTTAAACCTGCGATTGCAAACACGTGTACAGCCAGATCTATTATGGTCTGGGTAAGTCAGCTGGAGGATCAACTTAAAGCCCAAATTCCTAGAGATAAGTTGCTAGACTCTCTATCCCAGATTCGTGAAGGAGTAGCATACTTGGCGAATGCATCGGTAGACTCTTTGAAGTTAGCAGCCAGATCCACAGGTCTTTCGACTGCTGCCCGGCGAGCACTCTGGCTGAAAACTTGGAAAGGTGATGCTCAGGCCAGAGCAAAATTGTGTACTATTCCATGCAGGGGTGAGTACTTATTTGGCCCTGTGCTGAATGATATCCTTGCGAAGGCAGATGATAGGAAGAAAGGATTTCCTAAGGTATTTAATCCTGCTTTCAGAAATGCTTTCAGAAGACGAATGCCTTTCCGAAGACCTCATTCGGACAGAGATTGGGAACCGGCGGAGCAGAAGAAAAGAGGTGCATACTTCGGGGGCTCTTCATCATCATCAAGATGCAGACACAACTATAGATAGGACTGATCTCCCGGTGGGGGGGCAGGTTAAAATATTTCTTTGCACAATGGGACAAAATAACATCTAGTAGCTGGATCTTAGGTATAGTTGCTTCAGGGTTAAAATTGGAGTTTCAGAAAATACCTCCGAACCATTATGTAGTAACTACTCTTAATTCTTCGGACCAACAACAGGCCCTAAAAATAGAGATTCAGCAGTTAAGGGAAAAGCAAGTTATTGTAGAAGTCCCAAAGAATCAAGAAAGGGAAGGTTTTTACTCTCCTCTATTTTTAATTTCCAAACCTGATGGATCCTTTCGGACCATCATAAATCTACGGAAATTAAATACATTTCTACAATATCGTGCCTTTAAGATGGAATCCATCAAATCGACAACTAAACTTCTATTTCCCAGGTGTTACATGTCTGTGCTGGATCTATAAGATGCATACTATCATCTACCCATTTACAAAGATCACCAACAGTTCCTCAGAATGGCGGTGCACCTAAACGATCAGGTTAGGCATTTTCAGTTTACAGCAATGCCTTTTGGTCTGTCCATGGCCCCAAGAGTTTTTACTAAGATAATTGCAGAAGTAATGGCTCATATCAGAGAAAGGGATACCCTCGTTGTATCCTACTTGGACGATTTCCTAATATTTGGAAATTCGGTTGTCCAATGTAAGGCCCGCTTAAATTGTATAATATCATCTCTGCAGGACCTGTGTTGGCTTATCAACCTAAAGAAGTCAAAACTAGAACCCTCAACGTGTCAAGTTTTCCTAGGTATTCTGCTGAACTCGGAGGATCAGTCATGTTTTCTACCCGAAGACAAAAAAGAAAAGATTATTCACAAAGTCAAGGTAGTGAGTAGTGTTGAGCGATACCGTCCGATACTTGAAAGTATCGGTATCGGAAAGTATCGGCCGATACCGGCAAAGTATCGGATCTAATCCTATACCGATACCCGATACCAATACAAGTCAATGGGACACCAAGTATCGGACGGTATCCTGTATGGTTCCCAGGGTCTGAAGGAGAGGAAACTCTCCTTCAGGCCCTGGGATCCATATCAATGTGTAAAAGAAAGAATTAAAATAAAAAATAGGGGTATACTCACCCTCCGACGCAGCCTGGACTTTACCGCCGTAACCGGGAGCCGTTGTACCTAAGAATGCGCGCTTGAAGGGCCTTAGATGAGGTCACGGCGCTCTGATTGGTCCGTAGCCGTCGCGTGACCGCTACGCTACCAATCACAAAGCCGTGACGTCACCTAAGGTCTTTCAAGCGCTTGAAAGACCTTAGGTGACGTCACTGCTTTGTGATTGGTCCGTAGCGGTCACGCGACCGCTAAGGACCAATCAGAGCGCCGTGACGTCATCTAAGGCCCTTCAAGCGCGCATTTTTAGGTACAACGGCTCCCGGTTACGGCAGTAAAGTCCAGGCTGCGTCGGAGAGGTGAGTATATCCCTATTTTTTATTTTAATTCTTTCTTTTACACATTGATATTAATCCCGATACCGATTCCCGATACCACAAAAGTATCGGATCTCGGTATCGGAATTCCGATACCCACAAGTATCGGCCGATACCCGATACTTGCGGTATCGGAATGCTCAACACTAGTAGTGAGGAAAAATCCGTATCTTACATTAAGAGACGCAATGTCCCTACTAGGGTCATTAACATCATGCATACCGGCTGTTCGATGGGCTCAATCCCATACTCGGGTACTGCAATCAGAGATCCTCGAGGCAGAAAGAAAGCGTCAAGGTTGTCCAAATGGAAAACTCAGGCTATTGACTGCCACTCTCTACGACCTAAAGTGGTGGCTGGACATGTACCATTTGTCAAAGGGGGTTCAATGGGGAATCATACCGGACAATGTAGTCACGACAGATGCCAGCCCATTTGGTTGGGGAGCTCACATGGGGGATGTTCTGGCCCAAGGGCGGTGATCAGTTCTAGAGTCCCAAAGTTCATCAAACCTAAAGGAACTCGTAGCAGTCAGATATGCTCTCCTTCACTTGTTGCCATCCCTACGGGGTTCACATGTACAAGTACAGACCAACAGTACGACAGTGGTCGCCTATCTCAACCATAAGGGAGGGACAAGATCAGAATCGCTAGTATCCACCACGGCAGAAATTCTCACTTAAAGGGAACCTGTCACCCCCAAAATTGATGGTGAGGTAAGCTCACCGTCATCAGGGGCTTATCTACAGCATTCTGTAATGCTGTAGATAAGCCGCTGACGTTACCTGAAAGAGGAGAAAAAGAGGTTATAATATACTCACCTGGGCGGTCCCGCTGCTGGTCCGCGGTCAAATGGGCGTCTCAGGTCTGCTCCGGCGCCTCCTATCTTCATTCCATGATGTCCTCTTCTGGTCTCCGCGCCGTGGCTTTGGCGCAGGCGTACTTTGTCTGCCCTGTTGAGGGCAGAGCAAAGTACTGCAGTGCGCAGGCGCCGGGCCTCTCAGACCTTACCGGCGCCTGCGCACTGCAGTACTTTGCTCTGCCTCAACAGGGCAGACAAAGTACGCCTGCGCTGGAGCAGCGGCGCGAAGACCAGAAGAGGACGTCATGGAATGAAGATGGGAGGCGCCGGAGCAGACCTGAGACGCCTATCGGAGCGGGACCGCCCCTGGGTGAGTATAATCTAACATCTTTTTCTTCTCTTTCAGGTAACATCGGCGGCTTATCTACAGCATTACAGAATGCTGTAGATAAGCCCCTGATGACGGTGAGCTTACCTCACCATCGATTTTGGGGGTGACAGGTTCGCTTTAAGCTGAAGCTCACTTCCTTTCCCTTTAAGCAGTTCA
This sequence comes from Ranitomeya variabilis, assembly GCF_051348905.1. Classification (NCBI taxonomy): domain Eukaryota; kingdom Metazoa; phylum Chordata; class Amphibia; order Anura; family Dendrobatidae; genus Ranitomeya; species Ranitomeya variabilis. The sequence goes on from NC_135239.1 coordinate 154,225,679, forward strand.
CATAAAAGGGGAACTCCATGTGGAAGCAGACTATCTCAGCCGACATTGCCTACGCCAAGGGGAGTGGTCTCTGGATTGGCAAATATTCAAGCAGATAGTCAGGCTCTGGGGGTTACCAGTTATAGTTCTGTTTGCCACAAGGAGAGACAGACAGGTCAGGGAGTTTGCATCGCTTCAGGTAGCAGACAGACCATGCATAGTAGACTCTCTTCAGGTCCATTGGGATTTTCCTCTAGCCTATGCGTTTCCCCCAATGTGCTTAATTCCTCTAGTTCTCAGGAAGATCAGGGAGGAAAGGGCGACAGTAATTCTAATTGCCCCCTTCTGGCCCAGGAGGCCATGGTTTTCTCTACCCAGAGCGATGTCAGTAACCGATCCCTGGGTGTTACCTGTTAGTCTGGAGCTCCTCTCTCAAGGTCCATTTCATCATCCCAATATGGAGAGTCTTCATTTGATGGCGTGGAACTTGAGAGGGAGTTACTAAAGCGGAGAGGGTTTTCAGAAGCCTTAATATCCACTTTATTAAATAGCAGAAAGGAGGTTTCTACAAATATTTATTCTAAAGTCTGGAAAAAATTTCTTGCTTTTCATCAGCATCCTCTGACAGACCATGTTCCAATTCTGGCTATTCTGGAATTTTTGCAGAAAGGCTGAGAATTGGGGTTGGCAGTTAATACTGTTAGGGTTCAGGTGTCAGCCTTAGGAGCCCTATATAACAGCAATGTTGCGGGAAATAGATGGGTCTCTAGGTTTATTAAAGCTACTGAGTGTAGTAACCCAGTTCATATTGCTAGGTTGCCACCGTGGGACTTAAACTTGGTGTTAGATGGGTTACACAACACCCTTTCGAGCCCTTAGATTCTGCCTCAATTAAAATTCTAACCTTAAAAACAGCTCTTCTGTTAGCCTTAACTTCTGCAAGACGGGTTAGTGATATCCAAGCATTATCAGTGGATCCTCCCTATCTAATGATCTTTCAGGATAAAATTGATTTGAAACCAGATCCGGCATACTTACCAAAGGTAGCCTCTAGGTCTCATAGGAGTCAGGAGATATATTTACCATCCTTTTATGATAATCCAGTCACAGCAGAAGAACATAAGTGTCATACTCTAGATGTTAAAAGAGCAATATTAGAGTATTTAAATAGGACACAAAGCTGGAGGCAGAGTAGGGCTCTGTTTGTTTCTTTCCAGACTCAAAAGAAAGGTTCGAGAGTCACAAAAGGTTCTATCGCCAGATGGATCAGGGATGCGATATGTCTTGCCTATTCCGCCAAAGGGGAAACACCACCAAAAGGCATCAAGGCCCACTCCACTCGAGTTATGGCCTCATCCTGGGCAGAGAAGGCGGATGTTCCCATTGATATGATATGTAAGGCGGCAACATGGTCATCTCCTTCCACCTTTTTTAAACACTATTGCCTTGATCTATCAGCAAATTCCAGCCTAGACTTTGGGCGTTCAGTACTTAGTGCTGTAGTCCCTCCCAGTAAATAGTCTCTGAAAGTCTCTTGTAGTGGGTGCTGTCGTGGCGATAGGAAAACCGGTGTTTACTTACCGGTAATAGGATTTTACAGAGTCCACGACAGCACCCGCTCATTCCCCCCCGCAGTAGTTTCTAATTTCTTGCACTCTTTGGAAGGTGTGCTTTTCAGATTTCACTCTATAAGGGTGATGGTATTTTAGTGTTGTTTAAGGAATAATTTTCATGTACTAATTTACTGGCAGTATCCCTTGTACTCTGGAACACAAACTGGAGAGGCGAGGGGAACTGCCCCTTTTTAACCTGTAGGTTCCTGTCCTGATGGTGGGCGGATACCCTCTCTTGTAGTGGGTGCTGTCATGGACTCTGTAAAATCCTATTACCGGTAAGTAAAAACCGGCATTCTGTATAGAACAATATATGGATATCATTACACTGTATGGAGCAATATATAGGGCTCATTATTCTGTATGGAGCAATATATGGGGCTCATTATACTGTTTGGAGCAATATATGGGGCTCATTATTCTGTATGGAGCAATATATGGGTCTCATTATACTGTATGGAGCAATATATAGGGCTCATTATTCTTTATTGAGCATTTTATGAGGTCCATTATTCTGTATGGAGCAACATATGGGGCACTTTATTCTGTATGGAACACTATGGAGTGCCCATAATATTGCATGGAGCCATACATGGAGCTCATTATTCTCTGCGGAGCACTATATGGTGCCCATAATACTGTATGGAGGACTATACTGTCCGGTTTGTGGGCTATAGATAGCACTTATGTAATGTAAGAAGTAAGTGAAATCTTTGGCATTATACTATTCCTATATTTATCTGCTGTATCTGTGTATCATGAATTGTGGTATGTATTAAAGGGGCCCACTGAGACTCTTTTGCCCGTGGCTCACAAAAACCTGAAGCTGGACCTGTGCCAGATGTACCAGGCAGCCCCTATGCCAAACCTTGAGCTCTGGAAGTGATGGGACCGTTCGCTCAGGATTCCAGTACGGCCTCCCACTGCCTCCCACTGCCTCGAATGCCCTTGCAACCCACTGTACTTGAACTTGACATTGACCTTCTCACTGCACTTTCCAATATGAGCCACAACCAGAAAGTCACTGGTTTTTACTAACACTTGTCTCCACCCACTGGGCTACTTCTATACATTAACTATATCCTATCCTATAGAATAAACTTATTTTCCTTATCTTAAGTCGTATGCCTTTCCTACTCCATTTAACTTTATGAACAGTACTTATACTATCCCAAGTCTAGTCCTGTGCTTACCCTGCACTACACACTATGCAGTATTCACATTGTACACAAACACTTTACATTACTTATATGCTGTGAATTACCATTGTAGCGCCCCCACTGCCGCAGGGCCGAGGAGTACCCGGTCCTGGGCCTCTGAGTCTCTGTCTTGGGGTTGTCACGGTGGCTAGACCCGGTCCGTGGCCCTGCTGAGGGGCACCCAATGAAAGGTGTGGGTGGTGATGATGTTATCGTGCGGTGCAGGTCGCAGTAAATAATGAGGACACCAGGTTGCAGTCTCTTTACCTCTTTACTGAAGGCTTCAGGATCCTCAGTCCGGAATACGGTTAACCGGGCTGCGCAAGTCCGGCCGGTCCGATGGCACCTCCAGAGTTCCCTTTGCAGGTGGAAATCTGTGCCTACCTTCTAGCGCTTGTGTGTTGTGGTCCTCCCCTGCTGTGCTTACGGGATAGTCCCCACAACTGTTGTGTCTGTTTCTGAAGTTCCCTCACAACTCGATTATGATGTTCTTCTTCGTCCCCCAGATGATATGGCTAGGACGCTCCCGTATGACGGGTAGGCTCAGAGCTCTTCCTGGACCCTAGTGTCGCCCCTCTCCTGTTGTTGCCCCCTATGTCTTCTTAGGTGATTTGGGTGAGACAGCCCGCCTATAACTGACTGTCCTGCCGTAGGTTTGAAGTTAGGCCTGGAGCTCTATACTTCCTCGGCGTTCCGGCCACCGGCTGCGCGCCTCAGTAGGATGTTGCCTCGTCTTACAGCACGACTCCTACTGGTGTTTCTCCTTGTTGCGTTGATCTAGTTTCTCACTCAGCACAATAAACCTCGCTTCTTGTCCTTTCTTAGGGTACCGCCGCGATCAGGTGCAGGCGCGGTCCCGTAACGTTCTCTCTGTTCGCTAGGCCTCTGTCAGGATCCCACCCCTGACAGGGACCCCCCTGAATCTTCCCCTGCAACACCCTCTGCCACAGGATGTTGCCTGGTTCCAACCCAGTCAGCTTCTCTCTAACTTCCTATCCAACCCCCAGTTTTACCAGACTGTGAGGAGTGGCCCAATACATAGCGCCCTTAGCTCCCCCTGGAGGCCAGACTGTGAAGTGTATTGGTGTCTGTGATACCTGGTCAGGTGAACTCCTTCAGTGCCATCAGACGTACCATAGCCCCCCTTAGCGGCGGAGCATCAGTACTGCAACGACCAGGACTCTGGGGCGCTGCACCATCATACAATATAAAAGATGCACATTACTATTCACATTGCATGTAAAACCACATGACACTGTACACATAGCTCAATTGTTGTCTTCAGGGGTAGGAGCACATCAGAACAGTCAACCACCCGCAACATGTGCATGTTTTATATTTGGAAGCCCAGGTACTGGATGTTAATAAGTAGCTTGCAAACTGAGATCCATTGGCAATATGGAAAGCATTTTGCTGCTCAATGAACAGGTGCTTTCTGGGGTTAATGTGGAGAAGGAAGACAGCATGGAGCAATAGGATAGTGAAGCAGCTAGCTTGGTGACAGAAGACAGGTTAGAGCAGAGGTCTCAAACTGCGTTCCTCAAGGGCCGCAAACAGGTCATGTTTTCAGGATTTCCTTCTACTGCACAGGTGATCATTTCATCACCTGCACAGATAATGATTCCAGCATCTTGTGCAATGCTAAGGAAATCATGAAAACACGCATGATTTGTGGCCCTCGAGGAATGCAGTTTGAGACCCCTGGGTTAGAGGGATGAGTGTCAGGGAGGCTAGATCTGGCACACCCCAACAAGTTTACTAGGTTGGCAGATGAGGGGAATCTTAGTACAGGGGTACCATTGCTGCAGTAAGACACATACTCTCAAAGCCAGTGGAGTGTCTGCTTCCATAAGGGGGTAAATAGGAATGCAAAGCAGACCAGACACGTGCTGGTAGTGGGAGACTCCATTATTAGGGGAACAGATAGCGCAATCTGGCACAAAGACAGGGATAGTCGAATGGTGTGTTGTCATCCTTGTGTTTGTGTTCGACACAGGCTGGTAGATTATTGGGAGGGACTGGTGAGGAACAAGGAGTCATAATGCACATCTGCTCCAATGACAAATTTAGAGATAGGTGAAAGGTCCTTCACTCCTTCACTACGCAGCTATTTTGCATTTTTTCATCTTTGTTTTTCCCTCCCCTTTTTCCAAGAGCCATACCTATTTTATTTTTCTGGCCATATAGCCATATGAGAGTTTGTTTTATGCGGGATGAGTTGTATTATTTTATTATTTAACAATGTCATTCATTTTACCAAACAGTGTACTGGAAAACAGGGAAAAAAATGCTAAGTGCGTTGAAATTGCAAAAAAGTTCAATATGATTCCCCAGGTCAACACACATATACCAAACATACTGTATATAGTTTTTTTTATTAGCAGATTTGTAAAAATAAAACTTTTTTGCTTTTGTGTCCATTTCATTTGATTTGTTTGGGATCTGGGGCTATGTGAGGGCTTATTTTATGTCCCCTGAGATGCCGTCTTTATTGATACCTTTTTGGAGTACACATAATGTTTTGTTCGCCTCTTATTGCATTTTATTGCAATCGTTATATAAAAGAAGTGTGCCACATAGTTGGGATCACCAAGCAAAATAATGAAAAATATTTCATTGGAAAAGTCCTGAAGAAACAATGACATGACGATAACAACATTTAGAAAGCAATACAGCTATGATATTAGTAATACACCGGGTGTGTCAGTATTAGAAATAACACCCCTCCTCTAATGTCTACCACAAGGTAACCCACTGGAAAATTTAAAATATCAACCACAGTTAGACCAGTTTCACACGTCTGTTTTCTTCTGGTACCAGAAATCCGGTTGTGGGTTCCCCTGTATTTTATATAACCAGCCAGGCAAAACTGACAGCTGCTGGCTGCAACTCTCAGCTGTCAGCTTCAGCAAGGCTGGTTAACAATAATAGAGGGGTCCCATGCTGTAATTTTTTAATTATTTAAAAAAAAAATTAAAAAAACAGTGTGGGGTCCTTCACATTTTTGACAACCAGCCAAGCTAAATATGACAGCTGGGAGCTGGTATTCTCAGGCTGGTAAGGGGCCATGGATATTGACCCCCCAGCCTAAAAATAGCAGCTGCAGCCACCCAGAAAGACACATCTATTATATGCGCCAATTCTAATGCTTTGCCCGACTCTTTCCACTTGCCCTGTAGAGGTGGCAAGTGGGGTTCATATTTGTCAGGTTGATGTCACCTTTCTATTGTCTGGTGACACCACGCCCACAGGTTAGTAATGGAAAGGCGTCTATAAGACACCTATCAATTAATAATTCTATAGATATATGGTAAATAAAAACACAGCAAGTATAACTTCCTTTATTTGAAATAAAAACAAAACATACTTTTCCATTTTTAATTAACCCCTTCACAGAGCCAATTTGGTACTTAATGATCAAGCCAATTTTTACAATTATGACCACCAGGGCCGGACTGGCCATCAGGCACTTCTGGCAAATGCCAGAAGGTCCGGTGCCAGTAGTGGGCCGCTGCACGCCGACTCACCCCCCCACCAGCGCCACTGCCACCGCATTCAACTATACCGTCATCTATGACGTCAGTGCAGTTGAATGCAATGAAGGAGAGAGCGTCTGCTGATGCCCCCTTTCCCGTCATTCCCTGCTCTACCTCTGACACTGCGGGTGCACGCGCACTCACTGTGTGCCAGGTAGTGCATCGGCAGCTGCCGAGACAGGAGCAGGGAGCAATGCGGGCATGAGGAGAGGTGTGTTTTGGTTTTTTTACTCGACTGTGGGGCCATTCTCGGGGGGAGGAGAGATGCTTGCTGTGTTGTATACTAATATGTGGGCTGTGCTGTATACTGCTATGTGGGCTGTGCTGTATACTGCTATGTGGGCTGTATTGTATACTGCTACGTGGGCTGTGCCGTATACTGCTACGTGGGCTGTGCTGTATACTGCTACGTGGGCTGTGCTGTATACTACTGTGTGGGCTGTGCTGTATACTACTGTGTGGGCTGTGCTGTATACTACTGTGTGGGCTGTGCTGTATACTACTGTGTAGGCTGTGCTGTATACTACTACGTGGGCTGTGTTATCTGCTGTGCGGGTTGTGCTATATACTATGCGGGCTTTGCTATATACTTGGGGGTATATTATATTCTATGGGGGAGGCTGTGTTATATACTATGGGGTATATTATATTCTATGGGGGAGGTTGTGTTATATACTATGGGGGGCTGCATTATATTCTATGGGGGCTACATAATATATTATGGTGAGGTGGGCTGTATTATATTCTATGCGGGGCTGTATTAGATTTTATGAGGGATGATTGCATCATACTCTTTGATGGGGCTGCATTAAATTCTGTGGAGAGGTGGGCTGTATTATATTCTATTCAGGGCTACATTATATTCTATGGGGGGCTGTATTATATTTATATTCTTTGAGGGGTGATTGCATCATACTCTATGAGGGGGCTGCATTAAACTATGGGGGGCTGCATTATATTCTATAGGGTGGCTGCATTATACTCTGGGGTGGCTGCATTATATTCTTGGGTGGCTGCATTATATTCTGTAGGGGGGTGACTGCATTATACTATATGTGGGCTGCATTATACTGTATCGAGGACTATGGGGAATATGTTCTACTATATGAAGAACTATGGGGTGCATTATACTATGGGAAGTGAATTGTACTACATGGATGACTATGGCGGTGCATTATAGTATATGGAGCACTATGAGGAGTGTATTATGCTATATGGAGGACTGAGCAGTGTATTTTAATATATGGAGGACTATAGGGAGTGTATTATACTATATGGAGGACTGTGGTGCTCATTATAATATATGGAGGACTATGGGGTGTATTTTACTAAACAAGTACAATGCTGCATATTCAGATTGTTTTTGCTGGAACAAAAATTGTTCTCAGCAGCACATCGCCAGTGTAAACTGTAGATGTGCTGCTGATAACATGATACTGTATGGTGATCTGTTAATGATCTATTAGTGATCGTTCTGTCCCATCATTATTCCTCAGCTGGTGGAAAGAGGCCGGGAAACAAGCATTGAACAACTTCAGTATTGTCGATCAAACTCATTTAGCGGCCTGAACTCAGCGCTTGTAAATACAACCGAAATGCTTTTGTGTGATGTGCAATATGTTAGCATTTGGGGCCCCATTTTAAACTTTGCCTAGGGCCCCACTTTGCCTAAAACCGGCCCTGCCTACAAGTGTACAAAGATATTATACAGTCACCATGTGACAAGTGGGCCTGCGTAACTTCAAATTCCAGGGCTGAATTTTAGTCCCAGTCCGGCCCTGCTGACCACTGTCACTTTATGAGGTTCTGAGATTGTTTTTCGTGACATATTGTGCTTCATGCTAGTGGTAAAATTTCTTCGATATAACTTGTGTTTATTTATGAAAATAATGGTAATTTGGCAAACATTTTGAAAATGTTACAATTTTCAAACGTTTAATTTTTGTACCCTTAAATCAGAGCCTGGTGTACAAAAAAATAGTTAATAACTAACATTTCCCACATGTCTACAGGGTGGAACATTTATATGGATACACCTCAATAAAATGTGCATGGTTCGTGATATCAATTTCCTGTTTGTGGTACATTTCAAGATGGGTGGTGATCATGGCGGCCATTTTGAAGTCGGCCATTTTGGATCCAACTTTATTTTTTCCAATAGGAAGAGGGTCATGTGACACATCAAACCTATTGAGAATTTCACAACAAAAGCAATGGTGTGCTTGGTTTTAACACAACTTTATTATTTCATGAGTTATTTACAAGCTAATGATCACTTATAAAATGTGTTCAAAGTGCTGCCCATTGTGTTGGATTGTCAATGCAACCCTCTTCTCCCACTCTTGACACACTGATAGCAACACCGCAGAAGAAATGCTAGTCTAAGGTGGTCAGATACCTTGTAGGAATGCTCGGACCTGACACCCATAATGTGGTGGTGCACCATCTTGCTTGAAAAATTCAGGGAACGTGCCATCTTCAGTGCATAAAGAGGGCAACACATCATCATGTAGCAATTTCAGATATCCAGTGGCATTGAGATTTCCATTGATGAAGAATGGCCCCACTATCTTTGTACCCCATATACCACACCATACCATCAATTATGGGTGTCAGGTCCGAGCATTCCTACATAAACAGTTTCCTGGAAAGTGGATTGGTCGCCGTGGGCCAGTTGAATGGCCACCAAGGTCTCCCAATCTGACCCCCTTCAACTTTTATCTTTGTGGTCATCTTCCTTGGTGTAAGCACCCACCTTTATGATGGACGTTTTATTTGCCTTTACTGCGCATGTGTTGTGGATTCTGTTTGTGGGCTCCCTCTGGTGGTTACTGCTGGTACTGGGTGACTTTGGTGGGTTGCGGCCTTTGGTTTCCACCTGTCCATCAGAGGCTGGGTGTTTCCTATTTTACCTGGCCTTTCTGTCATTCCCTTGCCGGCTATCAATGTATTCAGATGTGCTCTGTTTGGTTCCTGCCTACCTGCTCCCAGATCTTTCAGGATAAGCTAAGTGCTGATTTTCAGTTGTTTGGTTTTTTGTCCAGCTTGCTTATTATGTCTCTATGCTAGCTGGTAGCTCTAGTGGACTGAGGTTCTCCCCATGTGCCATGAGTTGGCACATGGGTTCTTGTAATCTCAGGATGGTTTTTTTGATTAGGGTTTTTTGCTGACCGCTCAGTCCCCTTTTGTATCTTTCTGCTTTCTAGTTTACAGCGGGCCTCAATTTGCTAAAGCTATATATATCATCTCTATGTGTGTGCCTTCCTCTCATTTCACCGTCAATACATGTGAGGGGGCAACTATATCTTTTGGGGTTCATTCCTCTGGAGGCAAGTGAGGTCTTATTTTCTCTGCAGTACTAGTTAGCTCTTAGGCTGGTGCGTGGCGTCTAGAACCAACGTAGGCACGCTCCCTGGCTATCTCTAGTTGCGTTTGTCAGGCGTAGGGCAGCAGTCAGCCCAGGTTCCATCACCCTAGAGCTCGTCCGTTATTTATTTGTACTTTGCTTGTCCTGTGCTATCCCTAGCCATTGGGGATTCATGACAGTATAGCCGGCCCACAAAGTGTTAATTGTTTGGGCTGAAGCAGGAGAAAAAGAAGTGTTTAAGGGAAATTTTTTTTTTTTTTTTTTCCCTTCAGAGTTTTGCTGCCTAGCCTTAATTGCTGTCTAGCTACTTCTTACCTCCTCTTAACCCTTGAATGGCTCTGATCTTAGCTGTTTAACATGGATGTCCAGAGTTTGGCTTCCAGCCTGAGTAATCTCGCGGCAAAAGTTCAAAACATACAGGATTTTGTTGTTCACACTCCCATGTCTGAACCTAGAATTCCTATTCCAGAGTTCTTTTCTGGAGATAGATCTACCTTCCTGAATTTCAGGAACAATTGTAAATTGTTTCTTTCTTTAAAATCTCGCTCCTCTGGAGACCCTGCTCAACAGGTCAAGATTGTAATATCTTTCCTGCGGGGCGACCCTCAGAATTGGGCATTTGCATTGGCACCAGGGGATCCTGCATTGCTCAGTGTGTGTCCTGGTTCTCAATGGCAAGAGACCGTAGTAAAGCATACAAAAGGACTAGCTCTTGGAAGATGGGAACTCGAGCTGACTGTGAGCTAAACCTACCGCACAACTAACAGTGGCCGGGTAGCGTGCCTACGTTTTATCCCTAGACGCCCAGCGCCAGCCGGAGGACTGACTGACCCTAGCAGAGGAAAATACAGACCTGGCTTACCTCTAGAGAAATTTTCCCCAAAAGGCAGACAGTAGCCCCCACATATATTGTCGGTGATTTTAGAGGAAATTGACATACGAAGTATGAAGATAGGTTTAGCAAATTGAGGTCCGCTTACTAGATAGTAGGAAGACAGAAAAGGGAACTTCACAGTCAGCTGAAAACCCTTTCAAAACACCATCCTGAAATTACTTTAAGACTCTAATATCAACTCATGACACCAGAGTGGCAATTTCAGCTCACAAGAGCTTCCAGCCTCAGAAATATTCAAACACAGAGAACTGGAACAAAAATGCAAAAACAATCTTAGGACTACAAGTCCAACTTAGCTGATAGTAGTCTAGGAGCAGGAACATGCAACAGAAAGGCTTCTGGTAACATTGTTGGCCGGCATAGAAATGACTGAGGAGCAAGGCTAAATAGAAACTCCCACATCCTGATGAAAACAGGTGAACAGAGGAGATGAAGCACACAAGTTCAGTACCACCAGTAACCACCGGGGGAGCCCAGAAACCAAATTCACAACAGTACCCCCCCCTCAAGGAGGGGGCACCGAACCCTCACCAGAACCACCAGGGCGATCAGGATGAGCCCTATGAAAGGCACGGACCAAATCGGAGGCATGAACATCAGAGGCTGTCACCCAAGAATTATCCTCCTGACCGTAGCCCTTCCACTTGACCAAATACTGAAGTCTCCGTCTGGAAACACGGGAGTCCAAGATCTTCTCGACAACGTACTCCAACTCACCCTCAACCAACACTGGAGCAGGAGGCTCAACGGAAGGCACAACCGGTACCTCATACCTGCGCAACAATGACCGATGGAAGACATTATGAATAGAAAAAGATGCAGGGAGGTCCAAACGAAAGGACACAGGGTTAAGAATCTCCAATATCTTGTACGGGCCGATGAACCGAGGCTTAAACTTAGGAGAAGAAACCTTCATAGGGACAAAACGAGAAGACAACCACACCAAGTCCCCAACACAAAGACGAGGACCAGCACGACGACGGCGGTTGGCAAACTGCTGAGTCTTCTCCTGGGACAACTTCAAATTGTCCACCACATGCCCCCAAATCTGATGCAACCTCTCCACCACAGCATCCACTCCAGGACAATCCGAAGACTCCACCTGACCGGAAGAGAAACGAGGATGAAACCCCGAATTACAGAAGAAAGGAGAAACCAAGGTGGCAGAACTAGCCCGGTTATTGAGGGCAAACTCCGCCAAGGGCAAAAAGGCAACCCAATCATCCTGATCCGCAGACACAAAACACCTCAAATAAGTCTCCAAGGTCTGATTAGTTCGCTCAGTCTGGCCATTAGTCTGAGGATGGAAAGCAGACGAAAAAGACAAATCAATGCCCATCCTAGCACAGAACGCTCGCCAAAATCTAGACACGAATTGGGTTCCCCTGTCAGAAACGATATTCTCCGGAATACCATGCAAGCGAACCACATTTTGAAAAAACAGAGGAACCAGCTCGGATGAGGAAGGCAATTTAGGCAAGGGGACCAAATGGACTATCTTAGAGAAACGGTCACACACCACCCAGATGACAGACATCTTCTGAGAAACAGGGAGATCAGAAATAAAATCCATGGAGATGTGAGTCCAAGGCCTCTTCGGAATAGGCAAAGATAACAACAATCCACTAGCCCGAGAACAACAAGGCTTGGCCCGAGCACAAACATCACAAGACTGCACAAAACCTCGCACATCTCGCGACAGGGAAGGCCACCAGAAGGACCTAGCCACCAAATCCCTGGTACCAAAGATTCCAGGATGACCAGCTAACGCAGAAGAATGGACCTCCGAGATGACTCTACTGGTCCAATCATCCGGAACAAACAGTCTACCAGGCGGGCAACGATCAGGTCTATCCGCCTGAAACTTCTGCAAGACCCGTCGCAAGTCTGGGGAAAAAGCAGATAATATCACTCCATCCTTAAGGATACCTGTAGGTTCAGAATTACCAGGGGAATCAGGCTCAAAACTCCTAGAAAGGGCATCCGCCTTCACATTTTTAGAACCCGGTAGGTAAGAAACCACAAAATTAAACCGAGAGAAAAATAACGACCAGCGCGCCTGTCTAGGATTCAGGCGCCTGGCAGACTCAAGATAAATCAAATTCTTGTGGTCAGTCAATACCACCACCTGATGTCTAGCCCCCTCAAGCCAATGACGCCACTCCTCAAAAGCCCGCTTCATAGCCAAGAGCTCCCGATTACCAATATCATAATTTCGCTCAGCGGGCGAAAATTTACGAGAAAAGAACGCGCAAGGTCTCATCACGGAGCAGTCGGAACTTTTCTGCGACAAAACCGCCCCAGCTCCGATTTCTGAAGCGTCGACCTCAACCTGAAAAGGAAGAGTAACATCAGGCTGAGGCAATACAGGGGCGGAAGAAAAGCGGCGCTTAAGCTCCCAAAAGGCCTCCACAGCAGCAGGGGACCAATCAGCAACATCAGCACCCTTCTTAGTCAAATCAGTCAACGGCTTAGCAACATCAGAAAAACCAGTTATAAATCGACGATAAAAATTAGCAAAGCCCAAAAACTTCTGAAGGCTCTTAAGAGAAGAGGGTTGCGTCCAATCACAAATAGCCTGAACCTTGACAGGGTCCATCTCAATGGAAGAGGGGGAAAAAATGTACCCCAAAAACTAAATCTTTTGAACCCCAAAAACACACTTAGAACCCTTTACACACAAGGAATTAGAGCGCAAAACCTGAAAAACCCTCCTGACCTGTTGGACATGAGAGTCCCAGTCATCCGAAAAAATCAAAATATCATCCAGATACACAATCATAAATTTATCCAAATATTCACGGAAAATGTCATGCATAAAAGACTGAAAGACTGAAGGGGCATTTGAAAGACCAAAAGGCATTACTAAATACTCAAAATGGCCCTCAGGCGTATTAAATGCGGTTTTCCACTCATCCCCCTGCTTAATTCGCACTAAATTATACGCCCCACGAAGATCAATCTTAGAGAACCACTTGGCCCCCTTTATTCGAGCAAACAAATCAGTAAGCAGTGGCAAAGGATACTGATATTTAACCGTGATTTTATTCAAAAGCCGATAATCAATACACGGCCTCAAAGAGCCATCTTTTTTAGATACAAAGAAAAAACCGGCTCCTAAGGGAGATGACGAAGGACGAATATGTCCCTTTTCCAAGGACTCCTTAATATATTCCCGCATAGCAGCATGTTCAGGCACAGATAGATTAAATAAACGACCCTTTGGAAACTTACTGCCCGGAATCAGATCTATAGTACAATCGCAATCTCTGTGCGGAGGTAGTGAACCAAGTTTAGGCTCCTCAAAAACATCACGATAATCAGATAAAAATTCCGGAATCTCAGAGGGAATAGATGACGAAATGGAAACCAAAGGTACGTCCCCATGAGTCCCCTGACATCCCCAGCTTAACACAGACATTGCTTTCCAGTCGAGGACTGGGTTATGAGATTGCAGCCATGGCAATCCAAGCACCAACACATCATGTAGATTATACAACACAAGGAAGCGAATAATCTCCTGGTGATCCGGATTAATACGCATAGTTACTTGTGTCCAGTATTGTGGTTTATTACTAGCCAATGGCGTGGAGTCAATACCCTTCAGAGGTATAGGAACTTCCAGAGGCTCTAAATTAAACCCACAGCGTTTGGCAAAGGACCAATCCATAAGACTCAAAGCGGCGCCAGAGTCGACATAGGCGTCCGCGGTAATAGACGATAAAGAGCAAATCAGGGTCACAGATAGAATAAACTTAGACTGTAAAGTGCCAATTGAAACAGACTTATCAATCTTCTTAGTACGTTTAGAGCATGCTGATATAACATGAGTTGAATCACCACAATAGAAGCATAACCCATTTTTTCGCCTAAAATTCTGTCGTTCGCTTCTGGACAGAATTCTATCACATTGCATAATCTCTGGCGCCTTCTCAGTAGACACCGCCAAATGGTGCACAGGTTTGCGCTCCCGCAAACGCCGATCAATCTGAATAGCCATTGTCATGGACTCATTCAGACCTGTAGGCACAGGGAACCCCACCATAACATCTTTAATGGCATCAGAGAGACCCTCTCTGAAATTCGCCGCCAGGGCGCACTCATTCCACTGAGTAAGCACAGACCACTTACGAAATTTTTGGCAGTATATTTCAGCCTCATCTTGCCCTTGAGACAGGGCCATCAAGGCTTTTTCAGCCTGAATCTCTAAATGAGGTTCCTCATAAAGCAACCCCAAAGCCAAGAAAAACGCATCCACATTGAGCAACGCAGGATCCCCTGGTGCCAAAGCAAATGCCCAATCCTGAGGGTCGCCCCGGAGCAAGGAAATTGCAATCCTGACCTGCTGTGCAGGATCTCCAGCGGAGCGAGATCTCAGAGACAAAAATAATTTACAATTATGTTTGAAATTCTGGAAGCGAGATCTATCCCCGGAGAAAAATTCAGGTAAAGGAATTCTAGGTTCAGATATAGGAGCATGAATTACAAAATCCTGTAAACTTTGAACCTTCATAGCGAGATTATTCAAACCTGTAGCTAAACTCTGAGAATCCATTTTAATCAGGTGAAATCAGAACCATTCAAGGATTAGAAGGAGAGAGAGACAAAGGCTGCAGTAAGCAGAGATGCAAGTGAATCAACTAATGAGCAAACTCAGAAAAAAAAAAAAAACAATTCTCTGCAGACTTCTTTTCTCTCCTTTCTTCTGCCAATAAAATAATTGGCCGGCCAAACTGTCCTGGTTCTCAATGGCAAGAGACCGTAGTAAAGCATACAAAAGGACTAGCTCTTGGAAGATGGGAACTCGAGCTGACTGTGAGCTAAACCTACCGCACAACTAACAGTGGCCGGGTAGCGTGCCTACGTTTTATCCCTAGACGCCCAGCGCCAGCCGGAGGACTGACTGACCCTAGCAGAGGAAAATACAGACCTGGCTTACCTCTA
Source organism: Ranitomeya variabilis (assembly GCF_051348905.1). Taxonomy (NCBI): domain Eukaryota; kingdom Metazoa; phylum Chordata; class Amphibia; order Anura; family Dendrobatidae; genus Ranitomeya; species Ranitomeya variabilis. Next base: position 154,241,212 of record NC_135239.1, read on the forward strand.
GAGAAATTTTCCCCAAAAGGCAGACAGTAGCCCCCACATATATTGTCGGTGATTTTAGAGGAAATTGACATACGAAGTATGAAGATAGGTTTAGCAAATTGAGGTCCGCTTACTAGATAGTAGGAAGACAGAAAAGGGAACTTCACAGTCAGCTGAAAACCCTTTCAAAACACCATCCTGAAATTACTTTAAGACTCTAATATCAACTCATGACACCAGAGTGGCAATTTCAGCTCACAAGAGCTTCCAGCCTCAGAAATATTCAAACACAGAGAACTGGAACAAAAATGCAAAAACAATCTTAGGACTACAAGTCCAACTTAGCTGATAGTAGTCTAGGAGCAGGAACATGCAACAGAAAGGCTTCTGGTAACATTGTTGGCCGGCATAGAAATGACTGAGGAGCAAGGCTAAATAGAAACTCCCACATCCTGATGAAAACAGGTGAACAGAGGAGATGAAGCACACAAGTTCAGTACCACCAGTAACCACCGGGGGAGCCCAGAAACCAAATTCACAACAGTGTGGATGCGTTTTTTCTGGCATTGGGATTGCTCTATGAGGAACCTAACCTGGAGATTCAGGCTGAAAATACTTTATTAGCCCTCTCTCAGGGGCATGATGAAGCGGAAATATATTGTCAAAGATTTCGGAAATGGTCGGTGCTTACTCAGTGGAATGAGTGCGCCCTGGCTGCAAACTTCAGAAATGGTCTTTCTGAGGCCATTAAGGATATTATGGTGGGGTTCCCTACGCCTACAGGTCTGAATGAGTCTATGGCTATGGCCATTCAGATTGATCGGCGTTTACGGGAGCGCAAACCCGTGCACCAGTTGGCGGTGTCTTCTGAACAGGCACCTGAGACTATGCAATGTGATAGAATTCAGTCCAGAAGTGAACGGCAAAATTATAGGCGGAAAAATGGATTGTGTTTTTATTGTGGTGATTCAGCTCATGTTATATCAGCATGCTCTAAACGCACAAAAAGGGTTGATAAATCTTTTGCCATTGGTACTCTGCAGCCTAAGTTCATTTTGTCTGTGACTCTGATTTTTTCACTGTCTTCCATTTCCGTCGATGCCTATGTGGATTCGGGCGCTGCCCTGAGTCTTATGGATTGGTCATTTGCTAAACGCTGCGGTTTTAGTCTGGAGCCTCTGGAAGTTCCTATTCCTCTGAAGGGAATTGACTCTACACCATTGGCTATGAATAAACCGCAGTACTGGACACAAGTGACCATGCGCATGACTCCCGTTCATCAGGAGGTGATTCGCTTCCTTGTACTGTATAATTTACATGATGTACTAGTGCTTGGTCTGCCATGGTTACAAACTCATAATCCTGTCCTGGACTGGAAAACAATGTCTGTGTTAAGCTGGGGATGTCAGGGGGTTCATGGTGATGCACCTCCGATTTCAATCGCTTCATCTACTCCTTCTGAGATCCCTGCGTTTTTGTCTGACTATAGGGATGTTTTTGAGGAGCCTAAGCTCAATTCGCTCCCTCCTCATAGAGAGTGTGACTGTGCTATAGAATTGATTCCTGGCAGTAAGTTCCCTAAGGGTCGTTTATTTAATCTGTCACTACCAGAGCATACTGCTATGCGGAATTATATTAAGGAGTCCTTGGAAAAGGGACATATTCGTCCATCTTCGTCCCCTCTGGGAGCAGGTTTTTTTTTCGTGGCAAAAAAAGATGGTTCCCTGAGGCCTTGTATAGATTATCGCCTTCTAAATAAGATTACAGTCAAATATCAGTATCCATTGCCATTATTAACTGATTTGTTTGCTCGCATTAAGGGGGCCAGGTGGTTCACTAAGATAGATCTTCGCGGTGCGTATAATCTGGTGCGGATAAAACAGGGTGATGAGTGGAAAACCGCATTTAATACGCCTGAGGGCCATTTTGAGTATTTGGTAATGCCTTTTGGACTTTCTAATGCTCCGTCAGTCTTTCAGTCCTTTATGCACAATATTTTCCGTGAATATCTGGATAAGTTTATGATTGTGTATTTGGATGATATTTTGGTGTTTTCTGATGACTGGGAGTCTCATGTTCTACAGGTCAGGAAGGTGTTTCAGGTTCTGCGGGCCAATTCTCTGTTTGTGAAGGGCTCAAAGTGTCTCTTCGGAGTCCAGAAGATTTCTTTTTTGGGGTACATTTTTTCTCCTTCTACTATTGAGATGGATCCCGTCAAGGTTCAGGCTATTTGTGACTGGACACAACCTACATCTGTTAAGAGCCTTCAGAAGTTCTTGGGGTTTGCTAATTTTTATCGTCGGTTCATTGCTAATTTTTCCAGTATTGTTAAACCTTTGACTGATTTGACTAAAAAGGGTGCTGATGTTGCTGATTGGTCTCCTGCGGCTGTGGAGGCCTTTCAGGAACTTAAGCGCCGGTTTTCTTCTGCTCCTGTGTTGTGTCAACCAGATGTTTCACTTCCTTTTCAGGTTGAGGTTGATGCTTCCGAGATTGGAGCGGGGGCGGTTTTGTCACAGAGAAGTTCTAATGGCTCGGTGATGAAGCCATGTGCATTCTTCTCTAGAAAATTCTCGCCCGCCGAGCGCAATTATGATGTGGGTAATCGGGAGCTTTTGGCCATGAAGTGGGCATTTGAGGAGTGGCGTCATTGGCTTGAGGGTGCTAAACATCGTGTGGTGGTCTTGACTGATCACAAGAATCTCATTTACCTTGAGTCTGCCAGGCGTTTGAATCCTAGACAGGCTCGTTGGTCGTTGTTTTTTTCTCGTTTCAATTTCGTGGTTTCATACCTGCCAGGTTCAAAGAATGTGAAGGCAGATGCTCTTTCCAGGAGTTTTGTGCCTGACTCTCCTGGAGACTCTGGGCCTACTGGTATCCTTAGGGATGGGGTAATATTGTCCGCCGTATCCCCAGACTTGCGACGTGCATTGCAGGAGTTTCAGGTGGATAAACCGGATCGTTGTCCCCCAGAAAGACTGTTTGTCCCGGATGATTGGACCAGTAGAGTCATCTCCGAGGTCCATTCTTCTGTGTTGGCTGGTCATCCTGGAATATTTGGTACTAGAGACTTGGTGGCCAGGTCTTTTTGGTGGCCTTCCTTGTCTAGGGATGTGCGTACCTTTGTGCAGTCTTGTGAAGTGTGTGCTCGAGCTAAGCCTTGCTGTTCTCGGGCCAGTGGGTTGTTGTTATCTTTGCCCATTCGGAAGAGGCCTTGGACGCACATTTCCATGGATTTTATTTCTGATCTCCCGGTTTCACAGAAAATGTCCGTTATCTGGGTTGTTTGTGACCGCTTTTCCAAGATGGTTCATTTGGTGCCCTTGCCTAAGTTGCCCTCCTCCTCTGAGTTGGTCCCTTTATTTTTTCAGAACGTGGTTCGTTTGCATGGGATTCCGGAGAATATCGTTTCTGACAGGGGATCCCAGTTTGTGTCTAGATTTTGGCGGACGTTTTGTGCCAAGATGGGCATTGATTTGTCTTTCTCGTCTGCATTCCATCCTCAGACGAATGGCCAGACGGAGCGAACTAATCAGACCTTGGAAACTTATTTGAGGTGTTTTGTTTCTGCTGATCAAGATGACTGGGTTGCTTTTTTGCCACTGGCCGAATTTGCTCTTAATAATCGGGCTAGTTCTGCCACGTTGGTCTCTCCTTTTTTTTGTAATTCGGGGTTTCATCCTCGTTTTTCCTCTGGTCAGGTGGAGTCTTCGGATTGTCCTGGAGTGGACATGGTGGTGGACAGGCTACATCAGATTTGGAATCAGGTGGTGGACAATTTGAAGCTATCTCAGGAGAAGACTCAGCAGTTTGCTAATCGCCGTCGCCGCGTGGGTCCCTGACTTCTTGTTGGGGATTTGGTGTGGTTGTCTTCTCGTTTTGTCCCTATGAAGGTCTCTTCTCCTAAGTTCAAGCCTCGGTTCATCGGTCCTTATAGGATCTCGGAGATTCTTAACCCTGTATCTTTTCGTTTGGATCTCCCAGCATCGTTTGCTATTCATAATGTGTTCCATCGGTCGTTGTTGCGGAGGTATGAGGTGCCCGTTGTTCCTTCGGTTGAGCCTCCTGCTCCGGTGCTGGTGGAGGGAGAATTGGAGTATGTTGTTGAGAAGATCTTGGATTCTCGTGTTTCCAGACGCAAACTCCAGTATTTGGTTAAGTGGAAGGGTTATGGTCAGGAGGATAATTCCTGGGTGGTCGCCTCCGATGTTCATGCGACTGATTTGGTCCGTGCCTTCCATAGAGCTCACCCTGATCGCCCTGGGGGTTCTTGTGAGGGTTCGGTGACCCCTCCTCAAGGGGGGGGTACTGTTGTGGATTCTGTTTGTGGGCTCCCTCTGGTGGTTACTGCTGGTACTGGGTGACTTTGCTGGGTTGCGGCCTTTGGTTTCCACCTGTCCATCAGAGGCTGGGTGTTTCCTATTTTACCTGGCCTTTCTGTCATTCCCTTGCCGGCTATCAATGTATTCAGATGTGCTCTGTTTGGTTCCTGCCTACCTGCTCCCAGATCTTTCAGGATAAGCTAAGTGCTGATTTTCAGTTGTTTGGTTTTTTGTCCAGCTTGCTTATTATGTCTCTATGCTAGCTGGTAGCTCTAGTGGACTGAGGTTCTCCCCATGTGCCATGAGTTGGCACATGGGTTCTTGTAATCTCAGGATGGTTTTTTTGATTAGGGTTTTTTGCTGACCGCTCAGTCCCCTTTTGTATCTTTCTGCTTTCTAGTTTACAGCGGGCCTCAATTTGCTAAAGCTACACTCACCGGCCACTTTATTAGGTACACCTGTCCAACTTCTTGTTAACACTTAATTTCTAATCAGCCAATCACATGGCGGCAACTCAGTGCATTTAGGCATGTAGACATGGTCAAGACAATCTCCTGCAGTTCAAACCGAGCATCAGTATGGGGAAGAAAGGTGATTTGAGTGCCTTTGAACGTGGCATGGTTGTTGGTGCCAGAAGGGCTGGTCTGAGTATTTCAGAAACTGCTGATCTACTGGGATTTTCACGCACAACCATCTCTAGGGTTTACAGAGAATGGTCCGAAAAAGAAAAAAAATCCAGTGAGCGGCAGTTCTGTGGGCGGAAATGCCTTGTTGATGCCAGAGGTCAGAGGAGAATGGGCAGACTGGTTCGAGCTGATAGAAAGGCAACAGTGACTCAAATCGCCACCCGTTACAACCAAGGTAGGCCTAAGAGCATCTCTGAACGCACAGTGCGTCGAACTTTGAGGCAGATGGGCTACAGCAGCAGAAGACCACACCGGGTACCACTCCTTTCAGCTAAGAACAGGAAACTGAGGCTACAATTTGTACAAGCTCATCGAAATTGGACAGTAGAAGATTGGAAAAACGTTGCTTGGTCTGATGAGTCTCGATTTCTGCTGCGACATTCGGATAGTAGGGTCAGAATTTGGCATAAACAACATGAAAGCATGGATCCATCCTGCCTTGTATGGAGCATCTTTGGGATGTGCAGCCGACAAATCTGCGGCAACTGTGTGATGCCATCATGTCAATATGGACCAAAATCTCTGAGGAATGCTTCCAGCACCTTGTTGAATCTATGCCACGAAGAATTGAGGCAGTTCTGAAGGCAAAAGGGGGTCCAACCCGTTACTAGCATGGTGTACCTAATAAAGTGGCCGGTGAGTGTATATATATCATCTCTATGTGTGTGCCTTCCTCTCATTTCACCGTCAATACATGTGAGGGGGCAACTATATCTTTTGGGGTTCATTCCTCTGGAGGCAAGTGAGGTCTTATTTTCTCTGCAGTACTAGTTAGCTCTTAGGCTGGTGCGTGGCGTCTAGAACCAACGTAGGCATGCTCCCTGGCTATCTCTAGTTGCGTTTGTCAGGCGTAGGGCAGCGGTCAGCCCAGGTTCCATCACCCTAGAGCTCGTCCGTTATTTATTTGTACTTTGCTTGTCCTGTGCTATCCCTAGCCATTGGGGATTCATGACAGCATGACCTTGGAGCGGCCCCCAGACGCAGGGCAGTGGGGTACTCGGTACCGGGTCTCTCGGTTCTGGGAATGTCACGGTGGCCCGACCCGGTCCGTGGCCCTACTAAAGGGCGCCCAAATAAAAGGAGTAGGTGGTGGTGTAGGGTGCTGTAAATGACAAGGACCACAGGGTTGCAGTCTCGTTACCTCTTTACTGAAGGCTTCGGCATCCGCAATCCAGAGCACTGCTAACAGGGCTGGTTGAGACCGGCCGGTCCGAAGGCACATCCAGAGTTCCCTTTGCAGGTGGAAATCAGTAGCCTACCTACTAGTACCTGGGTGTTGTAGTACTTCCCTGCTGAGCACCCCGGGATAGTCCTCACAACTGTTGTGTTTCTGTTCTTTCTCTCCGTCCCCCAGATGATATGGATAGGACGCACCTGTATGACGGGGTAGGCCTGGAGTTATTTTATAGGGACCCTAAAGACGCCTCTCTCCCACAATTGCCTCCATTGTCTTCGTTAGGTGTAAAGGTGAGACAGCCAGCCTAAAGTTAACTGCCCTGCCTTAGTTCAAAGTAATGCGTAGAGTCTATTATTTCCTCGGCGTTCCAGCCGCCGGCTACGTGCCTCAGAAGGATGTTGCTGATCTTGGAGCACGACTCCTTCTGGTTCTACATCCTTTGTGCTGTGGTCCCGTTTCTCACTTCTCCACACTATACTTCGCTTCGTGTCCTTTCTTAGGAGTCTGCCGCTATACGGTACAGGCACGGCTCCGTAACGATCTGTCTGTGTTAGGCCGCTGTCAGGATCCCACCCCTGACAGGTCCTCTCTCGAACACTCCCCAGCTACTTTCCCCCTAACTTCCTATCCAACCCCCAGTTTTACCCATGTGTGAGGAGTGGCCTAGTAAATAGGACCTTTTGCTCCCCCTGGCGGCCGGAGTGTGAAGTGTAATGTGTGACTGTGATACCTGGCAAGGTGAACTCTTTTAGTGCAATCAGACGTACCATCACTCCCCCTGGTGGAAGAGCAAAGCCACTGCAACGACCAGACTCTGGGGCGCTGCACTGTCTTCTCCCTCTATTTATCATAGCTACCATCTCTTTGCGCACGCGCTGATCATCTTCCCTTCTTGGTCTGTGAGCTACTTGCGCACGCGCAGGTTCCGAGTGCCCCCTCTGACTTCCGGAGGTGCCGACACACTTGACCGCAGTGCGTTCCACTGCGTGTCACGGTGTGCTGTTCCGGAAGTCCCCTTGGTAAGGTGGGACGGCCCTGTATGCGCGCGCTAAATGCAAAGCTCACTGGACCTCCCCTTCCGCACTTTGTACTTCCACACACAGTATATAAAGACTCCTAACACCTGTCAAACCATCCACACCCCTTTTGGAAGAAGCTAATTGCGAAACGGTGCTTGTTGGGCGCAGGGGAGCCTCTACAGAACTCTGACCTCGGCACACAGATCCGGGATACTCTAGCATCTGCATTTAGCAGGTAAATTATTCTCTTTGGTTGTTTAGGTTCACTGCACATAAACTAGGTAGTGTAGTGTCCTATCACTCCCCAGGTATTTATAGCAAGCAATTGCTACAGTTCTGGGTATATCTGCCTTTTGCTACATGTGGTGAACATATTACCTTTACACAATATACCGTACCATAACATTATACACAGCTCTGTGCGCTGCATAATATTGTGCATAATAATAATTTTCTAAGCTACAAGATATTTATATTATTTTAGCTCACTGCTTTTTCTGGCATTGTGCTGTATTAGCCTCCCCTGGTATTTGGAGGTTTCCGTTCCCCCTTTGTCTGTCTCTATAATTGTTTTATGTATTGGAAATATTTTTAGAACAAGTTTCATAAATAAATATATTGTTTTTATCTGTATTTTCTTTTCACTTCATTTTTTCTGTGGCACCTACCACATGAGAATGTGTTTTGACTTGATGCTGGAGTGACTTTAGCCGCTGCTAAACAAAGGACTATGGGAATAATTGTCTATGATGTGAAGATACGAGATGTGCAGCATCTGAAACAAAGGGTACTGGAATCCTGTGCTAGCATTTCTTCTGCGGTGTTGCTATCAGTGTGTCAAGAGTGGGAGAAGAGGGTTGCATTGACAATCCAACACAATGGTCAGCACTTTGAACACATTTTATAAGTGGTCATAAAGTTGTAAATAACTCATGAAAGAATAAATTTACGTTAAAACCAAGCACACCATTGTTTTTGTTGTGAAATTCTCAATAACTTTGATGTGTCTCACAACCCTCTTCCCATTGAAAAAAATTAAGTTGGATCCAAAATGGCTAACTTCAAAATGGCCACCATGGTCACCACCCATCTTGAAAAGTTTCCCCCTCCCATATACTAATGTGCCACAAACAAGAAGTTCATATCACCAACCATTCCCATTTTATTTAGGTGTATCCATGAATGAAATGGGAAATTTGACTTTTTTTTGCTGTCGCCATTATTCCGTTAATAACGGTGATCACAAAACTCACCAAACGCCCATTCAATTGAATGCCTTGTCTCCTGTAAAAAAAATAAATAAAAAACAACAATATCCTTCACCTGTCCATTGTTCTATCCCACACCGTAATCCATGTCTGTGAAATAAAGTTTTCAACCTGGACGGTGCCAAGATGTGACAGTCCAGGCTGAGAACCACTGGTGAATGAGCTGCTGCATTCCCAGCCAGACTGACCTGCATTGACCTCAGCACCGTGAGAAAAAGTTACGGTTCATCACAGTTCTTTGATCTGCAGTGAACTCACTGAGCTGAACTGCAGTGACCCCATCACTTACTTTTTCTCAAGTTGCTGTGGTCACCGCAGTTCAGCACGGTTGGGAATGCAGTCACAGTGACCGTCGGTAACCTCGATGATGTCACCGACAGTTAATGATGCTGCACTGGCAGCAGCTTACTTACCAGTGGTTCTAAGCCTGGACTGTCATATATTGGCAGTGTTTAGGTTGAAAACTAAAAACGTGATTTCTTTATTGTGAACAAACACCAAAATGAGGGTATCACTGCAGTGTTTCAAGGTAGGTAACGTTTCGACCCACAGGGTCTTTCTCAAACCTTACTTTCAGTGGTAGATACCAAGAAGAGGGCACAAATCCCTGTAGAGATGCAGGAGTCCCGTTAGGGGCTGTAGAATGAGAGTATCTGGTGTCTGCGGTGGTGACACACCTTGAAACACTGCGGTGATACCCTCATTTTGGTGTTTGTTCACAATAAAGAAATCACGTTTTTTTGACTAATGAAAATTCTAAAAATTCCTTTATTGAGTGCGACTGTTGTTGTACAGGATTATAGTCTGGAGTATCCCTCCATGTTCAGTCCGCACCAGCACTAGCGAGAGTGCACGTCTTGTTCTTCACTAGGTTGAAAACTATTTATCCCCCCAGAAATGGATTACAGCATGGGACAGAATGATGGACAGGTGAGGGATAGTGTTGTTTTTTAATTTTTGTTTTATTACAGGAGACAAGGGATTCAATGGAATGGGCCTTAGGTGAGTATAACTATGTTTGTTGTTTTTGAATAAAAATGGAAAAGAGTGTTTTGTTTTTATTTCAAATAAAGTACTTTATATTTGCTGTCTCTTTATTTACCAAGTAACTATAGGATTAGTAATGGCTGGGTGTCTTATCAATATAAAGGTGACAACAACCCCACAAATATGAACCCACTTTCCACCAATACAGGACAAGTGTGAAGAGCCGGGCAAAGCACCAGAATTGGCACATATACACTGTAATAGATGTGTCTTTTCTGGGCAGCTGCGGGCTGCTATTTTTAGGCAGGGGGGTCAATATCCAAGGCCCCTTACCAGCCAGAGAATACCAGCCCCCAGTTGTCAGCTTTAGCTTGGCTGGTTGTCAAAAATGTGGGGGACCTCATGCCATTTTTTAAAATAATTTATTTAAATAATTTTAAAAATCAGCTTGATAATCAGCCTTGATGAAGCTGACAACTGGCGTTAGCAGCCCACAGCTGTCAGTTTTGCTTGGCTGGTTTTAGAAAATACAGGGGAACCCACAACGGATTTTTTTAAAATTTATGTATAGCGCTGGCAGTGGGTGATGACCGCCACCTGCTCTCACTGGTATTAGCAGCAGCAGGTGTAGGCTAATGAGAGTAATAATCCCATCAGCCGCCACTGTTATCAGTTGAATACAGCTCTCATCATTCTCCCCTGCTCGTGCTGATTGCTGGTAGAGCAGGGGAGAATGATGATAGACTTCCTTAGCAACCGGCGCTGGGGAAAAGCATTAACTGTATTGCTGCTTCTCAGGTGCCGGTACGTGTCACACAGATGACATTCCTGTGTGTCAGGTGTGTGCACGTGTGCGGAACGTTTTGCAGCCCATGCTGCTGGTAAAAAATGGACATATTTTTCCCCTGGACACATGGTCCATGGAAATACACTGACAGTCACTTCAATGGGTCTACGTGTATAAATGTCTCTGGTACATGTGAGAACTGTCACCACACATACTGGAGACACGGACGTGTGAAAGAGGCCTTAATGTGCAATAATGGCTAAAGGTGAAATGTGTAAAAAGTTATGATGAATATATTAATATGCTGAAACTTGCAGCAAAGCCATGGAAAATATATCAAAAGCATTAAAGCACTGTGTAACTGTGTAAAGAGACCAGTAAAGTCCAAAATAGCAAGATAAATCCTAAATATATCACCAGATCGAATGTAATGAATAATGCCAAAAAAATGCAGCCAAGGCACATAAAAAGGGTTAAAGCCTGTAAACAAATAAAGGAAGGTCATGAGAAACACTAGCAACCAAACTTGCTCTATAAAGCCTCCTTCACATATCCTAATATTTCCGGTACAGGAAAATCCAGTATCGGTGCTATTCGTGTACATGTGCCCATGTGTCCAATCCATGTGGCATCTGTGCACTATCCATGTGACACATATTGGAATAGCATGCAGAATAGAAATGAAAGATGTTTAGGTGTTAGATGGGCTGAGATAGAAAATAGATATATCGATATCCATGACATATATAATTAGGGTCATGTGTGTGTAGTTTACTGTACATGTATTTAAGTAGCAAATAGATAAATAAATGAAAAAATGGCATGAGGTTCCCCCTTATTTTAATAACCAGCTAATGGAAAGCTGACAGCTGTGAGGTGGTTTTAATAGTCTGGGAATGGGCCAATAAACATGGAGCTTGCCAGCTTATTAATATCAGCCCGCAGCTGTCTGCTTAGCCTTTACTGGTTATTAAAAAGGGGGTACCCTAAAAATGATGATGTGGGGTCTGCCTATTGTTACAGGTGTGTCAGGTGTGACATACAGTTATCCTGGGTCTGGTTGTAGAAGGTCATTGCAATTAGCTCAAGCACCTTCTTGATTTTTGCATCTCTGTTATGAATCGATATCCTTCTCCCTCTAAAACCTAACAGTTACCTACATCTTTTGCTGCTAATTACATACCTTTGCTGAAGGTTTAAATGCAGTCAGTTCAGAGGGACTGCTGAGAACACACGTTGGCAAGCAGCACTATGGGTAAGCTGAGCAACTTTTCTGATACTATCACCCTTGGCTTTTAAGATGTTTTGGAATTGGTATTTACCTTTATACTTTTGCAATTTAATTTGATATACACCATATTTTGATCTTGGGTCTTCTAAATGTATCATATTTATGCACCTTACAAGCAGTAGGCACTTTTGAGAAGATGTATACTCTTAATCCTGTGAGGTATACTTTATTCAGCTTTGCTTTTTGCTCCCTCCCTGTGATATAACCAACGGTTGTTTTTGTCCTTCACGTATGAGCCTTCTATATATCTTGTCTCTCTAGCTGCTGATTATACAGTACAGACCAAAAGTTTGGACACACCTTCTCATTTAAAGATTTTTCTGTATTTTCATGACTATGAAAATTGTACATTCACACTGAAGACATCAAAACTATTAATTAACACAGGTGGAATTATATACTTAACAAAAAAATGTGAAACAACAGAAAATATGTCTTATATTCTAGGTTCTTCAAAGTAGCCACCTTTTGCTTTGATGATTGCTTTGCACACTCTTGATACAGGAAAGATATATATGTCTTGGTACCGTGTTAGCCAGTAGATAAATAAATTCTGAAGAATCACATATTTATGCAAAACAATTTATGTTGTGCATAAATATGTGATTCTTCAGAATTTCTTTTAGTCTTTGCCTGATGAAGAGACCTGTGTAGTCTCGAAAGCTTGCAATTTGTTACCATCTTTTCAGTTAGCCATTAAAAGGTATCAACCACTGAGGACTCTCAATTCTAAATATTTTGCACACTCTTGGCATTCTCTTGATGAGCTTCAAGAGGTAGTCTCCGGGAATGGTTTTCAATTCACAGGTGTGCCCTGTCAGGTTTAATATGTGGGATTTCGGCCTTATAAATGGTGTTGGGACCATCAGTTGTGTTATGCAGAAGTCTGGTGGATACACAGCTGATAGTCCTACTCAATAGACTGTTAGAATTTGTATTATGCCAAGAAAAAAGCAGCTAAGTAAAGAAAAACAAGTGGCCAATCCATTATTACTTTAAGAAATGAAGGTCAGTCAGTGCGAAAAACTGGGAAAACTTTGAAAGTGTCCCCAAGTGCAGGGGCAAAAACCATCAAGGGCTACAAAGAAACTGGCTCACATGAGGACCGCCCCAGGAAAGGAAGACCAAGAGTCACCTCTGCTTCTGAGGATAAGTTTATCCATGTCACCAGCCTCAGAAATCGCAAGTTAACAGCAGCTCAGATTAGAGACCAGGTCAATGCCACACAGAGTTCTAACAGCAGACACATCTCTACAACAACTGTTAAGAGGAGACTTTGTGCAGCGGCATTCATGGTAAAATAGCTGCTAGGAAACCACTGCTAACGACAGGCAACAAGCAGAAGAGACTTGTTTGGGCTAAAGAACACAAGGAATGGACATTAGACCAGTGGCAATCTGTGCTTTGGTCTGATGAGTCCAAATTTGAGATCTTTGGTTACAACCACCATGTCTTTGTGCGACGCAGAAAAGGTGAACGGATGGACTCTACATGCCTGGTTCCCACCGTGAAGCATGGAGGAGGAGGTGTGATGGTGTGGGGGTGCTTTCCTGGTGACACTGTTGGGGATTTATTTAAAATTGAAGGAATACTGAATCAGCATGGCTACCACAGCATCTTGCAGTGGCATGCTATTCCATCCGGTTTGCGTTTAGTTGGACCATCATTTATTTTTCAACAGGACAATGACCCCAAACACACCTCCAGGCTGTGTAAGAGCTATTTGACAAAGAAGGAGAGTGATGGGGGGCTACGCCAGATGACCTGGCCTCCACAGTCACCAGACCTGAACCCAATCGAGATGGTTTGGGGTGAGCTGGAACACAGAGTGAAGGCAAAAGGGCCAACAAGTGCTAAGCATCTCTGGGAACTCCTTCAAGATTGTTGGAAGACCATTTCCGGTTACTATCTCTTGAAGCTCATCAAGAGAATGCCAAGAGTGTGCAAAGCAGTCATTAAAGCAAAAGGTGGCTACTTTGAAGAACCTAGAATATAAGACATAATTTCAGTTGTTTCACACTTTTTTGTTAAGTATATAATTCCACGTGTGTTAATTCATAGTTTTGATGCCTTCAGTGTGAATGTACAATTTTCATAGTCTTGAAAATACAGAAAAATCTTTAAGGTGTGTGTTAGGTGTCGAGATCCTGCCTCTGCGCAGGAAGAATCTCGAACCATCTCCGCAGCGGTCTCCCATTCTTCTCCTGCCACAGTGGAGTCTGCTCAGTGGAGATGTTGGTCCCAGCGTCTAGTTCAGGCTGATACTGGATGATTGGTTACTGCTTCCTTTCCAGCTTCTGCCATTGTAGCCAGTACTGGGCAGCGGCGAGCAGACGTGTTTGGGACTAAGTCCTGCTCTTCCCTATCTGAGCATGCCCAGGGCAAGATCTCTCGTTGGAGATCAAGGGTCACATGCTTAGATACTGCAGCAAATCCCATTGGTCCTTTAGGAAGGTCCTGAAGGTGTTCTACTTCTGTGGCTGACTCCCATTGGTCCTTCTGGGAAGGTCCTGTTCTTGCTGCAGCTATCAAAAGGTTTGCATGGCCGCATGGCCTTGCGCTAGTGTACATTTGGAATCGTGTGTGTGTTGATGAGTGCAAGTCGTTCTTTAAAATCCCCTCCCTTGTGTATGACTGTTCACTGTGTGGATGCTTGCTGTCTAGCGCCCGACTAAGCTGTGAACATAAAGACACACGATACAGCGTCTATTGCTGTAACCGCCAGTGCAGCGCCGTGCGCTTATAGAGCACTTTCCTATCCCAAGTCTGGGTGGTTAGTCGTGTCCGCCAAAGTGGCACAGCATGCACTCTTATGCTTTAAGTTATATTTTCAGTTACTTTGACACCCCAGTTGCGGTGTTGAGCGCAAGTGGTCTGAACATACTCTAATCCTGTGTCTTGGGATAGAGTCCTGAGACTCCTTGCTTGCGCTCTTGGTGCGGTACCGCGGCCCTGTGATGCAACAGGGTTTGCTTCCTTAAAACAGGGTGAAGTTAACCCGTGTGTGTATCCACATTGTTCCGCCATATAGTCTGTAATTACTCAGCAGCAGGTTCCATCTCTGCACGGTGGACCCCGGGCTGCGAACGCACCTTATACGATCTCTCTTATAATTTGGTGCGTTCCACTAGCCCTAACACTGCACTAGCACCAGGGTCTGGCTAGCAATGACGGACAAACAGCAATCCTTGCTGTACATCCAGCAGCTGGAGGGTAGGTTGGTGGCTCTCGAGCACACAACCTTAGCTGTGGATGTAACCGCAGTTGCTTTTCAGGCTGCTAGCGTGCCTGCAGCAACCTTGTCCACTGCCACCCCTGTTCCGACATTATCTCGCCTCCCACTGCCAGAAAAATTTTCTGGTGATAGTAAGTCTTGTAGGGGTTTCGTGAGTCAGTGCTCTATACATCTCGAGCTTCTGGCCACATGTTTCCCCATAGAGTGGGCTAAGGTGGGATTTATTGTGTCTCTTCTGTCGGACAGGGCGTTGGAGTGGGCTACGCCGCTGTGGGAGCGTGGTGATCATGTGGTGCAGAGTGCTTCATTGTTCCTGAGCACTCTGAAACAGGTCTTTTTAGGGCCTCATGTCACCCATGATACAGCCTCCAACTGTTGGCATTGACTCAGGGCTCGTCCTTGGTCAGCCATTTTGCCGTCCACTTTCGCACCCTAGCATCTGAGCTGGAGTGGTCGGATAAAGCCCTTATTCCGATATTTTGGAGGGGGCTGGCTGACCACGTGAAGGACGCTCTGGCCACTAGGGAGATTCCCGCCACACTGGAGGAGTTAATAGCAGTGTCCACTCGTATTGACCTCTCTTTTCACGAGCGGAGGTTAGAGCGAGCCCAGTGTAGGCAGAGGTTTCGGCTGGCTCCCACCTTCGCCAAACCTTTGGAATCTCCAGTCCAGGCCTCTGAGTCATATGAAGCCATGGAAGTGTCACGAGCAGGATCTAAGTCCCGGACCGCTCGTGCACTCCAGGTTTGTCATGTTTGCCAGCAGTCAGGACATCTTGCCACCAGATGTCCACAGCGGTCGAGGAAATGTCAGCATCTAGTGGTAGTAGGTGGAGGTACACTAGACACGGCGACGTTTGCCTCCAAATTGTCCTTTATGGGGACAATTACTATAGGCCCATTTTCCCACTCGGTAGAGCTCTGCTTGGGTTCTGGGGCAGAGGGCAATTTTATGTCATGTGCCTTCGCCCAACGTCACGCAATTCCCCTGGTAATGTTAGCTCAACCAGTGACCGTACGAGTGGTAAATGGGTCAACACTGCCCCTACAGTTAATACACCAGACCATCCCTTTGACTCTGTCCATGTCGCCATCTCATCAGGAGATTATATCTCTGCTCATCATTCCTGAGGGAATTGACGAGGTCCTGTTAGGGATGCCTTGGCTACGGTACCATTCTCCTCATATTGAGTGGTCCACAGGCAGAATTTTGGGATAGGGTGAATCTTGTGGGGGTAGATGTCAGAGGGAATATGTTCAGGTTGCTACTACAGAAGTAACCACATATCTATCCTCTCTCCCGAAGCAATATTGGCCCTATGCGGACGTGTTCTCCAAAAGAACTGTGGAGACCCTTCCGCCTCACCGCCCCTATGACTGTTCTATTGACCTCTTGCCTGGTGCTGAGCTTCCCCGGGTCAAGTCTATCCGTTATCTCTCCCGGAGATGGAGGCAATATCACAGTACATCCAGGAAAATCTGGCAAGAAGATTCATTAGGAAGTCAGTGTCACCTGCAGGGGCTGGGTTCTTCTTCGTGCAGAAGAAGAACGGGGAACTATGTCCATGCATAGATTACAGGGGTCTTAACGCCATCACCGCTAAGAATAAGTATCCTTTGCCCCTGATATCTGAGCTCTTTGATAGGCTTCAGGGAGCAAGGGTATTTACAAAATTAGATCTGCGGGGTGCTTACAACCTGATCGCATCTGTGAGGGGGACGAATGGAAGACGGCCTTTAACACCAGGGATGGGCACTATGAATATCTGGTGATGTCCTTCGGGCTCTGTAATTGGAGCGCCCCCACGCCGCCGCAGGGCCGAGGGGTACCCGGAGCCGGGCCTCTGAGTCTCAGTTCTGGGGTTGTCACGGTGGCTAGACACGGTCCGTGGCCCTGTCTGTCAGTGGGGAACGTCCAGTGCAATAAGTGGGGTGCAGGTCGCGGTAAATAACGAGGACACCAGGTTGCAGTCTCTTTACCTCTTTACTGAAGATCTCTGGGTCCTCAGTCCAGAATACGGTTCACCAGGCTGTGCAAGTCCGGCCGGTCCAATGGCACTTCCAGAGTTCTCTTCACAGGAGGAAATCTGTGCCTTCCCCCTAGCGCTATGTGTTGTGGTCCTTCCCTGCTGTGCTTACGGAAAGTCCCCACAACTGTTGTGTCTGTTTCTTAAGTTCCCTCACAACTCGATTAGATGATGTTCTGCTAATCCTCCGTCCCTCCCTGATGTTCTGGTTGGGACGGCACCCGTTTGACGGGTAGGCTCGGAGCTCTTCCGGGACCCTAGAGTCGCCCCTCTCCACAAGTTGCCCCCCAAGACTGCATAGGTGATTTGAGTTAGACAGCCCGCCTTAGACTGACTGCCCTGCCGCTGTTTGAAGTATTGCTTGAAGCTGAATGTTATGATACTTCCTCGGCGTTCCGGCCACCGGTAGTGCGCCTCAGCAGGATGTTGCTTCGATCTTACAGCATGACTCCTACTGGTATTTCTCCTTTGCGTGATCTCGTTTCTCACTCAGCACAATCTATCTCTCTTCTAATCCTTTCTTGGGCACCGCCGCTACCCGGAGCAGGCACGGTCCCGTTACGTTCGTTCTTCTTGCCAAGCCTCTGTCAGGATTCCACCCCTGACAGAGACCCTACTGTATCTTCCCCTACAACACCCTCTGCCACAAGGTGTTGCCTGGTTCCAACCCAGTCAGCTTTCTCATCTAACTTCCTGCCTGACCCCCAGTTTACCCACTATGGTGGGGAGTGGCCTAATGAATAGCACCCTTGGCTCCCCCCGGAGGCCCGGCTGTGAAATGTATTGGTGTCTGTGATACCTGATCAGATGAACTCCTTCAGTGCCATCAGACGCACCATAGCTCCCCATAGTGGCGGAGCCACAGTACTGCAACGACCAGGACTCTGGGGCGCTGCACTATGTCCCAGCCGTTTTCCAAGACTTTGTGAATGACATCTTCCGGGATATGTTCTCCACATCGGTCGTAGTCTATCTGGATGATATTCTCATCTACTCTCCAGATATTGACTCCCACTGGAGAGATGTTTGCAGAGTCTTCCACCTCTTACGGACAAATTCCCTCTATGCAAAGTTGGAGAAATGCGTGTTTGAGCAGGAATCCTTACCTTTCCTGGGCTATATCTTCTCTGCCCAGGGATTGGCTATGGATCCTGCCAAACTACAGGCTGTGATGGACTGGCAGGAACCCCATTCTCTTAAAGTGGTGCAGCGCTTTATGGGGTTCATTAATTACTATCGCCAGTTCTTTCCACATTTCTCAACTTTGGTATCTCCCTTGGTTGCCCTCACCAAGAAGGGAGCAAATCCCAAATTGTGGTCTGAGGAGGTCTCCAAGGCCTTTCTCTCCATTAAGTCACACTTCGCTAGTGCTCCCATCCTACATCGCCCCGATGTAGATAAGCCATTTATAATGGAGGTGGATGCCTCATCTGTTGGTGCTGGAGCAGTCCTTTTCCAAAAGGATGCTCAAGGTCGGAAGCATCCTTGCTTCTTCTTTTCTAAGACCTTCTCACTATCAGAGAGGAATTATTCCATCGGGGACAGGGAGTTGCTAGCCATGAAGTTGGCCTTCTCAGAGTGGAGACATCTCTTGGAGGGAGCTCGTTTTCTCTTCCAAGTCTTCACAGATCACAAGAATTTGGTGTACCTGCAAACAGCCCAGCGGTTAAATTCTCGCTAGGCAAGATGGTCCTTGTTCTTCTCCTGGTTCCATTTCACCCTCCATTTTCTTTCCAGGGAGAAGAACATTCATGCCGATGCTCTCTCTCACTCCGTTGTATCATCTGAGGAGGAGGAAGAGGAGCCTCGGCTTATTGTCCCCACCGAGAGCCTGAGAACTGTGGCCCGGTTTCGCTTGAGTCTGTGCCTCCGGGCAAGACTTTTGTACCATCCAATCTGCATCCGGAGGTTCTTTCTTGGGCTCACTCATCCAGGTTGGGTGGGCATTTTGGGTCCAAAAGGACATCTGAGCTACTGGCTAAGACATATTGGTGGCCGCATATGGCTCATGACGTCGCAGACTATGTTCGGGCGTGTGTCTCTTGCGCCAAGAACAAGTCTCCTCAGCAACGGCCAGCTGGGTTGCTTTACCCCCTGCCAATGGCGGACAGGCCCTGGGAGATGGTCGGGATGGACTTTGTGGTGGGCTTACCCAATTCTCGTAGCTGCACCATTATCTGGGTGATCACCGACCATTTTTCCAAAATGGTGCACTTGGTGCCTCTTCCACGGCTACCTTCTGCACTGGTTCTGGCAGCGTTGTTCATCAAGTGGAGCGCCCCCACACCGCCGCAGGGCCTAGGGGTACCCGGAGCCGGGCCTCTGGGTCTCAGTCCTGGGGTTGTCACGGTGGCTAGACCCGGTCCGTGGCCCTGTTTGTCAGTGGGGGACGTCCGGTAGAATAAGTGATGATGATGATGCAGTAACGGTGGTGTAGCGGTGCAGTTGTGGGGTGCAGGTCGCGGTAAATAACGAGGACACCAGGTTGCAGTCTCTTTACCTCTTTACTGGAGATCTCTCAGTCCGCAGTCCAGAATACGGTTCACCAGGCTGCGCAAGTCCGGTCGGTCCGATGGCACTTCCAGAGTTCTCCTCACAGGTGGAAATCAGTGCCCTCCTTCTTAGCGCTATGTGTTGTAGTCCTTCCCTGCTGTGCTCACGGAAAGTACCCCACAACTGTTGTGTCTGTTTCTTAAGTTCCCTCACAACTCAATTCACTGATGTTCTTCTCGTATTCCATCCCTCCCTGTTATTCAGGTTGGAACGGCACCCGTTTGTCAGGTAGGCCTGGAGTTCTTCCGGGACCCTAGAGACGCCCCTCTCCCGCAATTGCCCCCCAAGACTTCATAGGTGATATGTGGTAGACAGCCCGCCTTAAACTGACTGCCCTGCCGCTGTTTGGAGTATGGCTTGAAGCTGTATGCTATTCCACTCCCTCGGCGTTCCGGCCACCGGTAATGCGCCTCAGTAGGATGTTGCTCCGGTCCTACAGCATGACCCCTACTGGTATTCTCCTTTTTGCTTGATCTAGTTTTTCACTCAGCACAATCTATCTCGCTTCTAGTCCTTTCTTGGGCACCGCCGCTATGCTGAGCATGCACGGTCCCGTTACGTTCTTTCTAATGCCAAGCCTCTGTCAGGATCCCACCCCTGACAGAGACCCTACTGTCTCTTCCTCCACAACACCCTCTGCCACAAGGTGTTGCTTCGTTCAATCCAGTCAGCTTTCTTCTCTAACTTCCTGCCTGACCCCCAGTTTACCCACTATGGTGGGGAGTGGCCTAATGAATAGAACCCTTAGCTCCCCCCGGAGGCCCTGCTCTGAAACATATTGGTGTCTGTGATACCTGGTCAGATGAACTCCTTCAGTGCCATCGAACGCACCATGGCTCCCCATAGTGGCGGATCCACAGTACTGCAACGACCAGGACTCTGGGGCGCTGCACTCCCCCCTGGTTAAACACAGTACTCCGGGACTGGGAAGAAAACAACAATACAGGTTAGCAAAAAGACATACAATTTTCGTTGAGTGCAAAACAATAAGTATACTTGAACAGGCTTCCCTTTATGGGAGGTGAGGACACTTTAACGTTACAAACATAATTAAATATCATAGCAACAGGCTACAATTAGCTCTCATTACCCAACCGGGTATTCTACTAGATGCAAACATTATTGACCAATAATTTAACTTTGCCTTTAAGGATATACACTCTTAATCCGCTAAAGACCTTCCTATAATCACATTATAAGGTATTTTAACTTTGCATTCGCCTTCTTTGGAATCTGCAGGACCGCCTGTCCTAACGGCACCAGACCTACTGCCTCTCCTTTCTATTACAGGACCGCCCCGTTCAGCCAGGGCCTACTGCCTTTTCAACTACTATACACAGTATAGAACATAACTTTTCTTTCAGTTTGAGAACACTGAGCCGGCTCTACTTGGCTCCTATAAGGACTCACTCACTAACCCCTACGGGTTCACTTTCTGTCCTTAGTAACACATTATTAACTTTCTATGGGGACTCAGGGTTTACCTTCTATCCTCACCTTCGTTATTACTTCCTTTCTTTCAACTATGCAGGACTCTAATTCCTCCCCTACGGGCTCTCTGCATCTTTCTTTTTAAAGAACATTATCTAGGTTTCACATTTCAAACAGATTAAACACACATAACTTTTCTTTATGCAAAAACAGTTACATTTCTTCCAGAGCATCATCATATTACTGTTCTAAAACAGTATCACTTTTCAAGTTCAGGTCAAACATCCCCTTTAAGAGGGGATCAAGTCTTTCTGAGGTAGCTCGTCTTCTCAGCCTACCAGTCTTTGCTCAGCAAAGGTTACAGAACGGTATCTTCGCAAAGAGTCTTTAAGTAAAACCAGTAGAAAGCGCCTTTAAGAAGGTGCAAACTATTTACAAGAAAGTTTGGATCATGCACTGTTCATGATTTCTCAGTTTGTAAAACTTGTGCAAAACTGGTAGGAAAAGCAAACAATAGGGATCCCGGGTCAACTAAGGGATCCATAAAGAGTTAACCCTGAGCGGGTTTAGCAGCAAACAGTTCACAAACAGTTAACGGGAAAACTATTTACATTTTCAGGTTTCCGAGGTTTACTCTTGTTCAGGTGGCCGGGGGTCCGGGCCTCCGGCTGCTGTGGCGCCGGTGCCCGTGGCCCGAACGTGAAGGTGAACTCGGCTGGCCAACTCGGTGGCTGCTACCAGGCGCACCATTGCAATGGTGACAAGGTCGGGTGCTCCTGGGACGAGGTCCGGAGTAGTGAGTGTCGCGGCTCCAGACATACACCGCCGAACGTTCCGTGCATACCACCCGAGCGGGTTCTGGTGGCGGTTGTAGGTCACCTGATCCCCCTTTTGCAACGGTTCTCCGCCTCGGCCACAGCAGGGAGTCCTTACGTTACAGTGCGCAACAAAAACATCAGTATCCAATCCCGGCTCATGTATGAGGCCCCATCCCCTTTTTACATGGTAGGCCAACACAGTTCCCCGCCTGACCGCGTCTCGGTCATCCCATGCCGGAGGGGATTGTTGTACTTTCAATGGACCCATCAACTCGACCTCTTTCCGTCCTTCCCAATGTAGGATCAAGCACTGTCTATATTGTTCCCACGTAAGCACCGCAAGAGTGAATCCGTTCTCCCGGGATCCATCTGTCCCAACCCAGGGGTTGTCCCACCGAAGAACTACCCCGTCTGGGCTCACATCCACAGGTTCCCCCATTCTAGTCGGCAGCGGTGGCACCATCCTTCCCAGGGCATCGGGGGGTAATACCATTAACCCCGCCGAGAAGCGTCGACCCTCACTGAGATGGGGGCCGATCGTGGAAGCGGGCTCGTGGGGGGGCGCAGGGGCGCTCTCCGTACCTGCGCCTGATGTGGTTCCATCGATGCCGATCTGGTCCATTAACAAGGGTGCTGGAATCGGCCGTAGCCCGGACCGCGGCTCCTCCGATGCGGTCCCCGAACGCTGTTCCGCTCACTGTGGTTCCTCCTCCGCTGACTCCGAGGCCAGGATTGGGGGACTCGGCTCCGCTATCTGTTCCAAAGGCTTCGGATCCGCCGGCTGTAGAGGACACGGGTCCACCTCTAGTGAACGAGGGTAAGCCGGGACTGCTCCTTCCCCGTTCCGGCACTCGCTGTTCTTCATCATGATCTGCTGATCGGTGGCAATGCATGCATCTGACTCCGCCATTTCTCCGAGGTCGGGCTTCTTCATCACCCGCTTCCCGCCGTTGCAAATCAGGAGGTTGTCCTCTGCTTTGGGGCAGGTCATCTCCTTGCAGCCAGAAGCGCAGGGGGCGGTATCCATTTATCGCGCCATTCTGGTAGTCTCCTCCCATAGCACGCCCTCCTTCTTCTCCGAAGTAGCAATGGCGGCGGCTTTTGGCGGGAACTTCTCTTGGTCAATGGTAGCACACAGTCTTTGCAATAAAGTACAGTTCAAGCACAACAAATCACAGTTCCAAGGCCCACATGACCTGATTCTTCAGGCTTAAGTAGATCCTGTTCGTGACGCCAAGTTGGAGCGCCCCCACACCGCCGCAGGGCCTAGGGGTACCCGGAGCCGGGCCTCTGGGTCTCAGTCCTGGGGTTGTCACGGTGGCTAGACCCGGTCCGTGGCCCTGTTTGTCAGTGGGGGACGTCCGGTAGAATAAGTGATGATGATGATGCAGTAACGGTGGTGTAGCGGTGCAGTTGTGGGGTGCAGGTCGCGGTAAATAACGAGGACACCAGGTTGCAGTCTCTTTACCTCTTTACTGGAGATCTCTCAGTCCGCAGTCCAGAATACGGTTCACCAGGCTGCGCAAGTCCGGTCGGTCCGATGGCACTTCCAGAGTTCTCCTCACAGGTGGAAATCAGTGCCCTCCTTCTTAGCGCTATGTGTTGTAGTCCTTCCCTGCTGTGCTCACGGAAAGTACCCCACAACTGTTGTGTCTGTTTCTTAAGTTCCCTCACAACTCGATTCACTGATGTTCTTCTCGTATTCCATCCCTCCCTGTTATTCAGGTTGGAACGGCACCCGTTTGTCAGGTAGGCCTGGAGTTCTTCCGGGACCCTAGAGACGCCCCTCTCCCGCAATTGCCCCCCAAGACTTCATAGGTGATATGTGGCAGACAGCCCGCCTTAAACTGACTGCCCTGCCGCTGTTTGGAGTATGGCTTGAAGCTGTATGCTATTCCACTCCCTCGGCGTTCCGGCCACCGGTAATGCGCCTCAGTAGGATGTTGCTCCGGTCCTACAGCATGACCCCTACTGGTATTCTCCTTTTTGCTTGATCTCGTTTCTCACTCAGCACAATCTATCTCGCTTCTAGTCCTTTCTTGGGCACCTCCGCTATGCTGAGCAGGCACGGTCCCGTTACGTTCTTTCTAATGCCAAGCCTCTGTCAGGATCCCACCCCTGACAGAGACCCTACTGTCTCTTCCTCCACAACACCCTCTGCCACAAGGTGTTGCTTCGTTCAATCCAGTCAGCTTTCTTCTCTAACTTCCTGCCTGACCCCCAGTTTACCCACTATGGTGGGGAGTGGCCTAATGAATATAACCCTTAGCTCCCCCCGGAGGCCCTGCTGTGAAACATATTGGTGTCTGTGATACCTGGTCAGATGAACTCCTTCAGTGCCATCGAACGCACCATGGCTCCCCATAGTGGCGGTTCCACAGTACTGCAACGACCAGGACTCTGGGGCGCTGCACAAGCATATCTTTCGCCTGCACAGTATGCCGGACAAAATTGTCAGTGACCGGGGTCCCCAGTTTGCGTCGCGATTCTGGAGAGAGCTTTGTCGTCTACTCAGTATTGAGCTGAATCTCTCCTCGGCATATCATCCCGAGACGAATGGGTTGGTTGAGAGGGCCAACCAGACCCTGGTCACATATTTACAACATTTTGTTGACTGGGCATCCTTGCTACCGTGGGCAGAGTTTGCGCTTAACAACGCTGTAGCCGACTCCACCGGTCAGACTCCATTCCTCCTAAATTACGGCCAGCATCCGCGTGTCCTTGTGCCAATGCCCATGTCTTCTGCTGACTCCAGGGTGGCAGACTGGGCTGTGGAGGCATGGGACATTTGGGACCACACTCAGGATGCCATTCAGGCCTCCAAGGATAGAATGAGGACCTCTGCCGATGCTCATCGGCGCCCCGCTCTAACCTTTGCTGCTGGCGACTTGGTGTGGCTCTCCACCCGTAACATCAGGCTGCGAGTTGAGTCCACTAAGTTTGTACCTCGCTACTTGGGTCCCTTCAAGGTCCTCGAACAGGTGAACCCTGTGGTCTACCGTCTGGCCCTTCCTCCACGCCTGGGTATCACCAACACCTTTCATGTGTCCCTCTTGAAGCCCGTATACTTGTCCCGGTTTTCCGAGTCATCTGCCGGGACATCGGGTTCATCTACGGACGATTACGAGGTGAACGCTATTTTGGGGTGCAAGGTGGTACGTGGCAAAAAATACTATTTGGTGGATTGGAAAGATTATGGCCCAGAGGACAGGTCCTGGGAGCCTGCTGAACACATTTGAGCTCCACAGCTTTGAGCGTAGCGAGGTCCAAGCCCTATGAGGGGCGGTAATGTTAGGTGTCGAGATCCCGCCTCTGCACAGGGGGAATCTCAAACCATCTCTGCTGCGGTCTCCCATTCTTTTCCAGCCGCAGTGGAGTCTGCTCAGCAGAGACATCGGTCCCAGAGTCTAGCTCATGCTGATACTGGATGACTGTTTACTGCTGCTTTTCCAGCTTCTGCCATTGTAGCCAGTACTGGGCAGCGGCAAGCAGACGTGTTTGGGACTAAGTCCTGCTCTTCCCTTTCTGAGCATGCCCAGGGCAAGATCTCTCGTTGGAGATGAAGGGTCACATGCTTAGATACTGCAGCAAATCCCATTGGTCCTTTAGGAAGGTCCTGAAGGTGTTCTTCTTCTGTGACTGACTCCCATTGGTCCTTCTGGGAAGGTCCTGTTCTTGCTGCAGCTATAAAAGGTTTGCATGGCCGCACGGCCATGCGCTAGTGTACATTTGGAATCGTGTGTGTGTTGATGAGTGCAAGTCGTTCTTTAAAATACCCTCCCTTGTGTATGACTGTTCGCAAAAGGTGGATGCTTGCTGTCTAGTGCCCGACTAATCTGTCAACATAGACACACGATACAGCATCTATTGCTGTAACCGCCAGTGCGGCGCCGTGCGCTTATAGAGCACTTTCCTATCCCAAGTCTGGGTGGTTAGTGGCGTCCGCCAAAGCGGCACAGCACACACTCTTGTGCTTTAAGTTATATTTTCAGTTACTTTGACACCCCAGTTGTGGGGTCTAACGCAAGTGGTCTGAACATACTCTAATCCTGTGTCTTGGGATAGAGTCCTGAGACTCCTTGCTTGCGCTCTTGGTGCGGTACCGCGGCCCTGTGATGCAATAGGGTTTGCTTCCTTAAAACAGGGTGAAAGACCCTAAATGCACATGCGCGTGCTGCAATACAGCAATGTCGCACAGTATCAACGGCGATGGGACAAGATATAAGAGTTTTAGTTTGTGCATGCGCGCATATCCATTATCGTCCTACATTGAACATACTTTAATGCGTGGGTGCACCTGGATAATATTTCCCCTGATAAAGCACACGAAAAATGGCTTTAAGCTATAAAGAGAGCAAATGTTCCTGCTGTTTTATATACATGTGCCACATGTTCATGTTTGTACTAATGAAGCAATATCGTGCTTTGATCCTATAAAAAATACCCCGAATGTGCTTGCACAAATGATAATCAAATTATCAAATTATATGAATGCATAAAGGCTCAAACATATTAAGGTAACATAGATGTAATTACCAAAAAGAAACAGAAGTAGCAAAGAGATGAAGCGACATAATAAAATGATTGGACATAATGGTCTTTTTTTAACTCTTAATTTATTTTTGGTATATACCGTATATACTCGAGTATAAGCCGAGATTTTCAGCCCATTTTTTTAGGCTGAAAGTGCCCCTCTCAGCTTATACTCAAGTCATTGTCCCAGGGGGCCGGTGGGGGAGGGGGAGTGGCAGCTGTGACATACTCACCTGCTCCTGGCGCGGTCCCTGCATCTCCTATGGTCTCTGGGCGCTGACAGCTTCTTCCAGCGTTGTGCGGTCACGTTACCGCTCATTACAGTAATGAATATGGACCAGACTCCCCTCCCATAGGGGTGGAGCCGCATATTCATTACTGTAATGAGCAGTACCATGTGACCGCTCAACGCTGGAAGAAGCTGTCAGCGCCCGAAGATGCAGGGACCGCGCCAGGAGCAGGTGAGTATAATGGGGAGGGGGAGCACTGTGCGATATTCACCTTTCCTCGTTCTGGGCGCAGCTCCATCTTCCGCGCCCTCTGCAGTGACGCTCAGGTCAGAGGGCGCGATGACGTGGTTAGTGCACACCTTTTGCCTGAACGCTAGTGCAGAGGATGCGAAAAACACAGCGGCGCCAAAACGAGGACCGGTGAGTATTGCAAGTGCCGGGGGCCTGAGCGACGAGAGGTGACTATGTCATTTTTTTTTTTAATTGCAGCAACAGCATATGGGGCGAATATCTTTATGGAGCATCTTATGGGGCCATAATCAACATTTGTGCAGCATTATATGGGGCAAATATCTTTATGGAACATCTTATGGGGCCATATTCAACGTTTGTGCAGCATTACATGGGGCAAATATCTCTATGGAGCATCTTATGGGGCCATATTCAACGTTTGTGAAGCATTATATAGGGCAAATATCTTTATGGAGCATCTTATGGGGCCATATTCAACGTTTGTGCATCACTATATGGGGCAAATATCTCTATGGAGCATCTTATGGGGCCATAATCAACATTTGTGCAGCATTATATGGGGGCAAATATCTCTGGAGCATCTTATGGGGCCATAATAAACATTTGTGCAGCATTATATGGGTCAAATATCTCTATGGAGCATCTTATGGGGCCATAATCAACATTTGTGCAGCATTATATGGGGCAAATATCTCTATGGAGCATCTTATGGGGCCATAATCAACATTTGTGCAGCATTATATTGGGCAAATGTCTCTATGGAGCATCTTATGGGGCCCTTATTAACCTTTATGCAGTACTGTATGGGGCAAATGTGTGTATGGAGCATCTTATGGGGCCATTATTAACCTTTGTGCAGCATTATATGGGGCATATTTTAATATGGAGCATCTTATGGGGCCCATCATGAACTGTATGGAGCATCTTATGGGGCCCATCATGAACTGTATGGAGCATTATATGGGGCTCCTGATTCAATATGGATATTCAAAAACACTTAACCTACTGATATCTCAATTAATTTTACTTTTATTGGTATCTATTTTTATTTTTGAAATTTACCGGTAGCTGCTGCATTTTCCACCCTAGGCTTATACTCGAGTCATTAAGTTTTCCCAGTTTGTTTTTTGTGGCAAAATTAGGGGGGTCGGCTTACGCTCAGGTCAGCTTATACTCGAGTATATACAGAAGATTAAAAACATTAGTGCACAAGCACATCATAATCTTAGATTGAGATATATACTCGAAAAAATGCAATACGTTTGTAAAATAATGAACTATTCATTCATGTGAAAGATACAGATGCCATGTGCTTGACCGTGTATGGCCAATATGGCTACTTCTTACCCCATAACATCCACCACCCACTAACCCGTGAACACAAAACATCATACTTTAAATAAAAACGAGACACAATAATTCTTTTTGGATATTTTTGGCCACAGCGGCCAGTTTATTAACAAAACAATAACAAACATTTACTTTAAGCATTAATATGCATTTATGCAAAATTCGAGGGGAGGATTCTTGGAGCCCACCGGGAAAA
Source organism: Ranitomeya variabilis (assembly GCF_051348905.1). Classification (NCBI taxonomy): domain Eukaryota; kingdom Metazoa; phylum Chordata; class Amphibia; order Anura; family Dendrobatidae; genus Ranitomeya; species Ranitomeya variabilis. The sequence continues at coordinate 154,269,352 of NC_135239.1, forward strand.
AATTCTGGCTTAAAATATTTTGGCAAAACCAAAAAGAACTTAAACACCTCAATTTACCCTCAGCCATACCACCAGCTCGAGGGCACCATAAATCCCGTTCCTGGAAAAAATTAACCACCACCAGCTCCCATGGTAAAAACCCCATCCAGAGCCCGTAACCAAAATGCCAGATCCACAAACACCATTTTAACTCTGGAATTTTACTTAAAAATTCCTTCCCCGCTGAATCAGCATCAACTCCAAGAACCCCACCCCCTGCCAAAACGCCACTGTGACAAATTAATCGCCAGCCTTCACATACCCGTCTACCGCCATCCATCCATATGCCCCAACCTCCGGTAACCCCCAGATAAACACATTACTGATTAAAGAAAAAATCAAAATTACACATAGGGAGGGTGGGTGGGTCTCTTCACTCTGGCTTCCAGATAGCAACTGACACATTTCCCGCACTTTTCCCCTCATACCCACGCCCCCCCACTAAAGTTCCTCCCTACGCTCCCCCCTTCCACCCAATCATATTCTCTTGGCCCAAGTTTTAAAAGGTGCCTATGACCAAGCACAGTCATTGGGGGCCTACATTGAGCTGTGCTTATTCCTGCCCCCTCCTTTATGAGCATAAGTGCCATGAATTATATGAATATAATAAAGTACATCAAAATGTGCATATTAAAATTTGTTACAGCTAGGGATGAACGAACGTCCTCGGTGACACTCGGATATCACTTGAGTATCTGGGTGTTTGGATGTGCTCGTTACTCGGTGAGCATTGGGTGCTGCTCGATTTAAAAGTCGAATCCCCGCCCAGCATGTTTGGTGCCTGTTGCACAGCCCATAAGCATGCAGGGATTGCCTGCACATCATTGTAATGCCATAACCATCTTTGTTGTGGCATTACTTTGATTGGCTGGCTGTGTGACATCATCAGGGATTATAAAAGAATATAGAGCTGAGAAGAAAGGGTGCACTATAGCTGTATGCTAACTATAGATAGGGGTGCAGTGCCTAGTCCAATGATATATATAGCCACAAAGAAGAAAAAGGATTGGACTAAAAAAGGCCCGCACAACCACATGTTGTAGAAAAATATAACAAACGTTTTATTGAACACCACAACAAGCAACATAAAAACATTTAAAAATGCACAAATCAGTACATGACACCCCAATTCAAGTAAATATGCAGAGTAGAATATATATATATATACCACTGATATGCTCAACCATACTGGCACATATGTGCCGACATCATAGCCAGAACCATAGGGGGACCCTTTAAAGTAAACCAAACAATAATGAAAGAGGTCCCTAGCAATGTATGGTAAAATCCTATAACCTACAGCAAAGAATGATAAGGTTGCAGGTAAACAGGAGAAAGCTGCTAAATATGCAGAAACACGGTATAGTGCCGTAAATACCTAGCTGAGTCTGGAGCAAATCAGAGTCAAAAAAGATGTAAGGCCATGGAAATCGCCTAAACCTGCATACCAAAAATAATCAGCGTAAAGTGCAGAGATGGGGTGTGGGAGACTGGCCCCACGCGTATCGCTGCCGCAGCAGCTTCATCAGGGGAAGTGAAGTGTGTGGTGAACCGCCCACGTTATATATAGAATATAATTGCCTTAAGTACCTGCCGTTGTGTTGACTCGAATAGGCAGACATGGACCGCACTGTGCGCGCTAACCGGAAGTAGAGGGGAACTGTGCGGAAGTCGCAAGAATCTCCATGGAGAAGAAGTTGCGCCTGCGCACACACGGCTCAAGAATGAGCCATGTTGCGCAAGCGCCCAGTGAGGGAGAAAAAAAAAGTATAGTAGGAGGAGTAAAGACCTGCGGTATAATCAACACACAGGAATGAAACAGAAAAATAGCGCAGATGGGGGCTCCAGAGGCACCAGAGGAGCAAGAGAACACCTATATCGCACCACACAGGAGTAAAATGTATAGTTAATACAAACCAATATAAATATAAATATAAGTGTATCTCCAAACCAAATGGCCATGGTAAGGTTCCCTAAGGAGAAATAAAAATAAAAAATATAGATACATACATACAGGGGAAACAGTACAAATCATGTCCAATATATTAACAAGTGAGGCACATAGTCAAAAGTATTATTACCGATGTAGGCACGCAGCTCACGAAAAGCACAGAACTAACTGGCTATGAAGTAAACTAAGTTTCCATCGTATTCAAACTTAGGGGGTGCACGTAATAATAATGTTCATGGAGACCAAATCAACAAGTCTATTGTATGTAGAATGAATGGATGTCCCAAATCACTGTTCCGTTGGTTCCTTTAGACAGGTAATTCTGACGTGTCCAGTAGTCATGTCCATCAAGATCCAGATTTATGCAAACTTAGGGGGTGCACGTAATAGTGATGTTCATGAAGACCAAATCAACAAGTCTATTGTATGAAGAATGAATGGATGTCCCAAATCACTATTCCGTTGGTACCTTTAAACAGGTAATTCCGACGTGTCCAGTGGTCGTGTCCATCAAAAACCAGATAGTCCCCAACTCCTCAGTATCCAGGTGTTCAGGAAACCAGAATATCCAAAGGTCATGTACAGGAGAATATAAGATAGCCGGCATACAGAAAAAATGTGAGTCCGGAGAGAATAGATGCAATCGCCGGAAAAAGCTGAAATAATATGAATAGAAAATATAAAGAGAAAAAATAGTGAAGGATAATAAAAATAAAAATAAGATTAATACAACCTAATAGAAAAATATGTATATAAATTTAAACAGAGAGGTTTACTTGCCCAAAAACCCCGTGAAGAGAAGTTCTTCGTTGAGGCCAGAGGGAGCCACCGATTGCAACTCAAAAATCCATCTGGACTCAAACTGTAAGAGGAACCTGCGACTATCTCCTCCTCTCTCATTGGGGGCAAGTTTTTGTAAGCCCACCATACTAAGGCCAGTAGAAGAACCTCGATGTTTGGTAAAGAAATGCTCAGCCACAGGAGTAAGTGTCCTGCCCTTCTTGAGATCTGAGGCCGCTAGATGTATCGTGGAAAGATGTTTCTGTATGCGTCTCCTCAGTTCTTGCGATGTTTGCCCTACGTACACCATTTTGCATGGACAAATAAGAGCATATATCACATCCCTAGATCTACAATTGATATATGTTTTCAAGGGATGTCTACTCAAAAGTGTGGGATGGACAAAGAGGTCTCGCGTTGGAACCATGTGGGGACAAATATTACATCCCCCACATGGAAATGAACCCCTGAGGACAATACCTCTATTCAACCTCACCACAGGCCTCTTAAAATGGCTCCTCGTGAGTATATCTCGCAGATTTGGTGCCCGTCTAGCTGTCAAAGACGGTCTATCACTCGTAATTTCCATCGTTTGATGGTCTGCTCGCAAAATCGGCCAATGTTTAAATAAAATATCACTGACCTGCTTCCAGCTGTTGTTGAAATCTGTGATAAACCTAGTCTGTGTCTCTTGACGTTGTCTTCCAGATGACAGGAGTGATTTCTGGTCCTGTCCTCTTGCTTTTTGGTAAGCTGTGGAAATGATACGTCGGGGGTAACCCCTTTGTTTAAAACGGGATGACAAGTCCCTAGCCTGGACAGAAAAATCACAATCACGAGTACAATTGCGTCTTACGCGTAAGAACTGCCCTGTAGGCACACCCACCTTGGTGTGCCAGGGATGGAAGCTGAAAAATTCCAAGAGCGCATTAGTTGCCGTAGGCTTTCGGAATAAATTTGTCGCTAGGCGATTCTCATGAGGAAAGATCTTCAGGTCCAAGAAGGTGATTTCGCTATCAGAAGTAGAATACGTAAGGAAGATATTGTAGGGGTTAGAATTTAAGACATTAAAAAATTCCATACACTCCCCCTCCGTGCCCTTCCAAAGGATGAAGACATCGTCTATAAAGCGAAACCAGGCGTGTACATGGGTTGCGAAGGAGGGAAGAGGATAAACAAATTTCTCCTCCCACCAGCCTAAAAAGGTGTTGGCATAGGCTGGTGCACACTTCGCACCCATTGCCACGCCTGATCGCTGTAAGTAATAGACTCTATCAAAAAGAAAAAAATTATGATGAAGGACGAATGTCAGAAGATCAAGTAAAAAGGAATCATGCCCCCTATCTGAGGAATTGTTTTTGTCCAGAAAATAAGTTACCGCCTCTATTCCCTCCGTGTGACCAATGTTAGAATACAAGGACTCCACATCGCATGTTATCAATAAAAAATCCTCAGGGAGTTCAACCTGATCACACAGTTCAATGAAATGTGAGGAGTCACGAACATATGAAGGGAGAGAAGAGGCAATAGGCTGCAGGAAGAAATCCAGGTACTCACCCGCCCTTTCACACATGCTGCCAACACTAGAAACAATAGGTCTACCCGGAGGTCTTATGCTGTCCTTGTGTATCTTCGGCAACATATAAAATGTTGCTGTAACCGGATTTTCCACCCACAGATATTGTTTCTCTTGTGGTGTGATGATGGCGAGCTGTGAGGCCCTGTGAAGAAGTCGCTCATATTTTAAAAGGAACACCGATGTAGGGTCAGAGGGAAGCTTTTGATAGTACTGGGTGTTATTAAGTTGCCGTTTGGCTTCAACCTCATACAACTGAGTGGACCATAACACCACGTTGCCCCCTTTATCTGCCTCCTTAATGGTAAACCTACTGTTATTTTGTAGGGCAGTTAGAGCTCGTTTCTCTTCTGATTTTAAATTAGAGGGACCACTTACCCGAGTTGGCATAGCCAAGATATCCCGCTTGACCACCTCAAAGAATATCTTTATGGCCGGCACCAGGGAGAAGGACGGTGTTTTCATGGATTTGTTCCGGTGTGGGAACCTTCTTCTAGTAGATCCTGATTCATTTTCCTCTAGTAGATCCAACAGATCCTGAAACGTCTGGCGTTCGTCTGTAGGAATTGTCTGTAAGATATCCGGTCTCCTGTACATGACCTGGAAGGTAAGTTTTCTGCAAAAAAGGTACAGATCTTTTATAAGGGTAAATTTATCTGCAGAATGTGTAGGGACAAATGACAGACCCTTCTGTAGAACCGACAGCTCAGCGGGTGTAAGATGATGATCGGAAAGGTTAATTACCTGTAATACCGTAGAGATGGACTCGTCTCCTGAGGTGTCTTGACAGGGAACATCCAGATCCGCTACTTCCGTCTCGTGGGATATCTGTGGTGGTACGGGGATCTGTGACCCCTGTAACGGGTAAATCTTCTTTGTGCGTTTCTTGCGTTTTCCTCCCCGTCTGGTCCGTGGTCTATCTCGCTCCCGGTTGAAGATAAAAAATCATCACTGGAGCTTTCCTCCCTGCGGGAGGTGGTAGTAGCCAGCGATGAAGGATAATCCCTGTTTGCTTTTGGACGCCGGGCATTACCTGTATGTCTCCACTTATATGCCGTCTTATGTTCAAAATCCATCTTATCCCTTTGGAATTTCTTATGCTTGCGCTGTGTCACCTCAGTCTCATATTTATCAAGTGTGTCCTTCAATTTATTCTTGAAGGTCATAATTTGTCCTTCATCAAATACTGCCAATTTTGTTTCCAAATCTTTGACCAAAGTTTTAGTAGATGCAAAAAGCGTTCTATCATGTTCAAGTAATAAATTCATCAGAATAATGGAACAACGTGTGAGTCCCTGTTCCCAATGCAGTTGAAACATATCAGACGGTTCCCAAGCCGGAAAAATCGGTATGCGGAGTCCCCTAGGGATGTAACCAGATTTAATATACTCCTCTAGACTCCTCATGTTCCACCAGAGTCTCACAGTTTGAGTCCAGATGGATTTTTGAGTTGCAATCGGTGGCTCCCTCTGGCCTCAACGAAGAACTTCTCTTCACGGGGTTTTTGGGCAAGTAAACCTCTCTGTTTAAATTTATATACATATTTTTCTATTAGGTTGTATTAATCTTATTTTTATTTTTATTATCCTTCACTATTTTTTCTCTTTATATTTTCTATTCATATTATTTCAGCTTTTTCCGGCGATTGCATCTATTCTCTCCGGACTCACATTTTTTCTGTATGCCGGCTATCTTATATTCTCCTGTACATGACCTTTGGATATTCTGGTTTCCTGAACACCTGGATACTGAGGAGTTGGGGACTATCTGGTTTTTGATGGACACGACCACTGGACACGTCGGAATTACCTGTTTAAAGGTACCAACGGAATAGTGATTTGGGACATCCATTCATTCTTCATACAATAGACTTGTTGATTTGGTCTTCATGAACATCACTATTACGTGCACCCCCTAAGTTTGCATAAATCTGGATCTTGATGGACATGACTACTGGACACGTCAGAATTACCCGTCTAAAGGAACCAACGGAACAGTGATTTGGGACATCCATTCATTCTACATACAATAGACTTGTTGATTTGGTCTCCATGAACATTATTATTACGTGCACCCCCTAAGTTTGAATACGATGGAAACTTAGTTTACTTCATAGCCAGTTAGTTCTGTGCTTTTCGTGAGCTGCGTGCCTACATCGGTAATAATACTTTTGACTATGTGCCTCACTTGTTAATATATTGGACATGATTTGTACTGTTTCCCCTGTATGTATGTATCTATATTTTTTATTTTTATTTCTCCTTAGGGAACCTTACCATGGCCATTTGGTTTGGAGATACACTTATATTTATATTTATATTGGTTTGTATTAACTATACATTTTACTCCTGTGTGGTGCGATATAGGTGTTCTCTTGCTCCTCTGGTGCCTCTGGAGCCCCCATCTGCGCTATTTTTCTGTTTCATTCCTGTGTGTTGATTATACCGCAGGTCTTTACTCCTCCTACTATACTTTTTTTTTCTCCCTCACTGGGCGCTTGCGCAACATGGCTCATTCTTGAGCCGTGTGTGCGCAGGCGCAACTTCTTCTCCATGGAGATTCTTGTGACTTCCGCACAGTTCCCCTCTACTTCCGGTTAGCGCGCACAGTGCGGTCCATGTCTGCCTATTCGAGTCAACACAACGGCAGGTACTTAAGGCAATTATATTCTATATATAACGTGGGCGGTTCACCACACACTTCACTTCCCCTGATGAAGCTGCTGCGGCAGCGATACGCGTGGGGCCAGTCTCCCACACCCCATCTCTGCACTTTACGCAGATTATTTTTGGTATGCAGGTTTAGGCGATTTCCATGGCCTTACATCTTTTTTGACTCTGATTTGCTCCAGACTCAGCTAGGTATTTACGGCACTATACCGTGTTTCTGCATATTTAGCAGCTTTCTCCTGTTTACCTGCAACCTTATCATTCTTTGCTGTAGGTTATAGGATTTTACCATACATTGCTAGGGACCTCTTTCATTATTGTTTGGTTTACTTTAAAGGGTCCCCCTATGGTTCTGGCTATGATGTCGGCACATATGTGCCAGTATGGTTGAGCATATCAGTGGTATATATATATATATTCTACTCTGCATATTTACTTGAATTGGGGTGTCATGTACTGATTTGTGCATTTTTAAATGTTTTTATGTTGCTTGTTGTGGTGTTCAATAAAACGTTTGTTATATTTTTCTACAACATGTGGTTGTGCGGGCCTTTTTTAGTCCAATCCTTTTTCTTCTTTGGGATTATAAAAGAATAGGCACCGCCCAGCTCAGCACACTAATGCCATTGCACAGCTCTGTGACAGTTCGCATTGGATGGAGACAGTACTTGTCCAGGCATGTGTATGCACAGTATAGCGAATCAAAGTCTGGTGCTGAAGCTGAACCATCATACTAAGAGCCCTTCTAAGGGCTAATCATTTGCTTTGTTGTTTGTATCACATACATTCTGCATTTAGTCCAGGGAGGGAGAGAGAGCTGCAGGAGCAGGGACAGTGGCAAAATACAGTCTGCAGACAAGGTTAAGGCCTGTGCAGTCCCCTCCAAAATGTCTTTTTTTGGGATGTGAAAAAATGTAATTTATTGTGTGACTCATCAAGTATTACTTGCTTTATGGGGCATTTTGATGTTATATAACATTCCAAAAAAGTGTTACTTTTTTTTTCTGGATTAAATTACTTACACATAGAGTATTCTGTGCTCTGGGGTACGGTACATTTTTTATGATATCTAACAGTCCAAAAAAGCATTAAAATTTTTTGCAGGGTTGAGTTTCTCACCCATACAGTATTCTGTGGATTGGGGTACATTACAGTGATATCCATCCCCCCAAAAAAAGCATTTAAACAGTTTTCTCAGTTCAATTACTCACCCATATGGTGTTCTGTGATGTGCGGTACATTTCTGTGATACCAATCAGTCCAAAAAACATTTAAACAGTTTTCTGGGTTCAATTACTCACCCATACAGTGCTCTGTGGTGTGGGGTATATTTCTGTGAGATCTAACACTTCCAAAAAAGCATTTACATTTTTTTCTGGATTAAATTACTCACCCAATATTTTGTGGTCTGGGGTACATTACTGTGATATCTATCACTCCAGAAAAGCGTTAAACAATTTAGCTGGGTTAAATTTCTCAGCCATACACTATTCCATATTCTGAGGTACATTTTTATGATATATAACACTCAAAAATAGTGTAAAAAAACTTGAGACTTCTGAGGGAGTGATCGGAGGAATATTGGAGCCAGAAGAGAGTGGTGCAACAGCAGATGTGGCAGGAGCCTTTGGTCCAGATCTGGACGATTTCTCTGAACCACCAAGGCCTGAACCCAGGCCGCATCATTTACCGCTGCAGTTCTAGTGGACTGCGAACAAGAGAGCCAGTCTCCAGGAACCGGTGAGCGGACTGCAGGGCCTAGGCTGGTCAGAAGATACAAGGAAGCGAGCCAGGACCAAGTCTGGAGAAATGTTTTTGGGCCCGCTAGCCGCAAGGTAATTAGAGTTGGCATCCTGGGGGGTGGCCATTACTTACAACAATCAGGGGAGAAGGAGGGCTATTGAAGAGTTTGGGACCCATCATCACATCTCGTTCAACCATCAGGAACTAAAGATGGAACATTTGCCTCAAAGGCTGGAAGAGCTAATGGCTGGAACAAGGGTCATGTTCTTCAAAATGGAGGGGCAATATCGCTGATATGCGGTGGGTGTGATCCCAGAAGGAAAGGAACACTATGAACCCTTCTTGAGGAATGAACTAGCCTGGGAGAGGCTCCTTGGACAGCTTGAAACAGGACTACTACCAAACTAGAGAGAGCGTACTGTCTAGGAGGCTCTCCACCTCCTATTTGGGAGCAGCCGATGGTGCAGGTGACACAATGGGCTGTTGCCCATTTGTATGTGTCGGAGGCTTTAGCACTACCAGAAGCTAGGTCACTTACAGCCCAGGCACTTGGGAATCGGGCTCCATGAAGCAGGTGGAGGCAGTCCCCTAAGCTTCCCAAGCAAGAAAAAGAAACGGATACCAGAGAGGATTACTGTATTACCCTCCTTATAAGTTTTTACTGGCTTTGCACTTTGTGCAAAGCCTTTATCAGTGTCGGAGTACAGCAACTACACTTTAAAAATATTTGAATGAGGCCTTGGCAGTTGATGCCTTTCAGGGCTCTATGGATGACTCTCCTTATAATTTTTCCTGGCTTTACACTTTCTGCAAACCCTTTATGAGTGTACTGTATTTTTTGGACAATAAGATGCATCAGACCATAAGACGCACCCCGAATTTTCAGAAGGAAAATAGGGAAAAAAAATAAAGTGTGTCCAGGGGGTCCATCTCACAGTCCAAATTCAGCTTACTGGGGGGATGATTGGCAGCGCTGGTGGAGCGTGATCACAGGGGCTATTCAGTGGTCCGGCAATATGACTCCCATCCCAGAATGCTGCGGCAGGTTCGGCAGTGCTCATGGTGCAGGGGGATCCACCTGCATACTGTGAAAGCCAAGAGCCCCCCGCACATCCATCCCTGTGATGCAGTGGCTTCCAGGAAATCCCATGCCAGGACATTGATCACGCTCCTATCCCAGGCTGGTGCAGTAGGTTCGGCGGTGCTCTGTGGTGCCGAGGGCTCCATCGGCATTTTGTGAAAGCCCGGAGCTCCCCGCACATCCATGACTGCGATGCGGTGGCCTATGGGAAAATGGCTTCTGAGGGTGGCGCATGCTCAGATTAACACTGCCGAGATCTTAATCTGAGCATGCACCGCCCCCGGTGGCCATTTTCCCAGATGCCACTGCATCACAGTAATGGATGTGCGGGAGGCTCCAGGCTTTCACAAAATTCCAGCGGAGCCCCCCACACCACAGAGCACCGCCGAACCTGCCGCACCAGCCCTGGAAGGGAGTGTGATCTTTGCCCTGTAGCGTCAGACCACCGCAGAATCACCCAACTCCTGCTGCCACCACACTACTTGTAAATATATTCCAACTATAAGACGCATCCCCATTTTCCCACAAAAAATTTTTGGGGAAAAAGTGCATCTTATGGTCTGCAAAATACGGTACATAAATTACACTTTCAAAATATTTTCATTCCAAATTTATTTCAGAATTGAATTAGTCATCCATACAGTTTAACGCTGTTATTGGTACATTATTGTGGTATTAAAAAAGCGTTAAAACATTTGGTTAGGTTAAATTTCTCACCCATACACTATTCCGTGGTCTGGGGTAAATTACTGTTATATCTAACCATAAAAAAAGTTCAAAAATGGATTTATGTTAAATTTCTCACCCATACACTATTCTGTGGTCTGATGTACATTTCTGTGATATATAACACTCACAAAAACTGTTAAAAAATATTGATTGGTTAAATTTCACACCCATACAGTATTCTGTGGTTTGGGATACATTTCTGTGATATATAACACTCTTAAAATGCATTAATTTTTTTTTTGCTGGATTAAATTTCTCAGCCATACACTATTCTGTGGTCTGGGGTAAATTTCTCTGACATCTATTCCTCAAAAAATGTTCAAAAATTTATCTGGATTCAATAACTCATCCATAAACTGTTACATGTTCTGGAGTACATTTATGTAGTATATAATACTCAAAACTTTATCTGGATTAAATTAGTCAACCATGGAGTATAAAATCTTCTTAAGTACATTTTGGTGATATCTAACCCTCCAAAAAATTGTTCCAAAATGTATCGGTGTTATATTGCTCATCCATAGAGTATTACTGTACATCTTCTTGGGTACATTTCAGTGGTATCTAACCCTCCAAAATATTGTTCACATTTTTTTTGGTATTATATTGCTCATCCATAGAGTATTACCTTCTTTTGGGATCATTTTGGTGCTATAACTAACACTACAAAAGAGCAGTGAGAAATTTGTCTGGATTCAATGCGGATTTAAGTGCTTTCTGCTACATTTCTGTGGTATATTAAAAAAATTGAAAATATTTTTATTGATTCAATTACTGATAAATACAGTATTATGTGCTTTGTGTAACATTTCGGTGTTATATAACAATGAGAAAAAACCTTGAGAAAATATTTATGGATTCAATGATCCATCCATACACTGTAACACAGTTCTAGTTACATTTCGCTTGTATGTTAAACTCTAAAAAAACTTCCTAAACTTTTTATGGACTCAAGGATTTATTCATACACTGCATTGTGGTTCTTGTTACATTTCACTGGTATATTAAACTCACAAAAACCCTTCCAAAATGTTTTAGGGACTCTAACACGGTTCTTGTTATATTTCACTGGTATATTAAATTGTAAAAAAAAATTGTATTAAATTACGGTAGATTAAACATTTTAAAAAACCCTTAGCCTTCTACAGTTCACAAAATATTTTTGGTAAAAAAAAATTGACTGTTGTCACATATACTGTAGAACCTGCTTTGTATGAAATTTTGTTGGTTTGAAATAAAGTCCAAAATTGGCCTGATACAAGTGTACACTTTCTTAATGTTTTAATGAGGCCATCCAGTTGTCGCCTTCAAGGGTGTATAGATGATCTTGCTTGTAATTTTTGGAAGGCTTTGCACTCTGCATAACTTTTAGGAGTATATTTTGCTCACAATATTTGAATGAGTTTCTACAGTTGATGCTTCCAAGGTTGTATGGATGAACCTGCTTGTAATTTTTGGCAGGCTTTGCACTGTGCAGAACTTTTAGAACTTTTATGAGTGTAGGAGTACCAACACTATACTCTGCTCACAAAATTTGAATGATGCACTACAGTTGGTGCCTTCAAGTGTGTACGGATGACCCTGCTTGAAATTTTTGATAGGCTTTGAATTTAGTGCATAGCTTTTATGACCACTTGAATATAATGAGTATGAGGCCCTCCTTTATGTTTAACACAGGGTGTGTCTGAGTCTCTCTTAAATCACATTTTTGGTAGTTCTAACTTCCTTCATAAATTACACTGAAATTTCCAATTTTTTCCAAAATTTGAATTTTGGATTACTTGAATTATTATTTTTTAAATACTTTTTAAATGGTGTCTTCTCTAAATGTCATTATACAGGAAACAATGTTTCTAAACATTTTTTTTTCATGTAAACTCCAATTTCTTGTCAGTTTTGAATGGTTTTTGTCAGACCTTAAAGTGGAGTAAAAGTGTGACACCTTTGTTTTCCGCAGAGATCTGTCAGAGCTGCTTCCAGGGGTTGGCCCCCTGCTGTTCTCATTCCATACAGCACTTTTTCCATCCATTTGAACATTTTCACTGCCTACCAGACGTCTTTGTGGATTCTGCTGTAAAAATGCTAGGAATTCCCAATGACTTCCATTATACTCGTCATTCAAAACGAGAATTTGTGAGCATTAGGAATTGCTTGTTCGAGTAACGAGCATCTGAGCGTTTTAGTGCTTGCTCTTCTCTAGTTATAGCCAAAGTATTAAAAAATGGGGATGAAGGAAAGTAATATGGTCTTGTAAGTAAGTGTCAAGCCACATAATACAAAGACAAGTAAGGTGCAAGTGAACTCAGTGTGACTGTGTAGAATGTTGCAATGTGTGTTGCCAAAAATAAAAATAAAAAAATAGCAAATAAAATGTCAACATAATATTAATGAACAAATCTAACTAAGTCCCTGGATATCCAGCTATCTAATTGATGGAATGGTTATCCATTCTTGATTAAGTCGGAATAGCGAAACTGGCAGAACGGAGACATATATGAAGAGCCACGTACATATCAAAAAGGAAAAGAGAGCACCAGTCAGTGCATAAGGTGTTCACAGAGGACAACAAAGAAGTACATGCTTGATCGCTAACAATGAAAAAAAATAAATCTTGAATTTCAAAATGGATGTTAATTGTGCAAAAAAAATTAACAGCACCTGGTAATGTACCACAGTTATTTAAAAACAAGGTAAGTATATGTGTAACTGCAACTCAGATAAATGTAAAAAATACTCATAGAAATATGTGTCTGAAAACACACATGTATTCATTCAAAAGATAGCCTACTGTGATGGGTATAAAGACATGATGTAGCGGATACATAAAACCTGTATGAAGTAGTGTGTGCTGATCACGAAGTCACACAGAATACAAGATAAGCTGCTGGCAAATATCCAGACCCACCAATGCCACGAAAAAATGTGTGTACATAATTAAGAAAATATCCAAACAATTTATCTCCGAATATAGAATGAAAAAACTTCATAAAAGTAACTGCACCAAATGGACATACAGTCAGTGAGGACACAGCCAACTACAGCCAAATAAAATAGAAAAGGTGGCACATTAGGGAGAAGCTGTCAAAGAATTAACATTCCATTATAGTGAACGATAAAAAAAAATAAAAACATGTGATATGTCATATATAGTAATCTGTGGAATAACTAAGTATAGAATCCCAGCACTTTTTCAAAGATGTGCACGTGCTTCATGGATTTAAAAGTAAGAAGCTTGTTCCCATGATGGAACAAGACATGGATCATAGGTGATGTTCCAATGTGGAAATGCGAGTGATATCCAAGACGGAAATTAGATTAGTCTGATATGATTTGTTTGCTATAAAACCAAGCTGACTCTGGTTAATTCCTGATCACTTGTAAAAACAGTAAAAAAAGATCCTCATTGATGTCATGTAGTGCCAGACTGTTGAGATTATAAATCCAACTGGCTTCTCACCTCAGTAGTCCTGTGGTGTGTCCCCCTCTGATATTTGTAATAAATGAGGAATACGGTGATTCAGAGTCCAAGCTGCCCAAGATTCAACATATGATCACACCCGAAGGTAAAAGTATGAATGAGGTTTATTATGTCAACACGTTTCAAGGTTTTCAAATCTCTTCATCCAAACCACAATGATAGTTGGATGTACTTTATCCACTACCGTGACCTGCAGCTGTCTGGATGAACCGCTATTTGACTCCAAGAAATAAGCTGCTAGTGAAGTGATAGGCTTACCTTGTAATTTGTCCATGTAAGCTCGTATTATGTTTAAGAGATGCTGTTGGATTCTACGATGACACTCTTGGGTAGTTTGTCCCACATAAATCTTTGGGAAACTGCAAATAAGAACATACACCACATTTCTTGTGCAACAGTTGGAATAAAACTGCGTATTTATCCGTTTGGATAAAACTGGAATAGTGACACTTTACCGGTAATAATGAATGTGCAGACATCGCAGCCTCCGCAGGGATATGTGCCTACCAATCTGGTACCCATGCCCAACAGATTGTGATGGATCCCCAAAATGGCTGGAAGAATCATAGAATGTTAGAGTTGGAAGGGACCTCAAGGGTCATTATGTCCAACCCAAGGCTCAATGCAGGTTCACTAAACCATCTCAAACAGATGTCTGTCCAGCCTCTGTTTGAAGACTTCCTTTGAAGGAGAACTCACCATCTGTCATGGCAGTCTATTCTAGTCATTGATCACCCTCACTGGGAAAAAGTTTTTTTCTGATATGTACTCTGTATCTTCTCCCTTTCAGTTTCATTCCATTGCTTCTCTTGTTTCCATGTACAAATGAGAATAAGGATGATCCCTCTATACTGTGACATTCATTCAGACATTTGTAGATAGCTATTAAGTCTTCTCTTAGCCATCTTTTTTGCAAGCTAAACATTCTCAGATCCTTTAACTGTTGCTTGTATGACATAGTTTGTAGTCTGCTCACCATCCTGGTAGCTCCTCTCTGAACTTGAACCAGTTTTTCAATGTCTTTTTTAAAATGTGGTGCCCAGACCTCTGTAACAAGGGGGCATGGGGTGGTAGTCATGGCTTATTTTACTAAGACACAGTCAGTGAGCACCCCGGGCCCTTGCACATGTAAAGGCAAGTGAAGTCCCAGTCCTGAGGTACAGTCATTTACCTTCATCACATGCTCACTTAAGCCGCTGGGAATGCTTCCTCTGGATGCACCTCAAGCCACAATTCTTTTCCAGCGTTCGAACTTTTAATGAACATGAGGTAACAGGAGGAATATAAAGTAATGCTTCCTTTGCTTTCCCTGCATCTTCAACTAGTTATACAGCATCAAGGGCTCCCAACCTGGTTCTGGAAACCACAACAGTCCTTCTGGAGACGTTCCTACAGTACCAGGGCCCATCCATACTGCCCGACAGTCCATGGCAGCTTGTATCCCCCTGACCGGGGTACCCTCTATTCCTGGACGTGGAGAACATCTTGCCCTGGGCAAAGTGCCCGGGCGTCTGCTGCAAGATCAGGAAATCTGTTACACCACCTAATACGGTGCCTAATACTTACCTTTCTGGCCGGCGCGCTCCCGAAGCTCCTCCTCGCTCCTCTCCGTCTGGATTCTCTGCTGCTCGTCCCTTCGGCGGTCCGCGCATGCACAGACACGATCCTCTCACCACAAGGGCATCTGGGAGGTCGTGACCCGGTGGCTCTGCCCCCAGAATGGCAGCGCCCGTTGGGTATTTCTTCCTTGCGTCTCTTCAGGTAAGACGCCTTAGTGTCTATGGTCATTGCTAGTTTTGGCTGGCGCTTCTTTAGGTTCCTTGGCTCCCTGTCTCTGTTCTCTCTGCTGTGACTCTGCATTGGTTTCAGGTTGTCCCAGCCAGTCCTGTATCTCTGCCGTCCCTGCCATTCCTGTGTCTCTGCCGTCCTTGCCAGTCCTGTGTCTCTGCTGTCCCAGCCAGTCCTGTGTCTCTGCTGTCCCTGCCAGTCCTGTGTCTCTGCCATCCCTGCCAGTCCTGTGTCTCTGCCGTCCTAGCCAGTTCTGTGTCTCTGCCGTTCCAGCCAGTCCTGTGTTATGACCTGGTGGGTATGGAGCGGTACTGAGATGACCTGGTGGGTAAGACCAATCATGGGAAATGACCTGGTGGGTAAAACAAAAGTAGTACTAGCTCTGAGGAGGTGGTAACTCTACTGACCGCAATCCCTACTCCTAACACAACACTAGAAATAGCCGTGGAGCGTACCTAACTCTGCCTAGACGCCTCTGCACAGCCTAAGAACTAACTACCCCTGAAGATGGAAACGGAAAACTATCTCACAAATATTAACAGTGAGTGGAGAGGAAAATGACAAACTCAGAAATGAAACTAGATTTTTTAGCAAAGGAGGCCAATACTATCTAAATAGACAGAGATAGGAAAGGTTACTGTGTGGTCAGTATAAAAACTAAAAGTCCTCGCAAAGTTTGCAAAAATAACCACCACACCGACTCACGGTGTAGAGGGGCAAATCTACGACCCCAGAGCTTCCAACTAGCCGGAATATTTCATAATGACAAGCTGGACAAAAGAGACATAAATTGAACTGAACCAAAGGTCATAAGCAGGGAAACACCCAAAAACTAGCAGACTTATCTTTAAGCTGGAAATGGACTGGCCAACAGAGAACTTCCAAGAAAGGACAGAATCCACAGGAAATACATTGACAGCTGGCATCACATACAGCCAAAAGCCCAGTTAAATACCAAGCCCAGGAAACCGATTAGTGAACACAGCTGCTAAGTTCCACTTGAAACCACCAGAGGGAGCCCAAGAGCAAAACTCCCAAAAATACCATTAGCAACCACAGGATGGAGCCCAAGAACAGAATTCACCACAGTCCTGTATCTCTGCTATCCCTGCCAGTCCTGTGTCTCTGCCATCCCTGCCAGTCCTGTGTCTCTGCTGTCCCAGCCAGTCCTGTGTCTCTGCCATCCCTGCCAGTCTTGTGTCTCTGCCATCCCTGCCAGTCCTGTGTCTCTGCCGTCCCAGCCAGTTCTGTGTCTCTGCCGTTCCAGCCAGTCCTGTATCTCTGCTATCCCTGCCAGTCCTGTGTCTCTGCCGTCCCTGCCAGTCCTGTGTCTCTGCTGTCCCAGCCAGTCCTGTGTCTCTGCTGCCCCTGCCACTCCAGTGTCTCTGCCGTCCTAGCCACTCCAGTGTCTCTGCCGTCCTAGCCACTCCTGTGCCTCTGCTTTTTCTGTCTCCTCTGAGGTTCTGACTTCATCTCGTCTTCTCCTCTTCCTTACTCCAGTCCTTGGTCGCCCCTTTGGCTCCGGCAGTTATGGCTTCATCCTCCTTGGGCCTGTTCCAAACACTTCCTGTATAGGGGGTGGCTCTATCTGGTCCACTTGTTCTCGGAGGCTCTGTAGTCGTGACCCAGAGGGTCCACTTCTTGGGGAGGAGGATGAGGAGCAGAGACAGGAGGAGGACCAGAGGCAGCTGACTGTAAAGAAAGAAGTCGGCTGTCGACAGAGGCCATATAACCCAAGATATGGGACTGGGTATGCCGCTGCTGTGCCAGTTCTTGTTGTAAAATGGCCAGCTGGGAGGCATTCCCCAGATCAGAGGACTGAAGAGCGGAGAGACGAGAGTCCATAGATTTCATAAAGGACATCATTCGAATCTGATTCTCTCACAAGAAAACAAGTTCTTTCTGGGCAGCTGAAGCTCCAGCGTGATCCATGGCCTTAGTGTACTATTAGGATTCGGTGAGAGAAACCCATTTGGCTAAGCCTCCTCGATTTAATGGAGATCCCAAACTTTGTCAGGGTTTTCTTAATCAATGCTGTCTTCATTTCGAGCTCCTTCCTCTGCAATACCCTACTGATTAGGCCAAGGTGGCCTTTATTATTTCGCACCTAGAGGGTGATGCCTTAGCATGGGCTAATCATCTTTGGGAGTGGGATGACCCCGTGATTACTCAGTTGACCCCATTTTTGGAGACGTTTCGTTGAGTTTTCGATGAACCAGGTTGCTTGGCCTCTACTACTGAGGCTTTGTTTAATTTACAGCAGGGATCCTTAACTGTTGGGCAATACGCTATTCAGTTTTGGAACTTATCTTCTGACTTAGGTTGGAATAATGAAGCGTTAGTAGGGGCTTTCTGGCGGGGGCTATCCAGACGTATCAAAGACGAATTAGCTGGTCGAGACACTCCAACCACCTTGGAAGATTTAATTGCTTTGGCCACTCGTATTGACCTTCGCTTTCAAGGACGATCTCGGGAGAGATTTCCTCGTTCTTCTGCATCTTCTCGTAGACCTCCCAGTCCACGTCTCAGAGTTTCTGCTTCTATATCAGTGCCAGAGCCAATGCAAGTTGATCGTCTAAAGCTTTCTGAACAACTTCGCAAGGAAAGACACTCCCAGGGTCTTTGCTTTTACTGTGGAAGCTCATCTCATCTCCTCTGAGCCTGTCCTGAGCATCCAGAAAACTCCTCCACCTAGGACAGGTAAGAGAGGCCTTCCTGGGTGCATGTGAAACCTCTCTACCCCTCACTTTGTCTGTTTTGTTGCATATTCTTGATAAGCGTTTTTCTCTGGAGGCCTATGTAGACTCGGGGGCTGCGGGAAATTTTATTAGGCTAGAGGAGGTTATTAAATTTTCTGTCCCTGTTAGGACTCTAAAGAACCCTCTCTTTCTCGCTTCCGTCGACGGAAAGCCTCTGCAAGAGACCGTAACTCAAGTTACGCAGTCGGTAGAGCTTCAGGTCGGGGCTCTTCCTAGGGAAAGAATTTCATTTTTTGTCTTGGCCAATATCTCTCATCCTATTCTTCTTGGTCTTCCGTGGCTGCGGGTTCATGAACCTTTCTTATATTGGCATAAAGGCAATATTCTACATTGGGGAGATTCCTGTCGGACTCGTTGTCTGCTGCCTTTGCATCCTGTTGGTGTCCCCTGTTCCCCTTCCATTCTTTCCGGGTTGCCCTCTGTTTATTCCTCCTGCGCAGATGTTTTTGACAAGAAAGACGCTGAGAGTCTTCCACCACATCGTCCCTACAACTGTTCTATAGACCTCATTCCTGGTACCACTCCTCCAAAAGGAAGGATCTATCCTCTCTCTCCTACAGAGACTCAAGCTATGTCGGAGTATGTTCAGGAGAACCTCGCCAGAGGTTTCACCTGTAAATGTTCATCTCCTGCTGGGGCGGGTTTCTTTTTAGTTAAGAAGAAAGATGGTACTCTTCGTCCATGTATTGACTACAGAGGGTTGAACAATATCACTGTCAAGAATAAATACCCATTGCCTCTCATTCCAGAACTTTTTGACCGCCTGAGGGGAGCACGAATTTTTACCAAGCTTGATCTTCAAGTGGCCTATAACTTGGTCCGAATCTGCACAGGAGATGAGTGGAAGACCGCATTCAACACCCGGGACAGTCACTACAAGTATTTGGTTATGCCATTTGGTCTGTGCAATGCTCCTGCCGTATTCCAAGAATTCGTTAATGATATCTTTCGAGATTGCCTTTATACCAGTGTCGTAGTCTACCTAGATGACATCCTCGTCTTCTCTTCAGATTTATCTACTCTTCGACGAGACGTGCACCAAGTCTTAATACATTTAAGGGAGAACCATCTCATCGCAAAGATTGAGAAATGTGTCTTTGAACAGTCTTCTGTGCCCATTCTGGGTTATCTCGTCTCGAAGGATGGCCTGAAGATGGATCCTGAGAAGGTGTCTGCCATTCTTAAGTGGCCACGTCCTCTCGGAGTAAAGCCTATTCAGCGATTTCTTTGCTTTGCCAGTTATTATAGGCAATTTATCCCTCATTTCTCCTCCTTAACTAAACCAATTTCAGCTCTTGTTCACAAGGGAGTCAATCCTAATCTCTGGCCTCCGGAGGCCGAGGTCGCCTTCCAAACCTTGAAACAAGAATTTGCTTCTGCACCAGCGTTACATCGACCCGATACCAATAGACCTTTTATTCTGGAAGTGAATGCGTCTTCTATTGGAGCCGGAGAAGTACTTTTACAGAGGTCTAACTCGGGTTGTTTAGTCTCTTGTGGGTTTTTCTCCAAAGCATTTTCTTCTTCTGAGCGTAATTATTCCATTGGGGACAAGGAACTATTTGCCATTAAATTGACTTTGGAGGAGTGGCGGTACCTTCCTGAAGGGGCCGTTCACCTTATCATCATTTTTATGGAACACAAAAATCTGGCACACATTCAGTCCACCCAAAGGCTGAATCCTCGGCAAGCCAGATGGTCCTTGTTCTTTAGACGTTTTGATTTCGCATTGCATTTCTGACCTGGTAATAAAAACATCAGGCTGATGCTCTATCAAGGTCTTTTCAACCACTGGATGAGGAGAGACCTGTGCATATTGTCGATCCAGCTAGGATCGTCTCCATAGCGCACCTGAAAGTAATCACTCATCCTCCGGGAAAAACCTTCGTGTCAAATCATGACAAGATGAAAGTCCTGCATTGGGGCCATTCTTCCCGGTTTGCCGGACACGTTGGGGGCAAGAAGACTCTCTCCTTAATTTCTCGCCACTATTGGTGGCCCTCACTTTGTCAAGATGTCCTGGATTTCGTTGCTTCCTGTTCCTCGTGTGCCAGAAACAAAGTTCCTCAACAGCTACCTTCGGGATCTCTGCATCCACTTCCTGTGCCTTCTGTTCCCTGGAGCCATATTGCGATGGACTTTGTCACCAATTTACCACAGTCCTCAAATTGCACCGTTATTTTTGTGGTGGTGGATAGGTTTTCCAAAATGGCCCACTCCATCTCTTTGCTTGGTTTACTTTCTGCTCCTGACCTAGCGAAGATCTTTTTGCATCAAGTCTTTCGACTTCATGGATTCCCTCAGCATATTGTGTCCGACCGAGGAGTTCAGTTTACCTCTCGTTTTTGGAGGGCCCTTTGTGGACTTATAAAAGTATTGCTGGATTTCTCCTCCGCATACCATCCCCAGTCCAACGGTCAAGTGGAGCATGTAAATCAAATTCTCACGTCATATCCTCGGCATTTTACCAGTGCTCATCATAATGACTGGGTGTCTCTTCTTCCCTGGGCAGAATTCACCTATAATAATCACACTAGTGAATCTTCGTCTAAGTCTCCTTTTTTATTGTTTTTGGGCAACATCTCGGCATTCCTCTCCCTGTTCTCCCCACCTCAGGTGTACCGGCTGTGGATTTCTTGTCCTTGGAATTTTCCATGATTTGGCAAGAGACTAAAGAGGCGCTTGAAAAGGCTAGTAACAGAATGAAAAAATATGCTGATAAAAGGCGTTTAGATGTTCCTTCGTATCATCCTAGCGACAAAGTCTGGCTATCCTCATGCTACATCAGACTCAAGATTCCCTCTCAAAAGTTAGGTTCACGTTACATCGGTCCCTTTGAGGTTTCTAGCCGTATTAATGACGTAGCCTACTAGTTAAAGTTGCATACTTCGTTGCGCATTCCAAATGCTTTCCATGTGTCTCGTCTCAAACCCGCAATGTTTAATCATTTTCATTCTGCTCCGTCTCGCTCTCCTCTGCCCAGTACTGCCAATGATTCTTTTGAAATTAAGGATATTCTCTCCAGGAAAACTGTTAGAGGTCGAACCTTTTATTTGATTGATTGGAAGGGTTTCGGTCCTGAGGAGAGAATATCAACGCTCCTCTTATTTTGAGGAGGTTCCTTTCCAGTTCTAGAGGGAGGGGGAGTAAGAGAGGGGGTACTGTTACCAATATGACGGCGCCTGTCGGGTTTTTCTTTCTTGCGTCTTCCCAGGTAAGAAGCCTTAGTGTCTATGGTCGTCGCTAGTTTTGGCTGGTGCTTCTTTAGGTTCCTTGGCTCCCTGTCTCTGTTCTCTCCGCTGTGACTCTGCTTTGGTTTCAGGTCTTTCCCTGCCGGTTCTGTGTCTCTCCCGTCCCAGCCAATCCTGTGTCTCTGCCATCCCTGCCAGTCCTGTCTCTGCCTTCCCAGCCAGTCCTGTACCTCTGCCGTCCCTGCCAGTCCTGTGTCTCTGCCATCCCTGCCAGTCCTGTGTCTCTGCCGTCCCTGCCAGTCCTGTGTCTCTGCCGCCCCTGCCACTCCAATGTCTCTGCCGTCCTAGCTACTCCTGTGCCTCTGCTGTTTCTGTCTCCTCTGAGGCCCTGACTTCATCTCGTCTTCTCCTCTTCCTTAGTCAAGTCCTTGGTCGCCCCTTTGGCTCCGGCAGTTGCGGCTTCATCCTCCTTGGGCCTGTTCCAAGCACTCCCTGTATAGGGGGTGGCTCTATCTGGTCCACTCGTCCTCGGAGTCTCTGTAGCCGTGACCCAGATGTTCCACTTCTTGGGTTTCTCTCACCGAATCCTAATAAAATCCTTTTCCTGTAAACCTGTTGTACAGCCTCTCAGCTGAACTCCTCCCCACAGTTTAACCCTATGTTGCCTTTCTATCCCTAAGCTTGTGCATAACAAACACAGCACATTACAGTATACACAGTACAAGAACAGGCATAACAAACACAGCATATTACATTGGAAAAACATTTCATATTCATACATAACATGACCATATAAAACATGAGGGAACCATTGGGGTACCTCATGGGCTTGATGTGTAGGAGAGAGGAGGCAATTGAGGGCTCCCACCACCTCCTTACACCTTGACACAGTACTCCAGATGAGGTCTGACCAAGGAGGAGTAGAGGGGGATAATTACTTCACGTGATGTAGACTCTATGTTTCTCTTATTACATCCCAGAACTGTGTTTGCATTTTTGGGTGCTGCATCTCACTGTTGCCTCATGTAGAGTCTGTGATCTATTAGTATACACAAGTCATTTCCACACATGTTGTTGCTTAGTTCTATTCCTCCCCTTCTGTAGATGTCATTGTCATTTTTCTTACCCAGATGTAGAATCTTACATTTCTCCCTGTTAAATACCATTCTATTAGTTGATGCCCATTGTTCAAGCTTATCTAGATCCTTCTGATTCCTTTATCTGTTTTCTCTAGTGTTAAGCCCCCGTCACACTTAGGGTACCGTCACACAGTGGCATTTTCATCGCTACGACGGCACGATTCGTGACGTTCTAGCGATATCATTACGATCTCGCAGTGTCTGACACGCTACTGCGCTACCTGCTGAGAATCGTACGTCGTAGCAGATCGTTTGAAACTTTCTTTCGTCGCTGGATCTCCCACTGTCATCGCTGGATCGTTGTGTGTGACAGCGATCCAGCAAGGCGTTCGCTTGTAACCAGGGTAAACATCGGGTTACTAAGCGCAGGGCCGCGCTTAGTAACCCGATGTTTACCGTGGTTACCAGCGTAAAAGTAAAAAAAAAAAACCGTACATACTCACCATCTGATGTCCGTCTGCTTCCCGCTCTGACTGTCTGCCGGCCGGAAAGTGAGAGCTGCTTTCACTTTACGGCGGCACTCAGTCAGAGCGGGAAGCAGACGGCAAGGGACCTGACGGACATCAGATGGTGAGTATGTACGGTTTTTTTTTTTTTACTTTTACGCTGGTAACCACGGTAAACATCGGGTTACTAAGCGCGGCCCTGCGCTTAGTAACCCGATGTTTACCCTGGTTACCAGCGAATCTCGGCATCGTTGGTCGCTGAAGAGCGGTCTGTGTGACAGCTCCCCAGCGACCACACAACGACTTACCAACGATCACGGCCAGGTCGTATCGCAGGTCGTGATCGTTGGTAAATCGTATAGTGAGACGGTACCCTAAGGGTATGTGCACACGTCCGGATTTCTTGCAGAAATTTCCTGAAGAAAACCGGAAATTTTCTGCAAGAAATCCGCATTTTTTTTTGCGTTTTTTTTCCGATTTTTTTCGCGTTTTTTTTTAGCATTCTGCAAGCGTAATTAGCTTGCAGAATGCTAAAGTTTTCCAAGCGATCTGTAGCATCGCTTGGAAAACTGACTGACAGGTTGGTCACACTTGTCAAACATAGCGTTTGACAAGTGTGACCAACTTTTTACTATAGATGCAGCTTTTGCAGCATCTATAGTAAAAGATAGAATGTTTAAAAATAATAAAAAAAAATAAAAAAAATGCTTATACTCACCCGCAGACAGCTGATCTCCGTTCCGTATAGATGGTGAGTGCGCGCAGGACCTTCCATGACGTCGCGGTCACGTGAGCGGTCACGTGACCGGTCTCGACCAATCACAAGACGGCGACGTCATCGGCAGGTCCTTCACCGCACACCAGCTACAGGAACCGAAGCGACAGCGTGCAGTGGAGAGGCGGAAAGACATCGAAGGTGAGTATAGGACTATTTTTTATTTTAATTCTTTTTTTTTTGACCAATTATATGGTGCCCAGTCCGTGGAGGAGAGTCTCCTCTCCTCCACCCTGGGTACCAACCGCACATAATCTGCTTACTTCCCGCATGGTGTGCACAGCCCCGTGCGGGAAGTAAGCAGATCAATGGACTCCCAGGTGTGCGGAATCCCCTGCAATTCCGCATTTTAATGAACATGTTGCTTTTTTTTCCGCGATGCGATTTTTTTGCGGAAAAAAAGGCTACATTTGCACAAAAAATGCGGAATACACTGAAAATAATGGGAGGCATATGTAAGCGTTTTTTTCGCGTTTTTATCACGTTTTTATAGCGAAAAAACGCGAAAAAAACGCGAAAAATACTGAACGTGTGCACATGGCCTAAGGGTATGTGCACACGTCAGGATTTTGTGCAGAATTTGTGCAGAATTTTCCTGAGATTTTCCTGAGGAAAATCTGGCACCACTCCCAGGAAATCCTTATGCGTTTTTTGTGCGTTTTTTGTGCGTTTTTTGTGCGTTTTTTAATGCGTTTTTTTGTGCGTTTTTTGTGCGTTTTTTAGAACACAAAGTTGGTTGTAGAAAAAAAACCTCCCATGAGGTCATTTCCTGGTCCAACCCCTCTTCTCCATTTTGCTTCCTTGTTGGATTCAACATGCCGCACCATCGTCTTACTCCACAACAGAACCGGCTACTGTTGCATACGGCACTGCTTTTGCTGCACCACCACAGCGAGCAGGTAAGATAATGTCATTAGATGTGAACACTTTGCGTATTAGGCTGGTTTCACACTGTGTACAGCAGCCCGTTCAACACATACGTTTACGGGCTGCTGTATCGCAAGTGCTGACTTTGGCACATCGCTAGCGCCGATAGAGCATCTGCTAGCTCTATCAGCGCTAGCAGTGACAGACACGGCAACGCTGCAGTCCGAGTCTTGGGGTCCAACCGTCACTGAAATGACGGCACATGGCTTGCGATGCGTCCGACATAGGAGTCAATGACGGCGCTAGCAGACTACGTTTCACCGCGTTACGCAGCGGTGTAACGAAATCCGGCTAACGGACTGGGGGAACGCAATGTTAACCCAGCCTTAGGCTGCGGAGATGCCGAGTTTATGACGCTGCGGATTGGCAGCAGTTTTCCATGCGTTGTACAGTTCCATGTAATAATACATTCTATATTCTCCCATAGGAGCAATCTCGGAGAAGAAGGAATAGCAGACGTCAAAAAAGGATGTGGGTTCATCCCATTATTCAGGAACGGGAGGAAAAGGGACACTTCCATGTCCTTTACCAGGATTTAAGGAGGTAAGATATAGGGAGAAATGGTATATTGACAGCTGATTTTATTTGTTACTTTTTATTGCTATATACAACGTACTTTATGTTTAAAATGTGTGTTTAAAATTATTTGATTTTAATCTTTTTTTTATTTTTATTTTCAGGTTTCCAGATAAATTTACTCAGTTTTGCAAGCTTTCCATTGAGGCATTTGATCGTCTTCTAATTCTTCTTGGTCCACACCTCAGTTATGAAGATACAGTCATGCGAAGAGCAATCTCTGCAGAAGAAAGGCTGCTCATCACCTTGCGGTAAGGCCTTGCTGCGAGTGCCCCCCTAAATGCTGCCACAATGCTGCCAGTTTCCCTCTTAATGCTGCCGCAATAGTGCGAGTGCCCCCATAATGCTGCTAGTTCCCCATAATGCTTCCACAATGCTGCGAATGCACCCATAATGCTGCCGCAATGCTGCCAGTTCCCCCATAATGCTGCCGCAATGCTGCGAGTGCCCCCATTATGCTGCCACAATGCTGCCAGTTCCCCCATAGTGCTGCCGCAATGCTGCCAGTTCCCCCATAGTGCTGCCGCAATGCTGCCAGTTCCCCCATAGTGCTGCCGCAATGCTGCCAGTTCCCCCATAGTGCTGCCATAATGCTGCCAGTTCACCCATAATGCTGCTGCAATGCAGTGAGTGCCCACATAATGCTGCCACATTGCTGCCAGTTCCCCCATAATGCTGCCGCAATGCTGCGAGTGCCCCCATTATGCTGCCATAATGCTGCCAGTTCACCCATAATGCTGCCGCAATGCAGTGAGTGCCTACATAATGCTGCCACAATGCTGCCAGTTCCCCCATAATGCTGCCGCAATGCTGCGAGTGCCCCCATTATGCTGCCACAATGCTGCCAGTTCCCCCATAGTGCTGCCGCAATGCTGCCAGTTCCCCCATAGTGCTGCCGCAATGCTGCCAGTTCCCCCATAGTGCTGCCGCAATGCTGCGAGTGCCCCCATTATTAGTTATTCTAAAGAATTTTTTTTTTCTCTCATCAGGTTTTTAGCTACAGGAGAGAGCTACACATCCCTGCACCTCCAATTTAGGCTAGGCAAATCCACCATCTCGCAAATTGTACGGTGCACATGTACCGTCATCTGGCAGACGTTGCAGCCCATCGTGATGCCTTGCCCAACCGAGGAGACTTGGCTGCAGGTTGCAGCGGGTTTTCAAACTGTGGCCAATTTCCCCAACTGCGTAGGTTGTTGATGGCAAACATGTAAGGGTTCAGCAGCCACCACGATCAGGATCAAGCTTCTTTAATTATAAGAAGTGTTTTTCTGTGGTCCTGATGGCGGTGGCTGACGCACATTACAAGTTTGTTGCCATCGACGTCGGTGCTTATGGCAGTTCTGGGGACTCTCGGGTGCTGCAGTCATCACAGATTGGACTTCAAATTCTTCAAGATGGCGGCACGCTCCCAGCCCCAAGACCTTTGCCGGGTTCCACACATCCAGTGCCCTTTGTGATGGTATCGGATGAGGCATTTCCCTTAAAGCCCAACCTGCTGCGCCCATACCCACGAAGAGCACTGGATGATCGGCGTAGGATTTTCAATTACAGGCTGTGCCGTGCACGAAGATATGTGGAATGTACCTTCGGGATCATGTGTAGTCGGTGGAGGATTTTTCACACTGCCATCCAGTTAGATCCGGAGACCGTGGACACTGTGATAAAGGCATGCTGTGTGCTCCACAACTATGCTCGTGAATACAGCACAGAGGTAGTTGAGGAGCCACAGGTGTCAGAATTAGTTGCAGTGGACAACTTTGGTCAAGGAAGGCAATGTAACTCGGGTGTGCATGTGAGAGAAACCTTCGCAGACTACTTCATGAGTCCTGAAGGTGCCGTGCACTGGCAATACTCTTGTGCCGGTGTTGAGCAGCCTGAACTGCAGAGAAGATCGGATGCCTAAACCGAATCAAGGCCCAAGCCTGGACATCAGCGATAACAGCAGAGAACATATGATGGCCAAACCCATACAAAAAAAGGAACCAGTGTGTATAGCAGAGATGATAACAACAGAGAAAATGCGAGGCCTAATCCCTATCTAGCGAAGCCTATTTCCTATCTACCAAGGACCCTTTTTAATCATCAATATGAAAGCAAATAATCGTTAATAAATACAAAATATGATTTTAATAATTATCGTTTCCATGTTTGGTTTTTTGTTAATGTTGCTTCATCAGATCACATTATCCGGTCTTCACATTTGGTAATCATTCCAACTCAGAGTAGTATAACAAAACTTTTTTTATTAAATTAAAAAATAATTTTATTACATAACAGAAAATGTTGTGAAGATTATTAAAGGAAGATACATTAGCTGATGTAATATCCAAAAATCAATAACAAAATTTTTTTTTCAATAAACTTAGATTTTTTTGAAAAAACCGTAAATAACTTATTCACATTTGGGCTGGAACTCTCATCACAGTAAAGCATTGTCTACACTCCCATCTCTACTCAAAAAGGAGGAGACATCAAATCTCAAAAATTGTGATATTCCGGGTGGTATCCATAACCCGTAAATGAGTCATGTTGGGAGGAGAGACTGGAATTGGGTGTACTGGTACGATGGCCAGTTGCTGTAGGTCCAGGTGTATGTCCATAACTGTAGGCCTCTACGTGGTCGGGCCTGTATGTTGCCGCCTGCCCATAACGCTGCGGTGCGGCTGCTGGTGGTGGTGGTGGAGGCACAATGGGGTTATTAAAAATATTAAAAATACCCATCATAATTTGTTGGGCTGGGGGTAGGGTGGATGTCCCATCAATTGCCCTTAACAGACAATTGGCTACTGTCATGTACATTTGCTGCTTGTCCCGTGGCAGTGTTCTAAGGCGGTCTGCCAAAAGTGACCCAAATTTGTCTTGCTCATCTTGCTTTGCCGAATTGTCTAGCAGATTGAGCGTACGGCTTATTAAGTTTTCTATAACTTGAGCTTGTTTAGACTTCTTTGGTGCCGCCCTTCTCAAAGCCACGGGACGGGCAGAAGCAGCCCCCATCCCCATGTGCCTCGACACACCACCACCAGAGTTGGCTGCAGCGTCCGAGGAAGTAGAAGCAGTGTTAGAGTCCAAAACTTCTCCCGCACGAGGTGCTATGTCACGTTCTCCAAAGGTATCGGTAACCTCTTGTGACCTTCCGGACAAAGACATGTCCCCCGGAGAAGCTTGGCTGCCCATCCTGCATTCTTCTACTTCCTCTCCAATATTGTCCTCCGTGGAGTCACCTAGGTCCGGAGGTGTTTGGGCACAGACGTTGCTTTCAGTTCTGCAGACCAAAGAAAAAAAAACAATGTTAAAAAAATACTATTTTCAATCATTACGTCAAGCTAAACAATTTTTATATATAAACTACCTCCTCAAACTCCGGCTTCCCAATATAAACTGCAGCTGGTCTGCATATGGCACCCTCTTCCTTGGCGGCGAGCTGCCACTCGGAGTCTTGAGGGACTTCATTAATCGATCTGTCACTGACCGCCACCTCTTCCTCACATCGCCCACTGAAATGAAAGAATTTAAAAATAAAATATTACAAATCCCATTTCCTTACTTTTTCCAAAAAATTTAAAAAATCAATACTTACAAATTGTTGTTTGCCACTGTTTAGGTAGATTCGGCCACTCAGGAAATAGAGTTGTTACAATCTTGGGCCAGGCATCACGCTTTGACCCCTTGTAATTCTCATGTGACCGGTCCCAGACCTCCGGGTGTTTTTCAATCTGAAAAATAACAGATTACAAGGGAAAATTTGTATTAAAATTTATAGTGAAAGAACAGAAATATACGGTTATCTACAGTTGCACAAAGACCGTGTGCAAGAAAATACATGTAAGTAACGGTTTTTTGGGTCGTTACACACAAAAATTTTCTCCCTGCTACTACGTGGCCTGTGCTATATACTACATGGGCTGTGCTATATAAGTGGCTGGGCAATATACTACATGGCCTGTGCTATATACATGGTTAGGCTATATACTACGTGGCCTGTGCTATATACGTGGCTCGGCAATATACTACATGGGCTGTGCTATATAAGTGGCTGGGCAATATACTATGTGGCCTGTGCTATATACTACATGGGATGTGCTAAATAAGTGGCTGTGCTATATACGTGGCTGGGCAATATACTACATGGGCTGTGCTATATACGTGGCTGGGCAATATACTACATGGGCTGGGCAATATACTACATGGGCTGTGCTATATACGTGGCTGGGCAATATACTACGTGGCCTGTGCTATATACTACATGGGATGTGCTAAATAAGTGGCTGGGCAATATACTACATGGGATGTGCTATATACGTGGCTGGGCAATATACTACATTGGCTGGGCAATATACTACATGGGCTGTGCTATATACGTGGCTGGGCAATATACTACGTGGCCTGTGCTATATACTACATGGGATGTGCTAAATAAGTGGCTGGGCAATATACTACATGGGCTGGGCAATATACTACATGGGCTGTGCTATATACGTGGCTGGGCAATATACTACGTGGCCTGTGCTATATACTACATGGGATGTGCTAAATAAGTGGCTGGGCAATATACTACATGGGCTGTGCTATATACGTGGCTGGGCAATATACTACGTGGCCTGTGCTATATACTACATGGGATGTGCTAAATAAGTGGCTGGGCAATATACTACATGGGCTGTGCTATATACGTGGCTGGGCAATATACTACATGGGCTGGGCAATATACGTGGCTGGGCAATATACTACATGGGCAGAGCTATATAAGTGGCAGGGCAATATACTACATGGGCAGTGCTATATACTATGTGGCCTGCGCGATATACTATGTGGGCTGTGCGACATACCACGTATATCGGGCCACCATCTAGTGTGTGTGTGTGTGTGTGTATATATATATATATATATATATATATATATATATTTCACTATTACATACAGCGCTAGATTGCAGAAAGGCCTGTAATTAAATTCCCGGGTTTTTATATCTCCTCTCTTCTCTTATATGGAATAACATACAGTAAACCATGTCATTTTTTTGGAGGGGGACATATTTGGGCGCTAAAGCTATTAAAGGGTTATATCACGGGAAAAAATGGCGTGGGCTCCCGCGCAATTTTCTCCGCCAGAGTGGTAAAGCCAGTGACTGAGGGCAGATATTAATAGCCAGGAGAGGGTCCATGGTTATTGGCCCCCCCGTGGCTAAAAACATCTGCCCCCAGCCACCCCAGAAAAGGCACCTCTGGAAGATGCGCCTATTCTGGCACTTGGCCACTCTCTTCCCACTCCCGTGTAGCGGTGGGATATGGGGTAATGAAGGGTTAATGTCACCTTGCTATTGTAAGGTGACATTAAGCCAGATTAATAATGGAGAGGCGTCAATTATGACACCTATCCATTGTTAACCCTTGCACATGAAAAGGGTTAATAAAGACAGACAAATAATTTCAAAATTTTAATGAAATAAAGACACCCAGTTTTTGACCACATTTTATTAAACTGGTAATCCAAGGGTAAAAAAAAAAAAAATTGATTTACAAAGGAACCGGTGCTAATGCACCTGTCCCCTTGTAAACATTACTGCACATGACATATTTAATCTCTGCGCAGCCTCAGCGGCTGAACGGAGATGAACAGATAGCATGAGAAAAAATTTCCCACGCTCCAGAGTTCATCTCCGGTCAGCCGGAGAGTCCGCGCAGCCGCAGTGACTACCGAACGAGTTCACCCGAACAGCGCGAGCTGCCTTCGGGAGAACTCGGTATACAGTGAACGGGATCGCTTTACGATCCCGTTCATTGTATCGGCGGCCGCGGTTTAGAGAAGCCACATCTTATGTGGCTGCTCTAAACTCAAGATCCCAGTGGGACACTCGTTTAATTGGATGCTGCGGAGGGTAGGTATACATTGTGGTTTGTTTTTTTACTTTTTTTCTGACGAGGGATTCGTGGAATTGGGCGTTTAGGTGAGTATGGGTTTGGTTTTTTTAATTTATTTTAGGTGGCGATCGGCGGGGACAGGTATGTATAATTTATTTCCACAGGTAACCACTGGCCACCAATGAAAATTAATTTAATGGACTATTAAAAAATAGGGACACGACAGGGGGATAATTTATATTATTGATTTTTACCACTGGCCACCACTGTAAACACTGGCCACCAATGTAAACACTGGCCAGTGCCACCAATGTAAACACTGGCCACCATTGTTTTTAATAAGGGGACATTTTGTGGGGGAAATTTTGTTACATTTTACTAGGAAATTTAGGATGAGGGGACCACAACAACATTTCGGGGACGTACATAACAGCAGGGACAGTTCGATGGGAAATACTGCTCCCATCGAGCTGAGCCTGCTGCAACGACTTGGAGGGAACAGACAAAGGCCGATGGGTGTAGTCTCATCGGCCGATGTCCGAACACACGCACACACACATATATACACAGACACACACACACATATATACACAGACACACACACATATATACACTATATACACAGACACACACACTCTTACCACACTTATCATCTGCACCACATCCAGGCTCATACGATCGTAGCACTCCATGCTGGCAGCTATAAGCAGGATGGATTTTATGGGATATGCATGCATGGCATGATGGGATGGCCATTATGGGATGGACATTGTGTTGTCACTTCCTGTTTTACCGCAAAAATAACGCTAGAAATCCGCATTTTTTTAATATGTTTGCGGATTTCTAGCGTTTCAATGCAAGGCTATGTGTGCGGGAAATCAGCAATTCCGCAAAATTAATGAACATGTTGCTTTTTTTTCCGTGAATCGTTTTTTTCGCGGAAAAAAACGCAACGTTTGCACTATTTTTGCGGAATACATAAAAACGACTAGGAACTATATGTAAGCGTTTTTTTTACATTTTTATCGCGATTTTATAGCGAAAAAAACGCGAAAAAACCTGAACGTGTGCACATGGCCTAAGCGAGGTCGCTAGCGAGATCGCTGCTTAGTCACAAGTTTTGTGACGCAACAGCGACCTCAGTAGCGATCTCGCTATGTTTGACACGTAGCAGCGACCAGGCCCCTGCTGTGAGATCACTGGTCGTGTTGGAATGGCCTGGACCTTTTTTTGATCGTTGAGGTCCCGTTGACATCGCTGAATCGGTGTGTGTGACACGGATTCAGCGATGTCTTCACTGGTAACCAGGATAAACATCGGGTTACTAAGCGCGGCCCTGCGCTTAGCAACCCGATGTTTACC
The DNA here is from genome assembly GCF_051348905.1 of Ranitomeya variabilis. Taxonomy (NCBI): domain Eukaryota; kingdom Metazoa; phylum Chordata; class Amphibia; order Anura; family Dendrobatidae; genus Ranitomeya; species Ranitomeya variabilis. The sequence goes on from NC_135239.1 coordinate 154,302,222, forward strand.
CTGGTTACCCGGGGACCTCGGCATCGTTGGTCGCTGGAGAGCTGTCTGTGTGACAGCTCCCCAGCGACCACACAGCGACTAAACAGCGACGCTGCAGCGATCGGCATCGTTGTCTGTATCGCTGCAGCGTCGCTAAGTGTGACGGGGCCTTTAGCTATCCCTCCTAGCTTTACATCATCTACAAATTTGATTAGTTTACCTTCAGGTTCCTTATCTAGATCATTTTTTTTAAATGTTGAACACCACTGAGGCCAAGACAAAGCCATGTGGTACCATACTTGAAACACTCTTCCAATTGGATGTGATGTGCAACCATTTAATACCTCTCTTTGAGTACGATAACTGAGCTAATTATGAATCCACCTAACCGTAGCCCTGTCAATCCCATACTTCATCATTTTTTCAATAACAATAGTATAAGATACTTTATCAAATGTTTAGCTGAAGTTAAGATATACTGTATTTACTGCATTTCTCTGATCCACCCAGTCAGTGATTACATCATGGATGGAAATTAGATTAGTGTGGCATGACTTGTTTGTTACAATCTCATGCTAGCGCTGGTTAATTACTGTATTCTTATGTAAGTACTTACATGCATGTTGTTTAATAATTTGTTCAAAGATCTTTCCTAGTGTAAAAGTAAGGATTACTGACCTATAATTTCCTGGCCCCATCTTCTTTCCTTTTTTTGAAGATAAGGACAACATTTCCCCTTGTCTAATCTTCTGGGACTTCTATCTTCCAGGATTTTTCAAAGATGCTACCTTGTGGTTCTGCAATTTCCTCTGCTATCTCTTTCAGTACCCTGGGATGTAACTCATCTGTACCAGGATGTTTACATTCATTTCAATTAGTTCCCTCACCATGTCTCTGTGTATAGACAGTGTGAATTATTTTATTAATTTAAAAGTTCAGACTCTCAAGAATAACATTTTTGATGACTTCCCCCTTTTCATCCTGTAAATATCCAAAAGTATCTTTGACTTTTCTATTGCTTTTGGTCTCCCATGGAAAGCTCAGTTCATTTCAGTATTTAGCTCTTCTAATGCTTGCCCTACATTCCCTAAAGACGGCATTATATTCTTATATAGAGCCAAGAAAGGACACTAGGAGCATTCTAGAGTATACCTGTAAGATATGGCATAGGACAAAAAAGGGGGGCCATGCACAAAATGGTTCACATTGTTCATATAGAAAAAAAATGCAAACAACACCAAATATAAAGTATATAAAACACAAAAGTATATTAGATACTGAGTAACAAAATGATGACATATAAAAAATAGACTAGCTCAAACCAATGCAGCGGTGCACAACACAGAAATAATGCTTGGGAGACATAGAAGTATTGGTAATACCTCTATATATAGGTGCAGTACATAGGACAGTAGTATATAAATGATAAACTGGCTTCAGTGTGTTGGTATTGAAATAGAACAATACAAAATGTACTGGTACCAACAACAAAGGTAAAGGATAAAGTACAGTTACTACACTGTGTGCAGAATTATTAAGCAAGTTGTATTTTAGAGGATTATTTTTATTATTGATCAACAACTATGTTCTCAATCAATCCAAATGACTCATAAATAGTGTTGAGCGATACCTTCCGATATTCAAAAGTATCGGTATCGGATTGGATCGGCCGATATCCAAAAAATATCGGATATCGCCGATACCGATACCCGATACCAATACAAGTCAATGGGACACAAATATCGGAAGCTATCCTGGATGGTTCCAAGTCACATGAGCGGTCACGCGACCAATCACAAGACCGCGACGTCATCGCAGGTCCTACACTCACTGCATTCTTAGGAACGGAGGCTGCCGGTCCAGGGTCCGTCGGAGGGGTGAGTATATCCATATTTTTTTTTTTTATTCTTTATTTTTTACATGAATATGGATCCCAGGGCCTGAAGGAGAGTCTCCTCTCCTCCAGACCCTGGGAACCATACGCACCGCACACGCCTGGGAACTTATAGGAACTTCCGATTCCGATTTCCGATATCACAAAAATATCGGAACTCGGTATCGGAACTCCGATACAGCGAATATCGGCCGATACCCGATATTTGCAGTATCGGAATGCTCAACACTACTCATAAATATCAAAGCTTAATATTTGTGGAAGTTGGAGTGGGTTTTTTTTTAGACTTGGCTATTTTAGGAGGATATGTGTGTAACTATTACTGTGCAGAATTATTAGGCAACTTAATAAAAAACAAATATATTCCCATCTCATTTGATTATTTTCACCAGGTAAACCAATATAACTGCACAAAATTTAGAAATAAACATTTCTGACATGCAAAAACTAAACCCAAAAAAATTAGTGACCAATATAGCCACCTTTCTTTATGACACTCAACAGCCATCCATCCATAGATTCTGTCAGTTGCTTGATCTGTTTATGATCAACATTGCGTGCAGCAGCCACCACAGCCTCCCAGACACTGTTCCGAGAGGTGTACTGTTTTCCCTCCCTGTAGATCTCACATTTTATGAGGGACCACAGGTTCTCTATGGGGTTCAGATCAGGTGAACAAGGGGGCCATGTCATTATTTTTTCTTCTTTGAGACCTTTACTGGCCATCCACGCTGTGGAGTAGTTGGAGGCATGTGATGGAGCATTGTCCTCTATGAAAATCATGTTTTTCTTGACGATACCAACTTCTTCCTGTACCACTGCTTGAAGAAGTTGTCTTTCAGAAACTGGCAGTAGGTCTGGGAGTTGAGCTTCACTCGATCCTCAACCCTAAAAGGTCCCACAAGTTAATCTTTGATGATACCAGCCCATACCAGTACCCCACCTCCACCTTTCTGGCGTCTGAGTCGGAGTGGAGCTCTCATTTCATCAGCCCATAAAACCTTTGAAAAGTCAGTTTTAAGATATTTCTTGGCCCAGTCTTGACGTTTTATCTTATGTTTCTTGTTCAAATGTGCTCGTTTTTCAGCCTTCCTTACCTTGGCCATGTCCCTGAGTATCGCACACCTTGTGCTTTTTGTTACTCCAGTAAAGCTGCAGTTCTGAAATATGGCAAAACTGGTGGCAAATGGCATCTATCTTGGCAGCATCATGCTTGATTTTCCTCAATTTATGGGCAGCTTTTTTGCGCCTTATTTGCACAACACGCTTCTTGCGACCCTGTTGGCTATTTGCCATGAAACGATTGATTGTTCAGTGATCATGCTTCAAAAGGTTGGCAATTTCAAGACTGCTGCATCCCTCTGCAAGACATCTCACAATTTTGGACTTTTCAGAGCTCGTCAAATCTCTCTTCTGACCCATTTTGCCGAAGGAAAGGAAGTTACCTAATAATTAAGCACACCTTATATAGGGTTTTGGTGTCATTAGACAACACCCCTCCTCATTACAGAGATGCACATCACCTGATTTACTTAATTGGTAGTTGGCTTTCAAGCCTGAACAGCTTGGAGTAGGACAACATGTGTAAAAAGTATCATGTGATCAAAATACAACTTGCCTAATAATTCTGCACATAGTGTAGTCCTTGAATATACAGAGTAAATGGGTATGATAAAGTGCATGAGCAAAATAGAGGTAGAGAAGAATTATCAAACAGTAATTACCCAAGCATAGGTGTGCAATGGGGTCCCCTACGCGCGTTTCGGCATTTGTCTTCTTCCGGGGGTGAAGTCATTATTATTAGGGACTTCAGCTACCAATCAATGATGAGGGCAGGGTTATATAGATTAGCTCATATGGCCTGCAGGTGAGACCTAGTCTGGCAGTGAAAATATCTTGCTAATAAAAGGTTGTATTGAAACTACAACACACAGCCTAATAAGTAAAACATCCCCGGAATGAGGCTTTCTTGCTGTATATTATGCTGCTCTCATACTTAAAAACCATCTGACAGACTCCCTTTAATCCAGCATGTAGGACAAAGTTGTATCAGAAAAACTAAAGTAGACAACCCACAAGTACTGCAGGAGATAAGGTAGACAGATCATTATTTCTAATATTCAAGTATTCCATAATAACAGGGTCTATACCACAGGACTGGTGCATAGCAAATGTGGTGGTAATATTCAAAAAGGGGAAAAAACTGAGCCTTGAAATATAGGTCGGTAAGTTTAACTTCTACCATGGGTATAATCATTTAGGGTTTCCTAAGAGATGCTATCCTGGAGTGTCTCAATAAGAATAACTTCATGACCCAACATCAGCGAGTGTTTATGAGGAATCGGCCCTGTCAAACTAAGCTGATCAGCTTTCTATGAAAAGGTAAGTTCCAGATTAGGGTAACACTGTAGATGTTGTCTATCTGAACTTTTCAAAAGCGTTTGATACGGAGTCACATAAAATGAGCGAAATTGGCCTAGGGGAAAATACATGTAACTGGGTTAACAACTGGCTCAGTAACAGGAAACATATGGTAGTTATTAATGGAACACAATCAGATTGGACCCTAGTTAACAGTGGGGATACCACAGGGGTCAGTATTGGGCCCTTTTCTTTCTAACATTTATTAACCCCTTCATTACAAGTTCCATTTCTGTTTATAAAAAAACTACAAACAGGTAAAACACCAGCGCCTATAATGTAAATATTAGAATGGGGGAGCAGAGGCACTATAAGCTGCAGACAGATTATGGATTCTGTGTGATAAAATCCAAACTGAAGGAAGAAGGGGATAAAATGGTGATTTGTTGCGCTAATAAACTATGAAAAATGGCTTAAAATTGTTTATACCCCCCCAAAAAAAAACAATGGTAAAAATGTTAGATGAACAAAGTATACAAAGCCGAAACAACAAGTGCGAATTGATATTACTAACAGGATGAGTTTACATACTGTGTTTGAACATAGACCTGCTGACACTAAAACATACAAAGTAGAAAGCCGGCACTTCAAGTGCCTGTTGATAATACTAACAGGATGGGTTTACATACCGTGTTTACACATAGACCTGCTGACACTGTAGCTTGTTGTGACTCTCCGTGCTGCTGGTAGAAAAGAAAGGCTTGCCACTGGGAGTGAATAGATGCAGAGCACGGCAAGTTGAAACATTAAGTTTCTTTGTGGGAAAGGAATCTGGTCTGTAGAGCCAGGAGCGCTCCAGCCGGTAGCGTCCCTGGATACCCGGCAAGAAAATGGCTGACAGTGCTTAGAGATGGCGTGTGATGTCTCAAAAAGTTCAGGGGCTGAGAAGGACCAAAAAGCAATCCAATGCATTTCAGGGAGTACACCTCAGGGTGTCTGTACACCTAGGTGCAGAACACTGCATTATAGGTTGTTACTCCACCCTTTTCCTCCAACCACCTGGCAATGTACAGTTGTGCTCAAAATTTTACATATTTTACATACCTCGGTAGAATTTTTGCTTTCTTGGCCTTTTCTCAGAGGATATGAATGATAACACTAAAACTGTTTTTCCACTCATGGTTAGTGGTTGGGTGAAGCAATTTATTGTCAAACTACTGTGTTTTCTCTTTTTAAATCATAATTACAACCCAAAACATCCACAAGACCTTGATCAAAAGTTCACATACCCCATTTCTTTATACCATTTATTGTCCACTCCAGAGGCGTAGCTAGAGTTTTGGTTCAGGGGGGGTGAAACTTCTGAGTGGGCCCCTAACCAAGTAACCTTGATTACAACTCGGTGACGCCCCCTAATACTGGAGGAGAACCTCAGCAGATGACCGCACTGTTACTGAAGATAATCTCTATATAAAGACCAACATGGATATTACCGCCATATGGTCAGTGGTAGATACTAGCCCTACAGAGCATGTAACAGATCACTGCACAGTTACAGATGGTGACTTACCGCTGACGTTCTTTATGATGGAATCGTTCATTTTTCCCTTCTTTTCCATCTGGCCCAGACCGACATGACAACTTCTTCCAGCCACGACTCGGCTGCAGAGAATGCAACAAAGACACATTTCACGTCTCACATTCCAGCCCCATCTCCATCTATTCCCAACCTGCACAAGCTCCTCATCCTGCTGATATCCCAATACTGAGAATACTGAGCCGCTGCTGCCCTATGTGTCCCTATTTCTGCGCCTGATACCCAAATACTGAGCCGCTGCTGCCGTATGTGTCCCTATTACTGCTCCTGATACCCCAATACTGAGCCGCTGCTGCCCTATGTGTCCCTATTACTGCCCCTGATACCCAAATACTGAGCCGCTGCTGCCGTATGTGTCCCTATTACTGCACCTGATACCCCAATACTGAGCCGCTGCTGCCGTATGTGTCCCTATTACTGCCCCTGATACCCCAATACTGAGCCTCTGCTGCAGTATGTGACCCTATTACTGCACCTGATACCCCAATACTGAGCCGCTGCTGCCGTATGTGTCCCTATTACTGCACCTGATACCCCAATACTGAGCCGCTGCTGCCATATGTGTCCCTATTACTGCACCTGATACCCCGATACTGAGCCGCTGCTGCCATATGTGTTCCTATTACTGCACCTGATACCCCAATACTGAGCCGTTGCTGCCGTATGTGCAACTATTACTGCCCCTGATACCCCAATACTGAGCCGCTGCTGCCGTATGTGTCCATATTACTGCCCCTGATACCCCAATACTGAGCCGCTGCTGCCGTATGTGTCCCTATTACTGCACCTGCTGTGGGGTTCTCTGTGCCCTCTAAATTCTAAAGCATCCCTCTGTAATATAGTAATGCCTCGTGCAAGCGCCCTAGAAAACAGGGCCCATATTTTGCCCCCTAGAAAGTAATAATGCCCTGTGTGCACCTTTGATAGCCACAGTAACCTGAGTTCCCCTATAGCAATAAGTGCCCACTTTACATTTAATAATGTCCTGAGTCTCCCCCTGTACAGCTCCCCTATACACAGCATGATGCTCTCTTATACACAGTATAATGCCCCCTCACTGTATAGTACCACTCACACAGTATACTGACCCCTTAGTAGCCCCCAAACTGTTTGATAGCTCCAACAATGTATATTTACCCTCACACTGTAATCTCCATACTGTATGATGGCCCCCTAGATAGCCTCCATATACAGTAGCATAATGCACGAAATAGTCCACAATATAGTTTAATGCACTCCCCATAGGCAGACTCTGTAGCATAAAGCAGCCCCCATAGGCAGACACTGTAATAAGGCAGCCCCCATAGTCAGACCCTGTAATAAGTCAGTCCCCATAGTCAGACCCTGTAATAAGTCAGTCCCCATAGTCAGACCCTGTAATAAGGCAGCCCCCATAGTCAGACACTGTAATAAGGCAGCTCCCATAGTCAGACCCTATAATAAGGCAGCCCACATAGTCAGACCCTGTAATAAAGCAGCACCCCTATAGTCAGACCCTGTAATAAGGCAGTACCCCCATAGTCAGAACCTGTAATAAGGCAGCACCCCTATAGGCAGACCCTGTAATAAGGCAGCCCCCATAGTCAGACCCTGTAATAAGGCAGCCCCCATAGTCAGACCCGGTAATAAGGCAGCCCCCCCATAGGCAGTCGCTGTAATAAGGCAGCACCCCTATAGTCAGACCCTGTAATAATGCAGCACCCCCATAGTCAGACCCTGTAATAAGGCAGCCCCCCATAGGCAGACCCTGTAATAAGGCGGCAGATCCCCATAGGCAGACCCTGTAATAAGGCAGCCCCTATAGTCAGACCCTATAATTAGGCAGCCCCCATAGTCAGACCCTGTAATAAGGCAGCCCCCATAGTCAGACCCTGTAATAAGGCAGCCCCTATAGTCAAATCCTGTAATTAGGCAGCCCCCATAGTCAGACCCTGTAATAAGGCAGCCCCATAGTCAGACCCTGTAATAAGGCAGCCCCTATAGTCAGACCCTGTAATTAGGCAGCCCCCATAGTCAGACCCTGTAATAAGGCAGCCCCCATAGTCAGACACTGTAATAAGGCAGCACTCCCATAGTCAGACCCTGTAATAAGGCAGCCCCCCATAAGCAGACCCTGTAATAAGGCAGCAGATCCCCATAGGCAGACCCTGTAATAAGGCAGCAGATCCCCATAGGCAGACCCTGTAATAAGGCAGCAGATCCCCATAGGCAGACCCTGTAATAAGGCAGCAGATCCCCATAGGCAGACCCTGTAATAAGGCAGCAGATCCCCATAGGCAGTCCTTGTAATAAGGTGGCATATCCCCATAGGCAGACCCTGTAATAAGGCAGCAGATCCCCATAGGCAGACCCTGTAATAAGGCAGCAGATCCCCATAGGCAGTCCTTGTAATAAGGCAGCAGATCCCCATAGGCAGTCCTTGTAATAAGGTGGCATATCCCCATAGGCAGACCCTGTAATAAGGCAGCAGATCCCCATAGGCAGACCCTGTAATAAGGCAGCAGATCCCCATAGGCAGACCCTGTAATAAGGCAGATCCCCATAGGCAGACCCTGTAATAAGGCAGCAGATCCCCATAGGCAGTCCTTGTAATAAGGTGGCATATCCCCATAGGCAGACCCTGTAATAAGGCAGCAGATCCCCATAGGCAGACCCTGTAATAAGGCAGCAGATCCCCATAGGCAGACCCTGTAATAAGGCAGCAGATCCCCATAGGCAGTCCTTGTAATAAGGTGGCATATCCCCATAGGCAGACCCTGTAATAAGGCAGCAGATCCCCATAGGCAGACCCTGTAATAAGGCAGCAGATCCCCATAGGCAGACCCTGTAATAAGGCAGATCCCCATAGGCAGACCCTGTAATAAGGCAGCAGATCCCCATAGGCAGACCCTGTAGGCATGCGCTTGCTCCCCGCCCTGTTCACTTTCGGATGCGCTCTTCAGCTGGACCGCTTGTGCTTCAGCGTGCGTTCCAGCGAGCGCATGTCCGGAAATGTCCTTTATATCAGGAAGTGGGGAGGAGCGCTTCATGCCCCGTATATGCCAGGTACTAACTCTGCATACCTTTTATCACATGACTCTGTCTTTTAATTGTAATGGCGCTAGTTCACAATAAAAACTCCACACTTACCCACCCCAGACACGCCCCTGGAAGAAGCTTAATTGTTAGGATATTCCCCCACTTTGTGGCATGTGAGGACTCAAACTCTGCCTGCATTGCAAACCTTATATTATGCTATATCATCGCTAATATATACTTCTCTGCTGGAACAATAATTATGTGAACTTAATTGTATGAATATTTATATATGATCAGTGATTCTATTGAAGTAACCAACACTATATGTGCTTCGGATTTACAAATTCTGCCATTCCTGAAGATATGGGAAGATATCACAGATTTGACCTTTTCCAAGATGGCGATATGTGTCTCATAGTTGTCCGTGCGCATATGCGCGGGTATGTGGATCTATGGGAAATCTTTGTAACATCACAAACATGCGCAATGGGAATGTATGGATGCCGAGGACATGGTGTGCAGGGTTATGAGGAACATGTGAGTGCGGTCCCTATTAGGATGTGACACCTGGAGCTAGTTAACCATTTATGATACTTCACATATATTTTTCACAATATTGAGACGTTATTGTAATAATGATATTTTATGAACAGTCACTGAAATATGCACTGAGCACTTTTTATATTGTCTGTATACATTGTACACATTTTAATATTTATTAACTGATGTATTGAATTAATTAAGCATATAATTATAAATATAAAAAATAAGTACGGTAATTGCATTTTGTTAAAATTTTACTTCAGAAAAAAAGAAAAGAGATGTTACATATTTTTTTTTATTTTAATGAACTTTTTTTTAAATGAAAAAATATATCATAATAGAATTGGAGAATAAAAATAAGGGGAATAATAAGTAAAAAAATAATATGTAAAAAGCTTGTAATTCTATGTCAAAATCAAGGCCTTTTTGGGCCAAACTATTTAATAGGATTATCCATTTGGATTCTACTTGATACATCTGTTCAATGTAGTTTCCACCTTTCCAATATTTAGGTGCAATTTGGATTTGTTATGATTTTCCTTAAAGTGTCTCGACAATGGGTGTCCCACAAATCCGTTTTTAATATTGTTGAGATGCCCTTTTATTCTCTGTAATAATTTTCTTGTTGAGTGCACCACATATATTTTTTCACGTGGGCATTTAAATAATATAAATGACTCCCATGCTGGAACAAGTTATACTATCGTTAATGGTATATGATTCAGTGCCTTCTGAGTTATTAAATTTAATTGTACCTGTTCTGTTGCTGGGACACTGTCTGCAACAGGAACAGAAATGGCATGGGGTGAAGCCTCCTTGTTCAAATGCACGCTGTTCCCCTCCATATGCCTGTGCATTGTTGCCTTTGTTGGTGGGGCTATTTTAAGTCCCAAATTAGAAGCACGTCTGCATGCGAACCTTGGGTGTAGCGGTAAATGGTCCCCAATGGAGGATGTGCTAATATTTATTTACAATCCTTTTAACTCCTTAAGGTACCTTCACACTGAGCAATTTTACAATGAGAACGACAACGATCCGTGATGTTGTAGCGTCCTGGATAGCGATCTCGTTGAGTTTGACACGCAGCAGCGATCTGGATCCCGCTGTGATATCGCTGGTCGGAGCTAGAAGTCCAGAACTTTATTTGGTCGCCAGGTCGGCGTGTATCGTCATGTTTGACAGCAAAAGCAACGATGTCAGCAATGTTTTACATGGAGCTAACGACCTGTGAGAACGATAAGTGAGTCGCCGTTACGTCACAGGATCGCTCCTGCATCGTTGTGGAGCTGCTGTGTTTGACATCTCTACAGCGACCTAAACAGCGACGCTGCAGCGATTGGCTAGTTGTCTATATCGCTGCAGCGTCGCTGAGTGTGACGGTACCTTTAGTGACAAAGCCAATTTTTACAATTCTGACCACTGTCATTTTATGAGGTTATAGCTCTCGAATGCTTCACTGTATCGCACTGATTCTGATACAGCTTTTTCATGACATATTGTACTTCATGTTAGTGGTAAAATTTCTTCAACATAACTTGAGTTTATTTATGAAAAAATTGAAATTGGGCAAAAATTTGGAAAATTTAGCAATTTTAAAACTTTTCATTTTTGTACCCTTAAATCAGAGAGTGGTGTCACACAATATAGTTAATAAATAACATTTTCCACATGTCTACTTTACATCAGCACAATTTTGGAAAGATAGCTTTTTTGTTAGGACGTTATAAGGGGAATGTGGTGAAAGAAGCCAGACGCACTACTATAGTAATACTTAGTATAGGGAGGTGCAATAACTAGCAGTAAGAATAATGATCAAGATTAAAGAGAAGGAAAAGGCACTGCTGTAAGGTGCATGCACACTACACCAGAAGAAATATAAATGTGGTAGGAATAACCTTTATTGGCACACAATTACAAAAAGTGACATTAAAACATAAGTAAAAGCATGTAAATACAACCACTCAAGCACCCCTGCAAATAATTTATATATAATCTCAACATAGTGCAATTGCATATAGCAAGCCTTATAAGAGTCTAACAATATGGCTCATAATTGATAATGACCAGTATGTCCTGGGGTCTATATGACTTGTGAGCACAAAGCATATAAACATGTACACTTGGAATGTGTCCCTGATATGACCCACAAGACCCAAATGAGGGTCTAATAGCTATCAGCTGAAGCATAAAGAACCCCTGCAGGCAAAGTACCATGAGAGAACCAAAACCCAGGTGGTGGGCAGCACTGTAAGCAACCATGGACTGGAAATGAGCTGGTGAAAAAAATGATAAGTGGCCGCACGGCCAATAGAATAGAACAAAGACCAGCAAGAGCATCAAGTATATTTGGAGAGACACTCACAGCAATGCAACCAGGGTTGAGTCAACCAAGAAGAAAATTCCAAGCAGGCGGGGACATGAGTGGAGGACCCGGACTTGTCCTCATGCATATCGCCGTATACGGTACGGCTTCATCAGGGGAAAACAACATGCCAAACAACTACCACCTCCATGGATTGGCAGGCTGTAAGAGGTTGCCTCATTGGCATTTTTGCACCTGTGTTAAATGAGTCCACTGCATCCTGTTAGTGCATTTGTTTGGAGGCCTGGGCAGGTAAACATCTCTGCCTTTTTTCTGCTGGTGTTTCAATCTTTTGGAGGATTTTCAAGTCCTCTTTTTGCTGCTTAGTGACCAACCCTAACCCTAGCCCAACCCTAACCCAATCCTAACTGTAACCCTAGCCCAACCCTAACCCCTAACCCTAATGGAAAAATGGAAATAAATACTTTTTTTTTATTTTATTATTTTTACTTGACTAAGGGGGCGATAAAGTGGGGGTTGAGTTACTATTTTTTTTTATTTTGATCAATGTGATAGGGTTTATCACAGTGATCAAAATGAACCATTAGGAAACATTTCCTATTGTTGCCGGGTGCCGACCAGCAGACCTCAGTGGGTGTACTGCACATTTTCTTCCTGGAAGAAGACACCGGGGGACAGGATCATGGGATGCAGGAGGGTCCAGGGACACAGGAGATACCGGGGGAGCTCAGGGGACCCCACTAGCCTTTAGTCCCTGAAAAATGGTGATCACAACACTGAGGTCGGAAAAACTGACCCCATTCATGTTCCCCAGGGTCTTAGCTACCACTGGTAGCCGAGACACCAGAGAACTTCCGACGCTGGGGAGTGCCATACACTTATTTCTCAGCGTTAAAAAGCGGCGCTGAAGAATGAGCACCCTTAACTGCTACCATTAAAAGGCAAATCGGCGGTCATTAAGGGGTTAAAGACGCCATTATATGTATGATATTGGATAATAATGGCAGTCTTTTGTAGTTGTTCCCGTAAACTCAAAGGAGCTGCTGGTGGCCTATGATTGTGGATAAAATTCGTTCTGTCCTTGTTTTGGACCATTTTTATGGAGTCTTCCAGAGAATCTTGATTATATCCTTTACTTATAAATTGGTCTTTTAAAAATTGTGCTTCCTCTACATAGTCAAATGTCTTAGTGCAATTACGCCGTAGGCAGGTAAATTTGCTTTTTGGGATAATTGCTAGCCAAGATGGAAGGTGGCAATTCGTAATGGGAATAAAACTATTTGAGTCCTCCTCCTTGTAGAAACGTTTGGTGATCAATTTATTCTGGTCACGTGTCCTTTAAATAGGCTGGCAGTGAAGGTACACATTGTTGCAGATGCTGGTCCACATATGCAAATATATATTGGCAGTTAGGCCATTTATACCAGAAATTATAGGTCAACCTGGTGGATTTTTGACATTTTTGTGTATTTTTGGTATATGGTAAAAAAAAAATTCATTTTTGTTTAATATCGCTTTCATCTTGTCTACACTAGCCAATTTAGTTAGTTCTTTCAAAAAACTGTTAGTTGAATCTCTACTAAGTAATTGATAAGTTTTAACATCTCTCAGCAGGTGAAGGGATTTTTGGTGATAGGTATCCATGTCCATTATCACAATACCACCACCTTTGTCTGCTGGGCAAATAACAATTTGGTTATTAATTTGAAGTGATCTGATAGCCTGTTGTTCATTAAAGGGAATCTGTCACCCCAAAAATTGTATATGAGCTAAGGCCACCGGCATCAGGGGCTTTTCTACAGCATTCTGTAATGGGAGTGGCATTGTATTCATCAAATACTAAGCAAGGTGATAGTTCTAGTGGCTCAGAATAGGTAGTCCTATTTCTATGTGGGAGATGTTATCTCTCCTAAATTTGCTGATCTTTTTATCAATAATTTCCTTTTGTTTATTTTTTAGTCTTCTCTCAATATTTTTAGATAATTCTACAATGGGTTTGAGATGACTAAAAGGTTTAAGTTCTTTAAAAATGTTTAGAATGTCCTTATTGGTTTTAATTAGACTATCCCTCCTTTTACTAATAATAAATTGTATGGTTTGTTTTGAAAAACTATTAAACATATGATCCCATTCGTTAGAGATCGATGGGTCCCCAAAATCACTTGCCAAATTTATTTGCACCTCTAGATCTTTTGGTGCAGAGCAAGTTTGTTGATATTTATCAAGTGAGGCTACTTCCATAGGGCTCTCATTTCAGTTATTGAAAGATTTTCTAGGGACCTGAAAAGACGTTTGACCAATGTAATGTCGCCTGATTTGGGGTTCTTACTGGGTTGAGAAAAACCCTGAACAAAATAAATCATATTTCCTCTATCTAACCATAGATTCCTAAGAGCTATGTGAAAAGGCAGCTGAAGTGTAATACACAAAGGGTTTAAAAAACTACAAACAGGAAAAACACCAGCGCCTATAATGTAAAGATTAGAATGGGGGAGCAGAGGCACTATAAGCTGCAGGCAGATTATGGATTCTGTGTGATAAAATCCAAACTGAAAGAAGAAGGTGATAAAATGGTTATCTTTTGCTCTAATAAATTAAGAAAAATGGCTTTAAATTGTTTATACCGAAAAAAAGGTAAAAATGTTAGATGAATAAAACATACAAAGTGGAAAGCTGGTACAATAAGTGCCAACTGATATTACGAACAGGTTGAGTTTACATACCGTGTTTGCACATAGACCTGCTGATACTGCAGCTTGCTGACATTGTGACTCTCCGTGCTGCTGGTAGAAAAGACAGGCTTGCCACTGGGAGTGAATGGATGCAGAGCGTGGCGAGCTGAAACATTAAATTTCTCCGTGGGACAGAAATCTACGCTGCAGAGCTAGGAGCGCTCCGGCTGGTAGCGTCCCTGGATACCCGGCAGGAAAATGGCTGACAGTGATTGTAGACGGTGTGTGAAGTCACAAAGAGTACGGGGCTGAGAAGGACCAAAAAGCAATCTGATGCATTTCGGGGAGTACACGTCTCCACTTCCTCAGTGTGTCTGTACACCTAGGTGCAGGACACTGCTTTATAGGTTGATAATCCACCCTTTTCATCCAAGCACCTGGCAATGTAATTCTCTTAATCCACTTGCCAATTTATCAGCATATGTGGATCAACATCTATAACAATGTGTACCTTCCTTGCCAGCCTATGTAAAGGACACGTGTCATGTCATTCAAATTTTGGAAACTATAGTATGGAAACCCAATTATATTTTTGGAACTCTAGACATAACATCCCTATACACAGTTATAGAACACGAAAAAGGATGTCAGGCGGCAAAGCTATTTTTAGACAAAAAGGTATCCACACATCTACACAAATTCAGTTTATTGAGGAAAGTATTCTATTCAATTTAAATCATAAATTTTTTGGAAATAACAAGCAGTTTTATCTTCAAAAATGGGGCACGGATATAG
Source organism: Ranitomeya variabilis (assembly GCF_051348905.1). Classification (NCBI taxonomy): domain Eukaryota; kingdom Metazoa; phylum Chordata; class Amphibia; order Anura; family Dendrobatidae; genus Ranitomeya; species Ranitomeya variabilis. The sequence goes on from NC_135239.1 coordinate 154,317,404, forward strand.
GCACAAAGTTTGCCCCAAGCTATGGAAACTTATATGTAGGAAGATGGGAATCGCTTTATAGATGGTGTTATTTTTATTTGGAAAGGATCACATGATACCCTATCAAATTTTTTAATTACATTAAATGTTAATGATTTCAGGTTAATTTTTACTGCCACGACCAGTTCTATGAAGATCAATTTTCTGGACCTAACTGTAATGGTGGACCAGAATAAATTGAGCACCAAAAATTTCTACAAGACGGTGGACTCAATTACTTTTCTTCCCATTATGTGTTGCCCAGAGGCGTAGCTAGGGTTTTGGCTCAGGGGGGGCGAAGCTTCTGAGTGGGCCCCTAACAAGGTAACCTTGATTACAACTCGGTGATGCGCCCTAATAGTGGAGGAGAACCTCAGCAGATGACCGCGCTATTACTGAAGATAATATCTATATAATGACCAACATGGATATTACCGCCATATGGTCAGTGGTAGATACCAGTCCTACAGAACATATAAGAGATCACAGCACAGTTACAGATAATGTCTTATCGGTGACATTCTTTATGATGGAGTCGTCACTTTTCCCGTCTTTTCCATCTGGCCCAGACCGACATGACAACTTCTTCCAGCAATGACTCGGCTGCAGAGAATACAACAAAGACACATTTCACTTCTCACATTCCATGCCCATCACCATCTATTCCCAACCTGCACAAACTCCTCATCCTGCTGATAACCTAATACTGAGCCGCTGCTGCCGTATGTGTCCCTATTACTGCACCTGATACCCCAATACTGAGCCGCTGCTGCCGTACGTGTCCCTATTACTGCACCCTGATACCCCAATACTGAGCCGCTGCTGCCGTATGTGTCCCTATTACTGCACCTGATACCCCAATACTGAGCCGCTGCTGCCGTACGTGTCCCTATTACTGCCCCTGATACTCCAATACTGAGCCTCTGCTGCCGTATGTGACCCTATTACTGCACCTGATACTCCAATACTGAGCCTCTGCTACCGTATGTGTCCCTATTACTGCACCTGATACTCCAATACTGAGCCACTGCTGCCGTATGTGACCCTATTACTGCACCTGATACTCCAATACTGAGCCTCTGCTGCCGTATGTGACCCTATTACTGTACCTGATACTCCAATACTGAGCCACTGCTGCCGTATGTGTCCCTATTACTGCACCTGATACTCCAATACTGAGCCACTGCTGCCGTATGTGACCCTATTACTGCACCTGATACTCCAATACTGAGCCTCTGCTGCCGTATGTGACCCTATTACTGCACCTGATACTCCAATACTGAGCCTCTGCTGCCGTATGTGTCCATATTACTGCCCCTGATACTCCAATACTGAGCCTCTGCTGCCGTATGTGACTCTATTACTGCACCTGATACCCCAATACTGAGCCGATGCCGTATGTGTCCCTATTACTGTCCCTGATACCCCAATACTGAGCCGCTGCTGCCGTATGTGTCCCTATTACTGCACCTGATACCCCAATACTGAGCTGCTGCTGCCGTATGTGTCCCTATTACTTCTCCTGATACCCCAATACTGAGCCACTGCTGCCATATGTGTCCCTATTACTTCTCCTGATACCTCAATACTGAGCCGCTGCTGCCGTATGTGTCCCTATTACTGCCCCTGATACCCTATTACTGAGCCGCTGCTGCCGTATGTGTCCCTATTACTGTCCCTGATACCCCAATACTGAGCCGCTGCTGCCGTATGTGTCCTGTTACTGCCCCTGATATCCCAAGAGTGAGCCGCTGCTGCCGTATGTGTCCCTATTACTGCCCCTATACCCCAATACTGAGCCGCTGCTGCTGTATGTGTCCCTATTACTGCCCCTGATACCCCAATACTGAGCCGCTGCTGCTGTTTGTGTCCCTATTACTGCCCCTGATACCCCAATACTGAGCCGCTGCTGCCGTATGTGTCCCTATTACTGCCCCTGATACCCCAATACTGAGCCGCTGCTGCGGTATGTGTCCCTATTACTGCACCTGATACCCCAATATTGAGCCACTGCTGCCGTATGTGTCCCTATTACTGCCCCTGCTGTGTGGTTCTCTGTGCCCTCTAAATTCTAAGGCACCCCTCTATAATATAGTAATGCCAGGTGCAAGTGCCCTAGAAAACAGTGCCCATATTTTGCCCCCTAGAAAGTAATATTGCCCTGGCTCACATCGCAAACCCGATTTCTGCAGCGATGCTCTAGGAGTGCTGAACACTTATGGAGGAAAACTCGCACACCAGAAGACTTCATACACTTCAAATTTATGTTAAAAACCTATAACTCTGCCCTTCACCTCGCCAAACAGACCTACTTCACCGCCCTTATCTCTTCACTATCCAACAACCCCAAGAAACTTTTTGACACCTTTTGTCCCTCCTCAGGCCAAAAGCACAAGCCCCTATCACAGACACTTGTGCTGATGACCTGGCCTCCCACTTTATAGAGAAAATAGACAGTATCCGTCAGGAAATCCGCTCCCAGCCACCAAGTGCAGTGTCTCCCATCCCTCCCTGCATCTCCCCTGGCTCACTCTCCACATTTGATCCCATCACAGAAGAAGAAGTCTCCAGGCTCCTCTCTTCTTCTCGTCCGACTACATGCACTACCGACCCCATTCCCTCTCATCTCCTCCAGTCTCTCTCTCCAGTCGTCATAACTCACCTAACTACAATCTGTAATCTCTCTCTCCTCAGGCATTTTCCCGTCCTCCTTCAAACACTCTATCATTACTTCGTTACTAAAGAAACCCGCCCTCGACCCATCCTGCACCAATAACTACAAACCGGTCTCCAACCTCCGCTTCATCTCTAAACTCTTGGTGCACCTAGTCTACTCCCGCCTTACCCGTTACCTCTCCATTCACTCCCTCCTAGACCCTTCACAGTCTGACTTCCGACAGAAACTGCACTCATCAAAGTGACCAACGACCTTCTGACAGCAAAATGTAACGGTGACCACTCTCTGCTTGTTCTTCTCGATCTTTCTGCATCTTTCAACACTGTTGACCACCCTCTCCTACTCTCTAGGCTCCAGTCACTAGGCATTAAGGACACTGTTCTCTCCTGGTTCTCCTCCTATCTGATTCCCTAAACCTGACATTTGCCTCTTCGTGGGTGGCACCATAATAACACCCCGCCAGCAGGCGCGCTGTCTGGGTGTTACGTTTGACTCCGATTTCTCCTTCCCATCCCATATACAATCCCTTGCCCGCTCGTGCTGCTTACACCTAAAGAACATTGCTAGAAGCCGCCCTTTTCTCACTATGGAAACAACAAAAACTCTCACTGTTGCCCTGATCCACTCCCGCCTGGACTACTGCAATGCTCTATTAATTGGCCTCCCCCTTACTCGACTTTCCCCTCTCCAGTCTATCCTTAATGCAGCAGCCAGGGTTTTCTATCTAGCTAATCGTTACTCGGACGCGTCCGCTCTTCGCCAGTCGTTACAATGGCTGCCCATTCATTATAGAATCCAATTCAAAGTACTTGTTCTCACCCACAAAGCTCTTCACAGTGCAGCACCCCCTTACATCTCCTCCTTCATTTCTGTCTATCGGCCTAACCGACCTCTGCGCTCTGCAAATGACTTTCGAGTCTTTCGACTAACCTCTGCACTAATTCGTACCTCCCACTCACGACTCCAAGACTTCTCCCGTGCTGTGCCAATCCTCTGGAATGCTCTACCCGAAGATATTAGAACCATTCACAATTTGCATAGTTTTAGGCGCTCCCTCAAAACACATTTGTTCAGAGCGGCCTATCACGTTCCCTAATCAGTCATTTTATGTTTGTGTGTAGCCCATTCACTACTTCCATCTATCCCCCGCTGTCATGATCTCAATGGCAAGAGAACATAGCATAAGCATATATAGGAACTAGCTCTTGGAAGATGGGAACTGAGCTGACCATGAACTAAACCTAACGCACAACTAGCAGTGGCCGGGTAGCATGCCTACGTTGATTCTAGATGCCCAGCCCAGCCGGAGGACTAAATAAAGCTAGCAGAGGAAAATATTAGTCCTAGCTCACCTCTAGAGAAATACCCCGAAAGGAGACAGAGGCCCCCCACATGTATTGGCGGTGAGTTAAGATGAAATCACAAACGTAGTATGAAAATAGGTTTAGCAAATTTGAGGTCCACTTACTACATAGCAGAAGACAGAAAGGACACTTTCATGGTCAGCTGAAAACCCTATCAAAAAAACACCATCCAGAAATTACTTTAAAACTCTGGCATTAACTCATAACACCAGAGTGGCAATTCCCGTTCACAAGAGCTTTCCAGACACAGTAACGAAACTACAGCTGTGAACTGGAACAAAATGCAAAAACAAACATGGACAAGAGTCCAACTTATCTAGTAGTTGTCTAGGAGCAGGAACAAGCACAGAGAGGCTTCTGATAACATTGTTGACCGGCAAGCAACTAACAGAGCAGCAAGGTTATATAGCGACTCCCACATCTTGATGGGAACAGGTGAACAGAGAAGATGAAGACACCAGTTCAATTCCACCAGTAGCCACCGGGGGAGCCCAAAATCCAAATTCACAACAGTACCCCCCCCTCAAGGAGGGGGCACCGAACCCTCACCAGAACCACCAGGGCGATCAGGATGGGCCCTATGAAAGGCACGAACCAGATCGGAGGCATGAACATCAGATGCATTCACCCAAGAATTATCCTCCTGGCCGTATCCCTTCCACTTGACCAGATACTGGAGTCTCCGTCTGGAAACACGAGAGTCCAAGATTTTCTCCACAACGTACTCCAACTCACCCTCAACCAACACCGGAGCAGGAGGCTCAACGGAAGGCACAACCGGTACCTCATACCTGCGCAATAATGACCGATGAAAAACGTTATGAATAGAAAAGGATGCAGGGAGGTCCAAACGGAAGGAAACAGGGTTAAGAATCTCCAATATCTTATACGGGCCGATAAACCGAGGCTTAAACTTAGGAGAAGAGACCCTCATAGGGACAAAACGAGAAGACAACCACACCAAATCCCCAACAGAAAGCCGAGGACCAACACGACGGTGGCGGTTGGCAAAAAGCTGAGTCTTCTCCTGGGACAACCTCAAATTGTCCACCACCTGCCCCCAGATCTGATGCAATCTCTCCACCACAGCATCCACTCCAGGACAATCCGAAGATTCCACCTGACCAGAGGAAAATCGAGGATGAAACCCCGAATTACAGAAAAACGGGGACACCAAAGTGGCAGAGCTGGCCCGATTATTGAGAGCGAACTCCGCCAATGGCAAAAAAGCAACCCAATCATCCTGGTCAGCAGACACAAAACACCTCAGATATGTCTCCAGGGTCTGATTAATCCGCTCGGTCTGGCCATTCGTCTGAGGATGGAAAGCGGACGAAAAAGATAAATCTATGCCCATCCTAGCACAGAATGCCCGCCAAAATCTAGACACGAATTGGGTCCCTCTGTCAGAAACGATATTCTCAGGAATACCATGCAAACGAACAACATTTTGAAAAAACAGAGGAACCAACTCGGAAGAAGAAGGTAACTTGGGCAGAGGAACCAAATGGACCATCTTAGAAAAACGGTCACACACCACCCAGATGACAGACATCTTCTGAGAAACAGGCAGATCTGAAATAAAATCCATCGAGATGTGCGTCCAAGGCCTCTTAGGAATAGGCAAGGGCAACAATAATCCACTAGCCCGAGAACAACAAGGCTTGGCCCGAGCACAAACGTCACAAGACTGCACAAAGCCTCGCACATCTCGTGACAGGGAAGGCCACCAGAAGGACCTTGCCACCAAATCCCTGGTACCAAAAATGCCAGGATGACCTGCCAACGCAGAAGAATGAACCTCAGAGATGACTCTACTGGTCCAATCATCAGGAACAAACAGTTTATCAGGTGGGCAACGATCAGGTCTCTCCGCCTGAAACTCCTGCAAGGCCCGCCGCAGGTCTGGAGAAACGGCTGACAATACCACTCCATCCTTAAGGATACCTGTGGGCTCAGAGTTACCAGGCGAGTCAGGCTCAAAACTCCTAGAAAGGGCATCCGCCTTAACATTCTTAGAACCCGGTAGGTATGACACCACAAAATTAAACCGAGAGAAAAATAATGACCAGCGCGCCTGTCTAGGATTCAGGCGCCTGGCGGTCTCAAGATAAATCAAATTTTTGTGGTCAGTCAATACCACCACCTGATGTCTGGCCCCCTCAAGCCAATGGCGCCACTCCTCAAAAGCCCACTTCATGGCCAAAAGCTCCCGATTCCCAACATCATAATTCCGCTCAGCGGGCGAAAATTTACGGGAAAAGAAGGCACAAGGCCTCATCACGGAGCAGTCAGAACTTTTCTGCGACAACACTGCCCCAGCTCCGATCTCAGAAGCGTCGACCTCAACCTGAAAAGGTAGAGCAACATCAGGCTGACGCAACACAGGGGCAGAGGAAAAACGGCGCTTAAGCTCCCGAAAGGCCTCCACAGCATCAGGGGACCAATCAGCAACATCAGCACCCTTCTTAGTCAAATCGGTCAATGGCTTAGCAATATCCGAAAAACCAGCAATAAATCGACGATAAAAGTTAGCAAAGCCCAAAAATTTCTGAAGACTCTTAAGAGAAGAAGGCTGCGTCCAATCACAAATAGCTTGAACCTTGACAGGATCCATTTCAATGGAAGAGGGGGAAAAAATATATTCTCGCATAGCAGCATGTTCAGGCACAGACAGATTAAATAAACGACCCTTTGGGTATTTACTACCCGGGATTAAATCTATGGCACAATCGCACTCTCGGTGCGGAGGTAACGAACCAAGCTTGGATTCTTCAAAGACGTCACGATAGTCAGACAGGAACTCAGGAATTTCAGAGGGAATGGATGATGAAATGGAAACCACAGGTACATCCCCATGAGCCCCCTTACATCCCCAGCTCAACACAGACATAGCTCTCCAGTCGAGGACTGGGTTGTGAGATTGCAGCCAAGGCAATCCTAGCACCAAATCATCATGTAGATTATACAGCACCAGAAAGCGAATAATCTCCTGGTGATCCGGATTAATACGCATAGTTACTTGTGTCCAGTATTGTGGTTTATTATTAGCCAATGAGGTGGAGTCAATCCCCTTCAGAGGAATAGGAGTCTCCAAAGGCTCTAAATCATACCCACAGCGTTTGGCAAAGGACCAATCCATAAGACTCAAAGCGGCGCCAGAGTCGACATAGGCGTCCGTGGTAATAGATGACAAAGAGCAAATCAGGGTCACAGATAGAATAAATTTAGACGGTAAGGTGCAAATGGAAACAGATTTACCAAGCTTTTTAGTGCGCTTAGAGCATGCTGATATAACATGAGTAGAATCACCACAATAGAAACACAACCCATTTTTCCGTCTAAAATTCTGCCGCTCGCTTCGGGACAGAATTCTATCACACTGCATACTCTCTGGCGACTTCTCAGTGGACACCGCCAGATGGTGCACTGGTTTGCGCTCCCGCAAACGCCTATCGATCTGAATAGCCATTGTCATGGACTCATTCAGACCCGCAGGCACAGGGAACCCCACCATAACATCCTTAATGGCATCAGAGAGACCCTCTCTGAAAGTCGCCGCCAGGGCGCACTCATTCCACTGAGTAAGCACAGACCATTTACGGAATCTTTGGCAGTAAATTTCCGCTTCATCTTGCCCCTGAGATAGGGACATCAAAGTTTTTTCTGCCTGAAGCTCCAAATGAGGTTCGTCATAAAGCAACCCCAAGGCCAGAAAAAACGCATCCACATTGAGCAACGCAGGATCCCCTGGTGTCAATGAAAAAGCCCAGTCTTGAGGGTCGCCCCGGAGCAAGGAAATCACAATCCTGACCTGCTGTGCAGGGTCTCCGGCAGAGCGAGATTTCAGAGACAAAAATAATTTGCAATTATTTCGAAAATTCTGAAACCCGGATCTATTCCCCGAGAAAAATTCCGGCAAAGGAATTCTCGGCTCAGATACAGGTGCATGACAAACAAAATCTTGCAAATTTTGTACCTTCGTGGCGAGATTATTCAAACCTGCAGTTACACTCTGAAGATCCATTACAAACAGGTGGACACAGAGCCATTCAAGGGTTAAGAGGAGGTAAGAAGCAGCTAGACAGCAATTAAGGGCTAGGCAGCAAAACTCTGAGGGGAAAAAAAAAAAAATTTCCCTTCAACACTTCTTTTTCTCCTGCTTCAGCCCAAACAATTAACACTTTGTCGGCCGGTCAAACTGTCATGATCTCAATGGCAAGAGAACATAGCATAAGCATATATAGGAACTAGCTCTTGGAAGATGGGAACTGAGCTGACCATGAACTAAACCTAACGCACAACTAGCAGTGGCCGGGTAGCATGCCTACGTTGATTCTAGATGCCCAGCCCAGCCGGAGGACTAAATAAAGCTAGCAGAGGAAAATATTAGTCCTAGCTCACCTCTAGAGAAATACCCCGAAAGGAGACAGAGGCCCCCCACATGTATTGGCGGTGAGTTAAGATGAAATCACAAACGTAGTATGAAAATAGGTTTAGCAAATTTGAGGTCCACTTACTACATAGCAGAAGACAGAAAGGACACTTTCATGGTCAGCTGAAAACCCTATCAAAAAAACACCATCCAGAAATTACTTTAAAACTCTGGCATTAACTCATAACACCAGAGTGGCAATTCCCGTTCACAAGAGCTTTCCAGACACAGTAACGAAACTACAGCTGTGAACTGGAACAAAATGCAAAAACAAACATGGACAAGAGTCCAACTTATCTAGTAGTTGTCTAGGAGCAGGAACAAGCACAGAGAGGCTTCTGATAACATTGTTGACCGGCAAGCAACTAACAGAGCAGCAAGGTTATATAGCGACTCCCACATCTTGATGGGAACAGGTGAACAGAGAAGATGAAGACACCAGTTCAATTCCACCAGTAGCCACCGGGGGAGCCCAAAATCCAAATTCACAACACCCCGCTCCCTGAAGATGGCTGGACCATTATTGTAAATACATAATTGTAAATAAGCTCCTGCACTTTGTATCTCCCCCACCTCATTGTAGATTGTAAGCTCTCACGAGCAGGGTCGTCTTATTGTGCTTTAATTATTGTATTGTTAACGTTGTTACTTATGACTGTTGTGTTTGAAATTGTTAGGCCGGCGTCACACTGGTGTTTTAAACGGGCGAGTGCAATGGGATAAAAAAATCGCATTGCACTCTGACTAATGTTAAGCTATGGGGCAGCTCCCACCAGCCGACTTTTTCTCAGCAGTTTTCCTCGGTCCGAGACAATCGCAGCATGCTGCGATTGTCTCGGACCGAGGAAAACTCTCGGCTCACTCGCACCCATATAAGCCTATGGGTGCGAGTGAGACAACGCACATCACTTGGATATCATCTGTTATGACGCTGGTGGTTAGGTGCACCAGAAATGACCTGATAATTAAACACGGAATCGGGACGAGCTCTGGGGAAATGGGAACTCTGCTGACCGCAAACCCTACTCCTATAAACACAACTAGAAATAGCCGTGGAGCGTGCCTGACTCTGCCTAGACGCCTCTTCACAGCCTAAGAGCTAACTGCCCCTAAAGAAAGGAAACAAAGCCTCACTTGCCTCAGAGAAATTTCCCCAAAGGTAAAAGCAGCCCCCCACAAGTATTGACTGTGAGATAAGAGGAAATCACAAACACAGGATGAAATAGGTTTTAGCAAAGAGAGGCCAGTCTAACTAAACTGATTGAGGATAGAAAAGGGATCTTTGCGGTCAACACAAAAAGCTACAAAAACCACGCAGAGTGTGCAAAAAATACCCCCGCACCGACTCACGATGCGGTGGTGCCACTCTGCACCCCCAGAGCTTCCAGCTAGCCAGGTAGTTTCATGGAAGCAAGCTGGACAAGAATTTAGCAAGAAAAACCATATGTAACAAATGAACAAGCAGGAACTTAGCTTGTGCTGGAGTAGACAGGTCCACAGAAAGATCCAGGAGAGATCTGAACCAGTACTAGAACATTGACAGCTGGCATGGAGTAACGATCTGAGTGGAGCTAAATAGAGAATCCAGCCTAGCCTTAAACGAGGGCAGCTGGAGAAGGAATCTCAGAACCAGCAGCTCCACTCACAGCCACCAGAGGGAGTCCACAGAAAGAACTCACCGAAGTACCATTCATGACCACAGGAGGGAGCTCGAGAACGGAATTCACAACAGTACCCCCCCCTTGAGGAGGGGTCACCGAACCCTCACCAGAGCCCCCAGGCCGATCAGGACGAGCCAAATGAAAGGCACGAACTAAATCGGCAGCATGGACATCAGAGGCAACAACCCAGGAATTATCCTCCTGACCATAGCCCTTCCACTTGACCAAGTACTGAAGTTTTCGTCTCGAAATACGAGAATCCAAAATCTTCTCCACCACATACTCCAACTCCCCCTCGACCAACACCGGAGCAGGAGGATCAACGGAGGGAACCATAGGCGCCACATATCTCTGCAGCAACGACCTATGGAACACATTATGGATGGCAAAAGAAGCAGGAAGGGCCAACCGAAATGATACAGGATTAAGAATTTCAGAAATCTTATAAGGACCAATGAAACGAGGCTTAAACTTAGAAGAAACCTTCATAGGAACATAACGAGATGATAACCAAACCAAATCCCCAACACGAAGTCGGGGACCAACACGGCGACAGGGGTTAGCGAAACGTTGAGCCTTCTCTTGCGACAAGGTCAAATTGTCCACCACATGAGTCCAAATTTGTTGCAACCTGTCCACCACAGAATCCACACCAGGACAGTCCGAAGGCTCAACCTGCCCTGAAGAAAAACGAGGATGAAAACCAGAATTACAAAAAAAAGGCGAAACCAAAGTAGCCGAACTGGCCCGATTATTAAGGGCGAACTCAGCCAATGGCAAGAAGGTCACCCAATCATCCTGATCCGCAGAAACAAAGCATCTCAGATAAATTTCCAAAGTCTGATTGGTTCGTTCGGTTTGGCCATTTGTCTGAGGATGGAGAGACGAAGAAAAAGACAAATCAATGCCCATCTTAACACAAAAGGACCGCCAAAACCTTGAAACAAACTGGGAACCTCTGTCAGACACGATGTTCTCCGGAATGCCATGCAAACGAACCACATGTTGGAAAAACAATGGAACCAAATCAGAGGAAGAAGGCAATTTAGGCAAGGGTACCAAATGGACCATTTTAGAGAAGCGATCGCAAACCACCCAGATGACCGACATCCTTTGAGAAACAGGAAGATCTGAAATAAAATCCATGGAAGCATGCGTCCAAGGCCTTTTCGGGACCGGCAAGGGCAAAAGTAACCCACTGGCACGAGAACAGCAGGGCTTAGCCCGAGCACAAGTCCCACAAGACTGCACAAAAGAATGCACATCCCGCGACAAGGAAGGCCACCAAAAGGACCTAGCCACCAAATCTCTGGTACCAAAAATCCCAGGATGACCAGCCAACACCGAACAATGAACCTCAGAGATAACTCTATTAGTCCATCTATCAGGGACAAACAGTTTCTCCGCTGGACAACGGTCAGGTCTATCAGCCTGGAACTCCTGCAGCACCCGCCGCAAATCAGGGGAGATGGCAGACAGAACTACCCCCTCTCTGAGAATACCAGCCGGCTCAGGAACCCCAGGAGAATCAGGCACAAAACTCCTTGAAAGGGCATCAGCCTTCACATTCTTAGAACCCGGAAGGTACGAAACCACAAAATTGAAACGGGAGAAAAACAGCGACCAACGAGCCTGTCTAGGATTCAACCGCTTGGCAGACTCGAGATAAGTCAGATTCTTGTGATCTGTCAAGACCACCACGCGATGCTTGGCTCCTTCAAGCCAATGTCTCCACTCCTCGAATGCCCACTTCATAGCCAACAACTCCCGATTGCCAACATCATAATTACACTCAGCAGGCGAAAACTTTCTTGAAAAGAAAGCGCATGGCTTCATCACAGAGCAATAAGAACTTCTCTGAGACAAAACAGCCCCTGCTCCAATTTCAGAAGCATCAACCTCGACCTGAAAAGGGAGCGAAACATCTGGCTGACACAACACAGGAGCCAAAGAGAAATGACGTTTCAACTCCCGAAAAGCCTCAACGGCCGCAGAGGACCAATTCACCACATCAGCACCCTTCTTGGTCAAATCAGTCAATGGTTTAACAACACTAGAAAAATTAGGGATGAAACGACGGTAAAAATTGGCAAAGCCCAGAAATTTCTGAAGGCTCTTCACAGATGTAGGCCGAGTCCAATTATAAATAGCTTGGACCTTAACAGGATCCATCTCGATAGTAGAAGGGGAAAAAATGAAGCCCAAAAAGGAAACCTTCTGAACTCCAAAGAGACACTTAGATCCCTTCACAAACAAGGAATTAGCACGAAGGACCTGGAAAACCATTCTGACCTGCTTCACATGAGACTCCCAATCATCCGAAAAGACCAAAATATCATCCAAATATACGATCATGAATCTATCCAGATACTTTCGGAAGATGTCATGCATAAAGGACTGAAACACAGAGGGAGCATTAGAAAGGCCGAATGGCATCACCAGGTACTCAAAATGGCCCTCGGGTGTATTAAATGCTGTTTTCCATTCATCGCCCTGTTTAATACGCACGAGATTATACGCCCCTCGAAGGTCTATCTTGGTGAACCAACTAGCCCCCTTAATCCGAGCAAATAAATCAGACAGTAGAGGCAAAGGGTACTGAAATTTGACCGTGATTTTATTAAGAAGGCGGTAATCTATACAAGGTCTCAGAGAACCATCCTTCTTGGCCACAAAAAAGAACCCTGCTCCCAATGGTGACGACGACGGGCGAATATGCCCTTTCTCCAAGGACTCCTTTATATAACTCCGCATAGCGGCGTGTTCTGGCACAGACAAATTGAAAAGTCGTCCCTTAGGGAACTTGCTACCAGGAATCAAATTAATAGCACAATCACAATCCCTATGAGGAGGTAGGGCACTAGACTTGGGCTCATCAAATACATCCTGGTAATCTGACAAAAACTCAGGGACTTCAGAAGGAGTGAAGAAATTGACAATAATGGAACATCCCCATGTACCCCTTGACAACCCCAACTGGACACTGACATTGATTTCCAATCCAATACTGGATTATGGACCTGCAGCCATGGCAAACCCAACACGACCACATCATGCAGATTATGCAACACCAAAAAGCGAATATCCTCCCGATGTGCAGGAGCCATGCACATGGTCAACTGGGTCCAGTACTGAGGCTTATTCTTGGCCAAAGGCGTAGCATCAATTCCCCTCAAAGGAATGGGATGCTGCAAGGGCTCCAAGAAAAAAACCACAGCGCCTGGCAAACTCTAAGTCCATCAAATTCAGGGCAGCGCCTGAATCCACAAATGCCATAACAGAATAGGATGACAAAGAGCAAATCAAAGTAACGGAGAGAAGAAATTTAGGCTGTACAGTACCAATGGTGACGGACTTAGCGAACCGCTTAGTGCGCTTAGGACAATCAGAGATAGCATGAGTGGAGTCACCACAGTAAAAACACAGCCCATTCTGACGTCTATGTTCTTGCCGTTCAGCTCTGGTCAAAGTCCTATCACATTGCATAGGCTCAGGTCTCTGCTCAGAGGATACCGCCAAATGGTGCACAGTTTTGCGCTCACGTAAGCGCCGATCGATCTGTATGGCCAAGGACATTGATTCATTCAGACCAGCAGGCGTGGGAAACCCCACCATAACATCCTTAAGGGCTTCAGAAAGACCCTTTCTGAAAATTGCTGCCAGGCACACTCATTCCACTGAGTAAGCACAGACCACTTTCTGAACTTCTGGCAATATACCTTCGCTTCATCCTGACCCTGACACAAAGCCAGCAAAATTTTCTCTGCCTGATCCACAGAATTCGGTTCATCATAAAGCAAACCCAGCGCCAGAAAAAACGCATCTACATTACGCAATGCAGGATCTCCTGGCGCCAGGGCGAACGCCCAGTCTTGAGGGTAACACGCAACAAAGAAATAATGATCCTTACTTGCTGAATAGGGTCACCAGAAGAGCGGGGTTTCAGAGCAAGAAACAGTTTACAATTGTTTTTGAAATTCAGAAATTTAGATCTATCCCCAGAAAATAACTCAGGAATTGGAATCCTAGGCTCCAACATAGGATTCTGAACTACATAATCTTGAATGTTTTGTACCTTTGCAGCGAGTTGATCTACACTAGAGGACAGACCTTGAATGTCCATATCCACACCTAAGTTCTGAACCACCCAGAGTTTAAGGGGAAAAGAAAGGCAAAACACACTGCAGAGAAAAAAAAAAAGGTCTCAGAACTTCTCTTTTCCCTCTATTGAGATGCATTAACAATTTGTGGCCAGCTGTACTGTTATGACCCTGGTGGTTAGGTGTACCAGAAATGACCTGATAATTAAACATGGAATCGGGACGAGCTCTGGGGAAATGGGAACTCTGCTGACCGCAAACCCTACTCCTATAAACACAACTAGAAATAGCCGTGGAGCGTGCCTGACTCTGCCTAGACGCCTCTTCACAGCCTAAGAGCTAACTGCCCCTAAAGAAAGGAAACAAAGCCTCACTTGCCTCAGAGAAATTTCCCCAAAGGTAAAAGCAGCCCCCCACAAGTATTGACTGTGAGATAAGAGGAAATCACAAACACAGGATGAAATAGGTTTTAGCAAAGAGAGGCCAGTCTAACTAAACTGATTGAGGATAGAAAAGGGATCTTTGCGGTCAACACAAAAAGCTACAAAAACCACGCAGAGTGTGCAAAAAATACCCCCGCACCGACTCACGATGCGGTGGTGCCACTCTGCACCCCCAGAGCTTCCAGCTAGCCAGGTAGTTTCATGGAAGCAAGCTGGACAAGAATTTAGCAAGAAAAACCATATGTAACAAATGAACAAGCAGGAACTTAGCTTGTGCTGGAGTAGACAGGTCCACAGAAAGATCCAGGAGAGATCTGAACCAGTACTAGAACATTGACAGCTGGCATGGAGTAACGATCTGAGTGGAGCTAAATAGAGAATCCAGCCTAGCCCTAAACGAGGGCAGCTGGAGAAGGAATCTCAGAACCAGCAGCTCCACTCACAGCCACCAGAGGGAGTCCACAGACAGAACTCACCGAAGTACCATTCATGACCACAGGAGGGAGCTCGAGAACGGAATTCACAACAATCATCCAAGTGATGTGCGTTATAAGCAGACCCCAGCAGTAGAGGAGATGGAGAAATTCATTTCTCCGCCTCCTCCGCAGCTGTGCTCCGATCCTCTCTGTGCGAGAGAATCGGCGCACAGACGCATGACACTCGGCTCCTGCTCTGCTGCAAGCAGGAGCCGAGTGTCATTAGCATATCGCATCCGATGCTCTTGCATCGGATGCAATATGCTAGTGTGATGCCGGCCTTAAGCTGTAAAGCGCTGCGGAATGTGTTGGCGTAATATAAATAAAGATTATTATTATTATTATGGGAAAAGAAGGATAAGAATGCCCGGCTGACTAAGTGGTTCTTAGCCCTCCTAGATTTCAGCTTACACATAGAGCATAGACCAGGCAAGTTACATGGTAACATATCAACCTGGTCTATTGTGGTAAGTTGCCGTTAGACAAGAAGTGATTCCAACTCACAAATATTAACCCCTTAACCCCCGGAGCTTTTTTCGGCTTTGCGTTTTTCTTTTTCACTCCCCTTCTTCCCAGAACCATAATTTTTTATTTTTCCGTCAATATGGTCGTTTTCCCAGAACCATAATTTTTTATTTTTCCGTCAATATGGTCATACAAGGCCTTGCTCTTTGTGGAACGAGTTGTACTTTTGAACGACACCATTGGTTTTACCATGTCATGCACTAGAAAATAGGACAAAATTCCAAGTGCAGTGAAATTGCAAAAAAACTGCAATCCCACACTTGTTTTTTTGTTTGGCTTTTTTACTAGGTTCACTAAATGCTAAAGCTGACCTACAATCATGGTTTTCCAGGTCATTACGAGTTCATAGACACCAAATATGTCTAGGTTCTTTTTCATATAAGTGGTGAAAAAAAATTCCAAACTTTGCTAAGAAAAAAAAAAGAAGTTGTTCCATTTTCCAATAACTGTAACGTCTCCATTTTTTGAGATCTCGGGTTGGGTGAGGGCTTATTTTTTGCATGCCTAGCTGACATTTTTAATTATACCATTTTAGTGCAGATAGAATCTTATGATCACCCATTATTGCATTTTAATGCAACGTCACGGTGACCAAAAAAAGTAATTCTGGTGTTTTGACTTTTTTTCTCGCCACGCCATTTAGCGATCAGGTTAATCCTTTTTTCTATTGATAGATTGGGCGATTCTGAATGCGGCGATACCAAATTTGTGTATGTTTAATTTTATTTTTATTGTTTTATTTTGATTGGGGTGAAAGGAGGTGATTTGAACTTTTACATTTTTTTAAATTTTTCTTTATATTTTTGAAAACTTTTTCTTATTTTTGGCATGCTTCAATAGTCTCCACTAGTATAGAAAGGTAGGAGACAAAAAAAATAGGGTCTTATCCCCAGGATTGTTTCCAATCAATTATGAGAGAACTGCTCACCTGGTGGTACACAGTAAAAGCGTGTACTTGTCAGCTGCTGCAGATCCACAGGTCGGCACTGTGACCTCTTAGAACTGTTATAATAGATGAATGTTGATAAAATCTACGCTGCTGCGACAAATGATGGATCCAGATATAGTTATAAGATGTTCGGGTGGTTTATTCAACGCGTTTCGCAGCTCATGGCTTCTTCTTCAGGAAGTTTCCACAGAAAGATATAACACATGGTACTGTTGCCTCGCTTATATACATTTAGAATTCAAATAATGGCGCCAAACCGTCTTCTGACATGTGACAAGCAGTGTCAGCGTTCAAAAAAGCCGTATTACATAAAAATAAGTTATTTTCAACATGTATGTAAATCGTTGATATCATGATTACAACTGATGAACAATATAATAAAATTTCATTCATTTTTCAGAGGCCAAAACGGAAAAAATAGAAAAAAATGGGAATGTGTGCGAACTGACGGGACAAGAACTTGTTTGAGGGTATAAACAATCCCCATTCTGCTCCCTCCACTATCCATGTCGCTACAAGAGAAGTTATTCCTGGTGAATGAAATCGGCCACCACCCTTCTATGCATGATTCATGTATATTTGTATTTGTTTTTAAATAATATTTTAAAATGTAAAATTAATAAAGATAAAATTTAAAATTAACAAAATATAGCAATGAAATTATCCTTTAAAATGTAAAATGTAAAAAAAGATAAAACCAAAAGGATAATTTCATTGTTATATTTTATTATTTTTTTATTTTTATCTTTATCAGTTTTACATTTTAAAATTACGGCCTAATGCAGCTGTTGCTCCTGGTTGTAAAAACTGGGGAATTAATGGAATTAATGGAATGCAGGGGAAAGTAGCATTGTAGACTTGCCCCCTGTTGGCATAAACTCATATGAACTCTAGCGTGGGAATCTTTCTGAATATTTTCTCATGCTAGAGTTCATATGAGTTTATGCCAGCAGGGGGCGCATCACCGCAAGTCTACGATGCTACCTTCCCCTGCATTCCATTCATTCCGCAGTTTTTACAACCAGGAGCAACAGCTGCATTTGCAGGCTCCTGGTTGTAAAATTATTTAACCCCTTCAGATGGGGTGCAGATGACTGCACGCCGAAAAGCTATGAGATATTGTTGCTTTTTTCTTTTTTTTCTTTTACAGAATGAGGATCTTCAGGTGGATTAAGCGTACAATAAAGATTTTACAACCCCATGTGTGTATTTATTTCATTAAAATACTTTATTCATAATGTGTGTGTCTATTTTATTATTTTAACCCTTTACTACTATTGGATTAATAATGGATAGGTGTCTTATTGCAAGGTGACATTAACCCTTCATTACCCCATATCCCACCGCTACTCGGGAGTGGGAAGAGTGAGGCTAAGTGCCAGAATAGGCGCATCTTACAGATGTGCCTTTTCTGGGGTGGCTGGGGGGCAGATGTTTTTAGCCGGGGGGGCAATATCCATGGTCCCTCTCTAGGCTATTAATATCTGCCCTCAGTCACTGGCTTTCCCACTCTAGCGGAGAAAATTGCGCGGGAGCCCATGCCATTTTTCTCCGTGATTTAACCCTTTATTTTTAACAGCTAGAGCCCCCAAATTTTGCACGCACACTCTACTAACATTATTAGTGAGGAATATGTAAAAAATAAGGGATATAGAAATAAGGGATATGAAATGGTTTACTGTATGTAAACCATGTCTCATATCCTGTCGGGTTAGATAAGAAGATAGCAAAAGCCGGCAATTGAATTACCGGCTTTTATGCTACCTAGCTCTGTATTAAATATAAATATATATGTGTCTCAATGACATATATATATATATATAAATATATATATATATATATATATATATATATATATATATATATATATCTACCTATACTATGTGTAGACATTTACTTGATCTATTCTATTCTTACCTGTCAGAGTGATTTTACTGTACACCGCACTGAATTGCCGGCTTTTCTATGGAACACTGGTGTGTATTTCTCGCAAGTCACACTGATGTTCCTTGTGTAATCCGTATTTTTCTCATCCCCATAGACTTTCATTGACGGATTTTTTGCAGAATATGCTGACAAACGCAGCCTGCTGCGATTTTGTACGGCTGTAAAATACGGCTGCGAAATATACGGCAGATAGGAGCTGCCCCATAGAGAATCATTGGTCCGTGTGCAATGCGTAGTTTTTGCGCCTCTCACACGTCCGTAAAACTCTCTAGTGTGACGACGGCCTAATGGGTTTATCGCGATCCACCCACAGTAATTCCGGGCACGTCAACTGTTCAAAACGGTTATAGGATGTTTCGCCCCCAGCAGTTCGACCCCAGCAGTTTGCCCCCAGCAGTTCACCCCTGGGCACATTTCGCACCTGCACATTTTGTCCCCAGCATTTGGCCCCCAGGATGTTTCGCCCCTGCACATTTCACCCCCGCACATTTTGCCCCCAGCAGTTCGCCCCTGGGTACATTTCGCCCCGCACATTTTGTCCCCAGCATTTGGCCCCCAGGATGTTTCACTCCTGCACATTTCACCCCACACGTTTCGCCCCCAGCAGTTTGCCCATTTCACCCCCAACAGTTTGCCACCGGATGATTTGCACAAGGTAATTCACCCCTGGCAGTTTGGCCCCGGATGTTTGTACCCTTGTGGCTCATGAATTCCCATCAGTCATCAATGTTTTGCCCCCAGCAGTTTGCACGGGATGTTTGTACCCTTGTGTGTACCCTTGTGGTTCATGAATTCCCATCCATCATCAATGTTTCGCCCCCATCAGTTCTCCCCCAGCAGTTCACCCACGGATGTTTGTACCCTTGTGGCTCATGAATTCCCATCAGTCATCAATGTTTTGCCCCCAGCAGTTTGCCCCGAATGTTTCTACTCTTGTGGTTCATGAATTCCCGTCCGTCATCAATGTTTCACCCCCAGCAGTTTGCCCCCGGATGTTTGTACCCTTGTGGTTCATGAATTCCCATCCGTCATCAATGTTTCGCCCCCAGCAGTTCTCCCAGCAGTTTGCCCCGGATGTTTGTACCCTTGTGGTTCATGAATTCCCATCCGTCATCAATGTTTCGCCCCCAGCAGTTCGCCAGCGGGAGTTCACCCATGGATGTTTGTACCCTTGTGGTTCATGAATTCCCGTCCATCATCAATGTTTTGCCCCCAGCAGTTTGCTCCCAGCAGTTCACCCATTTCACCCCCGGATGTTTCGCACCCGGCAGTTCACCCCCGGATGTTTGTACCCTTGTGGTTCATGAATTCCCGTCCATCATCAATGTTTCGCCACCAGCAGTTCGCTCCCGGCAGTTCGCACCCAGCAGTCCGCCCCCCGGCAGTTTATACATCTTAGAACCATTCAGTTCAGTTTGGGCAGTTCTGTCCCAAACACACAAGAAAATCCGGGTTCGTATTCAGCACCCCCGAACTATCATCTCCATTAAACTCAATGGGTATGGAGACTCAGAGGAGTGGAGGATCTGTCCACCACATCCTCATCACTGACCAGATAGTAAAACAAAAATATATATATTGCTACTTACCCCTTTGCTCAGGTACCGGCAGACGCGGAGGGTCCTTTTCAGTCCTCTTCCATGCACTTTCACATTGTGTGAATATGTCATAGTACCCGAGGGAATCCCTTTCAGGATTCCTAGCTAGGGATTCCCTTGGTCAAGAAGACTCTCCGGCTGCAGCAGGGTGCGGGAGCGCCGCTAACCAAGACGCACTTCACAGGTCCCATACATATGGCAACAAACCACTGTGGGCTTTACATTACCTCACCACCAACTAGCACTACCCATGTTTCTAAAAAACTAAGGATTTGCTTCATTTAGGCATTCTTATCTACATACCAATGGATGGTATGATTAAGACTCGGGAGAGTCAAAACGTCATATTCTGTTACTAGATTTGATCGCTTTTCCTTATGTTTGTAGAAATTGCTTCCATGTGTTACTGATATTGAGTTATGTTGAATAAACTCACACTATTTTGCATAATTAACCACTAGAGTGTGTGGTGTCTCTCAAATAATAAAAGAAGACTCTCCACACAGGTCGGGACCTCAGCAAAGGGGAGAGAAGTGATTTTTATTTTCTTATGAGCAAACCTCTGTTTGGGGTCGGTGTGGTTGAACCCGATCAGGCAATGTTCGATACGAACCCTAAGCTTTCCAGATTGGGCTTGCTCATCACTAGATACAGTATGATATGTAATGGATGACAAAAAGAAGCCATTAAGTGTAACACCACTAGTACATGACAGTAAAATGATGGTCACTTGTCTTAGATCAGGGGTGTCAAACTCATATTCACCAAGGGCCACACCAATTTAATGGTTGTCCCCAAAGGGTCATTTTTTACTGAAAGACCGGATGCACACAACCGAGTCCTGTCCAGAACATGCATTCCTCTGCACAGAGCAGTGCATGCCCCTGTATAAGGCATGTCATGGTGGATCAGCTCTTTACCAGGTGCTGTCACATCTTCCCTGGATCTCACTGAAATCATGGAGAGCTATGGCTGCAGCTTCCACTAACTTGTCATTGACAAGTTGCTGATAAACAGCTGGTTCAATGCAGAATACAACTGGACCCTATTCTTGGCCTAATCTGAGGAATGGGCATCAATAGAAAAAGGGATCCTGAAGTGAGAATACCACTTTTATCTGCAGCTCCATTCTTTGGTATACTGGCATAGTGTTCTGTGAGGGCTAATCCCAAACCCGCCCTTCTGAAGACCTGATAGAGGTTCTGTAGAAGCTGGTTAACCACCACCTTAGTTCAGCAAAGCTAATATCTCAGTTCTGCAGAGATGGTTGGTGGGATTAACCCTGTAGTCAGTCAACAATCCCCCTGCTTCCATACATAGCCTGCATTAAAGGGGTATTCTCATGCCAAACAGCAAAATAAGGCAGCATGCTTTCAGGAATCATGTTGCGGTAAGCATGCTGCCGATCTTCCCCTCCTAGTACTTACCTAGAGGTCTCTGCTCATCTTTGCATGATCTTCTCCTGGCTGTGTAGGCTGGCGATCGCCCTGCTGGATCCGCAGGCCACCACGAGTCCTCTCCTTCTTCCCAGCATCCTCTTCTTCTGCCTGATCTCATCGTGGCACTGCGCATGTGCAGCAGTGCCTTGATGATAGGAGAAGCATCCTACCCTCTGGATTGACTGATGAATGGGGGCAGGAGTGACGTCATGTCAGTGAGCGGCCTGGAGACATTCGGCCTCACTGCCACGGCATTCATCATGCTTCATGGATCAGTGATCCAGGGAAGATGAAAAGACAGCCAGAAGCAGGAGAAGACATAACGGGGAACCGCTAGACTGCAGTCCGTGACCCAAAGAGCTGCAGCTGCGACAGGTAAGTATGTCCGTTTTTTTTTGTTCTAGGGTGATAATCCTCCTTTAATGCCAGCTAGAAGAGACACTGAGTGAGCTGCTGAAAAGGCAGCCACAGGAATCCCCAGCAATTGGGGTCCTGTATATTTTACCCCCAGGTATGTTCAGCCCTAGATGTTTTGTTCCTTGCATGTTGACCCCAAAAGTTGAGGGTGAAACATCTGGGGTCAAAATGTTAGGGGCAAAACATCAGATAGAGACACATCCAGGGACCAAATGCTGTAGGAGAAACATTTGGAGGCGAACTGCTGGGGGCAAACTGCTGGGGGCGAAACATTGATGATGGACGGGAATTCATGAACCACAAGGGTACAAACATCCGGGGGCGAACTGCCGGGGGCGAAATAGGCGAACTGCTGGGGGCAAAATGTGTAGGGGTGAAATGTGTGGAGAACTGCCGGGGGCGCACTGCTGGGGGCGAAACATTGATGATGGACTGGAATTCATGAACCACAAGGGTGCAAACATCCGGGGGTGAATTGCCGGAGTGAAATGGGCGAACTGCTGGGAGCAAAATGTGCGGGGGTGAAATGTGTAGGTAACTGCTGGGTGTGAAATGTGCAGGGTTGAAATGTGCGGGGGTGAAAAGTGCGGTGGCGAAACATCCTGGGGGCCAAATGCTGGGGACGAAATGTGCAGGGGCGAAATGTACCCAGGGGCGAACTGCTGGGGGCGAAATGTGCGGGAGTGAAATGTGCAGGGGAGAAATGTATCCAGGGGCGAACTGCTGGGGGAAAAATGTGCAGGGGCATAATGTACCCAGGGGAGAACTGCTGGGGGCGAACTGCTGGGGGTGAAATATGCGGGGGCGAAATGTACCCAGGGGTGAACTGCTGGGGGCGAAATGTACCCAGGGGTGAACTGCTAGGGGCGAAATGTGCGGGGGCGAAATGTACCCAGGGGCGAACTGCTCGGGGCAAACTGCTGGGGGTGAAATGTGTGGGGGCGAAATGTACCCAGGGGCGAACTGCTGGGGGTGAAACTTCCAAATCCCGTTCAAAACAGCTGATATGTGCTGGGAATGATGTGGGTTCACCACCAGAGCCCACATCAAAGGGAGGGAGTCCGACATCGGCGTACTCTTATGCCCGATATCGGAAAGGGGATAAATTTAAAATTAAATATTTATTTACAGCAATTAAAAGACAATGATAAGAGAATAAAAAAATACAGGGCTATAAACCTCCAAAAAGGGAGGGAGATGCACAGTATAATAGCAATAAAGAAATAAGGGAAACAGAAGTATGTGTAAACTGGTGAAACACCAAGTAAAATATATATATATATGAATGCAAAATAATAAAAATCACTGAAAAGGAATAAAAAGCGCAGTTTACTTGTGTGAAGTGCTACTTAGTGGAAGAGGTTCATCAGCAGAAAATATATTAAATATGTAATGTTATGTACCGTGTATGCATCCCAGTGTTTATTAATACAATGCTAATACACATGATTTCATTACCTGGGTAAACAGTGATGTTTTGATCCATGCAGCTAACTGTGCTGGGTAAGGGATGGAGCTGCGGTCCCTATGGCAGGCTGTGCCTCCCTCCAGGGTGTGTGTTAATAAACACTGGCATACCGCTGTAAGGATATGGTCACATTACAGGGCCTATGTCAGTAGTGTTTGTATCTTGTGGGAATAACATTGTTATATATAACGCTGGGAGCGTCACTCTGTCCGAAGCCTTTATAGACTGCGCAAGCGCAAGCGCCGGCGCAGTCTGGACCCCACAGAGCGACGCTCCCAGGAGATCGCGGTATGCGTAAGCGCTGAACGCACACCGCGATCTCCAACAGAGAAACAGGGACGAGCCAGGAGGCGGAGGGTGAGTATACTTACCTGTCCCGTTCCACCGACGCCATTCCGGGCCATGAATATCCCCCTGCTCCCGGAATCGGCGCCTGCGCAGTCCGCGCTTTCCGGCGCCATTTTCTTGAAGACACATTGCAGTGTGTCTTCAAGAACATGGCGCCGGAAAGCGCGGACTGCGCAGGCGCCGATTCCGGCACCAGGAGGACACAGAAAATCTGTCCTCCTGGTGCCGGAAAAGGCGCCTGCGCAGTCCGCGCTTTCCGGCGCCATTTTCTTGAAGACACACTGCAATGTGTCTTCAAGAAAATGGCGCCGGAAAGCGCGGACTGCGCAGGCGCCGATTCCGGGAGCAGGGGGATATTCATGGCCCGGAATGGCGTCGGTTGAACGGGACAGGTAAGTATACTCACCCTCCGCAAGTAACAAATTGCTGTGCCATGAGGCTTTGGCACTTCATGCCACAGCTATTTGTTACTTACGCCACTTACGTCCACAGCCACCGCATCCACCACAGCCACGCACAGCCGCCGCACTGAGCACAGCCACGCACAGCCGCCCACAGCCACGCACAGCCGCCGCACCCAGTACAGCCGCCGCACCCAGCACAGCCACGCACAGCCGCCGCACCCACCACAGCCACCGCACCCAGCACAGCCACGCACAGCCGCCGCACCCAGCACAGCCGCCTACAGCCACGCACAGCCACCGCACCCAGCACAGCCGCCGCACCCAGCACAGCCGCCGCACCCAGCACAGCCACGCACAGCTGCCGCACCCAGCACAGCCGCCGCACCCAGCACAGCCACGCACAGCCGCCCACAGCCACGCACAGCCGCCCACAGCCACGCACAGCCACCGCACCCAGCACAGCCACCGCACCCAGCACAGCCGCCGCACCCAGCACAGCCACGCACAGCCGCCGCACCCACCACAGCCACCGCACCCAGCACAGCCACGCACAGCCGCCGCACCCAGCACAGCCGCCTACAGCCACGCACAGCCACCGCACCCAGCACAGCCGCCGCACCCAGCACAGCCGCCGCACCCAGCACAGCCACGCACAGCTGCCGCACCCAGCACAGCCGCCGCACCCAGCACAGCCGCCGCACCCAGCACAGCCACGCACAGCCGCCCACAGCCACGCACAGCCGCCCACAGCCACGCACAGCCACCGCACCCAGCACAGCCGCCGCACCCAGTACAGCCGCCGCACCCAGCACAGCCACGCACAGCCGCCGCACCCACCACAGCCACCGCACCCAGCACAGCCACGCACAGCCGCCGCACCCAGCACAGCCGCCTACAGCCACGCACAGCCACCGCACCCAGCACAGCCGCCGCACCCAGCACAGCCGCCGCACCCAGCACAGCCACGCACAGCTGCCGCACCCAGCACAGCCGCCGCACCCAGCACAGCCACGCACAGCCGCCCACAGCCACGCACAGCCGCCCACAGCCACGCACAGCCACCGCACCCAGCACAGCCACCGCACCCAGCACAGCCGCCGCACCCAGCACAGCCACGCACAGCCGCCGCACCCAGCACAGCCACCGCACTCAGCACAGCCGTCCGCAGCCGCCGCACCCAGCACAGCCACGCACAGCCGCCCACAGCCACGCACAGCCGCCCATAGCCACACACAGCCGCCGCACCCAGTACAGCCGCCGCACCCAGCACAGCCACCCACAGCCGCCGCACCCACCACAGCCACCGCACCCAGCACAGCCACGCACAGCCGCCGCACCGAGCACAGCCGCCGCACCCAGCACAGCCACGCACAGCCGCCCACAGCCACACACAGCCGCCGCACCCAGCACAGCCACCGCACCCAGCACAGCCGTCCACAGCCGCCGCACCCAGCACAGCCACGCACAGCCGCCTACAGCCACACACAGCCGCCTACAGCCACGCACAGCCGCCGCACCCAGCACAGCCGCCGCACCCAGCACAGCCGTCCACAGCCGCCGCACCCAGCACAGCCACCTACAGCCGCCCGCACCCAGCACAGCCGCGCCACATACAGCCGCCCGCACTCAGCACAGCCGCCGCACTCAGCACAGCCACCGCACCCAGCACAGCCACGCACAGCCGCCTACAGCCACGCACAGCCGCCGCACCCAGCACAGCCGCCGCACCCAGCACAGCCGCCGCACCCAGCACAGCCGCTGCACCCAGCACAGCCACGCACAGCCGCCGCACCCAGCACAGCCACCGCACCCAGCACAGCCGTCCACAGCCGCCACGCACAGCCGCCCACAGCCACACACAGCCGCCTAGAGCCACGCACAGCCGCTGCACCCAGCACAGCCACGCACAGCCACCCACAGCCGCCGCACCCAGCACAGTTGCGCACCCAGCACAGCCACGCACAGCCGCCGCACCCAGCACAGCCGCCCACAGCCGCCGCCCACAGCCACACACAGCCGCTGCACCCAGCACAGCCACCGCACCCAGCACAGCCACCCACAGCCGCCCGCACCCAGCAGCGCCACGCACAGCCGCCCGCACTCAGCACAGCCGCCCGCACTCAGCACAGCCGCCCGCACTCAGCACAGCCGCCCGCACTCAGCACAGCCGCCCGCACTCAGCACAGCCGCCCGCACTCAGCACAGCCGCCCGCACTCCGCACAGCCGCCCGCACTCCGCACAGCCGCCCGCAATGATGGGGGCGCAGGATGGAGCAGCACGTGATAGGATGGGGGCGCAGGAT
Organism: Ranitomeya variabilis; assembly: GCF_051348905.1. Classification (NCBI taxonomy): domain Eukaryota; kingdom Metazoa; phylum Chordata; class Amphibia; order Anura; family Dendrobatidae; genus Ranitomeya; species Ranitomeya variabilis. The sequence continues at coordinate 154,343,976 of NC_135239.1, forward strand.
GGGAGCACATGACAGGATGGGGATGCAGGATGGAGCAGCACATGACACGGTGGAGCAGCACATGACAGGATGGGAGAGCAAGATGGGAGCAGCACATACCAGGATGGAGACCATATACCAATATAAATGCTCGCCACCCGGGCGTAGAACGGGTTCAATAGCTAGTTGTTATATAAGACTAGAATACTGTGCACTTACATAACTTAACCCCTGTATCTTCTCAAGCCTACTGATATAGAGCTCTCCTATGTTAAAACACTACTTATTTAATACATTTTCTACAGATGAGACTCTTCCACTAAGTAGCACTTCACACTAGTAAACTGTGCTTTTTATTCCTTTTCAGTGATATTAATTGTTGTGCATTATATATATATATATATATATATATATATATATATATATATATATATGTGGTTGTTTCACCAGTTTACACATACTTCTGGTCCCCTCATTTCTTTAATGCTATTATACTGTGCATCTCCTTCCCTTTTTGGAGGTATATAGCCCTGTCTTTTTTTAATTATCTTATCATTGTCTTTTAATTGCTATAAATAAATATTTAATTTTAACTTCAATATTTGTGAGTTGGAATCACCTCTTGTCTCGCGGCATCTTACCGCAACAGACCAGGTCGATATATTTGGGTTTGAAGTGTAACAACTACTGACCTTTTTGGACATATAGGAATTAAGTTACGTGGTAATGCGGATGCTCTCTCTCGAATCCCCTGTTTGGTGTCAGAAGGTACCAAAACCCCCCGGCTTTGGACAGAGGAGGAGATAGGTGACAGGGTCACTGGTACTGTATATGAGGGGAGATATGTGTCACGAAGATTGTTTTCTTCCGTGATCTAAAACCCAGAAGTTTGTCTCCAGCATGCTATGTGCTAAAGAGGTTAATCAGCCATGAGAAGGCCGGGGTCACACTTGCGAGTGCAATGCGAGAAACTCACGCGAGTCTCTTGCATCAATACCCGGCACTGCTGTATTTCGAGTGCCGGCGGCCGGGTATTGAGGCGAGAGACTCGAACGAGTTTCTCGCATTGCACTCACAAGTGGGACCCCGGCCTAAGTGACTGGGTTTTTTGTTGACTAGGTGAGAGATGAGCGGGAACCTACTCACCATATCTCCACCTCCAGGGTGTGGCTGGGGAGTTACGGTAAATGTTCAGCAACTGTTTTTTTTCCTCTGTGTTGTATGGTTGTAGAGGAAGGTAGCCAGACTGTGGCTCCAGGTGGAGCTGAAGACTTGTTGTGTCCTCTGTGGGTGAATCCCACGACATAAGGACTTTGCTATACTTTATCTTTTGTTTTGCTAGAAAGGCCATGTTTATTTTGCTAAACCCTGCCATGGTTTATTCTGTGCTATAATAAACTAGCAGGTGACTTACACAAAAAGCGTTCCTGTGTCTACCTTTGCAAGCAGCTGAGTGAGTCAACCCCTCACACATTGAATTGAATACTGGATCAGGGAGCCAAAGCCTGCTCTTGAGACTCCGAGACTCCATGCACTGCAGAAACCATGACATCACTAGATTGCATCTGCTGTGTGGAGGCCTCAGTACTCACATTCCATAGACTGTAGTAGCACACCCAAGGAACAGGGAGAGGTGAGCATTTTTTCTTTTTTAAATGTCATTAGTTGTAGGGGCCATCATACTGAATGGGTGACTGGTGGGGGCCAATCACTATGAATGGGGGCTCGTGGGAGTAAATCTTAGTGAATAGGGGCTGGTGGGGGACAATCGTTCTGAATAGGGGCCTGGTGGGGGACAATCATAATAAATGGGGGGCTGATGGAGGCCAGCCATACTGAATGTCGGGCTGGTCGGAGCCAATCATATTATTTGGAGTTGGTAAGGGTCTATCATAATGAATAGGAGGCTGGTGGAGGCCAATAATACTGAGTGGGTCATTGCACAGAGCAAGGAGCTGCAGGAGCTATTATATTAATTGTGGGACTTCTGGGGGCCAACCATACTGGGTGGGGTTATGCTGGGGGCAATTATACTGAATGGCGGCTGGTGGAGGCCAATCATAGTAAAAGGGGAAGTTGCGATGGTGGGGCCAATCATATTGATTGGGGGTGTCAAAGATCCCGAGACGGTCACACAAAACCACACGCTGTGATCTTTATGTCAAACAGCTCTCTGCTATCCCCTATTGTCCAGACAATTACACGATTGATCGACGATTAACGGAGGCGGCTACAGCCTGATTCCACTAATAAACCAGTTATTTGGAAACTAACAGTGAGCATGTGGTATATACACCTCTAATTCCCAACGCATGGAATATATGTATATACCACTGATACAGTCACTACAAACTGCTTGATAGCCCCAGCACTACTCACTGCTATAAATATACTGTATATACTATATACTACCTTTCAAAAGTCTAGGGTCACTTAGAAATGTCCTTAATTTTGAAAGAAAAGCACAGTTTTTTCCAACGAAGCTAACAATAAATGATTCAGAAATGCACTCTATACATTGTTAACGTGTTAAATGACTATTACAGCTGCAAATGTCTGGTCTGTAATGCAATATCTTCATGGGTATATAGTGGCCCATTTCCAACAACCATCACTCCAGTGTTCTTATGGTACTTTATGTTTTCTAACTGTGAAGAAGGCTAATTGATAGTTAGGATACACTTGAAAACCCTTGTGCAAGTATGTTAGCACAGCTGAAAACAGTTTGGCTGATTAGAGAACCTATAAACCTCACCTTCCTTTGAGCTAGTTAAGAATCTGGAGCATTACATTTGTTGGTTCCATTAAACTTTCAAAATGGCCAGAAATAAAGAACTTTCATGTGAAACTCTACAGTCTATTCTTGTTCTTAGACATGAAGGCTATTCCATGTGAGAAATTGCCAAGAAACTGAAGATTTCCTACAATGGTGTCCACTACTCCCTTCAGAAGAGAGCACAAACAGACTCTAACCAGAGTAGAAAGAGAAGTTGGAGGCCCTGCTGCACAACTGAGCAACAAGACAAGTACATTAGAGTCTGTAGTTTGAGAAATCGACGCCTCACAGGTCCTCAACTGGCAGCTTCATTAAATAGTACACGCAAAACGCCACTGTCAGCGACTACAGTGAAGAGGCGACTCCGGGATGCTGGCCTTCAGGGCAGAGTGGTAAAGAAAAGGCCATATCTGAGACTGGCTAATAAAAGGAGAAGATTAATATGAGCAAAAGAACACAGACATTGGACAGAGGAATATTGGAAACAAGTGTTATGGACAGACGAATCAAAGTTTGAGGTGTTTGGATCACACAGAAGAACATTTGTGAGATGCAGAACAAATGAAAAGATGCTGGAAGAGTGGCTGACGCCATCTGTCAAACATGGTGGAGGTAATGTGATGGGGACAGTCCTACACTGTCTCTAATATTAAAACCTTACCATGTGTTCAACATTGACACATGGTAAGGTTTTAATATTAGACAGTGTAGGACTGTCCCGATCAGAGTTACCTTGAGGAGGTGGGATGGCTTTTGTGCTATTTTTTGATCTAAAAACCGTATTACTAAAAACTCCGTGTTATTTAAATGCACTTTTGCTTTTTTTACTTAGTTACATCAGGGTTTTTGCTTACTTTTTTCTCTTGTAGGTTTTAATCTTCAGGAAGTCCGGAGCCTCCAGCAGTGGTAAGTCTGGGTCTTCCTCCGTTTGCCTGGGATGGTCACAGATCGCTTTGCCATCTTTTGTGTACCCACCGGTCGCCATCTTCTCTTCCGGGTCTGCGACCACACACGCACGCTGCTCCTCTGTCTCCCAGAGGCGGGGCTCCTTCTCCTCCTTGTTCCCGTCATAGCATATCAGGAGGCGGACCTCTTTGGCAGACGGGTACATCCCCGTCATATAGTAACATTCGTAGGGGGCGTTCATTACTGTTTGCGCCGCTCTGGTAGTCTCCTTCCATGGTGGCACACCCTTCTTCTGCGGCGCTCCTCGTGGCATTGTAATGGTGGCGGTTTTGGTGGCAAATCACAATAAACAGTCTCTCAATAAAGCACAGTTCAGGCACAATCTTTTAGGCGCACATGACCCGATTTGGTTGGTCAGTCCATCCTGTTCGTGACGCCAAGAAATGGGTCACCCGCCTGGGCCGTGGGGTACTCGGTACCAGGTCCGGTGATTCACAGGGGGATGCCACGGTGGCGACCCAGTCCGTGGCCCTGGGCGCCCATGTAAAATAGAAAGGTCTTTAAAGGGAATAAAGTTTATGTTCGTGATGCCTCCTGTGGTATTCGGTCAGTGGGGACCGATGCTGCTTTAAGGGGTCCTCTGGGGTGATGTTATGGCAGCTAGATGGTATAACTTCCCACAGGTGAAGTATATCCCCAGGGCTCCCGGTGTGTAGATGGAAGATGGTGAATGGTGCCATAAAGAACGAGGATGCAGGTTTGAAGTCTCTTTACCTTGTTTACTGAAAACTTCAGGCAGCCACAGTCCAGGGCACCAGATCACAGGGCAGGCAGGGTCCGGCTAGCTTGGAGGCAAGTTAGGAGTCCCCTTTTCCAGGTGGAAATCAAAGCCTTCCTCTAGCGCCGTGGTGTTGTAGTCCCTTACTGCCTATGGCTTCAGATAAGGTCCTCACAGATGTTCTCTCTCTGTCCCCCATATAGGATAGGACATAACCCGTATGACTGGTGACTTGAGTCTGTTTATCGGGACTCAAGCATGCCCCGGGCTCTAAATATGTCGTGTCTCCTGGGTATTAAGGCGGACAGGTAACGTGAAGTTCAGCTGTCCTGCCGGTCTCTGATGTAAGTCCTAGAGGGCCTTACAACCTTAGTGTTCTGGCTACTGGTCTCTGTGCCTCAGAAGGAGGCAGCCTGCTTGTGGCTGGTCTCCCACTGGAATCCTCTCCTGTGCTTCGCTCTCCTACATGCTCACTGCAATATATTCGGCTTTCTGTAAGTCTCTTTCCAGGAGCTGCAGCACTGTGGCTACACAGCTCCGTGAACCCTCTTCTGCCTCGACTGATCCAGTCTGTCTCCTGGCAAGAACTGTTCTGACCATTCCCTCCAAAACTACCATATACAGTATATATGGGGAGTCACCTAGTAAATAGGATCAAAAGCTACCCCTGGTGGCCTGGAGTGTGAATGTGTTGCATGCTTGTGTTTACCTGGCGACAGTTATCCCTTCTTTCCTCCAAACGTAACATCACTCTCCCCGTGAGGAAAGCAATGCTACTGTGACAACCAGGATCCTGGGGCACCACATATACATGACCTTGTTATTTTCAGGGATGAGGTAAGATAAGTCATGGCTGGGAGAGATCAACATGAGTGTCTGACCAGATGGAGAAGAAATAAAGGAAAGTGACACAATCAGATGAGAAGTTAGCAGTAAGTCACTGGATAGTTATTTATTCTGTATCTATACTTTATGACTAGCATAGAGATGATAGGAGTAATACTTTCGTTTGTGAAACAACCACCCTTAATATGTATAGTGGTGTCCCATTATTGCATAACAACCTCTCTCAGTATGTACAGTGTTCCTCTCTTATTATTTATAGTGTCATAACTTATTATAAGAAAACTGTTGAAGGAAAGAGCGCAACTAATGTCTTATCTGAGAAGGTTAAAGGTTAATCCATAAAATTGCACTCACCAGGTGTAGCTGAGTTGAAGCATTGAAAGGAATCACTGCAGCAGATCCACGAGTCCAGGAAGGACCAGCCGTTAGATGCAGATTGAGAAAATTGTGCTAGATTTCTGCGCTGCTGAATCACTAGAATTCTAGAATTATTAGTACATGTGGCTTTATTATTCTACGCATTTCAGAGTTCAAGACTCCTTCATCAGGAAACACCACAGGAACCTCTTGTGGGACTTCTTGCCTAATAAATGGTGTTGGGACCATCAGTTGTGTTGTGCAGAAGTCTGATGGATACACAGCTGATAGTCCTACTGAATAGACTGTTAGAATTTGTATTATGGCAAGAAAAAAGCAGCTAAGTAAAGAAAAATGATTGGCCATCATTACTTTAAGAAATTAAGGTCAGTCAGTCCGAAAAATTGGGAAAACTTTGAAAGTGTCCCCAAGTGCAGTGGCAAAAACCATCAAGCCCTACAAAGAAACTGGCTCACATGAGGACCACCCCAGGAAAGGAAGACCAAGAGTTACCTCTGCTTCTGAGGATAAGTTTATCTGAGTCCCCAGCCTCAGAAATTGCAGGTTAACAGCAGCTCAGATTAGGGACCAGGTCAATGCCACACAGAGTTCTAGCAGCAGACACATCTCTACAACAACTGTTAAGAGGAGACTTTGTGCAGCAGGCCTTCATGGTAAAATAGCTGCTAGGAAACCACTGCTAAGGACAGGTAATAAGCAGAAGAGACTTGTTTGGGCTAAAGAACACAAGAAATGGACATTAGACCAGTGGAAATCTGTGCTTTGGTCTGATGAGTCCAAATTTGAGATCTTTGGTTCCAACCACCGTGTCTTCGTGCAATGCAGAAAAGGTGAACGGATGACTCTACATGTCTGGTTCCCACCGTGAAGCATGGAGGAGGAGGTGTGATGGTGTGGGGAATTTATTCAATTCCAAGAATGTGCAAAGCAGTCATCAAAGCAAAATGTGACTACTGTGAAGAACCTAGAATATAAGACATAATTTCAGTTGTTTCACACTTTTTTGTTAAGTATATAATTCCACATGTGTTAATTCATAGTTTTGATGCCTTCAGTGTGAATGTACAATTTTCATAGTCATGAAAATACAGAAAAATCTTTAAATGAGAAGGTGTGTACAAACTTTTGGTCTGTACTGTATATATAGAACAAATAATATCCAGCTTTATCACCATAAAATGCCACAAATCATTAAGTGAATCGTGGCAGCTCTGGATCTGCTGAAATTTATATATTTTTTTTCCTTTGGTCCAGCAAGAGTTAATGTCAGTCTCTTGCTGACAGTTTCTTTTTAGGCTGGACAGCTGATGTTGGATGGTAACCACTCCCACCTTCTTTTAAATAGTCACATCACCCATCAGCTGATCATCAGTTATAGAGGTCTTCTACTATGCAGACCAGCTAGGGGTGAGGAGCTCGCCTGTGACGGTGGCGTTGCTGCTGTTTGAGTTCTGTAAGGCTACTTTCACACTAGCGTCGTGCACTGCACGTCGCTATGCGTCGTTTTGCAGAAAAAACGCATCCTGCAAAAGTGCTTGCAGGATGCGTTTTTCTCCATTGACTTGCATTAGCGACGCAGTGCGACGCATTGCCACACATCGCAACCGTCGTGCGATGGTTGCGTCGTGTTGCGTCGGACCGTTGCCACCAAAAAACGTTGCTTGTAACGTTTTTTGGTGCATCGTTCCCGTCTTTTCCGACCGCGCATGCGCGGCCGGAACTCCGCCCCCGCCTCCCCGCACCTCACAATGGGGCAGCGGATACGTTGAAAAACAGCATCCGCTGCCCCCATTGTGCGGTGCATTCACTGCTAGCGTCGGTACATCGCAACGACGCAATTCGTCGTGCGTTGTCCGACGCTAGTGTGAAAGTAGCCTTATCCTTGTGCCATGATCTCTGCTGCTGTGTATTATACTTTTGATCTGTCCTGTTTGTCTCTTCCCCTGTGTGTTATCATCTGCAGTGGTGAGGCTAACGTCCTTGCAGGCCAGTGCACTAGCCAGGCTTAATAGAGGTTACAGTCAGGGACTAAGCACATGATAGCGGTGGGGGGAAGGACTCGCATAGGGTGTTAAATAAGCATAAGGACAAGAACAGGTTGGTGTCAGGAGGTGTCCCATCCCGTGCTCCCGACCGTTAGAGCCTTCATCTTCCTTTTCCATCCCATTGTATTTATATGCTGTGTCATCCGCCGGACTTACCCATGTCCGAACATAACATAAAGGGAGAGGGACCCAGACATACTTCTTTCACAGGGCCACAAAATATCAGTGTCCATACCTGCCGTATGAGTATGAGATTCTCTTAAAACAATTTGAGCAAAATCATAAAATACAGAATTAGGATTTTACCTCTGCATGAGCCTTTTGTGAAAAGTATGTATGATTTTATAGAATTTTGTATGAAGAAGAAAAGTAGATATTGATGGATATCTAGATCAAGTGCAAAAAATGTCCCTCAAAAACAATCATTGAAACAAGTATTTTTTTAAATACATTCTTTTTTCATGTTTGAATGTGATTGGTGCTATCTCTGCTCGCTGAGTGCCTATCACGTGACCCTTGACTGCAGCTGCCGCTGATGTCCGGTGATGTCATGTCAACTTCCGACCCTCTCTTACACAGACTGTGGCCACTACAGCTGATTGACTGGGATGTGGGCACCCCATGTCACAGCCCAGTATCCAGAGTGTGGTTGAAGATTTTCATCTTTCCTTCTTTGCTTTCATCAGGGGCAGTGGCCGCAGTCTGCATGAGACTTGGTCACCCCCTCGGTGATGCAACCTCAAGTTTCAGAGTCCAGAAGTTGACGTGATATTACTGAATATCAACGGCGGCTGCAGCCGGGCATCACATGATCCACACTGAGCGAGCAGACATAGCGCCGCTGACAGGTAAACATGAAGAAAGAATGTATTTGAAAAAATACTTGTTTAAATGGTTTCGATTGATGTGCTCAATAAAGATTGTAGTGGACCACCTATTTAACCTGCTAAGAAGCATATTATTTTTATTCAAGAAATACTTCTCATTTAGCAACATTTTTTAAGATACATATTTCTTAAATATCAGGTTCAAGACTTATTTGGTTTATATATATCAACTCATTACCAGCATTAAGATTAAAAAAACAATCATCATTTTTGGTTTAGCATCTTGTTATCTGACTACGGCACAAAGCTTAAAAGGCTGTGGGCAGAGTGTTACGGCCAGCACTGGTGATTCCTGTGGACGAGGCATCTTGTCAGGTATCAGAAATGTGAAAGATTGCAGGAGGGTAGTGAAAAAAAGGAAGAGCTCCATCCTGGACAAATGCTCTCCTGGACAAGCCCGTCGGCCTAAGAAGAAAATATTTGATTTTTAAAGCCATACAGAGAAAATTAACATAATGTCTCTGAACAATTTTCTCTGAAACACACTGGTGTTTTAGAGATGGTATACTTTAAAGATCTGACCAGGGACATAGCCAGAGAGCAGACTAGTCTGGCGCCACTTTCACCCAGCTCTTCTCCCTGCTAGAGGTAACTGCAAGGTCTCTCCAGTGGCCGTATCTTTAAAGTATATCTTCTCTGAAACATGAAGTGTTTCAAAGAACAATATACCTGGCTGCAATCATGCAATTCATGCTGCCCATGGTTTGGGCATCATGAATCAAATGACAGGTTCACTTTTAAATGTGCCAAATTTAACATACGAGTTGTTATTAGTTGTAGCTGTTATTTTATATTTATAGAAATCTATCTTTTCTAAGTTTATATCACCAATTTGTTGTCTTACTTTGTGTCAGAAATGTGCACCCTAATTGTGTTACATGCCAACACATTCCCCTTTCAATACACCATACCCCTTTTCAACTACGCTACACCTCCTTGTCAGATAAGTCATAAAAAGTGTCTAAAACACATCCTAAATATGGTACAATTTGTGGCAAACAGCTTTGTGGTGCAAATTATGCAACAGTTCAAGCACATTTAGAATGTTATACTATATTTTGACTTCATATTTAGTATTGATATTGAAATATATTTTAGAGAGCCCAATGTAATGACAACATCATCTATGAAGATCAACAATTATTTTGATCACTTTTTATTACACTGTTTGGGAGGTAAAAAAACAAAACAAAACATAAATTCTAAATGTATGATTTTTTAGCACTACTCACCAATAGGTATAACTGTCATATTACCTTTATTGTGCAGATTAATACAATCATGAGTATGACATTCTCACCAGATGTCAGTAGCAATCTATCCAATATACACAGGCAAAGATGTCCATAAATTAGGTTATGTGTAATAATGAGAAATTACACAGGTAAAACATATGAAGAAAGAGGGTTGCAAAAAGCCATAGAAAGTCACGACAAAAGCTGAAATCTATCAGTAATAAGCAATCCTACCACTTAGTGAAAAATAATATCAGCTGGTTCAACTGATGGTCTATTAAAAGGTGTCTCATTACCAAGGTGCAAAACAAGAAACATCTCATGATGGGTAAAACAAGTTAGCTGTCTCAAAACCTTTGCAAACTTATTGTTACAAAATACTGATGGCATTGGTTACAGAAGAATTTCTAAACTACTGAAGGTTCCAGTCAGCACTCTTGGTGCCATAATTCTGAAGTGGAAAGAACATAATTTCAATATATACTGACAAAATAGTGCTCCCCACAAGTTTTCAGACAGAGGAGTGAAAAGAATTATCAGAAGAGGCAAGGACCAACTGTGGAGAGCTACAGAAAAATCTGGGATCAGCAAGTGCAATTGTTTCAAAGAAAACTATAAGGGTATGTGTCCATGGTCAGGATGGCCGGCTGTATCGCCGCAGCGGCGAAGCCGCTCGGCGCTAAGCCCCGCCCCCTTTCTGGGACGCGATGATGCCGGATGTGTTAACTGTACACATCCGGGATCATCGCTCTCTCCCATAGCGCCCTGTGATATGCCTTGCGGGGACGCTGCGTCCCCGCAAGGTGTACGGACATGCTGCGATCTGAAAAGACGCGCAGCATGTCCGGAGTCGCAGGGAAGACGGATGCGGGTTTCCACGCATAGTGGACACGGGATTTCCAAAAATCCCCTCCACTATGCTGGAACATCTGGACGCTGCGTGTTTGACGCTGCAGCTCTGCGCAGCGTCAAACACGCAGCGTTTACTGACCGTGGAAACTCACCCTTAGTAATGCACTCAACCTCCATGTCCTGTATGCAAACTAACCACGCAAGACTCCACTGCTGAACAAAAAGGATGTTCAAGCACGTTTAAAGTTTGCTCAAAAACATTTAAACAAAACTGTGAAATACTGGGAGAATAAAGTTTGGTTAGATGAGATCAAACTTGAACTCTTTCGATGTCATAATACACACCATTAGGGTTGAGCGAAACGGGTCGGCCATTTTCAGAAGTCGCCGACTTTTGGCAAAGTCGGGTTTCATGAAACCCGACCCGACCCCTGTGTGGGGTCGGCCATGAGGTCGGCGATCTTCTGAATCTGGTATCGGAATTCCGATACCGAGTTCCGATATGTTTGCGATATCGGAAATCGGTATCGGAACCCACATTTAAGTGTAAAATAAAGAATTAAAATAAAAAATATTGATATACTCACCTCTCCGACGCAGCCTGGACATCGCCGCTGGTAACCGGCATCTTCCGTTCCTAAGAATGGCGCTTGAAAGACCTTTCGATGACGTCACGGCTTGTGATTGGTCGCGGCCGCCCACGTGACCGCTCAGCGACCAATCACAAAGCCGTGACGTAATTTTCAGGTCCTAAATTCCTCATTCTAGGAATTTAGGACATGAGAATTACGTCACGGCTTTGTGATTGGTCGCTGAGCGGTCACGTGGGCCGCCGCGACCAATCACAAGCCGTGACGTCATCGAAAGGTCCTTCACGCGCTCATTCTTAAGAAGGAAGGCTGCCGGAAAGAAGCAGGGCGCGTCCGAGGGTGAGTATATACCTAATAGGAATATACTCACCCTCGGCTTCTTTCCGGCAGCCTTCCTTCTTAAGAATGAGCGCGTGAAGGACCTTTCGATGACGTCACGGCTTGTGATTGGTCGCGGCGGCCCACGTGACCGCTCAGCGACCAATCACAAAGCCGTGACGTAATTCTCATGTCCTAAATTCCTAGAATGAGGAATTTAGGACCTGAAAATTACGTCACGGCTTTGTGATTGGTCGCTGAGCGGTCACGTGGGCGGCCGCGACCAATCACAAGCCGTGACGTCATCGAAAGGTCTTTCAAGCACCATTCTTAGGAACGGAAGATGCCGGTTACCAGCAGCGATGTCCAGGCTGCGTCGGAGAGGTGAATATATCAATATTTTTTATTTTAATTCTTTATTTTACACTTAAATATGGATCCCAGGGCCTGAAGGAGAGTTTCCTCTCCTTCAGACCCTGGGAACCATAGTATCCCATTGCACTGCATTGGGTTTCGTGTTTCGGCCGACCCCGACTTTTTTATAGGATCGGCCGATTTCACTTGACCCGACTTTTGAGAAAGTCGGGTTTCGTGAAACCCGACCCGATCCTATAAAAATAAAAGTCGCTCAACCCTACACACCATGTTTAGAAGTCAAAAGGCACTTGCATATCACCACCAAAAGCAGTATACCAGCAGTGAAGTTTAAGGGTGGCAAACTTCATACAATTGAATGAAGGATGAATAGACAAATGTATGAAAAAAATTTTGATAAAAAATCTGATGCCATCTACCAGGATGATGAAGATGAAACGAGGGTGGACATTTCAGCCAGACAATAATACCAAACACACAACCAAGGAAATACTTAATTGGTGTCAGAGAAAGAAAATGAAGCTGCTAAAATTATGCAGCCAATCAACTGACCTGAATCCAATAGAAAATTTATGGAAGGTCAGAATTCATAGGAGCCCACGGAACCTTCAGGATTTGAAGAATGTTTTGGGGATGAATGAGCCAAAATCACACCTAGGCAATGAATGCCACTGGGTTATCCAAACAGGAGGCATCTTGAAGCTGTCATCACCAAGAAAGACTTTTGTACAAAGTATTAAATGCATTTCTGTAAGCGTGTTCAATACTTTTTCCCTGTGTCATTTTTCATTATTACAAGTGACTTAATATATGGACATACAGTTGTGTGAAATATTGTTTGCCCCCTTCCTATTCCTTTGAATGGTTGTCATACTTAACCCCTTCCCAACCTTTGACGCAGCGTATGCGTCATGAAAACCTGTGCCAATCCGACCTGTGCCAATCCAACGCAGCATATGCGTCAGGGTCGGATCGCGCTACTGCAGGTCGGGTGAAAGGGACAGGGGGAGTGGTACTTGAGCCCAGGGGGGTGGCTTCGCCCCTCCGTGGCTACGATCGCTCTGATTGGCTGTTGAAAGTGATGTTTCACTTTCAATCAGAGCAATCCTAATATTTTACCAATGAAAATTGGTGAAATATTACAATCCAGCCATGGCCGATGCTGCAATATCATTGGCCATGGCTGGAGACCGCGATCTGCCTCCACCGCCGCCACCGATCCACCGCCCCCATTGTTGTGAACTCTATTTTTAGGCTCCCTCTGGTGGTCACAAGCGGTACTGTGTAGTGTTGTCTTTCTGCAGGTTGGCTGCATCAGCTGGTTCATTATCCTTGGTTGGTTTCCTATTTAGCTCACCTGGATACTCAGTTCCTTGCCTGCTATCAATGTATTCAGTGCTCTTCAGATTCCTTGTGATTACCTTGCTCCCAGCCTCTACAAGACAAGCTAAGTTTTTGTCCGTTCATTTTTTGATTATCAGCATTCATCATGTTTCTTGTCCAGCTTGCTAAGATGTGATCTCCTCGCTTGCTGGTTGCTCTAGGGGACTGAGTTTCTCCCCCCACACCGTTAGTTGGTGCGGGGGTTCTTGAAATCTCAGTGTGGATATTTTGTAAGGGTTTTTTACTGACCGCACAGACCCCTTTACTATTTTCTGCTATCTAGTATTAGTGGGCCTCATTTGCTGAATCTGTTTTCACCCCTGTGTATGTGCCTTCCTCTTACCTCACCGTTCTTATTTGTTGGGGGCTTCTATATCTTTGGGGATTATTTCTCTGGAGGCAAGAGAGGTCTTTCTTTCTCTCTAGGGGTAGTTAGTTCCTCAGGCTGGCTCGAGACATCTAGGATTTTTAGGCACGTTCACCGGCTACTTCTAGTGTGTTTGGATAGGTTCAGATTTGCGGTCAGTCCAGTTTGCCACCTCCCTAGAGCTTGTCCTATGTTTGTTACTTAGCTGGAGTAATTCGTGATCCTCAACCACTAAGGATCATAACAGTATAGCAGGCCAAAAAAGTGTTTAATGCATCGCAGAAGTGGGATAAAAAGAAGACCTGAGTACATTTTTTTTTTTTTCCTCCCGCTTTTCCTTTGCTGCAGTCTGTTTAGCTTCTTTCATCCCCTTGAACTCTGGGTGGTTTTGAGCTCAGCTGCAGACATGAATGTTCGGACTCTGACTTCTAGTGTGGATCATCTTACTGCACGGGTGCAAAGTATTCAGGATTTTGTTATTCATAGCCCTATGTCAGAACCAAAGATACCCATTCCTGAGTTGTTTTCTGGAGATAGATCTAGGTTTCAGAATTTTAAGAATAATTGTAAGTTATTTCTGTCTCTGAGACCTCGTTCCTCTGGTGATTCCGCTCAGCAAGTTAAAATTGTTATCTCCTTGTTGCGTAGCGACCCTCAAGATTGGGCTTTCTCTCTGGCGCCAGGAGATCCTGCATTGCTTAATGTAGATGCATTTTTTCTGGCTCTTGGACTGCTTTATGAGGAGCCTAATCTTGAGAATCAGGCAGAAAAAGCGTTGCTGGCTATCTCTCAAGGTCAGGATGAAGCAGAGGTGTATTGTCAAAAATTTCAGAAATGGTCGGTGCTTACTCAATGGAATGAGTGTGCCCTGGCTGCAAATTTCAGAGGTCTTTCTGAGGCCGTTAAGAATGTTATGGTGGGGTTTCCCACCCCTACAAGTCTGAGTGATTCTATGGCTTTAGCCATTCAGGTTGATCGGCGTTTGCGGGAGCGCAAATCTGCTCATCCTTTGGCGGTATTTTCTGAACAGAGACCTGAGTCTATGCAATGTGACCGAACTCTGACCAGAATTGAGCGACAAAGTCATAGACGTCAAAATGGGTTGTGCTTTTACTGTGGTGATTCTACTCATGTTATCTCAGCATGTTCTAAACGTTTAAAAAAAATCGCTAAACCTGTCACCATTGGTACGATACAGCCTAAATTTATTTTGTCTGTTACTTTGATTTGTTCTTTGTCGTCCTACTCGGTTATGGCTTTTGTGGATTCGGGTGCTGCCCTGAATCTGATGGATTTGTCATTTGCCAGGCGCTGTGGTTTTGTCCTGGAGCCTTTGGAATTTCCTATTCCTCTGAGGGGAATTGATGCTACGCCATTGGCTGAGAATAAGCCTCAGTATTGGACGCAAATGACCATGTGCATGACTCCCGTACATCAGGAGGTGATTCGCTTTCTCATTCTGCATAATTTGCATGATGTTGTCGTTTTGGGTCTGCCATGGCTGCAGGCTCATAATCCAGTTTTAGATTGGAAAGCTATGTCTGTGTCAAGTTGGGGTTGTCAGGGAATTCATGGCGATACTCCGTTGGTGTCTATTGCTTCTTCCACTCCTTCTGAGATCCCTGAGTTCTTGTCAGACTACCAGGATGTATTTGATGAGCCCAGGTCCAGTGCCCTGCCCCCTCATAGGGATTGTGACTGTGCTATAAATTTAATTCCTGGTAGTAAATTCCCTAAGGGACGACTTTTTAATTTGTCTATACCAGAGCATGCCGCGATGCGGAGTTATATAAAGGAGTCTTTGGAGAAGGGACATATTCGCCCATCCTCTTCCCCTCTTGGTGCAGGATTTTTTTTTGTGGCCAAGAAGGACGGTTCTTTGAGACCTTGTATAGATTACCGTCTTCTGAATAAAATCACAGTCAAATTTCAGTATCCTTTGCCACTATTGTCTGATTTGTTTGCTCGGATTAAGGGGGTCAGTTGGTTCACTAAGATAAATCTCCGTGGTGCGTATAACCTTGTGCGCATTAAGCAGGGAGATGAATGGAAAACAGCATTTAATACGCCCGAAGGCCATTTTGAGTACTTAGTGATGCCTTTTGGACTCTCTAATGCTCCTTCTGTGTTTCAGTCCTTCATGCATGACATCTTCCGAGAATATCTGGATAAATTTATGATTGTGTATCTGGATGACATTTTGGTCTTTTCTGATGATTGGGAGTCCCATGTGAAGCAGGTCAGGATGGTGTTTCAGGTCCTGCGTGCTAATGCTTTATTTGTGAAGGGCTCAAAATGCCTCTTCGGAGTACAGAAGGTCTCCTTTTTGGGTTTTATTTTTTCTCCTTCTACTGTGGAGATGGACCCAGTCAAGGTCCAGGCTATTCATGACTGGACTCAGCCTACGTCTGTTAAGAGTCTTCAGAAGTTCTTGGGTTTCGCTAATTTTTACCGTCGTTTCATTGCTAATTTTTCTAGCGTGGTTAAACCTTTGACGGATTTGACCAAGAAGGGTTCTGATGTGACTAATTGGTCTCCTGCGGCCGTGGAGGCCTTTCGGGAACTGAAGTACCGGTTTTCTTCAGCTCCAGTCTTATGTCAACCAGATGTCTCTCTGGTCGAGGTTGATGCTTCTGAGATTGGAGCAGGGGCTGTTTTGTCGCAGAGAAGCTCTGATGGCTCTGTGATGAAGCCATGTGCTTTCTTTTCAAGAAAGTTTTCGCCTGCCGAGCGGAATTATGATGTTGGTAATCGGGAGTTGTTGGCTATGAAGTGGGCATTTGAGGAGTGGCGTCATTGGCTCGAAGGAGCTAAACATCGTGTGGTGGTCTTGACTGATCACAAAAACCTGATTTACCTCGAATCTGCCAAGCGCCTGAATCCTAGACAGGCTCGTTGGTCGCTGTTTTTCTCCCGTTTCAACTTCGTGGTCTCATACCTGCCTGGTTCGAAGAACGTGAAGGCTGATGCACTTTCTAGGAGTTTTGTGCCTGACTCTTTGGGAGTTTCTGAGCCGGCTGGTATTCTCAGAGAGGGAGTGATTTTGTCTGCCATTTCCCCAGATTTGCGACGAGTGCTGCAGAAATTTCAGGCGGATAGACCTGACTGTTGTCCACCAGAGAGACTGTTTGTCCCAGATAGATGGACCAGCAGAGTTATTTCCGAGGTTCATTCTTCGGTGTTGGCGGGTCATCCTGGGATTTTTGGTACCAGAGATTTGGTGGCTAGGTCCTTCTGGTGGCCTTCCTTGTCGCGGGATGTGCGTTCCTTTGTGCAGTCTTGTGGGATTTGTGCTCGGGCTAAGCCTTGCTGTTCTCGTGCCAGCGGTTTGCTTTTGCCTTTGCCTGTCCCGAAAAGGCCTTGGACGCACATTTCCATGGATTTTATTTCGGATCTTCCAGTATCTCAGAAAATGTCTGTCATCTGGGTGGTGTGTGATCGTTTTTCCAAGATGGTCCATTTGGTGCCCTTGCCTAAGTTGCCTTCTTCCTCCGATTTGGTTCCTCTATTTTTTCAGAATGTGGTTCGCTTGCACGGCATTCCTGAAAATATTGTGTCTGATAGAGGATCCCAGTTTGTGTCCAGGTTTTGGCGGACTTTTTGTGCTAAGATGGGCATTGATTTATCTTTTTCGTCGGCCTTCCATCCTCAGACTAATGGCCAAACCGAGCGAACTAATCAGACGTTGGAAACTTATTTGAGATGTTTTGTTTCTGCTGATCAAGATGATTGGGTGACTTTTTTGCCATTGGCCGAGTTTGCCCTTAATAATCGGGCTAGTTCTGCTACTTTGGTTTCGCCTTTTTTCTGCAATTCTGGTTTCCATCCTCGTTTTTCCTCGGGTCAGGTTGAGTCTTCTGACTGTCCTGGGGTGGATTCTGTGGTGGATAGGTTGCAGCAGATTTGGAACCATGTGGTGGACAATTTGAGGTTGTCACAGGAGAAGGCTCAGCGCTTTGCCAACCGCCGCTACGGTGTGGGTCCCCGACTTCGTGTTGGGGATTTGGTGTGGCTGTCTTCTCGGTATGTTCCTATGAAGGTCTCCTCTCCTAAATTCAAGCCTCGCTTCATCGGTCCTTATAAGATCTTGGAAATCCTTAACCCGGTGTCTTTTCGTTTGGATCTCCCAGCATCGTTTGCCATTCAAAATGTGTTCCATAGGTCTTTGTTGCGGAGGTATGTGGTACCTGTGGTTCCTTCTGTTGAGCCTCCTGCTCCGGTGCTGGTCGAGGGAGAATTGGAGTATGTGGTGGAGAAGATTTTGGATTCTCGTATCTCTAGACGGAGGCTTCAGTATTTGGTGAAGTGGAAGGGCTATGGCCAGGAGGATAATTCCTGGGTTGTCGCCTCTGATGTTCATGCGGCCGATTTGGTTCGTGCCTTCCACGCGGCTCATCCTGTTCGCCCTGGGGGTCTTGATGAGGGTTCGGTGACCCCTCCTCAAGGGGGGGACTGTTGTGAACTCTATTTTTAGGCTCCCTCTGGTGGTCACAAGTGGTACTGTGTAGTGTTGTCTTTCTGCAGGTTGGCTGCATCAGCTGGTTCATTATCCTTGGTTGGTTTCCTATTTAGCTCTCCTGGATACTCAGTTCCTTGCCTGCTATCAATGTATTCAGTGCTCTTCAGATTCCTTGTGATTACCTTGCTCCCAGCCTCTCCAAGACAAGCTAAGTTTTTGTCCGTTCATTTTTTGATTATCAGCATTCATCATGTTTCTGGGCTCTCTGAAGCAGGTCTTCGTAGGACCTCAAGTCACCCATGATATGGCGCTCCAACTGCTGACATTGACTCAGGGTTCGACCATGGTCAGCCACTTTGCCATTCTCTTCCGGACTTTAGCGTCTGAGTTGGAGTGGTCAGATAAAACCCTCATCCCAGTATTTTGGAGGGGGCTGGCTGACCATGTGAAGGACGCATTGGCCACTAGGGAGATTCCCGCTACACTGGAGGAGCTCATATCTATATCAACTCGCATAGACCTTCGTTTTCACGAGCGAGGGTTGGAGCGAGCCCAGTGTAAGCAGAGGTTTCGGATGGCTCCCACCTTCGCCAGACCTTTGGAATCTCCGGTCCAGGCACTCGAGTCACATGAGGCCATAGGGGGGTCGCGAGCGGGGTCTAAGTCCCAGGCCGCTCGTGCCCTTAAGGTCTGTCATGTTTGCCGGCAGTCCGGATATCGTGTCGTGGACTCTGGGGCGGAGGGTAATTTTATGTCATCCGCTTTCGCTCAGCGACACGCAATACCCCTGGTGATGCTCGCCAAGCCAATAACCATTCGAGTGGTAAATGGGTCGACACTACCTTCACAGATTACACACCAAACCATCCCTTTCACTCTTTCTGTATCTCCATCACATCAGGAGATTATTTCTCTTTTGGTCCTTCCTGAGGGAGTTGATGAGGTCCTGTTGGGGATACCCTGGCTTCGTTTTCATTCTCCTCATATAGAGTGGTCCTCAGGGAAAATTTTTGGGATGGAGTAAATCCTGTGAGGGTAGATGTCAGAGGGAGTGCGTTCAGGTTGCTACAACTGAGGTACCCGCAGATCTTTCCTCTCTCCCCAAGCACTATTGGCCTTATGCGGACGTGTTCTCCAAAAGGGCTGCGGAGACCCTTCCGCCTCACCGCCCCTATGACTGTCCTATCGATCTCTTGCCTGGTGCTGAGCCTCCCCGGGGTCGAGTCTATCCGTTATCTCTCCCGGAGACGGAGGCAATGTCTCAGTATATCCAAGAGAATCTGGCAAGGGGTTTTATTAGGAAGTCAGTGTCACCTGCAGGGGCTGGGTTCTTCGTGCAGAAGAAGAGTGGAGAATTACGTCCATGCATTGACTACAGGGGTCTTAACGCCATCACCGTTAAAAACAAGTACCCAATACCCCTGATATCTGAGCTCTTTGATAGGCTACAGGGAGCAAGGGTATTTACTAAATTAGATCTGCAGGGTGCTTATAACCTGATTCGCATCCGTGAGGGGGACGAGTGGAAGACGGCTTTTAACACCAGGGATGGGCACTATGAATATCTGATGATGCCCTTCGGGCTCTGTAATGCCCCAGCCATTTTCCAAGACTTTGTGAACGACATCTTCTGGGAGATGCTCACCACCTCGGTCGTAGTCTATCTGGATGATATTCTCATCTACTCTACAGATATTGACTCCCACCGGAGAGATGTTCGCAAAGTCTTCGACCTCTTACGGGCAAACTCCCTCTACGCCAAGTTGGAGAAGTGTGTGTTTGAGCAGGAGTCCTTGCCATTCCTTGGTTATATCATCTCTGCCCAGGGTTTGGCTATGGATCCTGCCAAACTACAGGCTTTGATGGACTGGCAGGAGCCCCATTCACTTAAAGCGGTGCAGCGCTTTATGAGGTTCATCAATTACTATCCCCAGTTCATTCCACACTTTTCAACTTTGGTAGCTCCCTTGGTTGCCCTCACCAAGAAGGGAGCAAATCCCAAGTTGTGGTCGGAGGATGTCTCCAAGGCACTCCTTTTGATTAAGTCACACTTCAATAGCGCTCCTATTCTACATCTCCCCGATGTAGATAAGCCATTTATAATGGAGGTGGATGCCTCATCCATTGTTGCTGGAGTAGTCCTTTTCCAAAAGGATGCTCAAGGTCGGAAGCATCCTTGCTTCTTCTTCTCCAAGACCTTTACACCAGCGGAGAGGAATTATTCCATCGGAGACAGGGAGTTGCTAGCAATGAAGTTGGCTTTTTCTGAGTGGAGACACCTCTTGGAGGGAGCTCGCTTTCCCTTCCAAGTATTCACCGACCACAAAAACTTGGTGTACATACAGTCGGCCCAGTGGCTGAATTCTCACCAGGCCAGATGGTCCCTGTTCTTCTCCCTGTTCCATTTTACTCTCCATTTTCTCTCTGGGGAGAGGAACATTCATGCCGACGCTCTCTCCCACTCCGTAGTGTCATCTGAGGAGGAGGATGAGGAGCCTCGGCTTATTGTCCCCTCTGAAAGCCTGAGAACTGTGGCCCCGGTTTCACTAGAGTCCGTGCCCCCGGGCAAGACTTTCGTACCAGCGAATTTGCGACCGGAGGTTCTCTCTTGGGCTCACTCGTCCAGAGTGGGTGGACATTTTGGAACCAAGAGGACATCTGAGCTTTTGGCGAGGACGTACTGGTGGCCGCATATGGCCCGTGACGTCGGGGACTATATTCGGGCGTGTGTCTCCTGCGCCCAGAATCGGTCTTCACGGCAACAGCCTGCTGGGTTACTTTGCCCCATGCCGGTGGCAGACAGGCCCTGGGAGATGGTCGGGATGGACTTTGTGGTGGGTTTGCCCAAGTCTCGCAGCTGTACCATCATTTGGGTCATCACCGATCATTTCTCGAAAATGGTGCATTTGGTGCCGCTACCACGGTTACCTTCTGCACGGGCCTTGGCGGCGTTGTTCATTAAACATATTTTCCACTTACATGGAATGCCTGATAAAGTTGTCAGCGACCGGGGTCCCCAGTTTGCGTCTCAGTTTTGGA
Organism: Ranitomeya variabilis; assembly: GCF_051348905.1. NCBI lineage: Eukaryota > Metazoa > Chordata > Amphibia > Anura > Dendrobatidae > Ranitomeya > Ranitomeya variabilis. The sequence goes on from NC_135239.1 coordinate 154,365,189, forward strand.
GAGAGCTCTGCCGTTTACTCAGCATAGAGCTGAATCTCTCCTCTGCATATCATCCCGAGACAAATGGGTTGGTAGAGAGAACCAATTAGACTCTGGTGACATACTTATGTCATTTTGTCTCTGCTAGGCAGGATGACTTTCCATCTTTGCTATCTTGGGCGGAATTTGCCTTGAACAACGCCGTAGCCGATTCCACTGGTCAGACTCCTTTTCTCCTTAATTACGGCCAGCATCCTTGTGTCCCTGTGCCCATGCCCGTGTCATCCACCGATTCTAGGGTGGCAGACTGGGCGGTGGAGGCACGTGACATCTGGGACCGCACACAGGATGCCATCCGGGCCTCCAAGGAGAGAATGAGGGTCTCGGCTGATACACACCGGCGCCCCGCTCCGACCTTTGCTCCTGGCGACTTAGTGTGGCTCTCCGCCCGTAACATCAGGCTGCGAGTTGAGTCCACTAAGTTTGCGCCTCTCTACATTGGCCCGTTCAAGGTTCTGGAACAGGTGAACCCTGTGGTCTACCGTTTGGCTATTCCTCCATGCCTTGGTATCACCGATACCTTTCATGTTTCCCTCTTAAAGCCCATTCATTTGTCCCGGTTTTCTGAGTCATCTGCCGGGACATCGGGTTCATCCACGGATGAGTTTGAGGTGAATGCTATCGTGGGGTGCAAGGTGGTACATGGCAAGAAATTTTATCTGGTGGATTGGGAGGGTCACGGTCCAGAGGATAGAACCTGGGAGCCTGTGGAGCACATTCGGGCTCCGCTGCTCATTGCAGCTTTAGAGCGTAGCGAGGCTCAAGGAGGGGGGGCCCTAGGAGGGGGGGTAATGTTAGGAGTCAAGTTTCCTCTGCTGCACAGGGGGAATCTCGATCTGTGTCTGCTGCGGTCTCCCATTGTCCATCGGCCGCAGTGGAGCTTGCTCAGCGGAGACGTCGGTCCCAGCGTCTCACTGAGTCTGATTCAGTGCAAAGGGTTATTGCCGCCTCTCCAGACTCTGCTATTGTACCCTGCACTGATCTACGGTGAACAGGCTTTTCTGGGACTAAGTCCTGCTTTGCACACACTGAGCATGCCCAGGGTAAGATCTCTCACTGGAGATCAAGGGTCACATGTTCAGGTACTGCAGCCAAATCTATTGTTCTTTCTAGGAAGGTCCTGTAGGTACGCAGGCTCTGTAGCAGTTTCTTATTGGTGCTCTTTTGGAAGGTCCTGTACGTGCTGCAGCTATTTAAGGCTCGCATGGCCACACGGCCATGTGCTAGTATCTTTGCGCCACTGTGGTCATATGCGTGAATGTGTTCAGGGACCCGGCTGAAATAAGCCCCTAGAATGCTGGCACCTCCGGCGAGGAGATTGTGTATGAGAGTATTCAGGGACCCGGCTGAAATAAGCCCCTAGAATGCTGGCACCTCCGGCGAGGAATGTTGTGTGCATGCATGACCACTGACTGCTCTCTTCTGGGTAGTTAGCCTGTGTCTCTGTGAGAGTTAACAGGGCACAGAGCTTTGCTTTCTCGGCCGATCTGTGAAGCTAACAGAGCTGGTTAATACCGCCATATTGTGCCGCCATTCTCTAAGCGGCAGGATATTTCCTGCACGGTGGATCCCGGGTTGCGAACGCACCAATCAATCACATCAATAAATATATTCGGTGCGTTCCGCAAACCCTAACACTGGCTTCTCCAAACATCTCAATGTAGCCAGGTGACCAGTGGGTCCAAATTCTGTCTTTCTTCAAACATATCCATGGTTCAGCAATAGTCAATGGAGCAGATCTGTATTCTTCCATTGAGGCTGAAAAACCCTAGGTTGTTTCCCGTAGAATGATAGATCCGTGTCCTTCATGAGGGAGCCATGATGAATTGGCAGCAGTCTTGTAGGATCCCTTGGATGTTTGGTTGTCTTGGCAGAATCTCTGGCTGTCTCTCTGTCTCTGTCTCTCTGAGGCATATCACCTCTTTTTATGTTTAACCAGTGTCCTTCAGTCTAGTATCACAGATAAGGGGAAGAATAGAGATGACCAAGTCGCCTTGTTTGATGTAATCTATTTGCATCGATTTCCCTCCTTTGTTTTAAAAATTAATAAACTATTTGGGCTACCCAATGCATAATTATCATATCACTAGTCATCAAGGATAAGAGCAAACTTTGTTATATCACATATCAGCTTTCAAGTCAATTTTACAGGCTTACACAAACAAAAGTCTGTTTTCTTGACCGGCTAGAAAGAAATGCTTAAATTCAAAAGAAAAATATTTAAAATTGAGAGCCCTCAGTGGTTGATACCTTTTAATGGCATCTTTTTGTAGTAAAGGTTGTAACTTTCGTGCAGCTCCCCTTAGCACCTCCAGATTTGGATTGTAGGTGACTACTAGAGGCACCCTATTATTTTCTTCTTTAGCTTTGTAATGTAGCAGGTGATTCATTGATATTCTAGTTGCTCTTGTAATTTGGTTTTGAATTGTTCTTGGATGGTAGCCCCGATTCAGAAAGGTCTTTCTGAGGTGAAAAAGATGCCCGCTTGAAATCCATTTTTCCAGACCCCCCCACTACTGTGTTTAAGGCTGCCCCCAAATCTAGAAGCATCATTGTCAGAAGCTCCCTGTCGTCTCCAACAGCTGCAGGAACCTTTCCTTGCAACCAGAAAAAATGCAAAACCTGTCCATTTATAATGACCACGGACAAGATAAAGATCCCCAATTCACATCAGGACTACAAGATACTAGGTACTTTCAGCTGCATCACTTCTAATGTGGTGTGCTTAAATATTTGTTCTAAATGTCAAACTGGGGGTCTGTATGTGCGGGAGACAGGGCAAAAGCTTAGAACTAGAATGAATTCTCATCACCACACAATAAGAGAAAAAAGAATGGATCTACCTGTGGCAATACATTTTGGCTCCCCGATCATAGCATTATGGACATGAAATTACTTGTATTAAAAGGTAACTTCAAATCTCAGAGAGACAGAAGAGTTTGGGAGTATAAGCTGATGATGAGCTTTGACACTCTCAGTGCAGGAATGAATGTGTTGCATGGATTTATGTCTTTTTACATCAACTAAGGAATTTGCCCCTCAGACCATGTGGGGTCATCTGTTGTGAAATTGGATTCTGGGCTCCCCCGGTGGCCACTTGTGGAATTGTACTTGTGTGCATCATCCCCTCTGTTCACCTGCTCCTATCAGGATGTGGGAGTCGCTATATAACCTTGCTCCTCTGTCAGTTTCATGCCGGTCAACAATGTAATCAGAAGCCTTTCTGTGCATGTTCCTGCTACTAGACAACTCCCAGCTAAGTTGGACTTTTGTCCTTGTGTGTTTTTGCATTTTGTTCCTGTTCACAGCTGCTGTTTCGTTACTGTGTCTGGAAAGCTCTTGTGAGCGGAAATTGCCACTCTGGTGTTATGAGTTAATGCTAGAGTCTTAAAGTAATTTCTGGATGGTGTTTTGATAGGGTTTTCTGCTGACCATGAAAGTGCCCTTTCTGTCTTCTTGCTATCTAGTAAGCGGACCTCGATTTTTGCTAAACCTATTTTCATACTACGTTTGTCATTTCATCTAAAATCACCGCCAATATATGTGGGGGCCTCTGTCTGCCTTTTGGGAAAATTTCTCTAGAGGTGAGCCAGGACTGTCTTTTCCTCTGCTAGGATTAGGTAGTTCTCCGGCTGGCGCTGGGCATCTAGGGATAAAAAAACGTAGGCATGCTACCCGGCCACTTCTAGTTGTGCGGCAGGTTTAGTTCATGGTCAGTATAGTTTCCATCTTCCAAGAGCTAGTTCTCATATATGCTGGGCTATGTTCTCTCGCCATTGAGAATCATGACAGTCATCATAACAGAACCAGACCCCAATCACAGGACAATAAAACATTCACACTCCTTAACTATGAACTTTCCAATATTTATGGACACAACTGTTTATCACTCACTTAATGGTGGTTCTGCTTCACCTCACCTTTCTTATCTATGGCATTTTTCTGTTCTGTGTTGTGCATAAATATGTGTTTTTTCAGAATTTGTATTAGTCTATGCCTGATGAAGAGACCTGAGTAGTCTCGAAAACTTGCAATTTGTTACCATCTTTTAAGTTAGCCATTAAAAGATATCAATCACTGAGGACTCTCAGTTCTAAATATTTTTCTATCCACTGGCTAACACGCTACCAAGATATATATCTTTCCTGTATCTAAATTTGAAAGCTAACATACAGATATCAGTCTATTTTTCTTGAATTGCTAAAAATAAATGTCTGGTTAATTAAGATACAATTCTGTGTCTCCACAATCATGTTCTAGACCCACAAGGGAACATGTGATCTTTTGATTGCATTGATAATACACTGTAATACTGTGTAGTACACTGCACTACCTAGCCTGTCAGGGTTTGACAGGTAACCTGTTAGATATATTGCTTCTGGCAGAATCTATTAGGCTGAAGTTTATAGTAGACCCACAGGTATTTGGTAGGCAACCATCATCACCCTACGATTGCACCGATGGGCTGAGAAAGGAAGGATCTTTTTAAATGCCTCACAGTGTTATGTGAGGGGATAAAGTGCTGGGATCGGCGCAAGGTCCACATGCAGAAGGAGATTAGCTGTGAATAACAGCAGGCCTCCGCTGTGGATGGCATAACTCCTGTGTCCTTTCCATCCTTGTGACATAACTGTCATACAACAGATTGCAGAAAAACACTTGCAATCTGGAAGGACAGATATGTCATTTTGAAAGAAGGGGTTAATACTGTAAATGACATTCGATCATTGCAAAAGTGAAAATACCTCAAGAAAGAAGCTTTACCTAAATTTCAAGAGTTATTGGCTCCACAGCTAAGAAAACTTGATCCTGGCCCTTTCCCTCTTGAGCGCCAGGAGGGTTTGTCTTGAAAGATGTACAATAGATAGTGGTACAGATTGGTGATATGTAGGAAATTGGTTTAGGGATCTGATTAATTGATACATTTAAATCTTTATTTTCCATTATGTGCGTGTTGATTTATGACAAGAATAATGAACGGTTCAGTGACAGTACGTATTGATTATATGTCATATATGTCTGTGTATTCTTTCTGAAAGCAAGTAAGGAGTGGAGGTGGCTGCAATCTTCCAATGTCGTTCTGTATTGGAGGGGAGGGATGAGTTGTTTTTTTGGGGTGGAGGGTATTCCTTTACTTTATTTTGTACAGATTGAACACTTGGAAATATTAATAAAAATGATTTGATTTCATTTTCACGATGTATTATTATTATTATTGTAAATAATGTCCTTTTTTTGCTGAAATTTGTAATTTGCCTATCTGTTGTGAAGCTCTGGCCAATAATAAAATTTTGCCTGCACTGGTTTTTATGCATATTGCAGTGTGATATTTTATCTACTTGACTTTTATTTTCTTACCTGCAGAAAATGGAATAAATGCTGCTTGTTTTACAAATTTTCCTTCTGCATCTAGAAAATGCTCAGGATAAAACTGTAAGGGTTTCTTCCACACTCGGTCATCTTTCAGTACAGAGGACAGGTTTGTGACAACAATGGTACCCTAATAATACAATACAAAAAAAACGGCATAAGGTGATATTATATTCTATTCCTCAGCAAAAAAAAATAGGAGTATAGGTGTCTCTGGCCGCATGAAAATGTATGTTTTTACTTCATATAATCTAGCATTTATTTTTTTCAAATCTCTTTCGGAGAATGAGGATGGGACATCACACTTTTCACCAATTACTAAACATATGTAAAAAATATTTAAAAAAACACCATATGCCAGACATAAAACAATAAACTCCATGTGTATGTAGGCCACAGGAACATAAGTGAATTCATACCTATTTTAACCTAAGACATTGTTCTTTTGCAGAGAAATTGACTTTATAAGTGAATGAAGAAGGAACTGCACCGGGCGCTTCTACTTTCCCAACTTCCAGTAGACGTCTCTTCATCAGGGCAGCATTTATTTTAATAATAGGTATGGATTTACTTGTGTTCTTGTAACTCATAACTTACACACATAGTCAGTTTCAGGATGAGGAGGGGGTAGAGTAAGCTGACAGATTCCCTAATGACCCCCTTTTTTTGTTTATTTTATCGTCACATTCCAGGAGCCATAATATTTACATTTTTTCATTCATGTAGCTGCACCCAAAGTATTAATTATCCTCCATACAGTATTATGGCACCACGTAGTCCTCCATATAGTATTATGAGGACCACATAGTCCTCCATACATTATTATGGGCACCACGTAATCCTCCATACAGTATTATGGGCACTGCATAGTCCTCCATACAGTATTATGAGCACCACATAGTCCTCCATGCAATATTATGGGCACCACATAGTCCTCCATACAATATTATGGGCACCACATAGTCCTCCATATAGTATAATGGACCCACATAATGATCCATACAGTATAATTGGCCCCATATTTTATTCCAGACAGTATGAGCCCCATATATAACTTTATACAGTATAATGAACCCCATATTCATACAGTATAATGGGCCCTATATAATGCTCCATACATAAAAAATAAATAATCAAATACTCACCTCTCCCCATTCCCCGCTGCTCTGGTATCTTCAGTGTCTTTTGACCCATTGCATTGATCAGCACAGAGGATGCGCTGTAGTGTTGTCATCATGCCCTCTGCATGTCTGAGACATCACAGAGCTTAGATGCAGCGGGGGAATGATGGAAGAGGAAGCATCAGTGGACAGCTTCCTCACCCATCTTTGTTTTTAACTGCATTGGTGCTGGCACCGGGCCTCCATGAATCATGAGCCCCATAGCGTACTTTGTCGCCGATGGCTAATGGACTCCCCATTTGTCCAGGGCCCCAGCATTTGCCAGGGTGTGCTGGGTGGTGACGTAGGCCCTGATATATGAGTCATAACTGAGCATCACAAAATGTTAAGCAGTGGGTGAAATGCTTTTAGGACATGTACCCTTAAATCATAGGCATTTATAAAAAGAAAATAAGCAGCACACCGATTAAATAAGAGAAAAGGACTCTTTATTAACCCCTGTGGTAACATTTCAATTCCATAGCAGTGAAATGTTCTGTTATGGATCCGAAATGTTGCCACGTGGGCTAATAGAGTCCTCCACTTTTTTAAAAGTAAAGTATTCAAAAACAGATCCATTGGTGAATAATTATTTAAAAACAAATCTTTAATGTATAACATGGTTAAAATTATGGTATAAAACCATTATTTTAGAAAAAAGGCAAGTAACCCAGGAAGTCATGGCCTTACGTGCTTCAAACCGACTGGTTCTTAATCATAGTTCAGAGTGTTATTTTGTGTATAATTGCAGTATCACCTACTGTATATAATGTATACAGACTGCTGTACATATAATATATAGATGACACTGTTACTGCTGTGCATAATCACACTCTCACCTACATAACATATATTCAGCAGTAGCAGTATCACCTACATATTACGCATACATTATACAGGTAAATGTTTCTATCTTGGGACTCACCCAGATCCGTGCGATGGGGGGCAGGAATGGATGAGGAGCTACAGCACGTGTAGTATCGGACATGCAGAGAAGCAGATCACGATTCCCTGGTACCGGTAAGCAGAAGATGAACTTTTGAATCAAATCCTATGTTCGCTAGCTGTTTCACTTGCCTTCACTGACAAGTACGCCGTGACAGCCATAGTGCACCTTCTGACAAGGGCCGCTACAGGTGCCAAGAAAGTGAGCGCACACAGGGGAATTATTCGAAAGTTTTAAAGTGACGGCATCCCACTTTGCAGTTCAGAACCGCCAGCCCACCGGGCATATGCCCACCTCAGCAAATTGCCAGCCCAGGCCTGCCATGCCATCTCAATGGCGTAACTGTATGTCAAATTGCAGTAAATCGCATGCAGCCTTTACGTACAATTATGTAATTTGTGGGAAGGTGTTATAGGGAACTGGTCATCAGATTCATTCTGCCTAACCTACGGGCAGCAGCATGAAACACACACACGTGTGATTGTAGCCAGATTTGATTAAAACCTCATTCAGATGTCTATGATTTTTCACATATTCAGAAAACAGTGATTTTATCACAACTGTATAAAGTAGCCCAGTAAGTGATATATCACTGGAATCAGGGTCTCTGCCACTGAATTATGCTGCTGTCCGATGGAGTAGCAAAAACACGGTGACAGATTCCCTGGTAGAACGTCTCGGTTTGACTACTCTGAGGCAGGTTCCCAGCGGCTTCTCCCTACACAATCCCTTTAACTGACATGTCTTTACCTATGCATAAACAAAGAAACAAAGAGAAATACCTGTCAGTCAACTAGAGCAGAACTTCAGGAATACATTTTGTAAACATGGCCTACATGGCTAAAAATTGTAACTATTGTAGATCACTTTGTGAAGACTTTTTCTCTTTTTTTTTTATTCAAGCAATATTTTTCCATTGATGTGTGGGGAAAAAGAAGTAATTTGATTGTGATCATGATTTTGATGAAAACATCTCAGTAAGAAAGAATATCAGGTAATTTATAATATCCAATATATGTAAATGTAAAGTGTACCTTTGGGATGAAATATCCACCTATTTCTGTGTTCCTATATGACATATGATGAGCAGCGACGGGAAAAATATCCCCACAGCGTTGAACTTCATGGATGACGGCGTTGGTGTAAGGCATGCTCAGAACATCAGCCATTGTCGGTTTTCTATTTCTGCCAATCACTTCATCAATTTCTTTGTGAATTTTCCCTAAATATGAATATATTACAGCGTTAGTATTAATTACCATGCCAAGAAAAAAAAATTAAACACGGGTTGATAAAACGTTTCTGGGTCGTTATTTAAAGGAAGTCTGTCAGCAAGTTTTTGCTATATAATCTGAGGACAGCATGAAGTAGGTGCTGAGACACATATTTCAGGGATGTGTCACTTATTAGGCTGTATGCTGTTGTTTCCATACAATGAATGTTTATCACCAGGAGATTATCACTGCACAGACTGGCTCCCCGTGCCAAGTGGTCAGACCACACCCCTCCTCTGATTAGCAGCTTACTGTGAATATACAATATACACAGAGCCTGGTGTGGGCGGAGTCAGCTTTCTGAGCTCTGCTACAAGCTACATCTAAGAACCGAGATTGCTTCACAACTGCTGCACCCAGTAAAGTAAGTGATACATCGTTGGAATCAGGGTCTCTTTTCCAACATTATGTAGCTCTCAGATGAGGTAGCAAAAACCTTGTGACAGATGCCCTTTAAGGCTACGTTCACATTTGCAAATGGAAATTCTATTTGTCATTTCTGTTTTTAGGAGCTGACAAATGGAATTATTGTCAAAAAGGGATTGGTTGCACAACTGATGCAAACAGAAGCAGAGGGACCCCACTGATTATTATGGGGTTAATCTGGATTACTTCATGTGTCCATGTTTAGAATCAGTTCTAAAAATTAACATATAACCTTGCTTTGTGTTCCCAAACAGACAAAATTGAATATAAAAAGGCCTTATAAAATGTGAATTTCACAACTTTTTTTTTATAGTTTTCAAATCATTAGAACTTGTAAAGAAAGTGAAAGAGCTTTCTTTGCATGAATTTATTTAGAATCAAACAAAACTTACTCATTTGAGTAAAGACAAAACGGTGAAAGTAGGTAATGATACCTTCTTGGTGCTTATTTTACAGTTTCTGCCAATGATTAGCAATTCCTTTTTATTTGTCAGGTTCCCTGACAATTTACCGATTACCCAATGTCTTGTGGCGTCACCATAGAGAAAATGGAGTATGACACATCTAGGTGTGGACCAACTGGATCCATCTACTTTGAAAATGGAAGATCTAAGCCACACAACGCCTTCAATTCTGTCCTGTACCCTGACTGCACAATGTTCACTTCCTCCAGTCGTTAATATCTTGGATGCAGATACCTGGAGCTACTTACGCTGCACCTCTGGGTAGAGGATGATGAACAGGAGAGCCCATCTCAATGTGGTAGTTGTAGTTTCTATGCCAGCTGTAAACAAATCAATTGTGGTGACCACAAGGCTTTTTTCATTAAAACTGCTGTCCTTATCGCCCTTTGCCTATGAAAATGCAGACAATAAATGAATACATTAATGTTTATTTACTAGCTATTTTTTAAGAAATGTTTGACAAATGTTTTCTTACACGTTTTGTTGCATCTAAGGCTAGCTTCAGACATATGTGGGCAGCGCGGTGGCTCAGCGGTTAGCCTTGTAGTGTTGAAGTCCTGAATTTAAAACCCACTAGGGACAACATCTGCAAGGAGTTTGTATGTTCTCCCCGTGTTTCCTCCTGGTTCCCCAGTTTCCTCCCACATTCCAAAGGCATACTGATAGGGAATCTAGACTGTGAGCCCCAATGGGGACAGTGCCGGTAATGTCAGTAAAACGCTGTGAAATTGATGGCGCCATATGTGAGTAAAATAAATACAGTTCTCTACATTGTCCATTGTAACTCCATCAGCTTCATTGAAATTAATGGCTTTGTAGGGGCACTGTCAGGGCTCAAAATCCTGTTTTGGGGGATTTGACGCAGTGCTCAGTAGAAAACTCTGTATGTGTGTAAATCAATCCTAATCTCCTCTGTATCTTGTATATAAAAATCTTACTTTCATGTCTCCAGTATAGGAATGTACAGTTGTGCTCAAAAGTTTAAATACCCCAGCAGAATTTTTGCTTTCTTGGCCTTTTTTCTATGAAAGATAACACCAAATCTTTTTCTCCACTCATGGTTAGTGGTTGAGTGAAGCCATTTATTGTCAAACTACAGTGTTTTCTCTTTTTAAATCATAATGACAACTCAAAACATCCAAATGACCCTAAAAAAAAGTTCACATTCCCCATTTCTTAATACCGTGTATTGCCCCTCTAACATCAATGACAGCTCGAATTCTTTTGTGGTAGTTGTTGATGAAGTTCTTTATTTTCTCAGATGGTAAAGCTGCCCACTTTCTTGGCAAAAAGCCTCCAGTTCCTGTAAATTCCCACGCTGTCTAGCATGAACTGTGCGCTTGAGATCTCCCCAGAATGGCTCAATAATATTGAGGTCAGGAGACTGAGATGGCCACTCCAGAACCTTCACTTTGTTTATCTGTAGCCAATGACAGGTCGACTTGGCCTTGTGTTTTGGATCATTGTCATGTTGGAATGTCCAAGTTCATCCCATTGGCCGCTTCGGGGTTGATGAGTGCAAATTTGCCACCAGTATTTGCTGATATCGTGCTACATTCATCTTTCCTTTAACTTTGAAAAAGTTTCCTGTGCCTTTGTAGCTCACACAACCCCAAAGCATCAGCAATCCACCTCCGTGCTTTACAGTAGCAATGGTGTTCCTTTCATCATAGGCCTTGTTGACCTCGCTCTAAATGTAACGTTTACGGTTGTGACCAAAAAGTTCCATTTTGGCCTTATCACTTGAAATTACCATGTTCCAAAAGTTTTGAGGCTTGCCTCTGTGCTGTTTTGCATATTGATGGTGAGATACTTTGTGACATTTGCGCAATAATAGCTTTCTTCTGGCGACTCGACAATGCAGCCCATTTTTCTTCAAGTGCCTCCTTATTGTGCATCTTGAAACAGCCACAATGCTAGTTTTCAGAGAGTCCTGTATTTCAGCTGATGCTATTTGTGGGTTTTTCTTTGCATCCCGAACAATATTCCTGGCAGTTGTGGACTACATTTTTGTTGGTCTACCTTACCGCAATTTTTTTTTTTACAGAGCCTCTGATTTTCCATTTGTTAATCACAGTTAGAACGCTGCTGACTAGCATTATCAATTCCTTGGATATCTTTTTGTATCCCTTTCCTGTTTTATACAGTTCAACTACCTTTTCCCATAGATCCTTTGACAATTCTTTTGCTTTCCCAATGACTCAGAATCCAGAAATGTCAGTGGCTGGATGAAAAATGCAAGAGTCTGTCTGGATCCCAGAAACTCACTCAGCTTTTATGCACAAACACTGATTACAAGCAAACGTCACAGGTGAGGATGTTACCTTTAATAGCCATTCAAGCCCATTTGTGTCAACTTATGTGCATGTAATCAGGCCAAAATCACCAGGGTATGTGAATGCTTGATCGGGGTCATTTGGATGTTTTGAGTTGTCATTGATTTAGAAAGAGAAAACACAGTAGTTTGACAATAAATGGCTTCACCCAACCACTAACCATGAGTGGAGAAAAAGTTTCAGTGTTATCATTCATATTCTCTGAAAAAATTCTGCTGAGGTAAGTAAACATTTGAGCACAACTGTGTCTGCACATCCTATCTCAGTTATCTGTGGTTGCAGGAGGTGAGCCCACTTCACACACTGCACATGCCGGCCGTGTAACACAGCCAGCATCCACAGCAGTGATCCTTTAAAAGTCTGTAACAATCTTTGACAACAGCATTTTATTTGCACCTTTTGTGCAACCCACTTACAGCTTGATCACAAGGTACCAAGAGATTGTCATACTGGAGGCTGCCATGTTGGTAATCCTGTGAAGTCTAGCCATAGGCTGAGCTTCATAAAATACTTTGATTCTAGCTACACACTGCATTTCTTAGTATTTGCACTATATATAATAAGAAATTGTATATTCTAGTCCAATAAGGTGAACAAATATACAGTAAGAAAAAATGTTTTCTTTAAAAAGTAAATAACAATTTGAATGACCCTACGTTTTCTTCCTTTAAAAATATAGAAAGAAAAAATAAACACATCTGGTACAGTGAGGGGAAATATGTATTTGATCCCTTGCTGATTTTGTAATTGTGCCCACTGACAAAGACATGAACAGTCTATAATTTTAATGATAGGTTAATTTTAACATTGAGAGAACGAATATCAAAAATAAAATCCAGAAAATCCCATTGTATAAATTATATAATGTTATTTGCATTTTGCAGTGAGAAATAAGTATTTGATCCCCTACCAACCTTTACGATTTCTGGCTCCTACAGAAATCTTGGAGGAATAGAAATGCTGCCTATGACCCAAAGAACACCGTGCCCACTGTCAAGCATGGAGGTGGAAACAGTATGTTTTGGGGGTTTTCTCTGCTAAGGGCACAGGACTACTTCACTACATCAATGTGAGAATGGATGGAACCATGTACCATAAAATCCTGAGTGACAACCTCCTTCCCTCCACCAGGACATTAAAAATGGGTCGTGGCTGGGTCTTCTAGTAAGACAATTACCCAAAAGGTACAGCCAAGGCAACAAAGGAGTGGCTCAAAAAGAAGCACATTAACCCCTTCATGACCGTGGGATTTTCCGTTTTTCCGTATTCGTTTTTCACCCCCCTCCTTCCCAGAGCCATAACTTTTTTATTTTTCCGTCAATTTGGCCATGTGAGGGCTTATTTTTTGCGGGACGAGTTGTACTTTTGAACGACATCATTGGTTTTACCATGTCGTGTACTAGAAAACAGGAAAAAAATTCCAAGTGCGGTGAAATTGCAAAAAAAGTGCAATCCCACACTTTTTGCTTGGCTTTTTTGCTAGGTTCACTAAATGCTAAAACTGACCTGCCATTATGATTCTCCAGGTCATTATGAGTTCATAGACACCTAACATGACTAGGTTATTTTTTACCTAAGTGGTGAAAAAAAATTCCAAACTTTGCTAAAAAAAAATAAATACTCGTAGCGTCTCCATTTTTCATGATCTGGGGTCGGTTGAGAGCTTATTTTTTGCTTGCCGAGCTGGCGTTTTTATTTTTGGTGCAGATACGTTCTTTTGATCGCCCGTTATTGCATTTTAATACAATGTCACGGCGACCAAAAAAACGTAATTCTGGCGTTTCGGATTTTTTTCTCATTACGCCGTTTAGCGATCAGGTTAATGCTTTTTTTTATTGATAGATCGGGCGATTCTGAACGCGGATATACCAAATATGTGTAGGTTTGAATTTTTTTTATTGATTTATTTTGATTGGGGCGAAAGGGGGGTGATTTAAACTTTTATGTTTTTTTTATTTTTTTCACATTTTTTTAACTTTTTTTTTTTACTTTTGCCATGCTTCAATAGCCTCCATGGGAGGCTAGAAGCAGGCACAACTCGATCGCCTCTGCTACATAACAGCGATCATCAGATCATTGCTATGCAGCAGAAAATCAGGTGTGCTGTGAGCGCCGACCACAGGGTGGCGCTCACAGCTACCGGCGATCAGTAACCATAGAGGTCTCAAGGACCTCTATGGTTACAGTACTGAAGCATCGCCGACCCCCGATCATGTGACGGGGGTCGGCGATGACGTCATTTCCGGCCGCCCGGCCGGATGCGGTAGTTAAATGCCGCTGTCTGCGTTTGACAGCGACATTTAACTAGTTAATAGCGGCAGGTGAATCGCGATTTCACCCGCTGCTATTGCGGGCACATGTCAGCTGTTCAAAACAGCTGACATGTCCCGGCTTTGATGCGGGCTCACCGCGGAGCCCTGCATCAAAGCAGGGGACCTGACGTCGGACGTACTATCCCGTCCGACGTCAGGAAGGGGTTAAGGTCATGTAGTGACCTAGCCAGTCTCCAGACCTTAATCTCATAGAAAAGTTATGGAGGGAGTTGAACCCCCGAGTTGCCAAGCCACAGCCTCAAAATTTTAATGATTTAGAGATGATCTGTAAAGAGAAGATTCCTCCTGACATGTGCGCAAACCTCATCATCAACTACAAAAAACATCTGACTGCTGTGCTTGCCAATAAGGGTTTTACCACCAAGTATTAAGCCAGAGGGATCAAATACTCATCTCTCACTGCAAAATACAGATAAATGTATATAATTTATGTATTTATAATTTTCTGGATTTTATTTTTGATATTCTATCTCTCAATGTTAAAATTAACTTACCCTTAAAATTATAGGCTGTTCATGTCTTTGTCAGTGGGCAAACTTAAAATCAGCAAGGGATCACATATTTATTTCCCCCACTGCATCTCTACAATTACAAGCTATCAAAATATGAAAAATTTCATAACCATTGTGGTAAAATCCACAAAGAAAATAACAAATTGAAATACCAGAAGTGCAATTTTTCAGCAGCTGTGCCCCATAATAGTATGAATAAAAAATATATATATATATATATATATATATATATATATATATATATATATACACACACACATACACACACACACACACACATATGGTCAAAAATGTTGATACCCCTTGATTAATGACAGAAAAACCCACAATGGTCACAGAGATAACTTGAATCTGACAAGTAATAATAAATAAAAAAAATCTATGAAAATGAACAAATGAAAGTCAGACATTGCTTTTCAACCATGCTTCCACAGAATTAAAAAAAAAATAAAACTCATGAAATAGGCCTGGACAGAAATGATGGTACCCTTTACTTAATATTTTGTTGCACAATCAAACGATTCCTGTAACTGTCAATGAGACTTCTGCACCTCTTGACGGGTATTTTGGCCCAATCCTCAAGAGCAAACTGCTCCAGTTGTCTCGTGTTTGAAGGTTGCCTTTTCCAGACCTCTTTTTTCAGCTCTTTCCAATGATGCTCAATAGGATTTAGGTCAGGGCTCATAGAAGGCCCCTTCAGAATAGTCCAATGTTTTCCTTTTAGACATTCTTGGGTGTTTTTAGCTGTGTATTTTGGGTCATTATCCTGTTGCAAGACCCATGACTTGTGACTGAGACCAAGCATTTTGACACTGGGCAGCACATTTCTCTCTAGAATCCCTTGATAGTCTTGATATTTCATTGTACCCTGCACAGATTGTAGACACCCTGTGCCAGATGCAGCAAAGCAGCCCCAGAACATAGCAGAGCCTCCTCCATGTTTCACAGTAGGTACAGTGTTCTTTTCTTGATATGCTTCATTTTTCCATCTGTGAACATAGAGCTGATGTGCCTTGCCAAATATTCAATTTTTGTCTCATCTGTCCTTAGGACATTCTCCCAGAAACTTTGTGGCTTGTCAACATGTAGTTTGGCAAATTCCAGTCTGGCTTTTTCATGATTTTTTTCAACAATGGTGTCCTCCTTGGTCGTCTCCCATGAAGTTCACTTTGGCTCAGACAATGACGGATGGTGCCACCTGACACTGATATTCCTTGAGCTTGAAGTTCACCTTTAATTTGTTTAGAAGTTTTTCTGGGTTCTTTTGTTACCATTCGTATTATCCGTCTCTTAGATTTTTCATCAATTTTGCTCCTGCGGCCACGTCCAGGAAGGTTGGCTACAGCCCCATGGATCTTAAATTTCTGAATAATATGTGCAACTGTCAGCAAACTGCACAGTGAGTATCTGTAGCCCTATATACAGGCCCACTCACTGATTCCAAGATTGTAGAAAACCTATGATGCTAATTAGTGGACACACATGATTTAACATGCCCTTTTGTCACATTATTTTCAGGGGTACCATCATTTCTGTTGAGGCCTATTTCATGTGTTCTATTTTATTTTTTTTTTATTCTGTGGAAGCATGGTTGAAAAGCAATGTCTCTGACTTTCATTTGTTCATTTCCATATATATATATATATATATATATATATATATATATATATATATATATAATTTATTTATTTTGTTTTTTCTTTTTACACATTGGTATCAGGCCATGTTCACACTTTGCGGGTGACCTCTGCGGGTAATCCCGCAGCGGATTTGATAAATCTGCAGGGCAAAACCGCTGCGGTTATCCCTGCAGATTTATCGCAGTTTGTTCCGCGGTTTCCGCTGCGGGATTACTCCTATACTATTGATGCTGCATATGCAGCAATATGCAGCATCAATAGTAATGTTAAAATTAAAAAAAAGTTTATATATTCACCCTCTGACGTCCCGATCTCCTCGGCGCTGCACCCGGCGGTCCGGTTCCAAAGATGATGTGCGAGAAGGACCCTTCGTGACATCACGGTCATGTGACCGCGACGTCACCGCAGGTCCTGTTCGCACAGCAACTCTGACCGGCCGGCCGCGTGCAGCGCTGAGAGGTGAGTATAACATGATTTTTTATTTTAATTCTTTTTTTTTACCCCAAATATGGTTCCCAGGGCCTGGAGGAGAGTCTCCTCTCCTCCACCCCGTGTACCACCCGCACATTATCCGCTTACTTCCCGCAACGTGGGCACAGCCCCATGCGGGAAGTAAGCGGTTCAATGCATTCCTATGTGTGCAGAATCGCAGAGATTCTGCACAAAGAAGTGACTTGCTGCGGGTTGTAAACCGCTGCGTTTCTGCGTGGTTTTTCCCGCAGCATGTGCACAGCGGTTTGCGGTTTCCATAGGGTTTACATGTAAATGTAAACGCAATGGAAACTGCTGCGGACCCGCAGCATCAAAATCGCCGCGGTTCCGCGGTAAAAACCGCAAAGTGTGAACATGGCCTCACTGTAATTCTGTTGATCTGAAGAATCATATTTCCAGGTCACAGTACAATAAAGGCTGTGTAAAAAAATCCCCCAAAAACAAGATCTTATACAGCTACGGTGACAGAAAAATGAAAAAAAAAGTTTTTCTCTTAGAAGGAGAGGAAAAAACAAGTGTATAAAAACTGTAATATCTATATATATATATATCTATATATATATCTATATATATATCTATATATATATCTATATATATATATATATATATATATATACTGTATATCCTCCATTGCCTTTTGTTAATTCTATAGATTTCCTCCTTCCAGACTTCTTATTTATTGGAGAACAGGTCAGTCAGACTACACACAACCCAGAGTAACGTCCAGCATGAACACTTACTTTCTCCATTTCCAGCAAAAAAGCATCAATGAAGTGTCTTGTGTATCCAGGGTCCCAAGTGTTTCTTTGCTCTGAAATCATGTCTGAAACATATGCTGTCATGTAGACTTGAGGCTGAAAAACCTTCTGGACCAGCCCAGGTATGTGCCGCAGACAAGGAATAGCAGAGACCACCTATGAAAAAAACATATACGGTATTATATATATGGATCTAGGTGTTGAGGGTTAGGCCGGCGTCACACTAGCGAGTTTTACGGACGTAAGAGCGCAGAAAATACATCTGTAAAACTCACCAAACAAACGGCACAATTATTCTCAATGGGTCTGGTCCTATCAGCCGTATATTACGGATCCGTATTATACAGCTTTCTATGGCCGTACAAAATCGCAGCATGCTGCGTTTGTCAGCGTATTGCGCAAATAATACGCCAATGAAAGTCTATGGGGGCGAGAAAAATACGGATTCCACACGGACCAGCAGTGTGACTTGCGAGAAATACGCAGCGGTGTTAGTGAAAAGCCGGTAATTCAATTGCCGGCTTTTCATTTCTCCTTCCCCAACCCGACAGGATATGAGACATGGTTTACATACAGTAAACCATCTCATATCCCCTTTTTTTTTTTTTGCATATTCCACACTACTAATGTTAGTAGTGTGTATGTGCAAAATTTGGGCGCTGTAGCTGCTAAAATAAAGGGTTAAATCGCGGTAAAAATTGACGTGGGCTCCCGCGCAATTTTCTCCGCCAGAGTGGTAAAGCCAGTGACTGAGGGCAGATATTAATAGCCTAGAGAGGGTCCATGGTTATTGCCCCCCCCTGGCTACAAACATCTGCCCCCAGCCACCCCAGAAAAGGCACATCTGGAAGATGCGCCTATTCTGGCACTTGGCCACTCTCTTCCCACTCCCGTGTAGCGGTGGGATATGAGGTAATGAAGGGTTAATGTCACCTTGCTATTGTAAGGTGACATTAAGCCAGATTAATAATGGAGAGGCGTCAATTATGACACCTATCCATTATTAATCCAATTGTCTGAAAGGGTTAAAAAACACACACACACGTTATTAAAAAGTATTTTAATGAAATAAACACACAGGTTGTTTTAGTATTTTATTGCTCTCTCAATCCATCCGGAAGACCCTCGCTTGGCAAAATAATAAACCAATAATATACATACCTTCGGATGAACTGTCAGGTCCCACGAAGTAAATCCATCTGAAGGGGTTAAATCATTTTACAGCCAGGAGCTGCGCTAAAGCACTGCTCATGGTTGTAAAAACCCCGGGTGCTGAAAGGAAAGCTGGGTGATCTGTACTTACATTGAGTTGCGGTGAGGCGCCCTCTGGTGGATGTTTTCATGAACTGCAGCCTTGGAAAAGTTCCCACGCTCGAGTTCATATGAGTTCATCCAGCAGAGGGCGCCTCACCGCGACTCAATGTAAGTACAGATCACCCTGCTTTCCTTTCAGCACCCGGGGTTTTTACAACCACGAGCGAGTGCTTTAGCGCAGCTCCTGGCTGTAAAATGATTTAACCCCTTCAGATGTATTTACTTCGTGGGACCTGACAGTTCATCCGAAGGTATGTATATTGTTGGTTTATTATTTTGCCAAGTGAGGGTCTTCCAGATGGATTGAGAGAGCAATAAAATACTAAAACAACCTGTTTGTTTATTTCATTAAAATACTTTTTAATAACGTGTGTGTGTGTTTTTTAACCCTTTCAGACAATTGGATTAATAATGGATAGGTGTCATAATTGACGCCTCTCCATTATTAATCTGGCTTAATGTCACCTTACAATAGCAAGGTGGAATTAACCCTTCATTACCCCATATCCCACCGCTACACGGGAGTGGGAAGAGAGTGGCCAAGTGCCAGAATAGGCGCATCTTCCAGATGTGCCTTTTCTGGGGTGGCTGGGGGCAGATGTTTGTAGCCAGGGGGGGGCAATAACCATGGACCCTCTCAAGGCTATTAATATCTGCCCTCAGTCACTGGCTTTACCACTCTGGCGGAGAAAATTGCGCGGGAGCCCACGCCAATTTTTTCCGCCATTTAACCCTTTATTTTAGCAGCTACAGCGCCCAAATTTTGCACATACACACTACTAACATTAGTAGTGTGGAATATGCAAAAAAAAAGGGGATATGAGATGGTTTA
This sequence comes from Ranitomeya variabilis, assembly GCF_051348905.1. Classification (NCBI taxonomy): domain Eukaryota; kingdom Metazoa; phylum Chordata; class Amphibia; order Anura; family Dendrobatidae; genus Ranitomeya; species Ranitomeya variabilis. The sequence goes on from NC_135239.1 coordinate 154,385,085, forward strand.
CTGTATGTAAACCATGTCTCATATCATGTCGGGTTTAGGCAGGAGAAATGAAAAGCCGGCAATTGAATTACCGGCTTTTCACATATATCGCGCTGAATTTATTATAAATACATAATATATATATGTGTGTCTCAATGACATATATATATATATATATATATATACTGTATATATGTTTTAACGGACATTTGAGCACATAAATCCATTAGATGTCGGTTTTGCAAGCCTGCGAGAAAATATCGCAGTACGGATGCCATACGGATTAGATACGGAGGATGCCATGCGCAAAATACGCTGACACACCCTGCCTACGGAGGACATACAGATCACTATTTTGGGAACATTTCTCCGTATTACGGCCATATTACGGCCGTAAAAAACGGACCGTATTGTCTTACGCTGAGTGTGACGCCGGCCTTAAGCAGCATTTAGCACTGTAAAGTGAAAGTATGGCCATAATAGCATTATTACATTGATTGAATTGATACCTTTGTTGAAGGAATCTGATCAGTGGTTAATTTTTACTCATGGTTTTAAGTTTTCTTCTGATGACAACTACTATGAATTGGGGCGGACCTGGAAGGGTAGGGTCTTCTTCTGCTCTGGCCCCTCCATCTGCCTCCTGTGTTTCTATGGGTCACTGATTTTTCAGTGACTTGCCTCAGTTTTGAAATTTTGTCATCTTAGGGTGGGTGGTGGGCGCAGTGTGAGATTCCATGTCTAGTCTTTGGATCTTTAGTACCACGCCTGGTCTTCAATAAAATGGGTCCGGAATTGGCGCATAAGAAGATCTCAAATGTATTAATAAGTTAAGGGAGTTCTTCGGCCACACTCATAGCCGATTGTACACATGTCCTGACTGGTATTCGTAAATGTGACTTCCTTATGCATCAGGGGTTGAGCAGTGCCAGATTAACCCTTACAAACGGTTTACCCAGGACAATTTTTTTCCTATGAGCTTAAAAACTAAAAGCCAGGTAGTTGCTACCTAACTGCCTGTTGTGCCTGGCACCAATCTCTGCCAGCACAGAGCGGTGACAGACCACCCCAACCAGTGATACAGCGATTTCTACTGACATCACTACAACAGAGCAGTGGCTTCTCTTCCACTCTGCTCTCACTGGGCTGAATCGCCGGCAGGAGCAGTCAGTAACCACTCTTTGCCAGTACCTGGTAGAGCAGACATGTAGTTAGCAACTACCTGCCTGTTAGTTTGTAGGCCCATAACAATAAAAAAAATAGTCCTGGTTAAACCTTTTAATTTACGGATTCTCATCTTTTCCTATTTGGATCTCATTAGACAATCAAATGTAATGCCCAGGCCTCGTAAAATAGATCAAATTGATGTCTGGGCCTGTCCATATGTTGTTTAACCCCTTTACCCCCAAGAGTGATTTGCACGTTATTGACCGTGCCAATTTTTACAATTATGACCATTGTCACTGTATCAGGCAAGAACTCTGGAATGCTTCAACAGACATATTGTAGTTCATGATAGTGGTAACATTTCTTCGGTATGACTTACGTTTTTGAGAAACAAAACAGAAATTCGGCGAAAATTTGGAACATTTTGCTATTTTCCAACTTTGAATTTTCATGCACTTAAATCACAGAGATACTGTGTGTTACACAAAATAGTTAATAACTAACATTTCTCACATGTCTACTTTAGATCAGCACAATTTTAGAGACAAAATAGTTTTTTTTTATGAAGTTATAAAGGTTAAAAGTTGACCAGTGATTTCTCCTTTTTTACAACAAAATTTGTAAAATCGTTTTTTTTTTAGGGACCACATCACATTTGAAGTCACTTGGAGGGGTCTATATGTTAGAAGATACCCAAAAGTGACACCATTCCAGTAACTGCACCCCTCAAGGTGCCAAAACTTTATTCAAGAAGTTTATTAACCCTTCAGGTGCTTCACAGGAATTTATTAAAAGAAAATTAATTAACATTTAACTTTTTTCACAAAAAAATTGACTTCAGATCCAACTTTTTTTTATTTTGACAAGGGTAACAGGAATAAATGAAACCAAAGATTTGTTGTGTAATTTCTCCTGAGCATGCTGATACCCAATATGAAGGAGAAAACCACTGTTTGGGCGCACGGCAGAGCTCAGAAGGGAAGGAGCGCCATATGATATTTTGAATGGAAAATTTGCTGAAACAATTGGTGGATGCCATGTCGTGTTTGGAGAGCCCCTGATGGGACTAAACAGTGAAAAACCCCACAAGTGACACCGCTTTGGAAACTAGACCCCTAAGAGAACTGATCTAGATGTGTGGTGAGCACATTGAACCCTAAGGTGCTTCACAGAAGTTTTTAACTTTGAGCCATAAAAATCAAATTTTCCGCACAAATATGCTTTTAGCACAAAATATTGCATTTTCATAAGGGTAACAGGTGAAATTGCAGCATACAATTTGTTGTGCAATTTCTACTGAATGCGCCGATACCCAATATGAGGGAGAAAACTATTTTTTGAGTGCACGGCAGGGCTCAGAAGGGAAGGAGCGTCATTTGACTTTTTAAATTTAAAATTTCCTGGAATCATTAGCGGATGTCATATCCCATTTGGAGAGTCTCTGATGTGCCTAAACAGTGGAAAACCCCACAAGTGACCCCATTTTGGAAACTAGGCCTCTCAAGGAATTAACTTAGATGTGTAGTGAGCACCTTGAACCCCCAGGTGCTTCACAATGAGCTATGAAAATAAAAAAAAATAACATTTTCCCCACAAAAATGTTATTTTGGCCCCAAATTTTGCATTTTCACAAGCGTATCAGGAGAAATTGCACCATACAATTTGCTGTGCAATTCCTCCTGAGTAGTGATGAGTAAACGTTCTAGCCACTACTCGTTACTCGCCCGAGTATCACTATGCTCGGTGTACTCGGCGAGCACCGAGCATTTCTGGGATTATTCGGCGGTAACTGGTGTCTCCACCCAACATTTTTGGCGGACTTTAGAGACCCAATCACGGTGCAGGGATTGTCTCCCAGACCATGAAATGCCGCAGCCATCTTTATTGTGGTCGTGAAGTGATTGGCTTGGCTGCACAGCATCATCCCAAGTATAAGAGACCTGTCACCGCCCTGTTTGCCGCATTCTGTTCCTGATTCAGCGAGAGTAGAGGGAGCTGGTGCCGAGATAGGGTCAGAATCGTGGTTTTTAGAGTTAGTGTAGGTCTGCAACTCTTAAATCCACAACTCCTCAGAAACCAAAAGTCCTTTTTAGGGCGAATTCGTGGGTCCCAATATTGCAGCGCTAGGTAGGCAGGGCACAGCATATCCACATTAGTGCAAGGCCTGCAGGCACGGTATGTGCATCCATTGCTCCCACTGCATCCCTCCCAAAGCTCCATAACTGTCTGCTGCTGCAGCTTCTTTACTATATACCTAGTTGGATTTTTTTTTTCCAAAAATTCACCCCCAAAAAACAAAAATATACAGTCTGTTCTGTAAGACTGAGGCCTGTTGAAAAATCATAGTTTGTCAGGCATACGTAGCATAGTTGTGTGTGCTACCCTTGTGCCACTTTTTTTGTGTTTTAAATTCACCGAAAAAGGCCTCATATATCTGCGTGCTCCAACTTTGGGCATTGTAGGCCGGTGGACCCCTTTTTTTGCTGTCTGATACTCTAATTCTATACAACACTATTTTGCATATAAAAAAGCCACATATTTGCCAGTGGGGTATTTCCTGACAGCCCTCATATATCTGCCTGCTCCAAGTTTGGGCATTGTAGGCCAGAGGACCCCCTTTTTTTTGCTGTCTATTACTCTAATTCTGTAGAGCACTATTTAGCATTTTTAAAAAAACAAAAACACATTTTTGCCAGTGTGGTATTTCCGTGGCAACCCTCATATATCTGTGTGCTCCAAGTTTGGTCATTGTAGGTCTGTGGACCCCTTTTTTTGCTGTCTGATACTCTAATTCTATACAGCACTATTTTGCATTTTAACCCCTTCATGACCTTGGGATTTTTCATATTTCCGTGTTCGTTTTTCACTCCCCTCCTTCCCAGAGCCATAACTTTTTTATTTTTCCGTCAATTTGGCCATGTGGGGGCTTATTTTTTGCGGGACGAGTTGTACTTTTGAACGACATCATTGGTTTTACCATGTCGTGTACTAGAAAACAGGAATAAAAATCCAAGTGCGGTGAAATTGCAAAAAAAGTGCAATCCTACACTTGTTTTTTGCTTGGCTTTTTTGCTAGCTTCACTAAATGCTAAAACTGACCTGCCATTATGATTCTCCATGTCACTACGAGTTCATAGACACCTAACATGACTAGGTTGTTTTTTACCTAAGTGGTGAAAAAAAATTCCAAACTTTGCTAAAAAAAAAGAAAATTGCGCCATTTTCCGATACTCGTAGCGTCTCCATTTTTCATGATCTGGGGTTGGTTGAGGGCTTATTTTTTGCGTGCCTAGCTGACGTTTTTAATGATACCATTTTGGTGCAGATACGTTCTTTTTATCGCCCGTTATTGCATTTTAATGCAATGTCGCGGTGACCAAAAAAACGTAATTCTGGCGTTTTGATTTTCTTTCTCGTTACGCCGTTTACCGATCAGGTTAATGCTTTTTTTTAATGATAGATCGGGCGATTCTGAACGTGGCGATACCAAATATGTGTAGGTTTGATTTTTTTTTAATTGATTTATTTTGATTGGGGCGAAAGGGGGGTGATTTAAACTTTTATATTTTTTTTATTTTTTTCACTTTTTTTTTTACTTTTTTTTTTACTTTTGCCATGCTTCTATAGCCTCCATAGGAGGCTAGAAGCTGGCACAACTTGATTGCCTCTGCTACATAGCAGCGATCATCAGATCGCTGCTATGCAGCAGAAAATCAGGTGTGCTGTGAGCGCCGACCACAGGGTGGCGCTCACAGCTACCGGCGATCAGTAACCATAGAGGTCTCAAGGACCTCTATGGTTACAATGGAGAAGCATCACCGACCTCCGATCATGTGACGGGGGTCGGCGATGTGCTCATATCCGGCCGCCCGGCCGGATGCGGTAGTTAAATGCCGCTGTCTGCGTTTGACAGTGGCATTTAACTATTTAATAGCAGCGGGTGAATCGCGATTTCACCCGCCGCTATTGCGGGCACATGTCAGCTGTTCAAAACAGCTGAGATGTCCCGGCTTTGATGCGGGCTCACCGCGGAGCCCTGCATCAAAGCAGGGGAGCTGACCTCGGACGTACTATCCCGTCCGAGGTCAGTAAGGGGTTAAAAAAAAAAAAACACGTTTTTGCCAGTGTGGTATTTCCGTGACAGCCCTCATATATCTGCATGCTCCAAGTTTGGGCATTATAGGCTGGTGGACCCCTTTTTTTGCTGTCTGATACTCTAATTCTATACAGCACTATTTTGCATTTAAAAACAAACAAAAAAAACCCCACGTTTTTGCCAGTGTGGTATTTCCGTGACAGCCCTCATATATCTGCGTGCTCCAAGTTTGGTCATTGTAAGTCGGTGGACCCCTTTTTTTGCTGTCTGATACTCTAATTCTATACAGCACTATTTTGCATTTAAAAAAAGAAAAAACACGTTTTTGCCAGTGTGGTATTTCCGTGACAGCCCTCATATATCTGCCTGCTCAAAGTTTGGTCATTGTAGGTCGGTGGACCCCTTTTTTTGCTGACTGATACTCTAATTCTATACAGCACTATTTTGCATAAATTTACTTCACAACAAAACCCCCCAAAATTGAGCACAGTCCGTTATATCAGGCTGAGGCCTGCCTGGTGTTTGGGTTTTAAAAATCGTAGATTTGCAGGCATACTGATCAAGTGATCAGATATTATTTGGCTACTAATAAATAAATTTGTGTTGAGCATTTGAAATAGTGCAGTAGTCCATTTAAAATGGGCAAGGCAAGGGGCAAGGGACGGGGAAGTGGACGTGATGATGATGGTGCATACAGAGGACGAGGCCGTGGCCAAGGAGAAAGTGAGCAACAACAAAGACCCACATCTTCTCGTCCGACCTTCCTGTCCCAGTTTCTAGGGGACCGCAGCACACCACTATTGAAGCCAGAGCAGTGTGAAACGATTGTTGGTTTGATAGCGGGTAATGCTTCCAGTCACATAGCCACCACCACCACCATGTCTTCCACATGGTCAAGTCTGAGTAGCCATGAGTGTGTACCGGATATTCCTCACCCTGATCCTGCTTCCTCCCACCATGCCGAGTGCCCTGAGACAGCTGATCCCACACTTGAACACTCTCAAGAGCTTTTCAGTTTTCAATTTCAAGATTCTGAACTCTCAGCCGGTCAACTTGAAGTGGGGACCGATGAGATTGCATGTACAGATGCCCAAAGCTTTGACCAGCCCCGGTCATGGGAAGGCGAAGGTGGGAAAGTGTCAGAAGAGGTGGACGATAATGAGACACAATTGCCAGAAAGTCAGGAGGAGGAGCAGGATGCGGATGTGGATGATGAGGTGGTGGATGACATAGTGACTGACCAAACCTGGCAGGAGGACATGCAGAGTGAGGGATACAGCACACATGGGGAAGGAGACATATCACCACAACAGCCAGGAAGAAGCAGTGTGGTGGCCACAGACAGAAAGCGTGCATCCATTCCCCGTAATATCAACATGAGGGAAGTAGCCATTCCAACTGTTATATCTTCCCGAGTCTGGTTATTTTATAAAGACTCTGCCGATAACCTCAAACAGGCCATTTGCAGCACCTGCCATGCGCGCATCAGCAGGGGTAGCAAAACAACCAGCCTGACCACCACCAGCATGATTAGGCACATGGCAGCAAAGCACCCAACTCTGTGGGCCGAACCCCAGGCTCAAGGACAACTGCCTGCAGGTCACACCACTGCTTCTTCGACTGTTTTGCAGAGAAGCCAATCCCCAGTAGACCGTGCATGTGAAGATGCCTCTAGCCCTGCACCTATTGTGGCCCACAGTCAAGCAGCACCATTATCACGCCCATCCACGTCCTTGTCCCAGCAAAGCCTTCAGTTGTCTATAACCCAGTCTTTGGAACACAACCAGAAATACCCCTCCACAGGCCACAGTCCTAAATTCTAATATTTCTCTTCTGTTTGCTCTAGAAATGCTGCCTTTTAGGCTCGTTGAGATGGAAGCTTTCCGCAACCTGATGGCAGCGGCCGTCCCAAGGTACTCGGTCTGCAGTCGCCACTATTTCTCCAAGTGTGCCAAACCAGCTTTACACCAGCATGTGTCCCACAACATTACCTGTGCCCTCAACAATGCTGTTACAGGGAAAGTCCACCTAACCAAGAACAAGTGGACGAGTGCTTGTGGGCAGGGACGGTACATCTCACTGAAGGCACACTGGGTTAACATAGTGGAAGCTGGGACCCAGTCAGACCTTGGGTCAACAACTGCCCTCTTCTGCTCACAAAGCCTTTCCAATATAAGCAGCGTAGAGTTCCAGCACGTGGGGACATCACACACCAGCCAGTGAGCTGGAAGCTGCAAACGTTGCTGAAGCATGGCAAGGGTGGCTGAAGCTGTAGCTGACTTTCTAAAATGGGCAGACAGATGGCGTACTTTCACTATCAGATCCAGCAGCTCCGAGTAGCTTTTTAGAAAACGTTCAACCACGAGGTTAAGCACATGGGCCAAGCAAGGTACGAGTGTGAGCTCACCTTGCCTCAGAGCAGCCACCAGGTTACGGCCATAGTCACACATGGCCATGCCTGGCTGTAGGTTCAGCGGTGTTATCCAAACATCTGACTGCTCTTTCAGCTCTGTCCACAACTCTTCTGCATTGTTCAGTTTGTCACCTATGCAGATTAGCTTCAGCACAGCCTGTTGCCAATTGGCTGAGGCAGTGCTGCAGTGCTTCCAGCTTCTGACTGATGTGTTGATTTCAGAGATGGAGGATGAAGTGGAGGAGGAGGTGCAGGAGCTGTAGACTGTGGGGGCAACCCTGATTGACGTAGGGCCCGCAATCCTCGGCGTGGGGAGGATGTGTTCCACATCCTCCCCACGCCGAGGATTGCGGGCCCTACGTCAATCAGGGTTGCCCCCACAGTCTACAGCTCCTGCACCTCCTCCTCCACTTCATCCTCCATCTCTGAAATCAACACATCAGTCAGAAGCTGGAAGCACTGCAGCACTGCCTCAGCCAATTGGCAACAGGCTGTGCTGAAGCTAATCTGCATAGGTGACAAACTGAACAATGCAGAAGAGTTGTGGACAGAGCTGAAAGAGCAGTCAGATGTTTGGATAACACCGCTGAACCTACAGCCAGGCATGGCCATGTGTGACTATGGCCGTAACCTGGTGGCTGCTCTGAGGCAAGGTGAGCTCACACTCGTACCTTGCTTGGCCCATGTGCTTAACCTCGTGGTTGAACGTTTTCTAAAAAGCTACTCGGAGCTGCTGGATCTGATAGTGAAAGTACGCCATCTGTCTGCCCATTTTAGAAAGTCAGCTACAGCTTCAGCCACCCTTGCCATGCTTCAGCAACGTTTGCAGCTTCCAGCTCACTGGCTGGTGTGTGATGTCCCCACGTGCTGGAACTCTACGCTGCTTATATTGGAAAGGCTTTGTGAGCAGAAGAGGGCAGTTGTTGACTACCAACATCAACAAGGCTGTCGATATTCAGTTCAAACTCCTCACATAAGACATCAGGAGTGGACATGGCTGTCCGACATATGTATCATCCTCCAAAACTTTGAGGACTGCACCAAGATGTTGAGTGGTGATGACGCCATAATTAGCATCACCATCCCGCTTCTCAGCATTCTGAAAACCTCTCTGCTCACAATTAATGAGGATGTATTGCAGGCAGAGCACAAGGACATGGAGCAAGGAGCCATACAGGGGGATTACACTCAACTCAGCCTCATGTCTTCTCATCGTGGATTGGTAGTCAATGAGGAGGAGGAGGAAGAACAGGAGCTACTTTCATGTGCTATAGACGGTACTACAAACACAGCTGTCATACTGTCTGTTCAGCGGGGATGGCCTGAGGACAGGGAGGAGGAGGATAAGGATGAGGAGGAAGAGGACAGCATGGTCAGTCGTCCTGTTGGTGAGGACACGGAAGTCTTGCCTTTTAGCAGTCTGGCACACATGGCTGACTTTATGTTGTGCTGCATTTCACGTGACCCTCGCATTATAAAAATTTTGGGTAACACTCATTACAGGTTGGTGACACTTCTAGACCCACGCTACAAGGAGAACTTTCCATCTCTTCTACCAGAAGCAGAGAGGTGTACTAAAATTTTGCAGTACCAGAGGACCCTTGTACTGGAATTACTTAGAAAATTCCCATGTGAGAACGCTGGCAGCAGACGTCAGAGTTTGTTGTACAACCAAGGAGTCCAAGCGAGAGAGACAGAAGTGCAATCCAGCTCAGGCAGAGGAACAATGGCAAAGTTCTGGGACAGTTTTCTCAGACCCTCCCATTGAGACAGCACAGAGGTAAAGGGTGCAATGTTTGTGAAGATGGTGAGGGAGTACCTTGCAGATCATACAAATATCCTCCGTGATTCCTCTGTGCTTTTTAATTATTGGGTATCCAAGCTGGACACGTGGCATGAACTGGCTCTCTATGCCTTGGAGGTCCTGGCCTGCCCTGCTGCTAGCGTTCTGTCAGAGCGGGTTTTTAGTGCCGCTGGTGGAATTATAACGGATACACGCATCCGCCTGTCAACTGAAAATACTGACAGGCTGCCTCTTATAAAAATGAACAAGGGTTGGATTGGGAAAGAATTCTGTACACCACCAAGTGAAAACAGCGAAACATAACCTCAAATACATTCTCTCTTTTGGGGAGGTGTATTCTCATGCACTTCTTCACAACCACACATGGGTATACTCTTTCACATTTGGTCTGATTGTTGTTATCCTCGTCCTTATCATCCAGAACCACTAGATGACCAGGGTGAACGTGCTCTGTACTGTTATAGGCCGGTGAATTTTGGGGAAGAGGGCTGTGAAGGCACTATTTTATTTTCTAAAAACAAGACCCCATATTGGGAAATTGGCCACTGCATTGCATTGGGCCTACTTCTTAACTCTGTCTCTTGCAGTGTGTCCTTTACCTGCCACTAGATCACCAGGGTGTCAGGACTCTGAACATTTTTTACCTTTTGTGCATTACTGCCCTTTTCCAACATGGCGTCTTTGGTCTCATGTGCACTTGTCTTCCTGCTATAAAACTCCACCCCAGCCTTCAGTCTGTGCTAGATTATTCTGCTTTGCATCCAGCTCCTGATTACTCCCTGGCTTTGCACCTGCACCTGCTCCTGTGAACCTGTGTTGGAGATCCTGCCACTCTGCTTTGAGTTCCTGCTGCATACACCAGTGTTCAGTAATCCTCCTTCATCTGCTGCTCGTGTTACTTCCATCTGCATTTGCTGGACATGTAAGCTGTTTCTGCTCTGCAAATCCTGAGACTATTAACCAGGCCTCCCTGGTTGAGCTAAGATATGATTTGAACTGCTTAATAGCATATCTATCTGTGTCTGGACTAAGTCAAGGATCTATTTGTGTCAAGTTTCCTCAAGAATAACTGTGCTTCATAGACTTTCTGTTTGTTTGCATCCACCTCTGAAGTTTCCTATTGACTGCTAAGCTGCGTTTATTATTTGCACCAAGTGTTGTGGACTTGAGTTTCTCTCTGCACCTGCTTGAATCACCATGTGATAATATAAACTTTACCACTTATAAAACTGTGTCCTGTTGTCTTGTTCCACGCAGAGTCTCCTGAATTATCCCCTATAATTATTACACAGGGTGGATATACTCTGTACAGTGCATTTTGGGAAAGGGGGCTGTTGTGATGGCACTCTTATTTTTTTAAAAAAGGACCCCACATTGGGGAATTGGGCATTACATTACATTGGGCCTACTTCTTCTTTCTGTCTCCTGCAATGTGTTCTTCACCTGCCACTAGATCACCAGGGTGAACGTGCTCTGTACGGTGCATTTTGGGCAAGGGGGCTGTGATAGCACTAGTCTATTTATAAAAAAGGTACCCCCATTGGGGAATTGTTTGGCAGCTCATGCACTGCATTACAAGTTTCACAGACACACACCACTACATTGGGCCTAATTCTTAACTTTGTCTCCTGCAATGTCTCTTGTTTAACTGCCACTAGATCACCAGGGTGAACGTGCTTTGTACTGTTATAGGCCGGTGAGCTTTGGGCAAGGGGCCTGCGATGGCACTAGTATATTTTTAAGAAAGGTACCCCTCATTGGTGAAACCAGATTCCTTGTTGGCAAAGACTTCATAACATTTGTGTACCTTAAAGAGCTCCCTTAAAAAGCTCCTTTTTGTGTTGCCTGGTTGCTCACATTGGACACAATCTGGGTGACAGTTAGAAGACCGGGTAGAGGGAAGAGTGCCAGGGAGGCTAGTCCTGATCTGGCACAACCCAATAAGTTTGCTAAGTTGGCAGATGAGGGGGATGCCAGTACAGGGGTAGCACTGCTGTAGCCAGGCATGTCCTCTGAAAGCCGGAGGAGTGACTGCTCCAGTAAGGAGGGAAATAGGAGAGCAGGGCAGGCCAGACAGGTGCTGGTAGTGACAGATACCAAACCACCGTGGATAGGAGATCACCAGAAAAACATTTTTTCTCCCTGACCTCGTCAGTAGGGTATATATACCTTTTATATGTGTTATTTTATATAATAAATTCTTTTATTATTGTATGTAATTGTTGCCAATTCTATAAATAAAGGCCTATTTTTTTATTCCCGTATTCATTGATTTTTTTCTGGTGATCTCCTATCCACGGTGGTTTGGTATCTGTCTCTGGATTACAGTGGTTTCCACTGGTGTTGTCTCACAGCATATCCTAACCACGGGCATATTGTGATTTATTTAAATATCTTCCAGATTAATAATATTATTCTGTGGATTAGTGTGGGTATACTGTGTTTAATAACTAGGTGCTGGTAGTGGGGGACTCAATTATTAGGGGAACAGAGACGACAATCTGTCACAAAGACAGGGATCGTCGAACGGTGTGCTGCCTACCTGGCGCTCGAGTCCGACACATCGCTGATCGGGTGGACAGATTACTGGGAGGGGCTGGTGAGGACCCAGAGGTCATGGTGCACATTGGCACAAACGACAAAGTTAGAGGTAGGTGGAAGGTCCTTAAAAACAATTTCAGGGAATTAGGCTGCAAGCTGAAAGCAAGGACCTCCAACTTGGCATTTTTCGAAATACTGCCTGTACCACGTGCCACGCCAAAGAGACGCAACGAGAGATTAGGAAGGTTATTAAGGGGCTCAAGAATTGGTGTAGAATGGAGGGGTTTGGGTTCCTGCAGAACTGGGCCGACTTCACAGTTGGCTACAGGTTCTATGCTAGGGACGGGCTGCACCTCAATGGGGAAGGTGCAGCTGTGCTGGGGGAGAAAATGGCTAGAAGGTTGGAGGAGTTTTTAAACTAGGGAATGGGGGGAGGGTATTCAATTTATAGGAGGGGAAGATAGTGCAGATAGAGACCTGGGCACAAATAAGGAAGTTGGGGGTGGCGGTGGCATGGGGAGTGGGGTTAGATCAATTAATAATTTAAGAAAGAATAGAGGTGCAGAGAGATACATAAAATGTATGTATACTAATGCCAGAAGCCTCGCCAACAAAATGGACGAATTAGAATTAATGGTGTTGGAGCATAATTATGACATGGTGTGGGATATCTGAAACATGGCTGGACGAGAGCCATGACTGGGAGGTTAACTTGCAGGGTTATAGTCTGTTCAGAAATGACTGAACGGATAAGCGAGGCGGAGGTGTGTGTCTATATGTAAAATCATCCTTAAAACCCATCCTGAGTGATAATATAGGTGAATCTAATGAAAATGTAGAGTCCCTGTGGGTGGAGATAAGGGGAGTGGGAAAAAATAATAAAATACTGATAGGGGTTTGTTATAAGTCTCCAAAAATAGTGGAAGCAATGGAGAATATCCTCATAAAGCAAATAGATGAAGCTGTGACTCAAGGAGAAGTCGTTATTATGGGGGACTTCAACTACCCTGAAATAGATTGGGGAACAGAAACCTGCAGTTCCAGCAAAGGTAATCGGTTTTTGACAACTATGAGAGACAATTACCTTCCACAATTGGTTCAGGACTCAACAAGAAGGGGGCACTGCTAGACCTAATATTAACCAACAGGCCAGACCACATATCAAATATAAGGGTTGGGGGTCACTTGGGGAAAAGTAAACACAAAATAATAAGTTTTCATGTATCCTTTAATAAGATGTGTAGTAGAGGGGTGACAAGGACACTATACTTCAGGAGGGCAAATTTCCAATGGATGAGAGATGATCTTGGTGCAATAAACTGGGACGATATCCTGAGACATAAAAATACACAAAGAAAATGGGAGACGTTTATTAGTATCCTGGATAGGACCTGTGCACAGTATATACCATATGGGAATAAACATACTAGAAATAGGAGGAAACCAATATGGCTAAATAGAGCTGTAAGGGGCGCAATAAGTGACAAAAATAAAGCATTTAGAGAATTAAAGGAAGTAGGTAGTGATGAGGCATTAAATAAATACAGAAAGTTAAATAAATTCTGTATAAAGCAAATCAAGGCAGCAAAGATTGAGACAGAGAGACTCATTGCCAGAGAGAGTAAAAATAATCCCAAAATATTCTTTAACTACGTAAATAGTAAGAAACTAAAAAATGATAGTGTTGTCCCCTTTAAAAATAGTCTGGGTGAAATGGTGGAAGAGGATGAGGAAAAAGCCAATATGCTAAATGACTTTTTTTCATCAGTATTTACACAAGAAAATTCCATGGCAGCCAATATGATCAGTGATAACAAAATTCCATATTAAATGTCACCTGCTTAACCCAGCAGGAAGTACGGCGGCGTCTAAAAATCACTAAAATTGACAAATCTCCGGGCCCGGATGGGATACACCCCCGAGTACTGCAGGAACTAAGTACAGTCATTGATAGACCATTATTTTTAATCTTTAAAGACTCCATAATAACAGGGTCTGTACCACAGGACTGGCGTATAGCAAATGTGGTGCCAATATTCAAAATGGGGACAAAAACTGAACTCAGAAATTATAGGCCAGTAAGTTTAACCTCTACTGTGGGTAAAATCCTGGAGGGTTTTCTAAGGGATGCTATGCTGGAGTATCTGAAGAGGAATAACCTCATCACCCAATACCAACATGGGTTTACTAGGGACCGTTCCTGTCAGACTAATCTCATCAATTTCTATGAGGAGGTAAGTTCCGGACTGGACCAAGGGAACCCAGTGGACGTAGTGTATATGGACTTTTCAAAAGCTTTTGATACGGTGCCACACGGAAGGTTGATACATAAAATGAGAATAATGGGGATAGGGGAAAATATGTGTAAGTGGGTTAAGAGCTGGCTCAGGAATAGGAAACAAGGGGTGGTTATTAATGGAGCACACTTGGACTGGGTCGCGGTTAGCAGTGGGGTACCACAGGGGTCAGTATTGGGCCCTCTTATTTTTAACATATTTATTAATGATCTTGTAGGGGGCATACAGAGTGGAATTTCAATATTTGCAGATGACACTAAACTCTGCAGGGTAATCAATACAGAGGAGGACAATTTTATATTACAGGATGATTTATGTAAACTAGAAGCTTGGGGTGATAAATGGCAAATGAGCTTTAATAGGGATAAATGTAAGGTCATGCACTTGGGTAGAAGTAATAAGATGTATAACTATGCGCTTAATTCTAAAACTCTGGGCAAAACCATCAATGAGAAAGACCTGGGTGTATGGGTGGATGACAAACTCACATTTAGTGGCCAGTGTCAGGCAGCTGCTACAAAGGCAAATAAAATAATGGGATGAATTAAAAGAGGCATAGATGCTCATGGGGAGAACATAATTTTACCTCTATACAAGTCACTAGTTCGACCACCCTTAGAATACTGTGTGCAGTTCTGGTCTCCAGTGTATAAGAAAGACATAGCTGAACTGGAGCGGGTGCAGAGAAGAGCGACCAAGGTTATTTGAGGACTGGGGGGTCTGCCATACCAAGATAGGTTATTACACTTGGGGCTATTTAGTTTGGAAAAACAAAGGCTAAGGGGTGATCTTATGTTAATGTATAAGTATATGAGGGGACAGTAGAAAGACCTTTCTGATGATCTTTTTAATCATAGACCTGAGACAGGGACAAGGGGGTATCCTCTACTTCTGGAGGAAATAAGGTTTAAGCATAATAACAGACGCGGATTCTTTACTGTAAGAGCAGTGAGACTATGGAACTCTCTGCCGTATGATGTTGTAATGAGTGATTCATTACTTAAATTTAAGAGGGGACTGGATACCTTTTTTGAAAAGTATAATGTTACAGGGTATATACACTAGATTCCTTGTTAGGGTGTTGATCCAAGGAACTAGTCTGATTGCCGTATGTGGTCGGGAAGGAATTTTTTTCCCCAGAGTGGAGCTTACTCTTTGCCACGTGGTTTTTTTTTGCCTTCCTCTGGATCAACATGTTAGGGCATGTAGGTTAGGCTATGGGTTGAACTAGATGGACTTAAAGTCTTCCTTCAACTTTAATAACTATGCTACTATGTTTCTATGTAATACACTTCATATAAATTTGATAAAGCAATGCTGTTAGTTTGGCTCAGTAGTTCATTAAAAATTTAGCTTTGTCCACTATATTAGTTTCTCTCATTGAGAGCCATAACTTCGGCTGCGTCAAATGTACAAATGGCGAGTATACAAATGGCGATTTGTAACCAAGATTTAAATACTGTATACCCAATGCATTCAGACAATCACAGAGCTGCATTTCTTGTAAAACATTTACAGATGTGACAGACAATGCTCATAGTGACACAATCTTGGTTAATGCTTGTTTATTCACTTCACAGACAGTTGTAAGCCTCTATATGTTTGCTGTTTATCATTGTAAAACATTAAGGTTTACTGAAACTATGCCAGTGGTGGTTTGATCTAAATCCTTGTGGCTTTTATTTTCTAGGGGTTTATGGCCCCTCGTCTGATGAGTCCATGATATCTCAGTTTCATCCAACTTTGAAAAGTGGCCACTTGAAGGTCTGGGTGAAACTAGAGTTACTACATAGTGTAAATCGCTATATAAGACCAGAGAAACATAACTAAAGACAGATGCTAAAATTGGGGTACCTGTACATGTACAGTGTGCTGATACCTGCATAATTGGTAACACCCATGCAGGGTAGGTAATCTCCCAGGGGTTCTCTGTCTTGGTGTTGCTTCTCTGATATTCCAGATGGAAGATGGTTAAAAGCCTCTTGGTGATGATCTAAGTATACTGTATGAAGTTAATCTTCATATATATGTAATCACTATATTTATTTAATCCTTATATGTACTTATTAACCTGTGTATGTTAACATATACAAAAGTGAGCACACTCACACTATTCAATCATACTAGTCCTTGAATTTTGTAGTTTGCAATAAAATTGCGTTGTATTGCAAGTATTAGCCTTTTTTAAAGCCGTTTCAGAACCATAGTGTTAAACACATGGCAAATAAAATTGCCAATTTCTCCTGTAAATAATTGTGCAAAGAGGGAACCTTGATACCATTAAAAATACGAGTGGATTTTCATGGGCCCATCCAGTATGTGGGTTCCAAGGTGTAATGGGGTGCATATGACTGACTATGCAGCAGGGCATGCCTTGCTGCCAATGTGTAAAGCAAAGGAGTACGGGAGTACAAAATGCATATTGTGCAGTGGATTTTCATGGGCCCATCCAGTATGTGGGTTCAAAGGCTTATTGGGGTGCATATGAATTGGTAGCAGGGCAGGCCTTGAATTCAATGCACCACTTTTTCAGGAGTCCCCCTGGATATCTTATGACAGGGGCATTGTGGTGCGTCGTAATTCTTGGCAGCCCATCCACTCACAGCGTAGGCTACAACAGCATAGGAGACGCACTGTTTCATAATGGCCCTTTAAAAAGATGAATGCCGCCTGATGCACCATTAAAAATAAGCTCTGTGACTTTAAGAGTTCCTCCTTCATAAATGAAACAAGATGGGTCTGCTTATGTGTCACACACCACATGGCCAGCTAGGGTTGTTAAATGTTACAATGACATTTTCCAGTGAATGCATTTGTAGTGGTTGAAAGCAATGTTAAACTTGAAAAACCACTCAAAAAAGCTGTGTCTGAACTAAGCCTAAGTGGGGGAGGAAATTTTTGGTCTGGGGTTAAATATTTGGCCTTACAGGCAAGTCATTAACCTGCAAAGGATGTATCTTGACATATTTCCAAGCAAAACCCGTTTTGGTTTCGTTTTAATGTGTTTTTTGTGGCACCGGGAAAAATGGCATGAATCTCGGAAAAAATTGATTAAAAACTAGGAGTCAGGAATGCTTCCAGGGGCGATCCCCATGATGTTCCTGTGTCATTTGAGCAGTGTTTCCATCATTTTCAGACGTTTTTAGACCTTAAAAGGACCCCCAGGGGGGATCGCGGTAAAAATACTCGGGTCTCCCATAGAATTACATTGGGCTCATTGTTCTGGCTGAGTACCCAAGTATTCCAATCTGCTCGACCCGAGCAACGAGCACCCGAGCATTTTAGTGCTCGCGCATCACTAGTCACAATCTTTTTGTGGAGAAGTGATGAAGATATATTTATGGGGCTGTTGGGTCCTTATTTTGTTGAGATTGTGGGAGATGGATGGTGGTGATTCACACTCCCCTCTTTTCTGCCTTCCTCATAAAGGTGTGGGACGGACGTCCCACTTAATTGTTGGGATATTCCCCCACCTAGTGACATTTAGGGACTCATGCCCTGCCTGCTATGGCATAGTTTATATTATGGTATATCACCTTTATTATATACTTCTCTGCATGAATACTAATTATGTGAACTTATTTATATGGTTATGTATATGTGACATTGGTGACCCCATTGGAGTAATGAACGCTGTATATATATTTTGGATTTACAAACCCTGTTTTTGAATCTGCCATCTTTGAAGATATGGGAGTATATCGCAAATTTGACCTTTTCCAAGATGACGATATGAGTCTCATGGTTGTCCGTGCGCATGCGCGGGCTTCTGGAACTATGGGAAAACTTTTATGATATCACAGACATGCGCAATAGATATGTATGGATGCCGAGGACATGGCGTGCAGCGTTATTTGGAGCATGTGAATGCGGTTTCTATTAGGATGCGACACCTGGAACCATTTAACTATTTATGATATTTCACTTGTACTCTGCACAATATCTGAGATATTGTATTGTAATAATGACATTTTTTGGTCACTTATATATTATATATTTTCTGTAGTCTGCTGTGCTGTTTCCCCTTTTTCTTTCAATATATATATGTATATATATATATATATATATATATATATATATATATATATTGTAACAAAACACTCCGGGATCGCCTTTGCTGGGGTCAAAGGTCACGTGGTTTGTGCATTAAACTCTGAGGCGACAGCAGGTTTCCAGGTAGACTGACCTCAGGTCAGGTTTATTAAAGTGAAAGCAAATACAGAAAACAAATCATAAAAATAAATCCTTGCCTGTCCGGCACTTACTAAACAAACACGTTCCTATCTAACAACTGGGGGGGCTACTCCCACCCAGCAAACATAACACAGGTCATGAGCACAGCTCTTACTCACATTGTCTCACACAGACAGGCATTCTGTGTGCCCCAGGCTGACACCTGAAACCTCCAGCTGGTCAGCCTTTATTCCTGCAGTTATTAACCCCTCGGTATCCTGAAGATACTGAGCGGCCTAATTCACATAGGACAAGTACCTGGGCGAGATATACCTGCCCCCGACTACCAGGCCGACATGACTCTTACAATATATATATGTATATATATGTATAGACACACAGTATATATACAGTATATATCTCCATCTCTGTGAAACTATGTAAATATATATTTTTTAGAGGTGTGAGGTGCCCAAATAGAACTTTTGCTATTGGGCGCTGTGATTGCTATGTAGGGGGGTAATAAGGAGGATAATCTTGCTTGTTGCTCAGAGCCCGAGGCTCCAGAGGTCCCAGTGGCAGATTGCAATCATCATAAGCAGTGTATAGAGCAAGGAGGGGGCCCAGACACATTTCTTGCACAGGGGCCCCAAGCTATCAGTGTCTGCCACTGATGGGATCACAATTGATTCTTTTTGTGCTGCCATAGACTTTTTTGTGCTGCCCAAAAGATCATTTTACCCAGTGAACAAGCTTTTGCTCATTTATGGGTTGATCGCAGCCTATTTACATGGCAAGATAATCGTGAAATGAGCGTTTTTAACAACTTCACAATTATCTTTCAGTGTAAATGCCCCTTTACTCCAAATATATTGTGTGAGCCACTAGTGCTTACTAAATAAGCAACTTAGTGGTTCAGAAAACAACACACCTACCAGTGTACTTTGTGTTACATTTTCAATATGTGAAACAATGAAAAATCTTTTTTCTGGGTAACCGGCCACTCCGTGGTTGTAGAGGAGGTCGGTAACCTAAGCAATGAGCAAATACAAATACAAAATCTACAAACATGAATAAATATTTAGTTTTCTTACCTGTGCAAAAAACCCACTTTCTGCTTTTAAGGCATCTTCAAAGACACGCAGAAGTTTATTAAACTTTTCATCATCATACTCAAATCTGTCCCCAAACACTATGGAACTGATAATGTTGCTAACTGCAGTATTCAGCAAAAAATGTGGGTCAGAGGGCTGGCCTGTAAATATGAGCAAAAAATACAAAACAATGCTTCAAACTATAACAGAATCCACAAAACTCTGCTTCTACAGTGGGGGAAATAAGTATTTGATCCCTTGCTGATTTGGTAATTTTGCCCACTGACAAATACATGAACAGTCTATAATTTTAAGGCTATGTTAGTTTTAACATTGAGAGATGTCAGGAGAAATTTTGGTCCACTCCTCTTTGCAGATCATCTCTAAACCATTACGATTTTGAGGCTGTCGCTTGGCAACTCGGAGCTTCCACTCCCTCCATAAGTTTTCTATGGAATTAAGGTCTGGAGACTGACTAGGCCACTTCAAGACCTTAATGTGCTTCTTTTTGAGCCACTCCTTTGTTGCCTTGGCTGTATGTTTTGGGTCATTGTCTTGCTGGAAGACCCAGCCATGACCCATTTTTAATGTCCTGGCTGAGTGAAGGAGGTTGTCACTCAGGAGTTTATGGTACATGGCTCCATACATTCTCCCATTGATGCGGTGAAGTAGTCCTGTGCCCTTAGCAGAGAAATACCCCAAAAACATAGTGTTTCAACCTCCATGCTTGACAGTGGGGATGGTGTTCTTTGGGTCATAGGCAACATTTCTCTTCCTCCAAAAACGGTAATTTGAGTTAATGCCAAAGACCTCAATTTTTGTTTCATCTGACCCAGCACCTTCTCCCAATCACTCACAGAATCATCCAGGTGTTCATTGGCAAACTTCAGATAGGTCTGCACATGTGCCTTCTTGAGCAGGGGGACCTTGCGGGCACTGCAGGATTTTAAACCTTTACAGTGTAATGTGTTACCAATGGTTTTCTTGGTGACTGTGGTCCCGGCTGCCTTGAGATCATTAACAAGTTCCCCTGTGTAGTTTTATACTGATCTCTCACCTTCCTCATGATCAAGGATACCCCCACAAGGTGAGATTTTGCATAGTGCCCCAGATCGATGTCAATTGACAGTCATTTTGTATTTCTTCCATTTTCTTACTATTGCCCCAACACTTGCCTCCTTCTCACCCAGCGTCTTACTTATGGTTTTATAGCCCATTCCAGCTTTGTGCAGGTCTATAATCTTGTCCATGACAGCCTTATAAAGCTCTTTGGTCTTGCCCATGCTGTAGAGGTTAGAGTCTGACTGATTAATTGAGTCTGTGGACAGGAGTCTTTTATAAAGGTGACTATGTAAAACAGCTGTCTTTAATGCAGGTAACTAGTTGATTAGGAGTGTCTAACTGGTCTGTAGGAGCCCAAACTCTTAATGTTTGGTAGGGGACCAAATACTTATTTCTCACTGCAAAATGCAAATAAATGTATATCATTTATACAATAAGATTTTCTGGATTTTATTTTTGATATTCTATCTCTCAATGTTAAAATGTAAAAAATGTTACCTACCCTTAAAATTATACACTGTTCATGTCTTTGTCAGTGGGCAAACTTACAAAATCAGCAAGGGATCAAATACTTATTTCCCCCACTGTATGTTCTGCTAAGGCTCTGTCCATATCGCAAGCCACAACTATGGAGATGAAACCACTGCTCCTTGTCTGTTGCACAGGTCGGGTAATTTAATCACATTGTGTCAGCCTACACTAAGGTTTCAGTACCTTGTAGGCCATATTCCTGGTGTTTCCTATGGCCATACTAGAATGACTGGTGGGACAGGAAGCCAATAGCTACTTTTTCTTCTATAGTATTTATCTTTATTAACGTTCTAAGGAGATAGATAGATAGATAACAGTTGTAAGACGCAATGACCTTTTTTCACTGGGTGCTGCCAGCCAAATTAATGGGCCAGGACCTTAACTGGTACACTTTGGAATCAATACAATGAACAACCTTCCTTTCTATGCTCATTAACACTACGTGAAGGGTGTAGTAAGAGCAGAAACAGCCTACACAGCCATAAACAGTTGGATCTACATCAGAAGCAATAGAACAACCAGCTAGGTGAAGAACCACACAACAGCAAATTTGTAGGACACGTGCAAAAAAAGCAAAATAAAGTAAAAATAGCTTTAAAAATCTCTGATAAAAATTGAAAGGGCCCATTATGCTATATGGAGGACTATGGAGGTGCATTGTACAGTACTATATTAAGGACTATGGGGGGGTGCATTATAATGTATGGAGGACTATGGGGGGTGCAATATACTGTATGGAGGACTATGAGAGGTGCATTGTACTATAGGGAGGACTATGAGGTGCGCATTATGCTATATGAAGCTCTATGGGGAGTGCATTATACTTCTGCTATAGGGCCCCATGATTTTTATGTATGCCCTTGTTTAGTATACGTGTTTATTTTTTTATATACATTAAAAAACAGCAGCAGGATGGGGGATATATATCAGGATGGGGTCAAGATGAGGGACATAAATACCAGGATGGAGGGCATATATATAATCTGGATGGGGAGGGGCCCGATCCAAATCTTGCACCCGAGCCCATCAGACTAGTTACGCCACTTCAGACAGCTTCTTGTCAGTCAGTATTCTCATACCAGGAGATGGAAGTGAGGTACTAATAGATAAGTAGAGCTGAAGCAGCAGAGAAAGAGAGAAATAAGCTAGAGAGGCAGGAGGCAGAGGACGTCAGAAATCAGGTGCAGAGGGCGATGGACAGTGCAAAGCAACTAAATGGGAGAGGAAGGATGAAACAGAAAGCAGCTGGGGGAACGGGCTCTAGACAGGAGACTGCTGTATTTGCTGTGTCCTGTTTTCTGTGTTTGCTTCTGCTCACATCCTCCCTCTCCTATCAGTCTGGCTACAGCCCTGTATATATGAAATTGCAGCCTGCATTATTGCTGGGGATGGAGAGGCTTTAGGCTCCATCCTGGAGGCACATGAAAACATGACAGATCCAAGCACAAAGCTGGCTCTATAGGAACCCTGGTAATACAGAGTATAGTATTCATGTAGCTCTTTATGATCTAGAGCAGTGGTCCATAACCTTTCTGACCTTGAGAGCCACATTCAGATTTGCAAAAGGGTCGCGAGCCACATCCAGCTACTGCCCCTCTCACAGTATTGGCAACCAAAGCCCCCTTTAAGGGTATAATGATAACCAAAGCTTTTCCACACAAATCACCCCGAAGCAGTATACCAAGATCCAGGGGTTCCCACCAAACCCCATCACATTCAGCATTCTCCCATCACGCACTCCCAACAGTCACATCCATCTTCAATCACCTTCTCTGACTGGTAGTGTCATCCTGTCTCCAGCACACCATACTTAAATTATCTCTAAACCCCCAAGACCAGTAGATGTGTACCCAGGTCTGCTCTTCTCTGCAGGACTACTCACAAAGTTCACCATTTTGAGATGTGCTCTTCATACCAGTTTACTAAATCTGGAGCTAATGCACCAAGCTGGCAGAAAGCCGCGAGCCACAATTCATGGGACCATGAGCCACACGTGGCTCCCGAGCTACAGGTTGGGGACCCCTGATCTAGAGATTCTCTCTGACTCAATGCTGTATATAGAAATGTTGGACTGGCAGCATATAGCGATCTTGCCTATAGTTTATACAGTGCCAGTCACTGCCACAACGCACCAACCTTCTCATTTGCCGTCTCTGTGCATGCAAACAAGGCCAAAGAGCTGCTATTTCTACAACCGTATGTGTCGCCATACTCCTTGGTGCCAGGTGGAACCCCTTACGACCACAATCGTTACCCCCCTGCATCATCTATATACTGTAGGTAGATAACTGGCTTGTTTTTAGTTCATCTATTGGCACTTTACCCACTGACATGTGATTCACGCCACAAGCGCACTACCAGAGAGTTTTTAGGCTCACTGACCTTTTAGTGATTGGAACTCCGCACACAAAAATTCTGCTTCTTCTGAAACTCTTGCTTCAAGAGATTTTTTTCCCATGCCAAAATCTCTCAGTGTAGTTAAGGTAAATCTTCTTTGCTCCTGCCAAGCTCGACCATAATGTGCCAGACTTACCCCTAATAACATATGATGCAAATATCACACAGATTGAAATCCGTTGCTATTTTACAGAAAATAGTGAAATTTTGCACACAGAAAAAAATGTTCTCAAGTGTCGTCTCATACCGGTACTGCTGGACTGACCACAGGCTCCGCACAGCTGGAGATATTACATGATGGAGTAACAGAATAGAACTGTGCTGTACTTAGCTGTCTCAACGAGTTCTATCAGCATTCATAATCCTCCTCATCACAGAGCAGGCACAGAAGACCCCTAATTTGCATACAGGTGATTGCTCCACATTTTGGGGCTTGCAGTAGAAAACCATTGAAATTCATAGTAGTGGATATAAAAAGTCTTGATTTGCATATATCTTACAGGTGAATTGTCATGTATGCAAAATAAGGCTTATTTAAAATAAGGCCGCGCTTAGTAACCCGATGTTTACCCTGGTTACCAAAAAAAACAAACAGTACATACTCACCATCTGATGTCCGTCAGGTCCCTTGCCGTCTGCTTCCCGCTCTGACTGAGTGCCGCCGTACAGTGAGAGCAGAGCGCAGCGGTGACGTCACTGCTGTGCTGTGCTCTCACTGTACGGCCGGATCTCAGTCAGAGCAGGAAGCAGACGACAAGGGACCTGACGGACATCATATGGTGAGTATGTACTGTTTGTTTTTTTTACATTTACGCTGGTAACCAGGGTAAACATCGGGTTACTAAGCGCGGCCCTGCGCTTAGTAACCCGATGTTTACCCTGGTTACCAGTGAAGACATCGCTGGATCGGTGTCACACACACCGATTCAGCGATGTCAGCGGGACCTCAACGACCAAAAAAAGGTCCAGGCCATTCCGACACGACCAGCGATCTCACAGCACAGGTCGCTGGTACGTGTCACACATAGCGAGATCGCTACTGAGGTCGCTGTTGCGTCACAAAACTTGTGACTCAGCAGCGATCTCGCTAGCGATCTCGCTATGTGAGACGGGGCCTTAAGGCTAGGGTCACACGAGCATACATTCCCCCGAGAGAATCCTGATATGCGTTTCACTAAAAATGCTTTGTCTGGGGGCCAACTAACATTTATAAAGCATACAACACATACAGTGTTCTTACTCACATTTTGGAGTGGTTAATGTGCTTTTTTATGACAATATATGTGATCAAGAACTGTGTTAACATACCCTGGCTGGCTCAAAAGCTTTATTAAAAGTGTAAGTGTAAGGTGTCCTTCACGTCAGTGTTTACAATACATGTGGAATCTGTTTTTTTCACAGATACCATGTATACCCAATATAACCTATGGTGCTATGCACATATCCGTGTTTCTACATGAACAGTGTGTCCATGCAAAACATGGAGACATGTCTGGTTTTTTTTCCGGCAACACAGGGAGAAGGGCAAATACAAGTATATGGGTCCGTGAAACACAAGTACAGCACACGGATGGCATCTCTAATCTGTGTGCTGTCCACGTACTTGCTGGGGTAAGGTGAGTATATGATGATCATTTTTTTCTTTTAAAATTGCATTATGGTCATAATGTGTGGGGGCTCAACAAAAATAGTGAGGGCTAATAAGGAAGCCCCCATAAAGAGTGGGGACTACTGAGGGGAGGCCATCATACATAGTAGGGGGCTACTAATGGGGTTATCAGAGTGTAGGGGCTACTATGGTGGGCCATGACTGTGTGGGGGTACTAAGGGGACCTTGACACATTGTGTACAAGTGAATTATGAAGAGTCTTCATTTCTGAAAACCTTTAAAATGTTTAAATAATTTTTGTGCCCTGAAAACCCCTTTAATGTATTTCCATAATATATTTCATGGTTACCTTTTGAATTTCCAGTTATCCCAAGAGATTCAAACAAAGGAAATCGAGGCCTATCAGCTATATCTTCAGACTTTTGCATCAAAGCTTCTTTCATGACTTCGAACCCATTGAGCACAACCATATTTTGCCAAAAGTATTGCAGGCTGAATACATCTCCATACTGCTTGGTAAGCTAGGGAGTAAAGAATAAGATGCATGGATAAAAAGTCACTAATATCTTTTAATTTAATTTCAATAGTAAAAGAAAATAAAAGAGAGTGTTTAATATTATTTGTTAGCTAACAAATGCCTCTTTCTATCTTTCAGGCTTTTCGTTTCCTCTCTGAGCCACCTACGCATATTACTCTCAGAACAGCAACATAAAAGCTAATTACAGAAGTTTCTACGTGGAGAGCACAGACAGTGGCGCCAGAAAAGTGCCTCTCCCACTCTCCCCAAATTTTTCCACTGCGATATTTGTTAGATGTTATAGTCGACCAGGTAATGCTGGGTGGACTTGTTTCTTTTTAAAGGTCATACAAATTAATTGATTCATTATTTATTTATTGATGAATTCCTAATTTTTAATTATCTATTGTTAAACTAAAGAAGCACTCCTCCCAGCAAAATTTGTATCCCCTTAATGTATTGAAATCATCATATTATATATCATTGTGTACTTTCAATTGCTCATTTTGCCTTTCTACCCACTTATTTCTTCTGCTTTCCATTTGTTCAATGACATCATGTGGTTAAAAATAGACTAGCTGAATCCTCCTAAGCTCTATGTAGAAACAGAAGGATAATTTTTCCTGTATGAGTCATCACTCACTGCAAAAGTCTCTGGCAGGTGGAGGAGCAGAGCAGTTCGGTCAGAAGTTGAAGAGGGGAATGATAAATGAGGGAAAATAGACTTCCTGTTTCTACATAGAGCAGAGGGAAGAATTATCTTGGTAGAAAGGCAAAATGAGCAATTGTAAGTACACATTGCTATATACTATGATGATTGCAATATATTAAGAGGATAAAAACATGGATGGGAGGAGTGATTTTTTAATTTGAATATGGTAACCCTTAATAAATATTGCAGCCTATTTTATCCAATGAATGTGTTGGTGTCTTTATTTTGGTTAGCACTTTATTTATGTATATTGAATTGGGCCTAGTGCCTTCACGATCCGACGCCAACTCTCTTACTTCAATCGCCGTCCTCCTTTCCTGCTTGGGGTGGATGAGGTGTCCTATGTTATCCACACAGGGTACCCCAATTGTGCTCCTGTAGGAAGATGGACTGGGCCGGTGAAACTTCTCTCATGTCAATTCTGGAACTAATTGGGGCTGTCACCATTGTTGCCGGGGGACAGCCTTCTGACCTGAACAGACCTTTGCACTCGACTGTAGGGGGCATGTCAGGGATAAAAGGCAGTGTGCGCGGGAAAGCGGGACACTTAGCTGGAAGACAGAGCGCACAGTAGGAGAAGGTTGACACTCTCCAGCGGACTCTGCGATAGGACAGTCCTGCGCTGCAGCACCTCAGCCCTTGCGTACTCTGACTGTGGAGGACGTGAATCCGTGCATCCTCTAACTCCTGTGACAGTCTGCCCTACATCGTTCCACTGACTGCCGCGAGTGCGTGGCCCAATCCTTACCAGGTGAGTCACCCAGAGTCAGGTGGCCTTATCCCCGTCACCGCCACTGAACTTATTCGCTTTCCGGCGGTGTCAGAGTCTGCTTCACTCCACGTACATCAGCCCGGTAATCGATAACCTTGCCTCTGGGAGCCAGGATACGTCGCTTCTGTCAAGAGCCAGTGCATCAACTTCCTTCAGGAACAGGCCAGAGACTTCACGCATCACCTACAGCGCCACCGTGGGATTCCAAGTTTCCACTGCCAGGAAACCATCAGACTGATAAGTTTACCAGTTTTATAACTGTTTGTTGTCACCCTGACACTATACCCAGTTTTACTCGCCTCTTAACCCTTCCTCGCCCTGCGAGGAGTATTCCTTGTAATTAACTATTGCTCTACCTCCTGCTCGTCACTGCATCCTGCGTTCCTGCTATTCTTACACCCCAGCGCAAGCGCACCTGTCTCTGCTCTGCCGAAGGCAGAGCACAGTACTGAAATCCACCTGCGCCAAGAAAGGCAAAAGAGCGCCAATGACCCAGAAGTAAAGCTGGCGCATGTGCAATGCAATATGTAACAACTGTGTTGGCATCACTGCATGACCTCCCATCCCTCACACATCATCTTACTCACGGCTCCAGGTCATATTGTGATTTCTGTCTGCTGCCGGCTCCATGTTCTGTGCCTCTTGCTTTCTGCCTGCTCTCTGCATGCTTCCTGGCTGTGTGCATAGGGGGCGGTGCCAGAACTCTCTTGTTTCTTATGGAATCAGGGTGCACCTGTCTAATGTGTTCTTGACCAATTACCAAGAGGCCTCTAGCATTTAGGGCAGCTCCACCCTGTGGAACTCTGCCTGTGCAATGTGTTAACTCAGTTAGTGTCTTGCTCCGTGTTCCTCCTTCTCTGGAGGCTCTACTCCTAGCTTTGCTTGGTTTTTCTCTGTCTGCCCTCCAGGAGGCTGTATATCCTGGTCTCAGTGTCTTTGTTCTTGTACCTTGTCTCGTTCCATTACCTTGTCTAAACTCTGTCCTACCTCTATCTCCTTGTCTGTGGCTTTTTTCCCTGCTGTGTCTTTCTTTGTGTCCTCTCTGTTTGCCTGTGCTCTGTACTCTTGCAGCTCTGCTTATGCTCCGCACTCTTGCAGCTCTGCCTGCTCAGTACTCCTGTGACTTTGCCTGTGCTCCGCTCTCTTGCAGCTTTGCTAATGCTCCGCACTCTTGCGGTTCAGCTTGCTCTGTACCCTTGTCTCTCTGCCTGCTCTGTCCTCTTATGGCTCTGCCTGTGCTCCGTACTCCTGCAGTTCTGCTTCACTCTGGTTCTGCTGCTGCAGAATCTCTTTCTGCTCTTATTCGCAGCCTTGCAGTTCTCCTCCTGTGTGAACAGGTCTTAACCTGTTCCTTCATATATTGTGGCGCAGAGATCCACCAACTGCCTGCACCGCAATAGCTACAGTGGCTGCCAGCCTATTACAGGCCACCAGCTGACAATGTCTATTTTAGAAAGCCCATAATTTCACTTTCATGCTCCATATATTACATATATAATGTATATACTGTATATCAGTCTAGGCGTATCCCATGTGGTGGACACACATTGGCCCCAGCGTGTCCCGTGTGATGGATATGTGAGTCGCCCGCCTGGGCAGTGGGGTACTCGGTACCAGGTCCGGTCTTAAAGGGGATGTCATGGTGGCTGCAACCCGGTCCCTGGCCCTGGGCGCCTAGTTAAAGGAAAAGTCTTTTAGGGGTTTTATGAAAAAAGTTCATGACGCCACCTGTGGTATTTGGTAAGTAGGGACCGACGCTGCTTAAAGGGGTCATCTGGCTGATGGTATGGCAGCTAGATGGTATAACTTCCCTCAGGTGAAGTAGGTTCCCAGGGCTCCCAGTGTATGGTGAAGACGGTGGGTGGTGCGATGAAGAATGAGGACACAGGTTTGCAATGTCTTTACCTAGTTTACTGTAGGCTTCAGGCAACCGCAGTCCAGGGCACCAGACAACAGGTACAGGCAGGGTCCAGCCTGCTTGGAAGTGAATCCAGAGTCTCCCTTACCAGGTGGAGATCAAAGCCTTCCTCCAAGTGCAGTGGTGTTGTAGTCCCTTACTGCCTAAGGCTTCCAATAAGATCCTCACAGTTCCTCTCTGTTCCCCATAAAAGTTAGGACACAACCCATATGACAGGTGAACTAGGCCTTTTTACAGGGTCTCTATCATGACCCGGGCCCTATAGATATCACTGTGTCTCAGGAGTATCAATGTGGACAGGTGATGTACAATCCAGCTTTCCTGCCGGTTTCAGCTGTCACTATAGAGTTTAGCATGACCACGGTCTTCCAGCTACCGGAATCTGCACTAGCCAGGGAAGTAGCAGTTTCTCAGCTCTGCTCCACTGGTGTTGTTCTGCACTTTCTCTCTCCTGCACTCTTTCTACAAGCTGTTCTTCCTTTCTGTTTCCTTCTTCCTGGAGATGTAATACCTTGGACTACCCGACCCCTTCAGACTTTCTGGCACTCACTGCCTGTCTGCTCTCTTCAGGTCCCCTGACAGTCTGCACTGTCTGCTGTCTGGGATGAACTGCCTCCTTTCCCTCCAAAACCAGAATATATCAAGATGAGTTCACCCTGAATCCGAGTTCAGAGCTCCCCCTTCTGGTCTGGAGTGTGAACGTGTTGCATGTAGTGTTTACCTGGTGAAAGTTATCCTTTCAGACAACAGAGCAGGTGGAGGCATTGGTCTGCTCCTTTCACCCAAATGTACCTTCCAGGTTATCCCCCAAGTACCCTCACTTGTATTCCCTTCCTTTGAGGTCCATGCTGTCAGACTCTACGTCCCCTTCTCCATGCGAGTGGCGGTGGTGTATCGTCCTCCTGGCCGCTCTCATCAGTTCCTGGATCATTTTGCCACCTGGCTTCCACACTTTCTCTCCTGTGACACCCCCACCCTTATCATGGGTGATTTCAACATCCCCATTGCTTCTCCCCTCTCCCCATGTGCTTCTCACCTTTTATCTCTAACGTCCTCTTTCGGCCTCTCGCAGCATACTAACTCTCCAACGCATGAAGATGGAAACTCCCTTGACTTGGTCTTCTCCCGGCTTTGCTCAGTGGATGATTTCACAAACTCCCCTCTCCCGCTCTCTGACCACAACCTTCTTTCATTCTCTATCAAGAACTGCCATCCCGCTCAGGTCACCCCCACTTTCCACACTTATAGAAACATACAGGCCATTAACACCCAGAAACTTATGAAGAACTTACAGTCCTCATTGGCCCCAATCTTCTCCATCTCATGTCCTGATTCTGCTCTGAAGCATTACAATGAAACCCTGCAAAGTGCCCTGGATGAAGCTGCACCTCCTATACATAGAACAACTCGGCACAGACGGCGACAACCGTGGCACACGCTGCAGTGGTGCTCCAGGTGCGCCGAACGTCTGTGGAGAAAATCTAATCTACCCGAAGATTTCATCCATTATAAGTTCATGCTAAAAACATACAACTCTGCCCTTCGCCTCTCCAAACAAACCTATTTCAACACCCTCATCACCTCGCTGTCCAATAACCCTAAACGTCTCTTCGACACTTTCCAGTCCCTACTCAACCCAAGAGAGCAGGCCCCAACCACAGATCTCCGCGCTGACGATCTGGCCAATTACTTCAAAGAAAAAATTGACCACATTCGACAGGAAATCATCTCCCAATCTCTTCATACCAGGCACTGTCCTCCCTCCCCCCACTGCATCTAGTTCACTCTCTGACTTTGAACCAGTTACAGAAGAAGAAGTAAGCAGGCTCCTTGCATCTTCTCGCCCGACCACTTGCACCAGTGACCCCATTCCGTCACATCTCCTCCAGTCCCTTTCCCCGGCTGTCACCTCTCACATAACAAAAATATTCAATCTTTCCCTCACTTCCGGTATTTTTCCCTCCTCATTTAAGCATGCCATCATACATCCATTACTTAAAAAACCCTCCCTCGACCAAAACTGTGCCGCTAATTATAGACCTGTCTCTAATCTTCCCTTCATCTCTAAACTCCTGGAACGCCTGGTCCACTCCCGTCTTACCCGCTATCTCTCAGATAACTCTCTTCTCGACCCTCTTCAATCTGGCTTCCGCTCTTTACACTCTACTGAAACTGCCCTCACTAAAGTCTCTAATGACCTACTAACCGCTAAATCTAATGGTCACTACTCCATGCTAATTCTCTTGGATCTTTCCGCAGCATTCGACACTGTGGATCATCAGCTCCTCCTCACTATGCTCCGCTCCATCGGCCTCAAGGACACCGTTCTATCTTGGTTCTCCTCCTATCTCTCTGACCGATCCTTCACTGTATGTTTTGCTGGTTCCTCCTCCTCTCCCCTTCCCCTTACTGTTGGGGTTCCTCAAGGATCAGTCCTAGGCCCCCTCCTCTTCTCTTTGTATACTGCCCCTATTGGACAAACAATCAGTAGATTTGGTTTCCAGTACCATCTCTATGCTGACGACACCCAATTATACACCTCTTCTCCTGCTTTCACTCCGACCTTCTTAGAAAACACCAGTGATTGTCTTACCGCTGTCTCTAACATCATGTCCTCCCTCTATCTGAAACTGAACCTGTCAAAAACTGAACTCCTCGTGTTCTCTCCCTCTACTAACCTACTTTTGCCTGACATTGCCATCTCCGTGTGCGGTTCCACCATTACTCCCAAGCAACATGCCTGCTGCCTTGGGGTCATCCTTGATTCCGAGCTTTCATTCACCCCCCACATCCGATCACTGGCTCGCTCTTCTTATCTGCATCTCAAAAATTTTTCTAGAATTCGCCCTTTTCTTACTTTCAACTCTGCAAAAACTCTTACTGTCTCACTTATTCATTCTCGTCTGGACTATTGTAACTCTCTACTAATCGGCCTCCCTCTTACCAAACTCTCTCCGCTCCAATCTGTCCTGAATGCTGCTGCCAGGATCATATTCCTCACCAACCGTTACACCGATGCCTCTACCTTGTGCCAGTCATTACACTGGCTACCCATCCACTCCAGAATCCAGTACAAAACTACTGCCCTCATCCACAAAGCACTCCATGGCTCAGCACCACCCTACATCTCCTCTCTGGTCTCAGTCTACCACCCTACCCATGCCCTCCGCTCCGCTAATGACCTCAGGTTCCTAGGCAAAATGAAGACCGCGCTCACGGGATATATTTAAAATGGTTTATTTTAGCCTACGCGTTTCAAGAGCGTTCCTGCTCTCTTCCTCAGGGCATGTAATACATAACACAATATGGAGTATATTTATAGAAAAGAAAGGAAGGGGAGCGGCGACAATGCCCCTATATTATAGTACTTGAACTAGTTAAAAACATATATATATGGTAATACAAAGGCAATACACATTAATATCAATAACCTAAAACGAAAATTTATTAAAAAGACAAACAGAAACATGAAAAGATGAAAAAAATTATTAAAATAAATAAAAAATAAACTGGGAGCTGAGTATAAAAAGGCAGGGATCTCAGGTAGCACAACAAGTATTCGAACCGGGGACCCTTGTATGGTAATTCTATTATTTAAGCTCCTCAAGTCATTGTGCCACTGGTTCCTGATAGGTTAGAGGATGTCTGCTATTACATTTAGCCCTTCAGGTTCAAGGGAATTCAAGGTGTATATCCAATAAATTTATTTCCTATTAAGTGACTGTATACGATTAGAAACATGTGCAGGAACGTGATCAATGGGGTGAACACGAAATAATAAAGGATTACAATTATGTGCGATATTGAAATGTCTAGAAAGACCATGTTTTAGATAACCTGTTTTAATATTGTGTCGGTGTGAGTTCATACGGAGGTGGAGTGGTTGTGTAGTCCTACCAACATATATCTTGTTGCAAGGACAAGTGATAATGTAAATAACAAAGGAAGTGGTGCAGGTGAAGACATGACTGATTGGAAAAGAATAAGGAAAGGAAGGATGTTTGAATCCTGTACTGGTATGGGCTATAATACCACAACATAGACATTTTTTGTGAAAACATTTAAAAATCCCTGGTTTTTGTGCAACAAATGATTTTTTTCTTTCATCAAGAAGTCTGCTGGGAGCCAATTTGTTTTTCAGGCTTGGTGCTCTCCTAAAAATAATTTTAGGATGTTGTGGCACCAGTTTACCAAGTATTTTATCCTCTCTTATTATATGCCATAATTCATTAATAGATTTTTTAATGAATTTGTGGTCTGTACTGAATGTGGTTAAAAAACTACAGGTGTATTCATCTAAATTAGCTGCAGTGTCACCTTTTTCTTTTTTTAATAACATTTCTTGATTAAAATTCTTAAAAACGTGTTCGATTGCTCTGTTTACCAACTCCCTGGGGTATTTTTGTGCTAAAAACTTATTTTTTAAAACCTCCGATTGATCCTTAAAATCACTATCAGAAGAACAATTTCTCCTAATACGCATGAACTGGCTTTTTGGAATATTACAAAGCCATTTATCAAGATGGTTGCTATTATAATGAACATAGCTATTACTATCTACTTTTTTTAAAAAGTTCTTTGTATGAATTTCGCCATCCACAATAAAGAATATCACATCTAGATAATTGATAGCAGTTTTATTAAAAACAGAAGTAAAATCGAGACCCCAGGGGTTGTTTTTCAGCTCTGATATTAAAAATTCAGGAGGTTTAAAAG
Organism: Ranitomeya variabilis; assembly: GCF_051348905.1. NCBI lineage: Eukaryota > Metazoa > Chordata > Amphibia > Anura > Dendrobatidae > Ranitomeya > Ranitomeya variabilis. The sequence continues at coordinate 154,418,883 of NC_135239.1, forward strand.
TTGTATCCCAAATAAAAACAAGGTCATCAATATAACGTCCATAAAAAACCATACAATCAGTAAAAGCACTATTATAAATAAAGGAATTCTCAAAATGACCCATAAATAAATTAGCATAAGTTGGTGCTACCCGAGATCCCATTGCTGCACCACGTGTCTGGTGGTACAGTTCACCCAAGAAAGTAAAATAATTATTTTTTAAAATAAAACTCATTCCCGACATTAAAAATTGTTTTTGTTTGTCCGATAATCTCGGATCTGTATCCATAAATAATTTCATACTTTCAAGTCCAATTTCGTGTTTGATATTTGTATATAATGAGCAAACATCAACTGTAACAAATACATAACTATCTTTCCATTTAATATTTCTGATACGTCTGATCACATGTGCAGAATCCTTAATATAGCTTCTCAATTGGGTAACATGTACCTGCATAATACTGTCTATATAGCTAGATAGGTTTGAGGTCAGGGAACCAATACTAGAAATAATGGGACGACCCGGGGGATTTTTTAGACTCTTGTGAATTTTAGGAATATGGTACATGAAAGGTACGCTTGGGTTTGTTATGGAAAGAAACTTGCTCTCGTTCTCATTTACGACACCACTATCAAAAGCTTCCTTGATCATGAATTTATAGGCTTTTTGCATTTCTGAAAAAGGATCATTGGTTATTTTAGAATAAAAATCATGGTCAGACAATATATTATGGGCTTCTTTTATATAGTCACCACGGTCTTGCACCACTATACCACCTCCCTTATCCGCAGCTCTGATGACTATCTCTTTATTATTTTTGAGTTTTAAAAGAGACGCTTTCTCATCGGGTGTTAAATTCCCACCTTTTTTAGATTTTAACTTGCAATTTTTTTCAATATTATTAAATTTTTTAAGTAGTAAATTGGAAAATGTTTCCAAATGAGGACCCTTACTTTCTATCGGATAAAATTTGCTTTTTCGTTTGACATCCAAATGTAACCCTGTGAGTTCGGGTGTATTAGATGGTTCTACATTATCATTAATATTAGGCACACATTTTTTGATTTCATGGTGTCTCTTTAAAGTCAGTTTTCTAACAAACCTATGAACATCAAGAAATATATCAAGATTCTTACTGCCTGAATTGGGGCAATAAGATAGACCTCTAGATAAAAGGGTTAAATCTGTTACAGTCAATGCCAAGGAGGAAAGGTTGAAGACATTATTGGGTGTTATTGAGGATCGTTTTTGCCTTTTTAAACCATAATAAACCATTTTAAATATATCCCGTGAGCGCGGTCTTCATTTTGCCTAAGACTACTACTCCCAACATCCTCCTGGATTTCTGTGGAGACCTGCTGCTACGGTTACACCCGCATGGGAGTTGTGACCCATTTTCACAACTGCAATAGGTGAGCATATTCCCTACCAAGTCTGTATTTATCTATATACAGTGTGACACATTGGGGGCGCCTTGTGTTTTTTTTTTTTCTTTTTAATGCCCTCAGGTTAGCATCCTCAATAATCAGAACCTCCCACTCCCATCTCCAAGACTTTACACGTGCTGCGCCGATTCTTTGGAATGCACTACCCAGGTTAATACGATTAATCCCCAATCCCCACAGTTTTAAGCGTGCCCTAAAAACGCATTTGTTCAGACTGGCCTACCGCCTCAACGCATTAACCTAACTATCCCTGTGTGGCCTAATAAATAAATTAAATAATCAGGTTCCTCGCATCATGTTCTCATACACTTTATGCAGTCAATAGCCTCTGTGTCTGTACTGCTACATACTTAGGCTGTTAACTGGTTCATGCAGCTTTACATGAACACCCGAGCCTTACACTATGGCTGGTCCAAATAACTAAAGCAATTGTTACCATCCACCTCTCGTGTCTCCCCTTTTCCTCATAGTTTGTAAGCTTGCGAGCAGGGCCCTCATTCCTCCTGGTATCTGTTTTGAACTGTGATTTCTGTTTTGCTGTAATGTCTATTGTCTGTACAAGTCCCCTCTATAAGTTGTAAAGCGCTGCGGAATATGTTGGCGCTATATAAATAAAAATTATTATTATTATTATATTATTATCCTTCATCGTTTCCAAGCGTGACATCACTCTCCCCGTGGGGAAAGCAATGCCACTGTGATGGCCAGGACCCTGGGGCATCATATATGCGCCAGCCCCAGTGTGTCCCATGTAATGGATACACGCCGGCCCCAGCATATCCCTTGCGGTGGATACACGTCGGCCCCAGCCTGTCCCATGTAGTGTTTCCACGTTGGCTCCAGCATGTCCCGTGTGATGGATATGCGCCGGCCCCAGTGTGTCCCGTATGGTGGATACACATTGACCCCAGCATGTCCCATGTGGTGGATACACGTCGACCCCAGCATGTCCCATGAGGTGGATATGTAACAAGGACACCAAGGGGGTAGTTGTGGCCGAGTTCTTAAAGGTACAGTACATAGGCAGAGTCCACTGAGCACACTATTAGCGAGCACCCCCGGTCCCTTGCACGTAGATAGACGGGACCAACACAGCTTTTCCCCACAGGTTACCTTCTCTTCTGGTCACAGCAGTCCACAGTAGTCCAAGTAAATTAGAGTCTGGGAGGCAACCGTTGTTCAACGGGGAAAAAATGTTTAATAAACAGGGATGGCATAGAATGGAAAAAAAGGAAAAAGAGTACAACACTGCATTCCTGATCTTTCCCTGAAACTCTCCGCAGTTGCACCCACAGCAGCTGTAGAAGCCAAAAATAGACAGTAGTCCACACGCCGGTATTAACCCTTAAGAAGCAGGGGTCCTTCCAGAGTCCTGGGGCACATGCTGCAGTCTTCAGTCCTCCTGACCCTTCCTGAATCCTGGGGTCCTCAAAGTCCTTGAAGTCCAGGGCAACAGACCTCTCCTGTCCAGGGTTTCTGGCAGTGCCCATCTGTGAAACATGTCTGCCCTGGCCAGGGTACCAGGCATTTCTAAGGAAGCAATAGCTTCCTTTCTCCTTGTAGCTGAAAGTCCAGCCTCTCTGCTGCTGGCCCAGCCCACCAGTTTAACTGTTGCTTTCCCTGACACTAGTATAAACATGAGATACAGAAACAGCATTAATACCATGGGGGAATACAGAAACATTACAAGTTAACACAGATACACACAAGGCAATAATGATACAGACATTACTACTAAATGGGTAAATCGTCCATGTACAGCATGGGGGTCCACACTGAGAAGGATAGGGTGCAACTGAGGGGACCGGCCACCTCTTTACAATCCCCCCTCTTTAAACATGGCCGTCCCCGGCTATGGCAAAACACAAAACACACTCAGTTCTTTAATGGCAGGTTAACCCTTTAACATGGGCGGCCACAGTCCTTGAAGTGGGCCTCACTCAGACCCGACAGTCCTTCTCCTATGTAAGGGTCCACGTGACCATAGTCCTTCTGAGGACAGTCTCCCTCCCTCCTTTCAGCAGACCACGGGCCCTTTTGACAGTGGTGGGCTGCATTTAAACATGGGGCCAGTCCAAGGACGAGAATGGGGACAAAGTTCAGGAGCAGGCAGTCCGACAGCAACATCTGAAGTCCATCATCTTTAACCCCCATGGGGTCTTGGTCCCGTGATACAGTAAGGGAGGTACCATTGGGTGCAAACAAAACTGGGAGGAGGGGAAAACAAACAATTGCAGCCATTAACATGGGGCCACATCAGGCGCCATTGTCCTTCATGCGCCATGCAGGGCTAACTGCCCTCTTGACACAACAACGCACAACAGTCCCTTAGAACAGCTGGGGTGCAACTGACCCCTATTAACAGCACTTCCTTCAAGAAACCACATCAGTCTGGACACAGCTGCTGTGTTGCATAGTGGGACGCATGGGGGCCCTGGACAACCACACAAACATTAGATGCAGACCCACTGAAGGAGGAAGAGTCTCCGCTATTCCTCCAGCTCTGCAGTCCCTCCAGTGGTGGTCCTGTGGCTCCTTGAGCCTCCGGCTCTGCTGAGGCATTTGAAGCAGCCTCCCTCACTGCTCCCAGGCACCACTTGCTCTTGTGCGGCTGGGGCATTTACAGCCGTAGAGGCCTGCCATTCCACATGCGGGACCTCGTGTGGTGGGCTAGTCTCCTGATCAGAGGCCAATTTGACAGCCACTGCATAGGGCCCCCGGGGTCCTTCTTCCTTGATGAAGAATACATAGTCTCCCTCCCAGAGAGGAACATGAAACCAGAGGGACCCGGCATTCAGGTACACTCTGGTCCCGGTCCCCAGCCCCTGCAGGAAACTATATCCTCAGCGTCGGTCCAGGTACCGGACAAGGCCGAAAGTCATCCAGCCCGCAGCGGTTCCTCCACCAGGGAGCGGCAGTTCATCAAGGACGTGGCGCTCCCGCCGCCTTTTCTCCCGGATCACTTTGTGAATCCACTTGGCTCCTGAAGGTACATGGGGCTCCTCTGCACATAGGCCGCTGACATCTGCTGGGATGGGTGCGGCCTAGGAGAGCGCAGGCACCAGCACGGCTAGGGAAGGTGGCGGAGTCAGCAGCCGAGGCACCTCCAGAGACGACGGCAGAGCCATGGGAGGTGAGTAGGCCAAGGGCAGCACAGTGGGATGGCCGAGCAAGGGTCCTTTACTCACCGCCACAGCCATCAGTAGTCCTCTTGCACGGTCGCCAGTGTCGGTGATTGCAGTCGCCATGATCCCCCACAAGGCTGCTTCCTGGGTCTTCTGTACTCCTCAGGTTTCCCACCATGGCAAAGTCAGGTCCTTTTCCTCCTCCGGTCGCTGACCTGGCTGCCAACATCGGGGTTGCTCCTCCAGTTCTTCCGACCACCAGGCCTCGAACCTCAGACCCGCCTCCACACAGACCTTGGAGAGCCTCCAATCCTGGTGGCCCATACCACCACGGTGTGACATGTTGTGTCTCTCTCTGTAAACAGATAATGGCACCTCGTCCAACGCCAGGTAGTCTGTCTTTCCTGGGTCCCACCCATTCGTGGGTGGGGTCACTTCCTGTGGCTCCACCCATTTCTTGAAGTTCAACTGTGGGGGCGAGAGCTCTGTCTTCACCCACACCCAGTTAGGGTGGGCATCCATCACAACGGGGTGCTGCCTATTTTCTCATGGCACCAAATTCTCTGCATGGCACCGCCAAAAGGCGGCAATTTCCCCATTTTTCGCGCTAACGGCGGCCATCTTCTCCATAGCGGTTGGCGCCATTTGTAAATCAGTGACATCCACCATCTTTGCTTATTTTGCCACAGTCCACTGCTCAAAGTCTCTATCATTCGCCTGCAGTGCTGTAACGGCGGTCAACAAAGCACAAGTCCCAAATTCAAAGTCATCAATCTCCAAATCGCTGTCAGCCAACAGCTCCATTTCTTCCAGCTCAGGCAGCACACTTGCGATACTTATCTCTCCTGGTTCCACTGCTGCGGCGTCTTCCGCTTCCTTTGACTATGATGTTCAGGTCATAGGGCACAATAATATCAGGTCTGTGCGCACTCTGCCTTAGCAGTCATGGTGCAGAGAGCCGGAAGGCGGCGACGCTGAGGAGTTCAGAGCAGAGCAGCGACCAGCGAGGAGAGGTTTTTTTTTTTTTTAAATGTTTGGAGCATCTTATGGGGCAAATTACATATGGAACATCTTATGGAGCCAATTATATATGGAGTATCTTATGGGGCCAATTACATAAAGCATCTTAAGAGGCCAATTACATATGGAGCATCTAAGGGGCCAATTACATATGGAGCATCTTATGGGGCCAATTACGTATGGAGCAGTATATGGGGCCAATTACATATGGAGCATCTTATGGGGCCAATTACATATGGAGCATCTATTGGGGCCAATTACATAGAGCATCTTAAGGGGCCAATTACATATGGAGCATCTTATGGGGCCAATTACGTATGGAGCAGTATATGGGGCCAATTACATATGGAGCATCTTATGGGGCCAATTACATATGGAGCATCTTATGGGGCCAATTACGTATGGAGCAGTATATGGGGCCAATTACATAGAGCATCTTATGGGGCCAATTACATATGGAGCATCTTATGAGGCCAATTACATATGGAGCATTGTATGGGGCCAATCACATATGGAGCAGTATATAGCGTCCATTCTGTTTGGAGCAATATATGGGGCTCATTATTCTGTATGGAGCACTATGTGGTGCCCATAATACTGTATGGAGGACTATACAGTACGGTTTCTGAGCTATAGATAAGTGAAGTCTTTGGCATTGTACTATACCTATATTTCTCTGCTGTATCTGTGCATCGTGTATCGTGGTATGTGTTAAAGGGGCCCACTGAGACTCTTTTGCCCAGGGCCCACGAAAACCTGGAGCGAGCCCTGGCCTTAAGGCTAAATGCTTCCATAATAGAGTGAAGGCACAATGTGGTGACACAGGAGTGGCCATGGTTCTATCTTTACACGTGACTTACATTCTACCCAACATGTTAAAAATTTAGCACTTTCAAAATGACAATTTGTCATTAGAGACACAGGACTCAAGAGCCTATTGTAGACCATGTGTCCATTTTATGACAAATTGTAATATTAATGGAATTTAGGCTATGTGCACACGTAGGAAAAGAGGTGCAGAATTTTCTGCACAAAATCCGCATTTCCTGGCAGAATCCCCCGCCACAGATTTGCCGAAGTTTTTATGCGGATTTTGTGCGGATTTTCTGTGGTTTTTGCCACTACGGAATTTTAACATGGAGGGGTGCAGAAATACTGCAGATCCGCACAAAAGAAGTGACATGCACCTCTTTGAAATCCGCAGCAATTCCGTACCATCTGCACAGCTTTTTTTTCCCATTGAATAACATTGTACTGTACATCACAGTGCGAATCTGCAGCGCTTCTGCGTCGAAAAATCCGCTGCGGTTCCGCAGCAAATCCGCATCGTGTGCACATAGCCTAACCAGGAGCCATGCACCATCCTACCATGAAAATATGTTGCACACGTCTCTCAAATAAGAAAAAGTGGTTTATATTCCACCAAAATGGGACTGTTAATATTTTTGATAAATCCCTCTGAAGAAAATTAAACTAATCTACAAGTTCAGCGCAGCGAGAATTGTATGGCGTGCTGGAACGCACAGTACATAGGCTATAGATAGCCACATTGTTGCCATACTGCTGATGGACAATGTCTGGGCAGCAAAGTTCATATATTGCTAAGGCCATGTTTACACCTGTGTTATTCATTTCTGCGTAATATGGATGCATTATGTTACCCATTGATAATAATCAGGTTTCCGGTGTGTCGATCTTTTTAACAGAAAAAGGTTATATCATGCTGTTATATCTGCAGTATATCTTGTTAGCAGTTAGCGGCAAAAACTGGGCCTCCACTGTGTGCCAAAGACAGGATATACACAGCATAACGAATACTAATTTATATCTTTTTGGAGGTGAAAAATTCAGAATGAAAATCTTAAACAGTGTTATTTTTCTCCAAAGTAGACAAATTTTTTTTCCTATTCAGCGGGACACCTCAAAAACAATGGCTATCTATGGAGGGTAGATGCCTTCAACGTTGCAGTCTCAGGCCACTGTTGGGTACATAAGAAAGTGGTTATGAGCACAGTACGCACCTAGCATAAGCATGACTGAAAGCAAAATAAATTCTGAAGTAAACTTTGGATAGAAAAAAATATAAGTGAAGCATGGCCATTTACCTCTCTAAAGTTGTTATGAATGTTGGAAAAGTCAACTTGTAATATGTTCCCAACAAAAGGTAGAGAAGGTGGGCCTGGAGGGTATTGATCCCACCTCTTCCGGCGCTTCATGAAGTCCAGAAACAGAAGAGAGATGGCCAGGATAACACCCAAGGAGAAAACATTAGAAAAGAACCCAAGGATATACGAGCAGAACTTGAGCAGCTGCATTACTGCGAGTCGGAGGCGGCCACCAGCAGAGGAGTCACTTCCAAGCTTTTGCTATCTACAGTCACAGCCCTCAGTCTACGGTGTTCATTCACAGGCCAACAAGAAGCAGCTCTCATTTGCTGCACAGAAAGCAGGGCTGTTTGCCAGCCAAGCTTCACTTCCGTCCTAATCTTTAAAGCGGCAAAATCCTTTTTAATAACAAGAATGAGGAACATTATATAAAGCAGCTTTAAGAGCTTCGATGCCAAGTGAAAAAACTGCCAGGAGGAGCAGCTGCTCGTCAGAGGAAGCAAATCACAAAAAGTCCATAATCCACTACCGGATTCAAGTTAGTCTGCAGTTAGCTATTAGATATTAGTTAGTTATTCGATTTTCATGTATGGCAGTTAGCTATTAGTTATTAGTTAGCTATTCGATTTTCCATGCATGGGGAATTATACATAGAGTGGATATTGTTTGGGTAAAATTTTGATCAGGACTTTGAGATGTTTATTTTGCCTACTTGTGGTCCTGGGTTATTCACATAAATCTCTTTTGTCGCACATAATCAAACGCACTCAATCGTACGTAAGTTCAATTTGAAAATAGGTACCCTGGACTACTAGCACTCAAAATGACCAGCTCAATGTCCTGAACAATATTTGCCCAAAAAAATATCAAGTCTATGTGTAGTTCAGAAGTTATTCACGTAAATCGCTTATGTCACGAATAAACAAACGCACTCAATCGTACGTAACTTCAATTTGAAAAGAGGTACCCTGGACCACTAGTACTCAAAATGAACATATCAATGTCCTGAACAATATTTACCAAAAAAAAATCAAGTCTATGTGTAGTTCAGAAGTTATTCACGTAAATCGCTTATGTCGCGAATAAACAAACGCACTCAATCGTACGTAAGTTCAATTTGAAAATAGGTACCCTGGACCACTAGCACTCAAAATGACCAGCTCAATGTCCTGAACAATATTTGCCCAAAAAAATATCAAGTCTATGTGTAGTTCAGAAGTTATTCACGTAAATCGCTTATGTCGCGAATAAACAAACGCACTCAATCGTACGTAAGTTCAATTTGAAAAGAGGTACCCTGGACTACTAGCACTCAAAATGAACATATCAATGTCCTGAACAATATTTGCCAAAAAAAATATCAAGTCTATGTGTAGTTCAGAAGTTATTCACGTAAATCGCTTATGTCGCGAATAAACAAACGCACTCAATCGTCCGTAAGTTCAATTTGAAAATAGGTACCCTGGACCACTAGCACTCAAAATGACCAGCTCAATGTCCTGAAAAATATTTGCCAAAAAAAATATCAAGTCTATGTGTAGTTCAGAAGTTATTCACGTAAATCGCTTATGTCGCGAATAAACAAACGCACTCAATCGTACGTAAGTTCAATTTGAAAATAGGTACCCAGGACCACTAGTACTCAAAATGACCGGCTCAATGTCCTGAAAAATATTTGCCAAAAAAAATATCAAGTCTATGTGTAGTTCAGAAGTTATTCACGTAAATCACTTATGTCGCGAATAAACAAACGGACTCAATCGTACGTAAGTTCAATTTGAAAATAGGTACCCAGGACCACTAGTACTCAAAATGACCGGCTCAATGTCCTGAAAAATATTTGCCAAAAAAATATCAAGTCTATGTGTAGTTCAGAAGTTATTCACGTAAATCGCTTATGTCGCGAATAAACAAACGGACTCAATCGTACGTAAGTTCAATTTGAAAAGAGGTACCCTTGACCACTAGTACTCAAAATGAACATATCAATGTCCTGAACAATATTTACCAAAAAAAATATCAAGTCTATGTGTAGTTCAGAAGTTACGGTATTCACGTAAATCGCTTATGTCGCGAATAAACAAACACACTCAATCGTACGTAAGTTCAATTTGAAAAGAGGTACCCTGGACTACTAGCACTCAAAATGACCAGCTCAATGTCCTGAACAATATTTGCCAAAAAAAATATCAACTCTATGTGTAGTTCAGTAGTTATTCACGTAAATCGCTTATGTCGCGAAAAAACAAACGCACTCAATCTTTCCTTATTTTCAATTTGAAAAGAGGTACCCTGGACCACTAGCACTCAAAATAACCAGCTCAATGTCCTGAGCAATATTTGCCAAAAAAAATATCAACTCTATGTGTAGTTCAGAAGTTATTCACGTAAATCGCTTATGTCGCGAATAAACAAACGCACTCAATCTAACAAATTTTGCCCCCAAAATTCAGAACTCTATGTATTTTTGAAGAATTATACAAAATATGCTAACTCCACATGTGAAACATTTTATCGGTACCTCACTGTTTGCTATGACAACTTACTTGAAGTTTCCATAAGGGCTTAACCCACTAATCTATGGTTAATTCAAGGGTTGTTGAACAGATGCTAAGTTTGTGTGTGAAATTACACTTAATAAAGTTTTATGTCATCAAATTATTTATATGTAATTGTATCGTCATTCCTAACCTTTTTTTAACTTTACATAGTGGTTCTTGTGTAGACATGGGGGTCAGTGGGTGCTGTCGTCCGCTTTCCTGACCACCTTTACAAAGACAGCATGGACCATGGCTCATCCCAACTGAACGCCCGACCTCCTCAACAGTGGGTGGAACACTACTCATACAACACAGGGTGACGGAATCACAATATTAAGACTTTCTGGGATCTCCAAACAATTAATGGCATATATCACACAACCAGCAAAACACAAAATGTAACAGGCAACAGTTTCTCACCCTTCCACTGGCTCACCAGGGATTATAATATCCGTTCAACAGAGCTTCCAGGGCTACTTACTCCAAGCCAGCAGCACCCCGCTTTCGGCGGGCACCCACCGAGAACGGAATAATGCCAGATTTAGGAAGCTGACTGAGTACCGCAAATTCTGTAGTCAGGTGACTGGATTGTCCCAAGCTGTATACCATCCTTATGTAGTCTTTGATCTCTCATCCGAATCCTTGCATTCGATGCTAAAGTCCATTTAGTCTTATAATCCATGTTCGGTTATGGCCTGCCAATCGGATCCGCAGATCAAAAATTGGTACCATGCAGCAAGAGAGAGTTGGTCACTGGACAGTCCTTCTATACCCCTGAGCTCTCAATTCAGACTTGGGTCTTCATGATTGGTGGAATAAGAGTGTGCTAGATTGGCTAGATTCCAAGCCGCAAACATAATATCCTTAGTACTAATGGTGTCTAACAGAGATGAGATAGAGTCAGCTAATTTACATAGAATCGAGCAATACAATGAAAGGTTAGCATAATTGATTTATACGAGTCTGTGACCTTCCCTGGCAAAGGTAATTACATGAGTCAACAGGAACTGTAAACCTAGACTCCTTAAGCCCCCGTCTCACTAAGCGAGATCGCTATCAAGATCGCTGCTGAGTCACAAGTTTTGTGATGCAACAGCGACCTCAGTAGTGATCTACGTGTGACACGTAGCAGCGACCCGGCCCCTGCTGTGAGATCGCTGGTCGTGTCGGAATGGCCTGGACCTTTTTTTGATCGTTGAGGTCCCGCTGGGTAGCACACATCGCTGTGTTTGACACCTTACCAACGACCTCGTTGACGACTCAGACACTGAATCGTCATAATAGCTCCCATGTGACATCGTTGTACAGGTCGCTACAGGTCACTGGTGAGATGTCAAACAGTGAGATCGCAGCAGCGATCGTTGGGAAGATCTCACTGTTTGACATCTCACCAGCGACCACATAGCGACGCAGCAACGATCCCTGACAGGTCGTATCGTTGTCGGGATCGCTTTAGCGTCGCTAAGTGAGACGGGGCCTTTAGAGTCTTGTAGAAACAATGAGGGGCTTATCACATGGTAATAAACAGAATACCATCATGTGTGACCAAATTTTAAGAAACTCAACCAATAGTAGGCATTGAAAGAGTCCATGTCATCACTGAGCTGTTCTGATGTGATACACTCACTTGGAAGCCATCGAAGTATGCTATAGAGTGGCCCTACATGGAGGATTGTCTGTGAACTTCATCTGTACATGGTAAGGATTTGTGTTGAATTGGCATACTGAAGTTAACTTACACTGTAACCTCAAGTCTGAATTTCAGTGTTGTTGTGTTTGTCCTGTTTGAAAGTTAAATTTATATTTGGGTATATAAAATTTTTAATATTTTTAAGAATAAAAGTAAATGATGAGATCAGTCTCAACATTTTACTTACAAATGTACTTGCTTAATGTAAATTTTTTGAATCATTTTTGTTTTGATATCTCAAAAAGGTTAGACATTGGAAGTCTTGCTTTAAAATGTTTGTCTTAATACGAAACTGCTACAGTGTATGTATAAATATTGTTGACAAGTATCATCTTGTCAACTAGTGTGCAAGGAAGTAGTGCTTCAACTAGATATTCATACTCTATGTATTATAGGCACAAAGTATGTGAAATTAAATTAATTGATAATAATATTAGAAAGTATACCTATTATAAATGCTTATTATATTCATGTCACTGACAATAATTTCAAAATATGTGGATTATTAAGTTTTATGTACCTGATCAAGGTTGTTGATTTAGTAGTATGGTTTTAGTAAACTGATTATTAGACATACATTTTATTTGTTACCAATCCTTGTAATATCTATGAAATGCAACTAAAGTGAGTTGCGTCATTGTGAAAAGTGGACCATTCATGCATTTTAAATACAGTAGATAATTTTAATGCGCATAAAATTTTTAGGTTGTTGGCTTAGGAATGTTTTGATGTACGAAGAGCAGCCATAGGCACATTAAGATTTTTAAAAGGCAGATAAGAGACTTTAGTTATGTCTCAGTGGTTGAGTCTATACCCATCGTTGGACTAACAGGTTTGAGTTTACGAAACGTTACAACGTGCATGGTAGCTATTGCAGGGCATAAATTTGTGTGGCTATCTTGCATCAGGGTTGTATGATTGGCGTTCTAGTTGGCTTAGGCATGAAAATATGTGTGGTCTGTTGTCATGTTTATAGTCTTTGTGATAGGGAATGTTGTCCATTGTAAAGGTGACGTAATAACATTACATGCAGTTACATTTAAATTATAACCCTAATGTGGCACACTGAGCACTTAAAAAAAACATTACATACACTTACATTAAAAAATTAAATACCTATACCACTCTGAACACGTAATAAAAATATAAATCACATTGTTAGCTTGGTAACACAACATTGAGATTTCATGAATACAAATTAAGTGTTGTGTCTGTCATTGTCCATTAGAATGTTTTTTTTAATTTCCTAAGTAACCCTAGTATGTTTCCATGAAAATGATAAATGGCACAGAATAATAATCTTTGGGTCTCAATTGGTCATTTGTGAAATTAATTCATTTGACTTATTTCATAGGGGAAGATAGTACAATCTGCTTTCTATGTTTATTACATAGTTTGTTGAATATGTTAAAGGATATACCTTATATCACAGGTTATAAATTTGCCCAAAGAGGAGAGTGTTATTCATTTGGAAACATACTTGTTTTTGTTTTCTATCAATGTTAAATGTAAAAATAACCACACCACGCCATGACATCTAATGTCTTCTTATAGACATATAAGCTCACTATCCATTGCACTTCTGACAGTGATGTTTGTTTCCAGCATTCCGATACTGCAATATCGTGTATCGGCCGATATTCGCTGTATCAGAGTTCCGATACTGAGTTCCAATACTTTTACAATATCGAATACCGGAATCAGAAGTTCCCATAATGCAATGAGCTAGTTTTATTCTATTCAGCCAATGAGAATCCTAAGAAGTGTGGGCACATCCTGTTAGGCATGTTAGCCATGTTAACTAATGGCATGGCTGAGATTGGCTGCTCAAATGATGTCAAGATGCACTATAATGGAGTGTGGGCGGTGCGTGGGCGGAGACTGCATGTCTGTGTGTGCGGGCGGGGTCTGTGTGTGACCGTCGGGGGTCTGTGCGGGCCTGCTGAGGGTCTGTACGGGCCTCTCGGGGGTCTTTGTGGGCCTGCCAGGGGTCTGTACGGGCCTCTTGGGGGTCTGTACGGGCCTCTCCGGGGTCTGTGCGGGCCTCTCCGGGGTCTGTGTGGGCCTCTCCGGGGGTCTTTGTGTCTTTGTTCAGCCATCGTCCGATGGTACGACAAGTCCCATCGGCTATGCCTGCTACAATGACAGTGATTGACACATTAGCCAATGATGGGACAGTAGTAATGTGTGGATTGTAAAAAAAACAACACAAACATACATACTACATACATACATACAACATACTACATACATACATACTACATACATGCATACCACATACATACAACATACTACATAAATAGAACATACATACAACATAAATACAACATACCACATTCATACAACATACATACTACATCCAACATACTATATACTACAAACATATTACATACATACATACAACATACTACATACATACATACATGCTACATACAACATACATACAACATACTACATACATACAACATACCACATACATACAACATACATACTAGATACATACTACATACATACAATACATTCATACATTACATACATATAGACATACAGTACATATAACATAGAGTACATACTCACCATAACTTGTCACTTTGTTCCCCGAAGCCAGTGTCATCTGTAAAAAAAATATTAAAATAACAAACTAACAATATACTCCCTGTCCGCTGAAATCCACGAGTGTCCCACGACGATTTCCTGTGGAGAGCAGCAGCATCAGCTGATGAGACCGCTCTCTAGGGGCTCCAGGAATACAATGACGGGAGGAAGGTATCCTTCCGCACTGTATTCCTCCGCCACTGTAAAATCTAGTCCCTAGTCTCACTTTTGGCATTGCTGTGAGAAAGTTCCCATGCAGCTTTTGCCATAAAGTGAGACCAGTGAACTACAGTAACCTCTCAGTGATGCACTGCAGGAGCCATTGTCTCCTGTCAGTGTGTCACTGGAGGTCCTTTAGAGCAGTGACATCACCCGATGTCACTGTTCTATGGGGGAGATCATCGTGGGACACTCGTTATTAATTGGACTGCGTCGGACAGGGAGTATACGGTTTATTATTTTACGTTTTTTGCAGGCTCTGAAGTATGGTAAGTATGGTTAAATTAATAATACTAAAATGCTAACATTTTTCTCGCTGTGTCTTTATTTTGTTTTTAACTCTTTCACTACTCTAGGATTAATAATGGATAGGCGTCTTATTGATCCATTATTAATCCGACTTAATGTCACCTTACAATAGCAAGGTGACATTAACCCCTTATTACCCCATATCCAACCGCTACTCGGTAGTGGGAAGAGAGAGGCTAAGCACTGAAATTTGTGCATCTCACAGATGCGCCATTTATGGGGCGGCTGCGGGCTGGTATTTGCAGCCAGGAGGGGCCAATATCCATGGTCCCTCTCTAGGCTATGAATATCAGCCCGCAGCTGTCTGCGTAGCCTTTCTGGCTATAAATTATAAGGGGACACCAACGTCATTTTTTTTTGGGGGGGTCCCCCTATTTTTATAGCCAGTAAAGGCTAAATATACAGCTGCGAGCTGATATTAATAGCCTGGAAAGATCTATGGGTATTAACCCCTTCCCAGGCTACAAACATTGGTCCCCCAGTCGCTGGCTTTCCCTCACTGGCACCAATTTTTTTTTTTCATTTTTTTTAAATTAAACATATTTCTTTCAAGGCCGGGGTCCCACTTGCGAGAAACTCACACGAGTCTCTCGCCTCAATACCCTTCACTACCGCCGGCACTCGGGCCTGGAGCGTTCAGCTACATAGAAATACATGCAGCCGCACACTCCGGTCCCGAGTGCTGGCGCCAGTGTCGGGTATCGAGGTGCGAGACTCATGCGAGTTTCTTGCAAGTGTGACCCCGGCCTAAAGGTACCGTCACATTTAGCGACGCTGCAGCGATCTAGACAACGATCCCGATCGCTGCAGCGTCGCTGTGTGGTCGCTGGAGAGCTGTCACACAGACCGCTCTCCAGCGACCAACTATGCGAAGTCCCCGGGTAACCAGGGTAAACATCGGGTTGCTAAGCGCAGTGCCGCGCTTAGTAACCCGATGTTTACCCTGGTTACCCGGGGACCTCGGCATCGTTGGTCGCTGGAGAGCGGTCTGTGTGACAGCTCTCCAGCGACCAAACAGTGACGCTGCAGCGATCGGGATCATTGTCTGTATCGCTGCAGCGTCGCTAAGGCTGTGTGCACACGTAGCATATTTTTTGCGTTTTTTTCGCGGTTTTTCGCTATAAAAACGCTATAAAACCCGCAAAAAAAAACGCTAACATTAAGCATCCTATGTAATAGAATGCATTCCGCATTTTTTGTGCACATGCTGCATTTTTTTCCTGAGCGGAATCGCATTCCAGAAAAAAACGCAGCATGTTCATTAAAATTGCGGAATCGCGGCGATTCTGCACCCATAGGAGTGCATTGATCTGCTTACTTCCCGCACGGGGCTGTGCACACCATTCGGGAAGTAAGCAGATCAAGTGCGGTTGGTACCCAGGGTGGAGGAGAGGAGACTCTCCTCCACGGACTGGGCACCATATAATTGGTAAAAAATAAAAGAATAAAAATAAAAAATATCGATATACTCACCCTCGATGTCCCCCGCAGTCTTCCAGCCTCTCCGCTGCACGCTGCCGCTTCGGTTCCTATAGCTGCTGGGCGGTGAAGGACCTGCGATGACATCAGTGTCTTGTGATTGGTCGCGAGACTGCATGTGACCGCTCACGCAACCAATGACGTCATCTCAGGCCCTTCACCGCACAACAGCTATAGGAACGGACGGCGCTGAGGTCTGCAGGTGAGTATAACCATTTTTTTTATTTTTGTTATTATTTTTAAACATTCTATCTTTTACTATAGATGCGGCATAGGCTGCATCTATAGTAAAAAGTTGGTCACACTTGTCAAACACTCTGTTTGACAAGTGTGACCAACCTGTCAGTCAGTTTTCCAAGCGATGCTACAGATCGCTTGGAAAACTCTAGCATTCTGCAAGCTAATTATGCTTGCAAAACGCTAGTTTTCTGCGGGTATATGCATGCTAATTCTGCATGCGATATTCCAGCGGCAGGAGGCGCAGAATTGCCGCGGAAATTTCCGCGGCAATTCTGCAACGTGTGAACTTAGCGTTAATGTGACGGTACCTTAAAGGTACCTTCACACTAAACGATATCGCTAGCGATCCGTGACGTTGCAGCGTCCTGGCTAGCGATATCATTGAGTGTGACAGGCAGCAGCGATCAGGATCCTGCTGTGATATCGCTGGTCGTTGAACAAAGTTCAGAACTTTATTTGGTCGTCAGACCGGCGTGTATCGTCGTGTTTGACACCAAAAGCAACGATACCAGCGATGTTTTACACTGGTAACCAGGGTAAACATCGGGTTACTAAGCGCAGGGCCGCGCTTAGTAACCCGATGTTTACCCTGGTTACCAGTGTAAAATGTAAAAAAAACAAACACTACATACTCACCTTCGCATCCCCCGGCGTCCGCTTCCCACACTGACTGAGCGCCGTAAAGTGAAAGTTAAAGTACAGCACAGCGGTGACGTCACCGCTCTGCTGTTAGGGCCGGCGCTCAGTCAGTGCAGGAAGCGGACGCCGGGGGACGCGAATGTAAGTATGTACTGTTTGTTTTTTTTACATTTTACGCTGGTAACCAGGGTAAACACCGGGTTACTAAGCGCGGCCCTGCGCTTAGCAACCCGATGTTTACCCTGGTTACCCGGGGACCTCGACATCGTTGGTCGCTGGAGAGCGGTCTGTGTGACAGCTCTCCAGCGACCAAACGGCGGCGCTGCAGCGATCGGCATCGTTGTCGCTATCGCTGCAGCGTCGCTTAATGTGAAGGTACCTTTAGGAGTCTAGGTTTACAGTTCCTGTTGACTCATGTAATTACCTTTGCCAGGGAAGGTCACAGACTCGTATAAATCAATTATGCTAACCTTTCATTGTATTGCTCGATTCTATGTAAATTAGCTGACTCTATCTCATCTCTGTTAGACACCATTAGTACTAAGGATATTATGTTTGCGGCTTGGAATCTAGCCAATCTAGCACACTCTTATTCCACCAATCATGAAGACCCAAGTCTGAATTGAGAGCTCAGGGGTATAGAAGGACTGTCCAGTGACCAACTCTCTCTTGCTGCATGGTACCAATTTTTGATCTGCGGATCCGATTGGCAGGCCATAACCGAACATGGATTATAAGACTAAATGGACTTTAGCATCGAATGCAAGGATTCGGATGAGAGATCAAAGACTACATAAGGATGGTATACAGCTTGGGACAATCCAGTCACCTGACTACAGAATTTGCGGTACTCAGTCAGCTTCCTAAATCTGGCATTATTCCGTTCTCGGTGGGTGCCCACCGAAAGCGGGGTGCTGCTGGCTTGGAGTAAGTAGCCCTGGAAGCTCTGTTGAACGGATATTATAATCCCTGGTGAGCCAGTGGAAGGGTGAGAAACTGTTGCCTGTTACATTTTGTGTTTTGCTGGTTGTGTGATATATGCCATTAATTGTTTGGAGATCCCAGAAAGTCTTAATATTGTGATTCCGTCACCCTGTGTTGTATGAGTAGTGTTCCACCCACTGTTGAGGAGGTCGGGCGTTCAGTTGGGATGAGCCATGGTCCATGCTGTCTTTGTAAAGGTGGTCAGGAAAGCGGACGACAGCACCCACTGACCCCCATGTCTACACAAGAACCACTATGTAAAGTTAAAAAAAGGTTAAGAATGACGATACAATTACATATAAATAATTTGATGACATAAAACTTTATTAAGTGTAATTTCACACACAAACTTAGCATCTGTTCAACAACCCTTGAATTAACCATAGATTAGTGGGTTAAGCCCTTATGGAAACTTCAAGTAAGTTGTGATAGCAAACAGTGAGGTACCGATAAAATGTTTCACATGTGGAGTTAGCATATTTTGTATAATTCTTCAAAAATACATAGAGTTCTGAATTTTGGGGGCAAAATTTGTTAGATTGAGTGCGTTTGTTTATTCGCGACATAAGCGATTTACGTGAATAACTTCTGAACTACACATAGAGTTGATATTTTTTTTGGCAAATATTGCTCAGGACATTG
The DNA here is from genome assembly GCF_051348905.1 of Ranitomeya variabilis. Taxonomy (NCBI): domain Eukaryota; kingdom Metazoa; phylum Chordata; class Amphibia; order Anura; family Dendrobatidae; genus Ranitomeya; species Ranitomeya variabilis. The sequence goes on from NC_135239.1 coordinate 154,437,898, forward strand.
AGCTGGTTATTTTGAGTGCTAGTGGTCCAGGGTACCTCTTTTCAAATTGAACTTACGTACGATTGAGTGTGTTTGTTTATTCGCGACATAAGCGATTTACGTGAATAACTTCTGAACTACACATAGACTTGATATTTTTTTTGGTAAATATTGTTCAGGACATTGATATGTTCATTTTGAGTACTAGTGGTCCAGGGTACCTCTTTTCAAATTGAACTTACGTACGATTGAGTGCGTTTGTTTATTCGCGACATAAGCGATTTACGTGAATAACTTCTGAACTACACATAGACTTGATATTTTTTTTGGCAAATATTGTTCAGGACATTGAGCTGGTCATTTTGAGTGCTAGTGGTCCAGGGTACCTATTTTCAAATTGAACTTACGTACGATTGAGTGCGTTTGTTTATTCGCGACATAAGCGATTTACATGAATAACTTCTGAACTACACATAGACTTGATATTTTTTTTGGCAAATATTGTTCAGGACATTGAGCTGGTCATTTTGAGTGCTAGTGGTCCAGGGTACCTCTTTTCAAATTGAACTTACGTACGATTGAGTGCGTTTGTTTATTCGCGACATAAGCGATTTACGTGAATAACTTCTGAACTACACATAGACTTGATATTTTTTTTGGCAAATATTGTTCAGGACATTGAGCTGGTCATTTTGAGTGCTAGTAGTCCAGGGTACCTCTTTTCAAATTGAACTTACGTACGATTGAGTGCGTTTGTTTATTCGCGACATAAGCGATTTACGTGAATAACTTCTGAACTACACATAGACTTGATATTTTTTTTGGCAAATATTGTTCAGGACATTGAGCTGGTCATTTTGAGTGCTAGTAGTCCAGGGTACCTATTTTCAAATTGAACTTACGTACGATTGAGTGTGTTTGTTTATTCGCGACATAAGTGATTTACGTGAATAACTTCTGAACTACACATAGACTTGATATTTTTTTTGGTACATATTGTTCAGGACATTGATATGTTCATTTTGAGTACTAGTGGTCCAGGGTACCTCTTTTCAAATTGAACTTACGTACGATTGAGTGCGTTTGTTTATTCGCGACATAAGCGATTTACGTGAATAACTTCTGAACTACACATAGACTTGATATTTTTTTTGGCAAATATTGTTCAGGACATTGAGCTGGTCATTTTGAGTGCTAGTGGTCCAAGGTACCTATTTTCAACTTGAACTTACGTACGATTGAGTGCGTTTGTTTATTCGCGACATAAGCGATTTACGTGAATAACTTCTGAACTACACATAGACTTGATTTTTTTTTTGGCAAATATTGTTCAGGACATTGAGCTGGTCATTTTGAGTGCTAGTAGTCCAGGGTACCTATTTTCAAATTGAACTTACGTACGATTGAGTGCGTTTGTTTATTCGCGACATAAGCGATTTACGTGAATAACTTCTGAACTACACATAGACTTGATATTTTTTTTGGTAAATATTGTTCAGGACATTGATATGTTCATTTTGAGTACTAGTGGTCCAGGGTACCTCTTTTCAAATTGAACTTACGTACGATTGAGTGCGTTTGTTTATTCGCGACATAAGCGATTTACGTGAATAACTTCTGAACTACACATAGACTTGATATTTTTTTTGGCAAATATTGTTCAGGACATTGAGCTGGTCATTTTGAGTGCTAGTGGTCCAGGGTACCTATTTTCAAATTGAACTTACGTACGATTGAGTGCGTTTGTTTATTCGCGACATAAGCGATTTACATGAATAACTTCTGAACTACACATAGACTTGATATTTTTTTTGGCAAATATTGTTCAGGACATTGAGCTGGTCATTTTGAGTGCTAGTGGTCCAGGGTACCTATTTTCAAATTGAACTTACGTACGATTGAGTGCGTTTGTTTATTCGCGACATAAGCGATTTACGTGAATAACTTCTGAACTACACATAGAGTTGATATTTTTTTGGTAAATATTGTTCAGGACATTGATATGTTCATTTTGAGTACTAGTGGTCCAGGGTACCTATTTTCAAATTGAACTTACGTACGATTGAGTGCGTTTGTTTATTCGCGACATAAGCGATTTACGTGAATAACTTCTGAACTACACATAGACTTGATATTTTTTTTGGTACATATTGTTCAGGACATTGATATGTTCATTTTGAGTACTAGTGGTCCAGGGTACCTCATTTCAAATTGAACTTACGTACGATTGAGTGCGTTTGTTTATTCGCGACATAAGCGATTTACGTGAATAACTTCTGAACTACACATAGACTTGATATTTTTTTTGGCAAATATTGTTCAGGACATTGAGCTGGTCATTTTGAGTGCTAGTGGTCCAAGGTACCTATTTTCAACTTGAACTTACGTACGATTGAGTGCGTTTGTTTATTCGCGACATAAGCGATTTACGTGAATAACTTCTGAACTACACATAGACTTGATTTTTTTTTTGGCAAATATTGTTCAGGACATTGAGCTGGTCATTTTGAGTGCTAGTAGTCCAGGGTACCTATTTTCAAATTGAACTTACGTACGATTGAGTGCGTTTGTTTATTCGCGACATAAGCGATTTACGTGAATAACTTCTGAACTACACATAGACTTGATATTTTTTTTGGTAAATATTGTTCAGGACATTGATATGTTCATTTTGAGTACTAGTGGTCCAGGGTACCTCTTTTCAAATTGAACTTACATACGATTGAGTGCGTTTGTTTATTCGCGACATAAGCGATTTACGTGAATAACTTCTGAACTACACATAGACTTGATATTTTTTTTGGCAAATATTGTTCAGGACATTGAGCTGGTCATTTTGAGTGCTAGTGGTCCAGGGTACCTATTTTCAAATTGAACTTACGTACGATTGAGTGCGTTTGTTTATTCGCGACATAAGCGATTTACATGAATAACTTCTGAACTACACATAGACTTGATATTTTTTTTGGCAAATATTGTTCAGGACATTGAGCTGGTCATTTTGAGTGCTAGTGGTCCAGGGTACCTATTTTCAAATTGAACTTACGTACGATTGAGTGCGTTTGTTTATTCGCGACATAAGCGATTTACGTGAATAACTTCTGAACTACACATAGAGTTGATATTTTTTTGGTAAATATTGTTCAGGACATTGATATGTTCATTTTGAGTACTAGTGGTCCAGGGTACCTATTTTCAAATTGAACTTACGTACGATTGAGTGCGTTTGTTTATTCGCGACATAAGCGATTTACGTGAATAACTTCTGAACTACACATAGACTTGATATTTTTTTTGGCAAATATTGTTCAGGACATTGAGCTGGTCATTTTGAGTGCTAGTAGTCCAGGGTACCTCTTTTCAAATTGAACTTACGTACGATTGAGTGCGTTTGTTTATTCGCGACATAAGCGATTTACGTGAATAACTTCTGAACTACACATAGACTTGATATTTTTTTTGGCAAATATTGTTCAGGACATTGAGCTGGTCATTTTGAGTGCTAGTAGTCCAGGGTACCTATTTTCAAATTGAACTTACGTACGATTGAGTGCGTTTGTTTATTCGCGACATAAGCGATTTACGTGAATAACTTCTGAACTACACATAGACTTGATATTTTTTTTGGTAAATATTGTTCAGGACATTGATATGTTCATTTTGAGTACTAGTGGTCCAGGGTACCTCTTTTCAAATTGAACTTACGTACGATTGAGTGCGTTTGTTTATTCGCGACATAAGCGATTTACGTGAATAACTTCTGAACTACACATAGACTTGATATTTTTTTTGGCAAATATTGTTCACGACATTGAGCTGGTCATTTTGAGTGCTAGTGGTCCAGGGTACCTATTTTCAAATTGAACTTACGTACGATTGAGTGCGTTTGTTTATTCGCGACATAAGCGATTTACGTGAATAACTTCTGAACTACACATAGACTTGATATTTTTTTTGGCAAATATTGTTCAGGACATTGAGCTGGTCATTTTGAGTGCTAGTAGTCCAGGGTACCTATTTTCAAATTGAACTTACGTACGATTGAGTGCGTTTGTTTATTCGCGACATAAGCGATTTACGTGAATAACTTCTGAACTACACATAGACTTGATATTTTTTTTGGCAAATATTGTTCAGGACATTGAGCTGGTCATTTTGAGTGCTAGTAGTCCAGGGTACCTATTTTCAAATTGAACTTACGTACGATTGAGTGCGTTTGTTTATTCGCGACATAAGCGATTTACGTGAATAACTTCTGAACTACACATAGACTTGATATTTTTTTTGGCAAATATTGTTCAGGACATTGAGCTGGTCATTTTGAGTGCTAGTGGTCCAGGGTACCTCTTTTCAAATTGAACTTACGTACGATTGAGTATGTTTGATTATGTGCGACAAAAGAGATTTATGTGAATAACCCAGGACCACAAGTAGGCAAAATAAACATCTCAAAGTCCTGATCAAAATTTTACCCAAACAATATCCACTCTATGTATAATTCCCCATGCATGGAAAATCGAATAGCTAACTAATAACTAATAGCTAACTGCCATACATGAAAATCGAATAACTAACTAATATCTAATAGCTAACTGCAGACTAACTTGAATCCGGTTAATCCACTACTGAAAGACTTCGGCATAGAATATTTCTCTGTCCTATTAAGTAGCAGCTATAAAACACTATGGGTTCATTCAGACGGCAATTTTTTTGAAAAATGCAGGAAAAATAGATCAAGTTTTCACGTTTTCATCAGAGTTTGATCAGATTTTCATCAGTTCTTTTCACTGATGAAGAAAAAAAAGTTTCTCCACCTCCTCCTATTTATCAGTCAGGGAAAAATGGACAGCACACAGATGGCATATGACTGCTGTCAAACTTTTTCACTGACCATAGACTTGCATTGCCAATTTTGATCCGACACTAGGATCGATATTGGACAGGTCTCCATCTTTTTGCAGGGACCAATCAGTCAGAGAAAAAATCTGAATTGTGAGTAGTCCAATAGACTGTCATAGCTACAAATGGTATCTGTGAAAAATATGGCTAGCACTTGGTCGTGAAAAACTGACATTCAGAAGTTCGTTTTTCTTTGGTACGAGATAAAAGGATCAATTATTTTGATCAGACTTTGATCAGAATGTCATCAGTATTTTCTCTTCGCCACGACAGCACCCACTTGAGAGAGGGGATCTGCCCCTAGGAACAGGAAACCCTATGGAGAGATAAAAGGGGCGGTCCCCCTCGCTCCCACAGTTGGTTTCCTGTTCCTAAGGGAACTTGTGGAGAAGAGGATATCTGGCCTGGACGCCGCTTGCGCGGTTTACCTTAGAGGACGGCAGGGGCTCCAGTGCTGGAAGCAGCATTGGGGGTCCTAGGTCAGCTCTCCCCTCTGCTGGCAGGCACTGTGAGGCCAGGATCGGGGAGTCGCCTGGCTCACGGAGGAGGATGCTTAAGCTGACCTGCGGAGGGCTAAACGTACCCAGGTAAGCGCGACGCCGCTCTCGGCGGGCGTACGAGCGAGTGTGGAGCCTGATGTCTGTTCCCCCGGAAGTGAAACAAAAGCAAAGCTTCCGGGGTGAGTGAAGGAGAGAGATGGCGCCGGCAAGCAGGCAGTGCCCAGGTGCACGCAAGATGGCCACGACCATGAAGTGACGAAGACTTCCGGGTACAACAGGAAGAAGAAGGCGGCCTCCAGTGTAAAAGAACGCCGGCGCTGATACCCCGGGGTTCAAGCATGGCATCACCTCAGGACTCAGCGATGCCTTCGTTAGAAGAGCCAATGCACCTTGCAGCCGTACAAGGAGCGGACGATCCAAACAGAGCAGATCCTCCACAAGAAGCACTAAGGAGAAAAGATCCGACCAATCCACCTCTCAGCCTGTGCCTCCATCTCCTCCTCTCCAGCCGGTACCTTGATCGATAGCTTCACTGGGGTGAGTGTGTATCCCACCCTATTAAGCTGATTGTTGCTCCCTCTTTTTTCTATGCACCCTAGGCAAAAAGAACTGAAAAATCAAAACACAAACAATGTGCTTTGTGTACCCAGCCCCTCCCGGATAGTCATACAAAGAGAATGTGTTTAGGTACCTTCACACATAACGATTTCGTTAACGATATCGTTGCAACGTCACGCTTTTTTGTGACGTAGCAACGATCCCGCTAACGATCTCTTTATGTGTGACAGCGACCAACGATCAGGCCCCTGCTGGGAGATCGTTGGTCGTAGGGAACGATCAGGACCTTTATTTGGTCGCTGATCACCAGCTGTCATCGCTGGATCGGCGTGTGTGACGCCGATCCAGCGATGTGTTCACTTGTAACCAGGGTAAATATCGGGTTACTAAGCGCAGGGCCGCGCTTAGTAACCCGATATTTACCCTGGTTACCATTGTAAAAGTTAAAAAAAAAAAACACTACATACTCACATTCCGATGTCTGTCACGTCCCCCGCCGTCAGTTTCCCGCACTGACTGTCAGTGCCGGCCGTAAAGAAGAGCACAGCGGTGACGTCACCGCTGTGCTCTGCTTTACGGCTGGCGCTGACACAGTCAGTGCGGGAAGCTGACGGCGGGGGACGTGACAGACATCGGAATGTGAGTATGTAGTGGGGTTTTTTTTAACTTTTACAATGGTAACCAGGGTAAATATCAGGTTACTAAGCGCGGCCCTGCACTTAGTAAGCCGATGTTTACCCTGGTTACCCGGGTGCTGCAGTGGGACTTCGGCATCGTTGAAGACAGTTTCAATGATGCCGAAGTCATTCCCCTGATCGTTGGTCGCTGGAGAGAGCTGTCTGTGTGACAGCTCCCCAGCGACCACACAACGACTTACCAACGATCACGGCCAGGTCGTATCGCTGGTCGTGATCGTTGGTAAATCGTTTTGTGAGACGGTACCCTAAGTCTGTAATAGTGACTGTACATAGAGTGTGTTAAGCTTTATTTATTGATGTGTGCTTATATGCTAATAGTGCTACTTAATCCCATCACCATTGTTTACCTTATCGTGATGTTGGACTGAAAGACCCTGGGTAATTCTAAAAATAGCTTACATGCCTTGGGTATAAAAAGACTCAGAGATCACATCCTGGGAGACTGAAGTAATACAGAGCTACCAGCCAGACATTCTGCAAACCACCCGACAAGAGAAAGGACTGCAGCCAATTCATCATGGCACCATCACGAGGGACATTGAACTAGGATTCTATAGGATACAACCTAGGGGTTTTCGGCTCCGGTTGGAAGGACACAGATCTGATCCAGTGACCATCTCTGAACCATGGATATGTTTGGAGAAAGCCAGGGTTGGGACCCGCTGGTCGCCTGGTTCCATGGAGATGGTCAGATAAGCCTGGTGGCAGACAGCGGGATCTGATACCCCTTCTACAGGAGGAAAGGAATGAATGGAAAACAACTACCAGAAGGTAAAGAGGACTACATTAAAAGATCTGATGGAAGCCCGAGGGTTAATCGCCAGCAACAAAACAAAAGCGGATTTGCTAAAGACAGCCGGGCCAGCGGATGAGAGCACCCACTGACCCCGTTTCTCCGTTACATTGGTGGCAGCGGTGGGATACTACTCAGCCCGGCGGAACCGGGGGAGCTGCAGGGGACTGGTGTTCGTAGACACCGTCCAGGACTTCACAACAAGGGAGGTATACAGACAGACCCAGCAGACCATTGATGAGGCATGCACAGCAGGTTTTGGATGCCACTATATCCAACCCCACCAAATCGGCCTTGGGAAGAGGACCAGAGTAGCTATATGACCTCAACAAGAAACGGAAACTACAGGAGATGTTCCAGCTTCAACGGATTGAATAGAATTTAATGCAGGAGCTACGAAATACGTGGACAAGCAGTGATCTTTTATATGCGTCCATGTAACCAAGGAGTTCCAGCCAGCGTCCTTCATTCAGACTCCAGCCAGGGCAGAGTGGGCCTCCTGAGACACGGGGTGGTGCTGAAAGAGGTACTCCAGCACGGTAGACCCCGTTACACCAGTTGTTACTCTTCAATTACGTATGGAGTTTATTTTCGTAAGGAGCATATGGAATATGCTGAAAGGAAACTGGATGATCGGAAGCCTATCATCTCTGGTTAATTAAGATGGGGGAGGAATGTGAAGAAACCAGATTGTATCTTAATTTCCCAGACAACCATGTTTTGCAAAAACAAAAGAACTGGCTTTTTGTCTGTGTGTTGGCTTGTGAATTTGGGTGTTTGTGTCTGGTGGGTCGAGGGGACGGACTTACCCACTGATGTACTGTCTGGCATGCTGTGTGGGTCTGTAGTAGTGACTACATTGAGTGGGTTAAGCTTTGTTTATTGATGTGTGCTTGTATGCTAAAGGCCCCGTCACACATAGCGAGATCGCTAGCGAGATCGCTGCTGAGTCACAAGTTTTGTGATGCAACAGCGACCTCAGTAGCGATCTCGCTATGTGTGACACGTACCAGCGATCAGGCCCCTGCTGTGAGATCGCTGGTCGTGTCGGAATGGCCTGGACCTTTTTTTGGTCATTGAGGTCCCGCTGACATCGCTGAATCGGTGTGTGTGACACCGATCCAGCGATGTCTTCACTGGTAACCAGGGTAAACATCGGGTTACTAAGTGCAGGGCCGCGCTTAGTAACCCGATGTTTACCCTGGTTACCAGCGTAAATGTAAAAAAAACCAAACACTACATACTCACCATCTGATGTCCGTCAGGTCCCTTGCCGTCTGCTTCCTGCTCTGACTGCCGGCCGTAAAGTGAGAGCACAGCACAGCAGTGATGTCACCGCTGCGCTCTGCTCTCACTGTACGGCGGCACTCAGTCAGAGCAGGAAGCAGACGGCAAGGGACCTGACGGACATCAGATGGTGAGTATGTACTGTTTGTTTTTTTTGGTAACCAGGGTAAACATCGGGTTACTAAGCGCGGCCCTGCGCTTAGTAACCCGATGTTTACCCTGGTTACCCGGGTGCTGCAGGGGGACTTCGGCATCGTTGAAGACAGTTTCAACGATGCCGAAGTCGTTCCCCTGATCGTTGGTCGCTGGAGAGAGCTGTCTGTGTGACAGCTCCCCAGCGACCACACAGCGACTTACCAACGATCACGGCCAGGTCGTATCGCTGGTCGTGATCGTTGGTAAATCGCTATGTGAGACGGGGCCTTAATAGTGCTTCTTAATCCCATCACCATTGTTTACCTTATCTTGATGTTGGACTGAAAGACCCTGGGTAATTCTAAAAATAGCTTACATGCCTTGGGTATAAAATGACTCAGAGTTCACATCCTGAGAGTCTGAAGTAATACAGAGCTACCAGCCAGACATTCTGAAAACCACCCAACAGACAAGAGAAAGGACTGCAGCCAATTCATCATGGCACCATCACGAGGGACACTGATCTAGGATTCTATAGGATACAACCTAGGGGTTTTCGGCTCCAGTTGGAAGGACACAGATCTGATCCAGTGACCATCTCTGAACCATGGATATGTTTGGAGAAAGCCAGGGTTGGGACCCGCAGGTCGCCTGGTTCCATGGAGATGGTCAGATAAGCCAGGTGGTGACTCTCGTGTCAACTGGCTTTGGACCTTGTATGGACTCTATGGACAGTTCTTATCATCTCCCTATGCTTGTCGTTACCCCTTCTCTGTGCGTTCATCCACAGATGGAGTAGCGACCCTGGGAGCTCTGACATCGTGTCAACTGGCTTTGGACCTTGTATGGACTCTATGGACAGTTCTTGGTCATCTCCCTATGCTTGTCGTTACCCCTTCTCTGTGCGTTCATCCACAGATGGAGTAGCGACCCTGGGAGCTCTGACATCGTGTCATACTGGAAATACATGGAGACGCAGTGATCTTTTATATGCGACCATGTGACCCTGGGAGCTCTGACATCGTGTCATACTGGAAATACGTGGAGACACAGTGATATTTTATATGCGCCCATGTAACCAAACAATTCCAGTCATGGTGGGATTGTTCTGTTTGCTATTGTGTGTTGTGGTTCAATAAAGTATTGCCACACTGTTTTACCTTAACCCTGTGTTGTCTGTGTAGTGTATTGCCCACGGGGAGATAGAGCGGGCATTCAGTTTATGAGCCGTGGTCCATGCAGTCTTGCTAAAGACAGCCGGGCCAGCGGACGAGAGCACCCACTGACCCCGTTTATCCGTTACAATGAGAATGAAACTGGAGTTTTACGACAACCTGCAGCATTCCTTACACCACAAATCTTTGGAGACAGGAATATTTGCAGCGAGTCTCGCCTCTTAATGAATCAGGAGCGTCTGACCCAACACACATAATCATCAAGGCCAGCATGAACATCACTGGTCCTAATGAATCAGGGTAAGGGAGTGTGACTAAGCAGGTTTGTAAATTACACCAATTTTATGAAATATGTTCTGCTGGTTTTTTACTACAAAAAATATCTCAGACAGACGCCAAAACAACACACATTTGGCCTTTGGTGCATGGGTGGACATACCGCCTGTTCAACCTGTGCAACCGCACAGGGGCCCAGAGCGGGATGGGGCCCCCGACGGACATACAAAGCAATGAATGTGAATGACAGCCGGCGGCAGTATTACTGCTAACAGGAGAAGCAGGGGGGCCTGCTCTGCTGCACTCATGTGATATGACAGTTAAACGGGCCCACCTCCTTACCTGCTAGCATATATAATGCTGCTGTCCAACCGGCTGTCTCTGCTGCGGTCTGCAGTGAGGTGACGGGTAGCAGACGCTGGACCAGGAAGAGAGGAGGGAGGAGGAGGGAGGGCCTCTCAGTCACAGTGACTCACTGAAGCTTGCTCTGCTTGTGACTTACTGTTGCTGTGCACGTGCAGTAGTTCGTGCACTCTTCCAAAAGCCTCGGTGATCCGCGGGACTGGGTCTTTACATTACACATGAAAATTGGGGGGTGAGGGGAGGAATGAATTAATCACTGGTCTAGGTAGGGGAAGGGCTGGCCCCCCTAGAATAAATGTATTAAAATAATTGATCCACTATATAGGGGGTGGATGGGGATAGAGATCTACAGAGCGCCTGGTACATGTTTAAGGTTATATGGAGTGCACAGTGACATTTGTGCATGGTTACCTCTCAGCCAATCACACACTGCCTTAGGCTGGGTTCACATTACATTTCCGTTAGATGGACTGCGTTACACCGTGGCATAACGCGGTGTAACGCAGTCCGCTAATGCCGCCATTAAGCCCTATGTCGGACGCATAGCTAGCGCACTCCCAAAATGGGCGTGCGCTAGCGATGTGCCGTCATTGAGTGACGGACCCTGGGACGTGGGCTGCAGCGTTTCCGGGTTCGTCACCACTAGCGCAGATAGAGCATCTGCTAGCTCTATCTGCGCTAGCACAACGGCATGTCGGCACTTGCGTTAACGCAGCCCGTTTAATGTATGTGTTGAACGGGCTGCTGTTAACGCAATGTGAACCTAGTCTTACAAGTACATCTGTGATTGGCTGACAGGATGATCTGCAAGTGTTGTCTGTGCAGATATGACATCAATTGCATTACTGCTTTGTGTTATATTCAGTTGTTAAGTATGGAACTTAAATTTATTATTTAGAGTTGATAGTTGTGTTCTAAACTGCTAATAAATATTATAACCTATATGTTTACATAACTTTGTTGCGCTATGGAGGGGGGGGGGGGCGGGAAGATTTCTTGCACAGGGGCCCTCTGCAGTCTGTATCTGCCCCTGCTTTGGTGAATGGTCGTGTGGTGTCCCTGAGGGTCCAGTCGCCACAGAGGTACTGCACCTCAGCCAGAAGTGTGGTGCCCCAACTCTCTGGTAAGGAGGGGACACTGCACAGAACCCTTTTTGTAGAACTGGGACAAATGACCAGATTTGATCAGACAAGTGACAAGATAAGTGACCTACTATGGTGGCTTCTAGCAATATGTCTGTTTGCATTGTGAACCATGACTGACATCGTGCAACAGTAGGGTGCTGTGTTTATACATATATACTGAATATAGAAATTATTGTATGTATACTGAACCTAGTTTGACTGGGATACCGTAATTTACTTCTCTTGTCAATACCTGGTATGAGTATTCCACCATTTTAGGATTGTGAGATGATAGAAGGATTATGTTGGTATCCGAGTCTTTACCTAATATGAGTACAAGTTGGAATACATAATGATCTCACATCCATTGAGATTATAAAGATGTTATGATAAGTCATGGTCACTATGATACTAATGCAGATAGTATTTTATTGATTCTAGTTGGATCTACTCCTGATGGCTTGTGAGCTCTACTGACCTAATTAATATAGGTGACGGTTTTCCTACACTTAGCTAAAAATATCGTCATCATAGGCCAGTACTGTGGGATTACATTATTTCACTGATTTACTATGATGTGTATAGTTTCACTGCAGAACAGGCTATTATATCAATGAGCAGACGGAACATATTTCCCTCATAGGTCAGTACTGTGGAATTACGAGATTTCACTGATCCATTGTGATCTGTACTACTCTATTGTAGAATAGTCCAGCTAGGTGTGTGTGTTTGTTGTTGGGTTTGGGTGCGGGTAGGTGGTAGGGACACTCAGGGCTAGGAGGGATAGTCGACGAGGAGTGGGGGCGCCACATCGATTCATAGGGTGCCAACCTCCACTGGCAGGAAGGGCTAGCTTACTAGGAGCCCTCTAGGGTTATTTTAGGCATTTTTCACCTTCCAACATTTTTGGCCCTACTGTCCGCTACCCCACCCAGCTCGGGTGTTGGTGTAGTCATATTTTGTGTTTTTTCAAGTGATGATTAGCATCTTTTTAATGCATATCTATTAAAAGTATTTTTTAGGGTGTTGTTCTAATTTTGGCTATTTTCCGATTCCGATTACCCCACAGCCCTAGCGGGTGTCACAGTCGCCCATAGCGGTGTTACAATATATGTTGGGAAGAGCTCCTGACAAACTGTAGGGAAAGTGCACAGATGCCTTATGCCCTCAGCCTTATTCTGGATGAAGCTTTGTGATTAATCTCGTGCATTGTAATGAGTGTCTAATCTAAGTTTATACTGTCTAAAGGTTGATTTACAATGCGATCTGCAATGATAAAAACAAAATGTGTGCCAGTTGGCGCTCATTTAATTGCCAGTTTACAAGGCCAGTCTTGCTTCTGATGTGCACCAAATGATCAGTAATAGATTGTTCAGTATGTATGTGCAAGGGGGTGACAGAGACCATCGTGTTCCTGCCCCTAAAGACAATAAGGCATCATGTGAATATTGTTGTGTGTTTTTATACATGTAATGTGAAGTGGTAACTATGTTATGCGTTTTTTTGTAATGTAACTTAACTAATGCATAATGTTATAGGTACTGATGCTGCTTTGGGGGTACTGCAAAGGTAATGCCTAAGGTAACTCAGGTACGCTCAGCTCAGGTATAGGGAAAGTATAGGATACTAGATGGTGGCCCGATTCTAACGTATCCGGTATTCTAGAATATGTATGTATATACTGTCCACGTAGTATATAGCAGCCATGTAGTATATAGTACTGCCCACGTAGTATATAGCAGCCATGTAGTATATAGTACTGCCCACGTAGTATATAGCAGCCATGTAGTATATAGTACTGCCCACGTAGTATATAGCAGCCATGTAGTATATAGTACTGCCCACGTAGTATATAGCAGCCATGTAGTATATAACAGCCCACGTAGTATATAGCAGCCATGTAGTATATAGTACTGTCCATGTAGTATATAGCAGCTATGTAGTATATAGTACTGCGCAGCCACGCACATGCAGTTATGGCCCCATAGATGGCCCATATAATGCTCCATGCAGTTATGGCCCCATAGATGCCCCATGTAATGCTCCATGCAGTTCTTTATGGCCCCATAGACGCTCCATACAGCATTGTGCAACATGTAATGCTGCTGCTGAGGCAATAAAAACAAAATATCACATACTCACCTCTCGTCTCTCCGCACTGACTGTTCAGGCAGAGGGCGGCGCAGTTATATACTGCGTGGGCTGTGCTATATGCTATGTGCCCTGTGTTACATACTGCGTGGCCTGTGTTATATACTGCGTGGCTGCTATATACTGCGTGGGCTGTGTTATATAGTAAGTGGGCTGTGTTATATATAGTGCGTGGCCTGTATTAACGCATCTGGTATTCTAGAATATGTATGTATGTATATAGCAGCCACATAGTATATAGCACAGGCCACGTACTATTTGTCTGCTATATACTACATGCCTCCTATATACTAAGTATATAACACTGCCCATGTAGTATATAGCACAGCCCCCGCAGTATATCACACAGCACACGTAGTATATAACACTGCCCATGTAGTATATAGCACAGCCCCCGCAGTATGTCACACAGCCCACGCAGTATATAACACTGGCCACGTAGTATATAGCAGCCACTGCAGTATATCACACAGCCCACGCAGTATTTAGCAGTGTGGGCACCATATCCCTGTCGCTGATTGTTCGCGGCCGGCCACGTAGTATATAGCGTAGTATTCTAGAATATGTATGTTGTTTATTTATGAAGATTGAATAATAATGCAATAATGGGTAAAATATATATATTATCATTAAATTTTATTAGTCATAGAACTTAATACAATTGAATGAAATTATGAAACAGATCATCAAAATATATAAACCACATTACATGAACTGTAACTGTATTTAAATAAATCATCGGACAAAAGAAGGACATTGACACTATAATATATTTATTAACAATATCAAGCCAAAATATTTTTGTACACCACATTTCTTGTGAATACCTTTTGACTACCGATAAGCAACTTTCCTTGTAAAGGGGTAGGAAGAACTTGCACCTTGACGTTGGATCTCATTTTAACTCTTGAAAATACAACGTAGAGTTGTCCATGACCAAAAACGGGCTGCGGTAGATATATGCCAACACGGTGTAGAGTTTTACCTTGTGACTTGTTTATTGTCATGGCAAAAGCTGGTTTTATTGGAAACTGTCGACACCGAAGCCTAAATGGAAGACCCATGTCTGAAGGACATAAATCAATGCGTGGAATGAACACTTCATCTCCTTTTGCTGATCCAGTGATCACTCTTGCTTGAATGACATGAGAATGGAGTCCAGTAACAATAAGGCGAGTTCCATTACATAGACCATTTTTCGTATTTAGATTCCTCAGCAACATTATGATTATTCCAACTTTCAGTTGAAATTCAACTGGATAATGTTCTCGTTCATCTTCATTGTCTACATCCACTGAATCATCACTTTTATACAACTTATACTCACCAGGCATTCTATCCATCACCTAGGAATTTAGCAGAGCCATGTCATCATTCTTGGGACAGAGAATTACATGAGAAGAGGCCCTCTCAACACTGCTTTGGTCGTTCACATCAATTTCAATGCATTGTCCAAAAACATCAGTTACGATGCAGTCAGTGCACAACATGTCTTCTGGTATTTCAATAATATCTTCTCCAAGGTTGTATTCGTTGCTAAGTTCACCGTTGCCAAGTTTAAGAAGCCAGTTGCTATACTCTGGGTCCGAAGATCGCATATTGTTAATTAGTTGGAGTTTATTGAACTGTTTCCAAAGGTCAGCCATTTTTAAGCTGGACTCGATAACATCTGTTCTTGTTCCATTTGGTATGACTGGAAGGCATTGCCTAAAATCTCCGCCAATGACAAAAACTTTACCTCCAAACGGAATTTTATTTTTTTTCAGCAACATTTGTAGTCATTACTTCACGCAGAAGTCTGTCAATTAAGCTCAAAGCATATTTGGGTGCCATGGTGCACTCGTCAAGTATGAAAACGTGCATTTTTTAACAGTCTTCCTGCAAATGTGTCTTGTTTTATTCTGGAAATAGAGATTTCATTGACTGGAACTGGTATCCCAAAGAGTGAATGGATAGTGCGACCTCCTCGTAAAAGGTTTGCTGCAATCCCTGTTGTAGCCGATGGCAATACGACTTTTCCCAACCCTCTAACGTGATGCATTATAACTTCATAGAGGTATGTTTTACCGCTCCCTCCTGGACCATCAATAAAGAAACATTTTGGCCTTGCATCTGCTTGGTTTTCTATAGCGCTCACAATAGTGTCATATGCAATCCGTTGTTGTTCATTTAAGGAGTTTGTCTTCTCTGTTGCCACCAATAATTCGTAAGCTTCGTCATACTCTGGAACTTGTGGAACTTGAATGGCAGGCTGGGGCAAATTAAAGTCTGAAAACGTTTTTCCATGTAGTAGTAAGATATTTTGGACATCTTGCATGGCATAAGATTTGCAATTTTGACAACTTCTACTTCTGTTGTGAAGACGTAAGCAGTAGTCCTCGATTAGATGTTCTTTAAAATTTGTCCAAAGTTGAGCTGGATTTGTAGGCGGTCCAAATACACAGATGTAGGCAAACAATTCACGAAGTTATTTAGGCATATGTAGGGTAACTGCGTCTTCTAAAGTAAGTTTCCACACAGTATCATCCAATAGAAGTCCTAAAGCCAAAGCTGCAGCTTTAAATGTATCGTGCAATACTCTGTTAACTGTTTTCAAATCATCATAAGTTTTAGCTCCTTTGATATGTAGTAGTAACAGCCGAAGGCAATATCTTTCTTGATCCTTGACACTAACAGTATACATGCGTCCAATTATTCTGCTAACTCCTCGTTGTCTTGGATTCCAAGTTTTATTCCAAATGTAATGCTCTGGAATCTCGGTACAAATAGTGCCTTGCGTTTTCGTCATGTTGGTTCAGCAAAAACCATTCCATTAATGTTGATGTCATGCTTAAAGTTTTTGAGACATCTTTGACTTCAGCATCTTCAAAGAAATAAAGCTGCTGTTGATTTGGTAAATGAATAGCTAAACGTATAATGGCATGGGACTGTGAATGCATTGGAAACGCAAATATCCTCCAAGCAGCTTCTGGAGCACTGACATATCTTGAGTCAACAAAAGTTGATGATTCATCGTGATTGACTGTTTTCTGTTGTATTTCGATGTTAGCTTTGTCATGCCCCTTGTAGATGTACTTGAAGAGATATTTTAAACTTTTTATTGAAGCACAGATTTCTACGTTGATGTGAAAGTTGTAGCATTTTGATAAGTACGGGTTGTATGGGACTATCCATGAGTTATTTATAATTTTTTTGTTGCAAGCAATGTTATCAATGTGTTGTTGCCGGTAGGATGGGTAGCCATCCAAGTCTTTAACAGTGTGCTGTTTCAACTCCTTTGGAAACCCTTTTGTACACTTTCCGTTTTCCATGCATGGACTTTTTGGATTTGCTACGCCGCATGGGCCATGAACCATATGAGAGACTACAATATTATACAGTTCAGGATACTTTTCTTGGTTAGGAATTTCAGCCCACACTATATTGTCGATTTCTTCCTCCGTACGAATCTTGGAATCCGTGTCTAAGATAATTAGTATATGCACATGTGGGAGACCTCGTTTCTGAAACTCTATGATGTGTACCATTGCTACGACTGTTCCAAAAAGCCCATTTTTGATGTCTTTCAAAAGGCTCATGAGTTTCAGTCGAAACACGCGTGCGACTAAGTCCGGCCTGTGTTCAACTTTTTGCCAGGGTTCTAGATTTTCGGTAATTTCCAGCCATTTAGGATTACAGGTCATTGTCACAAAAATGTCAGGTCTTCCAAACTTTGTTACTATTGCCATTGCATCTTGATAACGCTGTTGCATGTTTCGGGGGCTACCTTCAAACAACGACGGGAGGATTACTGTTTTTCCAATTGGAATTCCCTTATCAATTGTCTGTTTTTGCAAATGTTCTTGAAGAACGCAGTAGTCTTCAACTTTAATTTGTTTTTGGTTCATTCTTACGAAATTTAGACGATTAGCTGCAATTTTAACATATGCGTCAACTAAGTACTGTTGTGTCAGTTTCCCACCGTTTAAAATAGGATTGAAGTAATTTCGGACAGACAGACGAAAACTGTAGTATTGCAGCTGTGTAATTCTTCTTGAAGTTCCTTGTTGGTTTAGGTTTTCATGCCACCCTTGTTCACCTCTTGGAAAGAATAGCGGATACAGAAGAGCATCAAGGTTGCTGTGCAAAATGCTAATTCGTTGTGTCTTAAGGTACCTTCACACGAAGCGACGCTGCAGCGATAGCGACAACGATGCCGATCGCTGCAGCGTCGCTGTTTGATCGCTGGAGAGCTGTCACACAGATAGCTCTCCAGCGACCAACGATGCCGAGGTCCCCGGGTAACCAGGGTAAACATCGGGTTGCTAAGCGCAGGGCCGCGCTTAGTAACCCGATGTTTACCCTGGTTACCAGCGTAAAAGTAAAAAAAACAAACAGCGCATACTTACATGCGTCCCCCAGCGTCTGCTTCCTGACACTGACTGAGCTCCGGCCCTAACAGCACAGCGGTGACGTCACCGCTCTGCTTTCACTTTCACTTTAGAGCCGGCGCTCAGTAAGTGTCAGGAAGCAGACGCTGGGGGACGCATGTAAGTATGTGCTGTTTGTTTTTTTTACTTTTACGCTGGTAGCCAGGGTAAACATCGGGTTACTAAGCGCGGCCCTGCGCTTGGTAACCCGATGTTTACCCTGGTTACCAGTGTAAAACATCGCTGGTATCGTTGCTTTTGCTTTCAAACACAACGATACACAGCGATCGGACGACCAAATAAAGTTCTGGACTTTATTCAGCGACCAGCGACATCACAGCAGGATCCTGATCGCTGCTGCGTGTCAAATGAAACGATATCGCTAGCCAGGACGCTGCAACGTCACAGATCGCTAGCGATGTCGTTTCGTGTGAAGGTACCTTTAGGAACCAAAGGGTTGTTTTGGTCTGGCTTAAGATGGACTAATATATCCCTCTGAAAAGGAGGTTCTCCATCATCGTTTTGAAAAACAACTGCGACCTCACTTACACGTGGTTTGTTGTAAAGTCGAGGATTCTGTTTACGTTCTTGTTTAATGGCCATGACGATAGAAGGCATTTCAGTACCATTTTGTATAGCCCTCTGTTCCTCCTCAGCTTGAACGTCTTTTAGCATGCGATATGCGGCAGCAAATGGGCTTATTTTTTGTAAATGTACAGCAATTTGGTTCATCAGTTCAGCATCACACTTTTCGTTTTCTTTTAGGTTCATCCTTTGTTCTGTAGCCTCATTTGTATCAATGATGTATAATTGTGCAAATTTTGGTGGTTGTCCTATTTCTGGGTGAAGTGTTCCAGTGCGGTGGTAGATCTGGCCGTGAATTTTAAAACAATAAGGTCCGAATCCAGGGGGCGGTGCAATGTTGGCACCGAATGAAGCAAACGCATGAGAACTGTTGATGCTTCTGATATTTTCCATTAAATTTCTACTGTGTTGATGCATTCCTTTCATTAACTGCTCAAACAGATCTGAGTAGTGAGGTCTCGGTAGCATAACTTTTCCTTTTTGGCAGCATTGAGTAAACTGATTGTCAGATGGTTTTTCATCAATGAATTTCAGAGAGTCGCATTTAGAGCAAACTGCATTCATATTCCAACAGTAGTGTTCATGAATTGTACTTTCACTGTCTGTTACGTAATGTGCAAGTTGTTGAATATTGTCCTAGCCATGCCTTAGTTGTAGAGCATTCGTTTTTTATGAATTTGGCGATCATGTTGTTCCTGTCGTACAACAGTTTGTTGTGGTGTCTCCGGTTGGCGACGGTGTCTGTGAGATTCCGCATCCTGGGCTTGTCTAGCAGCAGTTTGTTGTGGTGTCTCCTGTTGGCGACGTTGTCTGTGAGATTCCACATCCTGGGCTTGTCAGGCGGCAGTTTGTTGTGGTGTCTCCTGTTCCCGATGTTGTCGTTTTCTTGCTGCTGCTGCTTTTCTGTCATCCTCATTGGCGTATTTTCGTTTACAACCCATTCTAAGATAGAAACACAGGGAGATGCCGCCCATACAGGGAGACGCCGCCCATACAGGGAGACGCAGGCACACGCCCTACACAATGGCGGCACTTGACAGCAGTGGAGGACAATGATGATTCCAGAATTCGCGGCAGACTGTGCCCGTCGCTGATTGGTCAAGGCGGGATTTCCGAGACAGACAGACAATTAGACCCTTAGACAACACAATGGCGGCACTTGACAGCAGTGGATGACAATGCCCGTCGCTGATTGGTCGAGGCCGGCTGGCGTCGACCAATCAGAGACTGTGCGGCCTCGACCAATCAGCGATGTGGGATTTTCAGGACAGACAGACAATTACACCCTTAGACAATTATATATATAGATAGGTTAGTACTTAGCTGAGAGATAGATAGTAACAGTAGGAACATTATGGCAGGATACAGTTAAATGTTTGGGACTAGCCCATATTGGGAAGTTTCTAGGGTAAGTAAAAAGGGAACCATTTCCTGGTTTAGTTAGTGAGAGTTAGTTAAAGTGTTCTTTGAAGGCAGCGCCAAGTTCAACTGGCAGTGGGCTGACAGCATGGGGTATGAAATGTTCTGGCGGTGTGAGGTTGTGCAAAACTTCCAGCAGACATTCCTGCAATGTAAAGAGCACAAGGCTCAAGTCGGGGGCTATGTACAGCACCAATAACCTTTCCATATAGAATAAGATGGACATGGAACCCTGTGAGGGAAATGTAGCAGATTTCAGGAATAGTGCAGTGCCAGACGGGAAATGCCTTTGGCTAACAGGATCTGGTAAAGTAGGGATAGTCCGAGCTGAATGTAAGGAAAAACAATCCTGCAATTTTATGCGGGATTATCAGACTAGTTAGTAGAAGGTTCCTTGACTCTGGAAAGGTCGACTTCCCATGACTTTCAACCCCGACTCCTACCCTTCTTCCCGGTGTTCCCCCGTCTCAGAATAACAGACAAGCCACAACCATTAGTCTTTGGATAAGAATGGCCACAGCAGCCAATTTGTATTAATAATTATATCATTGGCATTGCCCCTTCCCTCCCAGCCTTACTTCCAGCCGCGTTTTGTCCAGGCTCGGATGCATCATGAATCGAGGGAAGAGGTTGCCTCTACACCGTTAACCTGTACCCGACTTCCGTCATCGGGTACCCAAATATCATTAACGTGCATCCGACTTCCAACATCGTGTGGCCCCCGAATCTCACAATAAAGTGACCCCGACTTGCCTCGCCGGGTATCACCCAAGTCTCACCAGACCACCAGAAACACATAATTATCCAATAAAGGGGATCCCCGCAATGCAAGAATCCCCCATTCCATAATTTTGACCATCTTCGAGGACCCACCAACACTCAAAAATTATCATTAAATTGAGTGTAACAGAACCTTTGGCTCACAAAGAGCCATCCGACACCACTCAGGAGAGGAAAAAACCCATGTGGGGGATACCTCCAGGGAATCATGGCTGCCGGATTGCCCTTCTCCTGGGCTTAGAAGGTAGCTGCCAAATAACTCCACATGTAAATGGTATTAACATTGTTGATGTGGCCATTGCGACCCGGTCGTTCTTCTTCTTCTCCTGGGGTGGGACTTGCTGTCCGGACGTCCTTGGTTAAAGAGGGCTATGGCCCCTCGCTAAATCCTTTTTGCTGCCCCGACCCCACCTCTGCCTATGTCACTTCCTTTCCCCCCTCACTTCTTGTCCTCCCCCCTGCTTTTTTCCAATTTCCCCCATTTCATCACTTCCTCCCTGCCAGTGTCATGCCCAGCTACCTCCAACCCTCCGGGTCTCGTCTGGCAGCTGCTTGACTCTGGAAAGGTCGACTTCCCGTGACATTCAACCTCGACACCTACCCTTCTTCCTGGTATCTCCCCTGTCTCAGAATAAAGGACAAGCCACAACCATTATTCTTTGGATAAGAATGGCCACAGCAGCCAATTTTTATTATTAGACACTTGGTGGGGCCCTTGAAGCTACCACGGTCCTGGTCTGGTGATTGTTTCGTTGGCATTGCCCCTTCCCTCCCAGCCTTACTTCCAGCCTTGTTTTTTCCAGGCTCGGAAGCACCATGAGTCGAGGGAAGAGGTTGCCTCCACACCTAACCTGTACCCGACTTCCGTCGTCGGGTACCCAAACATCGTTACTGTGCACCCGACTTCCAACATCGGGTGCCCCCCAAATCTCAAAATAATATGACCCCAATTTGCCTAGCCAGGTATCACCCAAGTCTCACCAGACCGCCACCAACACATAACCATCCAATGAAGGGGATCCCTGCAATGCAAGAATCCCCCATTCCATAATTTTGACCAGCTTCGAGGACCCACCAATGCCACAATGAGAGCATCTTGACCCCCTTCAAGAGCTCGAGACCCCACCAACCAGCAATGCTGTGGCCCTCCGTTTTCCCTCCAGTAACCCCCAATCCGCCCCCAGTGCGTTCAAGTGCACCCCATCTGCTAACCAGTAATCTTTTTCCGTGGAATCTAACCTGGCATGGTGTATCACCACTCCCCTTTTCGCACAGCAAACTTGCATACCTCTTTGTTGACTTTAACACGGGCCTTGCTAATCTTTTTCACTAATTGCGCCCCCTGCCAATTTTTTCGAGGTACCATGTCCGACCACACCACTTTCATATTTGGGCATATCAACCCCAGCTGCCTTAAATCCTTTTTGATGCTGATAATCAGTCCCTTTCCCGAGCTAGAGCCCAAATCATTACCCTACATGTAAGATTACTATATCTGGGACTCCATAGAGGTATATCTCCCGATAAAACTCGTGAAGCACCCACCCCATGTCAAACCCCTATACCCCAGCCATCTAATTACCACCCTTTCCCTTGTGTAACCTAACTGTCTCCCATCCATCCATCTGTCTGCCCGCCGTGTTCCCCAGAAAACATAAGAATGTCCTAGAATCCAGATTACAATTGGAACTTGTCCTGCAACAAACCAAAGAAAAATTAGTGAGATATCCTATATCCTGGACGGACTGTCTCCCTCATATCCATGAGGTCGTACGTAGAACCTGTATCGTTGCGACTCCTACCGGCCAATCCTCCTTACTATTTCCAGGCTCAGCCCTCCCGCCGCTGCCTCAGTTGCAGCTCCGATGCGGAATGAATGGCCCCTATAATTTCCCAGCTCAACGCCTGCGCTCACCAAGCACTTCTGGAACACTCTAATGGACTGGTATTTAGACAAGAAGGACCCATCCTCGTGACACAGCAACGGTCCACCCTGTCGAGGCCTGGTGGCCATGAATCCTTGGAAACATCTCAATGGACACATGACAGAACCTCTTATCTTTCCTAATAGTACCCTTTTCCCTTTCCCCACCTGATCTGTTTTTGATCTTCTGAACCAAAATTCTAATCCCTTCTGAATAGCCATGATGTCTTCGGCTAAAATGCCCCCAGCTTTAGCTCTGCCTGATGCTACCAATTCCCCTATCCTCATTGCCCCGAAAAATGCTAATGAGAAAGCCAGCCTAAACGGGCCTATCTCAAAACGTGACCTGCAAACCACCTCTAAATGTAATCCTAGGTTCTCCAATAGACCAAATGACACAGGCCGCCTCTTATCCCTCCGACCTTTACCTATCCGAAAACCCTTAACGGCCTGTCTTACTAAAAAATTGTTTTTCAAGTCTGTTCTGTTCCTCAGTTTAAACCCGAAGGCTAACCCTGAAATTAATTGATTTATCTTCGCTGTAGACCACTTCCCATCTGCAGCTTGCCTAATTCCGATCAATAAAACCCTATCTGTTCTTCCTCTGTCCTCCCTCCCTTGTCCTAACCATTGTTCCCACAGCTCCCATGTCCGAGATAAGCTGACCACGTGCTACTTGCTAAGGATGGCTTGATCAGTGGCTTGGCAGCCCTGATGTCACACTCCAGAATCCGGGAGGGCAGGGTAGGCCCTCTTCTGCCTCCGGAGCCAATGCCCAAAACCGCTCCCACTGGAAATGAGAAAGTGCATCAGCTACAGAGTTATATTCGCCAGGGACATGCGATGCATTAAAATGAGCATTAATGGACAAGCATTCTAACACCATCTGGCGCAACACTCTAATTACTTGCAGCCAGGACACGGTGATATTATTTATGGCCATTACCATGCCCATGTTATCACATTTAAACTGTACCTTTTTTTTTTTTAGCCATCCCCTCCATAGTGTTACTGCAACCAGGATAGGAAAAATCTCCAGTAATGCAATGTTCCCGACCAGCCCGAGTGCTCCCATTCCTCTGGCCACTTGGCCGCGCACCATTGCCCCTGGAAGTATGGTCCGAAACCATAAATGCCCGCTGCGTCCGTGTATAGGTCAATGTCAGAATTACAACATAATCCTTCCATCATCAAGGATCGTCCATTATACTTCTCCAAGAATGTGTCCCACATTAACCGCCGACAACCGCACATAATGATGAGGCGACTTCACACTCTCCGTTGTGCCCGCTAATCTTCTGGAGAAGACTCTGCCCATAGGCATGACCCGGCATGCAAAGTTTAAACTCCCTAGCAAAGACTGAACCTCTTGCAGCCTCAGTTTTTTAACCCTCAATACCCTGCTTATTTCTGCTTTTAGGGCCGCCAACTTTTCTTCCGGAAGACAACATTCCCATCGAATTGTATATATCACAATCCCCAGAAAGGAAATACACAACGTTGACCTGACAGTTTTTTCGAGAGGTAACGGGACCCCAAACTCTTTTGCGACCCACTCTAGGCTCTTTAAGATAGTATGGAACACATCAGATTGTGGGGACCTACACACCAAAAATCATCTAAGTAATGGATCAACGAGCCCAGCCCTGTGATGTCTTTTACTACCCATTTCAGGTAGGTGGTAAAGGCCTCAAACAATGAGCATGACAAAGAGCATCCCATAGGTAGGCACCTGTCCACAAAGTACTCTCCCTCCCAATAGCAACTGAGCAAACGCTGACTATCCGGATGTACCAGCAATAACCGAAAAAGGTGACTCAACGTCGGTTTTTGCCATCAGTGCCCTTCTCCCGCATTTTCACACACATTTCACTGCCTCATCGAACGATGCGTATAGGACCGAACATACCTCAGGATCAATGCCATCATTGACGGACTTACCACGTGGGTAGGATAGGTGATGGATCATTCGGTACTTGTTCGGTTCCTTCTTTGGAACAATGCCCAAAGGAGAAACCACCAAGCCCGGGACGGGTGGGAACTTAAAAGGACCCGCCATTCGACCTATCAGCACCTCTTTTCTTAGTTTTTCTTTTACACCTCCGGGGTGCTGATAGGCAGAACTCAAATTCTTTCATTTCAGTGGCGTTTGGAACGCCGGGGAGGGGATAATAAAACCGTCTCTGAAGCCCCTAGATAATAAGTCCGCTTTTTGTCTATCTGGGTGCCTATTTAGGTAGGGGAGCATCGCGTGTAGCTTGACTGGTGTTTGACCCCTGACCATAGCCAGCTCCTCCCACCCTACCACAGTACTTTCTGGGACACCTATTGGCCCCATGTGATGCTCCACTACAGGTGGAACACAGGTGTTTGAATTTACAACCTGTGCCAAATTTAAATTGTCCCTCATTAAATTGCCAACATAGACATTGTTTCTATGTCCCGTCCCGGCTCTGAAAACTTCCTGATGCCTGACCTCCTGCACTGTACCCTGCTTGGCCGACATTACCGGCCCACCCATGAAAGGAATTCCCTTATCTGTTGTTCGGGACCATAATCTTAAGCCAGAGGCCAATATCTTTTTGGTCCCATCTAACGGATGGGCAAACGGCCTTCCGTTGACGAAATTGTTCATCATAACACAACCACGCTTGCCCCCATACGCCCTGTAAGCCTCCCCAATAGAGATCATGTAGCAAAACAATTGTCAGCAGTTTTCTGGTGCTTTCTCCTCTATGACACTAGCTAGAATCACAAAGGCTTGGAACCAATTTGAAAACGTTTCAATTTGAAAACGTCTTTCCAGATTTTTTCCCTAACCTCTTTTTTAAGATGGGCACCTAGGGGACCCGAGAAACAAATATACACCTCACCCCGCGCCCTGTCATCTAACTGACCATTATCTCCTTCTCCAGTTGACATAGTTTCAGAACCACTTATAATACCTTCCCTTCCACCCATGGCACCTGGAGCATAGG
Source organism: Ranitomeya variabilis (assembly GCF_051348905.1). Classification (NCBI taxonomy): domain Eukaryota; kingdom Metazoa; phylum Chordata; class Amphibia; order Anura; family Dendrobatidae; genus Ranitomeya; species Ranitomeya variabilis. The sequence continues at coordinate 154,463,931 of NC_135239.1, forward strand.
GACTCGCCCAAGCTGATAAGTGTGCTAGCCCATGCCCCTCTAAACGGTCTATTCTGTTTTTTAAACTTGTTAACAATGCCTTCATTTCGCTGGTGGTGGACTCTGAGGAACCTGTGTTGGGAACTAAGCTATCCCCCGGTGATCCCTGACTCCCCCTCCCCCTTGTAATGGGCCTGCATAAGAGAATGAACAAAATATGGAATCATAATTACCAGGCTGCCTGGGAGTCATCCCCCTCCCCAGCCGCTAAGGTCCTGGAATCCTCCACGTCGTCATCGTTGTCATCCAGGGTTAAAGGCCTTGCTGATTCTTGTAATTCTGATTCTGCGCCCCCATCGTTTGTTGGTCCATGGTTCCTATGGCAGCACCCCCCTGCCGCCTCGCTGCCCACGGTAGTTCTTGGTGGCACGACCGCTGCTCCCTGGTGCCTTATCACCCAATAGAGAAAATGGAGTTCAAGTCCATGAATAAAAAAATAAAGATTTTGTAAACACAAAGTCCATGATAATATAATTACAGTTACTGATAGTCATACAGGTTTCAGCGGATAAAACCGTGGTAAATTTACCACATATCTTATAAAATAAAGTGCAAAGTGTTGTATTGTAAAGAGGGAAAAGATGAACAAGAGGAAGGGTGATGGATGTAACACCTCATGGCATAAGGGTCAGTGCCCTGTCAGTATCATGACCCCCCATACCCTGGACATCTTACCCATAATATGGTATCGTTTGGCTCCCCACCGTGCAGCCCCAACGCGCGTTTCGCGCTGGCTTTTATATTTCTGTTTTTTCCTTCTCCACGAGGTGTTGAGCATGTGTTGCGGATGTATATATATGTTTTCCGTTGTAGTCTGTATATGTCCACCTCCCTGGTGGTAGCTCTCTCCCTGCCACACTAAGGGGCCCACTGGCTGTATGGGGTCCCTATCTTCCCAGGGCCAGGGTCTCCTGAGGGACTCCTACCCCTGTGCTGCTGTGTCCTCACACGCATGTCCCGGGACAGCCTTTCAGGGGGCCTCGTCCTGCGGGCAGGTCTCCTGGCCCTTTCCCCCCTGAGGCATGTCCCTGGACAACCCCGCATTTTTTTATTTTCTGACAGGCATCTAGTTAGACAGACTGTTTTCCAGGGTCCTTTGTAAAGGACCCCGGAAACAGGATGGTGCCACCCATGCTTCACGGCTCTCCCGCTTGGCTGGGGGGGCCATCGCTCTGATCCCCGGGCATTTGTGCAGCGGGACCTGTAGCGTCCGCCGATGGCCACCCACCCAGAGACCCCTGGCCCTGCAGCTGCGATGTGGAGCCTGCGGCAACCACCCACCTGTGCCCACCGACCCCCGGCCCTGGGATGCTGCGTACTCTGATGGGGACGACTTTGCCGGCTGTGCGACAGAGCATGCAGCATCCACCGGCCGGCGCCTGCCCGACGACCCCTGGCTTTCACCGCTCGTTGTAGGGGACCCCTCAGCCTTCCTCCTTTGGGGCCCTGCCACCTGCCCACTCTGGGACCCTGGCCCTGATCCTCTTGCAACCGCCGGCGGGCCCCGGCCGAAACCATCCCTGCCACCCCCCAGGATAGCTTCCACTATGCTCTCCAGCCATCCTGGAGGGTGAGCGCTGGCAGCTGCCTGAAGCCTGGCGATAACATCCATGCCAGAAAGGAGAGGGGGCCTGTGTGGTGGGGAACATGGGGGGTTACTTGCTGTCCGGACGTCCTTGGTCAAAGAGGGCTATGGCCCCTCACATACCCTTTTTGTTGCCCTGACCCCACCTCTGCCTATGTCACTTCCTTTCCCCTCCCTCACTTCTCATCCCCCAACCCCCTGCTTTTTTCCAATTTCCCCCATTTCCTCACTTCCTCCCTGCCAGGGTCATGCCTGCAATAGTCCAACCCTTTGGGTCTCGTCTGGCGGCTGCTATATTCATCCACTATGTGGACAAGCATATAGAGCTGCACATTAACATCTTTAAAGATAATCTGTCATTAGGATCACCTCTCCTAAGCCATCTACAGGTGCATCTCACAAAAGTTTATTTATTTCAGTTCTTCAATACAAAAAGTGAAACTCGTATATTATATAGAGTCAGTACAAACAGTGATTTATTTAAAATATTTATTTCTGTTAATGTTAATGATTATGGCTTACAGTCATTGAAAATCCAAAAGTCATTATCTCTGTAAATTAGAATACTTTATAACACCAGCTTCAAAAATGATTTTAAAATCCGAAATGTTGGTCTACTGAAATGTATGTTCAGTAAATGCACTCAATACTTGGTCGGGGCTCCTTTGGCATCAATTATTGCATCAATGCAGCATGGCGGCGATCAGCCTGTGGCACTGCTGAGGTTTTATGGAAGCCCAGGTTGCTTTGAAAGCAGTCTTCAGCTCTTCTGCATTGTTGGGTCTGGTGTTTCTCATCTCCTCTTGACAATACCCCATAGATTCTCTATGGGCTTAAGGTCAGGCGAGTTTGCTGGCCTATCAAGTACAGTGATACTGTTGTTTTTAAACCAGGTATTAGAACTTTTGGCAGTATGGACAGGTGCCAAGTCCTGCTGGAGAATGAAATTTCCATCTCCACAAAGATTGTCAGCAGAGGGAAGCATGAAGTGCTCTAAAACTTCCTGGTAGACAGCTGCGCTGACTTGGGTCTTGATAAAACACAGTGTACCTACATCAGCAGATGACATGGCTCCCCAATCCATCACTGATTGTGGATACTTCACATTAGACCTAAAGCAGCTTGAATTGCCTGTATCTCCACTCTTCCTCTTCCTCCAGACTCTTGGATCTTTATTTCCAAGGTCTAGTGTGAAGTTTCCACAATCAGTGATGGTTTGGGGAGCAATGTCATCTGCTGGTGTAGGTTCACTGGATTTAAATAGATCACTCTGTTTGTAATAACTCTATATAATATATGAGATTCACTTTTTTTTATTGAAGAACTGAAATAAATTAATTTCTTGATGATATCCTAATTTTGTGAGATGCACCTGTAGCTTCTGACTTCCTGCTTTCAGAAGCTGCGCTTACAAAATGGCACCGTGGGACCGGAGCAGTGCTGAAAAGCCGTGGTGAGTATATCACTTGGGCTAGGAAGCTGAAATAAATAATACCATACCTTGAAATCTGCAATACCTTGATATCTGCGATTATGTTTTATTCAAGAGAAATCCACTTTTTTTAAAGGGAATCTGTCACCCCAAAATCTAGGGTGAGGTAAGCACACCGGCATCAGGGGCTCATCTACAGCATTCTGTAATGCTGTAGATAAGCCCCCGATGTATCCTAAAAGATGAGAAAAAGAGGTTAGATTATACTCACCCAGGGGCGTTCCTGCTGCTGGTCCGGGTCCGGCGCCTCCCATCTTCTTACGATGGCGTCCTCTTCTTGTCTTCACGTTGCGGCTCCGGCGCAGGCGTACTTTGTCTGCCCTGTTGAGGGCTGAGCAAAGTACTTCAGTGCGCAGGCGCCAAGCCTCTCTGACCTTTCCCAGCACCTGCGCACTGCAGTACAGGGCAAAGTACGCCTGCACCGCAGCCTGAAGCCAAGAAGAGGACGTCATCGTAAGAAGATGGGAGGCCCCGGATCGGACCGCAGCGGGAACGCCCCTGGATGAGTATAATTAACCTTTTTTTCTCATTTTTTGTGATACCTCTGGGGCTTATGTACAGCATTACAGAATGCTGTAGATAAGCCCCTGATGCCGGTGGGCTTAGCTCACCATTGATTTTGCGGGTGACAGATTCCCTTTAATTAATAAATGAGCTTTTAAGATCTATGGGCTGGACACTAATGTTGCCGAGAATCTGCCTCCAGAGATTATTTTACATGAAAGGAGGCGTTACTAGTGTGTGGCATGTAGATCAAGAGAGCAAGCTGTCAGTCATTACATGTCACACTAGTAATGCCCCCTTTACTTTAACCCCTTTCTGACCTCAGACGGGATAGTACGTCCGAGGTCAGAAGCCCCTCTTTGATGCGGGCTCCGGCGGTGAGCCCGCATCAAAGCCGGGACATGTCAGCTGTTTTGAACAGCTGACATGTGCCCGCAATAGGCGCAGGCAGAATCGCGATCTGCCCGCGCCTATTAACTACCGCATCCGGCCGGGCGGCCAGAAATGACGGCATCGCCGACCCCCGTCACATGATCGGAGGTCGGCGATGCTTCAGTATTGTAACCATAGAGGTCCTTGAGACTTCTATGGTTACAGATCCCCGGCAGCTGTGAGCGCCACCCTGTGGTTGACACTCACAGCACACCTGATTTTCTGCTACATAGCAGAGAATCAGCAGAGCCGATTGTGCTGTGCCTGCTTCTAGCCTCCCATGGAGGCTATTGAAGCATGGCAAAAGTAAAAAAAAAAAGTTAAAAAAATGTGAAAAAAATAATAGAAATATAAAAGTTTAAATCACCCCCCTTTCGCCCCAATCAAAATAAATCAATAAAAAAAAAAAATCAAACCTACACATATTTGGTATCGCCGCGTTCAGAATCGCCCGATCTATCAATAAAAAAAAGCATTAACCTGATCGCTAAACAGCGTAGCGAGAAAAAAATTTGAAACGCCAGAATTAGGTTTTTTTGGTCGCCGCGACATTGCATTAAAATGCAATAACGGGCGATCAAAAGAACGTATATGCACCAAAATGCTATCATTAAAAACGCCAGCTCGGCACGCAAAAAAAATAAGCCCTCAACCGACCCCAGATCATGAAAAATGGAGACGCTACGAGTATCGGAAAACGGCGCAATTTTTTTTTTAGCAAAGTTTGGAATTTTTTTCACCACTTAGATAAAAAAATAACCTAGTCATATTAGGTGTCTATGAACTCGTAGTGACCTGGAGAATCATAATGGCAGGTCAGTTTTAGCATTTAGTGAACCTAGCAAAAAAGCCAACCAAAAAACAAGTGTGGGACTGCACTTTTTTTGCAATTTCACTGCACTTGGAATTTTTTTCCCGTTTTCTAGTACACGACATGCTAAAACCAATGATGTCGTTCAAAAGTACAACTCGTCCCGCAAAAAATAAGCCCTCACATGGCCAAATTGACAGAAAAATAAAAAAGTTATGCCTCTGGGAAGGAGGGGAGTGAAAAACGAACACGGAAAAACGAAAAATCCCAAGGTCATGAAGGGGTTAAAATAATCACTTGAAGCAGATTCTCGTGCAGATCTATATCCGGCCCATAGATCTTAACAGCTCATTTATATATCAGAAAAACATGGATTTGTCTGGAATAAAACATCAGATCACAAATATGAATATATTTTATTCAGCTTCCTATGACCTACATGCCCATAGAGACTGCTTAGGAGGGGTGATAATACTGACAAATGCCCTTTAATATTTGTTAAAATAAAGATCAAATTAACAATATATTTAACCACCCACCAAATCCTCTCCAACACACAGTAAAATCCACTACATAGAGACTAGTATTATCATACGGCGGATTCGGCCGAATCCCATTTTTCTGAGCTTCAGACGGAAGCACAGATGGAGCCACTGATGTATGCCAAAATGGTGGTGTGAGCTTTACCTTAAGAATGCTAGCTTCAGTGGGGGCGTGGCCTGTCTGTCCATGGAGTAGGTCGCATTGCACGGGAGCTCCATGTGCAGGAACCTTAAAGCGGCTTAAAACTCCTTCCTGTCGGCTCCTCCGCTCAAATAAACTACCGGCGCTGGTACCTGGCTTCGTGGTGAGTGTATGGGGAAGTCCAAGTCCGGCTCCCGCAACTCCTCCAGGCGAATTGTGGACTTTTTCGCGGCCTCCCCCCAGCCGCCCCAGAGTCCCAAGATGGCACCGCCTTCCCCCAGGGCTTCCTGCGCTGCAAGCCGAGCCTCGCAGTCATCATCATCAACTGCTGCTGCAGCTGAACTCTCTGATGGCCCCGTCACTGTGTCACTGCTGGGAGGAATGCTGGGGGACCTTCGCACCTCCTTACAGGAGGATATGCGCTCCATGCTGGTGGATCTGAGGGGAGATGTGGAGGATCTTGGGAACCGCACAGACCGCCTGGAGCGTAAAATGGCGGAGCTGGTAGCCTCCCATAATGAACTTTGGGATGCCCATGATAACCTGCACCTAATGGCCACCAAAATGCATTCTAAGACCCTGGACCTGGAGGACCGGTCCAGGAGAAACAACATTAAACTCAGGGGCATTGGGGAATTGGTTGTGGCGGCAGATCTGAAAGGCTTTCTCCAGGACTTCATCCTTGCAGTTCTTCCACATCATGCTAAAAAGGATATCATAATCGACCGTATTCACCGCATACCTAAACCAGCGAATCTGGGTCCCTCTGTACCTAGGGACGTACTAGCTTGTATTCATTTTTTTAAATGATGGTAGACTTCCTGCAGGCTCTGAGAACCAAACCATCTTTGCCGGAATCCTTTGCCAGCATTGCTGTTTTTTCTGACTTATCCCCGGGAACTCTAGCCCTACGCAATGCTTTTACTCCTTTCACCTCAATTCTGTGAGAAAGGGGAATCCTGTATCGTTGGGGGTTCCCCACCAAGCTGCTCATCCGTAAGGATGGTTTGGTAACCACATGTCTAACACCCGCACAAGCGGCGAAAGCCTTGTCCAAATGGGGCCTGGGGCCACCTGGCTTCCCCTCGTCTACAGACTCCCCAAGATCTGGCAAGAATGAGAATGGCAGGCGCCACATTGATCCGGAGTGGAAGATTGCCTGAGGATTGTTACTACACCGGTTCCTGGTTACTTGGTCGGATCATGCCCCAGTCTCGCTGTCTTTAAAAAATCCTCTGGCCATTAGACCTCCCTCGCAGTGGCATCTTAACGACCATCTTTTGGCGGATCAATCTAATTCTCAGCTCATTGAAAAGGCCTTGCAGGAGTTTTTTTTGCCACTAATGATTCTGCAGACATTGCTGATGATACTTTGTGGTTTGCTCACAAGGCTGTGGCTCGTGGCCTTTTTATTAAGATGGCCGCAATAGCTAAGCAGAAATACAATCTGGCCTTACAATTGGCACTAGATGAATTGGCCCGCCTTGAAGCTGCCCATAAATTGTCCCAAACTCAACAGCTGCTTTCTGAGCTCAACAACACTCGCCTTCAGGTTTGCCAATTGCTTCTTCATAGAGAGGAGAATGGCTTGAGGAAAGCCAAAGTCAAATTCTACTCAATGGGCGATCGTGCGGGAGCTATACTGGCCAGATGCGTCAAGAAAAGAGAGGCTCAATCCAAAATCCCATTCCTGCTGAAGCCTGATGGTTCTCGAGTCTACAACCCAATCCATATAGCTGAGAAGTTTGCCTCATATTATTACTCCCTTTATAACCTTAATTTGGACCCAAATACTCCCCAACCCACCCCGGACCTAATTTCTGCCTTCTTGGCGAAAGCCAATCTTCCCGTGGTCAGCGCATAACAGTTATCCTTTCTTAATGCACCCATCATAGAGGCCGAAATCTCACAAATAGTTAGGGAATCTAAAAAGCGTACTTCTCCGGGCCCAGTTGGTTTTTCCTTTCCTTACTATGCCCAGTTTCTCTCTACTCTTTCCCCTTTCCTTCTGCGCTTGTTTAACTACTGGTTAGTGACTGGGACTATTAAGGGTGAGGGATTGGAGGCCTCTATAGCAACACTCTCCAAGCCGGGGAAGCCCATAACCTCCCCGGGGAATTTTCGCCCTATTGCTCTCTTGAACTGTGACGTAAAAATTTATGCCAAAATCTGGGCTAGTAGACTACAAGCTGTGCTTCCTTCACTCATACACCCTGATCAAGTTGGTTTTGTGCCGGGTAGGCAGACCAGGGATGGTACGAGGCGGCTGATTGATCTGCTGGATGTGGTGGAGAGGGGGAGCCTCCCCAGTGTATTCCTGTCACTTGACGCTGAAAAAGCGTTTGACAGGGTGCACTGGGGATATATTGAGCTGACTCTGAGAAGGTTTGGCCTGACTAGCCGGATTTCTTCAGCTATTATGGCTCTGTTTTCCAATCCTTGCACGTCTGTGCGCTCAGCTGGCTTAAATCCTGAATATTCTCTATTTCTAATGGGACCCACAGGGCTGCCCCCTCTCTCCTCTCTTTTTTGCTCTGATCATGGAGCCTCTTGCTGCCATAATTCGTCAATGTTCAGACGTAAAGGGTGTGATGGTGGGTGGTATCAAACATAAGATTGGCCTATACGCCGATGACGTAGTCTTGACTTGTTCCAACCCCCTCGATTCCCTGAACGCAATCACTTTAATCCTTCGCCAATTCTCCGGGGTTCCTATTATAAGTTTAATCTAACTAAATCCACGATGTTTCCCCTATTTCTCCCGGTCCCTCTTCAATTACAGATCCAGGCCAATTATTCATTCATTTGGTCCCCCCTTGGCTTTTCATATCTAGGTATCCAAATAACCAAATTAGCTGACATTGTCCGCTTCAATTGCGAGGCAACTCTTTTAGGCTACTTTTACACTAGCGTCATGCACTGCACGTCGCTATGCGACGTTGCAGCGCACCGACGCTAGCTGTGGAGGCGCCGCACAACGGGGGCAGCGGATGCTGTTTTTCAACGCATCCGCTGCCCCATTGTGAGGTGCGGGGAGGAGGGGGCGGAGTTCCGGCCGCGCATGCACGGTCGGAAAAGACGGGAACGACGCACCAAAAAACGTTACAAGCAACGACGGTTGCGACGTGTGGCAATGCGTTGCACTGCGTCGTTAATAAAAGTCTATGGAGAAAAAACGCATCCTGCAAGCACTTTTGCAGGATGCGTTTTTTTTCTCCAAAATGACGCATAGCGACATGCAGTGCACGACGCTAGTGTGAAAGTAGCCTTCGATATCAAAAAATGTATAGATCAACACTCTACCTCTTCTTTGTCATGGATGGCAAGAATTCAAACGTGTAAAATGCTAGTTCTCCCCAAAACTATATATTTATTTCGTTGTCTTCCCCTAGCCATCCCCTCTAAATATCTATCAGCCTTTCAGGCGTTCATTGACCAGTTTATTTGGAATAAAAAACCTCATAGAATTAGATGCCAAATTATGTCTCTGCCTTACACGTGGGGTGGGATGGATGCTCCTAGGGTTCAGGCCTACTATAGGGCCGCAATTTTAGAACCTCTTAAATTGTGGTGGGAAGGGGATTCTCTCCTCCCTTGGTTTAAAATTGAGTCACATTATGCCCCCAAGAACTCTCTTAGACTTCTTTTAGAGCTCCAGCTGCTCCAGGCAGGGCCGGTTTTAGGCAAAGTGGGGCCCCAAATGCTAACATATTGCACATCATACAGAAGCATTTCGGTTGTATTTACATGCGCTGATCTCAGGCCGCTAAACGAGCGTGATTGACAATACTGAAGTCGTTGGACGCTTGTTTCCCGACATCTTTCCACCATCTGAGAAAGAATGAAGGGGTGAAGGGGACAGAACGATCACTAATAGATCACTAACAGATCACCATACAGTATCATGTTATCAACAGCACAAATACAGTTTATACTGGCGATGTGCTGCTGAGAACAAGGATTTTTATTCCAGCATAAACAATCCAATCACCCAATGAATATTCAGCATTTTGCTGGTTTAGTATAATACACGCCATAGTCCTCCATATAATATAATGTGCACCACAGTCCTCCATATAGTATACAGCACAGCCAACAGTAGTATACAGCACTGCCCACAGTAGTACTATACAGCACTGCCCACAGTAGTATACAGTAGAGCCCACAGTAGTATACAGCAGAGAGCCCACAGTGGTATACAGCAGAGCCCACAGTGGTATACAGCAGAGCCCACAGTAGTATACAGCAAAGCCCACAGTAGTATACAGCAGAGCCCACAGTGGTATACAGCAGAGCCCACAGTGGTATACAGCAGAGCCCACAGTGGTATACAGCAGAGCCCACAGTCAGTGGCGTAACTACAAAGTTATGGGCCCCGGTGCGAACTTCCAAATGGGGCCCCCCCCCACCTCCGTGACGCCCCCCCACCCCCTTCCCCTAGATACGCCTCGGACTGTTGCAGGAATCTCCTGCACTGCAACATGGTGTTGGGTGCCAGCACAGCCCGCACAGTGGTATATCCAGCACAGCCCGCACAGTGGTATATCCAGCACAGCCCGCACAGTGGTATATCCAGCACAGCCCGCACAGTGGTATATCCAGCACAGCCCGCACAGTGGTATATCCAGCACAGCCCGCACAGTGGTATATCCAGCACAGCCCGCACAGTGGTATATCCAGCACAGCCCGCACAGTGGTATGTACAGCACAGCCCGCACAGTGGTATATACAGCACAGCCCGCACAGTGGTATATACAGCACAGCCCGCACAGGGGTAAATACAGCACAGCCCGCACAGGGGTATATACAGCACAGCCCGCACAGGGGTATATACAGCACAGCCCGCACAGGGGTATATCCAGCACAGCCCGCACAGGGGTATATCCAGCACAGCCCGCACAGGGGTATATCCAGCACAGCCCGCACAGGGGTATATCCAGCACAGCCCGCACAGGGGTATATCCAGCACAGCCCGCACAGGGGTATATACAGCACAGCCCGCACAGGGGTATATACAGCACAGCCCGCACAGGGGTATATACAGCAGAGCCCGCACAGGGGTATATACAGCACAGCCCGCACAGTGGTATATCCAGCACAGCCCGCACAGGGGTATATAGAGCACAGCCCACACAGGGGTATATACAGCACAGCCCACACAGGGGTATATACAGCACAGCCCGCACAGGGGTATATACAGCACAGCCCGCACAGGGGTATATACAGCAGAGCCCGCACAGGGGTATATACAGCAGAGCCCGCACAGTGGTATATCCAGCACAGCCCGCACAGGGGTATATAGAGCACAGCCCGCACAGGGGTATATACAGCAGAGCCCGCACAGGGGTATATACAGCAGAGCCCGCACAGGGGTATATACAGCAGAGCCCGCACAGGGGTATATACAGCAGAGCCCGCACAGGGGTATATACAGCACAGCCAGCACAGGGGTATATAGAGCAGAGCCCGCACAGGGGTATATACAGCAGAGCCCGCACAGGGGTATATACAGCACAGCCAGCACAGGGGTATATAGAGCAGAGCCCGCACAGGGGTATATACAGCACAGCCCGCACAGGGGTATATACAGCACAGCCCGCACAGGGGTATATACAGCAGAGCCCGCACAGGGGTATATAGAGCACAGCCCGCACAGGGGTATATAGAGCACAGCCCGCACAGGGGTATATACAGCAGAGCCCACACAGGGGTATATACAGCAGAGCCCGCACAGGGGTATATGCAGCACAGCCAGCACAGGGGTATATAGAGCACAGCCAGCACAGGGGTATATAGAGCACAGCCAGCACAGGGATATATACAGCACAGCCCGCACAGGGATATATACAGCACAGCCCGCACAGGGATATATACAGCAGAGCCCGCACAGGGGTATATGCAGCACAGCCAGCACAGGGGTATATAGAGCACAGCCAGCACAGGGGTATATAGAGCACAGCCCGCATCTCATCTCCCCCCCCCCCCCGATAATGGCCCCACAGTCCGGTGAAAAAGAAAAAAAAAAACTCTCCTCACCTTTCCTTTTGCCCGCGCTGCTCCTGGTGGCTGCAGTCTGCCCAGGACACTGCAGGTGCGCGATGATATGACGTCATCGCGCACCCGCAGTGTACTGTCAGAGGCAGAGCGGGGAATGATGGGAGAGGGAGCGTCAGGTGACGCTCTCCTCCATCATTGCATTGAACTATACCGGTGTCATAGACGCCGGTATAGTTAAATGCGGCGGCGGCGGCGGCGGGGGGGGGGAGGAACAGTGCAGCGGCCCACTACTGGCATCGGCTCTTCTGGCATTTGCCAGAAGTGCCCGATGTCCAGCCCGGCCCTGCCCTGACCTGCCGGCCCGGGGCCCCTGACCTGCGGGGCTCGGTCGCAATGGCGACCGCTGCGACCGCGGTCGTTACGCCCCTGCCCACAGTAGTATACAGCAGAGCCCACAGTGGTACACAGCAGAGCCCACAGTAGTATACAGCAGAGCCCACAGTGGTATACAGCAGAGCCCACAGTGGTATACAGCAGAGCCCACAGTGGTATACAGCAGAGCCCACAATGGTATACAGCAGAGCCCACAGTGGTATACAGCAGAGCCCACAGTGGTATACAGCAGAGCCCACAGGAGTATACAGCAGAGCCCACAATAGTGTACAGCAGAACCCATAGTAGTATAATACAGCACTGCCCACAGTAGTATACAGCAGAGCTCACAGTAGTATACAGCAGAGCCCACAATAGTGTACAGCAGAACCCATAGAAGTATACAGCATGCCCATCCCCCCCTCTCCCCTCCCAAGAATGGCCGCACAGTCCAGTAAAAAAAAACCAAAAAACAAAACACAAGCTCCTCACCTCTCCACACGTGCCCGCGCTGCTTCCTGCTCCTGTGTCAGTGGCTGCCGTTGCTCTGCCTGGGACACAGTGAGAGTGCGCGCGCACCCGCTGTGTCAGAGGCAGAGCGGGGAATGATGGGAGAGGGGGCGTCGTCAGGTCACGCTCTCTCCTCCATCATTGCATTGAACTGTACCGGCAGGCGCCGGTACAGTTCAATGCGGCGGGGGAGTCGGCGCTGGCGGCAGGCCCCCATGCCTCACAGGGGCCCCATAACGGCTGCGTGACTTGCCGCTAGCTGGGGGCCCCTGGGGGAGTGGGGGCCCCAGGCAGCTGCCTGGTCTGCCTGCCCCTAACGCCGGCCCTGGCTCCAGGTCTCCTCGGGCGGTCCTTTACCTCAGAAAAATTAGATCGGCTTTGAAACTCTGGGCCGCCCTGTGCCCCACTCACTTCCCATTTCTGTATAATTATGTCTCTCTGCAAGCTTTAGAACATGCGATTGATAATATTTCCCTCTCCTCCTGGAGGGCGCGTGGGATACTTCGGGTGGCTGATCTCTACGGTTCAGAGGGTCTGTTTGGATTCTCGGACATAAGTATTCGTTACCCTCTTTCTACCAAGGACTTTTTTCAATATCTCCAAGTGCGTAGCTTTTTGAGACCCCATAGATTGCTTAGTGCACCGTTACCCTTATCAGAAACCCCGGCTCATTGATTTTTTAGACCATGAACCATATTACCTCACAGTATTTATATCCTATATAAGAAGGCGCTACTGACTCATGGTGTAGCGGACAAGCTTCCCTTCATGGTTTCTTGGGAGTCCTCCCTTTCAAAGCCTCTTTAAATGACTGGCATAATGCTATGATTCACCCCTCTAAATTTTCTTCGTGCCTTGGGCATCTTGAGCAATCTAAAAAGATTCAGCTCCAATGGTACATTACTCCTGTAAGATGGGCTAAATTCCATCATGCCTCCTCCCCACTTTGCTGGAAGGATTGTAATTCCATCGGATCCCTTGCCCATGTTTGGTGGAGCTGTCGGCACATCCAATTCTTATGGCGCCAGGTTGAATCTATTATTGCTGAGGTAACCCATCTCCCTGTCGTCCTGACTGGCCCCTTGGCAGTTCTCGGTATTTCCTTACTGGACCTCCCTTTTCCCCTTTAACCTATGGTTTCTAATATCCTGGTAGCAACCTATGGTTTCTAATATCCTGGTAGCAGCTAGACTTTGTATTGCCAAGTATTGGAAATCTTCTACTGTTCCATCTAGGAATGAACTCATAACCAAAATCAACCTTCATTTTAGCTATGAAACTATCACTGCTGATTGTCTCAAAAAAAAAAAAAGGTTCTATCGTGGTGGGATTTATGGAGCTCGTCGTCCTTTGCGTCTCCCAATGCCTTGTCTCAGTTATTAGAATTGTATTCCCTCTTGATGTTGTTCTTCATGATTACATCTCTGTGGATGTGACGTCGTGGGCTTCTGAACTATGTTCTACTGTTTTATACCTCCCCTTCCTTTATTTTTTCTGTACCCCTCCCCCTCGCCTTTCTTCACCTCCCTGGTTGGGAATAATGTCCTTGTTTGTATGTTCCTTTTCTGACTCAATAAAAATTTGAATGGTTAAAAAAAAAAAAAAGAATGCTAGCTTCACAATAAACATTCAGTGTAAACAGACTGCCGCCATCCGATGATTGAGCAAAATGTTTAATTATTGGGTGAAATTATCTTTTGTCCATTAAATGACCACAGATCTGAAAATATTTTCCGATTGTCGAATGTTTAGTGCCACCAAATGATCCGTGTCATTTGAGCTTAAGTGTCACTATTTGTGTTTTGTTTAGCGTCTATACCTGTCTTCATGCAAATTGGTATATAAATCCAATAAAAATTGTAATTTTATAGTCTGTATTCACAGGGGTGCTTCATTTATTTGACCCAGGAGGAAGGTTTAAAACAGTTTCTTACAGAACATCTAAAGATGAAAAAGTCACTAAATCCCTGGGAAGTTTTTTTACATTTGTGTGCCTTATTTATAAGCAGATCAGTGGGGGGTCTGAGTATGGATATCTCCCACCAATAGCTCAAAATATCCCTATGACATGCACAGTAGAGTACGGATAAAAGAGAACATAATAAAGCAACACGTCTCTCAAATAAGTAAATGAATCCCTTGAATACACTGCAGTTAGACCTTCAAAATCGCGCAGTTAATTGTAATGGTCATATGTTTTCCAAAGGTAAGCGATTGCTTTACATGTAGTTGGAAGACCACAATGGCCAACTGCTGCTGAGGTTTTCGGCAGTGTCGTAGCCTCACCACAGCTGTGATCCGGCATGAAGAATGTGAATCTACAATGGTGCCAACACAGTACCTGTCAACAAATTTGTTGCGAACTCACATGTATGTTACCCCAGTTTACTGTGGCTTTACAATCTGCTCAAACATTCAAGAATTAAAAAGCAAAGCCACCGAAAGAGCAATTAAAATTGTTCTTGTGTGTTTTGGGCAAAATATTGACCAATAACTCATAACAGATATTTTTTGCAAATTATATTTTTTATTCAGGGTGCAACTGAGCACATCAATGTTGGCCATATAAACAGGGGTGTCTGTCCTCATGTTGTGCACTTATATAGTGCCGTGCATCCCACTTAATAGTATGGGCGTCATTAATAGGCTGTGAGCCAAATACCGTGCACTACATGTGTGAACAGCAACCTATGAAAGCCTTCTTTGTGTGCAATTCTAATACTAAGCAATCACACCCTCCATGAATTGGTAGGCATGCTAGTGGTTGTTTCAGCAGTATTTTGCACATGTTGCCTCCAACTTTATTAAAGGGGTCTGGATCCTGACAGCGCGTTCGTCTTTGTGACCTGTGCTGGTAAATATGGCTGCCTTTTCTGTTATATTCAGGCTCCTGTGAGCAGCCTCTGAGTCCTCAACATGCTACCCTGGTCTGCAGCATCTCCAGACTTGTCTCCCATCGAGAACATCCGAGACATCATTGGTCAGCAATTGAAAAGGAAGCTGACAGCAGCGGATCTTGATGATTTCTGTGCCCAGCTACATGCAGTGTAGCATGGTAGAACATTTCTCAGACAATTATGAGTAACGTCGCTAAGGCATGTGTGTTTACACATGCCTCTCATATTCAATATTGAAAATAATGTCTTAAATGTTTCCATTTTTTCCACATTTGCATATCATTACCATGTCTAACCTTTTGTCATTTTTATTTTTCCACCCTTTCTAGTTGCAATTTCAATGCGGAGGACTGCATATTTCTTAATACATGTTCTGCTTGCAGACTACCTGCATCCATCAGTGTTACTACTAGCCTCAGATAGCGTTGGCCAGGACATTAACCCCTCCCCAACATGCACCGTACATATACTGCTTTGCGGGAGCTGCGTTAAAGCAAACAGCAGTATATGTACGGCGCCGCAATCGCGCAGCCTCACGCTGAGGGGATTGAGTGGGGGTGTCAACTCGATCTGAGATGACACCCTGCTAGCACCGATCTCGGGCATTTAACCCCTCTGATGACACTGTCAGTAGTGACAGCGACAGAGGAGCATCGCTCAGGGAATGGATTCCCTGTGCACTTCCATCAAAACATCGCGATGCAATTGTCTCCATGGAGACCCCAGGCCGCAAGATGGCAGCAGGGTCCTTGGGGGAAGGTGGCTTCACAGTGCCTGCAGAGACAGGACCTGAGACGCCTCCTTCCCTGCCTGTCAGACGCTGCTCCAATGCTCTGCAGTTCAGAAGCATTGCAGAGCATCAGATTAGCGATCTCATGTTATACCGTAATGTCCCATACTGGGACAATGTAAAAAACAGTGAAAAAAGATATTAAAAGTGCAAAAAAAGTTTTTAAAACCCAAATAAAGAAAAATAGAAAAATATTTTTCCAATAAATAAATTTATGTAAATCAAAAAAATTAAAAGTACACATTTGGTATCACAGCATCCGTAACGACCCATTCTATAAAACTGTCCCACTAGTTAACCCCTTCAGTGAACACCGTAAAAAAAAAAATAAATTCACTAGGCAAAACACAATGCTTTATCATACTGCTGAACAAAAAATGCAATAAAGTGTGACCAAAAAGATGAATGTAAATAAACATGGTAGCGCTGAATGTCATCTTGCCCCGCAAAAAAACAAGTTGTCATACAGCTCCATCAGCAGAAAAATAAGTTATAGCTCTCAGAATAATGCGATGCAAAAATAATTTTTATTGTGTAAAAGTGCCAAAACATAAAAACCATATAAATTGGGTATTGCTGTAATCGTACTGACCGAAGAATAAGCTGCCTTATCAATTTTACCACACGTGGAACAGTATAAAAAATATATACTTTTTTTGTTCATTGTCTCACAAAAACCAGAATAGAAAGCGATCAAAAAATATCATGTGCTTGAAAATGGTACCAATAAAAAGGTAAGCTAGTCCTGCAAAAACCAAGCCCTAGCATGGCTCTGTCGGATGAAATATGGAAAAATTATAGCTGTCCAAATATTGTTATGCAAAAACTAGATTGCGCAATAAAAAGCATCTTTTAGGCCGGTTTCACATTAGCTTTTGCAGCAGCTGCGGACTTCCTCCGTGAAGCCCCGCCCTCGGCCGCTAGCTCCGCCTATTTCTGCATGCGGCCTGTGTACCTATCTTTAACATTAGGTACGCAGGTCATGCCGCAGTATGCGGATGCTTCCGCATGCGTTGTTTTGACAATGCAGCGACCAGTGTAGGACGCAGTTTATAGCAATTTTTTTTTTCCTGCATCGTCAAAATGACGCATGCGGAAGAATCCGCATACTGCGGCACGACCTGCGTACCTAATGTTAAAGATAGGTACACAGGCCACATGCCGGCTGCATGCAGAAATAGGCGGAGCAAGCGGCAGAGGTGCGCCCGAGGGCGGGGCTTCACGGAGGAATCCACAGCTGCTACAAACGCTAGTGTGAAAGTAGCCTGTGTGTGACAAAAGACAAACATAAAAATCCAATATAAATCTGGTATCGCTGTAATCAAATCGACCCGAGGAAAAAAAAAGCCACCTAATCATTTATACTACACGAGGAACGGTGTAAAAATTAAAACCAATTTTTTGCCTGCTGTTTATTTTTTCATTCTGCCTCCCATAGATCGCAGTAAGGCGATTTATCCTGTGTACTGCGTCCTGCGTTGAGCGCTTATACCAGGGTGTCCGTGTAAATTTCTGAATTACGTAATTCAGACAGAAACCCCAGCGGAAGATTCCCTATGAGGCAGATTGAGGCACTGTGGGTGCCAAAGGACCAATGATCCGGCGGTGTCCGTCTTTCTAGGATTACATAAAAGTGCAGTTGGCCAGTTTTGGGCTCTTCTGAAAAGGGCAACGCTGAACAGAGGCCAGACGGAGTCCAGAGTAAATCTGATGCCTCATTATAGTGAATGGATCCATCGGGGCTTTCATCTGTCACGTCACTGGGAAATTTAGATGGAAACCCCAAAGTAAGTGCTCAGCGTAGAGCGCTGGATAAATGTGATCCCAAACGTTATGTAAAATGTTCCCAATAAAAGCTTCAACTCAAGCCACAAAAATACAAGCCCTCACTCAGGTCCATCATCTGTTAACGGAAATATAGGGGGCTTCCATGTTACTGGTAGCACAAAGGCTCTGGGAAAGCTAAATGGCTCCTCGCACCCCAAAAGAAATTCAGCAAATTCTGTGCTCTCAAATGCAAATGTCCCCCCTCCCTTCTGAGCCCCGTGTGTATAAACCACATTTAGCACCCACGTTTGGCATGTCTCTAGTGATGAGAGCCCGCCTAATTTACAGGTGCGTGTCTCCAGAAGCATGAACTGGGCATAATGTACTGGTGACTGCAACGTACTGGTCACTACAGCATACTGGTCACTACAACGGCAGTTTGCAATTTTTACTCAGCAACATCCACTGCTGCTTGTTTCTGGAAAACGCCCATGGAGTCAAAATCGTCACTACATCTGTAGAAAAATTCCCAAAAGGTTATAATTTCGAAAATGGGGTGACTTGAGGGGGATTCTGCTTTTCTAGCACTTAGGGGCTCTTTATATGGAATCCACAAACTATTCTAGAAAAATCTGCGTTCCAGGAGTCAAATAGCGTCCCAACCCTCCCGAGTCTCTCCGTATGGCTAGTAGTACTGTACAACCACATATGGGGTATTTCTACATTCAGCAGAAATTGTGGGACACATTCAGGTGCCATTTTTACCCATTTCCCAGTATGAAAATGTAAAACTTGGGACTAACACACAATCTTTGTGGTAAAAATGTAAAGTATTTTCTCTTCACCGTCCAATGGTATAAAAGTGTGTGACTCACTGCACCCCTAGATGAATTCATTGAGGTTTAGTTTGTAAAATGTGGTCACTTTAGGGGGATTTCTGCTGTTCTGCCAATGTGACATTGCACCCTCAAACCAATGCAGCAAAATCTGCACTGTAATATGGCGTTTCTTCCCTTCTGAGCTTTGCACTGTGCCTCAAAAGTAGTTTTCGACCACATATGGGGTATCTGTGAACTTAGGAGAAATTGCACAACAAATTTTGGGGTCCATTTTCACATTTTACCCTTGTGAAAATACAAAACTTGGAGCTTAAAAAAAAAAAAAAAAAAAAAAAAGATTTTTGCAGGAAAAATGCTATTTTTAATTTTCACGGCTTAACGTTATAAACTTCTGTGAAGCACCTGGAGGTTCAAGGTGCTCCGTACACATCTAGATAAGTTCCCTAAGGGGTCTAGTTTACAAAATAGGGTCATTTATGGGGGGGTCCACTATTTAGGCACATCAGGAGCTCTCCAAACATGACATGGCGTCCCCTAATTATGCCACCAAGTTTTACATTCAAAAAGTGAAATGGTGCTCCTTCCCTTCCAAGCTCTGCCGTGCGCCCAAACAGTGGTTTTCCCAACATATGGGGTATCGGCGTACTCAGGAGAAATTGCACAGCAAACACTATTGTCCATTTTCTCCTATTACCCTTACGAAAGTATCAAAAATTTTTCCTTTAGGGCATATTTTTTTAAGATTTTTTTTTTTTTCCATCCACATTCCATTAATTCCTGTGAAGCACCTGAAGGGTTAATAAACTTCTTGATTGTGGTTTGAGTACCTTCAGAGGTGCAGTTTTTAGAATGGTGTCACTTGTGTATTTTGTCATATAGGCGCTCAAAAAAATGGTTTTGCAAGTTTTGTTGTAAAAATGAGAAATTGCTGGTCAACTTAACCCTTATAACTTCCTAACAAAAGAAAATTATGTTTGAAAAATTGTGCTGATGTTAAGTAGACGTGTGGGAAATGTTATTTATTAACTATTTTGTGCGATATGACTCTACGATTTAAGGGCAAAAAATTTAAAAGTTTGAAAATTGCTAAATTTTTAAAATTTTTGCCAAATTTGTTTTTTTTTTCACAAACAAATGCAAGTAACGTCAGAGAAATTTTACCACTAACACGAAGTACAATATGTCACGAGAAAACAATCTCAATCACCGGGATCCATTGACGCTTTCCAGAGTTATAATCTCATAAAGTGACAGTGGCACGAATTGCAAAACTTGGCCCGGTCAGGAAGGTGAAAACAAGCTGTGTGTGGGAAGGGGTTAAAGAGTATCTAAACTTTGAATTGGATTTTTCATATTTGGAGTCCCTTTAATTGCCTGGAGGTTGGTGCGGAGGGAGGAATCAAGCCTCTTAGACCCTCACTGATCGCTCACTAGACCCCAGAACAGTGCGCGGCTCAGCAAACAGGAGTGCACAAAAAAAATAAAGCAATAGAAAAAAAAACCAATAGATTTCTTGGCAAAATGTGTATTTTATTCTACTTAAAATAGAAACAAGTTTTATTTTTTTTCCACACATTGCAAATAACCTGTAGGTTTATGAATATATTTACCATAACACAGTATTGCTATTTTTATTATACAATTCATAGATATGTACAAGCTTAAAAAAAAGAACAAGAAATGTTCATAATGTTACATTATAGACTAAAGGCAAAATGAACAATGTCACATAAACAAGTGAAAGCAATACTTTGGAACCGCTTTTCAGGATATATTAGAGAACCGTATATCTAGCCGGTATCCAATATGCTGCCATAATAAGGTGGTCTGGGGCCGATTCTGTCAGTGGGATATATAACAGGATGATGTCAGACCTATATCATATTGTCAGATCCATAGGTTAGCTCTGTTAGGTCAGAAACACTACTCTAAGATAACATTTGGAGGAAACGTACAGTGCTGATACCAAAAGAGTGGATACAAAGTAGCTACACAGATGCACGGCTTTTATGTCAAACTCGCCTTCTGTGAAAAATACAACGTAATAGAAAAGGAAAGTTTAGAAAGCCGCAACAATATTTGGAAAAATTTGCATCAAATTACTTGTTCAAGAGACAGAAAATACTAAATAAATATATATATTTGCAAAGTACAGGAAAAAAAAAAAACCTAACCATGGTGAAAGACAGCAGAGAATGGCTGCCGGGGCTCTAGAAATGAGGCCAGTTAAAGGGCTCAAGCACACTGCTGTATTACAGCTCTGTACGACCAGTAAAATATGGTACCTATGGAATTCTGCGGACTGTGCCTCCATATGCTTGAAGGTTCCATAGGAAGGCATTTTTTTATTCACATCAAACAGAAAAACTGTGGTTGACACAATAAAGAGGGTTTTTTGCTAAAAGAATGCCATACTGCGAACAAGGGGTGCCAGAGACTATGCATAGCGTGACCAAAAGCTTCAAGACTGACAAATTTTTGTTTTTCACAATGTTTGCTGCTTCAATTCTTATAGTGGCAATTTTCACTAAATCTAGATTGTTATGTCGAGTGACCAGATGAATTGCAAAGTCATTCCTTACCATGAAAATTAACTTTAATCACAATTCCACCGAATGACCTGTGATTGTCTCGATAGCTCAAGAGAAAATGTTAACATGGGCAAGGAATCAAAAGGGCTTTACGGGCAAGGATATTGCTCCTCGTAAGATTGCCCTTAATTCAACAATTTATAGGATCATCAAAAACTTCAAGAAGAGAAGCTCAATTTCAGAAAAAGTGGCTTTATAGTGAACAGTAAGATCCAGCAAATGGCAGAACCATTTCCTAAAGGAATGGCAGAGGGAAGGTGTCAATGTATCTGAAATCACTGAGTTTTCGGGAGACTGGAGTGATGTCAAGAAGAAAAGCAAAGAAGCCACTTCTCGCTAAGAAAAACCATCAAGGATGGAATGACATGAAGCAAAGAGCAAGGTGAGTGGACAAGGTCAAAGTTATTTTCTCAGAAAAAGACCCTTTAACTCCTTCATGACCAGAGCTTTTTTCGGTTTTGAGTTTTCGCTTTTCACTCCCTTTCTTTCCAGAGCCATAACATTTTTATTTTTCTGTCAATATGGCCATGTGAGGGCTTATCTTTTGCGGGACGAGTTGTACTTTTGAACGACATCATTGGTTTTAGCATGTTGTGTACTCGAAAACGGGAAAAAATTATTTTGCTAGGTTCACTAAATGCTAAAACTGACCTGCCATTATGATTCTCCAGGTGATTATGAGTTCATAGACACCAAACATGTCTAGGTTCTTTTTAATCTAAGTGGTGAAAAAAAAATACAATTTTCAAATCTTGAAAAATAATGGTCAGCATTGTAAATAGAAACTTGACGTATTTGTTAATAAAAGTGTAAAAACTTATGAAATTCTTAAGTTGGACTTTAGTGACTATAGAAACCTCCGATCAAATGATGTAAAAACATTAAAGCAGCAAACTTTGTGAAAACTAAAATGCGAGTCAAATCCTTTGGCCACGACTACCTACTTCCATACAGACTTCAGCGTTGTCTCCCAACTACACATGGACCCTCAGCTTGGCCCGCTGTTCAGGCCCTCTCTTTGGGGAGGGTGTAGTACACTTTTGAGTCTAAAGTACAGGAGGATTGGGAGTTTGAATTCAACCTGCAAGATGTTCATCTCCCCCGACATCATATTAGATGGGCAAAATTGGTGGGTTGTAATCAATGGCCAGGTTTAGACTAACAAGAATTTTTTTTTTAGCTTGATGGACTACAACTATCAGCAGGTATTGTGAATGTTGCCTACGTAACAAATCTACAGGCTGCACGACAAAGCACAAATATACACGGTCGTTACAAGGACCAAGTCTATAACATCAGCTAACATACATATTGCTCCCACTGACATAACATGGCAATATAGGCTGTGGATTGGTAAGAACTGTGGTTTCATCTCTACCATGACCAGATCGCAATTAGATCCATACCAACAGCAGCAGTCTATGTTCTTTCCAAAGCTGAAGAACAAGAAGTCCCGACATGTCATGTCATAAAGTATGGGGAATGTGTCACTGAAGATGTAAATCGCTGGATATGTCAGGGGAAGCCACAGCCAGGCATTTTGCCTGCAGCGTCCTCTACAGAGGAAATGTAGTAGTACATGGTGGTCCATCAGATGAATCCCATGGCTTTGGTTCTCCAAAGTGAGAGCAGCTTCTTATATGTCTATCTCTAAGGTCTAGGTCGCAAAATCTTGACCAGTCTGCAGCTTAGTCACCATAATGATGCGGTCGTTGGGTCGAGTCATTAAACCGAGGTCAGTGCAGCTGCAGTCAGTCGTAATACAGGTGCAAAAATAAACCCACAATACATCTATGAGATACTGGCCTTAGAAGACCGAGTATAATAAAGCCTGGTCAGACTCTAAACGCTTGATACATGTCAGATATGATGAGAGCTTTTTCCATTATATAAGTGAGTTTTGTAAAATGCACTTTTTAGAAAACAATAGTTTTAATACCAAATAAACCAAGTAATTGCTTACAAGTGGCACACATAGGGAAGGCCTAAAACGTCTACTCCTGAACATACAAGAAATAAATATGCAAAATATACACATGCTTTGCCAGATGCCTACACATTCATGTAGAAATTGCAAAAAAATATACTTATATACAGGTATCAGCCTACAGGTTTCTATTTGTACAAATAAGCAACTTTCTGGTTTATTTTACAGAGTTTTACTTCTTATGAATATTAAACAACGCAAAGGATCCTAAAATGCAACAAGCCTATAAAAAAACAGAGCTGGACACGCACACGTGTATTACCATATATACCTATACATGTTGGTCCTGTAGCATCTGGAGATGCAAAATGAGTTCTTGCTGACGAGCAGAACGAATCAATGTGGCATAACGTGACCGGAGGAGAGAGCAAACGTTACCATTCTGTGGAACACCGAAAGACGCAGGAAACCATTAATTCATAGTAACACTTCCAGAATAGACTGTTATTGCAGTGCATGATTGCTATGCAAAAATGGAAATAATAGCGGTGGCAATTTCCTGTCCTAGTGCATTAACCCCTTTAATGACGGCCAATACATCTTTTTAGTGACCTGAGATATAAGAGACTAGCATCCCCATAGAGGTGACAATCCAGCAGCTGTGGGCTGGACACTATAGCTGACAATTTGCTGCATCAGCTACGATCAGTGTTGCCACCGTCCATATCTGTTTAACCCCTTAGATGCTGCTGTCAATAGTGACTACATCATATAAATGGTTATCAAGAGTGTGAGGGCTTCCTATTTATCCCCGTTGCCACACCCTGAGATCAAGATTGTGTGGTCCTGATGTTTGCCATGGCAATTCATGACCAAATAGCGGCCTTAGAGTCTGACGGCTATAGCGACTTGTTCAAAAGTCAGCGAGCGACATTTACGTGGTAAAAATACACTTTTTCATTCCTTTCATGTCACTTTGTATTAATTCCTGAAAAGCACCTGAAGGGTTAATAAACTACCTGACAGCAGTTTCCAATATCACGGGGGCGGCGTTTTTAAAATGGTATCACTTTTGGGGGGTTTCCAATATATAGGACCCCTCAAAGTCACTTCAAACCTGGAGAGGGCACTAAAAAAATTATTTTGTAAATTTCCTTGGAAAAAAAAAAAGGAAAAATTGCTGCTATATTTTCAAACCTCCTAAAATGCTAACAAAATAAAATAACATTATTTATTAATGATTTTCTGTGGTATGACTCTCTGGATTAAAGGGATAATCATTTAAACTTTGAAAATTGCTTAATTTTTTTTTAAACATTTTTATCAAATTTCTGATATTTTTTATAAATAAATACAAAACACATCGACCTAACTTTACCATTATCATAAAGTATAATGTGTCACGAAAAAACAGTCTCAGAATCACTGGGATTTGTTGAAGCGTTCCAGAGTTATTACCACATAAAGTGACACTGGTCAGATTTGGCCCGTTCACTAAAGGGGTTAAGCGGACAGTGTGAGCCCCTCCGGCAGAACATGTGAGCGACAATCAGGATGGCTGAATTGTTTAGCGTCCTGTATAGAACAGAAGTTGCTTTTTTTATTCGATCCTATAGTTTGTGTCTCATAGGAATGAATATAGACAATGGCTTCCAGTCCAAATTATGGGTGAGAGAGACCAATGAGCCGCTGTGCTGGGTGAGAACATTACTGATCATTAGTATCTCTTATGTGCATTGCAGTAGCATTCCTATCACAGTGTTACATTAAGGAAAATGGACGTTAACATGTGAGCTGGGCAGAAAAAAAAAAAAAAAAGACCAAATGTTGCACATCTAATACAGAGCAGAGGGTGCAGGTATGTTCACCACAAGATTTGGTGCCTTTAAAGAGATTCTTCAGAGCATAGAAAGTGTCCACCGGCAACTCCTGTCTGCAGCTGCTCCACCGGCTCGCTATAGGTATTTGGATATAGGGCTACGTCGCATTTTTGCTTTAATGTTTTGGCAGACGGCATCCAAAAACTTTGACGCCACCTATTTTCTTGTCCCTCCCTGCCCCTTGTATGTGAAATGGTAAGAAGGGGCAGGGAGAGAAAGCTGTCCTCTTCTCATTAATTTCAGAAAAAGATGGATGAAATGGTACATTGTGTCGAACTTTCATTTATGTCCCACTGGTCCTGGCTACGGCCTTTACCCATGTACTAGCCACACAGTTCGATTTGTCTAGGTTCTCAGAAGCACATACTAGAAGCAGCCCTGGCCATCTACAGTCAGTACCATGGGGATAACTAGGGGGCTCCCAAACAGGCGCAGAAAAGCAGGCAAATCTGGTGCTTTCACAGCGCTGCTCCACTACCGCATCCATGGTTTCCGGGAACATGCGGGTAGGGTCTAGAAGGCGGCGGCCATGAAATAAGCACCCATCTATGTATTGTGTAGGCAGCGTTATGGTAAGTGCCAACCTTCTCCAAACCCTAGCTGTACACTCCAGCACAGGTAGAATGATACAGGCTCCGATAGTCTATTGATGAAACATTTAGAATGCGAGGACCAGTATATGGTCTTCTTGAAGACACTGATTTCTAAAATAGGGGTGAAAAAGGAAATTCCCAGGAGGATCTACAAATTGGACCTTAAATGGGGAAAGCTGCAGCAAACCGCACGCTGTGCCAACACTGTTCTCTGCTAAGCCTTTAAGTCTGATGGAATTCTATTAGATATTCCAACCTTAAAGGGGGCATCTCAAGTTCTTCAATTGTTAAAAGAGTCCGTGTAAAATCCAGGAACTATGCGTTTTCTCGCTCATTAAAAACCTCAGCTCCCAGGAAAAGAGGGATTTCTAATTCTATAACGTCCGGCTCATTGTCTAGGTTACCGACCACCCTGCAGTCTCAGAGTGACAGCTACCTAGGTAAGGAGTGCACTCTGCTAGAAGACAGACAGAGGAAAAAACAACCCAAGACTCCTCGCATGGATTACAGGTGAACCTATGGCTCATGTAAAGACGACCTGCTGTGCAGATGTTCAGGCTTCTCATCGTCTTAGCTGCTTTAGGTTTCCTTTTATTCAGATTAATGAAATGGTTAAAAGAGTGACCTGACAATTCTACGGGCGGAAGCCACCAACTAGTTTATACATACTCGCCAAAAAAATAATGCTGGGGGCAACGTAGCAAGAAAGTAATAATTTACAGATACCAAAAAAAGACTCTTCAGGCAAAAAACAAACAAAAAAAACAAAAACACGCCGCCAGTGTTTTCCTGAAGCATCTTCTGCTTGAAAAATTCGGGTTCCCCTGGGTTTTGAAGACATTGTGTGAACGTACCCTCAAGATCCAGATATATAACTGGCTTGCATTGAAAAGTGCTATGGGGGCTAATCACAGAGATCTGAGCTGTATATTCTATCATGGTGGGCCGACATAAAACAAAGCTCATGGGAATGTGACTGGTAACGAAGGGATCTGATGATGCAGCTGCTCGTTTCGTCCTGATGATC
The DNA here is from genome assembly GCF_051348905.1 of Ranitomeya variabilis. NCBI lineage: Eukaryota > Metazoa > Chordata > Amphibia > Anura > Dendrobatidae > Ranitomeya > Ranitomeya variabilis. The sequence goes on from NC_135239.1 coordinate 154,490,668, forward strand.
GTCCCGTCCTGAAGAATATTTTGAACACAGAGTTTCTCTATAGGGTATTGAAAATGCGGAAAGAATGGTATTTACTCATGGATGATGTTCAGTAGTTGATGCCAGACCTAAAGAAAGCAGCGGGTCTCAAGAAGCCGCCATAGCCGTGCCCCCACTGAGCTTAACCATCATCTGCTGGCAATCGTGGTATGAGCGCCTATCGCCCACCTTCTCCAAAGTCCGCGCAGCCTCAGCTAACATTACTGCCCTCTGGCCGGGAGAAGACAAAAACGACAGGGGAAGGTGGCGGCACGCCAGGAGGATGGCGGTAGCTCGCTCTCTCTGTCCTGGTAATGATTCCAGGTCACCTGGAAGAGGAGAGAAAGCAAAATCAAAGCATGTACAGTATATTGTAAATTCACTAAAATGCCAACAAACTAGACATGAGACTTAGAGGCAAAGTGTCCACAGAAATGACCTATTATTTAAGGAAGTTGTCCACTACTTTGGCAACTTCTTGTACCCCCTCAACTGGCCAAGATGAAATAAAAAATGCTCAGGGCGTCCGTACTGTCGAACATGAAGAGGAAGTGATAGAGCAGCTGTAGCCTTCCTCTTCATGTTAGATTTGTCCAAAGGCGGAGTGATGACAGCTCTGACTGGACGCCGGGGGTCACATGTCACATCAACCGCACTATAGCCCCAGGACCGCGAGGACCGACACTGCTAGAATGGTGCCAGTACAGGAGGAGAGTATAGGGTATTTTATTGGGGCCAAACATTTATATCAAGAAATGGTTGTAAAAGTAGTGGACAACCCCTTTAAATCTGGTTTTTGCACTGCAAGCTTTATAAAAGAAGAAAAAAAAATGGTATTTTTTCATATTAGAGCTATACTAAAATATAAAATGAGCACTCTTTCTATAGTCACACTGGGGTTATTACAGACTCCTAACTCCTGTCCTTCCAGAAAGAGTTTTCCGTCATTTTTACTTTAAAACATAATGTGATAGGAAAAAATAAGGTGCCAAAATAAAAAAATATATATGTATGTACATGTAAAATACAAAAAACAGATTTAAACAATAAGTTGTCTGATGACATTTCCTTTATATCAAATCTGGCACCATATTTCTTAATCCAAATCCGCCCCAATCCATGCATTCTTAAGCTGGACGAGAATCCATGTTACAATGACCGTATAATCCTTTTTGAAAGACAATTTTACAAATTGGTATGAAAATGGGAATCAGGAACCAAAGGTCATCATGATCAAAATCATGGCCGTGACCTCGTCATGCCAAATCGCACTTTGTCATCAGCATGAAAAAGGACTTCCAGAGTATTAACCATCACGGCCCTTCTGCTCTGGTGACTTTGCAGCATTTTTGCAGCGCTTTTTCCTACGGCAATAAAGCTGCTTTTTACAGCACAGGAAGTGAATGTGATTTCAGAAATCTCATGCACAAGTTTTTTTTTTTTCTTTTTCCTTTTATTTTTTGAGCTGCTTGACATTTTTTTTGAATCCGCAGCATGTCAATTCTTACGGTAATTTTCAACTATTCTAATGAATGGGCAAAAATGCAAGTAAAAACAAAAAATAAAATGTGGGAAACAATTGCACGTTTTTCCTGCAGAACAAAACAAGCTGCAAAAATGCCATGTGTGAACATTCCGCTACACTGATCTCCATACATTACCATGTACTGCCCCCCCCTACACTGATCTCCATACATTACCATGTACTGCCTCCCTACACTGATCTGCATACCTGACCATGTACTGCCTCCCTACACTGATCTGCATACCTGACCATGTAATGCCTCCCTACACTGATCTGCATACCTGACCATGTACTGCCTCCCTACACTGATCTGCATACCTGACCATGTACTGCCCCCCTACACTGATCTGCATACCTGACCATGTACTGCCCCCCTACACTGATCTGCATACCTGACCATGTGCTGCCCCCCTACACTGATCTACATACCTGACTATGTACTGCCCCCCTACACTGATCTACATACCGGACCATGTACTGCCTCCCTACACTGATCTACATACCTGACCATGTACTGCCTCCCCACACTGCTCTGCATACCTGAACATGTACTGCCTCCCCACACTGCTCTGCATACCTGACCATGTACTGCCTCTACACTGATCTGCATACCTGACCATGTACTGCCCCCTACACTGATCTGCATACCTGACCATGTGCTGCCCCCCTACGCTGATCTGCATACCTGACCATGTACTGCCTCCCTACACTGCTCTGCATACCTGACCATGTACTGCCTCTCCCTACACTGATCTACATACCTGAAATAAAACACAGGACTGCCGCGCTCTAACACAGATAAATGAACAAATAACTGCGTGACAATGCCCACCTTGCTACGCTTGTATTCACACGTGTCTGCACAATCCCGGAACTGAAGCAGCAACACCGGATTGGTGTGCCCAAAGTCACTGGTGTATCCGCTACCTTTCCCGCTCTCACACGGCGGCGCCTTCGGCCGAGGCACACCGCCGTTCATCACACACAAGCTCTCCAGGAGCCACCTATGGTGTTTAGGGAGGACGCTCCCCATCTGCAGACCCAGCAAAGGTAGCGGATACACCAGTGACTTTGGGCACACCAATCCGGTGTTGCTGCTTCAGTTCCGGGATTGTGCAGACACGTGTGAATACAAGCGTAGCAAGGTGGGCATTGTCACGCAGTTATTTGTTCATTTATCTGTGTTAGAGCGCGGCAGTCCTGTGTTTTATTTCTGGTTGGTCATTTGTTTGGGCAGGTCTGCACATCCCACCTGCCAGGGTGCCAGCAGCTCACACAGTACAGTATATTAGGACAGCGCCGGTGTACCATTGTTGTTTTCAGTGATCTACATACCTGACCACGTACTGCCTTTCATTCATTTGCAAGATTGAGATTTATGAGCGTGTGCTATAGGGATGTGCACACACCCAATTCTCATAAGGGGGCGCTGTTGTTATGGCTATCTAGCTACAAAATTATGGAAGGGTGTAATGAGATGAGGAAATACCTGGCTTGCTGGTGTTTGGGGGGCGTTTCTGAAGGCTGTGCTGCAGTAACTGGTGTGTACGGGTGGGACTGGCTCCAGCCATAAGACGGACTGTGGCTTCATGCAGGAACAACTAAAATAGAACACGTTTCAGTTAGAGACTTCAAAATGTGAAATCATTCCTGTCATTGTGATACAACCCCACTAATCAGGCGTACCTTGCACTGTGCAGGCTTAAAGGCGAGGGCCAATCTGCGGAGACTGCTGAGGTCCCTCTGGAATCCGGTCAGCACAGACGTGGAAGCGTGAGCCGCATCTCCTGGCGCTGGGGTGGCACAGGCCTGCTTCTGCCATAAGGAGGTCCTCATGGAGAGCAGAAGGTCACACAGCAGGAGCTGCAGGACCTGGAAAAATCACCATTGCATCAGAACCAAAGTGTATTCCCTGCCACACATAGGGGAACTCAAGGTAAGAGCACACCGATCTCTATGCCCCATCGCCGCATCTGGGGGTCATGGGAAGGACCCCACTTAACCCCTTTGTGATCAGGTGATTTTACATTTCTTTGTGCCCTACAATTTCCCTCCTGTTTCCAAGAGTCGTTACGATGAGATTTTTCTAGTGATGTATCAGGGCTTGCTTTTTGCGGGAAGATTTGTGCATCTGAATGGCAACATTTATACTACAATTCAATGTACTGGAAACCACATTTCAAGTGCACAAAAAAACAAACAAAAAAATCCCCCCACAAATCCAAAACTGTTTGGGGGGGTTTGTTTCTATAGTGTCCATTGATGGGTAACATTTTATTTTTTCTTTTAAACTGGTGAAAAACAAATACATTTCGATGGCGGTCGCTATTTTCCCAAGATCTAACGTTTTCATTTTTTGGTCGATATAATTGTGTGAGGGCTGGTTTTTTATGGGCGAGCTAGCTTTTTACCGATTGCATTTTTGGGGAAGATGCAACATTTTGTTATTTTCTTCTGGCATATTTTCACAGAGTTGCAGAGTTCAAAAAAACTCTCAATTCGGGCATTTTCACCTTTTTTTTCATTACGACATTTACCAATCAGGTTCTTAAATTTTATATTCTTCTAGATCGTAATTTTAAGGACATGTGTATTTGTTATGGGGGGAACAAGGGTGATTCAATAGTTTATATTTTTTAAAACTTTTTTAAAACATTAACATTATTTTTTACTTTATTTGTCCCCATAAGGGGCTTGAACCTGTGATTGTCCGATCACTTATATTATATACTGCAGTATTACAGTATATAGTAAAAATCAAGGTCTCCTATCAACACCACTGACAGGCTGGTTTTCAAAGGCGCACCATCGGGGGGGACTATCACAGGGGTCTACAACAGAACCCATCAACACATCGCAGAGTGTTAGGAAGGGGGAACTGGGGACGGAGGCATTTAAAGTGGTTAACAGTGGAGCTCGGCAGGTCCTAAATCGTTCTAATTATGTAGAGGATTTAATCCAAATGTATTAAAATATTTAATTTATTTAATAAGGGTTGTAGCTGCGCTGGAAACCATGTGAAGATGGCGATCGGTAAGTATTTTTACGCTCATGCTCCATGACGGTATACGGTATGGAGTGTGTTCGGGACTTTGGAGCGGGTTCAGAAGCAGAGCCTGATCCAGACAGGGCAGATGTCACTACATTATGTAGCCGGCATCTGCCTCTAACAGCAGTGATCAGACCGCCTGCTGATTGCTGCGGATAACTTCTTTAATGCCCCTGTCAATCACTGACAACAGCATTTAAGCATCGTAAGTCGGCCTGGATGTTAGACCAGACTCCCAATGACCCCCTGCAACGCAATCGAAGGGAGCAAATGGGGTGCTATGAAAGCCAAGGTCTGGCTCATATGATCTCTTGTATGATATCCAGCTTCTGTAGTGTATGTACTACATACAGCAATAGTACGGTGCTGGTCCAAGTCCCCTAATAGGACTAGCAAATAAAAACCAGCCAACATATGAACATTTTAACCCCTTAACCCCCTGAGCTTTCAGTTTTGCATTTTCATTTTTCGCTCTCCTCCTTCCCAGAGCCATAACTTTTTTATTTTTCCGTTAATATAGCCATGTGAGGGCCTATTTTTTGCGGGATGAGTTGTACTTTTGAACGACATCACTGGTTTTACCATGTCATGTACTAGAAAACGGGAAAAAAATTCGAAGTGCGGTGAAATTGCTAAAAAAGAGCAATCACAAACTTGTTTTTTGTTTGGGTTTTTTGCTAGGTTCACTAAATGCTAAAACTGACCTGCTATTGTGATTCTCTAGGTCATTACGAGTTCATAGACACCAAATATGTCTAGGTTATTTTTTTATCTAAGTAGTGAAAAAAAAACTCCAAACTTTATTTAAAAAAAAAAAAATTGTGCAATTTTCCGTTACCTGTAGCGTCTCGATTTTTGTGATCTTTGGTTGGGTGAAGGCTTATTTTTTGCGTGCCGAGCTGACGTTTTTAATGATACCATTTTGGTGCAGATGCGTAATTATGGTGTTTTGAATTTTTTTCTCGCTACGCCGTTTAGCGATCAGGTTAATTCTTTCTTTTTTTGATAGATCGGACGATTCTGAACGTGGCGATACCAAATATGTGTAGGTTTGATTTTTTTTATTATTGTTTTATTTTTAATGGGGCGAAAGGGGGGTGATTTGGACTTATGTTTATTTCAATTTTATTTTTTATTTTACTTTTGCCGTGCTTCAATAGTCTCTATAGGAGGCTAGAAGCTGGCATATCCTGATCGGCTCTGCTACATAGAGGCGATGCTCAGATCGCCCCTATGTAGCTGAATTACAGCCTTGCTATGAGCGCCGACCACAGGGTGGCGCTCACAGCAATCTGGCATCAACAACCATAGAGGTCTCAAGGAGACATCTTGTTATACCGACACATCGCTGACCCCCCATCATGTGACGGGGGTCAGCGGTGCGCACATTTCCAGATGGTTGGAAGCGCTTGTTAAATGCCGCTGTCAGAGTTTAACTAGTTAATAGGCGCGGGTGGTAATACACAAGAGGATCAGACACTGCAGAAAGTCTACCATAGGTCATAATTTTCAGTAAATGTTTTTAGAAAGGATGCGAGCTGATCTGCTGCTCCCGGCAGCGGCCACTACACAGAGTGAATGGAGCTGAACAGCACAGTTTCCGAAGGCCTCCACCTATCAGAAGATTGGCCACGTATCTTTAGGATAGGTCACTAGTATCGAGAACCAGAAAACCATTTAATGGCCAAGGTCTAAAATTAACATAGAAGCAATAATGGACAAAAATATGGATGTGATCTTTGGGCATCCTCACGGATTCAGCCATCTGATTCTGTAGTTAACCTCATAATTAACATTTAAGAACCTTTAGTATTTCCTATAAATAAAGCTTAAAGAGAAAAAAGTAAATGAAAAGATTGCAATAGAAATGTTGATCTATCCCAACTTCACGAGGATGATCTGAAGCCTCCATACTGCACTGAAGGAACATTGCACAGACGCTAAACACATGCAATGCAACAACAATGCACCAGGGGGACGCCAAGAAGATCAGATAAAAGAACGACAAGAAGAAAAGTGGCGCCACAATGTATTCAGCCATCACCTTGTTCAGATCGTTATTGCTGGAGCTGTTCATGTTCAGGCTATTCCACAAAAAGGCGCTGGCTTTCTCGCACTGACTGAAGGAATTTTGGGCGCTGTCCGTCTTCCCAGACAATGACATATGCAAGGCTCTGCACAGGTGAGCAACGGCTTTCACTAAGGGGTTCCTGAATAAGAAATAAGATCAGTCCTATAAGGCATCAGATGACTCAGAAACGCACTCACCATAGCACATCAGACAGGTACAAGCTGCATACTACACAAGAGAACAAAGGCAATCTGTCCGGAGATCATTACGTAGGGGCAGAGATCAGGATTCCAGGGATGTGTCACTTATTAGGCTGTGTGCTCTAGGTTCAATACAATCAGTGTTCTATCAGCGGAGATTATTACTGCAGGCAAAGGTCTCAGATGAAGACCAGTCAGGCTAATCTGTAAAACTCCACCCCCTCCACTGATTGGCAGCTTTCTGACAATGCACAGAGGGAGCTACCAATCAGTTGGCGGGGTTATACAGAGCTCAGCATTCAGAGAACTGCTTGGTCTACAGCATAGAAAACAGGGATTCTACCAAAACTGCACCAAGCAGTCCAGTAAGTGACACATCGCTGGAATCAAGTTATGTGTCCCAAAATTAGACTGATCTCCGATTACATCACATTTGCATAGTTGAGACCCGATGTTGCTGCATTGGTATCTTGAATATGGACATTTAGGCCAGTGACAGGAGAGGGGTGCCATTTGCTTGAATAATAGGCCAAGCTACTGTTAGGTAGTGCAAAGTCAGTGTTAAATACTAGTAACTGTCTTGTGCTTATATTATCAAAAAAACATTAATTATCTTGATCAGGTTTTTGGGTTTTTTTTTGCATCTTTTTACATATCTGTTGTATTTGTTGTATATAAATGGTTTTGTTTGCGATTTTAAATACAATAAAATGTCATTTGAGAGGATTTTTCTGTTAGCTGCGTCCTTAACCATCCTGTCGGTATCAGCTAACTTATGAAAGCCTTGTATATGGGAGCCCCCTCCCTATGTTAACTGCATAGATGTTGTAGTCCCTATTGACCATGGCATCTAAAGGGTTAAACAGCCAGTCAGGATGAAAGCAGGCGCAGACCCGGACCACTGCAGGCGCAGACCCGGACCACTGCAGGCGCAGACCCGGACCACTGCAGGCGCAGACCCGGACCACTGCAGGCGCAGACCCGGACCACTGCAGGCGCAGACCCGGACCACTGCAGGCGCAGACCCATCAGCTGAATATTATGGCCGACACCTATTGAGGAAGGCGAGGGCTCCACTCCTGACAATGCATATGGGGCAACCGCCCATGACGTAATACCACAGCATGGAGTGGTAAGAGGTTAATGAAATTAACAATTGTACATTTAGCAAATGGATTTTTCTTTTGATTTGGGTTTAATAAATTATTTTTAGATGTTACTAAAGGGGCTTACTCAGGTTCCAGCAGCTTCGGTATCCTCTCCACATCCAAATAATGAGATTTCACTACGGCATCATCCCCCTGCATCCAGCCAACAGCCATGGAGGTCACTGAGTACCACCAGCGGCAGACAGGATCTGTGCCTACAATCACAAATCACACTGTTACAAAAGGCATACTCTATTTCTCTTATGCAGTTACTACATTTTTTATTTTGTTAAAAACAAGTAGTGATCTAAAAAGTAAAAATAAAATATTAAAAAGAAGTTAAAGGGCCACTGTCACCCCCCCCCCCCAGCCGTTATAAACTAAAAGAGCCACCTTGTGCAGCAGGAATGCTGCAGTCTAACAAGGTGGCTCTTTTAGTTTTTGATTCATTTATTACCTCAATAAAGCGTTTTAAAAATTGGCCACAAATACCAGATATTGTACCGGGAGGCGGTCCGAATCGTCCTCTATGAATCTCCCAACTGCCGTCACTCTTCTCTTCAGGGGCGATGGTCGCCGCCTCGAGCGCTGTTGCTTCTTAAATCCGGCGCCTGCGCTGTGCGTGCCTGCCTGGGGCAGGCGCAGTCTTCATTGTCAGTCACAGCTCAGACGCAGAGTGTCTGACTGCGCCTGTGCGGGCAGTGCGGCCACCCTGTTCCTGAATCCCCGCCCCGCACTGTGTTATTCATTATGCACAGTGCGGGGTTGGGGTTCCTGGGCATGTGCACTGCGCTTGTCAGACGCTCCCCCGGTCCCCCGCCTTCCAGCGTTGTTCTTTGTGGCTGTTCAAAACGTCGGCAATGAAACCTGTATATTCCGGCAATGCTGGAAGGCGGGGGACCGGGGGAGCGTCTGACAAGCGCAGTGTGCATGCCCAGGAACCCCAGCCCCGCACTGTGCATAATGAATAACACAGTGCGGACCCCAGGCAGGCACGCACAGCGCAGGCGCCGGATTTAAGAAGCAACAGCGCTCAGGGGGCGGCGACCATCGCCCCTGAAGAGAAGAGTGACGGCAGTTGGGAGATTGATAGAGGACGATTCGGACCGCCTCCAGATACAATATCTGGTATTTGTGGCCAATTTTTAAAACGCTTTATTGAGGTAATAAATGAGTCAAAAACTAAAAGAGCCACCTTGTTAGACTGCAGCATTACTGCTGCACAAGGTGGCTCTTTTAGTTTATAACGGCCGGGGGGGTGTGTGACAGTGGCCCTTTAAGAATGGACAAATTTGACAAGTTATTTCCTGTGACTAACTTACTAGTAGATGTCAGCATGCAGGATGAACCTCCGATAGGGAGAAAGCTGACGCCGCTCACCGAGTCCGCAAACACACTTAAAAGTTTCAAATACTCTTGAGCTTTGGAAAACTCACTGCAGAACAACAAAACACAAACATCTTAACAGAAAAACAATGGAAGAAAACTGAAATTGGCGGGTCTTGGACAGCAAGTAACTAAAGTGATGGCCCATGTATCTTCATATTAAAGATGACATCGCATCTCGTTTTTCATCAAATCCCAGAATTCATACTAATTATGTAATTGTGTGAAAGTGTCTGAAAACCCATTGTGATCGCAGTCTTCTCTGGTTTCCAGTGCCATTCCGGACCTATGTGACAGCACTACCAGTTCGCACAGCATCTTCTATGTGGAGCTGCTTTGCCAGTGGAAGTCTATGAGATTCAGAACAAGGCTCCACAGGCTCACGCTGGGAAACCACATTCAGCCCCACAAAGACCCGTGGGGGAGCCGGCTAGTCTGATTTCAGGTCACATGGGTCAGAAGACGACCAGAGCGGCACTGGAATCCAGGGAAGACGGTGATCAGCAAGTATTTAATACACTTTCACAGCATTACATACGTAATTAGGATCAATTTCAGAATACAAAGTTAACAATTTAACCTGTGTGTTATGGCACTTACTTTAATAAGTGTTAGAGGTTCTTCCCCTGCACTTGTTAGTGCCACCTTCCTCACAGATTGCACTGATATATTATCAAAGAAAACTGCTTCTTTCTCCTAGATGGATCATTCACTCCACAGTCTCAGTCCAGGAGTAAAATCTGCAAGTTCCTTCAGTGAATACAGACTTTCCCATTATTGAGATAGAGGACAGTTGGTGCTCATAAAGCTCTATGGAGAACTGTTACTGCCTGTGTCGGCATCTGGCTCCTCCCTCCATAGCTCTATGGAGAACCGTTACTGCCTGTGTCGGCCTCTGGCTCCTCCCTCCATAGCTATATGGAGAACCGTTACTGCCTGTGTGCCTCTGGCTCCTCCCTCCATAGCTCTATGGAGAACTGTTACTGCCTGTGTCGGCCTCTGGCTCCTCCCTCCATAGCTATATGGAGAACCGTTACTGCCTGTGTCGGCCTCTGGCTCCTCCCTCCATAGCTCTATGGAGAACTGTTACTGCCTGTGTCGGCCTCTGGCTCCTCCCTCCATAGCTCTATGGAGAACCGTTACTGCCTGTGTCAGCCTCTGGCTCCTCCCTCCATAGCTCTATGGAGAACCGTTACTGCCTGTGTCGGCCTCTGGCTCCTCCCTCCATAGCTCTATGGAGAACCGTTACTGCCTGTGTCGGCCTCTGGCTCCTCCCTCCATAGCTATATGGAGAACCGTTACTGCCTGTGTGCCTCTGGCTCCTCCCTCCATAGCTCTATGGAGAACTGTTACTGCCTGTGTCGGCCTCTGGCTCCTCCCTCCATAGCTATATGGAGAACCGTTACTGCCTGTGTCGGCCTCTGGCTCCTCCCTCCATAGCTCTATGGAGAACTGCTACTGCCTGTGTCGGCCTCTGGCTCCTCCCTCCATAGCTCTATGGAGAACCGTTACTGCCTGTGTCGGCCTCTGGCTCCTCCCTCCATAGCTCTATGGAGAACCGTTACTGCCTGTGTCGGCCTCTGGCTCCTCCCTCCATAGCTATATGGAGAACCGTTACTGCCTGTGTCGGCCTCTGGCTCCTCCCTCCATAGCTCTATGGAGAACTGCTACTGCCTGTGTCGGCCTCTGGCTCCTCCCTCCATAGCTCTATGGAGAACCGTTACTGCCTGTGTCAGCCTCTGGCTCCTCCCTCCATAGCTCTATGGAGAACTGTTACTGCCTGTGTCGGCCTCTGGCTCCTCCCTCCATAGCTCTATGGAGAACCGTTACTGCCTGTGTCGGCCTCTGGCTCCTCCCTCCATAGCTCTATGGAGAACTGTTACTGCCTGTGTCGGCCTCTGGCTCCTCCCTCCATAGCTCTATGGAGAACCGTTACTGCCTGTGTCAGCCTCTGGCTCCTCCCTCCATAGCTCTATGGAGAACTGTTACTGCCTGTGTCGGCCTCTGGCTCCTCCCTCCATAGAATTTTATAAGCACTAACTGACAGTTCACTGAACACCGATTTCAACCATGAACCCATAAATGATCAGTCCAGAAGAAAATAGCAGATTTCTCTGATAAAGATAAGCAACTTTGTAATATATCTTATGTGTACTATTGATTTATGAAATAACAATTAAGACGATGGTTACGCTTTTAATTAAGGTGGGTGACCCTTTAATCCAATGTGACAAGCAGAGTCCTAGTGATCCATGCCGGCAGGATCAGGCTACAGATGAGGGGTGTAGGTGGAAACCACAAACACCAATAATCCATGGGAATAGGACACAGGAATATGGTGAGATATTCATCGTAAAGTTTAGGGACAGTAAATCGCACACAAGCATTGTCCATACCAGCTTTCTTCCTCCAGTGAGAGTTTGCTAGCCTCCGGCTTTGCGAGAGCATACAATGCTTTCTCCAGCAAAGACTCACAAAACGCCCGATTGATTTGAGCAATGGGATCAGCTGCAAGAGAAAATGAAAAGTGTTCGGTTTGGTGACTGATCACTAATAACAGCGATCTGTGAAAGTCATCGAATCTGAGAATAAATCAACTGCTGCCAATATGGCGACCTGGTTACGGCTCTCCGCTGCGACAGTAAGGGTACAAGCCCCCATACCTGGGTTCCTTGAGGAGCTGTAGATGGACTCCTTTGCTGCAGCCTTCACAGTCCAGTTGGAGCTGATGAAGAAGTGCTTCCCCAGAGTATGTGTCAGCCATCGTAGGGACTCCGGCAGAGCCTCGGTGTCAGAGCTCTGGGCACACCCCAGGAAGTACGCCTGAAACGGGGGAGTCACAAGGTCTATACATTTACCAGTGCGCACTTCCATCCCTCACACCCCATTATGGAGATAGCGCAGGAACACTAACAGCAGATGCCTGCTTGGAAAGACTTGAGCCCATGTTCATTAAAGGGGTTGTCCGGTCTAAAATGAAAAGTCTGCAGACACTGTGTCACTCTGTGTGACTGCAGACTTCTGAATCCCCCCAGTGCACACACTAAGGATTCGCCGGCGCTGGGAACGGCGGTGATGTATGCGTTATGCATACTCCCGTCTAGTGGGAGACTTCTCACTCCATACACTTGTATTGAGGCTGCAGCCACTAGACGGCCATATCACTAGATGGGCAAGGCCTCACCCCATACAAGTGTATGGAGCGAGGTCGCACCCACTAGACACGTTCTGCCCAGGAGCATGCATAATGCATACATCACCACCATTCCCAGCTCAGAAACCTTGCAATACACACTACATGCGCTGGGGGGATTCAGAAGTCTGCCGTCACACAGAGTGACCGCAGTCTTATCATTTAGACTGGACAACACATATAAAGACTGACATTTTGCATGCCAGTTATAAAGGGAATCTGTCACAAGGCGTTTGCCATGTAATCTGAGAGCAGCATGATGTAAAGAGCCAGACCCCGATTCTAGCAATGTGTCACTTACCAGGCTGTATTTTTCACTTTCAATACAATCAGTGTTTTATCATGATTAGATTATCACTGCATTGGAGGACAAGCTGCATGGTGCCTCCTAGTCCAACTCTGCCACAGCACTGATTAGCAGCTTACATATACAATGTACATAGAAAGCTGCCAATCAGTGGTGTAGTCGGGGTTATACACAGCTGAGCATTCAGAGCTCTGCTAGATCTGCAGCAGAGAAAACGGATTCTATTACAACTGCTGCACTCTGTAAACTAAGCGACTCATCACTGTAATCAGGACCTCTGTCCCTGCATCATGCTGCTGTCAGATTCCCTATAACGTGGCAGTGCAACGCACATCTTCCAACGGCCGTGTGCCTCTGTCTGCAAGGTTACTAAGGTCACAGGCTGCCGTACAGTCCTGGTGTTACTGACTCTACTATCGCAGATTACACTTTACTAAGCCAATCAGGCTGCAGCTATTTGGGGTCTTGTTTTATTACTTAGAGACATATAGTTACATATTTCATGTAGGACAAGATGTATTATTTAAATGGCACCATTATGGGGTACAAATGAGGTTTTGGGGAGAAGAATGGAAAAAAAAAAAAAAACAAAAAAAACCAATTCTTTCAGTTTTGCGTTTACTGTGTAGTTAAGGTGACGCATGAACATTATTTGGCAGGACAGTACCATTATGACAATGCCAAAGTCCCAATTTAGCAAGACGGGCAATTTGCATTCACTAATTAATGAATTTGGCTTGGCTTTTAGCTGTCGTGCGCCATTGTAGAAACTGTACTCCAGTCACCGACCAGCATACATCTCGATGGTATGTACTTCAATAATTTGTAAATGACACTCGGCCGCGACCACTTCCCATCAAACTCCACCCTAAGTTCAGAACAAACGCCAGACGCAGTCAGGACTGGTGTAAAAATGCCAAGTCTCGCTAAATTGTTGCGACATTTCCAACAGTATTACCAGATTTCTGGTGCAAACTGAAGAAACGGGGCCATTTTTTATATTTTGTTACATTTCCATAATAAAATCCCTTTTTTATCTCGCTCAATATTATCTGAAGCCATAACTGTCTGTTGAAGGGTTTATTTGACTCATCCATCGACATTTCAGGTACATGATTTTTTCTTACCACAATTGTCCCGGTGATTGGGGGGCAGATAAAGAGAATAAGAAAGCAGTTCTGTCTTTTGTTGGTGCGTTCGTTTGCTATTCAGATTAATTATTTTATAGGTCGGGTCATTACGGACATGCCACTAGCAGTTAAGTATGTTTATTGTTTTATTAGTTTTTATCAGTGTTCATGGTTATTGTTTTCTGGGTCTGGTGGCAGAACATGCAAGGTCGTGTACATATAGATATATCCATCCATCATAGAACAGGAATTAACCCTTACTGGTGACAGATATATGCATTATGAAATGCAAAGGGGCTATAATAAAAATATATGTATTTATATAGGTATGCAGACCACTTCTAGAAGATTTGTGCTGTTTATCATGGGGATTTTAGGACAATGCTGTTCATATGCATTGCTCAGGATGAAAAAATGATGGCTTACTACTGCTTCAAAATAATATAAGCAAGCAGTGTCTTTGTAAGTGGAGGCAGAGGCAGCTCATTTCATCAGATACAGAATTTGTATCAATCATTCATAAGACAGGATGTAAGGACATTGTGGCTCCTGAGCCTAAAGGGGATCTATCAGTAGGATGAACCCCTCTATGTTATCAATACGGGCATGTAGGTCACAGGAAGCTGAATAACGGGACACCCCGATACCTGTGATGTGATGGTGTGCCGTGTCCTGCCTTCATTGTACTCCTGAGGAGATGGTTGGTGCCAGTGTCCATAGAAGAGCAGATCATTGCGCAGGACAGTGACGATCTGCACAAAGCCTGACATCACACATTCAGAGACAGGATCAATATGCCCACCGAGGAAATGCCAAGCATTAATATAAGTGCTGGGGGCAGAACCTTGATAACATCTCGGGGCTAGAAGAGACGTTAACAGCTAGTTTACATATTCAGAAACGTGTATTTCTCAGGACTAAAACATCAGACCGCAGATATCAAGGTGACATGTTATTCAGCTTCTTGTATTGCATCTTTTACTGCTCACGTTATCCAGAAAAAAAATGTAATTAAGGGCTCCTCTGTGCATCTTTGGCATGGTGACGAACTCAATGCAGACAGAAGGCGGTGCACTGCCCGATAGCCTGAGTGATGGTGCTCGGGCGGCCTTCATGGGCTCGTGCGTGTGCACAGACACTCCTGGAGCCAAGTGGCTCACTGCTCTGATGGACGTACAAGCGCTTCTCACAAAATTATGTCATCAAAAAGTTCATTTATTTCAGTTCTTCAATACAAAAAGTGAATCTCATATTATATAGAGTCATTACAAACAGAGTGATCTATTTCATGTGTTTATTTCTGTTAATGTTGATGATTATGGCTTACAGCCAATGAAAACCCAAAAGTCATTATCTCAGTAAATTAGAATACTTTATAACAGCAGCTTGAAAAATAATTTTAAGATCCGAAATGTTGGCCTACTGAAATGTATGTTCAGTAAATGCACTAAATACTTGGTCAGGGCTCATTTTGCTTCAATTACTGCATAAATGCCTCGTGGCGTGGAGGTGATCAGCCTGTGGTACTGCTGAGGGGTTATGGAAGCCCAGGTTGCTTTGCCTTCAGCTCGTCTGCATTGTGGGGTCTGGTGTCTCCCATCTTCCTCTTGACAATACTCCATAATTTCTCTATGGAGTTAAGGTGAGGCGACTTTGCTGGCCAATCAAGCACAGTGATACTGTTGCTTGTAAACCAGGTATTGGTACTGTTGGCAGTGTGGACAGGTGACAAGTCCTGCTGGAGAATGAAATTTCCATCTCCAAAAAGCTTGTTGGCAGAGGGAAGCATGAAGTGCTCTAAAGTTTCCTGGTGGACGGCTGCACTGACTTTGGTCTTGATAAAACACAGTGGACCTACACCAGCAGATGACATGGAAACTTCACACTAGACCTCAAGCAGTTGGATTATGGCCTCTTCACTCTTCCTCCAGACTCTGGGACCTTGATTTCCAAATGAAATGCAAAATTTACTTTCATCTGAAAATAACACCTTGGATGACTGAGCAACAATCCAGTTCTATTTCTCCTTGGCCCAGGTAAGAGGCTTCTGGCGTTGTCTATTGGTCATGGCTTGACACAAGGAATGAGACACTTGTAGCCCTTGTCCTGGTTACGTCTGTGTGTGGTGGCTCTTGAAGCAATGACTCCAGCAGCAGTCCACTCCTTCTGAATCTCAACCAAATTTTTGAATGGCTTTTTCTTAACAATCCTTTCAAGGCTGCAGTTATCCCAGTTGCTTGTGCAGCTTTTTCTACCACACTTTTTCCTTCCACTCAACATTCCATTAATATGCTTGGAAACAGCACTCTGTGAGCAGCCAGCTTCTTTAGAAATGACCTTGTGTGACTTACCCTCCTTGTGGAGTGTGTCAGTGACTGCCTTCTGGACATCTATCAAGTCAGCAGTCTTCCCCATGATTGTGGAGCTACTGAAACAGACTAAGGGATACTTTACACGCTTAGGAAGCCTTTGCAGGCGTTTACTGTTAATTATTATAATTTACTGAGATAATTACTTTTGGGTTTTCATTTGCTATAAGCCATAATCATCAACATTAACAGAAATAAACACTTGAAATAGATCACTCGGTCTGTAATGACTCTATATACGAGTTTCACTTTTTGTATTGAAGAACTGAAATAAATTCACTTTTTGCTGATATTCTAATTTAGTGAGAAGCACTTGCACATGTAGTGAGAAGCTGCTACAGTCAGGGGCGAAGTAAGAAAGGAGCACGCACTCACACTATCTGCGGCTACTGGGCTCCAGGAGTGCGCACGTCAATTATGGCAGTGCACGCTGTGGACAAGCAATGGCTGATAATTCAGCTAAGGGGTAAATTGCCTCATGTTACTTTAGGGGACTGAATGGTGCATGGGGCCCTTGACCATTCCAAGGGGGCATCGAGAAGCCCTGGTTCACATTTTAAATACAAGTTTTTTTCTACACAACAAAAGCAGTAAGATCTATAGTACAGGTATGATTTTATAGGGGCCAAGCCCCCTTGTTCGTGTACTGGCAGTTTAATTACAGGTTTGGCCATAACAGACTCCATTTAAACAGGAAATATTCAAGTACAATTTGATTATAAGGTTGAAAAGTTTCTGTAATGATAAAGCGTGACAGTAAAACTGAGGTTTAGTGAGACGTACAGTGAGGAAAGAGAATCTCCCGGAGAAGGTGATCTTCATCTGCACAGCGGTGGTCAGGTGGACTTCTGCCAGTAAGGTAGGGGAGATCTTGTCACCAGCGCACTCCGCTAGGTTTACTGCACAGAGCGACAGATTCAATCCTGAGCAACGCCAACTTGACGGCAACTTCCCTGAAGTGAACAAATGAAAGAGTCAATATGGAGGCAGGAGACCTGGAGTCAGAATTGCTGTTCTTGTACGTGAGCCATCTGTCTAGGACAGTACCTGTCAAATGTAGCTGGTGCAACTTATGATACACAAGGGCGGCATCCCGAGCGCTGGTTGTGGCTTCATCCTGGAATTCGGCCTTCTTACAGTGGCCTGGGGTTCGTTTGAGCAGCCAACGCACCAGACTGATCTTCTGAAGACTGCAACGGATAACGTTCCAAGACAGGCTGCACGCAAGGTCAAAGCGGGAAGTAGGGAGAGAGCGCCCCAATACACACAGGCAAGTCTGTAAATTCACTGCTGCAGCTCCAAAATCTCCCTGAAATAAAGCAGTACATTATGTATATGCACCGACTAGCATTGTTGTCATCCACAAGCACAGACGATCAACAGGTGGGGCTTCTAAGCAGCGAGACTATGAAACTCTTTGCCAAATAATTTATTACTGAAGGTCATCAATATAAGATTAGTGGGCGTCCGACACTCTGCACCCCCACAGATCAACTGGAAACTGGACTGACTCAAACTAAGCGATGTGGAAGAGGTCAAAGACAGAACAAGGCCCCTTGTAGTCCAATAGCTCATAATAATGGACAATGTCAGCTGCTTTGGAGGTGGTAGTGGCCCCCTTATCCTTGTGCGGCTGCACAGATTGCCCAATGGTATTGTCCATCCCTATGGCAGAATACAATAGTCTACAGATTGCTTAGTGGCAGCTGCCAAGTATTTTCCATTCCCCTCTTTGTACCATGTATTAGTGGCTGCTGCCAAGTATTCTACTTTATCTCCCATTCAACTGAATAGGAAATAACTTTCAATATTCGGCAGCGGCCACTGCTGTGTTCCACAATTACATCGCTTATTTCCAACCCACGGATCCAGCCTGTGGACCGGTCATCAATACTTTAGTCCTACACGAGGCTTTAACCCCTTCAATCCTCCCCCGTTTTCACTTTCCTGACCACGCCATTTTTTTTCAATTCTGACCAGTGCCTTTATGTAATAACTCTGGAACATTTCAACGTATCCCAATGATTCTGAGATTGTTTTCTCGACACCTACTGTACTTCATATGTTGGTGATAAATTTAGGTCGATATTTTTTTCCGCTTGTGAAAATATCAGAATTTTGGCAAAAATTTAGAAAATTTAGCATTTTTCAAACTTTCAAAAATGTGTATGCCCTTAATCCAGAGAGTCAAGTCATACAAATTAGTTACCGCAAATACTCGAGTATAAGCCGAGAATTTCAGCCCATTTTTTTAGGCTGAAATTGTCCCTCTCGGCTTATACTCGAGTCATACCCAGGGGTCGGCAGGGGAGGGGGACCGGCAGCTGTGTAATAACTCACCTGCTCCTGGCGCGGTCCCTGCAGGTCCCTCGTTCTCCGGGCGCTGACAGCTTCTTCCTGTAGTGAGCGGTCACATGGTACCGCTCATTACAGTAATGAATATGGACCCCACTCCACTCCCATAGGGGTGGAGCCGCATATTAATTACTGTAATGAGCGGTACCATGTGACCGCTCAATACAGGAAGAAGCTGCCGACGCCGGAGAACCAGACAGCGCCAGAAGCAGGTGAGTATAACGCAGTGCGCGATATTCACTTGCTCCCCGTTCCACCACCGCCGCGTCTTCCCCGTCCTCTGCAGTGACGCTCCGTTCAGAGGGCGCGGTGACGCAATTAGTGTGCGCGCCGCCCTCTGCCTGAACAGTCAGTGCAGACAGAGGACGGGGAAGACAGCGGCGCCGATGGTGGAATGCGGAGCAGGTGAATATAGCAAGTGTCGGGGGCAGCAACAGCATATAGGGCAAATGTCTGTATGGAGCATCTTATGGGGCCATGTGCAGAATTATATGGGGCAAATATTGTGAAGGGACAAATTAAGAAAGATTCTCCATTTTGTGCTTTTCGACTCCATTTTGCTGTTTCAAGATAAATTTTGTTACTAGGCTAAAAGGAGATTTTTGTTTACTTACCGTAAAATCTTTTTCTCCGAGCCACTTATTGGGGGACACAGGACCATGGGTGTTATGCTGCTGCCACTAGGAGGACACTAAGTAGACAGAAAGATTAACTCCTCCTCTGCAGTATACACCCCTTCACTGGATACAATTTCAACCAGTTCGGTAGTAAAGCAGTAGGAGCATGAACAAAGACAACTATGTCAAAACCAAAGAAGTAACAACAAGCCAAAACAGGCTAACAGGGTGGGTGCTGTGTCCCCCAATGAGTGGCTCGGAGAAAAAGATTTTACGGTAAGTAAACAAAAATCTCCTTTTCTCCTACGCCTCATTGGGGGACACAGGACCATGGGACGTACAAAAGCAGTCCCTGGGTGGGGAGCAATATGCTAAAACCCCATGTAACACTGGCTTACGGCTTAAGGTACTGCCGCTTGTAGAATGCGCCTGCCAAGGGCGGCGTCTGCAGAAGAGATAGAATGAATGTGGTAATGCTTGGTAAAAGTGTGCAAACTGGACCACGTCGCAGCCTTGCAGACCTGCTGTGCTGACGCCTGGTGCCGAATGGCCCACGAGGCGCCTACTGACCGAGTAGAATGAGCCTTGATCGCAGCTGGGATAGGAACACCTTTGACACGATAAGATTCTTGAATGGCTGACCGAATCCATTTTGCCAGAGTGGCTTTTGAAGCAGGAGAACCCCCTCCTGGGCCCCTCTGGAAGTACGAACAGGACGTCTGACGTGCGGAAGGGAGCCGTCCTTGAGACGTACCGACGAAGAGCCCTCACCACATCAAGAGTGTGTAGAGCCTTTTCGATGCGATGGACAGGAGCCGGGCAGAACGAAGGCAGAACAATCTCCTCATTGAGGTGGAAAGAGGAGACGACCTTGGGCAAAAAGGTGGGAGAGGTCCTCAATACCGCCTTGTCCGGATGAAAAATGAGAAAGGGAGGGCGGCAGGAGAGCGCAGCCAACTCCGAGACCCTTCTGATGGACGTGACGGCTACTAGGAAGACTACCTTCCAAGAAAGGAATGTCAAGGAAACGTCCTGTAGCGGTTCGAAGGGAGTCTCCTGAAGAGCTCCGAGAACTAAGTTGAGATCCCACGGATCCAAAGGTGACTTGTAGGGAGGCGCCACACGGGAAACTCCCTGGAAGAAAGTTTTCACCGGCAACCTATTGGCAATCTTCCGCTGGAAAAAGACTGACAATGCCGAAACCTGACCCTTTAGGGAGCTAAGGGCAAGTCCCGACTCTAGTCCGGACTGAAGAAACTCCAGTATAGAAGGAATAGAAAATACTAGAGGAGATCGTCCCTGTGCATCGCACCATGAGAAAAAAATTCGCCAGGTACGGTGGTAACTACGCATGGAAACAGGTTTCCTAGCTCTGATCATGGTGGAGGACACCCTGGGAGAGAAACCCGCTTGGCCTAGAATCCAGGACTCAACGGCCAGGCCGTCAAAGACAGGGCCCTTGAGTTCTGGTGGTAAATCGGGCCCTGGGAAAGGAGATCCGCGCGATCTGGAAGACGCCAGGGGACGTCGGCCACCAGCTGAACCAGTTCGGCGTACCATGCCCGACGCGGCCAGTCTGGCGCGACGAGAATCACTGGTACCCCCTCTGCCCTGATCTTTTTGATGACCCTCGGTAGTAGGGGAAGAGGAGGAAAAATGTACGGGAGGCGGAATTGGCGCCAAGGCAGGACCAGGGCGTCTACTCCGAGGGCCCGTGGGTCGAGGGACCGAGCAAGGAACTGAGGAACCTTGTTGTTCATCCTGGAAGCCATGAGATCCACATCCGGGGTCCCCCAGCGATGGCAAATCTGCTGGAAGACCTCCGGGTGGAGAGACCACTCTCCGGAGGCAATGCCCTGGCGGCTGAGGAAGTCCGCCGCCCAATTTTCCACACCTGGAATGTGGATCGCCGAGATGGGCGAATGGTTCGACTCCGCCCAATGGAGGATGTGAGACACCTCGAGCATGGCCGTCTTGCTGCGAGTTCCGCCCTGACGGTTGATGTATGCCACGGCCGTGGCGTTGTCGGACTGGATTCTGACTGGATGACCTGCCAGAAGTCGGTGAAAGTGGAACAATGCTAGCCTGATAGCTCGAATTTCGAGGATATTGATGGCGAGGCGAGACTCTTGAATGGACCACCGCCCCTGGGCTGTGTGATGGTTGAAGACCGCTCCCCAGCCTATGAGACTGGCATCGGTGGTCACCACCAGCCACCGTACTGGGAGAAAGGACCTTCCCTGGGTTAGGGAGGACTTCAGCGTCCACCACCTGAGGGTCTTCCTGACCCGAGGGGACAGGATGAATCGGCGGTCGAGGGAGGACGGGTTGCCGTCCCAAGCCGACAGTAGCGCATGCTGCAGGGGACGGAGGTGAAACTGCGCAAATGGGACCGCTTCCATGGTCGCTACCATCTGCCCGAGAACTCGCATGCTGGCGCGAATGGAGTGGGATACTGGACGAGAAAGACGCTGGGCTCCCTGCTGCAAGGCCAAAGCCTTGTCTTGAGGGAGTATGACCAGACCGCGGGAAGTGTCCAGTATCATCCCCAGGAAGGAGATTTGTTGAGCCGGAATTGGAAAAGATTTTTCGAAGTTTATCTTCCATCCCAGGCGAGAAAGCGTATCCACCGTGAGAACGACGGACTCTTCGCACGCTGGGTAGGAAGGACCCTTTATCAGTAGGTCGTCCAAGTACGGAATTACCACCACTCCCCTGGAATGAAGAATGGCCATGGCAGCCGCCATGACCTTCGTGAAAACTCTGGGAGCGGTGGCGAGACCGAAGGGCAAGGCCACAAATTGGAAGTGTTCCCCGCAAAAAGCGAAGCGAAGGAACTGCTGATGCGGAGGGAAGATCGGTATGTGCAGGTAGGCATCCTTGATGTCTATGGATGCCAGGAATTCTCCCTTTTCCATAGACGCGACCACAGAACGGAGGGATTCCATCCTGAAGTGTCGGATTTTTATGAATCTGTTCAGTAGCTTCAGGTCTAGGATCGGACGTAGTGATCCGTCCTTCTTTGGGACCACGAACAGATTGGAATAGAAACCCTTGAATCTTTGTTCTAGGGGGACCGGAATGATTACTCCGTCCCTTTGTAGTGCCCGTATTGCCTGGAGAAACGCTGTGGCCTTTGACCTTTGAGGGCAAGACTGGAAGAAGCGTGTAGGGGGGAAAATTCTATTTTATATCCGGTGGACACCAGTTCTCTGACCCACTCGTCGGAAACGACTGAGAGCCAGGCTTGACGGAACAAGAGTAGACGTCCGCCTACTTTGTTGGAGTCCACCGGATGATGCAAGGAGTCATTGGGCGGAGGATCCATGGGATGCGGATCCCTTAGGCCCGGGAGGTTTAGGCCTGGGTCTCCAGTTACGATTAGGTCTGTAAGAGACCTGGGTGCCTCGGCCACCGCGCGAACCTCGTCCTGATGCGGGGGTAGAGGATGTAGAAGACCAGTTAGTATTGGACCGAAAAGGCCGAAATGGAGGTTGCTGCTGGTACCGAAAGGACCGGGTAGGCTTTTGCTGGGGGAGAAATTTACTTTTCCCTCCGGTAGCATCCGAGATCATTTGGTCCAATTTTTCTCCAAATAGCCGACCAGCCTGGTAAGGCAGGGCTGTTAGAGAACGTTTAGAAGCCGAATCTGCTCGCCAATCCCTGAGCCACAGGGCTCTCCTGATGGAAATTGCATTGGCGGCTGCCTGTGCAGCGCAATTGGCTGCGTCCATAGAGGCGTTGACTACGAAGTCTCCGGCCTGCGCTATCTGGTTAACCAGGATGCTGGCTTCTGGAGGTAAATCACTGGCTTTAGAGGAAAGAGTCTCGGTCCAAGAGACCATAGCCTTAGCCACCCAAGAGGCGGCGAAGGATGGGAAGAGAGACGCTCCTGTGGCCTCGAAGGCGGAACGAGCCAGATAATCAATCTGGCGATCGGAGGGATTCTTAACGGAGGAACCGTCCGAAAGAGACAGGATGGTCTTGGACGCGAGGTGTGACACAGCAGGGTCCACCGAGGGAGACTGCAGCCAGTCCTTGACTAATTCCCGAGAAAAAGGGTATTTGGCCTCGATGGACTTTTGTCCTAAGAAGCGTTTATCTGGGCGATCCCTATGTTTTTGTACAATCTCCTTAAAGTGAGGGTGAGTGACAAAAACATTTTTAACACGTTTAGTTTTTTTGAAAGACACCACATGTTCGGGTTCCGATACAGAGTCCTCAGTCACCTTCAGAGTCTGGTTTACCGCCTCAATGAGAGAGTCGAGAGACTCTTGGGAGGAGGGGGAGTCCTGAACGTAGGAAATGTCGGACTCATATTCAGAGTCATCCGAGTTTGGGGAAGGGGACCTGGAAGCAGAGCTTGCAGGTACTGAAAGGCCCGCTAGCTCATGGTCAGGGGATGAAACGTGAACACGTTTTCTGGAGCCCCGGGTTGAAAGTGACCGGGTACGCCCCCTGCTGGTAGAAGAATCCATACCGTCGTCGGAATCCTCCACGGTCCGACCTGGAGGGGGGCCCCGGAGGGAGTCAATTGCCCTGGCTAGGGAAGCCACAGATCGTGACAGAGAGGTTGCCCACTCAGGGGGGCGAGGCTCTACCGGGTCGACGGCTGCGGCATCGGTGACGGTACCGGCGTCGGCAAGGGGCGGCTGCACAGAGGGCGAGACGCAATCTGCACACAAAGGGCTAGTGTGGGCTCGGGGCAGGGCCGCATTGCAAGTGGCACATACAGTGAAAAACACTGTGTGCTTCTAGTTACCCTTTTTTGTCTCCTTGGATTGAGACATAGTGCCTTAGGGACAGAGCGGGCAGTATACGCAGAGAAAGGGTTAAGCTTTCTTGAAGCAGCTTACCCACGGTCCTGTCTGTGTCCCCAGAGAGAGATATGGCGGTTCTTTGTCCAGGAGTTCTCCTTGGAGCGCTGTAGAAGCGTGGGCTCCGTGCAGGGAGAGAGGAAATATGGCCCCCGAGATTTGGAGGGCGCCTCTCGTCCCAGACGAGAAGCGCCGATGTAGGGGGCGGAGCTACGGCCGTGGGAGGAGATTTTTCCCCTGCGGCCTACTCCGGCTGAAGAAGCCGGGGACTAAATTTTTGGGGCCTGCCGACGATGTGCGGCGGCGGCCGCGACGGAGCGCCGCCGAGCACCACCGACCCCCGGTCGGCGGTGCCTCTCCCTGGGGACCTGGACCGCATCGCTGCCGCTAAGGGGGAGCAGGGGGGAGTCCCCTGAAGGTACTTACAGCCGCCATTGTCCCGGTTCTCACAGGTCCGCGGGCGCTTCTGTGAGGATGTGAACTCAATCCATGCACCCTGGATGGGGATGGAGAGGCCCCTGATGCATCACGCTGCTGTAGCAGAGGGGGGCTGCGGCACAACATCCCCTCCGGACTGCATTCTTCTCCAGATTACATTGCTGTAATGCAGGGTCCTGGAGGGGGTTGGGGGAAATCGGGACCAAAGAGGAACCGTTGCCCTGGCGCAAACTTTTCGTGCGCCATACGTCGCAGGAGAGGGACGGGGAGGTATACTCGCCGTGCTCGCCTGTTGTTGGTTCGGGGGAGAGCGGACCTTATGAAAAAAAGGACCCGTCGCCCCCTTCACTCCGTTAAATAAAAAATTAAAAATTTACATAAAATAAAAAAATCAAAAATTAAAATAAAGTTGGGGTCTGTGGAAAAAAGACCCAAGTGCCTCCTAAGACACTAAGCAAGAACTGGTTGAAATTGTATCCAGTGAAGGGGTGTATACTGCAGAGGAGGAGTTAATCTTTCTGTCTACTTAGTGTCCTCCTAGTGGCAGCAGCATAACACCCATGGTCCTGTGTCCCCCAATGAGGCGTAGGAGAAAGTTTACAGCTGTTATGAGACCTTGATTGTTGCAATCTAAACAGAACATGAGACTGAGGGTGTATTGTTCTATGAGACTGACGTACAGACTGTTCCTGCATTCTTATAGGTTAAGAACTGTGAACGTGTTTTTATGCTGATTGGTTGAAGTATAAATTTCTATGACTATGAAAAGTCATACACAATAAACGGGGGCCCAGAGGTCTGCTTGATCCCACCAAACAGAGACACACGTCTCCGTCTGGTCTTTTTCAGTTGCCGGCAACGCCCTGTAGATTAATTTAGAAATCACTGAGTTAACCGTGAATGATCACTTTAGATCCTCCCTCAACAATATCTGTATGGGGCATCTTATTGGGCCATGTGCAGCATTATATGGGGCAAATATCTGTATGGGGCCATGTGCAGCATTATATGGGGCAAAATTCTGTATGGGGCCATGTGCAGCATTATATGGGGCAAATATCTGTATGGGGCCATGTGCAGCATTATATGGGGCAAAATTCTGTATGGGGCAAATATCTGTATGGGCCATGTGCAGCATTATATGGGGCAAATATGTGTATGGAGCATCTTATAGGGCCATGTGCCGCATTTGTGGAGCATTATACGGGGCAAATGTCTGTATGGAGCATCTAATGGGGCCATAATCAACATTTGTGCAGCATTATATGGGGGCATATTTTAATATGGAGCATCTTATGGGGCCATCAGGAATTGTATGGAGCATTATATGGGGTTCCAGATTCAATATGGATATTCAAAAACACAACCTACTGATGTCTCAATTAATTTTACTTTTATTGGTATCTATTTTTATTTTTGAAATTTACCGGTAGCTGCTGCATTTTCCACACTAGGCTTTTATTTAGTTTTTTATGGCAAAATTAGGGGGTCGGCTTATACTCGAGTATATACGGTAATAAATAAATAACATTTCCCACATGTCTACTCTACAGCAGCACAATTTTTGAAACAGTTTTGCTAGGAAGTTAGGAGGGTTAAAATTTTATCAGCAATTTCTCATTTTAACAACATTTACAAAATCAATTTTTTTTTTTTTTTTTTTTAGGGACCACATTGCATTTGAAGTAATTTTGGAGGTCTATGTGACAGAAAATACCCCAAACTGTCACCATTCTAAAAACTGCACCCCTCAAGGTGCTGAAAACCACATTCAAGAAGTTTATTAACTGAGGTGCTTCACAGGAAATAATGGAATGTGGAGGGAAAAAAAAATGAATATTTTTCTTTTTCCCATAAAAATGTTACTCTAGCCACAAAGTTAGCATTATCACAAGGGTAACAGGAGAAAATAGACTGTATGATTTATTGTACAATTTTCGTGAGTGTGCAGATACCCCATATGTGGAGGAAAACTACTGTTTGGGTGCATGGCAAAGCTCGGAAGGGAAGGAGCAGTTTAAATTTTGGAACTCAAAATTGGCTGGAATCAAGATGTCTTGTTTGGAGAGCTCCTGATGTTCCTAAACAGTGGAAAACAAGGGACACCGTTTTGGAAACTACATATTTTGAGGAATTCATCTAGGTGAGTAGTGAGTAACCCTTAGACGAGTCACAAAATTGTATAGCATTAAGCTGAGTAAATGAAATAGTACAATTTTTCCTTTAAAAAAATGTTGCTTTGGCGCCAAGTTGGTAATTTTCAAAAGGGGTAATAAGAGAAAATGAACTGTAAAATTTGTAAGGCAATTTCTCCTCAGTACGTCAATCTTTATATATAATTGTCTAAGGGTCACTTCCGTCTGTCTGTCACGGATATTCATCGGTCGCGGCCTCTGTCTGTCACGGAAATCCAAGTCGCTGATTGGTCCAGGCAAAATGCCCACGACCAATCAGCGACGGGCACAGTCCAGCAGCGAAATGGCCGCTGCTTACTGCCCTGCACTCAGTGTCCCGTCCAAACTCCCCTCCAGTCAGCGCTCACACAAGGTTAATGGCAGCGTTAACGGACCGCGTTATGCCGCGGTGTAACGGACTCAGTTATCGCTATTAACCCTGTGTGAACAACTTTTTACTAATGATGCTGCATATGCAGCATCAATAGTAAAAAGATCTAATGTTAAAAATAAGAAAAAAAAAGGTTATTCTCACCTTCCGACATGGCCCTCTGTCCTCGGCAGTGCAAGTGGCAAGTTCCGGTGCCAAGGATGCTATGCGAGAAGGACCTGCCATGATGTCACGGTCATGTGACCGCGACATCATCACAGGTCCTAAGCGCATAGCAACCCTGGAACCGGAAGCTGCCGTGTGCACCGCACACAGGCGCCAGGACTTCAAGGGGCCTTCGGAAGGTGAGTATATGTTTATTTTTTATTTTAATTCTTTTTTACCACGCATATAGTGCCCACATTGCTATATACTACGTGGGCTGTGTTACATACTACGTGACTGTGCAATATACTACGTGACTGTGCAATATACTACGTGACTGTGCAATATACTACGTGACTGTGCAATATACTACGTGACTGTGCAATATACTACGTGACTGTGCAATATACTACGTGACTGTGCAATATACTACGTGACTGTGCAATACACTACGTGGCTGTGATATATACTACGTGGCTGTGCAATACACTACGTGGCTGTGATATATACTACGTGGCTGTGCAATACACTACGTGGCTGTGATATATACTACGTGGCTGTGTTATGTACTACGTGCGCTGTTATATACTACGTAGCTATATTATATACTATGTGACTGCAATATAGTACGTGGCCTGTGCTATATACTACCTACATATTCTAGAATACCCGATACGTTAGAATCGGGCCACCAGGCCACCATCTAGTAGCCTATAAGTGGTCAAAAACTACTTCTGAAGCACAGTACAAAGCTCAAGAGGGAAGGAGCGCCATATTATAGTGCACATTTTGCTGTTATGGTTTGTGGGTGCCAAATCACATAGGCAGAGCCCCAGAGGTGCAGAACCCCCCATAAGTGACCCCATTTTACAAACTACAACTACTACTGAATTGATTTAGGGGTGCAGAGATCATAATAACACCAAGGGTGTGTCACATAATTTTATACCATTGGGCAGCACGGAAAAAATAATTACATTTTTACCACACAAAATTTAGTTTTAGCCCCAGACTTTACATTTTCACACGGGGAAATGGGTAAAAATTGCACCAAAATTTGTTACACAATCTCAGCTCAGCGTGACAATACCCCATATGTGGCTGTGCTTAGCCACACAGCGAGACTCGAGAGGGAAGGAGTGCTATTTGACTCATGGAAAATAATTTTTGGTAGAATAGTCTGTGGACTCCATATACAGCGCCCCTAAGTGCTAGGAAAGCGGAATCCCTGCTCATGTGACCCAATTATGGAAATTGCACCACTTTGGGAATTTATCTACAGGTGTAGTGACGATCTTGACTCCATGGGTGTTTTCCAGAAACAAGCAGCAGTGGATGTTGCTTAGTGTTGAAATTGCAAATCTGCCATTGTAGCGCACAGAAAATTGTAATAAGCGGTACGCTGTAGTGCCATTACATTGTAGTGCCAAGCTCCTGCTTCTAGAGACACAAACACACCATAAATTGAAGCAGGAGACACACACACCATAAATTTTAAAGGGGGTCCTCATCACTACAGAAAAGCCAAACATGTGAATGCTAAATATAGTTTAGGCAAACTGGGGCTGGGGCCCTGAAAGGAGCGGGGCATTTGGGAGGGCAGAATTTGCTGTATTTATTTTTTTTTTTTTTTTTGGGGGGGGGGGGGAAGGAAGGCTGGGGTTGACAAAGCTTTACCAGAGCCTTTGTGCTACCGGTAATGTGAAAATCCCCTATATTTCAATTGACAGATGAAGTGGGGAATTGTATTTCTGTGGATTGAGTTAAAGTTTTTACTGAGAATATTTTACATAACATTTGGGATCACATTTATCCTGCACTCTATGCTGAGCACTTACATTGGGGCTTCCATCTACATCTCCAAGCGACGTGATTCAGATAAGACCCCTGAGGGATCCATTCACTATAATAAGGCAGCAGAGTTACTCTGGACTCCGTCTGCCCCTTGTTCAGTGTTGTCCTTTTCAGAAGTGCACAAAACTAAAAAGTCGGTCACTGATGGATCACAGGTCCTCTGGTGTCTACAGTGCCTCCATCTGCTTCATTATAGGGAATCTTCTGTTGGCGATTGCATATTTTGAGAGCTATAATTTCTCCACATTTTGACTGACAGAGTCAAGGGAGGGCTTGTTTTTTGCTGGACAAGTCAACGTTTTTATTGGTATAATTTTCAGGCACAAAACATTTTTTGATCGCTTTCTATTCAGATTTTTGGGAGGCACAATGAACAAAATCCAGCAATTCAGGGAGATTTTTGAGGGGTTTTTCTATGGCGGCAGCTTTATTCTTTGGTCAGTGTGATTACAGCGATACCATTTCTAATTTTTTTTTATGTTTTGCTGCTTTTACACAAAAACTATCTTATAGAAAAAAAAAATACATAATTTTTGTATTGCTATATTGTGAGAGCTATAACTTTTTAATTTTTTCGCTGATGATGCTGTATGGCGACTTCTTTTTTTGCGGGACAAGATGACGCTTTCAGCTGTACTGTTTTTATTAACATTTGTATTTTTCAGCATGTTTTGTTCCACTTTTTGTTCAGAGCATAGGTTTTTGCAGTGTTCACGGAACAGGTTAAATAGTGTGACAATTTTAAAGATCGAGTCGTTCCAGCCCCGGCAATACCTTAAGTGCGTAATGTTTTGTTAATTTTTGTTTTTTCATAAATAAACATTTATTGGGTCGTCTTCTATGATTTTTGTTTTTTTAAACAGCTTTAAAAAAACAAAATCTTTCTTTTACTAATTTACTTAGTCCCTGTATGGGACTTTAACTTTTAATTTCTCCGATCTGTGTTCTCACACATTGCAATAATGCCTGTTAGACCTTGCTACTGGCCGGGTCTAACAGGCCACTGTTGTTGATCTCCGGTTGCCATAACAAAACCTTGGTTCCACGTTATCACGTTGTGGGGATGTCAGAGGGGTGAGCGAACAAGTCCTCTCCCTCTCACAAACTTTAAATGTTGTGATCGCAGCATCGAGAAGATAACTCAGTGTTATCATCATTGGCACCTGAGCCAATCAGGTCCCAATAATGTCGCCGGTCAGGACTCTGGGGGTCCCACGCCCTGCAAGAATGCCGACCGTAAAGAAACATTGGTGCTGATGTTTAGTTACAGTCTGTGGTTGTGAAGGGGTTAAACGTACTATATGTTACAGATGGATGGGTCGTGGATTTGGTTTTCAAGTTTTGGTGTTCGGAAGGAATTTCTCCCACATAAGAGGTGATTTCTTAGCTGCCTCATAGGTTTCCTCGGCTTTCTTGTGGCTTGGCACTGTAGGATTATAGTGACTGAAACGGAAACCCATTTCTGCTCCCATCAACCCCAGATGACGACTTCTCCCCTATAAATTATAGCTACCTACACAAATTATTTCATAAAATAAATAGCAAATATTGTGGCCTATAAATAACAATAAACAAAGCAGTGATAAAATTACCCGAGCAAGATCCAGGTCAGCCTGTTTGCGGTGCCTCCAAAACTTTACAGAAGAACGTGAGTGCAACCGTGTCACCGGCTCTCCGTGGATCAGTAGCTTCATGAAGACGCTGAGAACAATCACGCCATTTACCAGCCAAAGAATTAATGTAGGGATGAGCCAGTCAAGCCAGCTCCCAGACAGACCTGCAGTATAACGAGAGACGTGAGCGGTAATACTCGGCATTCACAGTATGTCGGCAGTACTCGGATTATTCGCAATGTATATTTACCATTTATGATGTAGGACATTACACTAGTGGCTACCACAGCCTTACATTGCATCGCAGCGGACTGCTATTCTGTCCTCTCTCTAACATACTATATTTAATGGTCAGCGCAGTTCAGTTTAATTTGTGCAGATCACCAATCTGCACAAATTAATGACCACAGAGAATAATAGAGGTCAGCAGTGCTCCTCTGGGTGAGCGTATCAGACCGCTGGTGCTGTTCCAAGCATCACTCGGGTGCTCAGAATAAGCAGGTGCTTATTAAATTCATATAAAAAGAAGTAATAACGTGGCGGCACTCACCAAAGCTACTTTTGATGCTTTATTATGATTCCATAATATAAGTGCACATTAAAGCAGAAGTGGTACGAGTGTGGCAGTGAGAAATAACCATGGCCATGCTACATTTATGAGCAGGTGAGAAGGAAGAATGTGTGTCCCTGCAAAATTTCGTAGTTCTAGATTTAACCCTGCACCTCCCTCACCCGTTTTAACCCTTTATGGGACAAATGTGTCCATTTGTCCTCAGTGTTAATCTGAAACCAAATTGATTGAATCATCTTACAGTCTTTAAAAAGATGAAGAGTCATCTGTTAGTAGTATCGCCCCCAAGCTGTCCATATTGGCATGTAGGTCATAGGAAGCCGAATAACATGATACCTTGGTACCTGTGATCTGATGTCTTAGTCCAGAGAAATCTACGTTTTTAATATGTAAAGGAGCTTTTAAGATATATGGGCCGGACATAGATCTGCATGAGAATCTGCCTCCAGAGCTTATATTAAATAAAAAGGGGCATTACCAGTGTGAGACATGTAATGACTGACAGTCTGCTCTCCCGATCTCACTGCAGAGCTGTGCCCAATTACAACTTAGGCTACTTTCACACTAGCGTTTTTGCCTGCACGTCGCAATGCGTCGTTTAGGAGAAAAAACGCATCCTGCAAAGTTGTCTGCAAGATGCGTTTTTTCCCCATAGACTAACATTACCGACGCACTGCGACGTATTGCCACGCGTCGCAACCGTCGTGCGACGGTTGTGTCGAGTTTTGGCGGACCGCCGCCACAAAAAAAGTTACATGTAACTTTTTTTGTGCGTCGAGTCCGCCATTTTCGACCACGCATGCGAGGCCGAAACTCTGCCCCCTCCTCCCCGGATCTTGCAATGGGGCAGTGGAAGCGTCGTAAGACTGCTTCCGCTGTCCACGTCGGGCATTTTTTTCCACAGTATGCGTCGGTCCGTCGGACCGACGCAGCACGACGGCCCCGTACCGACGCTAGTGTTAAAGCAGCCTTACACAGTACAGCAGTGCTGAATAGATCTCATTACACGACACACATGCATCTCCCTTTCATAGTGCTGTCAGCTCTGCTGCACGGCCTCTCCCCGCACATTGACTGCCTGTGAGATGGAAGCTGAAGTGCTCATTGTAGTCAGGGACAGATCTGCAGCAGAGCCAAGTAATATAGTGAAAAAACGTTCAGCTCTGCTGCACTAAGTTAGTTACAATCACACACAGTTCTGCAGTGAAATCAGTCTGTCAGTCATTACTTGTCTCACACTGGTAACTCTCCATTTCATTTCATATAATCTCTGGAGGCAGATTCTGAGGGAGATCAGTGCCCAGCCCATAGATCTTAACAGCTTATTTACATATAAGAAAAACATGGATATCTTTGGAAAAGAATACACTGGATTGCAGATATCAAAGTATCAAGGTATCATTTTACTCAACTTTCTATGACCTACATGCCCATATAGACAGCTTATGGTTTATCCCATTGACAAATTTCCTTTAATGCACACCTTTTGTATGCAATACTTCTCCTCCTCCTGCTTCTCAAACTCGTCATTCAATCTGAACAAAACTTGCTCTGACACTACAGGCTGCAGGATTGTTGAGGGATCAGATTACAGATGCCTATTGTAGTCTATGGGGAGGAGGAGGTCAGAATAGATTTAAGATGTTATAGTGTTTTTAGTTTGTGAATTCAGTCCTATGGAAGCTACAAAGAATGTTACATTAAATAGTTACAGTAGTCTCAGTGAAATCAGCAGGTCCAGCCGGTTAAGTCTAATGAACATAAGGTTGTGTCAGACTGAACCTATGTAGTTACTCAAGGTAAAGGATTGTAATACCATCACATCAGTACAAGTCATGGAAAGGAGACGCACCTGAAACCTCAATACCCAGCATAGTCCTACTTGTCCCATGCTGCACTGTCCTGTCTGAATATTGGCCATTATCCGAATGAAGCAATGATGTCAATGGGTTAAATGTCAAACAAAGGAACGTCATAGTGCAGAGAAGCATCCGGGAGCGATCCATCATGCCAAGTCCTGTTGGAGAATCAGGCTCATCCTTCACCTATAAAGCAGATTCAAGTTGTGTAAGAGGCACCGGTCGTAACTCTGTAGGACACATAACTGCACGAAGTCAACAAGAAGAAGGTCTCAGCATGTCAAATTGTATAGACTAAAACTGAAGGCCAAACTGAGAGCATTATAACCGCTCATCTACATCCACTGCAATATTGATCTTGTACTGAACCCCGATTATAGCCTGCAGGAGCAGCTGGAGATGCTGGGTTTTCTGCTGGTTACAGGGCGATTAGTTTAGTATGGCTGCTCCAATTCAATGCATTATGATGAAAGTGTTCCAGCTGTGTTTCTAAGGCCGGGTTCACTTTAGTGTTTCAGTGCGCATTGCATGAAACGCATGCGTACTTATCTTTAATGTGGTGTACGCAGGGACATGCGTTTGCAGATGCGTTCGCATGCGTCGTTTCGCGGTGTCCGGCGAACGCAACAAGTTGCATTTTTTGAGGCATCAAATATTGCGCAATCATGCGCATGCGGATGACTGCATAAAAAAACCCCGCACTGCTGTCTATGGGAACGCATTGGTACACAAGGACATGCATACGCATGCTTTCGATATGCATGCGTACTTTAGACAGCGCATGTCCAGAAAATGATGTCACCGCCTCCACCATGCGCCTAAAACACAAACGCACGCCAAAAAGCATTTAAACGCATGCACACGCTGTTTTTTTTTTGCATCATGCGCAAGATGATGGGGAGGCGTAAGCATGCATGCGGTTCTGACATCTAACATACCAGACAATTCGGAGAATGAAGAAGCCATAGTGTTATGATAGCACTGTAGGCCCATCCCATAACAGTTTCCTTTTCAGAGGTGGTCCCAGACACCCACCATGCAATTAACTGCAGCACAGACCTATTCACGTGGGCAGGCTGGGGTTCCCTGCACAGCCCGGTGCTCCGCTGCACAGGAAGGGGAGGCAGCACTAAAACTAGTCCTAGGAATTAGTGGGGGTCTCAGAAGGACCCCAACAGATCATCAAGGTATGGCACCATTCAGTAACTTTATATAAATTGGATTACCCCTACAGAAGGAAGATTTCATTCAAAGGACTCCGCTCCATCGGCCAGGTCATTAGTCTGCGACTGTTAAGGCCCCGTCTCACATAGCGAGATCGCTAGCGAGATCGCTGCTGAGTCACAAGTTTTGTGACGCAACAGCGACCTCAGTAGCGATCTCGCTATGTGTGACACGTACCAGCGATCAGGCCCCTGCTGCGAGATCGCTGGTCGTGTCGGAATGGCCTGGACCTTTTTTTGGTCGTTGAGGTCCCGCTGACATCGCTGAATCGGTGTGTGTGACACCGATCCAGCGATGTCTTCACTGGTAACCAGGGTAAACATCGGGTTACTAAGCGCAGGGCCGCGCTTAGTAACCCGATGTTTACCCTGGTTACCAGCGTAAATGTAAAAAAAAACACTACATACTCACCATCTGTTGCCCGTCAGGTCCCTTGGCGTCTGCTTCCTGCTCTGACTGCCGCCGTAAAGTGAGAGCACAGCAGTGACGTCACCGCTGCGCTCTGCTCTCACTGTACGGCGGCACACAGTCAGAGCGGGAAGCAGACGCCAAGGGACCTGACGGGCAACAGATGGTGAGTATGTACTGTTTGTTTTTTTTTACATTTACGCTGGTAACCAGGGTAAACATCGGGTTACTAAGCGCGGCCCTGCGCTTAGTAACCCGATGTTTACCCTGGTTACCCGGGTGCTGCAGGGGGACTTCGGCATCGTTGAAGACAGTTTCAACGATGCCGAAGTCGTTCCCCTGATCATTGGTCGCTGGAGAGAGCTGTCTGTGTGACAGCTCCCCAGCGACCACACAACGACAAAACAGCGATGCTGCAGCGATCAGCATCGTTGTCTGTATCGCTGCAGCGATCAGCATCGTTGTCTGTATCGCTGCAGCGTCGCTGTGTGAGACGGGGCCTTTAGACGGGAGCCCTGCGATTCTCCTTACCGCCGGGCATACCCAGCTCTTCTGATGGCTGACGCAACACAGTGTTTGCATTAGGCCACAATGATGATGTAGCACTAGAAAGAAGAGACCAGAATGCCAGGAGGTAAGGAGAATCGCAGATTAATGACCAGGCCGATGGAGAGGAGTCCTTTGATTGAAATCTAGGGGGTAATCCAATTTATATAAAGTTATTGAATTATGCCATAACTTGGAGACTGACCTGGCTGCTGGACCAGAGTCCTGAAAATCGATTCCCCATCTATAATTACGCCATAAACATGTGATGAAGCTAAAACTATTCAGGCACGTGGGACTCCTCCTCACGAGCAGAGAGCGCAACTTAGTTCTACTTTCAATTTTGACTCGTTCAAAAAAAAAAAAAAAATCCCAAATATTCACATAAAGCGAAAAGTCCAGACATGACATATACTGCACGGCTTTCACCTTTTCATCATCTAACAGAGGACTGCCCGGCTCGGAATCCACAGAGTATGGAGAGAAGACGGCAGGAGAGCCAGAGTCCGATGCTGGCGGAGACATCATTAGAAGGTTTTGGTTGAACTCGTCCATCTTCATTTCCATGCTGGTGTCCACCAAGCTGCTTAGATCAATGCCCTTCAGATATTCTATAAGATAACAATGGCATATTACAGACAGCAACAAAAACGTGGGAATGTGGAAATAAGCAGTAAAGCGACAGGCTGAGAAATAAGCAGAAGAGGAAGAGAAATGGTGAAGACTCGGCTCCGGGCCCAATGTCTGGTATCACTGGAGACTCCATCATGACTCTGCACTTCAGTGTATAAACTGTATACCGGGCGGTAAAGGTCCCACACAATAACAAGTCCAATAAAATAACTTACTCAGCAGATTTGTTGAGCGGTTAGGTCATGGCCACGGGGTGCAATATTAGCTGCCAGTACAATCACTTAGCAGGACTGGATGACACTTTGATCATCCAAAGATACAGCCTACAACTGATTACCGAGGCCTGGAAAACACACTACAGCCGCGGCTGAGCGCAGTGTGCTATGGGAAATACAGCAAGTGCAAAATCACGTCACCCTTCGCTCAGGCCTGGATGCCTTTCTAGAAAGACTTTTACGTTGCAGGATATGGTTATAGATTCTGTGAAGATAAGTTGATCCAGGGAACTAGTCCGGTTGCCGCATGTGGAGTCGGGCAGGAATTTTTCCCTAATATGAAGCCATTAGCATCTGCTTCATGGGGTGTTTGCCTTCCTCTGGATTAATACATTGAAATTGATGGACTTGTGTCTTTCAACCTTAAAAGAAATCTATCATCAGGTTTATGCTACCACATCTGAGAGCAGCATGATGTAGGGGTAGAGACCCTGATTCCAGCAATGTATCACTTACTGGGCTGCAGCTGTTGATTAAATCTTTATTTTATCTGCCACAGATCTCCCAGTTCTCAGACTGCAGAGCCCTGTATAATCCCGCCCACACCACTGATTGGCAGCTTTCTCTGTACACTGTGCATAGGCAGGAAGTTTCCAATCGCTGGTAGGGGCGGGGCTATGCACAGCTCATGAATATGAAGGACTATAAGCAGCAGGTTTACTTATTCTCTAGTAATAAAATCACAGTTTTATCAGCAGAAGACAATCAAAACTCAAGTTAGCAGCCCAGTAAGCCCCTACATTATGCGGCTAACAGGTTAGGTGTCAAAATCCTGGTGACAAAACTGACCATCTCTCTATGTTTAAGGCGATAGTATATAAGCTTTACAAGTAGCAGAACAACTTACTATTTTTTTGATTTGCCAGTTTGAGAGCCATATTTTCTTGACGAAGTTTCTGGTTGGATTGTTGCAAATATTTTATGTAGTCTATGGCTTTCTTCAGGACCCCTGACTTGTGCATCTGAAACACAGTAACAATTTTTCATTTAAATCAAAGTATCTTGGCCAAAGATATCAACTCTCACCACCGTCAGTCACTGAATGCTGCATGATCCTGAAATAAAACGATTCAGAAAATTGGACAAACAAATCATTACTAAAAAATTGGTTTGTGTCGCCACTTTCTGAGATCCCTCCCACTTAAGAGTTGTAGTTAAAAAAAAAAAATTAAAAAGACAGGGACATTTCAGGGGTCAACAGCAGTGAGCGGAGTTCAGCTCTGGTCGCTGCGGATGTTGGATCCATAACCCAGCCAGTGCCTATCAGGAATCTGCTTTTGCCAGAATCAGGCACGGGGACTGACAATGTACACGCCAGTATGGGGTTAATTTTTTATTTTAAAAACAACATGAAGAGTATATATATATATATATATATATATATATATATATATATTAATAAAAACAGCTATGTGACCCTCACCTTGGCATCAGTTCCCATAACCAAGTCTTTCAGCTCCAGGATTTTATCGTTGATTGAGGAGCGATACCGTTTCTCAATAATGTTGTGCGTTGTTCTCCTCTCACCCTCCTTGGGAACCTCTTGCTGTTTGAAGACGCCAGGCACCTGCTTTATGGGCATCTTCTCTTGACCCATCATGACTGGCATAGTTGTCAAAATAGTTCCATTGCCACCAACCAAAGTCTACAAACAAGTAAAAGGAAAGTAGACAACATGTTACACGATTATTGCTGCAAGTCCACGAGAGCGGAGACAACAAGCCTTCAGTCTGGACAAGACAGGCCCTTTAAGATCTTTTGTCAGTAACACTGTGATGTGTGACAGAGATGAGCTGCAGACAATCATGAAACCGTAGGGGAAACAATTGTTGGGCGCACACAGTCCTGTTCCTTGTAATGGCTGCCATTCATTCTGGGCTGACAATCTTCCCATGTAAAGGAAGCCTTCATGAAGTCAGATGTTTGATGCATTTCTGCTAGAGATGGCTTTCAGCAACAATTATATGACGTTTTTCCTTTATATACATGATCTTTATAGTTATCTAATGTGTAAAAAGTGAACCTACTCTTTAAACGGATCCTCCCACTTCGAGAATCACAATTTACCTGCAGATACAGGGCTAATCTGCAGGTAAATAGTGATTAAACCTTGCATAACCTGGTTATTGTAAGAGCTCCCTGCAGTGCCCAGTGGTGCATTTCTGTAGGCGACAGGTTCCCTTTAACATTTCCTGGGTGACAATTGGCCTGGCTGACAATTCTCCAATACAAGCTGCGGACCAGAAGAAGCCTTATAGTAGGTTCACAAGCTGAGGTTTTTTTTCATGCACCAAAATCTAGAGTGTTGGCAGAAAAATGCTATGTGCAATGCAAACTTTAACAGATTTTTTCCATTCATTTCAAAGGATGAAAAAAATGCTGCAAATATGCAGAAAGAATTGACATGCTCCGTCTTTTCAAAAACGCCCCATTGCTCCAAATACATGGGGG
Source organism: Ranitomeya variabilis (assembly GCF_051348905.1). NCBI lineage: Eukaryota > Metazoa > Chordata > Amphibia > Anura > Dendrobatidae > Ranitomeya > Ranitomeya variabilis. The sequence continues at coordinate 154,529,434 of NC_135239.1, forward strand.
AAAAAAGAAGCAGCATGTGTGTATGAGATTTCAGGAATCGCATTGACTTTGCTGGTATTGTGAAATGATGCGTATTTTACGCACCGAATACAGGGTCCAAGACACGCAGCAAAAACATGGTCAGGTGTGACTATAACACATATATCTAATATATAAAGCTGAATGTGTGTGTGTGTGTGTATGTATGTATGTATGTATGTATGTCCGGGATTGGCATCTGAACCGTAGCAGCTACAGCCACAAAATTTTGCACAGTCACACGTCTGGACCCCGAGAGCGTCATAGGCTATGTTGTGAGGTGAAATTTTAACCCCGCGCTTTCCAATTCACCAAACAATTTTGCCCCTATCTACATAATGGGGAAAAAGTGAAAGGAAAAGTGTTGGAGGCGTCGCAGCTACAGGCACAAAATTTTGCACAGTCACACGTCTGGACCCTGAGAGCGTCAAAGCTATATTGTGAGGTGAAATTTTAACCCCGCGCTTTCCAAGTCACCAAACAATTTTGCCCCTATCTACATAATGGGGAAAAAATGAAAGGAAAAGTGTTGGAGGCAAATTAACAGCTGCCAGATGTGAACAAGGGGGACTTAAAGAATGACAGCGATGGCACCAAAGAGTATATACTGTACAGTTGCTAAGGTGGGGCCCCAACATGGGATAATCACACCACCACGGGGATATGAACACACACACAAAATGCGCCACACACTACCACGTGCTCGAACACATATACCACCCTCAGTGCACATTTCACCACACATACACCAACCTCGCCACATAAAAGTAGAAACACAAAAGTCGCCGCTCAAAACTCGCCACGCGCAAAACTCTCCACATGCAAAACTCGCCACACGTGCAAAACTCGCCACACGCAAAACTTGCACACGCAGAAAAATTGCCACACGCAGAAAAATTGCCACATGCACAAAAGTTGCAACACATGCAAAAGTTGCCTCACACAAAACTTGCACATACTCAAAAGGCACCACACATAAAACTCGCCACGCGCAAAACTCGCCATGCGCAAAACTTGCTGCACACAACTTGCTACACTAACCTGTCACATGCAACTCGACACACAAAAAGTTGCTACACGCATGTCGCCACACAAAACTCATCTCACAAAAGTCCCTACATGCATGTCGCCACACGCAACTCAACACACACAACTTGACACACGAAACTCGCCCTAAAACACACACAAGTCTGGTATCCTTCAAAAATAAAAATCTGATTAATAAGCAGACAAACTACAAGAGCAACAAATGTACCATATAGGAATCCGGCAGCTGTCAGTCACATGACCAGTCTATTATGTGTATGTGTGAGCTAATATATACTGCCAGGGGGTGGGCTTACTGTTGGCTGGGGATTTATCAGGCTGCCATTTTAGCTTACAAATACTGAGGTAAAAATACTGACCAAATAACGTGTGAACGAGGGCTAATACAGGAGGAGATGGCATACAGCTATATACTATATACAGGAGATGACACACAGGTATATACTATTTACAGGGGAGATGACACACAGGTATATACTATATACAGGAGGAGATGACACACAGATATATACTATATACAGGAGAGATGACACACAGGTATATACTATATAGAGGAGGAGATGACATACAGGTACATACTACATACAGGAGGAGATGACATACAGGTATATACTATATACAGGAGGAGATGACACACAGGTATATACTATATACAGGAGCAGATTACCTACAGGTATATAGTATATACAGGAGGAGATGACACAGGTATATGCTATGTATAGGAGGAGATGACATACAGGTATATACTATATACAGGAGATGACACACAGATATATACTATATATAGGTGAGATGACACACAGGTATATACTATATACAGGAGATTACATACAGGTATATCTAATATATAAAGCTGAATGTGTGTATGTATGTATGTGTGTATGTCCGGGATTGGCATCTGTACCGTCGCAGCTACAGCCACAAAATTTTGCACAGTCACACGTCTGGACCCCGAGAGCGTCATAGGCTATGTTGTGAGGTGAAATTTTAACCCCGCGCGTTCCAATTCACCAAACAATTTTGCTCCTATCTACATAATGGGGAAAAAGTGAAGGGAAAAGTGTTGGAGGAAAATTGACAGCTGCCAGATGTGAACAATGAGGACTTAAAGAATGAGAGCGATGGCGACAAAGAGTATATACCGTACAGTTGCTAAGGTGGGGCCCCGACATGGGATACTCACCACACACGGGGATATGAACACAAACACAAAATGCGCCACACACTACCACGTGCTTGAACACATATACCACCCTCAGCACACATTTCACCACACACACACACCAACCTCGCCACATAAAAGTCGAAACACAAAAGTCACCACTCAAAACTCGCTACATGCAAAACTCGCCATATGCAAAACTAGGCTCACGCAAAACTCGCCACACGTGCAAAACTCACCTCATGGAAAACTCACCTCATGCAAAACTTGCACACACAGAAAAATTGCCACATGTACAAAAGTTGCACCACATGCAAAAGTTGCCTCACACAAAACTTGCACATACTCAAAATGCACCACACATAAAACTCGCCACGCGCAAAACTCGCCATGCACAAATCTTGCTGCACACAACTTGCTACACTAACCTGTCACATGCAACTCAACACACAAAATGTTGCTACACGCATGTCGCCACACAAAACTCATCTCACAAAAGTCGCTACATGCATGTCGCCACACGCAACTCAACACACACAACTTGACACATAAAACTCGCCCTAAAACACACACAAGTCTGGTATTGTCCTTCAAAAATAAAAATCTGATTAATAAGCAAACTACAAGAGCAACAAATGTACCATATAGGAAATACGGCAGCTGTCAGTCACATGACCTGTCTATTATGTGTATGTGTGAGCTAATATATACTGCCAGGGGGGAGGGCTTCCTGTTGGCTGGGGATTTATCAGGCTGCCAATAGCAACCAATCACAGCTCAGCTTCTATTTTGCTACAGTTAATTAACCTGAGCTCTGATTGGTTAATATAGGCAACAAAGACATTCTCAGTATAACAAAGCTAATATATGTTGTGAAATGCTTCTATTTGCTTAGTTTTTGCCTTTTAATAATTACATTTCTATCTATTTGTTTTGTGGTTTTTGTGTGCAGAATAAATTTTTGTTAACACATTCTATTTTGCTAACAGCAGTCATTAACCCGGGCGAAGCCGGGTAGTACAGCTAGTATATATATATATATACATATATATACACTCACTGGCCACTTTATTAGGTACACCTGTCCAACTTCTTGTTAACACTTAATTTCTAATCAGCCAATCACATGGCGGCAACTCAGTGCATTTAGGCATGTAGACATGGTCAAGACAATCTCCTGCAGTTCAAACCGAGCATCAGTATGGGGAAGAAAGGTGATTTGAGTGCCTTTAAACGTGGCATGGTTGTTGGTGCCAGAAGGGCTGGTCTGAGTATTTCAGAAACTGCTGATCTACTGGGATTTTCACGCACAACCATCTCTAGGGTTTACAGAGAATGGCCCGAAAAAGAAAAAAAATCCAGTGAGCGGCAGTTCTGTGGGCGGAAATGCCTTGTTGATGCCAGAGGTCAGAGGAGAATGGGCAGACTGGTTCGAGCTGATAGAAAGGCAACAGTGACTCAAATCGCCACCCGTTACAACCAAGGTAGGCCTAAGAGCATCTCTGAACGCACAGTGCGTCGAACTTTGAGGCAGATGGGCTACAGCAGCAGAAGACCACACCGGGTACCACTCCTTTCAGCTAAGAACAGGAAACTGAGGCTACAATTTGTACAAGCTCATCGAAATTGGACAGTAGAAGATTGGAAAAACGTTGCTTGGTCTGATGAGTCTCGATTTCTGCTGCGACATTCGGATGGTAGGGTCAGAATTTGGCGTAAACAACATGAAAGCATGGATCCATCCTGCCTTGTATGGAGCATCTTTGGGATGTGCAGCCGACAAATCTGCAGCAACTGTGTGATGCCATCATGTCAATATGGACCAAAATCTCTGAGGAATGCTTCCAGCACCTTGTTGAATCTATGCCACGAAGAATTAAGGCAGTTCTGAAGGCAAAAGGGGTCCAACCCGTTACTAGCATGGTGTACCTAATAAAGTGGCCGGTGAGTGTATATATATATATATATATATATATATATATATATATATATATATATATATATATATATATATATATATATATATATATATATATATATATATATATATATATATATATATATATATATATATATTTATTTATATATTTAATCTACCTCTATATCTCTATCGTTCAGCAGATTAACTAGTGAAGAGTGTTGCATTAATGATGAAATCTCTCGATCCCAATGCATGTTATTGCAGGGAACTGCTCATCTACTGTGGTGAGTGACAACTTGTGCAACACCTTGACCTGTAACATCGCGATACGCCTCAAGGCATTTCCATCAATCATTAATCCCATTCTATACAGTCCCTGGGAGATGATAACCGGGGCCTTTCCCCTAAAAGTAGGCACTGACGTCAAGCTGATGTGATAGGAGATAGCACATTGTACTAATTCCTTAGAAATTAATAGTGTGATCATGTGACAGCAGCTTACTTTATTTACATAGTTCTAGAAATCCATTATTAATATTATCTTCTCATCAGGAATCGCGGACTTCACAAGTGAGAGCCCAAAAGCCGCCATACACATTAGACGGCCGCCAGCCAGATATTCGGCCAGCCCTCCCATACAGAAGACTCGCTCCGCCGAGCGCCCCTGTGTTCTCTATGACATAGTTGTGGCCAGACTTGTCTGATGGCGGCTCATCTCCGGAAGAGCAAAGAACAACAGGCAGTCCAAAAATCAGACATGCCCAAGTGATATCCCACAGCTATCAGTCCGGGCCTCCATGCAGATTACATCTTCAGCCAAACAAGTCAACAACCAGGACTTGGCAACATGAGTCTAAAATGTGCATGGGGGGCTTCACAGCCTCATTGGTTGATATCACCTGTGACAGCAGCTCGGACCCACTGATGGGTGCAGGAATAGGCGTCAGGCACTGGCCCTATCAAAGGGCGTGCATGGACCCTATATACAGCTCATCGACAGAGGGGCTTAGCATGTCACCACTAGAAATGTGCACAAATAAACTATAAAAGGAGATTAATATTGATGCTATTCTTTAGTATACCATTGAGAATAAAGAGGCGTACAGGTACTTGCAGAGCGGTGGTCTGGAGAGGGGTCGCGAGGGTGGTGATAGCAGGGTTTTGCACGGCAGTCATGACGGGGCTGCCATCAGCCTTCAGAGCGGTCAGGACCAGGGACTCCGTCTTAATGATCTGAGGTTGTACCAGGACCTGGAAGAGGAATCCGAGCCAAGTCAGACAGTTGCCTGCTACAGTAAAACTATTATATAATATAATAATATATATTAGGGGCATTGTGTGTTATCACTCACAACATGAACAGTGACAAATATACAGATAAACAGCCAAATAATGCAATGAAAAACCAGAGAAGAAGCCCAGGAATCATCACATGTACCTATGGCCAAGCTCGCAAATGGCTTCTCAGCAAATGGACAGCTTTCAAATAGTTAGGATCTGAACCAGGCCCGAACCCATGACCCCATGGACCGTGAAGGAGTTACCAGATGCCCCCTACAACTGACGGACAGTATCTGGAGGACACTTTAGAGGACCTTCCGTTTCTTACTCCGGAAAGCATTCTGCAGTGAGGAAAACAAAACTGGCTGGGGGTTTTCAGTTGTTTTTTTTGAACCCCTTCACAACTGTGCCATTTCCTGATTTTTTTCTTTTCTGTTCTCCTTCTTCCCAGAGCCATAATTTTTTTTTTCCCCATGAATATGGCCTTGTGAGGGCTTGTTTTCTGTGGATAGAATTGTACTTTTCAACGACACCATTGATTTTACCATAAAACGGAGGGGAAAAAAATCCAACTGCGCTGAAATTGCAAAACAAAGTGCAATTCCACAATTATTTGTTTTACCATACTCACTAAATGCCAAGACAGACCTGCCATTGTGATTCTCCAGATCATTACGGGTTTGCAGATACAAAACATATATGGATTTTTTTGGTAAAAAGTGGTAAAAAAAAATCCAACGTTTTTAACCAAAAAGGACCCATTTTCTAAGACCCACAGCGCCTCCATTTTTGAGATCTGGGCAGGATGAGGGCTTATTTTTTGCGTGGAGAGTTGACGTTTTTGTTGATATTATTCTGAGGTAGATGCAATGTTGTGGAGACGAAAAAAAATGTAGTTCTGGTGTTTTCATTTTTTTTTTTCTTGTTACGCTGTTTAGGGATCGGATTAATTCTTTTTAATATTTTGACAGATCGGACATTTCTGAACTTGGTAATGACAAGTATGTGGAAAAAGGATTTCAGGACTATAAATTTCTCACCACCGTAAAAGAAATGTACTTGTGTTCAGCCAACACTTTAAAAAAGGTAATAGAATTGGAGATCCCCCCTGAAGCAGCATTTGCGAAACGTGCATTGGGGCAGTTGGGTTACACTCGGGGCCATGGGTAAGATACCATTCTTTCATTACAGGTTTGGTCAGCCTTGGTCATGCTTGCAGTTGCAGTTTGTTGGTCTTAATTGGCTGTATACGGATGTGTGTGATACAAGTAATAGGCCTAGCACATTTGTATCTTTTTGTCTTTCATAAATCACTATTTTTTGTCTGTGCCTGAGTGACAGCGATACTTAGATTACTATAGTACCTATTCTGTTACCTTTTTGAAGTGCTGGCTGGACACAGGTACATTTCCTTTACGGTGGTGATATGTATTTTATTTTTAGGCTGCATGACCATGTGACTATTACTATTTTGATTACTCTATGTTCCTTTTGGAAATTATCTGCTAACATCAATTGATTAATATATTTGGAAAACCATTTCCTTACATGGTACGGCTAAATAGCATGGTCTGTTTTTACTATTGTTCATAATTGTTGATTAATAAAACTTAAGTTATTTTCTTGAACCTTTTGGAGATGCAGTGATTCACTTGTTCTTTGGTAGGGTACCGAATATGGGTATTTTTTGATATTTTAATCGTTTTATTTTGAATGGGGCAATTTGAATTTTTTGTTTAACTTTTTTTTGTACACTTTTTACTTATGAGACTTAAAGCTGCAATCTTCTGATCATTTGTGCTACACATAACAGGGCAGAAATGCTCATCTGCAATAAACACCAGTCATGGTGCGACACTCATAGTGGATCAGCAATGACAATCACAGGGGTCTCCTGCAGACCACCAGTTGTCATGCCAACCCATCGGTGCACCGCGATCATGTGACAGGAGCGCTGATGGGTTGAGTTAGTGACGCACTTTGGCACTAGCATGTTTACGACGACAGTGACACCACCGCTGATTGGGCGCTGGCCACCATGTGTCCTTCCACCAGTAACAGCCTGGGGAACGCGAGTGCAGACACCGCTGGAACGGAGCCGGCTCGGGAGGATAGTACAGGCTTGATTATTTTAATGGAGGCCAAACATTTGTCCCAGTAGTGGACAACCCCCTTAAGAACCCAGTTAATGACACATTGCTGGAATCAGGGTCTCGGTCTCTACATCTTCAGCTATATAGTAAATAACCTGGTGACAGATTGCCTTTAATTTTACATCCCATTTTCCCACTATGACTTGCTAGTTTTTTGTATTTGATTCCCCCTTCTTTGTAGTCTTTACAGATGACGGCTGTAAGTACAATAACAATGTCCTATTACCAACAACTATTCTTAAAGCAGAGAGGCTTACTGGAACTTGTTGTAGTTGTGGTGTAACAGCTTGAGTCAGCGTCTGGATGGTGCCCGGTGTGGCAGGACTCAGGGTCTGGATGGTCCCATTGGCGGTCTGCGTGAGGACCCTCTGGGCCTGGACAGTCTGCAACTGTTGCTGGATGGTCACCGGTTGCATTTGTTGAGTTGTCATCAAATTTGACATTTGGGGCTGTAGCACTGAGAACATGAACAAACCCACCAGGATGGAGGTGAAGGTTACCAACATTTACAGGGTCTGCATACATCACAGCTAGAAATGAGCAGATCGGATGAGATTCAAGGCATGTCTTTTTACATTGACGTTACTCCATATAAACTGATCTATCCGGATTATGTTCTGAGAACTCTCCAGACCGCAGCCAACACACTGTAAAGAAAAAAACTCACCTCTTGCCACATCGCCCTCTCCCTTCCGACTCCACTCGGCACGCATCATCTCTTATTAATTTCGTTTTAATGCAATAATATTCTGCAGTGCTTTATAAACATTATCATCACTGTTCCCATCACAATCTAGATTCACTATCAGAATGTCTTTGGGGGTGTGGGAGGAACCCGGAGGAGACCCACGCAAACACAGGGAGAACATACAAACTCCTTGCAGGTGATAAAAAAAAACCTAAAGAAATTAATTAGAATATAAGTTGGTGAACATGCAGCGGGTAGGTGCATGTTCACACTGGCCACTAAACAGATAAAACCCAAGATAAAAACAAAATAAGCAAATACCTTGCAGTAGTAAATAAATAGCAACAGTGCATGAAAATAATATAGGGTACTTAGTAAAAATTTTATTTAAAAAAAAAATAATAATAATTCTACCGCATCACGGTGACCCTATTCGGGAAGGTCCTAACCTACAGTATTAAAACATTACCATATGTCAAGTGATGTAATGTGAATAAAGGCAGAGAAGGACCGAGCTCCGCTAATAGAAACCCAGCCATGGGAAACTGCATGAATGTAATGTCCAGTACAAGGAAAAGGGAGGAGGAAAACCTGAAACAGCGGGTAGGTGCATGTTCACACTGGCCACTAAACAGATAACATCTAAGGTAAAAATACAATAAGCAAATACCCTGCAGTGTTTGTCCTGTGCCAATAAAGGTGTGGCCTCCCTTTTCTTTCACATTATGTCACTTGACATATGGGAAGGTTTTAATACTACAGGTTAGCACCGTGCCAAATACAATTACAATGCCAAACATTACAGCAGGAGATTGCAGAGGATACATTTTGTGAGGTAAACTTTGTTTAAAACAGTCAGTGAAATATTTTACCTCACAAAAGAATTCCACTGTGATCCCCTGCTGTAATGTCAGCATTGTCTTTTGCTTCCTCCCCTGCCCAGGAGATGTGGTGTGCTCCGTACATGGTCAGACACAGACAATTTTTAAAATCAACTTTCGTTTGTGGGAAAACCCCTTTAATGTGACCGGCTTCCTCTGCCTGTAGACACGTCGCGCATCTGCCCCCAGGATCAGCCGAATTATTCACTGCACCTGCACGGAATTCGTGCAGGCGTAGTAAATCAGACCGCCGCCATCTTTGTGCAGACAGATAGCGGCGGTCATATTAAAACTGCGCATGCGCTCCTCCTGTACAAAGATGGCAGCATTCAGTGAATCATTCGGCTGATCCCAGCAGCGGCGTGTTCACGACGGTGTTCTGCTGGTGGTACCGCGCAAGAAGCTGCGTACGGCTTACAGTGTGTGTGTGGTGCGTACGGCGTATACAGAGTGTGTGTGTGTGTGTGTGTGTGTGTGTGTGTGTGTGTGTGTGTGTGTGTGTGTGTGTGTGTGTGTGTGTGTGTGTGTGTGTGTGTGTGTTGTGTACGGCGTATACAGTGTATGTGGTGCGTACGGCATATACAGTGTGTGTGTGGTGCGTACGGCATATACAGTGTGTGTGTGGTGCGTACGGCATATACAGTGTGTGTGTGGTGCGTACGGCATATACAGTGTGTGTGTGGTGCGTACGGCATATACAGTGTGTGTGGTGCGTACGGCATATACAGTGTGTGTGGTGCGTACGGCATATACAGTGTGTGTGGGGTGCGTACGGCATATACAGTGTGTGTGTGGTGCGTACGGCATATACAGTGTGTGTGTGGTGCGTACGGCATATACAGTGTGTGTGTGGTGCGTACGGCATATACAGTGTGTGTGTGTGTACGGCATATACAGTGTGTGTGTGTGTGTGTGTGTGTGTGTGTGTGTGTGTGTGTGTGTGTGTGTGTGTGTGTGTGTGTACGTGTGTGTGTGTGTTGTGTACGGCGTATACAGTGTGTGTGGTGCGTACGGCGTATACAGTGTGTGTGGTGCGTACGGCATATACAGTGTGTGTGTGGTGCGTACGGCATATACAGTGTGTGTGTGTGGTGCGTACGGCATATACTGTGTGTGTGTGTGTCTGTGTGTGGCGTACGGCGTATACAGAGTGTGTGTGTTGTGTATGGCGTATACAGTGTGTGGGGCGTACGGCGTATACAGTGTGTGTGGTGCGTACGGCGTATACAGTGTGTGGGGGGCGTACGGCGTATACAGTGTGCTGTGTGTGTGGTGCGTAAGCCGTATACAGTGTGCGTGTGTGGTGCGTACGGCATATACAGTGTGTGTGGTGCGTACGGCATATACAGTGTGTGTGGTGCGTACGGCATATACAGTGTGTGTGGTGCGTACGGCATATACAGTGTGTGTGTGGTGCGTACGGCATATACAGTGTGTGTGTGTGTGTGTGTGTGTGTGTGTGTGTGTGTGTGTGTGTGTGTGTGTGTTGCGTACGGCTTATACAGAGTGTGTTGTGTATGGCATATACAGTGTGTGGGGCGTACGGCGTATTCAGTGTGTGTGGGGCGTACGGCGTATACAGTGTGCGTGGGGCGTAAGCCGTATACAGTGTGCGTGTGTGGTGCGTACGGCATATACAGTGTGGTGTGTGTGGTGCGTACGGCATATACAGTGTGTGTGTGTGTGTGTGTGTGTGGGGGTGTGTGTGGGGGTGTGTGTGGGGGTGTGTGTGGGGGTGTGTGTGTGTGTTGTGTACGGCATATACAGTGTGTGTGTGGTGCGTACGGCATATACAGTGTGTGTGGTGCGTACGGCATATACAGTGTGTGTGGTGCGTACGGCATATACAGAGTGTGTGTGTTGTGTATGGCGTATACAGTGTGTGGGGCGTACGGCGTATACAGTGTGTGTGGTGCGTACGGCGTATACAGTGTGTGGGGGGCGTACGGCGTATACAGTGTGCTGTGTGTGTGGTGCGTAAGCCGTATACAGTGTGCGTGTGTGGTGCGTACGGCATATACAGTGTGTGTGGTGCGTACGGCATATACAGTGTGTGTGGTGCGTACGGCATATACAGTGTGTGTGGTGCGTACGGCATATACAGTGTGTGTGTGGTGCGTACGGCATATACAGTGTGTGTGGTGCGTACGGCATATACAGTGTGTGTGTTGCGTACGGCATATACAGTGTGTGTGTGTCTGTGTGTGGCGTACGGCGTATACAGTGTGTGTGTGTGTGTGTGTGTGTGTGTGTGTGTGTGTGTGTGTGTGTGTGTGTGTGTGTACGGCTTATACAGAGTGTGTGTGTGTGTTGTGTATGGCGTATACAGTGTGTGGGGCGTACGGCGTATACAGTGTGTGTGGGGCGTACGGCGTATACAGTGTGTGTGGGGCGTACGGCATATACAGTGTGTGTGTGTGGTGCGTACGGCATATACAGTGTGTGTGTGTGTGTGTGTGTGTGTGTGTGTGTGTGTGTGTGTGTGTGTGTGTGTGTGTGTGTGTGTGTGGCGTACGGCGTATACAGTGTGTGTGTGTGTGTGTGTGTGTGTGTGTCGTACGGCGTATACAGTGTGTGTGTGTGTGTGTGTGTGTGTGTGTGTGTGTGTGTGTGTTGCGTACGGCTTATACAGAGTGTGTTGTGTATGGCATATACAGTGTGTGGGGCGTACGGCGTATTCAGTGTGTGTGGGGCGTACGGCGTATACAGTGTGCGTGGGGCGTAAGCCGTATACAGTGTGCGTGTGTGGTGCGTACGGCATATACAGTGTGGTGTGTGTGGTGCGTACGGCATATACAGTGTGTGTGTGTGTGGGGGTGTGTGTGTGTGTGTGTGTGTGTGTGTGTGTGGTGCGTACGGCATATACAGTGTGTGTGTGGTGCGTACAGCATATACAGTGTGTGTGTGTGTGTGTGTGTGTGTGTGTGGTGCGTATGGCATATAGTGTGCGTGTGTGGTGCGTACGGCATATACAGTGTGCGTGTGTGGTGCGTACGGCATATACAGTGTGCGTGTTTGGTGCGTACGGCACATACAGTGTGTGGGGTGCGTACGGCATATACAGTGTGTGTGGGGTGCGTACGGCATATACAGTGTGTGTGGGGTGCGTACGGCATATACAGTGTGTGTGTGTGTGTGTGTTTGTTGTGTACGGCATATAGTGTGTGTGTGGGGTGCGTACGGCATATACAGTGTGTGTGTGGGGTGCGTACGGCATATACAGTGTGTGTGGGGTGCGTACGGCATATACAGTGTGTGTGGGGTGCGTACGGCATATACAGTGTGTGTGGGGTGCGTACGGCATATACAGTGTGTGTGGGGTGCGTACGGCATATACAGTGTGTGTGTGTGGGGTGCGTACGGCATATACAGTGTGCGTGTGTGTGTGTGTGTGTTTGTTGTGTACGGCATATACAGTGTGTGTGTGTTTGTTGTGTACGGCATATACAGTGCGTGTGTGGTGCGTACGGCATATACAGTGTGTGTGTGCGTGTGTGGTGCGTATGGCATATAGTGTGTGTGTGTGGTGCGTACGGCATATACAGTGTGTGTGTGTGCGTGTGTGGTGCGTATGGCATATAGTGTGCGTGTGTGGTGCGTACGGCATATACAGTGTGCGTGTGTGTTTGTTGTGTACGGCATATACAGTGTGTGTGTGTGTGTGTGTGTGTGTGTGTGTGTGTGTGTGTGTGTGTGTGTATGGCATATAGTGTGCGTGTGTGGTGCGTACGGCATATACAGTGTGCGTGTGTGTTTGTTGTGTACGGCATATACTGTGTGTGTGTGTGTGTGTGTGTGTGTGTGTGTGTGTGTGTGCGTGTGTGTTTGTTGTGTACGGCATATACTGTGTGTGTGTGTTGCGTACGGCATATACAGTGTGTGTGTGTTGCGTACGGCATATACAGTGTGTGTGTGTTGCGTACGGCATATACAGTGTGTGTGTGTTGCGTACGGCATATACAGTGTGTGTGTGTTGCGTACGGCATATACAGTGTGTGTGTGTTGCGTACGGCATATACAGTGTGTGTGTGTTGCGTACGGCATATACAGTGTGTGTGTGGTGCGTACGGCATATACAGTGTGTGTGTGGTGCGTACGGCATATACAGTGTGTGTGTGGTGCGTACGGCATATACAGTGTGTGTGTGGTGCGTACGGCATATACAGTGTGTGTGTGGTGCGTACGGCATATACAGTGTGTGTGTGTGTGTGTGTGTGTGTGTGTGTGTGTGTGTGTGTGTGTGTGTGTGTGTGTGTGTGTGTGTGTGTGGTGCGTATGGCATATAGTGTGCGTGTGTGGGGTGCGTACGGCATATACAGTGTGTGTGTGTGTGTGTGTGTGTGTGTGTGTGGTGCGTATGGCATATAGTGTGCGTGTGTGTTGTGTACGGCATATACAGTGTGTGTGTGGTGCGTACGGCATATACAGTGTGTGTGTGGTGCGTACGGCATATACAGTGTGTGTGTGGTGCGTACGGCATATACAGTGTGTGTGTGTGTGTGTGTGTGTGTGTGTGTGTGTGTGTGTGTGTGTGTGTGTATGGCATATAGTGTGCGTGTGTGGTGCGTACGGCATATACAGTGTGTGTGGGGTGCGTACGGCATATACAGTGTGCGTGTGTGTTTGTTGTGTACGGCATATACAGTGTGTGTGTGTGTGTGTGTTGTGTACGGCATATACAGTGTGTGTGTGTGTTGTGTACGGCATATACAGTGTGTGTGTGTGTTGTGTACGGCATATACAGTGTGTGTGTGTGTGTGTGTGTGTGTGTGTGTGTGTGTGTTGTGTACGGCATATACAGTGTGTGTGTGTGTGTGTGTGTGTGTGTGTGTGTGTGTTGTGTACGGCATATACAGTGTGTGTGTGTGTGTGTGTGTGTGTGTGTGTGTGTGTTGTGTACGGCATATACAGTGTGTGTGTGTGTGTGTGTGTGTGTGTGTGTGTGTGTGTGTGTGTGTGTGTGTGTGTGTGTTGTGTACGGCATATACAGTGTGTGTGTGGTGCGTACGGCATATACAGTGTGTGTTTGTATCGGTGAACTTCCGCCGCTTGGAATTCTGGGATCCGGACACATCTGGATGGAACAGGATGTGAAGACATTACAAGGAATGTATATATTAAGATTATACATTAGATATACATATCTTACCTTGAAAACTTGTAGTGCCGGCATTTTGGTAGATGAGCGGCTGCTGTATAATTCGAGTCTGGGGGGCAGTACTAAAGGTTGGGGTCAGCATGACCGTCTGCTGCTGCAGTTGATGCTGTGGAGGGGACTGTATCACAGGGCGAGGCTGAAGGACAGGCGCGGTCCTCTGAGGGGGGCTTGGGACTGAGCTTTTAACAGGCCCAACTGCCTGCGGCGTCTGAGGCTGTGGTGCCGGCGTCTGGTAATTCTGGGCCTGGCTATACAGCTTGGCTAAACCAGTGTCCATCCCAGTGCCTCCGTGATAGCTGGAACATAACTGATCTTCAAAAAGGTCAGGAAAATCCCCCACCTGGTTACTAACAAACTGGAGCATTTCTACAAGGAAAGAGAAGATATTATTCTTAGCACTTGGCAAAAGACACTGAAAACGTTAATACAGAAAATGTAGATCTGCTATACTTCATAGATAACTCACATCTGCTTGTACCCGACTTGTCTATGGTGCACACCGACCCGGCCAGGAGGACACACACCATCCCGATAATATACAGACCGCATCCATACGGCCATTATCAGCGCACAGACCCGGCCAGAAGGACACACATCATCCCGATAATATACAGACTACATCCATACGGCCATTATCAGCGCACAGACCCGGCCAGGAGGACACACATCATCCCGATAATATACAGACCGCATCCATACGGCCATTATCAGCGCACAGACCCAGCCAGGAGGACACACATCATCCCGATAATATACAGACTACATCCATACGGCCAGGAGCACACACACCATCCCGATAATATACAGACTGCATCCGTACGGCCATTATCAGCGCACAGACCCGGCCAGGAGGACACACATCATCCCGATAATATACAGACTACATCCATACGGCCAGGAGCACACACACCATCCCGATAATATACAGACTGCATCCGTACGGCCATTATCAGCGCACAGACCCAGCCAGGAGGACACACATCATCCCGATAATATACAGACTACATCCATACGGCCATTATCAGCGCACAGACCCGGCCAGGAGCACACACATCATCCCGATAATATACAGACCGCATCCATACGGCCATTATCAGCGCACCGACCCGGCCAGGAGCACACACATCATCCCGATAATATACAGACTACATCCATAGGGCCATTATCAGCGCACAGACCCGGCCAGAAGGACACACATCATCCCGATAATATACAGACTACATCCGTACGGCCATTATCAGCGCACAGACCCGGCCAGGAGGACACACATCATCCTGATAATATACAGACTACATCCGTACGGCCATTATCAGCGCACCGACCCGGCCAGGAGGACACACATCATCCCGATAATATACAGACTACATCCGTACGGCCATTATCAGCGCACAGACCCGGCCAGGAGGACACACATCATCCCGATAATATACAGACTACATCCGTACGGCCATTATCAGCGCACAGACCCAGCCAGGAGGACACACATCATCCCGATAATATACAGACTGCATCTGTACGGCCATTATCAGCGCACAGACCCGGCCAGGAGGACACACATCATCCCAATAATATACAGACTGCATCTGTACGGCCATTATCAGCGCACCGACCCGGCCAGGAGGACACACATCATCCTGATAATATACAGACTACATCCGTACGGCCATTATCAGCGCACCGACCTGGCCAGGAGGACACACATCATCCTGATAATATACAGACTACATCCATTCGGCCATTATCAGCCCATAATCCAGATACTGCTGCCCCAGAGACCAGACATTTCCATCTCAAACATGTATTGCATATTCCTCAGAAGTGCTCCCCCGGATTTTGGGCGGTATTGGTGGAAAATTTATGGGAAATAAGTGATTGTTTTTCGCATTTTTTTTTTTTTATGACCGCAAAGATTTACTACAATACATTTATAATCAATTTGTTTCCCATTCTGTAACAAATACTTTTATACATTGGATGTTTTTTTTGCAGGGTGGGGCTAGTAATAACAATTTGGATTGACAGTGTCTTTATTTATTTTGTACCTCTTTATTTTACTAATTGTGCCAGCTTTTAAATATTGAAATATTATTTTCATCTCATTTCCCCTGTAACCAAGGGTGGCATGTCGGCCCCAGTTGCATAGTGGCCGTTTCGGTCTCCTATAATATGGCAGCTCCTGCTCCCCCCATATACATTGCAGTCACATGACGCTATGTATGGAGGAGGAAGAGCAGTCACAGCTTCCTATTATGTACACAGTGCTTATACAGTGACAGAAGGCAGAGGCAGTAATAAACCATCTCCGCCCCCTCTATGTGGGCTACAGCTGGTTACAACAGCTGGATCCCGCTCCTGCAGCTACAGTGCCATGTACATGCAGTGAGGTGTTAGACTGTTACTCCAAGGTAGGAGTTAAAGGAGTTGACAAGTTCTCAACAGTTATCACAAATTGTCCGGATCATGCCAATAGCAAGAATTTAGCTACTAGGTTACACCTTTTTGTTACATGCGATTTTGTCACGTTTTTTCTGCCAGTGATTTTGTCTCTTTTTGGCATGTCATATGTAGCAGTTACAGGAGAACACAGCCCGAGGAGAGCAGACACCTTGTATATTTAGTTTTGCATTAGATACTTTCTCATCGGAGATCACCATATTGCTTATTGCTGGGGAGTTTTACCCTAAGGGTTTCCATTACCTGCTGGTAACTGCTCGGAGAACATTTAGGGCTTAGGCAGAGTCACTTACTACACCAAGTGTTTATAGTACTGAGTAATCCTCTCCTAGAGGGGAACGTTTTAGTAAGGTCTTTCCTAGTTCCCGATTCTGGTTTGGGCTTTATGCAAACAGCGGTCATTTTGGATCTGTGACATACACACAAGATATCTGTATACAGTATGTGTGTGTCACAAAAAGATCAATGTTATTTTTGCAGAATACACGAGACGCCTAAAAAAAAAAAAAAAAAAAAAGCATTCCGTGATGTTTTATAGATGTATTATAAAAACAAACATTGTGGTGGGGAAGGTGGGAGGTTCCTGACGGAAGTAGCATATGGTGGGGCATGGATTGCTCAATGTTCGGTAATGTGGACATGTAGGCACCCTGCACTGCAGTACCCAGAGCCGTGCTCATCTGGCTCCATATACCGTTTACGCCCGTAAAACAGTATAGTCCTAAAATAATTATATAAGAATAAGTTAAAATACACCTTATAAAAATACAGACGCTGCTAGGCAGGATAATGGGAAATGCACATAATGTGCATAGTGCAAAGCCACTACCCACTTGTCTACTATGCTAAATAAGTCTATATAATACACGGATAGACCAAAATCATAAGCTAAAACAGGTCAATCAGATGCCGACAAGATACAGATTATTATATGACTCGTTTTCTGGCTAAATAGTAAAAGCCTAACTTGATAGAAGCTGCAGAGTGGTAAATGAAAGAAAGTCCATCAGGGAATTGGAACTAAAGTGCAAAGCTAGTGTACAAAAAAAGCCTAAAAAAGGCTCTAAGGCAGAGGATACTCCAGTCTGGATAAACCCTGCCACCCCCACCTACGTTTCATCAATATGTCTTCAGGAGGTGCCTTATTTGCAACAATAAGGGCGTGAAGGTCTTGGGACAGCTCACTGGTTTTACCCATCATGAGGGTATGTGCACACGTTGCAGATTTGCCTGCGGATTTTTCCGCACTGAATCCGCATCTTTTGGTAGAAAATGCAGGTGCATTTTTGGTGCGTTTTTGTATGCGTTTTTGAAAGCTAAATAAAGATCTATTATTGAGCAAAAAAAAAGATTTGTGATGTCATTTCTTGTCCAATCTCTTCTTTTACATTTGTCCAACCCACACTCCATCACCACAGATAGACAGACATATGGGATAGATAGAGGGATAGATACATAGAGGGATAGATAGATACATAGAGGGCTAGATAGATACATAGAGGGCTAGATAGATACATAGAGGGCTAGATACATAGAGGGCTAGATACATAGAGGGCTAGATACATAGAGGGCTAGATACATAGAGGGCTAGATACATAGAGGGCTAGATACATAGAGGGCTAGATACATAGAGGGCTAGATACATAGAGGGCTAGATACATAGAGGGCTAGATACATAGAGGGCTAGATACATAGAGGGCTAGATACATAGAGGGATAGATACATAGAGGGATAGATACATAGAGGGATAGATACATAGAGGGATAGATACATAGAGGGATAGATACATAGAGGGATAGATACATAGAGGGATAGATACATAGAGGGATAGATACATAGAGGGATAGATAGAGGGATAGATAGAGGGATAGATATATCTATCTATCGATATATCCATGGATAGATGTAGATAGATCTATAGTTATATCTATCCATATATCTATCTATCCATACATTTATCTAACTATCCATATATCTATCTACATCTATCAATAGATATATAATATCAAGGCCGATGTTTGTTAATGAACAATATATATATATATATATATATAAAAAAAAAAACACCTGGGAAAAAAAATGTCGTGGACTCCCGAGCAAATTTTCTGCGCCAGAGGGGGAAAGCCAACGGCCTTATATTTGTAGCCTGGGAATGGGGTAACACCCATGGCCCCTTCCCAGGCTACGAATATCAGCCCGCAGCTGTATATTTAGCCTTTACTGGCTATTAAAATAAGGGGACCCCCTCAAAAAATGAAATGGGGTCCCCCTATATTTTATAGCCAGAAAGGGTACGCAGACAGCTGCGGGCTGATATTCATAGCCTAGAGAGGGGCCATGGATATTGCCCCCGGCTACAACTACGAGCACCCAGCCGCCCCAGAAAAGGGGCATCTAACAGATTCTGGCACTCAGCCCCTCTCTTCCCACTCCTGTGTAGCGGTGGGATATGGAGTAATAAGGGGTTAATGCCACCTTTGTATTGTAAGGTGACATTAAGCCTGGTTAATAATGGAGAGGCGTCAATAAGACACCTATCCATTACTAATCCTATAGTAATGAAGGAGTTAAAAAAAAAAAAACAAAAAAAAAAACAACCACACATATAAGAATAAAGTATTCTAATATTCTTAATTTCACCATACTTACACCACGCCTAATTCCTGCAACGCCCTCGATCGCCTGCAAAAAATAAACTAACCGTATACTCCCTTTCCGCCACAGTCCAATTAGTAACGAGTGTCCCACGACGATCTCCCCTATAGAACAGTGACATCGGGTGAGGTCACTGCTCTATAGGGCCTCCCAGTGACACACTGACAGGAGACAATGGCTCCTGCAATGCATCACTAAAGAGGTTACCTTAGTTCATTGCTCTCACTTTATGACAAAGCTGTGTGGGAATTTTTCCACGCAGCAGTGCCGCAAGTGAGAGTATGAACTATACTCACAGCGGCGGAGGGATACAGTGCAGAAGGATACCTTCAGTCATTGTACCCCAGAGCCCCTGGAGAGCGGTCGCATCAGCTGATGTGGCTGCTCTCCACGGGAGACCGTCGTGGGACACTCGTATTAATTGGATTACTGCGGATCAGGGAGTATACTGTTGGGTTATTATTTTAATATTTTTTTTACAGGTGATCGATGGCTTCGGGATCAAGGTGATTCGTGAGTATGTACTGGTGAGTATGTACTGTATGTGTGTTTTTTTTTTTTACATTCAACACATTAGCTGGATGATGGGACTACTACTGTCCCATCATTGGATAATGTGTAAATCGCTGTCACTGTAGCAGACATAGCGGGATGGGACTTGTAGTCCCATCGGACGATGTCTGCACACACACACACACACACACACACACACACACACACACACCACCGCCGCAGACCTCTGGACAGCCCCAGCAGACACCCGCACAGCCACGGCAGACCCGCCGACCCCACACACAGACATGCACTAGCTCCGCCCACACACTTCCCTCCTCCAGATCTGCAGTGTTTCATCCGCAGCTAAACCGCAGATCTTTTTTACATCTGCGGTTTTGCTGTGGATGTGCCTGACTAGATGCAAGTCAATGGGTGCAGAAACGTTGCAGATCCGCACAAAGAATTGACATGCTGCGGAAAAAAATACCGCTGCGTTTCTGCACGGTTTTTTTCCGCAGCATGTGCACAGCGTATTTGGTTTTCCATAGGTTAACATGCTACTGTAGAACTCATGGAAAACTGCTGCAGATCCGCAGCGTCAAAAACACTGCGGATCCGCGGGAAAATCTGCAACGTGTGATCATAGCCTGAGATGTTTCTTGTGTGGCACATTATAGGCCATCATTGAACCAGCTGATATTATATTTATTTCAGTTCTTCAATACAAAAAGTGACACTCATATTATACAGAGATATTACAGGCAGAGTGATCCATTTCAAGTATTTATTTCTGTTAATGTTGTTGATAATGGCTTACAGTCAATAAAAACCCAAGAGTCGTGTGTGTGTGTGTGTGTGTGTGTGTGTGTGTGTGTGTGTGTGTGTGTGTGTGTGTGCGCGCGCGCATCTCCGTGGAATATGTGGTGCTATAATAAATACGATACACACACTGCTGTTTGAGGCACAGTGATGGGTATATTAGTTTTCTTCTACATTTATGCCAATATTTATGGCAACTTGATATATTAGGTCTGAGTACTCATTATTGTGGTGGTCACTTAAGGGGTATGCTTACCCATATTTGACATAGGGTCTCTACAGTGCAAATCTGGACAAGCTGATGTTGAGCGGGTCGCCTTCTACATACATTTGCGTGGTGAGGTAGGGACCATCTCTAGGCATTTCAGGGTTTCTTAGGTCAGATGAGCTTAATATTAGCTTTTGTTGGTAAGAACATAGAGAATCCAGTCACTGCTCTCATTCACTAACAATACTTACCGTAGATTTTTCTCTGTAAACCCAGTTTATATAAATCTGGCCTTATAGACCCTAATATTTCTAATTACTACACCTTAGCCCGATAATACACGGATAGTAGCCAATACATGAGATCCACATTATTTGTCTTGTGCTGTTACCTTATTTAACACCGTTTCTTTTTTCTAAGACCAATAGAAAATCCTGTTTTATGAGGTAGTTATTCCACGGACATATAGATAGATTGTGATACCTCTAGTCAACTTTTTTTTTTCTTTTGGCAATCCTTCCAGGTTTTGGGCAGAGCCAGGCCAGACAATGGGGCAGGGGTGCGGCTGGCTACAGACAGCCAAAACTCCAACTATCACTATGACAAATTGCCCCAGGATTATGTTTCACAACTGTACCGCTGCATCATATGGCCATACCCTATAAATGTGCTATTTTAGGTAACCAAAGAATGTGCCACACACAGAAATGTCATCTCAGAGATCCATCAGATTTTTATTAAGAATTAGCTATTTATTAGTTCTGACTACCACATAAAAAATATTGCAGTTTTCCCTGCCCAAGCCTCCAGCCACAGATCTGTGGTTAGCTCTCCAAGATGTTGGGAACAACCAACTAGCCGAGTTCCTTCAAAAACTGTGAGCAAAAGTATTGACACCCCTGCAATTCTGTCAGATAATACTCAGTTTCTTCCTGAAAGTGATTGCAAACACAAATTCTCTGGTATTATCTTCATTTAATTAATTGTCCTAAAGCCAAATTGGATATAATTCAGCACCAAACATAAAAAAGGGGGTGGACAAAGTATTGGCGCTGTTTGAAAAATCATGTGATGCTTCTCTAATTTGTGTAATTAACAGCACCTGTAACTTACCTGTGGCACCTAACAGGTGTTGGCAATAAATCACACTTGCAGCCAGTTGACATGGATTAAAGTTGACTCAACCTCTGTCCTGTGTCCTTGTGTGTACCACATTGTGCATGGAGAAAAGAAAGAAGACCAAAGAACTGTCTGAGGACTTGAGAAACCAAATTGTGAGGAAGCATGAGCAATCTCAAGGCTACAAGTCCATCTCCAAAGACCTGAATGTTCCTGTGTCTACCGTGCGCAGTGTCATCAAGAAGTTTAAAGCCCATGGCACTGTGGCTAACCTCCCTAGATGTGGACGGAAAAGAAAAATTGACAAGAGATTTCAACGCAAGATTGTGCGGATGTTGGATAAAGAACCTCGACTAACATCCAAACAAGTTCAAGCTGCCCTGCAGTCTGAGGGTACAACAGTGTCAACCCGTATTATCCGTCGGCGTCTGAATGAAAAGGGACTGTATGGTAGGAGACCCAGGAAGACCCCACTTCTTACCTTGAGACATAAAAAAAGCCAGGCTGGAGTTTGCAAAAACTTACCTGAAAAAGCCTAAAACGTTTTGGAAGAATGTTCTCTGGTCAGATGAGACAAAAGTAGAGCTTTTTGGGCAAAGGCATCAACATAGAGTTTACAGGAGAAAAAAAGAGGCATTCAAAGAAAAGAACACGGTCCCTACAGTCAAACATGGCGGAGGTTCCCTGATGTTTTGGGGTTGCTTTGCTGCCTCTGGCACTGGACTGCTTGACCGTGTACATGGCATTATGAAGTCTGAAGACTACCAACAAATTTTGCAGCATAATGTAGGGCCCAGTGTGAGAAAGCTGGGTCTCCCTCAGAGGCCATGGGTCTTCCAGCAGGACAATGACCCAAAACACACTTCAAAAAGCACAAGAAAATAGTTTGAGAGAAAGCACTGGAGACTTCTAAGGTGGCCAGCAATGAGTCCAGACCTGAATCCCATAGAACACCTGTGGAGAGATCTAAAAATGGCAGTTTGGAGAAGGCACCCTTCAAATATCAGGGACCTGGAGCAGTTTGCCAAAGAAGAATGGTCTAAAATTCCAGCAGAGCATTGTAAGAAACTCATTGATGGTTACCGGAAGCGGTTGGTCGCAGTTAGTTTGGCTAAAAGTTGTGCAACCAAGTATTAGGCTGAGTGTGCCAATACTTTTGTCTGGCCCATTTTTGGAGTTTTGTGTGAAATGATCAATGTTTTGCTTTTTGCTTCATTCTCTTTTGTGTTTTTTCATTTAAGACAAATTAAATGAAGATAATACCAAAGAATTTGTGTTTGCAATCATTTTCAGGAAGAAACTGAGCATTATCTGACAGAATTGCAGGGGTGTCAATACTTTGGGCCACAACTGTACCTAGAAGAATTGATGCTGTTGTGAATAAAAAGGTGGTAACACCAAATATTGATGTGAATTACATTTCTCTTTAGCTCATTCACTTTTCTTTTTGCTAATAAAAATAAATGATTAAAGGGAACCTGTCACCAGAATTTGGCGGGACCGGTTTTCGGTCATATGGGCGGGGTTTTCTGGTGTTTGATTCACCCTTTCCTTACCCGCTGGCTGTATGCTGGCCGCAATATTGGATTGAAGTTCATGCTCTGTACTCCGTTGTAGACGCCTGCGTAAGGCAATCTTGCCTTGCGCACGCACAGTATGCTTTGCCCAACTGCGGGCAAAGCCGAAAAGCATTCGTGTGCATGCGCCGGCGCACTATGTCCCGGAATTATTTCACTGTGTTCCGGGACATAGTGCGCCGGCGCATGCGCACTAATGCTTTTCGGCTCGCAGTTGGGTAAAGCATACTGCGCATGCGCAAGGCAAGATTGCCTTGCGCAGGCGTGTACTACGGAGGACAGAGCATGAACTTCAATCCAATATTGCGGCCAGCATACAGCCAGCGGGTAAGGAAAGGGTGAATCAAACCCCCGAAAAACGGTCCCGCCAAATTCTGGTGACAGGTTCCCTTTAAAAGCTCATTCATACGCCTGTTGGTCTCGGTCTGATCTCGGGCAGGCCCGAGTCTCCAGGCCCATGTGTGATGGCTTCATATATTTCTTAGGGGAGGTCACGCTCAAGTTGGGAGAGCCGTGGGCTTATGGCTGCATTAGCCTATTCTTCCTATGGTGCACGAGGCTAATCATAAGCCAAGCCTTGAATCCCAAAAACGTAAGGAAATTTGCACAGCTCCTGTCCACAACAGGACATTGACCTGGACGAAGGTTGAGTGAAGCAATCCACAGATCTTTAGTGGCTATGCCTACAGCTCACGTCAGCTTTGCTGTGTGGAC
The DNA here is from genome assembly GCF_051348905.1 of Ranitomeya variabilis. Lineage (NCBI taxonomy): Eukaryota > Metazoa > Chordata > Amphibia > Anura > Dendrobatidae > Ranitomeya > Ranitomeya variabilis. Next base: position 154,553,784 of record NC_135239.1, read on the forward strand.
TGTGACAGAGTAAACTATTGCTGTGCTCATCGATACTGCTGCATGCAACCCAATACACACAGATCATAACTGGTCGTGACTTTCTCCCACCATTCCCTTGTCTCTGGGGAAGGGGTAGCACTCCTGAAAACTGTGATAACCTATGACATTTTCCTTCCTGCCACACGTAATATCACTTATATGCCACCATTTCCGGAGAACCTCCTCACCAAAAGCAACCAAAACAAAGAACTTTGGGGCAAACTGATAAAGACTGGGGTTCTTTAATGACAGTCTTGATGCAGAACCCACAGCAGTTACTATATGCCAATTTTCTTAAGAAGCCTCTGAGTTTGGCGCACCTTTCAAGGACATTTCTTTCTGCCATCAATCAGAATGACTTTGTGGGTCTGTGTCCCGTCTCTTCAGTAAGTCACATACACTTTCCAAAAAGCTAGCATAAAATGCCTAAAGTTGCTAAACTTTTGCGCAGTGGTATAAGGAGCAAACGGTTTGATGAATCGAGTCCTTTATGAACAGTAAGAAGAAAGGGTTCACGTGATTTGCTGGTCATTACCCCCTAAGCTTCACTGCGGACACTTCTATGGTTCTCCCAGATATTAAACTGAAGAGGAAGCAGCGGGGGAACGTGAGACCTATTGTGACTTGGCTTCAGTTCACAAAGACCTTTCGACCACGTGTTGGGGATCTCCAGGAGCAGCCATAGAACACTGCCGCCTGCACCGACGCACACTCCTAGAATCACTCCTTTATCACAGATCCATCACTGTTCAGAACACAGCATCATACCCATCACTGTGAACACAAAGGTGGATCTGTCACACGGCCATGGCTCATCAGTTACATCACACGCAGGATGTGGGTCACACAAGCTAGAAGTGACCTGATCCCGATCCCTTAGGGTGTGTGCAGAACTGGAGTTCATTCATCGCTTTCTCGTCAACAATTCCAAATGTAGAAGAAACAAAAACTCCGACTTCTCCTGCCCAAAAGAGCAAGTTTCATTTTACTAAAAACACACCAGAAATGTGAACTAATCAGGGGAGCAATATAAGGAGTTTATCTCTATGGAGCGTTTAACGCATCTAGTGAAGGTTGTAGTATACATCATACATGCAGAGAGGACTCCGGAATGGAGCGAGGAGACCAAGAAATGGAAAGGACTGTATGTGTCCTCTCTCAGGTACAATAATGACATTTCAGCCTAAGAGATCTATGTGCCCAGAAAAGATTGGAGGATGTGAAGCCAGCAGCAAATAAACTTGATAGAATTCTGTGTAATCAGATAACTGCAATAGGGAAAGTTACACATCGGAATAATGAAACCAAGGGAACACACTACGGCCACTGGAAGTCGGGCGACATGACAGCTGAAAATAGCACGCAACCTCCATTATTCCCAGCGACGAAGGAAGGCGTGGGGGGCGCGGTGGTCTCAGGTGCCTTGTGATCAATGCAGAAATCTTCACCCAATGTCCTATGTGCCGTTCTCCAGACACACAAGTGTATACAGCTCTGGTCACACCATAGTCTCCCCCATTCCGCTGCTACATTGCCAGAAATCAATGGGATTTTTTCTGATCCATATCAAAATCAAACACGTCAGGTAAAGGTTTTATTTCATGAATCAATAGTGCACATGAAAGTAAGAAACTCTGTAACATCTATAATCAGAGAAATCGGCGTTTTACGCCAGCACCGATCTGTCACTCAATTCCCAGGTAAAGTCTACATTTAGTGAAGATAGACGTTCCCATTACTGAGATAGGAGATGGCAGTTGGTGTTTCTAAAGTTCTATGGAGAGAAGCTAGAGGCCGACACAGACACCTGCGGGAAGATCTCGAGAAGCAAGTTACAGTTCTCCATAGAACTTTATGGGCACCAACGGTCATCTCAATAATGGGAAAGTTTGTATTCATGAAATTCAGATTTTACCAGCAAATTGAGAATAAATGACCAGGCCTTAAGGATAAATAAGCAGATTTCTATAATAAGAGATATCACAGAGATTCTTATATTCGTTTGTATTTTTGATTTATGGGGGAAAAAAAACCCAAAAGGACGATTACTCCTAGAGGGCAGATGTGCACAGCCACATCTACTACACCACTAAAACAAAAGCCTGGAGATGACACAGAAAAGCTCAGCAGAAGGGGACATGTCTATTCCACAAGCGCAGTAACGGCTCCTGTCGGCCCAGATAAAAAGCATGTGTGTATAAGGGGCCAGGACACAGCAGAGGGAGACTACTGGCCATACACTGGTCCTGCCACACAAGGGGATTAGAGACTAAGGAGGACTGGACAGAATAGTGACTGGCACAGAGCAGTAGCTTTATAACCCATCTGCACACAATATGTCAGCACCTGCTACAGAAAATAACACAATCAGCACAGAACCCCAACAGTGACAAGTCACAATATTACACAGGCAGCAAATAACACTGATCCAGTCCAGCAGCAGCTAAGAACCAAAATAAAAGTACAATGTAACTCAGACCGTCCATACCCGTGACACACCGTGCCATCCGAGCCCGCCGGACCCGTGATGCCGCCCAGGAGCCCGCCAGACCCGTGATGCCGCCCAGGAGCCCGCCGGACCCGTGATGCCGCCCAGGAGCCCGCCGGACCCGTGATGCCGCCCAGGAGCCCGCCGGACCCGTGATGCCACCCAGGAGCCCGCCGGACCCGTGATGCCACCCAGGAGCCTGTGATGCCACCCAGGAGCCCGCCGGACCAGTGATGCCACCCAGGAGCCCGCCGGACCCGTGATGCCACCCAGGAGCCCGCCGGACCCGTGATGCCACCCAGGAGCCCGCCGGACCCGTGATGCCACCCAGGAGCCCGCCGGACCCGTGATGCCACCCAGGAGCCCGCCGGACCAGTGATGCCACCCAGGAGCCCGCCGGACCTGTGATGCCACCCAGGAGCCTGTGATGCCACCCAGGAGCCCGCCGGACCAGTGATGCCGCCCAGGAGCCCGCCGGACCCGTGATGCCGCCCAGGAGCCCGCCGGACCCGTGATGCCGCCCAGGAGCCCGCCGGACCAGTGATGCCACCCAGGAGCCCGCCGGACCAGTGATGCCACCCAGGAGCCCGCCGGACCTGTGATGCCACCCAGGAGCCTGTGATGCCACCCAGGAGCCCGCCGGACCAGTGATGCCACCCAGGAGCCCGCCGGACCAGTGATGCCGCCCAGGAGCCCGCCGGACCCGTGATGCCGCCCAGGAGCCCGCCGCACCCGTGATGCCCCCAAGGACTGGTCGGAGCAGAACTTGCCCCCTTAGTGGCTGATGACTACCCGGAGGCTCATCCTCCCGCAGTAGTGGGGACTCTGTGACAAGTAACATTCATACAGTGGAGTTTCCCATAGCGGTCGCAGTGCGGGCAGCACTCCGGAGGAGCCGGCTCCAGGGCCACACATGTCCGCGGGGTCTCTCACCATCTATGTCCCCCAGGGTGAGCTCATCCCCGAGCTCCGTCAACGTCTCCATGTTCTCAATGCTCATGACGGCAGCTTCCGTGCAGCAGGTCACAGGCCGCCTGTCCGCGCTCCCTGCCGGGGGGCTGGTGTCTTCTCGGAGCTCCTGTCACTTTCTTCCCAACTCAACAACCTGTCACAGACGAAACCGACGCCATGTTCTTCCAGCCCCTCCCTCCGCTCCGATGATGTCAGCCTCTTGCGTGCCAAACCTCCTTTAGAGCGGACACAGAGCAAGGCGATCTATGGTAACCAGAACGAGGCTTGGCTCCCTCCCCCTCTATTCTGAGAAAGCCCCCTCAGTCAGCGCGTGGGGAGGCCCCGCCCACTCCTCTTCTAATAACGCGTGCTGGTTGTTTTGTTGTCAATGAGACCAGGGGCTGGTAGCCAATCACAGCGCTTGGCGTGCTGTGGGGTGATGTGACGTCACCGATCAGGGGATCTGTATTTGCATATGAGGCGGCTCCTCCGGAGACCCGTGTCTCTCCCACAGCATGAGTGACGGCTGGGAGCGCATGGTTAAAGGCCCCGTCTCACAGTGGTCCGGCTCTGCTGCCGGTATGTGCTGGGTCTGCTGTAGTAGTCCCATCATCCGGCTAATGTGTTGAATGTAAAAACAAAACAAAAAAAAAACACACATATACAGTACATACACACATACAGAACATGCGCCATGCGACGACATGCACCATGCAACAACATGCAGCATGCAACGACATGCACCATGCGACGGCATGCGCCACGCGATGACATGCGCCACGCGACGACATGCAACATGCGACGGCATGCACCATGCGACGACATGCGACAACATGCGACGGCATGCACCATGCAACGACATGCGCCACGCGACGACATGCGCCACGCGACGGCTTGCAACATGAGACGGCATGCACCATGCGACGGCATGCGCCATGCGACGGCATGCGCCATGCGGCGCCATGCGACGGCATGCGACGACTTGCGCCATGCGACGACATGCGCATACAGTACATACAGTACAGACATACAGACATACAGTACATATAACATAGATTACATACTCACCATCACTTGTCACTTTGATCCCCGAAGCCAGTGTCATAAAAAATATTAAAATAATAAACAACCAATATACTCCCTGATCCGCAGAAATCCAATTAAAACGAGTGTCCCACGACGATCTCCTGTGGAGAACAGGAGCATCTGCTGATGCAACCACTCTCCAGGGGCTCCAGGAAGACAATGAGGGGAGGAAGAAATCCTTCCACAATGTATTCCTACGCCCTGTGAGAAAATAGTCCCTAGTCTCACTTTATGGTATGCTGTATGAGAAAGTTCCCACGCAGCTTTTTGCCATAAAGTGAGACTTTGAACCTTAGTAACCTCAGTGATGCACTGCAGGAGCCATTGTCTCCTGTCAGTGTGTCACTGAGGCTCCTATAGAGCAGTGACATCACCCGACGTCACTGTTCTATAGGGGAGGTCGTCGTGGGGCACTCGTTATTATTTGGACTACGGCGGACAGGTAGTATACGGTTTATTATTTTACGTTTTTGCAGGGGCTGAAGTATGGTAAGTATGGTGAAATGAAGAATATTAAAATACTTTTTCCTAATGTGTGTGTGTTTTATTAACCCTTTATTAATATTGGATTAATAATGGACGCCTCTCCGTTATTAACCCGGCTTAATGTCACCTTACAATAGCAAGGTGACATTAACCCCTTATTACCCCATATCCCACCGCTACACGGGAGTGGGAAGAGAGGGGCTTAGGCTGGTTTCACACTTGAGTTTTTATCTGCATGCGTTTTTTTAAAAACCGCATGTGTGAAAAAACGCATGTAAACGTGGTAAAACGCTGCGTTTTTTAGACGCATGCGTTTTTGCATGTAGAAAAAAAACGCTGCGTTTTGCCGCGTTTACATGCGTTTTTTCATGCGTTTGCGTTTTTAAAACGCATGCTGAGAAGTGTGTGACAGCTGCCAATCATCAAAATCCACAAGAAAACCCACTATAAATAGAAATAGCTAGGGGTAGGGTTAGGGCCTAACCCTAACCCTAAACGTGACAGAAATACGTGGCACTGAAATACGTGGCACTTACATACGTGGCACGTGGCACTTACATACGTGGCACTAAAATACGTGGCACTTACATACGTGGCACTTACATACGTGGCACGTGGCACTTACATACGTGGCACTTACATACGTGGCACTTACATACGTGGCACTTACATACGTGGCACTTACATACGTGGCACGTGGCACTTACATACGTGGCACTTATATACGTGGCACGTGGCACTTACATATGTGGCACTTACATACGTGGCACTTACATACGTGGCACTTACATACGTGGCACTTACATACGTGGCACTTACATACGTGGCACTTACATACGTGGCACTTATATACGTGGCACTGAAATATCGTGGCACTATGTCATAAAATGTTCATTAAACGGTTAGGGGTAGGGTTAGGGTTTGGATCCCTTTATCACCCTGATGGTGGTGGGTGGTTTTTCAGTGTTTTTTCTGTTTTTTTTCTATAAAAACGCATGCGTTTTTAACGCAAACAAACGCGCGCGTTCAAAAACGCATGCGTTGCCGAAAACACGTCAAAACGCATGCGAAAAAACGCATGTGTTTTTAATGTTAAGTATAGGAAAAAAACGCATGCGTTTTTTAGCGCTAAAATGCAGCGTCCAAAAACGCAAGTGTGAAACCAACCTCAGTGCCGGAATTGGCGCATCTAAGGCTACGTTCACATTTGCGTTGTGCGCCGCAGCGTCGGAGACGCAACGCACAACGCAAACAAAAACGCAACAAAACGCACGCTAAAACGCTGCGTTTTGCGACGCATGCGTCCTTTTTGGCCGAAAGTTGGACGCAAAAAAAATGCAACTTGCTGCGTCCTCTGCGCCCAACGCTTGCGGCCAAAAAAACCCATGCGTCGCAAAACGCAGCACAATGCATGTCCATGCGCCCCCATGTTAAATATAGGGGCGCATGACGCATGCGGCGCCGAACGCTAATGTGAACGTAGACTTACAGATGCGCCATTTCTGGGGTGGCTGCGGACTGGTATTTGTAGCCGGGGGGGGGGGGGGGACCAATATCCATGGCCCCTCTCTAGGCTATTAATATCAGCCCGCAGCTGTCTGCGTAGCCTTTCTGGCTATAAAATATAGGGGGACCCCACGTCATTTTTTTGGGGGGGTCCCTCTATTTTAATAGCCAGAAAAGGCTACGAAGACAGCTGCGGGCTGATATTCATAGCAGGCTACAAATATTGGCCTCGGCCGTCGGCTTTCCCCCTCTGGCGCAGAAAATTGCGTTTTTTATTAAATTAAACGCTTATTAAGCCCTGTTTCACACTTGCGTCGGCACGGGTCCATCGCTATGCGTTGGGCCGACGTACCGACGCACGTTGTGAAATTTGTGCACGTCGTGGGCAGCGGATGCAGTTTTTCAACGCATCCGCTGCCCATTCTGAAGTCCGGGGAGGAGGGGGCGGAGTTTTGGCCGCGCATGCGCGGTAGAAAATGGCAGACGTGACGGATGTGCCAACGGTCCGCCAAAACACGACGCATCCGTTGCACGATGGACGCGACGTGTGGCCATCCGTCGTGATCCTTCACTAATACACGTCTATGGGTAAAAAACGCATCCTGCGAGCACATTTGCAGGATCCGTTTTTTTCCCAAAAAGACGGATTGCGAAAAACGCAACTGTGAAAGTAGCCTTATAGAAACATCGGCCTTTCTATTATATATCTATGGATATATCTATCTATAGATATATTTATAGATAGATATATCTATAGATACATAGATGTATCTATCCATATATTTGGGTGCTTTCACACATCAGGTTTTTGCCGTGAGGCACAATCCGGCGAGTTTTGAAAAAAACGGATCAATTTTTTTCCGTCTTTTTCTCATAGAGTTTCATCCGTTTTTTGCCGGATCCGTCAAAAAAGCTGTTTCCGCCGGATGGAAAACACATACAGAGGAACGTTTTTTCTGTCCAGCGAAAAAACGCACAGCGACGGATCCGGCAAAAAAAGTATGAAACTGAGCTGTGAAATGATGAATCCGGCCTTGGAATCCGTTTTTTCATGCATGTTTCCATTCAAATCATGCACATTTTCCGTTTATTTACTTATTTCCAAAAACGGCATTAAAACCGCGCATAAACCGCACCAAAAAAAGCATAAAAACCAAAAACTGCATCAAAACTGCACCAAAAACTGCATCAAAACCTGGTGCAGTTTTGGTGCGGTTTTGATAGTTTTTGGTGCGGTTTCGGTGCGGCTTTTTCCGCAGCATGTGCACAACAAGTCTGCGGCTCCCATAGACTTACATTGGTTGTACACTACACTGCGGATTTGATGCAATTCAGTGCAGCAAAAAACGCTGTGGATCTGCAATCAGATCCGCAACGTGTGCACACAGCCTTAGCATTTAGTGAACCTAGCCAAAAAGCCAAGCAAAAAACAAGCGTGGGATTGCACTTTTTTTGCCATTTCATTGCACTTTGAATTTTTTTCACATTTTCTGCTACACGACAAGGTAAAACCAATGGTGTCGTTCAAAAGTAGAACTTGTCCCGCAAAAGATAAGGCCTCACATGGCCATATTGACGGAAAAATTATGGCTCTGGATAGAAGGGGAGCGATAAACGAAAACAAAAAAGCTCCAGGGGTGAAGGGGTTTAGAAACATGGATATGGACATACCTATGGAAATAGACATAGATATATAGATACTAGATGGCAGCCCGATTCTAAAGAATCGGGAGTCTAGAATCCATATATACTTTATTTATTCAAATGTAAGAATAATACAATTAATAAATAATAGTAAGAAAGAACAAAAAATGGCTGCACTCACCAGCTCTTGACAATTCTTGACAGTACGGCACATTTCTGATTGGTCGCTCGCGGCAGGCGGCAACCAATCAGAAAAGTGCCGCGCACCACGAAGGCATATATCTTTGTCCACCCTGAGCGGGTGTAGGACGCTGGTGACGTCACTTATCTCCAGACATTATCTCCGGACAAAGCCACGGAAGTTGGCACAAATTGCCGGAAGTAGTATTCTAGGCAATTATATATTAGATTTTAATGTTATCAGTGTTTACCTTTGAACGTTTATATTGTATTGTCCTGTCACCAGCCATGTGTACGATTATCGGCCGAAAGCCTCTCTGGAACCAATAATCACCCCATGTAAAGGTATCTTTATAAGTTAAAGATTCAGAATACTATGACTTTTATCATATCCTGAACAGTCAAGTTTTTTATGAACCGTTAAGGTTTTCTGGTTGAAGTAAAAAAAACTCTGAGTGTTTACAGTTTGAAACCATAAAATGTTGAAAAATTATGTCATTCTTGAGTATATCACTCAATGGTGCTCATAAACGTGTCAAATTTGATCTATAATATACTTTAATATACGTTACTTTAATCTTTAATATACTTAAGAACAGGGCCCCAGACATCACACAGGGGGTCTGAAACACCGCACAGTGGTCCAAAATATCGCTGTGCTCTGCCTGGGGCCCCATATGCTGCCTGGGGCCCCTGTGCTCTGCCTGGGGCCCCATATGCTGCCTGGGGCCCCTGTGCTCTGCCTGGGGCCCCATGTTCTGCCTGGGGCCCCTGTGCTCTGCCTGGGGCCAAAGTGCTCTGCCTGGGGCCCCATATGCTGCCTGGGGCCCCTGTGCTCTGCCTGGGGCCCCATATGCTGCCTGGGGCCCCTGTGCTCTGCCTGGGGCCCCATAGGCTGCCTGGGGCCCCTGTGCTCTACCTGGGACCACTGTGCTCTGCCTGGGGCCCCATATGCTGCCTGGGGCCCCTGTGCTCTGCCTGGGGCCCCTGTGCTCTGCCTGGGGCCCCATGTTCTGCCTGGGGCCACTGTGCTCTGCCTGGGGCCCCATAGGCTGCCTGGGGCCCCTGTGCTCTGCCTGGGACCACTGTGCTCTGCCTGGGACCACTGTGCTCTGCCTGGGGCCCCATATGCTGCCTGGGGCCACTGTGCTCTGCCTGGGGCCCCATATGCTGCCTGGGGCCACTGTGCTCTGCCTGGGGCCCCTGTGCTCTGCCTGGGGCCCCTGTGCTCTGCCTGGGGCCCCATGTTCTGCCTGGGGCCCCTGTGCTCTGCCTGGGGCCACTGTGCTCTGCCTGGGGCCCCATAAGCTGCCTGGGGGCCCTGTGCTCTGCCTGGGGCCCCATATGCTGCCTGGGGCCCCTGTGCTCTGCCTGGGGCCACTGTGCTCTGCCTGGGGCCCCATATGCTGCCTGGGGCCACTGTGCTCTGCCTGGGGCCCCATATGCTGCCTGGGGCCACTGTGCTCTGCCTGGGGCCCCATATGCTGCCTGGGGCCCCTGTGCTCTGCCTGGGGCCCCATATGCTGCCTGGGGCCCCTGTGCTCTGCCTGGGGCCCCATATGCTGCCTGGGGCCCCTGTGCTCTGCCTGGGGCCCCTGTGCTCTGCCTGGGGCCCCTGTGCTCTGCCTGGGGCCCCTGTGCTCTGCCTGGGGCCCCTGTGCTCTGCCTGGGGCCACTGTGCTCTGCCTGGGGCCCCATATGCTGCCTGGGGCCCCTGTTCTCTGCCTGGGGCCCCATATGCTGCCTGGGGCCCCTGTGCTCTGCCTGGGGCCCCATATGCTGCCTGGGGCCCCTGTGCTCTGCCTGGGGCCCCATATGCTGCCTGGGGCCCCTGTGCTCTGCCTGGGGCCCCTGTGCTCTGCCTGGGGCCCCATGTTCTGCCTGGGGCCCCTGTGCTCTGCCTGGGGCCCCATATGCTGCCTGGGGCCCCTGTGCTCTGCCTGGGGCCCCATATGCTGCCTGGGGCCCCTGTGCTCTGCCTGGGGCCCCATATGCTGCATGGGGCCCCTGTGCTCTGCTTGGGGCCCCATGTTCTGCCTGGGGCCACTGTGCTCTGCCTGGGGCCCCATATGCTGCCTGGGGCCCCATATGCTGCCTGGGGCCCCTGTGCTCTGCCTGGGGCCACTGTGCTCTGCCTGGGGCCCCATAGGCTGCCTGGGGCCCCTGTGCTCTGCCTGGGACCACTGTGCTCTGCCTGGGGCCCCATATGCTGCCTGGGGCCCCTGTGCTCTGCCTGGGGCCCCATGTTCTGCCTGGGGCCCCTGTGCTCTGCCTGGGGCCACTGTGCTCTGCCTGGGACCCCATATGCTGCCTGGGGCCCCTGTGCTCTGCCTGGGGCCCCATATGCTGCCTGGGGCCCCTGTGCTCTGCCTGGGGCCCCATAGGCTGCCTGGGGCCCCTGTGCTCTACCTGGGACCACTGTGCTCTGCCTGGGGCCCCATATGCTGCCTGGGGCCCCTGTGCTCTGCCTGGGGCCCCTGTGCTCTGCCTGGGGCCCCATGTTCTGTCTGGGGCCACTGTGCTCTGCCTGGGGCCCCATAGGCTGCCTGGGGCCCCTGTGCTCTGCCTGGGACCACTGTGCTCTGCCTGGGGCCCCATATGCTGCCTGGGGCCACTGTGCTCTGCCTGGGGCCCCATATGCTGCCTGGGGCCACTGTGCTCTGCCTGGGGCCCCATATGCTGCCTGGGGCCCCTGTGCTCTGCCTGGGGCCCCTGTGCTCTGCCTGGGGCCCCATGTTCTGCCTGGGGCCCCTGTGCTCTGCCTGGGGCCACTGTGCTCTGCCTGGGGCCCCATAAGCTGCCTGGGGGCCCTGTGCTCTGCCTGGGGCCCCATATGCTGCCTGGGGCCCCTGTGCTCTGCCTGGGGCCACTGTGCTCTGCCTGGGGCCCCATATGCTGCCTGGGGCCACTGTGCTCTGCCTGGGGCCCCATATGCTGCCTGGGGCCACTGTGCTCTGCCTGGGGCCCCATATGCTGCCTGGGGCCCCTGTGCTCTGCCTGGGGCCCCTGTGCTCTGCCTGGGGCCCCATATGCTGCCTGGGGCCCCTGTGCTCTGCCTGGGGCCCCTGTGCTCTGCCTGGGGCCCCATGTTCTGCCTGGGGCCCCTGTGCTCTGCCTGGGGCCCCATATGCTGCCTGGGGCCCCTGTGCTCTGCCTGGGGCCCCATATGCTGCCTGGGGCCCCTGTGCTCTGCCTGGGGCCCCATATGCTGCCTGGGGCCCCTGTGCTCTGCCTGGGGCCCCTGTGTTCTGCCTGGGGCCCCTGTGCTCTGCCTGGGGCCACTGTGCTCTGCCTGGGGCCCCATATGCTGCCTGGGGCCCCTGTTCTCTGCCTGGGGCCCCATATGCTGCCTGGGGCCCCTGTGCTCTGCCTGGGGCCCCATATGCTGCCTGGGGCCCCTGTGCTCTGCCTGGGGCCCCTGTGCTCTGCCTGGGGCCCCTGTGCTCTGCCTGGGGCCCCATGTTCTGCCTGGGGCCCCTGTGCTCTGCCTGGGGCCCCATATGCTGCCTGGGGCCCCATATGCTGCCTGGGGCCCCTGTGCTCTGCCTGGGGCCACTGTGCTCTGCCTGGGGCCCCATAGGCTGCCTGGGGCCCCTGTGCTCTGCCTGGGACCACTGTGCTCTGCCTGGGGCCCCATGTTCTGCCTGGGGCCCCTGTGCTCTGCCTGGGGCCACTGTGCTCTGCCTGGGACCCCATATGCTGCCTGGGGCCCCTGTGCTCTGCCTGGGGCCCCATATGCTGCCTGGGGCCCCTGTGCTCTGCCTGGGGCCCCATAGGCTGCCTGGGGCCCCTGTGCTCTACCTGGGACCACTGTGCTCTGCCTGGGGCCCCATATGCTGCCTGGGGCCCCTGTGCTCTGCCTGGGGCCCCTGTGCTCTGCCTGGGGCCCCATGTTCTGCCTGGGGCCACTGTGCTCTGCCTGGGGCCCCATAGGCTGCCTGGGGCCCCTGTGCTCTGCCTGGGACCACTGTGCTCTGCCTGGGGCCCCATATGCTGCCTGGGGCCACTGTGCTCTGCCTGGGGCCCCATATGCTGCCTGGGGCCACTGTGCTCTGCCTGGGGCCCCATATGCTGCCTGGGGCCCCTGTGCTCTGCCTGGGGCCCCTGTGCTCTGCCTGGGGCCCCATGTTCTGCCTGGGGCCCCTGTGCTCTGCCTGGGGCCACTGTGCTCTGCCTGGGGCCCCATAAGCTGCCTGGGGGCCCTGTGCTCTGCCTGGGGCCCCATATGCTGCCTGGGGCCCCTGTGCTCTGCCTGGGGCCACTGTGCTCTGCCTGGGGCCCCATATGCTGCCTGGGGCCACTGTGCTCTGCCTGGGGCCCCATATGCTGCCTGGGGCCACTGTGCTCTGCCTGGGGCCCCATATGCTGCCTGGGGCCCCTGTGCTCTGCCTGGGGCCCCATATGCTGCCTGGGGCCCCTGTGCTCTGCCTGGGGCCCCATATGCTGCCTGGGGCCCCTGTGCTCTGCCTGGGGCCCCTGTGCTCTGCCTGGGGCCCCTGTGTTCTGCCTGGGGCCCCTGTGCTCTGCCTGGGGCCACTGTGCTCTGCCTGGGGCCCCATATGCTGCCTGGGGCCCCTGTTCTCTGCCTGGGGCCCCATATGCTGCCTGGGGCCCCTGTGCTCTGCCTGGGGCCCCATATGCTGCCTGGGGCCCCTGTGCTCTGCCTGGGGCCCCATATGCTGCCTGGGGCCCCTGTGCTCTGCCTGGGGCCCCTGTGCTCTGCCTGGGGCCCCATGTTCTGCCTGGGGCCCCTGTGCTCTGCCTGGGGCCCCATATGCTGCCTGGGGCCCCTGTGCTCTGCCTGGGGCCCCATATGCTGCCTGGGGCCCCTGTGCTCTGCCTGGGGCCCCATATGCTGCATGGGGCCCCTGTGCTCTGCCTGGGGCCCCATGTTCTGCCTGGGGCCACTGTGCTCTGCCTGGGGCCCCATATGCTGCCTGGGGCCCCATATGCTGCCTGGGGCCCCTGTGCTCTGCCTGGGGCCACTGTGCTCTGCCTGGGGCCCCATAGGCTGCCTGGGGCCCCTGTGCTCTGCCTGGGACCACTGTGCTCTGCCTGGGGCCCCATATGCTGCCTGGGGCCCCTGTGCTCTGCCTGGGGCCACTGTGCTCTGCCTGGGGCCCCATATGCTGCCTGGGGCCCCTGTGCTCTGCCTGGGTGTAGGACACTGGTGACGTCACTTATCTCCGGACATTAGCTCCGGACATTAGCTCCGGACAAAGCCACGGAAGTTGGCACAAATTGCAGGAAGTAGTATTCTAGGCAATTATATATTAGATGGGCATTTCCTGAAGGAAATACATGGTGCTTGAACAGCGCTACCAGCTTTACAGCAGCACTTTTCACACACGGGACTGGGGGGCGCGCTTACTTTTGCACCCGGGGGCGCACTTACTTTTGCACCCGGAGGCGCACTTACTTTTGCACCCGGGGGCGCACTTACTTTTGCACCCGGGGGCGCACTTACTTTTGCACCCGGGGGCGCACTTACTTTTGCACCCGGGCGCGCACTTACTTTTGGGGCCGCACTTACTTTTGGTGGGCGGGGCTTCTCGGCCTCCGATTTGGTTGGTGGGGCCCCTCGTCCTCCGATTTGGTGGGTGGGGACCCTCGGCCTCCGATTTGGTGGGCGGGGACCGGCCTCCGATTTGGTGGGCGGGGACCCTCGGCCTCCGATTTGGTGGGAGGGGACCCTCGACCTCCGATTTGGTGGGCGGGGACCCTCGGCCTCCGCTTTGGTGGGCGGGGCCCCTCGGCCTCCGATTTGGTGGACGGGGTCCCTCTGCCTCCGATTTGGTGGGCGGGGACCCTCGGCCTCCGCTTTGGTTGGTGGGGACCCTCGGCCTCCGATTTGGTGGGCGGGGCCCCTCGGCCTCCGCTTTGGTGGGCGGGGCCGGGCCCCTCGGCCTCCGCTTTGGTGGGCGGGGCCGCTCGGCCTTCGATTTGGTGGGCGGAGCTCCTCGGCCTCCGATTTGGTTGGCGGGGCCCCTCGGCCTCCGATTTGGTGGGCGGGGACTCTCGGCCTCCGATTTGGTGGGCGGGGACCCTCGGCCTCCGATTTGGTGGGCGGGGACCCTCGGCCTCCGATTTGGTGGGCGGGGACCCTCGGCCTCCGATTTGGTGGGCGGGGCCCCTCGGCCTCCGATTTGGTGGGCGGGGACCCTCGGCCTCCAATTTGGTGGGCGGGGACCCTCGGCCTCCAATTTGGTGGGCGGGGACCCTCGGCCTCCGATGTGGTGGGCGGGGACCCTCGGCCTCCGATGTGGTGGGCGGGGACCCTCGGCCTCCGATTTGGTGGGTGGGGACCCTCGGCCTCCGATGTGGTGGGCGGGGACCCTCGGCCTCCGATGTGGTGGGCGGGGCCCCTCGGCCTCCGATGTGGTGGGCGGGGCCCCTCGGCCTCCGCTTTGGTGGGCGGGGCCGGGCCCCTCGGCCTCCGCTTTGGTGGGCGGGGCCGCTCGGCCTTCGATTTGGTGGGCGGGGCTCCTCGGCCTCCGATTTGGTTGGCGGGGCCCCTCGGCCTCCGATTTGGTGTGTGCTCTGCCTGGGGCCACTGTGCTCTGCCTGGGGCCCCATATGCTGCCTGGGGCCCCTGTGCTCTGCCTGGGGCCCCATATGCTGCCTGGGGCCCCTGTGCTCTGCCTGGGGCCCCTGTGCTCTGCCTGGGGCCCCTGTGCTCTGCCTGGGGCCCCATGTTCTGCCTGGGGCCCCATGTTCTGCCTGGGGCCCCTGTGCTCTGCCTGGGGCCACTGTGCTCTGCCTGGGTGTAGGACACTGGTGACGTCACTTATCTCCGGACATTAGCTCCGAACTTTATCTCCGGACAATAGCTCCGGACAATAGCTCCGGACAATAGCTCCGGACAATAGCTCCGGCCAAAGCCACGGAAGTTGGCACAAATTGCAGGAAGTAGTATTCTAGGCAATTATATATTAGATATCTGTATCTATCTATCTCATATCTATCTATCTATCTATCTATCTATCTATTTGTTATCTATCTATCTGTGTGTAATGGAGTGTGGGTTGGACAAATGTAAAAGAGGAGGTCGGACAGAAATGACATCACAAATCTTTTTGAAGCTAGAGGAGGGAGAGGAGGGAGGTTTTGGGGTGTGTTTTGGAGTGGGTGTGCTAAGTTCAGGCTTAGAGGACAGTGCAATGCATCATGGAACTTGTAGTATTAGAGCACAATGACTCAGGAGAAAGGAAGTTGTCGATTAACCCCATGAGAGCTGAATCCAGCACTAAAATGTGCTGCTACAGCATGATAAAAGGTAATATTGCTAAAATAAACACAGTAGATGTTTTCAGTGGCCCATAATAGCAAGATTTATGAAAAAAAAAAAAAAAAAGGTTATAGTAGTGGACAACTTCTTTAAGGCTACGTTCACATTTGCGTTGTGCGCCGCAGCGTCGGAGACGCAACGCACAACGCAAACAAAAACGCAACAAAACGCACGCAAAAACGCTGCGTTTTGCGACGCATGCGTCCTTTTTTGCCGAACTTTGGACGCAAAAAAATGCAACATGCTGCGTTTTCTGCGCCCAACGCTTGCGGCCAAAAAAACGCATGCGTCGCAAAACGCAGCACAACGCATGTCCATGCGCCCCCATGTTAACCCGTCATGTGCGGGGGCGCCCGGGCACAAGTAGCCCTGCAGTCGCATTACAGGCGGCGCCATAGGCCTGCACAGGGGTTACAGCTGATTATTGGGGCGCTGCGCAGCTTTTCCTGGACACTAAGGCTACGTTCACATTTGCGTTGTGCGCCGCAGCGTCGGCGCCGCAGCGCACAACGCAAACAAAAACGCAGCAAAACGCATGCACAACGCTGCGTTTTGCGCCGCATGCGTCCTTTTTTTAATTGATTTTGGACGCAGCAAAAATGCAACTTGCTGCGTCCTCTGCGCCCGGACGCGGGCGCCGCAGCGAAGCATGCGGCGCAAAACGCAAGTGCGACGCATGTCCATGCGCCCCCATGTTAAATATAGGGGCGCATGACGCATGCGGCGCCCGCCGCTAATGTGAACGTAGCCTAAGATGATGCTCACACAGGGCTTTTTGCAGCAGTTTTTTTTTTTTTCTGCACTTAAAAACAGTGGTGACAGGAAAAACGCGCATACATAGGCCATGTGCACACTTTGCGGTTTTTGACGCTGCAGTTTTCCATGCGGTCTACAGTACCATGTAAACCTATGGAAAACCAAATCCGCTGTGCACATGCTGCAGAAAAAAACGCGTGGAAACGCAGCATTGTGTTTTCCGCAGAATGTCAATTCTTTGTGCGGATCTGCAGCGTTTCTGCACCCATTGACTTGCACTGAGTAGAGCAAATCCACAGCATAACCGCAGATCTAAAAAAGATCTGCAGTTTAGCTGTGGGTGAAACGCTGCAGATCAGGAGGGAGGGGGGGGGGGGGGAGTGTCGGGGGGTGTGTGCGGGCTGCCGGGGGTTTGTGCAGGCCTGTCGGGGGTCTGTGCGGTGCGCACGGGGGTCTGTGCAGGGATGCCGGGGGTCTGTGCAGGCCTCTCAGGGGGGTCTGTGCGGGCGTCTGTGCGCAGGCATCATCCGATGAGACTACAAGTCCCATCGGGCTATGCCTGCTACAGTGACAGTGATTGACACATTAGCCAATGATGGGACAGTAGTAGTCCCATCATCCGGCTAATGTGTTGAATGTAAAAAAAACCCACAAACACACAACCAAACATACAACATATAACCTAACCTATAACAGTACATATATAACAGAACATACAACATATAGACATACAGTACATATAGCATTCATACATATAGACATACAATACATATAACAGAGTACATACTCACCATCCCCTTGTCACCTTGATCCCCGAAGCCAGGGTCATCTGTAAAAAATAACAAACACTATACTCCCTGATCCGCAGAAATCCAATTAAAACGAGTGTCCCACAACGATCTCCCGAGGAGAGCAGCAGCATCAGCTGATGCGACCGCTCTCTAGGGGCTCCAGGAATACAATGACGGAAGGTATCCTTCCACACTGTATTCCTCCGTCACTGTAAAAAATAGTCCCTTGTCTCACTTGTGGCACTGCTGTGTGAGAAAGTTCCCACGCAGCATTGCCATAAAGCAAGAGAGTGAACTCAGGTAACCTCAGTGATGCACTGCAGGAGCCATTGTCTCCTGTCAGTGTGTCACTGAAGGTCCTATAGAGCAGTGACATCACCCGATGTCACTATTCTATAGGGGAGATCATCGTGGGACACTCATTATTAAATAGACTGCGTCGGACAGGGACTATACGGTTGGTTTATTATTTTTAATTTTTTACAGGCGATCGAGTATGGTAAGTATGGTTAAATTAAGATAAAAAAATAAAGACAGCCAGAAAAAAGTATTTTAAACTCTTTCAATACTCTAGGATTAATAAATGGATAGGTGTCTTATTGACGCCTCTCCGTTATTAACCAGGCTTAATGTCACCTTACAATAGCAAGGTGACATTAACCCCTTATTACCCTATATCCCACCGCTACACGGGAGTGGGAAGAGAGGGGCTAAGTGCCGGAATTGGCGCATCTTACAGATGCGCCATTTCTGGGGCGGCTGCGGACTGGTATTTGTAGCCGCCCCATTTTTTTTTTGGGGGGGGGGGGTAGGTCCCCCTATTTTAATAGCCAGTAAAGGCTACGCAGACAGCTGCGGGCGGATAGCCTAGAGAGGGGCCATGGGTATTACCCCCTTCGCAGGCTACAAATATTGGCCCCCGGCCATCGGCTTTCACCCTCTGGCGCACTATTTGCATCGGATCCGTTTTTTCAAAAATTCCCCGGATCCTGCCTGATGGATAGATGTAGACAGATATATGGATAGTTAGGCTACTTTCACACATCAGTTTGTTTCCGTCAGGCAGGATCCGGTGAATTTTTGAAAAAATGGATCCGATGCAAATAGTTAAAAACTGATGCAACTGATCTGTTTTGTTTTTTTAGAGAGAGAACGGAAAATCTGCATGATTTCCATGGAAAAAATGCAATAAAAAACAGATTCGGAGGCCCGGATTCATCATTTCACATCTCAGTTTCATATGTTTTTCGCCGAATCCGTCGTTGTGCGTTTTTTCGCCGGACAGAAAAAACTTTCCATTGTACGTTTTCCCCGTCCGCCGGAAAGTTTTTTTACGGATCCGGCAAAAAAACAGATGAAACGTGAGGCCATCAGGCGCAATCCGGCGCTAATACAACTCTATGAGGAAAAAAACGGATCCGGTGAAAAAAAACATCAATTTTTTTCAAAACTCGCTGGATTATGCCTGACGCAAAAACCTGATGTGTGAAAGTAGCCTAACTATCCATATATCTATCTACATCTATCTATCTCATTCCTTCTGTCTATCTATGTATCTATCTATCTGTCTATCTATGTGTGTAATGGAGTGTGGGTTGGACAAATGTAAAAGAGGAAGTTGGACAAGACATGACATCACAAATCTTTTTTTTAGCTTTCAAAAACACATCAAAACTGCTCAAAAACGCGTTTTCTGCCAAGAGATGCAGATTTGGTACAGAAAAATCCGCAGGCAAATCTGCAATGTGTGCACATACCGCTATGTGCACATGACCTTGGCAAGGTTGACTACCCGTGACTTCCCCCACCTTCTTGAATAACCACACCACCTCAGTAATTTGGATAATAACGGCCACAGCAGCCAATTTATTATTGATATTAATAAAAACGGACCCTTGGTGCGGCCCTCGAAGCTAACCCGCTCCTGGTCTGGTGATTATTCCATCGGCACTGCCTCTTCCCTCTCAGCCTTACTTCCAGCTGCGTTTTTTCCCAAGCTCAGAAGCATCCTGAGTTGAGGGAAGAGGTTGCCTCCATCCGTTAACCTGTACCCGACTTCCATCGTCGGGTACCCACCCATCGGTACCGCGCACCCGACCTCCAACATCAGGGTGGCCCTCCGGGTCCCCCGATAGCGTGAAACTGACCTACCTCGTCGGGTATCACGCAAGTATCACCAGACCACGAACTAAGTAACTATCCATGGCAGTGGGTGGGGGGTCCCGCAGTGCAAGAATCCCCCCTCTACCATACTTTTTTGCCAGCTTCGAGGACCCACCAACGCTCAAATCATCATCCGATGATGTAATAGAACCTCGCGCTCACAAAGAGCTATCCGCCACCAGTCAGGAGAGGAAAAAACCCCTGTGGGGGAAACCTCCAGGGAACCATGGTGATGGATTGCCCTTCCCCTGGGCTTAAAGGTAACTGCCAAATAAGTAATTCTTGTATCAGTCTCGCTCTTGTCCGCGTCCGAATGGTTCATCTGGCTACTGCGACCCGGTCTTCCTTCTTTTCGTCAGGGATGGGTGGGTGGGGCTTGATGTCCGGCCGTCCAGAGAGGGAAAGAGGGCTACGGCTCCTCCCTGCATCCTTTTTATCCCCCCGTGCCCCCCCCCCTCTCTCCCTCTGTCCTAGGTCACTTCCCCTATGTCACTTCCCCTATGTCACTTCCCCTTTAATTAGTCCCCTAATACTTCCTCCCCCCCCCCCCCGGCTTACCCTTGCCGTCCCCCTGCCTTCTCCCAACCCCCAATTCATACGTCACTTGCAACCTGCCCGGTCATGGCCCCCTCCTTACGGACCCTCCGTGCCTTATCCGGGGGTTACTTGTCCGGAATTGCCGCAGAAATTTCCGCTGCAATTCCGCAACTCCCTGCGGCGAGAAATACGCATGCGGAATTGGCATGCATATTCCCGCTAAATACTAGCGTTTTACAAGCGTAATTAGCTTGCAGAATGCTACCGTTTTCCAAGCGATCTGTAGCATCACTTGGAAAACGGATTGACAGGTTGGTCACACTAGTCAAACAGTGTTTGACAAGTGTGACCAACTTTTTACTATTGATGCTGCCTGTGCCCCATGCTCTGTGTGTGAAATCTGTAAGCTGCTAATGTAGGGGTACTGTGCCCCATGCTGTGTGGGTGAAATTGTTAACTGGACTGGAAGTAGCGAGCCTCAGTCTCTGTGAGCACACCATTAAAATTTTTAGGTTATTCATTTACTTCTTATATTACCATGATTGCTATGGTAACAGAACCCCTTTAAGTAATTTCCATATTCACGTTTGTTTGCAGGGCAATTGTCCTGCTCTTATCCCCAATTAAGTTCCCTTTGCAGCCCCCTAGCCCTGACTATAGCCAGTTTACAGTGATTTTAAAGCACCGAAGTTCAGGTACCCATTGATTTCTATTGGGTTCAGGGTCAAGTTCAATGACAAGTTCGGACCCGAACCAAACTTTGTACTGTATGTTCTTTGAACTCGAACATTCACGGGTTCGCTCATCTCTAATTGTGAATGAGAGTAATGTAATATTTGGATGCAGATGAACAGTGGGCTCCAGAGCCAATGTTACTGGTGGGCAATTAGCACCTCCATCCAACACTTTATACAGGCAAATGTGTTTGTATATTTACCCCAAAATGTCACAAGTCTTTACATTTTCTCTTCTTTACCAAAGATAGGTAATTAAGATACTTAGTGTGGATGTGCTAACTTGCAAATGATTAAAAACTTCAGTATTTTCTGAATCATGTGAAAATGTACTATACACCATATGGCTGCTGATATTAGCAGTAAGGGCCACTACTATTACGTATGGTGTCACTAGGGAACCACTATTACATATGGTGTGACTGTAGAGAGCCACTATTACATATGGTGTGACTGTAGGGAGCCACTATTACATATGGTGTCACTAGGAGGCTACTATTACATATGGTGTCACTAGGGGGCCACTATTACATATGGTGTGACTGTAGGGGGCCACTATTACATATGTTGTCACTATAGGGGGCCACCATTACATATGGTGTCACTAGGGGGGCTACTATTACACATGGTGTCACTATAGGGCCACTATTACATATGGTGTCACTAGGAGGCTACTATTACATATGGTGTCACTAGGGGGCCTCTATTACATATGGTGTGACTGTAGGGGGCCACTATTACATATGTTGTCACTATAGGGCCACTATTACATATGGTGTCACTAGGAGGCTACTATTACACATGGTGTCACTATAGGGGGCCACTATTACATATGGTGTCACTAGGGGGGCTACTATTACACATGGTGTCACTAGGGGGCCTCTATTACATATGGTGTGACTGTAGGGGGCCACTATTACATATGTTGTCACTATAGGGCCACCATTACATATGGTGTCACTAGGGGGCTACTATTACACATGGTGTCACTATAGGGGGCCACTATTACATATGGTGTCACTAGGGGGGGCTACTATTACACATGGTGTCACTATAGGGCCACTATTACATATGGCGTCACTAGGAGGCTACTATTACATATGGTGTCACTAGGGGGCTACTATTACACATGGTGTCACTATAGGGGGCCACTATTACATATGGTGTCACTAGGGGGCTACTATTACACATGGTGTCACTATAGGGGGCCACTATTACATATGGTGTCACTAGGGGGCTACTATTACATATGGTGTCACTAGGGGGCTACTATTACACATGGTGTCACTATAGGTGGCCACTATTACATATGGTGTCACTAGGGGGCTACTATTACATATGGTGTCACTGTAGGGGGCCACTGTTACACATGGTGTCACTGTAGGGGGCCACTATTACATATGGTGTCACTATAGGGCCACTATTACATATGGTGTCACTGTAGGGGGCTACTATTACATATGGTGTCACTAGGGGGGCTACTATTACACATGGTGTCACTATAGGGGGCCACTATTACATATGGTGTCACTAGGGGGCTACTATTACACATGGTGTCACTATGGGGGCCACTATTACATATGGTGTCACTAGGGGGCTACTATTACATATGGTGTCACTGTAGGGGGCCACTATTACACATGGTGTCACTGTAGGGGGCCACTATTACACATGGTGTCACTGTAGGGGGCCACTATTACATATGGTGTCTGTTGTTTAGCCACATCTATAAAGTACAGTAAAAGTGATTACCATCTGCATGACAGTGAAAAACAACATGGACAAGGAAGAAAAACAGAAACAAGCGTCAATATGAAAATCACATTTAATAAGTTCTTAGCAACCTAACAAGGTAAAATACAACCATATTGACAAATTGTGGCTCAAAAAACTGTATCACAGTTAACGCAAAGTAAAAGTTGTGGTTGTTTGTAAAATCTCCGTTTCTTTAGTTTCCCTATGTAGTCTTCCTAAGGGAACGGATGTAATATATGAACAATACATGTGCACAAGGTGTGAGAGTTACGTGGGCTTGTGATGGAATTTCTTACCCTTTGGCTGAAGAAACGCTGAATACCTTTACCATTTCCACACATTCTTACTAATAACAAGCTGTCAGCCAATATATACCCTGTGTTCGGATTTGCACAGTATATAGAGCTGTGGGCAAAATTATTGCTTGTCATAAAATCAATATCTACAGAAATAAGTGACTATGTAACAACAGTGCATCATTAGGATACTAATAGCCCAAATACAATGCAACAAAAAGCTGGAGCTGTCAACACACGTCAGAAAAGAATGAAGAAGATACGTGGTACCTGACATGGCCAGAATTAGGAGGCGATCTGCGGCACCCAGGAGCTGCCACTCACGGGTACAGCTGCACAGGGCCGTGGTGTCGACTGGTGGCGGATCCATTAGGGACGCATGCGATCGGTTGCATTTTGCCGCGTTTGACGACGCATGCGTCGTTTCGTTGTCTGCGGTTTGGCACGGTAAACGCTACATGTAGTAATTTTAGAGGCGTCAATTTGCCGCCTAGAAATGTATGCGGTTGTTAGCGGAAGGAATGCAGCAAAAAAACGCATTACAGTCTATGTGAACGCATGCGTTGCATCACAGGAAAACATGTCTAGACACTGATTACCCACCCTCCACATACAAACTGATAAAGGGAGGGAGTGGGCATTTGCAGGTCACTATACAGCAGACTGGGAAGCAGACCAGACAGAGGAAAGCACCTTGGAGGAAACAAGACACTGAACAAGGTGAGTATATCCTAGCCAATGCCTTTATTTTCTATTTTCTGTCTCTACATGTCCTAATTTCTGGCATTTTTTTTCTTTCTGCATGCATCAGAATGTCATCTGAGGAGGAGGAGCAACGTCCTGGGCCTGCACAAGCCGAACATGTCAGTGAAGTGAATACTCACCTCCTCAGATTGGTAAGTATTCACGGTCACATCTACACGTGACAATTTTTTTTTTCCTTTTTTTAGAGCACTTCTTCCACTGCGGCAGAGGCTGAGCAGGAGCAGCGGGTTCACGGTCGGGTGGCAAGGTGGCAGCGTGTACGTATATGTGGCTGACTGTTTATTGTATCCTCACTTTACTATTCTTGAATGTTCATTTCTTTACTTTCCTCTTTCTTTACCTTTTTCTTCTTGACTCCTTTTTTTTTTCTTGACTTTCAATATTCATGCCAGTTCTCTGTCTGTTTTCTTTCTTTTTCTTATGTTAATCTCTCCAACATTAATGTTTTTTTATTTTTTAGGTTCCAGAACGGGATGAGGATCTCATTGAAAATGACCTAATCTCCCTGGTCCATGAGCGAGTCCCGTTGTGGGACACCCAGGTTCCGCAGCACTCGGACAACGTGACGATCCGGCGGCTATAGAATGAGGTGGCCAAAGCAATGTGGGATGGCTGGGACAACGCCCCAACTCGGGTCCGAAATGCATTTTGTAAGTATTGCAATGCGGTGTGCTGCAGCAGTGACCTTGGCCAGGATCACACAACTGTGTGTGATGAGTGAAACTCATGATGGACTCAAGGCGATGGGTGACCAACTGGATACTGCCATTAGCCATATGAATACACGTCTCCAAAAGCCTTGACCAAGTGAAAGCCGACCTCCAGAGGCCAGCACATCATTTTTTTTTCAATCAAATTGAACAGGGCATGTTGGAACACCTTACTCCTGATCTCCAGCTTAGTGTCATGCAGGCCTGCAATGCTGCTTACGTGCAGGCTATGCAGCAGAGTCGGTATTTTCAGCAGACAGTGGCAGCATATCCAACTGTGCCAACACTGTCACGCTTGACATCAATGCCGAGCTCTGCTGCATACCACTGCACGGCCACCTCCATTCCAAGCACTGCCGGACACCACTACAGCACCAACACCATGCAGAGTGCTGTTGGACAGCCCACCGCCACCACCATGACAACTGCTGCTCCTGCTTGGACCTCCTCCACTGACACCACTACATACAGCAGCAGGACCCTGGCATGGCCTTCCGCTCTACCACCACGATGCAGCAGGACCCAGGCATGGCCTTCCACTCCTCCATGTAGCAACAGGACCCTGGCATTGCCTTCCGCTCCACCATGCAGCAGCAGGACCCTGGCATAGCCTTCCAACCTCCAACTGCAACCATGCAGCCGCAGCAGCGGCAGCACAAAGGCCCTGACAGTTCGGCCACTATGACCAGGCCACAAGAAATGAGCCCACCGAGGCACCCCAGACCGCAGCGCCGATCCCAAAAAGGGAAAAAGAAACAGCAGACTCTCTCTATTCCTCCCCCCTCACCTCCCAATGTGTCTGTAATGTCAGGTTTGTCTCACCCTTCCAGTGTGTCTCAGCCCTCTCATGCGTCAAGCCCCCATCCCCGAACTCCCAGATCCCACTACGTTTATTACCCCTTCTTCTGCCACCCCTGTGTCATCCACACTTAGCCAGGCCTCACAGCTACACACCCCCCAGTTCCGTCACCCTACCCCAAGCAGGCGCAGTTAATTTTTTTTTTTGTTAAAAAATAAATAATGTTTTTTTGCCCCCAATAATGTTTAGTTATTTGTGTATTTCGCTGCCGGCAACACACACCGTGCGCCTAATAAAACACTGCGCCGCACACTATATTTTTTTGCCAACTCATAGCTCCAGTAGTTATTAAGTACAACACTGCAGCTTTGTGTGTTTGGTATAGAGCTATAAAGGTGGCAAAAAAAATATAACTTATTTTCTCCATAATCTCTTCAGTCTGATTAATGTGTCGCAGACTGAAGAGAAAATGGCGGTAATACAAAGCAGATCTATACTCAACAGGTCATATGTCAAATAGTGAGTTCGTGATGCACAAAACTCTGCGTCATGAACTCATTATATATGAAACCTGACCTGGTGAGTAGAGAACTGCCGTGTATAACCTCCATTTTTTCTTCAGTGTACGTAATCTATTTCACACAAACTGAAGAGACGATGGAGGTCATATGCAGCACCCTAGAGTCCTGGTCGTTGCAGTAATGTCATTCTTCCACCAGGGGGAGTGATATTACGTCTGAAGGTAACAAAGGAGGTCTTCCTTCCAGGTATCACAAACCATACACTACACTTCACACTCCGGACCACCAGGGGGAGCCTTGCTCCTATCTACTAGGGCACTCCTCACAGAAGGGTAAAACTGGTGGGCTGGATAGAAAGTTAGAGAGACGCTGACTGGGCTTTGCCCAGGCAACACCTGTCAGGCAGACAGGGGGAATGGAGGAACATCTGAGCTGCAGACAGAGGGTCCCTGTCAGGGGTGGGATCCTGACAGAGGCCTAGCGGGACAGAAAGCTACGGAGCTGTGCCTGCCCCACGTGCGGCAGCATCCTAAGAAAGGACACAAAGAGAATTGTATTGTAGGAGAAAACACCAGGAGGAGTTCTGCCCTGAAATAGGCTGCCTCCTTCTGAGGCGCGTAGCCGGTGGCCGGAACACCAAGGGAGTAATTGTCTCTACGCTTTACTTCAGAGACCGGCAGGACAGTCGATTCCAAGTTGGCTGCCCGACCTTAATACCTAAGAAGACACAGTGGCAACTTGTGGGGGTCAGGACGTCTCTAGGGTCCCTATAAACAAGCCTCAGGCCATCAGTCATACGGGTTTGTCCTATCCACACCATCTGGGGGACAGAGAGGAAGAAATAGCATCTAGAACATCTACAATAGTTGTGAGGACCTTACCGAGAAGCTCAGCAGGGAGGTACTACAACACACAGGCGCTAGTAGGAAGGCTACTGATTTCCACCTGGATAAGGGGACTCTGGATTTGCCTTCAGACCGGCCAGACTCTGCCTACCCTGTGGTCTGTACCCTGGACTGTGGATGCTGAAGCCTCCAGTAAAAGGTAAAGAGACTGCAACCTTGTGTCCTCGTTATTCTCTGCGCCTTACATCACCCACCATCACCATCTACACTTCTGGGAAGCCCTGGGGATACACTTCACCTGTGGGAAGGTATACCATCTAGCTGCCATCACATCACCCCAGCGGACCACTAAGCAGCGTCGGTCACCCTGACCGAATACCACAGGTGGCGTCACGAACTTTATACAAACACTCCCTTTTATTATTGGACGCCCCTCTAAGGGCCACGGTACCGGGTCAGGCCACCGTGACATCCCCCGAACTGAAGGACTCGGTACAGAGTACCCCATTGCCCTTACTGTGGGGGCGATCCACATACAAGGCATATCTATACTCACCTGGACAGGTGTCAGAAATAGTGAATTCATGAGGCTGTTATTTGTGCATCATGAATTCATTATTTCTGACACCTGACTTGATGAGTATAGATCTGCTTTTTATTATACCTCCATCTTCTCTTCAGTCTGCGTCCAATAGATACTGCAGAACATAATCTGGACGTAATGACGTCAACTACCTTTCTACTCTCAACATAAGTGTTTTTTAGAGGAAATACACAGGAGACTCGGTCAAGATAGCAAAACACGAATTTTATTAACAAAAAATATTATTAACATTTAAAACATAACTGGTACAGGCCAAAACCCAACAGGAAATTTTACACAATATTGTCTTGCCATGCCACACGTCCAATATCAGAATCAAAATAGGCAGCAAATTGGTCCCGCATGTGGCCAACTTCAACTGTTGACCGCAGCGGGTGATGCTGGTAATCTAGCAATGGGTTTGCAACTGGTTCATCCAGTTCAATGTTGGGTCGCTCCTTAGCCATTATGTAGTTGTGGAGAACCACACAGGCTTTGACCACCTCATCGACTGTCTCCATTTTTAGATTAATGGCTGTCGCAAGAATGCACCATTTTGAGACAAGAATCCCAAAGGTACACTCTACAGTTCTTCGGGCCCTGGTCAGTCTGTAGTTATAAATCCTTTTAGTGTGGTTCAAGTCCCGACTGGAATATGGCTTCAGTAGGTTTTCATCCCAACCATAATGGCCAAAAAAATCTAGCCAAATGGCATCGGTGGGCCTTGAGTGTTGGGGAGAGGTCGTGGCAGTGGAAAATTAAAATTTCTTCCATACACACGTCGGCCCATATCCGAGTTCTTGAAAGTCTGGGAATCGTTGCCACGGCCAAAAGCTCCAATGTCCACGACGATAAAGCGACAGTCCGCATCTGCTATTGCCATGAGCACAACTGAAAAATATTTTTTGTAGTCAAAGTACTCCTATCCAGTTCTGGCGGGTTTGATAATGCGTATGTGCTTTCCATCCACCGCTCCCAAACAGTTGGGGAAATTACACACACTCCAGAATTTTTCTGCAATTTCAATCCACATGTCCTCGGTGGGTAAGGGGATAAATTCATCCCGGAGAACATTCCACAAAGCCCGGCAGGTGTCCGCAACTATTCCAGACAGGGTGGAAATTCCAAGCCGGTATTGAAAGTGGAGGGATGATAAGCTCTCTCCTGTTGCCAGAAATCTGAAATAAGAATAAAAAAATAAATTTACAATCAATTCCATTTATGTTGGTGTTTAGCTAAAGACCTAAAGGAAAATACAAATAATATATGGCAGACCAATAATAATTATGACTGGCATTTGTTTAGAATTATTACGTACCTTAATGTAACCAGGAGACGTTCCTCTGCTGGAATCGCTCTACGGAGCTGGGTGTCCTGCCTCCGGATGGCTCCTTGGACACGACCAAGCAATTTCCGGAAAGAGTCTTGAGACATCCTGGTATATTCCGGGAATTTGTCCGGGTTGGCATTAAGCGTGGTAGGCTCCACGGCTCTCCCGGAGTTCAATAATGGGGTGTCTCCAAAAACGCCTACGCCGTGTCCTTCTCTGTCGTTCTCTATTTCTTTGTTGCTCCCAAGCAAACGCACAGGCAAGAAACAGCTTGATGCTTAAATCCAGGTTGAAATAAAAGCTCTCCATGCATCATGACACAGGATACAGTAGCAAACTGTGAAGATTTCAGCAGTCCAAGGGTTTATATATAGATATCCCATAATACACGTCCACTGTAGTCCCATTGGTGGTGTCTGTTTATCTAGATTTTGTTTCTATTAAATTTTTCACCATGCATACAGAAAACGCAAACGCATGGAAAAGCGTGAAAACGCAGCGTTTGTACGCATTTCAATGCGGTTTTTCCTTCATTTGTGGTTGCGGATTAAACGCGGCGGATTCTAACGCAAATGTGAAACTAGCCTAATACTATACTAAACCTTTAGCAGGTGTATTATTACATAGTCACAAGGCAAATAGCTGTGTAATTACTAACATGGTTGTAGAAGCACAGATCCCCCGATCTGCTGACAGAGGGTCCATCCCAGGTCCTGTGCGCAGTGTTTCCCAACCAGTTCTCTTGGAATCTGGACAATAGCGGGAACACTTTTATGGGAAAGGGACAATTATATTCTGCGGTGTAGAAGACATTTGTGTGGAGCGGTGCCTGGATTATGTGCTTCTTGTGAAAGAAAGGATGATACTGAAGAGAATTGTGTTTTTTCTTAGAAAGAACCTCAAGAACTTGATCTAAAATTGCTTTGATGAAGCCCTCACACATATACGGGGACGGTCCAAAAGTACGTTAGAGTTGAATCCCTGCTATTCTGTAGGATTTTATGGGTATGTATACACGGACACACTAATGGACTTCTTTTTTTGGAGTGTAGAAAAGAGTAAGGTTTTTGAGAGGAAGCCACAGGATGAATTAAAAGAGTTAATCTTGGAAGCAGTAACAGACATGGATACCTGTGGCACTGGGTGTACTGGACGGGTTCCTCGAATATTCCAACATGGACAGAAGACGTCTCAGGAGCGCTAGGTGTGAGTGTAATAAGGAACGTCCTCATAATCTCCTTTTGTTGTGTGTCGGTGAGCATCTACCTGGAATCTCTTATCTCACGGATACATTATACACCTGCTGTACCTTTGGGCCCCCCTGTATTATCTGGCTCTATAATTTAATCACCTTGATAGATAATCGCTATTTGAAACATTTCTTTATTTTTATTTAATCTTTTTTTTTTTTTTTTTTTAAAGGAAACAACGCATTGAAATTACAGCAACTCCAAACGGTAGAAAAATAAAATGAACCTCCCTATGGAATATGACTAAACTAGCACTTTCTCTTTACACCATTATAACCTCACAGTACAGATAAAAACCACATTGTAAATATGTAAATAAGTACAAATAGAGTAATTTACCAAAATCCCCAAGTATATGCACCCTGTGCTTATTGTTTTTCACTTTTATTACATAACGTCACGGAAAGTTATTTACTTACAATATGCCACATCTTCAAAACTGTGTCACCACTGGCTTGTAAGCAAAGTGCAGCGCCGGCTCCAAGTGCAGCAGTTTGTTACTGATCCAGAAACCAATCAGATCATTTTTTTTTTCCTTTTTACCCCCTGCCGCAGACGGCTGCGATGTTACTGCTGGCTTTAGGCAGCACCGACAGCGTTTTGGTCGCCTTCACGTCTGTACTCCAGAATCCCATAATAATAATATGATAAACATGATAATTTAATAAATCTTCCAAGAACAGAGTAAGTGTTCTACCATTCCTACATTGTGTTCAAGCTTTTGCCCCATTCATCCTTCAACATAAAATTGCAGTCAGTTACTGAAGAGGACGCACCGCACTTTGTGTTGGCCCTGACAAAACTCAATCTCTGATAAAGACTGAAAAACAGAGTGCACTTATGGTTGGCTGGTATGCTTTCAAGTGTAACCATGGCCATAAATATGAAACATGCATACTCATCTGAGCCGAGTGTGCATATTTATTTCAATGGGGAGACCCAACCAGCAGCATGTTGATCTCCAATGTGCCTGATCCCCCTTTCCCCAAACATCTGCTCTCTGGGAACGGTTGGCAGACAACCAGGCACAACCAGACACGATACCACTGGCCAAACTGTTTTCACAAACATATGACCAGCATTAAGGCATGTTCACACATGTTGGAGTGAAAAATCTTAACTGTATGGAACATCAGCAAATTAGATGGGATCTTATCAATGTCTTACCCTCCAGAAGTAACAAATTGTATATACTCAAACTGAGCAACGTTGTAATAGAAAAAAATATTCCGAAATGTGTTATTTCTATAATAAGTGTTCCTTATGATGGAAACATTCAAAATCTTATAGAAAAACCCCTCATTCAGTATAAACTAGCATGTCATCTGTGCCATCATAGAGGTTGGATCCTTCAGTTCCTTTATGTGATATGTTTTACCATTAGATCATTGTTTTGATCCCTGTACATATTGCTCAATTTTATCCATTTGTTTTTGGGACAAAGGGGGGAGGAATATACAGCGTTCACGAGCTTACAATAAGATCTGCCAGTGTAAACGTACAGCTCCACAATATTACAGAACTGGTGACATAGCAGCTTACTTATAGGATAAAAACCGAACCACTCATTTCAACTGAGAACAGAATCCTAAATTCGGAAGAATTCCACAGCTTCCATGTCTTTTGCCAGCCACACATAATCCTACTGTCACACTTTATTCTAGCTTTACGACCCCTATGCACATTAGAGAAAAGTTTGTCGAATGCTCAAATTTCAGAAAGATGACTAGGTTTAGTGTGTGTGGGCTGGTGGAGCCTGCACACAGATTATGTTGGAGCAAACAAGGGTTGAACATGTTGGATTTCAACGCTCAAACCATTTATTCTCGGGAGAGAAGCTGCTGCCACAAGAGCTTCCTGGCAGGGTATTACACAACTATCCTCATTGATGAGAAAAGACTGAAGATGTGACCAACAAACACTTTTCTGTTCATAACTTCAGTCTTTTCAGTTTTTTTTTTCCAGCTTCAGGATTTGTTATGTGAAGATGCTTCTGATGGAATCCGCTGTAAACAAGGCGCTGACCAATCAGATGGCTGCAAAAAAGCTTAAAAAAACTCTTCAAAACTACTTACAATTTAAAATGACTTCCTTTATTTCATAAATCAATAGTAGACATGAAAATAAACAACTGTGTAATATCTTATCAGAGAGATCAGCTTCTTTCTCCTTCAGGACAAATCATTAATTTTTAAAATTCTCATTCCCTGGTAAAATGTGTATTCAGTAAAGACAGATTGTTACATTACTGAGATAGGAGACAGTTACTACTGATTTTATACTATATTATATAGGGGAAGAGGTAGGGAAAGGGAGGAACTAGAGACGGAGACTCTCCCTCCTTTTCTTCTACATAGAATCTTATCAGTATTAACAGCCATCTCCTCTTTCAGAGAGCTGTCTCTAGCTCCTCCCTCCTCTACATAGAATATCATTAGCACTAACTGTCATCTATCTCAGTAATGTAATAATCTGTCTTCAATGAATACAGAATTTATCTGGGAATTGAGAATTTTGCGAATGATTGATCTGTCTAGGTGGAGAAAGCAGCAGATTTCACAAAGCTTCTTTTTTTCATGTGCACTACTGATTTATGAAATAAAAGTAAAAATGATGGCTACTTTGTAAGTACGGAAAATTAAAAACTCCCCAATAGAAAGAGCGTTTCTTGAAGAGGTTTCCACTTGAAAATGCATGGTTTTTGAAGGCCTCAAAAAAACAAACAAAAAAAAACAACTAATTGTGCACAAACCCTTAGTATCTCCTGCAGCATTTCGGGATATTAACATATAGTGCCTTGCGAAAGTATTCGGCCCCCAGGAACTTTTCAACCTTTTCCCACATATCATGCTTCAAACAAAGATACCAAATTAAAATTTTTGGTGAAGAATCAACAACAAGTGGAACACAATTGTGAATTTGAACGAAATGTATTGGTTATTTTAAATTTTTGTGGAAATTCAAAACCTGAAAAGTGGGGCGTGCAATATTATTCGGCCCCTTTAACTAAATACATTCGGCACCCTTTGCTGCGATTACTGCTGCAAGTCGCTTGGGGTATGTCTACATCAGTTTTGTACATCGAGAGACTGAAATTCTTGCCCATTCTTCCTTGGCAAACAGCTCAAGCTCAGTGAGGTTTGATGGAGATCGTTTGTGAACAGCAGTTTTTAGCACAGATTCTCGATTGGATTGCGGTCTGGACTTTGACTTGGCCATTCTAAGACCTGGGTACATTTATTTGTGAACCATTCCATTGTAGATTTTGCTTTGTTTGGGATCATTGTCTTGTTGGAAGACAAATCTCCGTCACAGTCTCAGGTCTTTTGCAGACTCCAACAGGTTTTCTTCAAGAATGGTCCTGTATTTGGCTCCATCCATCTTCCCATCAATTTTAACCATCTTCCCTGTCCCTGCTGAAGAAAAGCAGGCCCAAACCATGATGCTGCCACCACCATGTTTGACAGTGGAGATGGTGTGTTCAGGGTGATGAGCTGTGTTGCCTTAACGCCAAACATATCGTTTGGTATTGTTGCCAAAAAGTTTCATCTGACCAGAGCACCTTGTTCCACATGTTTGGCGTGTCTCCCAGGTGGCTTATTGCAGACTTTAAATGACACTTTTTATGGATATCTTTAAGAAATGGCTTTCTTCTTGCCACTCTTCCATAAAGGCCAGATTTGTGCAGTGTACGACTGATTGTTGTCCTGTGGACAGACTGTCCCACCTCAGCTGTAGATTTCTGCAGTTCATCCAGAGTGATCATGGGCTTCTTGGCTGCATCTCTGATCAGTCTTCTTGTTTGAGATGAAAGTTTAGAGGGACGGCCGGGTCTTGGTAGATTTGCAGTGGTATGATACTCCTTCCATTTCAATATGAACGCTTGCACAGTGCTCCTTGGGATGTTTAAAGTTTTGAAAATCATTTTGTATCCAAATCTGGCTTTAAACTTCTCCACAACAGTATCACGGACCTGCCTGTTGTGTTCCTTGGTCTTCATGACGCTCTCTGTGCTTCAAACAGAACCCTGAGACTATCACAGAGCAGGTGCATTTATACAGAGACTTGATTACACACAGGTGGATTATATTTATCATCATTAGGCATTTAGGACAACATTGGATCATTCAGAGATAAACAATTAACTTCTGGAGCGAGTTTGCTGCACTGAAAGTAAAGGGGCCAAATAATATTGCACGCCCCACTTTTCAGTTTTGGAATTTTCAAAAAATTTTAAAATAACCAGTAAATTTCGTTCAACCTCACAATTGTGTTCCACTTGTTTTTCATTCTTCATCAAAAATTGACATTTGTATCTTTATGTTTGAAGCATGATATGTGGGAAAAGGTTGAAAAGGTTCGCAAGGCTCTGTATTTCAATTATGGCTAAAAAAAACAAATCCACTTTTATTTGGCAGCTGCCATTCAAGCACTTTGTATTGTTCTTTGCAGCGTACATCAGCAAATTGTGCCAGATAAAGGCAGCAAAACGATCACTTTCAAAGGTAAACCAGGAATTTTAAGGGATTTCCCACAGTATGGCCAAGTTCACATGCGCTTAATCTAGGTTCTCCATGTGTATGGGAGTAACAGAGACATCCGAGTGCAGCCGTCATGTGCGACCATGCCCATCAGTTTAACTCTGGCTGCAATAAGGAGGAACTGGGGAACAAACCCTTAGGTTTAGTGACTGGGGAGGGTCTCAAAACTGCGACTTCCAGCAATTATACGTCTATCACCTATCTCGGGGAGAGCTAATAAATCTGTCATGGGAAAAACTAGAGTGTAGTAGTCACACACTGCAGGTAAATTGTGCTCAGAGTTTAAAAAAAAAAAAAAAATCCAAGGTTTTGCAAATTTGGGTCTTTTATCTTGCACCAAAGTGAAAACATGAGTTAACCACAAGTTTACGCATTCACACATAGCAGCTTTGTTGCCGTTTTGCCACAATATCTACAATGCAGCATGTGGCCTAAATATGTTACAGTACATGTATGTATCACATTGGCAGAATGGTAAAAAATAACCTACTGTTGCTCCGTGCAGATATCTGAACCACTGGACTTCCGCCCCCCACACTCGGCAGGAGGTGGCCGTCGGCCCCCCCACACTCGGCAGGAGGTAGCCGTCGGCCCTCCACTCCACACTCGGCAGGAGGTGGCCGTCGGCCCTCCACACTCGGCAGGAGGTGGCCGTCGGCCCTCCACACTCGGCAGGAGGTGGCCGTCGGCCCTCCACACTCGGCAGGAGGTGGCCGTCGGCCCTCCACACTCGGCAGGAGGTGGCCGTCGGCCCTCCACACTCGGCAGGAGGTGGCCGTCGGCCCTCCACACTCGGCAGGAGGTGGCCGTCGGCCCTCCACACTCGGCAGGAGGTGGCCGTCGGCCCTCCACACTCGGCAGGAGGTGGCCGTCGGCCCTCCACACTCGGCAGGAGGTGGCCGTCGGCCCTCCACACTCGGCAGGAGGTGGCCGTCGGCCCTCCACACTCGGCAGGAGGTGGCCGTCGGCCCTCCACACTCGGCAGGAGGTGGCCGTCGGCCCTCCACACTCGGCAGGAGGTGGCCGTCGGCCCTCCACACTCGGCAGGAGGTGGCCGTCGGCCCTCCACACTCGGCAGGAGGTGGCCGTCGGCCCTCCACACTCGGCAGGAGGTGGCCGTCGGCCCTCCACACTCGGCAGGAGGTGGCCGTCGGCCCTCCACACTCGGCAGGAGGTGGCCGTCGGCCCTCCACACTCGGCAGGAGGTGGCCGTCGGCCCTCCACACTCGGCAGGAGGTGGCCGTCGGCCCTCCACACTCGGCAGGAGATGGCAGTCAGACCTCCGTACTCAGTAGCTGGGTGTAAGCCTTCCATACTCAGCAGCAGATGGCTGTCAGCCCTCAATACACATTAGATGGGTGTCAGCCCTCCATACACATTAGATAGGTGTCAGCCCTCCATACACAGTAGAAAGTGGGTGTCAGCCCTCCATACACAGTAGCAGATGGGTGTCAGCCCTCCATACACAGTAGCAGATGGGTGTCAGCCCTCCATACACAGTAGCAGATGGGTGTCAGCCCTCCATACACAGTAGCAGATGGGTGTCAGCCCTCCATACACAGTAGCAGATGGGTGTCAGCCCACTATACACCAGTAGATGGGCATCAGTTTGCCAATGCTTTGACTGGCAGCTACACTGACAACTCTCCTAAACAAAGGGGCAGTCACTCGGCCGAGCGCTCCTCTGTTCTCGATGAGAAAGCCGCCGCCAGACACCTCTGGTGGCTACTTCTCTCCTTTAGAACAAAGGGGTCTGTAGTCAGCACTTGGACATCCCGGATCCTTCGTTCCCAGACTATGAACTGTCCGGGGCCCCATAGACATTAGATATTGGTGGGTTCAGCCGACATTAGTCTAATGTGTATGGAGGTAACATGATAAATAAGACTAACTCCTTCAAAATTCCTTAAAACAATTTTACAGGTTGAATCATCTTGTGAGTGATCAATAAACTTGCTGATAATTCACATTCAGCATTCTTGGCGCACAGAACCGCTGGCACATCTTCTGCTTGTGGCTAAATCCAGTGTTGGAGAAGCTATTGTCAGATCTTGGTTCAGGCAGGAGTCATGTTGGCACATGTATTGTTCTGTAAGGCTTCCTCCGCTCGACGCACAATGTTACCCAGCGTTATAACTCGGACCGAGAGCGCGTTATCCGAGGACCTTTCCTGATCTCCTTCCGCTTCTCTTCCTTACGTCTTCGTTTCTCTTCTTCTTTTAAAGCTTTCTGAAAAGCATCTGTATTGGGTAAAAACTAAGAAAATACATAAACTATTAAAAGAACAATCACAACATTTTCTGTGACAAAATTAATGAGACATTATATAGCAGTACTAGGCACTATAAACACCATTCGGCAGCTTCCGGTAGGCAAACA
Organism: Ranitomeya variabilis; assembly: GCF_051348905.1. NCBI lineage: Eukaryota > Metazoa > Chordata > Amphibia > Anura > Dendrobatidae > Ranitomeya > Ranitomeya variabilis. The sequence continues at coordinate 154,590,189 of NC_135239.1, forward strand.
TGTCGTTTTTGCCAGAACCTAAAATGCTTTGACAGAGGGCTGGAGCTCGTATAGTCTCATAGCTCTTAAGGTTGAAAATAGACTTAAGTCCATCAAGTTCAACCCATAGCCTAACAAGCTGATCTAAAGGAAGGCAACACCACATTGGGGCAGGCAGTAATAGCTCTATATTAGGGGAAAAGTTTCTCCCGACCCCACATACGGCAATTACACTAGTTCCCTGGATCAATGCCCCATCAAAGGATCTAGTGCCCATAACCTTTAAGCTTATATTTTTTCAACGAAGGCACCCAGGCCCTTCTAGAATGTTAGCAGTGAATCATCCACTACAACGTCAGGTGGCAGAGGGTTCCCTAGTCTCACTGCTCTTATGTATAAGATCGGCCCTAAGCCTTTGTTTTTCTAAAATGAAGAACCCCAAGTTTGATAACCTGTCTTGGTACTGCAGTCCAGCCATTCCCTTGGTCACTCTACTCTGCACCCGCTCAACTTCAGCCATGTCCTTCCTATACAGTGGAGCCCACAATCGTACATATTCTCTCTGCCATGGTGAGAATCCTTTGGCTGGACGAGGATAATCCACAGTCAGTCAGTAATACCGGAGTGGAAAACAGAAGGAACATTTATGTCCCCTGGCGTCCAGAAGGGGGAAATGCTCTATGTAGAAACACTAGTGAACATATTGGAATGATTCTTTTAATAACTGGGTACCCATATCCAATCTTCTGCACTGTCCCATCTACAGAGGCTTCCTCAGTCACCTCAGCTGCACCCCATGGCAGGATCATTGTGTGTGTAACACTGACAGGCGTAATACACTGTAATACAGTAGTAGACACCAGAAAAAGCACACTCCGAGTCACTAGTCCATACCGCAAGAAAAAAAAAAAAAAATTAAAAAAGCAGGTGACCCCTGATCTGGCTTCCATCAGGTGACTAGTAGCCCAAGGGCAAGTTTAGTGCATGTGTCAGTAGATTTCAAGATGCCGGGAGCGAGCACCACAGCAAGACACAATGTGGACATTTGCTTTCTTGGCGTTTAGATAAAGCCGGCAGCACCAATGAACACTGGCGGCGGACACCTAAGATCAAGCATGTTCTTAATGAGCTGCCAACAAGAGAAGCACTTGGGGTTATCTAATTAACAAAAAACATTTGCAAATGCAAAGTTAAAAAAGGTTTTTTGGTTTTGGACACGCTCTGTCCTCTGGCTGCGCCTTACTCATCATTCCCAGGTCCAATGCAGAGTCTCCACTGATCACGCCATCTTATCTTGTCACATCGCTAGTGCTGCAGCCAATCACTGAGCTCAGTGACTCGGCCTAAGAAGACTGCAGCTACGCTCAATGATCGGCTGCACACGAGACCACACACTGAGTGCTGGACTCGGGGAGGGAAAGTAAAGCAGTCTGAAAGCGTAAAAGGAATTCAGCAGCCACCAATATCAGCCAGAATGAGGAGTGGTGATAAAGAGGGGGTCTGACTCTGAAGAACCCACCTGGGCCAGGCATACAGCAGTCAATTCATTCAGTAGAAACGTTATGACTGTAAGCCCTTATTGCTGAGCCCCTACCTTCTGTGAGTTATAGGGGGTTAGAAAAGGTAACAAACTCATTGATTAATATGGATCGTCCCACGTATTTACCAAGAATAAATATACGGTAAAAACAACATATTGTAAAAGGGAAAACAAACTTACTTCCATATTTTCAGTTCTAAAAGGATTTCGATAATCCGGAGACTTTTCACTGATGCCCAACTCCTGAGACATCTAAAATAAGAGGTGAAGTAACGGCAAAGCTGTCAGATAAGCCATGTGCAGCCTACACCTACAGCAATGGGAAATCTAACACAAACAATTCACACTGTACGGTGAGGGTGGGAACAACGTTAACGGGAATTGGGAGCTCACTATGAGGTTTTGTAATGTCGACTTCACATCCAGAAGCATAAGCAAACTGGAATCCCAGATAGATCGGTCTGCACGCACAAACACAGAGAAGGAGGCCGTCATAGTAGGGAAGACATACCAGGCCAAGAAGCTGCGAATGTGGACCCTCATCAAAGATGCCACTCAGGTTACAAAAGCCGATACCCCAACGAATTAGGTTGTTCCAGTTGGAATTTCGATCAAAGTAATGGTGAACGATTTTGGGAAAACGTAGTACGACATCACCAAAGAAAGCAGAATTCTCCACAGTGTGTGAATAGGCTGCAACCGAGATACACAAAGAAGGTGGCAAACAGAAGAGAATTAGAAGATCCAATACTAAACGCTGCCAAATCTTAAATACTAAAGGGAATGGATCAATTAACTAAAAAAAAAAACAAATCATTTCATTGATATTTTGTAATGTTACTCTCTACATAACCTGACATGTGATATCTTTCATTCTGGTAGCACACACAAAGGACGGAGACTTCCTGTTTTGTACAGCTCCATTTCCCAGTTTGCCATGCAGGCTGGGGCAGGTTCTGCAGAGTCGCCTTGTTAGATCTGTCATTAGGACTCCGCTGTTCAGGGCCATAATGAACTATATACTGTACTACTGAAGGCACAGGATATTCACGCAGTGTTTGGACCATACTGTGTACAATATATGTATGTATTGTATAAATTATAAATGAATTCATACTCTTTTTTTTTTTTTTTTTTTTTTTTACTGTAGAGAAAGGGATTTTTTTCAGCCAAATTCAGTGTATATAGCACACAGTTATATATAAACTATATAGCCGTACATGACAAATTTATTTGTCATATACGGCTGCACACATTAGATTTTCTAAAAGATAACGGACACCATAACTAAAAATCAGTTTTTAACTTTCAGTTACCAATCATTCAATAAAAACATTAGACAGAAAGTGACACAAAATAGCATTAAGTACCTTTATTTATACAGTTATGTTATATCTCTTGCTAACAAAGCCTGACTCATGTAACCCATTCCTCACTACACAAATATTCGGACACACTCGGCTCCCACCACGGCTCTAGGTGATTGACAGGTCCCTTGCTATGGGGAGAGCTGTCAATCACCTCTAGCAGCGCTGAGAGAAGCTGGATGGGGCAATGCTTGACAAGACTGGTCTCAGACTATGGTCCCCGGCTGGAACAGCAAAGTAAAGGCGATGCCTGCATGCCGGGAGACAGACATTGCCCGCACCCACTATCTAGACTCTCTATCAATAGGTCCTTGTATTCTGGGAGGAAACTGGAGAAAACAGAGAGAACATAAGAACTAAAGAAAGATGTTGTCCTTGGTTGGATTTGAGCTCAGAACCCCTGTGCTGCAAATAAACAATGCTACCCACTGAGCCACTGTACTGTCCAACAAGTTTTTGGCTAAATTCCCACAAGGAGTAAAGTGAGTGGGATTTATGGAAATCTCATACCCACATTTTTCTTATTTTAAAGCATCGCAAACAAACCACTTGTGAAACATCGGCAACATGACAAATCATCTAGTGGTAAATATGTGTTTAATTTGGGTTTTATTATTCCCCACAGAATTGAATGATATGAGAAAAATCTGCAGGTAAAAAGCTCATGTGCAGTTTTAGTGTGTTTGTACAGCAGAAATGCACACAAAAAAAGCATGCAATCCGCACTCGACTTCATCACTAAAGTTTTATCAAAGCTAATTAACAAGAAGTATCCAAAACAAAGCAGGAGACCTAAAGGAGGCATAAACCACAGCAGAAAAAAAGTGATAAAAACGCATGTAAAAAACCCAAACTCATGACCTAAGATGTAAGGAAATGATACAGAAGATCTGCGACATCAAAAACTCTAAAATATTTATTGCGGGAACCGAGCCGGAAGGATAATTTACAGCAGGTTGGAAATTCACAAGAGTAAATAAAAAAAATAAGTTTTCAACTTGATGTAATGAGTGGCTTCTTTAGAAATGAGCCACCGTCTCTCTTACCATCTTTAATCTTCTCATCCGCGGGGAATGGCCCATCGGGCTGTACTCCTGCTGCGATCAGAACAAGGCGCGAGTCCTCCAGCACCTGTTACAGGAAATCGTACAAATGTGGAGCTTTCATGAGTCAACATGGCGCAGATATATTCCATCACAATTGGGATATGGTTAGGAAATTCATCACGTGCTAGGACAGGATATCTAGCCCAGCCTTTACTATTCCCCCAGGACAAAAAATAATGTACTGTATGTACAAATAAATTTAACTAATCTCTAGAAAACACACCATTGTTTGCGAGGTTTTGTTATCGTAATTTAATGAAGCCAATTAGCCATAATTAGATGTTAAAGACAACAAGCAGCTGCCACTAGAACATACGTCAAACTCTGGGCAGTGGGCCAAATCTACAGTATGCCACAGGGTGATTATGTCTAGCCCGCGATGACCGTACAGCACCCCAATTATACTATATGGAGGACTCATGGGGTCATTATACTGCATAGACTATGTGGGGCCCATTATTTTGTATGGAGGACTATATGGGGCCAATTATACTGTATGGAGAACTATGTAAGGTCCATTATACTGTATGGAGGACTATGTGGGGCCCATTATACTACTGTGTGGAGGACTAGGAAAGGCCCATTATATTGTGTGGACGAGTATATGAGGCCCATTATACTGTGTGAGGGACTATGCAGGGACAATTATACCGTGTCACAGACTACGTGGGGCCAATTATACACTGGGGAGGACTATGTGGGGCCCATTATACTGTGTGGAGGCCTGTGTTGGGATCACAGTGTTGAGGTCAAAATACTTTGCTGGGGGGAACAGTAGGGTCTTCATACAGTGTATGTGGAAGGTACTGTGGAGGAATTTACTGTGGGGGTACTATACTGTGCTTGAGGGGCACTTTTGTTGGCATCATACTTTATTTGTATTATTAATTCAAGGTTTTTTTCCTTTGCTATTACATATCCAAATTAGGCCATTGGGCCATATGCTTTTTACTGCCCTTACATAAAATATTATATTATTCCAGAATATCCCATTTCTGATTGTGTGTTTATTTTAGTCTAAGATCTTTTAATTAAAATGTACTTTGTTAGTGGGACAACCCCTTTAAGTTTCTTTCTATATGAAGAGGTTCATCATTAAATTTAATGATAAGGAAAATTGTCCTCAATTGTAGACATTTTTTTGAAAATAGATATCAAGGTTTGCCCACAACTTTGTCCAAGTTATTTTGAATTTGGCCCTTTGTGTATTTGAGTTTGACATCCAGCATTAGAGGGAGATGTAAATGCACAGGCACATCGCTACAAAAATACATTATGCAATCAGCGCCTTCTAGTGGTGGCTGATGGAAATCTCAGTTCAGCAGTGATTAGGTCACCTCCTGTGTATAATGAGGACCATGCTCTCTTCAAACAAAACATACGTGAACTCTGTAAATTACAATATCATCAAAAAGTTAAATTTATTTCAGCTTTTCAATACAAAAAGTGAATCTCATATATTGTATAGAGCAGGGGTGGGCAATTAATTTTCCCGAGGGGCCACATATGAGACTATGACTGTTGCCCTCACATAGCCTCCTGTATACAGTAAGTGCCCCCGCATAGCCTCCCGTGTACAGTATGTGGCCCCGCATAGCCTCCCGTGTACAGTATGTGCCCCCAGATAGCCTCCCGTGTACAGTATGTGCCCCGCATAGCCTCCTGTGTACAGTATGTGCCCCCATATAGCATCCCGTGTACAGTATGTGCCCCCGCATAGCCTCCCATGTACAGTAGGTGCCCCCGCCTAGCCTCCCGTGTACAGTATGTGCCCCATATAGCCTCCTATATACAGTATGTGCCCCCGTATAGCCTCCTGTGTACAGTATGTGCCCCCGCATAGCCTCCAGGATACAGTATGAGCCCCCGCATAGCCTCCTATATACAGTATGTGCCCCCGCATAGCCTCCCGTACACAGTATGTGCCCCCGCATAGCCTCCCGTGTACAGTATGTGCCGCCGCATAGCCTCCCGTGTACAGTAGGTGCCCCCGCATAGCCTCCCGTGTACAGTAGGTGCCCCCGCATAGCCTCCCGTGTACAGTAGGTGCCCCCGCATAGCCTCCCGTGTACAGTAGGTGCCCCCGCATAGCCTCCCGTGTACAGTAGGTGCCCCCGCATAGCCTCCCGTGTACAGTAGGTGCCCCCGCATAGCCTCCCGTGTACAGTAGGTGCCCCCGCACAGCCTCCCGTGTACAGTAGGTGCCCCCGCACAGCCTCCCGTGTACAGTAGGTGCCCCCGCATAGCCTCCCGTGTACAGTAGGTGCCCCCGCATAGCCTCCCGTGTACAGTATGTGCCCCCGCATAGCCTCCCGTGTACAGTATGTGCCCCCGCACAGCCTCCCGTGTACAGTATGTGCCCCCGCACAGCCTCCCGTGTACAGTATGTGCCCCCGCACAGCCTCCCGTGTACAGTATGTGCCCCCGCACAGCCTCCCGTGTACAGTATGTGCCCCCGCATCGCCTCCCGTGTACAGTATGAGCCCCTCATAGTCTCCCATGTAAAGTTTGAGCCTCATGTACAGCATGTGCCACACGTAGCCACCCATGTACGTCATGTGTCCCACGTAGTACCTGTAATACAGCATATGCCCTACATAGCCTCCAATTTACAGCATGTGCCCCACATAGCCCCCCATTATACATCACGTGCCCCACGCAGCCCCCCTAATACAGCATGTGCTTCATGTACTCCCCGTTATGCAGCATGTGTCCCACGTAGCCCACCGTAATACAGCATGTGCTTCAAGTAGCCCCCTATATACATTTACCCCACACAGCCTCCGATACACAGTATGCGCCCCACATAGCGCCCTAAATACAGCATGTGCCCAAGTAGCCCCTATGTAAGGTATGAGCCTATATAGCCTCTTATATACAACATAAGCCCCACATAGCCCCCTATATACAGCGTGAGCCCCCCCACCCTTTATACAGTATGAGCCTCACACAGCCTCCCATATACATAGAAAAATCCCATATACATGGGGAAAAACCCAACACATGCTCTGCTCTCTCCTATACACTTGACTCCGCCGTGCACAGCTGACACAATCAGACATGGTCATCGCTACTGGCTCACACGCTGATTGATGGAGGATGGAGCCAGCGGCCCTGTCCTCCACCATTGTATTCACTGGTGTCTGCATCCAGAGGACACGGAGAACGGTGACAGTGAGGGGCAGATAGACGGAGGGCACGGTGCGGTCTGTGGGGCCCATGTTTCAGCCATTCATCTGTGAGGGCCAGACTGGAACAGCACGAGGGCCGGATGTGGCCCGCGGGGAGCACTTTGCCAAGGTCTGGTATAGAGTCATTACAAACAGAGTGATCTATTTCAAGTGTTTCTTCCTGTTAATGATTATGTCTTACAGCCAAAGAGAAGCCAAAAGTCATTATCTCAGTGAATTAGAATAATTAACAAAAACACCTGCACAGGCTTCCTAACAGTTTACAAAGGTCCCTTAGTCTGAGTCAGTAGGCTCCACAATCATGGGGAAGACTGCTGCCTTGACAAATGTCCAGAAGGCGGTCATTGACACACTCCACAAGGAGGGTAAGCCACACAAGGTCATTGCTAAAGAAGCTGGCTGTTCACAGAGTGTTGTGTCCAAGCATATTAATGGACAGTTGAGTGGAAGGAAAAAGTGTGGTAGAAAAAGGTGCACAAGCGACCGGGATAACCGCAGTCTTGAAAGGATTAAGAAAAGGCCATTCCAAAATTTAGGGGAGATTCACAAGGAGTGGACTGCTGCTGGAGTCATTGCTTCAACAGCCACCACACACAGACATATCCACGACATGGGCTACAAGTGTCGCATTCCTTGTGTCAAGCCACTCATGACCAATACGCAACGCCAGAAGCATCTTATCTGGGCCAAGGAGGAAAAGAACTGGACTGTTGCTCAGTCGTCCAAGGTGTTGTTTTCAGGTTAAAGTAAATTTTGCATTTCATTTGGAAATCAAGATCCCAGAGTCTGTAGGAAGAGTGAAGAGGCCACAATCCAAGCTGCTGGAGGTCTAGTGTGAAGTTTCCACAATCAGTGATGGTTTGGGGAGCCATGTCATCTGGTGTAGGTCCACTATGTTTCATCAAGACCAAAGTCAGCGCAGCCGTCTACCAGGAAATTTTAGAGCACTTCATGCTTCCTTCTGCCGACAAGCTTTTTGGAGATGGAAATGTCATTCTCCAGCAGGACTTGGCACCTGTCTACACTGCCAAAAGTACCAATACCTGGTTTACAAACAACAGTATCACTGTGCTTGATTGGCCAGCAAACTCGCCTGCCCTTAACCCCATACAGAATCTACAGAATCTATGGGGTATTGTCAAGAGGAAGATGGGAGACACCAGACATAACAATGCAGACGAGCTGAAGGCTGCTATCAAAGCAACTTGGGCTTCCATAACACCTCAGCAGTGCCACAGGCTGATCGCCTCCATGCCACGCCTCATTGATGCGGTAATTGATGCAAACGGAGCCCCGACCAAGTACTGAGTGCATTTACTGAACATACATTTCATTAGGCCAACATTTCGGATTTTAAAATCATTTTTTCATGCTGGTGTTATAAAGTATTCTAATTTACTGAGATAGTGACGTTTCAGTTTTCACTGGCTGTAAGCCATAATCATCAACATTAACCCCTTAAGCCCCAAGGGTGGTTTGCACGTTAATGACTGGGCCAATTTTTACAATTCTGACCACTGTCCCTTCATGAGGTTATAACTCTGGAACTCCTCAATGGATTCCGGTGATTCTGACAATGTTTTCTCATGACATATTGAGCTTCATGATAGTGGTAACATTTCTTTGATATTACCTGCGTTTATTTGTGAAAAAAATTGAAATTTGGCGAAAATTTTTAAAAATTTCGCAATTTTCCAACTATGAATTTTTATGCCCTTAAAGGGAACCTGTCACCCCCAAAATCGATGGTGAGGTAAGCTCACAGTCATCAGGGGCTTATCTACAGCATTCTATAATGCTGTAGATAAGCCCCCGATGTTACCTGAAAGAGAAGAAAGAGGTTATATTATACTCACCCAGGGGCGGTCCCGCTACGGTCCGGTCAAATGGGTGTCTCAGGTCCGCTCCGGCGCTTCCTATCTTCATTCCATGACGTCCTCTTCTGGTCTTCACGCCGCGGCTCCGGCGCAGGCGTACTTTGTCTGCCCTGTTGAGGGCAAAGTACTACAGTGCGCAGGTGCCGGGCCTCTCTGACCTTTCCGGCACCTGCGCACTGCAGTACTTAGCTCTGCCCTCAACAGGGCAGACAAAGTACGCCTGCGCCGCAGTCGCGGCGTGAAGACCAGAAGAAGACGTCATGGAATGAAGATGGGAGGCACTGTACCGGACCTGAGATGCCAATCACCTGGGTGAGTATAATCTAAAGTCTTTTTCTCCTCTTTCAGGTAACATCGGCGGCTTATCTACAGCATTACAAAATGCTGTAGATAAGCCCCTGATGACGGTGAGCTTACCTCACCATCGATTTTGGAGGTGACAGGTTCCCTTTAAATCACAGAGATATGTCACACAAAATACTTAATAAGTAGAATTTCCCACATGTCTACTTTACATCAGCACAATTTTGGAACCAAAATTTTATTTGTTACGGAGTTATAAGGATTAAAAGTTGACCAGCAATTTCTCATTTTTACAACACAATGTTTTTAGGGACCACATCACATTTGAAGTCATTTTGAGGGGTCTATATGATAGAAAATAACCAAGTGTGACACCAATCTAAAACCTGCACCCCTCAAGGTGCTCAAAACCACATTCAAGAAGTTTATTAACCCTTCAGATGTTTCACAGGAATTTTTGGAATGTTTAAAAAAAAAAAATGAACATTTAACTTTTTTTTCACAAAAAATTTACTTCAGCTCCAATTTTGTTTTATTTTACCAAGGGTAACAGGAGAAAATGGACCCCAAAAGTTGTTGAACAATTTGTCCTGAGTACGCCGATACCCCATATGTGGGGGTAAACCACTCTTTGGGTGCATGGCAGAGCTCGGAAGGAAAGGAGCGCCATTTGACTTTTCAATGCAAAATTGGCTGGAATTGAGATGGAACGCCATGTTGCATTTGGAGAGCCACTCATGTGCCTAAACATTGAAACCCCCCCACAAGTGACACTATTTTGGAAAGTAGATCCCCTAAGGAACTTATCTAGATGTGTGGTGAGCACTTTGACCCACGAAGTGCTTCACAGAAGTTTATAATGTAGAGCCGTAAAAATTCAAATTCTTTTTCCCCAAAAATTATTTTTTAGCCCCCAATTTTGTATTTTTCCAAGAGTAACAGGAGAAATTGGACCTCAAAAGTTGTTGTCCAATTTGTCCTGAGTACGCCGATACCCCATATGTGGGGGGAAACCAACTTTTGGGCACACGGGAGAGCTTGGAAGGGAAGGAGCACTGTTTTAACTTTTCAAAGCAGAATTGGCTGGAATTAAGATCGGACGCCATGTCGCGTTTGGAGAGCCCTGATGTGCCTTAACAGTGAAAACCCCCAATTGTAACTGAAACCCTAACCCAAACACACCCCTAACCCTAATCCCAATCACACCCCTAACCCCAACCACACCCCTAACTCCAACACACCCCTAACCCTAATCCCAACCGTAAATGTAATCCAAACCCTAGCCCTAACTTTAGCCCCAACCCTAACTGTAGCCCTAACTTTAGCTCCAACCCTAACCCTAACTTTAGCCCCAACCCTAACTTTAGCCCCAACGCTAACTGTAGCCCCAACCCTAACCGTAGCCCCAACCCTAACCGTAGCCCCAACCCTAACCGTAGCCCCAACCCTAACCCTAGCCCTAATGGGAAAATGGAAATAAATACTTTTTTTTATTTTATTATTTTTCCCTAACTAAGGGGGTCATGAAGGGTGGTTTGATTTACTTTTATAGCGGATTTTTATGATTGGCAGCTGTCACACACTAAAAGACGCTTTTTATTGCAAAAAATAGTTTTTGCGTCTCCACATTTTGAGAGATATAATTTTTCCATATTTTGGTCCACAGAGTCATGTGAGGTCTTGTTTTTTGGGGGACGAGTTGACGTTTTTATTGGTAACATTTTCGGGCACGTGACATTTTTTGATCGCTTTTTATTCCGATTTTTTGAGGCAGGATGACCAAAAACCAGCTATTCATGAATTTCTTTTGTGGGGGGCGTTAATACCGTTCCATGTTTGGTAAAATTGATAAAGCAGTTTTATTCTTCGGGTCAGTACGATTACAGCGATACCTCATTTATATAATTTTTTAATGTTTTGGCGCTTTTATGCGATAAAAACTATTTTATAGAAAAAATAATTATTTTTGCATCGCTTTATTCTGAAGACTATAACTTTTTTATTTTTTCGCTGATGACGCTGTATGGCAGCTCGTTTTTTGTGGGACAAGATGACGTTTTCAGCGGTACCATTGTTATTTATATCCGTCTTTTTGATCGCGTGTTATTTCACTTTTTTTTTACGGTGTTCATTGAAGGCGTTAACTAGTGGGACAGTTTTATAGGTCGGGTCGTTACGGACGCGGCGATACTAAATATGTGTACTTTTATTGTTTTTTTTTTATTTAGATAAAGAAATGTATTTATGGGAACAATATTTTTTTATTTTTTTACACATCTAAATATATATATATTTTTTTTACATTATGACATTGTCCCAGGAGGGGGGACATCACACTATATTGACAGATCGCTGATCTGACACTTTGCAGAGCACGGTGTCAGATCAGCGATCTGACGTGCACTGCTGGAGGCTTACAGGCGCCTGCTCTGTAAGCCTGCAGCTGATTGCATATGACGTACTATCCAGTCACTGAGAATTAAGTCCCAGGTCACCTCGACGGGATAGTACATCATATGGGATTAAGGGGGTTAACAGAAATAATCACTTGAAATACATCACTTTGTTTGTAATTACTCTATATAATATATAAGGAGTAAGGTTTCTCCATGTGGAGAGTGACATACCAGCTCTGGCTTGTCAAGGTAAGGAGGCTTATTCACCGTGCAATGCTCCTCTGGGAAATATAATATGCAAATTAAAGGGTTGATTGTGACGTATATGATCACTACTTCCAACAGATGGCGCTATAGAGTTATAGAGTTCAAGTTCTCTTTTTCTCTGAAGAGGCAATTTGCATATATAATATAGGAGATTCACTTTTTGTATTGAAGTCCTGAAATAAATTAATTTTTTGATGATATTCTAATCTAGTGAGAAGCACTTGTATATAATCATCCACAGGACACTGAAAAGGGTTGTCCATCCCACTGCAAAGATTCACATATACAGTGGGGAAAAAAATCCAGAAAATCACATTCTATGATTTTTAAATAATTAAATTGCATTTTATTGCATGAAATAAGTATTTATCTCGCAGACCTGTTCGTTTTTCTTTAAGAAGCCCTCTACTCTGCACTCATTGCCTGTATGAATTGCACCTGTATCAAATACTTATTTTCCCCACTGTATACACTGTTGGGATTCAGCTCTGCTTGCTGGTCGTCTGAGTAGTCGGCATGTCATCTCAAGTATGCCATTTACATATTCGTGGTTACGTGCTAACTAGATTCTGATTCGCTCAGACCGTACATATGAAAACTGCATACTCATCATCAAGCAACGACCCCTCAAATGGCTATTATCACACTATTCGGATTCAGAAGCTGCATCCATCACTTGCCAAAAGGTTGCATTGTAATGGACAATCCCTTTAAAATGGTCATTATTTTACAAATTAAAGGAAACGCCTCATGTCCAGAAATGCTCTTCACCTGCAGATAAAGAGTTAGTTTGCAGGTAAATAGCATTAAAATCCTGCTGCCTGTCTCATTACTGGAGCAGCGGCTACAGGGAGAAAATGCAGTTAACTTCTCTGAGAATCTGCTGCCCTCAGGGAGCGGATACCGTCACCGCTCACTATACAAGGAAAGTGGCTGTAATCATTTCCCAGCATCCAGACTGACAGTCTACCCTACACCCATACGCTGCAGAGCAGGCTGTCAGTCACAGTTACATCCGTGCTCACTGTATAGAGAGGGGCGAGTGTAACCGCTCCTATCACTGGACAGGAGAAAATGCAGGGAGGACATACGATCCTTTTCTCCCTGTAGCCGCTGCTCCAATAAGGCAATCTGGAAGGATGGTGGATGGTATCACTATTTACTGTAGATTAACCTATAATGTACAGGTAAATCGTATTTCTGGACATGACAGGTAAATAGTCACCCTTAGGACAGTTCCACGAGTTCTTCGATCGCTTTCTGAATACAGGACCAGCCAAGGGACCTCTGACTTTAGGTCTCCTGACCTGAATTGACCTGCCTCTCAGCCATATATGAAGCTGGGGTCAGGAGACCCGGGGCCAGTCCATGCGACAGGTCTGTGGTTACACAGTTGTTTGATACCGGTCTTAGTAATCAAACTGCACGTGCTACTGAGCTCAGTGATTGGCTGCAGTGTCGTCGATGCAATATTATCGCTGCTGCCAGTCAAGACAGACTGAAGTAATTGCGGACACTCACCGCTAGACCTAGGGAGGACAAGTAGAGGCCAGTATGCTGAAGATATATATATTACGTATACACAGTCTAGCAGGACTCCAAATGTCAACAGCGAGGACTTTTATTAGAATCATGTTGATTGGCCATTTTTAGTAAAAAAAAAAAAATGAAGTAGTAACAACCAAACCCCCCAAAAAAGGTCAGAATTACATATCTTTCACCATTTCCGTACTGGAATTATTTTAACCATTTTTAAGTACATTCAGTGATAAAAGGAATGGTGTCATCCAAAACTACGACTTGTCACACAAAAAAACAAGCCCTCATATGTCTATTCCGAAAGAAAAATATAAGTTGTGGCTCTTAAAACAATAGAAGGAAAAAGTGAACGAACAAAAACAAAAAATAGCCCGTTAGGGAGGGGGCGACACAGGATATGCCATCAATGTCAGATAGTCCTAGTGGTGGGATCTGTAACTATCTTGGCCTTATTGTGGACCATAGGGAATGGAGAAGTGGTGACACATGAATGCACGGCTCTCCCCGTATATTTATATGGGAGTTTTGGACATTACAGCACTTGTGCGGCCACCTCTGTATATCACATGGCTTGTTGCCGGGACCATTCTCAATCTGACAAATCTATCATCCACTTATACCCACAGGATATGCCACAAATGGCCAAGACAGGAAAACATTGATAGCCTATTTTATGATTGGTCATCAATGTTCGATCGTTGGGGCTTCCATGTCCAGGAGACCAACCAAGAACATTAAAGGCCTCTTTCACATGTCAGTGTCTCCAGTACGTGTGGTGACAGTTTTCCCATGTACCGGAGACACTGACACACAGACTCATTCAAATGAATGGGTCTGTGCACATGTCTGTGTTTGTTCATGGACCGTGTGTCCGAGTGTCCCACACGTAGACATGTCAGTTGTTGTGCAGCTGCATGGATCACACGGACCCATTCAAGTCAATGGGTCCATGTAAACACGTACCGCACATGGATGCCGTCAGTGTGATGCATCAGTATCACCCGGACGGGCGCCGGGGAAGAAGCGGTACAGTAAGGGCTGTTCCACCTGGTGGCAGGTGCTGAAGCCGGCTGTCATCTTAATCCTCTGCTCTGCCGGCGATTGGCATGAGCAGAGGAGAATGATGTCCGAATGATGACAGCAGGTGGGGACTTTTGGGACTCTTACCCTCTTCATTCGACACCTGCTACCGCTAATAACAGTCACAGAGAGAACGGATGATTGGGGTATTCCAGACGCCGCCTGCAATCTAACTAAATAAATGAATTAAAAACCCAACGTGGGTTCAAGAAAATAGTGTGTATTTTATGAAAACCAACCAGGCAAAACTCACAGCTGTCAGCTGCAACCCCCAGCTGTCAGCAAGGTTGGTTATCAAGAATAGAGGGGTCCCCACGCTGTTTTTTTAATTATTTAAATAAATAATTTTTAAAAACGGCGTGGAGTTCCCCCGATTTTTGACTACCAGCCTTGCTAAAGCTCACAGCTGGGGGCTGCTATTCTCAGGCTGGTAAGGGGCCATGGATATTGACCCCCCCAGACTAAAAATAGAAGCCCGCAGCTGCCCAGGAAAGGCGCATCTATTAGATGCACCAATTCTGGTGCTTTACCTGGCTCTTCCCACTTGCCCTGTAGTGGTGGCAAGTGGGGTTCATATTTGTGGGGTTGATGTCACCTCTGTCAGGTGACATCAAGCCAATAGCTTAGTAATGGAGAGGTGTCTATAAGACCTCTCCATTACTAATCCTATAGTTATATGTTAAATAAAGACACAGCCAGAATAAAATCCTTTATTTAAAAAAATGACAGACTCCTTTAATATTATAAAATTAAACGATACTTACTGCAACACCTAATTCCCCAAAGCCCTCGACCTCCTGTAATAAAAATAAAATAAAAAAACAACAATATACTATACCTGTCCGTCGTTGTGTCCCACGCTGTAATCCATGTCTGGGGGATACATCGTTTTTAACCTGAACGGTGCCAAGATGCGACTGTCCCAGCTGAAAACCACTGGGAAGGAGCTGCTGAGAGCGGAGCATCATTCACCAGTGTCAAACCAGCCTAAAGTTGTGTTCACAAAGCTGTGATTCCGTGGTTTCTTTGCTGCTGCTGTTGTAGTACTTTAACTTTTTTGCTGCAATTTTGGCAAATAGTGACAAAACAATGCGATTTTGCCACGACTGTGGAAAAAACATTATGTGGCCGCAACGTATGAACACAGCCTGAAGGGTCCTCTTCATTGCTTACACCTCGTGCCTACAATTGGCTGCGCCTGTTACTACAGTGCATCCTATTCATCTAGCAGGTCAGATCCCAACCATGGAGACGCAGAGAACCACTTTTATAACTTGGGATTTCAGTCAGTGTTTCATACAGTTAGTCTATTTGTGAAAACCTATTAAAAGCATTGTATTCTTACATCTTTTGTACTAAAAAAAAACGACTGTAAGGATGCATTCACACCACCCGATTTGCAGTGTTAAAAGAGTTAACGACAGGTAAATATCTACCAATTGGCAGTCATTTAATAGCCCGTTTACATCTGCCGACCGCACCTCAGATACACACTAGACGATCTGTAATAAGCTGTGCAGTGTGAATCTGCTGCCACTGTTCTCAGACTCGCAGGTCCTGTTAACAAAGGACAATGTGCTGATGAAAACAGCGATCTCGTCTGCAGCACAAAAGATCATTTCACAGGCAAATTAGTGTTTTGCTTGTTTGTTGGGCGATTGGCGAGGGATGATCTGGCGGTCCAGTGTGTCACCCTGGTGGCTGCATTTTGCCGCCCCCCAGAGTGGGAGTCAGCCACTCTTTGTGCTGGCTATCAAGTTGACAACTGGCATTGAGAAGGTGCTGTGCCCCGACTCCCAGCAATCCATTATACTCGCATATCTCAGAATGCGGGCACTTCAGGCTCTGAATGACATCAGCAGTGCAACCACATCATTTCTAAAGCTGCTGATGTCACTGTCCAACACCGCAGAAGTGCAGTGAACGTTGGTGTCGGGGGTGGGATTATTGTGAACACAGTATGCCAAGTGAAGGGGATTAGTGCGCACACTAGGAGGAGTGGAGCGGATCATGCAGACACAGTAGAAGGAGCGAGGTGGCATTGGTGCAGACACAGTATGAGGAGAGAGGGAGGGATTGGTGCAGACAGTATGAGGAGCTATGGGGGATTTGTGCAGACACACTATAAGGAGCAGGGTGTGGTTTGCTGCAGACACACTGAGGAGAAGATGCAGACAGTATTAGGAGGCGGAATTGGTGCAGACACAGTATGAGGAGCAGAGGGAAGGGATTTGTGAGAACACAGCATTAGGAGTGGGGTGTGTTTTGGTGTGGACACACTGAGGAGGGGTTTGAGTGGGATTTGTGCAAACACGATATAAGAAGGATGGGGTGATTGGTGCAGACAGTATGAGGAGTGGGGAATTATTGCCAAGGGTGCCAATAAACCTAGGTACACCTCTGTTACTGGCAGCCTGTTTACAGTGCGCGATTATCATGAAAAGAGCATTCCGAGATGGGTAGTTCACAATAGTCTTGCAGTGCAAATGCACATGAAGACGCAGGACAGTCTATACTCTTGAATACGTCAAAAAATTTACTTTTATACAGTCAGGGTGCCCACACAATCAGAGGTAGCATGGCACATGCATTACATGGTGTGGGAAGAATCTCACCTTGAAAAGACCCTTCAACATTATGTCAATAATCTTGTACTGCTGGTTGACATCATTTAGTTCAATTAGGTTATTGAGGGCATTGATCTGATCCTTCCTCTTCACCTCAAAAAGCTTCTTATCTACAATCTGTCAAGGCCTAAATAGCAGGAATAAACCTTTCCAGAAGACAATCAGTCACACTGTACAGTACAATCTGTAAGAATAAACCTTCATGCATTTCTCCTTATGTGTTAAAGACGTTATTTATGCTACCTAACCTGCGGACAGCATGGATCAGGCTGCAGGATTGGAGCCAGGTATATTATCCTCAGACGTGCTCCAGACGTTCAGAAAGAATGAATTTAGAAGATCCGGCTGCATTCTCCCAGCGCTGCTGCAGATGACTGACAGGTCTCGGCTATAACAAGATGCAGGGAGAACATGGACGGAGGCAGGGCAGCACTAGTACGATCAGAAGATCTGATCTAATCATTTTACCTGTATTCTCACTGAAACACCGGAGCGTTTCAGAGAATAATACACCTGGCTGAAATCCTGCAGCCAGAGTCTGGTTCATGCTGCCCGAGGTTAGGTAGCATGAATCGCATTAGTTTCCCTTTAAGCCTTTGTTCACATCACATTTTTTGTGTTTCTTTAATGTATATGACAGGAAGAGCTCCTTCTATATATTCCTTAAAGGCGTGCGGTCTAAAGCTACAGGTCAGGGTTCTCTGATGCTGGCATTAGGAGTGGGCGGTGATCTGATTTACATCATTCTGGCCACATTCCAACTAGACATATCCGGTGTCAATCAATTCATTTGCATTGAGTAAGGCTGGGCACGTCTAGTCAGTATGTGTCCACATGTGATTGCATGAATGCGATTTGCATACAAGTCCGCCGTCGTCAATGGAGAATCCTCACAGCGTACAATGTGAACGATGTGAGGATCCACAAGTCTTCAGTCACGGAGTAATTGTAAACTTGTAGCTTCAGGCCAGACAACCCCTTTAAACAGAGACTATGATGGGTGCCTAACAGTGACAGGTGTTAACTGTGACATCCATGTTTAAAAAAGTATATAATAATAATGTAAACAACACAATTTTATTACACTCACGATGAATTACCAAAACCTTGGTACTGGTAGGAAGCCCTTTACACTTTTTTTAATCTTTTATCCAAAACTGTGTTTACTAAGTACCCAATCTTATTTCTATGCACTATTGCCTTTACTTACAGCAGGGTATATATGTTCTTTTGGTTCTTTGGTTTTGTGTCTGTGTGAACATGCTCTTACATGTTGCATGTATACCAACTTATACTCCAGTTCACTTTTTCCAGTTTTGCTTAAAGGTACCGTCACATTAAGCGACGCTGCAGCGATATAGACAACGATGCCGATCGCTGCAGCATCGCTGTTTCGTCGTTGTGTGGTCCCTGGAGAGCTGTCACACAGACAGCTCTCCAGCGACCAACGATGTCGAAGTCCCCAGGTAACCAGGGTAAACATCGGGTTACTAAGCGCAGGGCCGCGCTTAGTAACCCGATGTTTACCCTGGTTACCTGTGTAAATGTAAAAAAAAAAAAAACAGTACATACTTACATTCCGGTGTCTGTCGCGTTCCCCGGCGTCCGCTTCCCTGCACTGTGTAAGCGCCGGCCGGCCGTAAAGCAGAGCGGTGCCGTCACCGCTGTGCTCTGCTTTACGGCCGGCCGGCGCTGACACAGTGCAGGGAAGCGGACGCCGGGGGACGCGACAGACACCGGAATGTAAGTATGTACTGTTTGTTTTTTTTTACATTTACACTGGTAACCAGGGTAAACATCGGGTTACTAAGCGCGGCCCTGTGCTTAGTAACCCGATGTTTACCCTGGTTACCAGTGAAGACATCGCTGAATCAGCGTCACACACGCCGACTCAGCGATGTCAGCGGGTGATCCAGCGACGAAATAAGTTGCTGGCCTTCTAGCTCCGACCAACGATGTCACAGCAGGATCCTGATCGCTGCTGCGTGTCAAACACAACGATATCGCTATCCAGGACGCTGCAACGTCACGGATCGCTATCGTTATCGTTGTTAAGTTGTTCAGTGTGAAGGTACCTTTAGGTTCTTGCACTCAGTGCAGGTAAGACTGACCTTCCTTTATTTGAGCTCGCCATTATGTTTCTATAGCTTTCACAGGCTGGGTGCCAATAGGTGGGCCCTGGTCCTGCTCGGCCCTTATTCACATTCAGGTCATTTTTAACACATGCTCAGGTTTAATACTAGAGCTTAGGACCGGCCCCACTGGGTACACCTTGGCACTGGTGGGATGACTGACGCTTTTTTCGATTTGTTTACTATGTGCCCTATGTAATTTATATGCACTATTGCTTTTTACTTACTTACAGCAGGTATATGGTCATTTTGTTTCTATCTTAGGTCTTGCTGAATCTATTTCACTGCTCTAAACTTTCTTTTTTTGCATGAAGGGCTGAATTCAGACATCAGTATTATTCATGTACACAAAAAAAAATAGTACCGGTGTCAAGAGTTTTTTTTACAAAGTTAAACATGGACAGAAAACAGATTACACCCCGAGACCATCCGTGTGCTGGACGTGTTTTACACGGACCCATAGACTTATATTGGCAGTGCTGCTGGAAAAACACAGTCATGTCTCTGGGTGTTTTGCATGGACACACAGCCCGCAAAAACACCCAAACATGGATATTTTAACAGCCCCATAGACTAAATGGGTACGTGCTGTATTCCTGAAAAATATGGATAGAATACGTATGTGCAAAATGGACGTCAGAATGAGGCCCAATGATGTATACCGGCCAGGCGGAGGTCATATGGACATGATTCTGGCCTTTGACGAAAGTCTGGGGCAACACGGCCACCTTAGCCACAACACACGACGCATGGCCTAAAGTGTTGGCACCCTTGAAATTGTTCCGAAAATTTTTTCTCATAGAAAATGATTGGAATTACACGTTTCGCTATATTCATGTTTATTTCCTTTGTGTCTATTGGAACAACACAAAAAAGAAAAAAAGGCAAATTGCACATAATTTCTATTAAAATCCCAAAAATGGGCTGGACAAAATTGTTGGCACCTTCATCTTAATATTTGGTTGCACCGCCTCGGGAATAAATAAATAAATGTATCACTGCTGCATCGTGGTGCAATATAAGTGAATGGGGTCTTGTTGTAACACCAAAGTTACCCCGACCAGCAAAATCACGTTGCAAAAAAAAAAAAAATTAATATGGGAGAGAGTTGGATTTTTGGAGACTAACTTGTCGCGGTGGCAGTACTGCAGGAGTCGCAGGGACACAGAGCTGCTGTGCGCCTCCAGCAGAATTTCACCTCCTACTGATCCTTTGTGCATCCATGTTTCATCCATTATAAGTTCATGTTAAAAACATACAACTCTGCCCTTCACCTCTCCAAACAAACCTATTTCAACACCCTCATCACCTCGCTGTCCAATAACCCTAAACGTCTCTTTGACACTTTCCGGTCCCTACTCAACCCAAGAGAGCAGGCCCCAACCACAGATCTCCACGCTGACGATCTGGCCAATTACTTCAAAGAAAAAATTGACCACATTCGACAGGAAATCATTTCCCAATCTCTTCATACCAAGCACTGTCCTCCCTCCCCCACTGCATCTAGTTCACTCTCTGACTTTGAACCAGTTACAGAAGAAGAAGTAAGCAGGCTCCTTGCATCTTCTCGCCCGACCACTTGCACCAGCGACCCCATTCCGTCGCATCTCCTCCAGTCCCTTTCCCCGGCTGTCACCTCTCACCTAACAAAAATATTCAACCTTTCCCTCACTTCCGGTATTTTTCCCTCCTCATTTAAGCATGCCATCATACATCCACTACTTAAAAAGCCCTCCCTCGATCAAAATTGTGCCGCTAATTATAGACCTGTTTCTAATCTTCCCTTCATCTCTAAACTCCTGGAACGCCTGGTCCACTCCCGTCTTACCCGCTATCTCTCAGATAATTCTCTTCTCGACCCTCTTCAATCTGGTTTCCGCTCTTTACACTCTACTGAAACTGCCCTCACTAAAGTCTCTAATGACCTACTAACAGCTAAATCTAATGGTCACTATTCCATGCTAATTCTCTTGGATCTCTCCGCAGCATTCGACACTGTGGATCATCAGCTCCTCCTCACTATGCTCCGCTCCATCGGCCTCAAGGACACCGTTCTCTCTTGGTTCTCCTCCTATCTCTCTGGCCGATCCTTCACTGTTTGTTTTGCTGGTTCCTCCTCCTCTCACCTTCCCCTTACTGTTGGGGTTCCTCAAGGATCAGTCCTAGGCCCCCTCCTCTTCTCTTTGTATACTGCCCCTATTGGACAAACAATCAGTAGATTTGGTTTCCAGTACCATCTCTATGCTGACGACACCCAATTATATACCTCTTCTCCTGTTATCACGCCGACCTTTTTAGAAAACACCAGTGATTGTCTTACCGCTGTCTCTAACATCATGTCCTCCCTCTATCTGAAACTGAACCTGTCAAAAACTGAACTCCTCGTGTTCTCTCCCTCTACAAACCTACCTTTGCCCGACATTGCCATCTCTGTGTGCGGTTCCACCATTACTCCAAAGCAACATGCCCGCTGCCTTGGAGTCATCCTTGATTCCGAGCTTTCATTCACCCCCCACATCCGATCACTGGCTCGCTCTTCTTATCTGCATCTCAAAAACATTTCCAGAATTCGCCCTTTTCTTACTTTCGACTCTGCAAAAACTCTTACTGTCTCACTTATTCATTCTCGTCTGGACTATTGTAACTCTCTACTAATTGGCCTACCTTTTACCAGACTCTCCCCGCTCCAATCTGTCCTGAATGCTGCTGCCAGGATCATATTCCTCGCCAACCGTTACACCGATGCCTCTACCTTGTGCCAGTCATTACACTGGCTACCCATCCAATCCAGAATCCAGTACAAAACTACTACCCTCATCCACAAAGCACTCCATGGCTCAGCACCACCCTACATCTCCTCTCTGGTCTCAGTCTACCAACCTACCCGTGCCCTCCGCTCTGCTAATGACCTCAGGTTAGCATCCTCAATAATCAGAACCTCCCACTCCCGTCTCCAAGACTTTACACGTGCGGCGCCGATTCTCTGGAATGCACTACCTAGGTTAATACAATTAATCCCCAATCCCCACAGTTTTAAGCGTGCACTAAAAACTCATTTGTTCAGATTGGCCTACCGCCTCAACGCATTAACCTAATTATCCCTGTGTGGCCTATTAATAAAAAACAACAACATAATCACGTTCCTCCATCATGTTCTCATACACTTTATGCAGTTAATAGCCTCTGTGTCTGTACTGTTACATACTTAGGCAGTTAACTGGTTCATGCAGCTTTACATGAACACCCGAGCCTTACACTATGGCTGGTCCAAATAACTAAAGCAATTGTTACCATCCACCTCTCGTGTCTCCCCTTTTCCTCATAGTTTGTAAGCTTGCGAGCAGCAGGGCCCTCATTCCTCCTGGTATCTGTTTTGAACTGTGATTTCTATGCTGTAATGTCTGTTGTCTGTATAAGTCCCCTCTATAAGTTGTAAAGCGCTGCGGAATATGTTGGCGCTATATAAATAAAATTATTATTATTATTATTATGTACAGGTGATGGTTAAACAAGGGAAAAAGACAAATTATTCTTAAAGCATTTACCGTATGGTGCGATAGCAGGTCCCTATACTAGCTAATATTGTATCTGCTTTCCACTGCACTCCACTCAAGGAAAAAAATGTACTCCATCTCAAATTCAAAGACGTATGCATGCATTTTAGGAGACATTTTGTGACAGTCTTTTGGTTATTATTAGTGATGAGCGAATATACCGGATAATTAGATGGCACCAATCCGAGATATAATAACTAGTGATGAGCGAATATACTTGTTACTCGAGCACGCTCGGGGGCCTCCGAGTATTTTTTTTTTTTAGTGCTCGGAGATTTAGTTTCTCTTGCCGCAGCTGAATAATTTACATCCGTTAGCATAAGTACATGTGGGGGTTGCCTGGGAATCCCCACACGTACTTATGCTGGCTAATAGATGTAAATCATTCAGCTGCGGCAAGAAAAACTAAATCTCCGAGCACTAAAAAATACTCGGAGGACACCTGAGCGTGCTTGAGAAATCTTGAGTAACGAGTATATTCGTTCATCACTAGTTATTATATCTCGGATTGGTGCCATCTAATTATCCGGTTCTGCAATGCTGCCACTTAATTGCTAATAATCTTAGTACCAAGAAGATATTTAAGATGTTGACTGCCAAGAATATGAATATGTTATTCTCGTCATATAATGTGTGAATCCCTAATATATACAGCGCGTCTTATTACTGTAATATTGTGTCAGATCTAAGAATTAACACATGTAATTAAATATTCGGGATCATGAAGCAGTGTTCTTGTGTGGGGGAGATGACATACTGATCTTACGCCCTGGAGGTAGCACTGATTACTGTAAAGGGTAAAGGGATACAGATCTCAAACGCCGTGTCTTTCTTCTGTTTGTTTGTCTCCGAGCTGTTCCCCAAGGACAGCACAGCCAGCAGCAAAAAACTCCATACTTGGCCCGGATCCATCATAGGCCCTGCAAGACAGGGGAAAACAGAGACTGAGTGATCAGATAAAAGGATGACAAGCACGCAATGTACTCCGATTATTCCTGCCACCTCAGAGGTCTGAGTGTACATGGGGCGGAACAATACGTGTATGAATTGTAGCCTGTGTGATTGAGCTCTTGGGTGGAGACCACTCGCTATGGCGTCTCTCGTACACAGCACACACAGACAATGGTAATGCGAAAGAAGCAACACTATGGGCCCAATCCATTAAAGCTTTTGCGCCAGAATTCTGGCATTAAAAGGTTTGAAAAGTTTAAAAAAAAATTTTGTGCAACATGAGGCTGCGCTGAACTGTTGCCACTTTTGGCCTTCTCTATGGGGCAGGACAGAGAGTGGCGCTGAGCAGCGGCGTTAGTGGAGACACAAATCTTACTCCAGTAGGGACTAGAGTAGCAATTGCAGAAAGACACAGAGATATGTACGCCACTCACCAGGTGCTCCCAATTCATGAAGAGGCGTATGTCTGACTCCTGCACACCTGGAAATGGTCATGAAAATGCCAAAAGTTGCAAAGCTTAGGTGCAACTCTGAGTTGAGTTTTCAAAGTAGTGTGAAAGCTTTGGTGAATTGGGTCTGTGTGTCTCAGATGACTAGTCTGAGGCCTGTCCCAAGCTGCTTCTCCCCACCCCACCTCCGCTGACTGACAGGCCCGCTCCCTTTATTAAACTGGTGCGAGGAAGAAGCCACTGGGGAACCACTTTGGACTAGTCAGCCAGGACACAGTGTCTCCTCCTGGATTTTCACATCATGCGTACTCTGAGACACGGCAGCAGCGCAAAACATACCTAAGTGTATTTGTGCCGCTCGGTTCGGATTCATGCTGCCCATGGTTTGAGCAGAAAGACTGACATGCTGCAGATCTGAAATACGTGCCACAAGTCATTCTCCACGGGTGATCCGCAGGTGCACATACAAGCTTAGTAATCCCATCCACTCTGCATAAATACAAAGGGTGCAAACCACAGCAATTCCTGAACGTGGGAACAAACCCACAAAGCTCCATGTGGAGAGATCGGCATTTCCAGCAATCCACAGACTGTCAGGATACCTCCCTCAGCTTGTCTTGGCAATTTATAAGCAGGGTTGACCACTGTGCCGGCCTTTATATCTTTATTCTCCCTGTAATTTCCCTATTTTTCTTGTATTTTCTTACCCTCCATTCTCTGCACCCACATTTTCTGTAGGTATGGACACCTATATAATATTGCTAGGTTACGTGAAAGGGTTAAGAGTTACCAGACTTGGGAAAGCTGTGCTTATGTGCAATGCTGTTGTGTCCCTACCCCAAGTACCAAGAGGATCTTAAAACATTCCAGGCAAAGCAGTGTAATCAGTCCTTATACAAGTCTTCACAAATGGGTGGTTCTGGATTCACTTGAGGTTTAGATGTGTCTGTAGGTGTCACCCGCAAATTCCACCTCCACACAACATACATACGGTAGTTCACTCAAGCAGTGGGGTCATTTGTGGGCCTCGGTGCAAAATCTCCAACAGGACCCCCGACTACTGCAGGTCTTAAATAGTGATTGGCTCATGTGAAGACTGAGACCTTTTGGGGCCCCTAAGCTCCAGGGCCCAGGTACGATTAGCACCCTCCTGCACCCATTATCATGTCGCCCCAAAGCCTAGTATAAATTAATCCACAAGTAACAGTGTGTAACAGGCTAACGATTGAACATCCACGCCCCTTTATTTCAATCAAGTAATCTAGAAACTACGGGTTAAGGCTCAAGCAAATGGCGCAGAGCCTGAATGGCAGTGCACAGTGCTGGGGTCTGTACATATGGGCCACTATTCCCACACATGCTCTCCTGGAAATGTACTAGTGCTACCAAGTGCTTCTATGGCTTACCGTCCATTACAGCAGCACAATCACACCCTGTCCTGGTCCCCAAATACCACAGCCAGGTGACCAAAGAATGGGGTGTCTTCACTTCTTGTCCAGGCAGAGAGCAGTGGAGCAGTTGGTGCCAGAGACATGATCTTAGAGCTTGTGCCTTCTTTTATTACTTTAGCATATTCCCTGCTTTTTTTTTGTTAATTGTACCCCTTTAGTGATGGTGTTTTGAGAAGTTGTAAGACTCTTTAAAGCTGCGCTTGGCACACAAGAGACCCTGCACCAAACATGGAAAGCAGATAGAGAGTGAAAGACCATGGACTACATGAGGTCTATTGTAGTTCCACCAAAGAATTGGAAGAGGGGGCGCTGTGCTGTCCTGACCAGGAGGTGCCCCAAAATAACAGATAGCACCCTTCTATTGGGGGTAAACACAAGGTGAACTATCACTATCCTGGGGGTCATCTGATGGATGCCCACTCTTGGGTCTGAATTAAGTTCACATAACCACCCCCCCTCTTAAAAAAGGGCACTCCTAATTCTGCTTTAACTTGTAACTAGTGTACCTCCTTGTGAGGAGCTCTCCAAAGCTCACATCTCTGCAAATGTCCAAACACATGCAACAAACATAAATTCCCAACCTATTCCACTGTATGGGGTACGGCTGTCCACACCACAGTCAGCAGCGAGTCTCTAACGCCTTCCAAGGAGAGCTGCAGTACCAGGAACGGCCACTACAGAGCGCATATCCGGCCACCGCTGGAGCGGCTATCAGCTGATCAGTGGGGAGGGGCTGGGTCGTACCAGATCGGATATTGATAACCTACACTATGTCGACCTGGACAACCCCTTTAAGATAAAACATTGCCCATAAACTAATGTCTGTACTATACATGGATGGGCTGTGTAAAGTTCACAGATCTGACAGTCTGGGTCCACAGATAAAGTCATTTTATTCAGTTCTTACACGGAGTCTGTATATGACTGGACCGTTCTTGCCAGTTTGAATAGTTCTTCTGGTAAACTCATAAGGCACTACATTTTTCACATGAATTGCAGCATAGTTTCTAAGCAGAAATCCTGTTCACAAGTATTGAAAATATTCTACCCAGATTATTCTACTTAAACAAGCAGTCAAAAGAAAGAGGGAAGGAAACGGCTCACCTGAGGAAAGGGAGTCCCGAATGCACGGAAACAACTTGTAGTAAGACAAGCCTACTAATAAAAAAGTAGAAAATCCAGCAAGACCGTCAGAGAACCTGTCAGCAGGATTGTGCTGAGTAACGTAGTACACACAGTGTTATACTGAATAAAATGATACCTGGGTGATGAAAATGATCAAATTGTTTTTCCCTTAGCTGGATAACATCAAGAACATGTATTATTGGCACACTAAACATGCTATTATGCTGCACCTGGCTGCAGAAGCGTTTTTGTCTCTTTCTTCAGTATGTTAGGTATTCTTTATGTAAACTAGGGGGCCGGTCAGTGAGGGGTTAGTGACCTGCCAGCATCTGCATAATGAATAGCTGATCAGAGCACCACATACATCAGCCCCGCCTTAGGGCACGAGAATCTCATTAACTACAAACTGAAAAGAACGAATAAAGAACAACCACAAGACGGATTTCATCACCAAGATATCATTGTCATCAGTATAACGGCACCGACCTGACACTGTGTGTAGGCTACTGTGCACAATCCTACTGACAGGATACCTTTAAAATATCCAAATTTATTGTGTGTATTAAAATCAAATCCATCACGAATAGAAAACGGCAGACACCTTTCAGAAATCGCCTTTGCTCCTTGTATGCAGCTTTGCATTGATAAGCATCTGTGGTTTTCTAGAGGTAATGGACTG
Source organism: Ranitomeya variabilis (assembly GCF_051348905.1). Classification (NCBI taxonomy): domain Eukaryota; kingdom Metazoa; phylum Chordata; class Amphibia; order Anura; family Dendrobatidae; genus Ranitomeya; species Ranitomeya variabilis. The sequence goes on from NC_135239.1 coordinate 154,617,802, forward strand.
GTAATGGACTGTAGGGTTTCTACCAACTCGGTGGCATTTTGAGATAGACACAGGAAATGGTTTATGTAAAACATCCAGGCTGGTTTAGTAAGACAGCATAAACCGCTCAGGATGACAAAACAAAAACAGCCTATTCCGACACAAAGTGAAAACAAAGTAAATAGTCCATACACTAGTGGGGGTTTTGGACCACAAACTCCTTGGAGAAGTCCAGTGGCACCAACACTGGCTGTTTACACAGGGCTAGCTTCAGTTCCTGGAAAGCAGTCCAAGTTTCTGGAGACCAATTAGCCATAGCCGACTTTGTCCCGTTAAGGAGGTCTGTCAGAGGGGCGGCTAAGCAAGGCAAGGTTATGGATAAACTAGCAGCAGTAGCCACGATGCCAAAGAACATTTCGCCTTGATTCTTGGAGATAGGTTGTGGCCAACTCTAGATAGCGTCAACTTTATTTGGGGCTTGATTTTGCACTTGTCCTCGACATAGCCAAAGTATTTGGCCTCTGCCATCCCCATTGGGTTTACGGAAAACCCCACCTTCTTTAGAGCATCAAGTATCGCCTGGAATTTGCTCAGATGGCTTCCCCAATTCTGTATGAAAATCAAGGTCATCCAGGTAGGCTGGTGAGTAGTTCTTATGGGAAGCTAGGATCTGGTCCTTGCATTCTCTGGAAGGTGGCCGGAGCTTCTTGCAATCCAAATGGCATCATTGTGTACTGGAAACATCCCTGTGGTGTAGAGAAGGTCCTCTTCACCTTGTTGTCTTTGTATAAGGGAATTTGCCAATACCCTTTTGTGAAGTCAAGGGAGGTAATATACAGGCCTGCCCTAATCTTTCAATCAGTTCATCAACACAAGGCTTTGGATGCGTATTGAACTTGGAGAGCTCATTCAGCTTCCTGTAAGCAATGCAAAACAGTCACTCTCCATCTGGTTTTGGCATTAAGATTATAAGACTAGACCAACCACTCTTACAGTCTTCAATGACTCCCAGGTTCAGCATCCACTTCACGTCCTTTGAGACTACCTCTCGGTGGACTTCAGGGATCCAATATGGCTTCAAGTTTACCCAAACATGATGTTCTGTGAGAACCTCATGCTCTATGACCTGAGTACAACCTGGTAGTTCTGAAAACAGGTCTCAGTCCCGATGTAGAAAGTCTCGGCAATGCTGCTTTTGGACACGTGACAGTCTCTGGCACCTGGCCATCTTTCACATTGGCTTCAAACTTCACCAGCAAACAAATGGCTTTCATTGGTTCTCTATCTTGACACTGCTTGATAAAGTTGCTGTGGTAGACCTGGTACGGTTCCCTTCCTTTTTCCTGGGTGATGGATTTCATAATTGATCTCGTCAAACTTTTCACAACTTCATAAGGGACCTGCCACTTGGTCAGAAATGTGCTCTCCATCGTAGGTACCAGCACGAGTATCCGATCCCCAGGGTTGAAATGTCTCACCCTTGCAAACCTATTGTACACTCTCATGGGCCCTGAGGAAGTGCTCTTTCATAATGGGCATCACCTCAGCAATCTTTTCTTGCATCTGGGCCACATGGTGGATTAAACTCCTATAGAGTGTAGATTCTGCTTCCCAGGTCTCAGTCGCTACATCCAGAAGTCCACGGGGGTGTCGGCCGTACAACAGTTTAAATAGAGAAACCAGTAGAGGGCTTGTGGGATTTCTCTGATGGAGAATAACAGGTATGGCAGTATTCAGTCCAAGTCTCTCGTTCTTTGTCTACGACCTTCTTTAATATGGTCTCTAAGGTTTTATTAAACCTTTCCAATAGAACTGCTGTCTGTGGATGGTAGACAGGGGTCTGGAGTTGTGTAATTTGCACAGTTTTACATAACTCTCATCACCTTCAACATTAATGGAGTCCCCTGTTCCGTTAGGATCTCCTTAGGCAGTCCCGCTCTGGAAAAATTATGGGCCAACTATCGAGCTATGCATTTTGTAGAGGAGTTTATGGTACTGCCTCCCGGTACAGTGTAGTATAGTCCACCAGGATATACTGATACCCCCTGGTGGACTTGATCAGAGCTCCCACTAACTCTAGAGTTATGCGATCAAAGGGGACCTCAATGATAGGCAATGGCACCAAGGGACTACGGATGTGAGCCATGGGGGGGGAATCAGTTGGCTAATGGGACAGGACCTACAATAGTTCACGATTTCTCAGTGAAAACCAGGACGGTAGAACTTCTGGAGGATCTGTTCCTAGGATTTGTCTAACCACAGATGACCACCTAACATGAGTATGGGCCATGTCTAACACCTTGCATCTGTAGGGCCCTGGTACTAGTAACTGCTTGATCAGCTCACCTCTCTAACTGGTGACACATGGCAAAATATGGGTATCTGGTGTTGGACCCTGGCTCTTGGACAACACCATTAAAGCGAACCTGTCACCCCCAAAATCGATGGGGAGGTAAGCTCACCGGCATCAGGGGCTTATCTACAGCATTCTGGAATGCTGTAGATAAGCCGCCGATGTTACCTGAAAGAGGAGAAAAAGACGTTAGATTATACTCACCCAGGGGCGGTCCCGCTCCGATGGGTGTCTCAGGTCCGGTACAGCGCCTCATCTTCATTCCATGACGTCCTCTTCTGGTCTTCGCACCGCTGCTTCGGCGCAGGCGTACTTTGTCTGCCCTGTTGAGGGCAGAGCAAAGTACTGCAGTGCGCAGGCGCCGGTAAGGTCAGAGAGGCCCAGCGCCTGCGCACTGCAGTACTTTGCTCTGCCCTCAACAGGGCAGACAAAGTACGCCTGCGCCGAACCCGCGTCAAGGAGACCAGAAGAGGACGTCATGGAAAGAAGATAGGAGGCGCCGGAGCGGACCTGAGACACCCATTTGACCACAGACCGCAGCGGGACCGCCCAGGTGAGTATAATCTAACCTCTTTTTCTCCTCTTTCAGGTAACATCGGCGGCATATCTACAGCATTACAGAATGCTGTAGATAAGCCCCTGATGACGGTGAGCTTACCTCATCATCAATTTTGGGGGTGACAGGTTCCCTTTAAGTATAGTCACATAATCAAATTCCTTTTAGTGTTAAAGGGAACCTGTCACCCCCCCAGGCGTTTTTAACTAAAAGAGCAACCTTGTGCAGCAGTAATGCTGCATTCTGACAAGGTGGCTCTTTTAGTTCTGGGTGCTGTAACTGCCGAAATAATCAGTTTTGTAATTAGTCCTAAATACCTTTTCTTCAGTCAAGGAGGCAGGCCTTTCCCCCCTGCTGCAGACGCCACACAGCCGTCAGTCATGTCTTCTTGGCGCCGCCTCTTCACCGCTGTTTTGAAATCAGCCGGTGCCTGCGCTCTTTTCTCCTGCTTTGGGCAGGCGCAGTGAGCGCTGCCCGTCTGTCCTCATATGCAGTCTAGCTGACTGCACCTGTGCGGACGCCCTGCCTGTGAATCCCAGCCCCGCAGTGTCTTCTGATTTATTCATACTACGGGGCTGGGATTCACAGGCAGGGCGTCCGCACAGGTGCAGTCAGCTAGACTGCATATGAGGACAGACGGGCAGCGCACACTGCACCTGCCCAAAGCAGGAGAAAAGAGCGCAGGCGCCGGCTGATTTCAAAACAGCGCTGAGGAGGCGGCGCCCGGCGCCAAGAAGACATGACTGACGGCTGTGTGGTGTCTGCAGCAGGGGGGAAAGGCCTGCCTCCAGGACTGAAGAAAAATAGGTATTAAGCTTACCGTTAATGATGTTTCCAGGAGTCCATCCTGACAGCACCCTGGAGGACATCCTCCTCCCCTTGCTGGGACAGGAAACACACGAGTTTAAAAGGTCATGTCCCAACCCAATCCTCAGTGTTGTAACAAGGACCGCTACAAGGATATGCAGAAAAAACTGTTTAATGGTAACAAACATATTACATTGTATCCAGAACATATTACATCATACATTAGGAACATGTTACATACATGATATAGATATTACAGGGAGGGAACTACCCGTGCTGTCAGGATGGACTCCTGGAAACATCATTAACAGTAAGCTTAATACCTATTTTCCAGGACGTCCTCCTGACAGCACCCTGGAGAGTACCAAAGCACCTCCTTAGGGTGGGATTACCGCTTGGAGGACTTTCCTCCCAAAAGCAGTATGTTGACCAGACAAAACATCAAGCTTATAGTGTTTACAAAAAGTGTTGGCACTAGCCCAAGTCGCAGCCTTACAGATCTGTTCTAGAGAGGCACCTGCCCTCTCTGCCCAAGAGGTAGCAATCCCTCGAGTAGAATTTGCATGGAGACCCTCTGGAGGAGAGACTCCCTCTGACTGGTAGGCCTCAGAGATCACGGACGTGATCCACCGCGCGATAGAGGCCTTAGATCCCCGCAGCTCGCAGTGCCGGATCAGGAGCGCTTCAGCCGTTATGCGATCCACGCTGGAACGCACGCTTTCCCCCACACATGCAGCGTTACCGGAAGTGACGGTAACGGATGCCGAAAAACCGGAAGTGACGCGACCCTGCGAACTTCCGTCTGGAGACGCCGTACTGGACACCACGCTGCTCTGTGAAGCTGCACCGCGCGTGGATGGCGTCCGCAGCCGAGAGCCTCCCACCGGGAGGAGTGGCTGCCACCAGGAGTCCCGTCCACTCCTGGTCTTTGGAGCAGAGGGACCCCCCTCCGGAGGGTTTCTGCCCTGAGCCTCTTGACAGGGGGAAGGGTATTGGCAAGCCGCACAATCCCCATGAGCTCCGGTAAGCTGCGCAGCTTTTCACTCGTGCGTCCCTTCCTTGCAGGGACAGGAAAAACACTGAGGATTTGGGTGGGACATGACCTTTTAAACTCGTGTGTTTCCTGTCCCAGCAAGGGGAGGAGGACGTCCTCCAGGGTGCTGTCAGGAGGACGTCCTGGAAAGGTATTTAGGACTAATTACAAAACTGATTATTTTGGCAGTTACAGCACCCAGAACTAAAAGAGCCACCTTGTCAGAATGCAGCATTACTGCTGCACAAGGTGGCTCTTTTAGTTAAAAAAAAAACTGGGGGGGGGGAGGTTGAAAGGTTCCCTTTAAATCCATGAGTTGGGCGGTTCCAAAGTTTCCCCTGACACCTCCAGCTCAGAGATGTTGGGCTCAAGGGATACTGCCTCATCTTCATTGCCGATAAGCACACAAAAGGGAAACCAGTCAGCTGCGTCCTTCAATAAGATTTCTTTAAGGGCAACCTGGCTGTATTCTGAGCAACCAGGCAACCCCGCTTCCCCCACAAATCCCAAAAGATCAAAAAAATTAAAAAATTTTTTTTAAAAAAAACAGCCTTTTCCGGCAAAAAGTGAAAATGTAAAGTTAACAGTCAATACAGCAGTGCGGGTAAAGTGTCCAGCAACCCCGCTTTCCACCACAAATCCAGGAAAAAAAAAAAAAAAAAAAAAAATCGAGCTTGACTTACGTTGGTACACATGCAGCACATAAACGCATGTTCACATTGACCATAAAACACATAGAACCTGCAAGAGAAAAAATGAGCAAAAACCCTGCTGTAAATAAGTAAAAAGTGCATCTAAATAACACAGAGTTTTTAGTAATACTGTTTTTGATCAAAAATAGCAAAAAAGCCATCCCACCGCATCAAGGTAACTCTGATAGGGACGGTCCTACACTGTCTAATATTAAAAACCTTACCATGTGTCAATGTTGACCTCAGTGTGAATAAGGGCAGACAACAGGACTGGGCCCTACAGTAGAACACCAGCCTGGGGGAGCTCCTTTTTTCTCTTGTAGGTTCTATATGTTTTATGGCCAATGTGAACATGTGTTTATATGCTGCATGTGTACCAATTTAAGTTCAAGTCAATCTTTGTATTTTTTCTTTGTATTATTGCATTCTGTGCAAGCGGGGGTGTGGCCACCTTTTTCTGAGCTGGAGATTGTATATAAAGCACCCCCAGGCTGGTGTTCTACTGGTTGGGCCCAGTCCTGTTGTCTGCCCTTATTCACACTGCGGTCAACATTGACACATGGTAAGGTCCATGACAACCCGCTCCACACTCTGTGCTGGGAAGGAGGATTCCGGTTGCAACTACTTTTGAACTAAGTGTAATAGGTTGAACATTTGCTCCCTGACAGTCAGAATTACTCCGAAGCATGCGCTGTTTTCAACTTGGTGTACTCTTTTGCGTCCTGCAAGGCTAGGTCACAATAAGATTCCTGCAGTTCCCTCGTTAGATATAGTGCCAGAACCTTTGCCCACTGCCCCACTGCCTACAAGCGAATCTGGAGTGTTGAGATTTATTACTAATTTCAACACGCAATCTGAATCAGTAGGTTTAGCCCTGACTAAGGAATGGCCTATACTAATGACTGATCCCACCATTGCTAAACTGCTACCGGAGAAACCTGCTATTACGTTCCGGAGGGCTAGAAATTTGCGTGACCACCTGGTGCATAGTCACTACAATGGAGAGCCTCGGAGGACTTTTTTTGAATAGTATTCCTGCCAGACGTGGCTGCAGGCCTTGTAGCCGGTGCGTCGCCTGTATTAACATCGATTGCAGTGACTCCTTCATTGATTCTACTGGACTAAAATCATTTGAAATCGTGGGATCGATAACCTGCACTTCGAGGAATGTTATCTATTATGCTACTTGTCCGTGCTCCCTGATTTATGTAGGACTTACGACTCGCCAACTTAAGGTGCGAATCAGGGAGCACGTACTTGGCATTGAGGCGGCTACTGGCCAGGAGGATGCATCCCTTTTAAAAACAATACCCAGACATTTTAAGACCCATCACAATTGTGACAGTAGGGGACTGCGGGTCAAAGGTATTGAAATCATAGATCTGGGCATTCAGGGTGGCAAAATTACGCAACGTCTGGCACAGTTAGAGGCCAGATGGATCTGGACTCTGGGGACGGTACACCCACGAGGTCTGAATGAGGGTCTTAGCTTTTCGTCCTTCCTGTGATCGCCTCTCGCGTTACGTTCTGTACTTGACTCTGTTACTCGTGTATGATTTTAATTTTTTTTGCATGTTTAATATATTTTTTTAGGTTCTATCATGGTGTCCTTTATTGGTTAAGTGTTCAGGGAAATCTTGGAAGTATGGACTTATGATGAGGGGCATCTATGAGTTGCTGTTCCAGCCCTTTCATTGGCCCATTTTCGGAGAAGCTAGCAGGGACTAAGTCTGGTGCATCGGATCATCATTCCCTTATTTAGGATAACTGACTATTTTTCATCATGCACGGAGGACATTTTGGAAAGGAGCTTCTTAAGTCGGGATATTCTTTTATGATGAAGATTGGACTGTAACAATTATGAGTTTCCTGTTGCGTTTTTTAAGTATATGCCATGTTTATTGGTAATCTATCCATGTTCATCTGATTGATTTAAATATCTGGATGGCGGAAGCTCTATCTGTTGCATTTTCTCCAGTCATTGTAAGGGTTAATGACGCATAGACGTTTTTGCCCACTACCGTATGGGGTAATGATTTGGCAATATATAGCAGCTAATTGTGTATTTCTGTTTATAGCTTTTCCCTCGATATATGTTCTGCTCCATTTTATTTGTTTTTATCTACTTGTTGTGTGCCCACACTTGTTCCCTTGTATAATATGGCGTTTGTTGCTTGGGGGTGTGCTGCGCATGCGCCGGTCTTCCCTGTTTTGCCCGGCGTTCGCGCTGTCTGCACGTCCGGCATCGGACTACACGGGGCCCTGTGGTTTGTCCGATGGTCGGCGGGGTGCGGCACGGACGTCGGGTATCCTATGGGGGTCGGCGCTGTGGGTAGTCGCTCCCTGCACTGAACGCCTGCACTCTTACCGTTAGCTGTGGGTAGTTAGTATTGGTTGCTATGGAGATCCCTAAGCACTTCCGGGACCATGCTGGGTTCATTTCCGGCATCCATATGTATAAAGCGTTATTTCTGGTGCTCCTTCTCCAAGTCCCTGAGGAAGGTGTGTTACCGAAACGCGCGTCGGGGTGGGCGCACAGACCCTGGGAGTCATACACCTATGTGGTAAGTAGCACTTTTCTTATCTTGTGATTGAACATGAGGACCATGTAGTCTGCAGCTACTATATTTCCTATAAAGGCATATTTTTATGATTTATGTGGTCTTCGTTTATTTATTCATCTGCTTGTTGAAAGTGCATCCATGCTTTTCTATCTAGATGTGTATGTACTCTATTATTTCTCCTTTTGTAGGGGGAAGGCATGGTTTTCTATGGTGGTTTACTATAGTATATAGGTGTTTTGAATCCCCGGCTCTGTGCGCCCTTGGTATTTTACACGACTGTGCAGTGTCTCTGTATGCCATGCTGCGCCATGACCCTACCTGGTTGCTACTGTTTTACTAATAAAGTTTTTTTGATATTTTGTTATTCCTTGAACTCTGTTGGTCGTTCTTTTGGGTCTTCCGGCCCACTCCTCCCCACTGCCCCAGAGGCAGTTTCTCCAATTTCGCCACCCTTTTAAACATTGTCAAGAACTTTGACATCATCAACCAGGGTCATCTTTTGTAAGGCTCTCCATGCCATCTTCCTCACATGTCAATCACCTCCTTGACTTGGGGTTTGAGCAGTTGCCCTGCCACGGAATGCCTCTGCTAGGAGTTCTATCTACTGCTGTTGTCACTAAAGCTGGTGTTGCTGGATCTGCTGGACCAGGAGCCTGTTGGTTTTCTGCTGCGCCTGTTGCTTTATGACCAATTATTTGACCACGCTTTTAGAGTTGTCTTCACACAGGACATGCAGTTTCCCCGAAGCAGTCACTCGTGCTCCTTGGGAATCTTGCCCGCACTTCTAGCACCAATTGTAGAGTGTCTACTTACTCGGTTGCGTTTTGAGGTAGCCACAGGAAGCATTTTCAGCAAAATGTCTGGGCTGGTTTACTAAGACTCTATAAACCGCTCAGGATAACAAAACAAAAACAGCCTTTTCCGGCACAAAGTGAAAAGAAAGTAAATAGTCGGAGCAGCAGTGCGGGTAAGGCTGCTTTCACACTAGCGTCGGCCCGACGTACCGACGCGAACTGTGAGAAAAATGCCCGACGTGGGCAGCGGAAGCAGTCTTAAGACGCTTCCGCTGCCCCAATGCAATGTCCGGGGAGGAAGGGGTGGAGTTTCGGCCGCGCATGCACGGTCGAAAGTGGCGGACTAGGTGCATAAAAAACGTTACATGTAACTATTTTTGTGCCGGCGGTGCGCCAAAACACGACGCAACCATCGCACGACGGTTGCGAAGTGTGGCACTGCGTCGCAATGCGTCGCTAATAAAAGTCTATGGAGAATAAACGCATCCTGCGAGCAACTTTGCAGGATGCGTTTTTTCTCCACAACGACGCATTGCGACGTGCAGTGCCCGACTCTAATGTGAAAGTAGCCTAGAGTGTCCATCCAGCTCTTTAGTGCTTAGCAACGATAATCTCTGGAGGCCTGACACCTCCACTCACAGACACTGAATGAGAAAACTGGTCTCCTTTTTATCTCCAGTACTACACTCCAAGGTGAGCAGCCAGTCCCACCCATCTTTCTGACTACTTGTAAACCAGGCCTTTGACACGCCCTATTAACTCTCTCAGCATTATACGTGCTGGAGCATGCTTTTCCGGGCTAACATCACCGAGGCTGCCAACCTCCTTGATACATATTTCCTCTCGACAACTTGTCCAGTGACCATCTTACAGGACATATAATACATTTGGATATTATAAAGGACCCTCTCGTTGGATCTTCTACTTTTTTTCTGCTTAAAGAAGCACTGCCATCTATTTTTTTTTTTTATTAAATGTGTGTATATGCATGTATTGTATTGCCAGTGTGGTAACATGTGGCAAGCACCAACCGCCGCTCTCTGTGGGATGCATCGCCATTCTGCTCCTCTTCTCTGTTACATCACTGCTCTGCAGACTCTCCAGGTCACACTGAGCTCTGCATGAACAGGAGGAAATGTAAGGCTACAGAGCGTCAGAAAGAGGCACTAAATGAGGCACCATAGGATTACATTGTAAAAGAGACTTTTGGCTCACGAATAGAGCATAGAGTGAGCTTGTCTGGTTGGAATTGACGTCGCTGAGAAGAGGAGCAGAACAGTGCTAGACCCTGGAGAAAGCAATGGTTGGATAGTTTATTAATACACTCACACTATATATTATAGACACATATACACACATTTAATAAAAAAAATCTAGACAGGAGTACTTCTAGAAGCAGATTCACATGTGACAGCAGAGGACGACAATTGGGCAGTCAGTGTCACTAATCTAAGAGTCAGTTCAGATTTAAACTGCAGAAATTCAACCCTCGGGGTCATACACTGAAGGGTTCACTCATATAACAATTCTGTCCTGTTTTGCTAATATGGTATGGCACCTCTTTTGCTGTGCACTCTCCCATGCCATCTGTCAGCTCTTTAGGGGTCTATAGACTAATTTATCATGTGCCCCAGAACAGGGGAGGCCATACCAATGATGCAACCTGTGAAAACACACAGGAGTCCAAATGGTAAGGGGGCTACTACCATCTCCAAAGAAGCACATAAATGGGTGAATTATGATCAGCTATTGAACTGCAAAGGGTCCATCTATTGTTTCTGCACAGGGGCCGTCTTCAGCCTGTGTCCGCCCCTGCCCCAGGACACACATGCTGAACAGAATGAAACCATAAAATAAAATCTTTACATGCAATGACGTCTGTTACAGGTTTCATAGCGACTATCAGTACGTGACAACCATTGGGCACAACAGCAAGAAATACCAGAAACTCCAGTATCACAACTGCTTAGCCATGTGGACGATTACAATTGAAGGGATCCATAATGCGAGACCCCTACTAAACTTGTTACATTGGGTGGGGTCCAGGACGCGAGACCCTTACACACGCTCCTTATGCTCAGATGATCAGTACTTGCACATGAGAACCTTGTTTGCAGGCTTTTATCATGTAACGCTGAAAAAGATCAAGACTCCTATCAAGAACCTCAACGAGGCCTCGTCCACTAGATCTGATCTCCATTTTCTGACATGCACAGTATACACAATGGGGAAAATAAGTATTTGATACACTGTCGATTTTGGAATCAATCACACCCCAACCTCTCCACTATGGATAAGACAAAAGAGCTGTCTAAAGGACACCAGGGACAAAATTGTAGACCTGCACACGGCTGGGATGGGCTACAGGACAACAGGAAAGCAGCTTGGTGAGAAGGCAACAACTATTGACACAATTCTTAGAAAATGGAAGAACCCAAGATGACTGTCAATCGTCCTTGGTCTGGGGCTCAATGTAAGGCCACGTTCACACGCTGCGGGTTCCTCTGCGGGTTAATCCCGCAGCGGAATTGAAAATCTGCAGGGCAAAACCGCTGCGGTTATCCCTGCAGATTTATCGCGGTTTGTTCCGCGGTTTCCGCTGCGGGATTACTGCTGTACTATTGATGCTGCATATGCAGCAATATGCAGCATCAATAGTAATGTAAAAAATAATAAAAATTGGCTATACTCACCCTCTGACGTCGCGATCTCCCCGGCGCTGCAAGCGGCTGTGCCGACAAGGACCTTCGTGACGTCACGGTCATGTGACCGCGGCGTCATCACGGTCATGTGACCGCGACGTCACCACAGGTCCTGTTCGGCACAGCAACTGAGACCGGACGCCGCGGGCAGCGCTGAGAGGTGAGTATAGCATTATTTTTTATTTTAATTCTTTTTTTACACCCAAATATGGTTCCCAGGGCCTGGAGGAGAGTCTCCTCTCCTCCACCCCGGGTACCATCGGCACATTATCCGCTTAACTTCCCGCAACGTGGGCACAGCCCCATGCGGGAAGTTAGCGGTTCAATGCATTCCTATGGGTGCAGAATCGCTGCGATTCTGCACCAAGAAGTGACATGGTCCTTCTTTTTTTCTGCAGAAAATCCGCGCGGATTTTCCACAGAAAAAAAGGATCGTCGGCACAGCGGGTTTTGTTTTCCATTAGGTTACATTGTACTGTAACCTACATGGAAAAAGGATGCGGACCCGCAGCTGCAAAACAGCTGCGGGTCCGCAGCAAAACCCGCAGCGTGTGAACATAGCCTAAAGGTACCGTCACATTAAGCGACGCTGCAGCAATATAGACAACGATGCCGATCGCTGCAGCGTCGCTGGTTCGTCGTTGTGTGGTCACTGGAGAGCTGTCACACAGACAGCTCTCCAGCGACCAACGATGCCGAAGTCCCCGGGTAACCAGGTTAAACATCGGGTTACTAAACGCAGGGCCGCGCTTAGTAACCCGATGTTTACCCTGGTTACCATTGTAAATGTAAAAAAAAAAAAAAACACTACATACTTACATTCCGGTGTCTGTCGGGTCCCCCGGCGTTCGCTTCCCTGCACTGTGTAAGCGCCGGCCCTAAAGCACAGCGGTGACGTCACCGCTGTGCTCTGCTTTACGGCTGGCCGGCGCTGACACAGTGCAGGGAAGCGGACGCCGGGGGACGCGACAGACACCGGAATGTAAGTATGTAGTGTTTGTTTTTTTTACATTTACACTGGTAACCAGGGTAAATATTGGGTTACTAAGCGCGGCCCTGCGCTTAGTAACCCGATGTTTACCCTGGTTACCAGTGAAGACATCGCTGAATCCGCGTCACACACACCGATTCAGCGGGTGATCCAGCGACGAAATAAGGTGCTGGCCTTCTAGCTCCGACCAACGATATCACAGCAGGATCCTGATCGCTGCTGCGTGTCAAAAACAACATTATCGCTATCCAGGACGCTGCAACGTCACGGATCGCTATCGTTATCGTTGTGAAGTTGTTCAGTGTGAAGGTACCTAACGACCTCGCCTTGAGGGATAAAGATAATTCTGTGTAGTTCTGGGCTGATTCCTGACCATTCAAGAGGACCTGGTCAATAACCTGAAGAAAGCTGGGACCACAGTCTCAAACATCAATGTTAATAACACACTACGCCGTCATAGATTAAAATCCAGTAGGTAAAGTCCCCCCTGCTCATATCAGCCTATGTCCAGGCCCATTTGAAGTTTGCCAGTGACCATCTAGATCAGGGGTCCCCAACTCCAGTCCTCAAGGCCCACCAACAGGTCATGTTTTCAGGATTTCCTTAGTCTTGCCCAGGTGATAATTGCATCACCTGTGCAATACAAAGGAAATCCTGAAAACATGATCTGTTGGTGGGCCTTGAGGACTGGAGTTGGGGAACACTGATCTAGATGATCCAGAGGAGGCATGGGAAAAAGTGATGTGGTCAGATGAGACCAAAATAGAACTTTTTGGTATAAACTTCACTCGTCGTGTTTAGAGCAAGAAGAAGGATGAGTACAACCCCAAAAACACAGCGTCAACCGTGAAGCATGGTGGGGGAAACATCATACTTTGGGGGTGCTTTTCTGTAAAAAGGGGACAGGATGACTGCACCATATTGAAGGGAGGATCGATGGGGTAATATATCGTGAGATTTTGGCCAACAACCCTCAGTAATAGCATTGAAGATGGGTCGTGGCTGGGTCTTCCAGCATGACAAACACCCGAAACACACAGCCAGGGAAACGAAGGAGTGGCTCCATAAGAAGCATATCAAGGTCTGGAAGTGGCCTAGCCAGTCTCTAGACCAGCAATCAATAGAACATTTTTGGAGGGAGCTGAAAATCAATGTTGCCCAGGAACGGCCCCGAAACCTGAAAGATCTGGAGATTTTCTGGATTTTTATTTTTAGATTCTGTTTCTCACAGGTGAAGTGTATCTATAATAAAAATTACAGACCTCTCCATTCTTTGTAGGTGGGAAACTGGGCAAAATCGGCAGTGTATCAAATACTTATTTTCCCCACTGTACATATAGAAGAGAAGAACCTGAGCCTGGAGCACAGAGCACTATGTAATACTCAGTACACAGATGGGTAGAAATGTGTGTAATATACAGAACTGTACGTATTATTACTCTGTACATACACTACTAAAACGTTTGGACACCTGTTCATGCAGTGGTTAGAATTTATATTTTTAATATGTGCACATTGTAGATTCAGAATGAAGTCAGCAAAACCACAAAGTAGCACATATGGAAACAAGGCGTAAAGATACCCGAGTGAAACACCAGGATGTGTTAACACTGGTATTCCACATAGTACACCTCCATTTAGTGAATCACATCAGATGCGTCACTGCTGCGAGCGTGATCTGAGTCAGTGCGCCGCTATCTCGCATGAGAGAATCAAAGCAGAATTTCTTCATCTCCTCTGCTGCTGACGTCGGCAGGAATCGCACTGCACTCGGGTGATATCTGAGTGCAGTGCAAGGTTTCACCAAGTCCTACAGACTAGGGGTATGTTTTCACCTTCAGGATGGCCGGCGGTTTGGACGGAGTGGCAAACCCGCTCCGCCCTAAGCCCCGCCCCCTTCTGTGACGCGGTGATTCCGGATGTGTTCACTGCACACATCCGACATCATCGCACCCCACACATAGGGCCCTGTGATTTACCTTGCGGCGGCGCAGCGGCGCCGCAAGGTAAACGGACATGCTGCGATTTTAAAAGACGTGCTGCATGTCTGGCATCGCAGGGCCGCCAGGTGCGTGTTACCACGCATAGTGGAGACGGGATTTGATAAAATCCCCTCCACTATGCTGTAACATCTGGACGCTGCGTGTTTGACGCTGCGGCTCTGTGCAGCGTCAAACACGCAGCGTTTCCTGAACGTGGACACATACCCGAATATGGGTACGTGCCATCCAAATTCAGCATGCTGCTACTTTTTCCCTATCCAAACGGAGCAGGAAAAAAAATGCAATTGAAAAGGTGACCAGAACCATAAGATTAAATTGGTACGAATCCAATCAGATTTGAATCAGTTTGCATTTGTACGATTTAATCGCAATTTACTATTAATTATTGTGATAATATTGTATGCAAGTTGCCTCCTCAGAGACACATCATATGTCAAGGCTCCTTAAAGCAGTGTCTCTCAACTCCAGTCCTCAAGACCCCACAACAGGTCATGTTTTCAGAATTTCCTTAGTATTGCACAGGTGATAATTTCATCACCTGCTCAAGCATTAATTCCATCGCCTATGCAATACTAAGGAAATCCTGAAAACATGACCTGTTGTGGGGTCTTGATGACTGGAGTTGAGAAACACTGCCTTAAAGGGTCGAAATTGACTTTTAGGATTTCCACCTCCAATAGCTGGCGCTAGAGCGCAATTCGAGCATTGCAAGGCTTATAAGTCTCCTCACTCTGACATGCCATGCTAAACTTGTTACTCCCCACAAGGGGAAGTGTTACCCCTTAGATCCCTGTGATAATCGTGGTGATGAGCCCTCATTGTGGTGCTTTCATACTGCACTTAGCAGTTATTCCTTCTACCTACTTCTGTGTAACGTACAGAGCGGCATATTTTCATCAAATACAGGTATATGACGAACAGAGCAAAGCAGTATCGGCCTACACAGGTGTGTCATGTACAGCGCCGGAATCAATCAGTACACAGATGTATACAGCGCCGGTATCACTCAGTACACAGATGTATACAGCGCCGGTATCACTCAGTACACAGATGTATACAGCGCCGGTATCACTCAGTACACAGATGTATACAGGGCCGGTATCACTCAGTACACAGATGTATACAGCCCGGTATCACTCAGTACACAGATGTATACAGGGCCGGTATCACTCAGTACACAGATGTATACAGGGCCGGTATCGCTCAGTACACAGATGTATACAGGGCCGGTATCACTCAGTACACAGATGTATACAGGGCCGGTATCACTCAGTACACAGATGTATACAGAGCCGGTATCGCTCAGTACACAGATGTATACAGGGCCGGTATCACTCAGTACACAGATGTATACAGGGCCGGTATCGCTCAGTACACAGATGTATACAGCCCGGTATCACTCAGTACACAGATGTATACAGGGCCGGTATCACTCAGTACACAGATGTATACAGGGCCGGTATCGCTCAGTACACAGATGTATACAGGGCCGGTATCACTCAGTACACAGATGTATACAGGGCCGGTATCACTCAGTACACAGATGTATACAGAGCCGGTATCGCTCAGTACACAGATGTATACAGGGCCGGTATCACTCAGTACACAGATGTATACAGCCCGGTATCGCTCAGTACACAGATGTATACAGCCCGGTATCACTCAGCACACAGATGTATACAGGGCCGGTATCACTCAGTACACAGATGTATACAGGGCCGGTATCACTCAGTACACAGATGTATACAGGGCCGGTATCACTCAGTACACAGATGTATACAGGGCCGGTATCACTCAGTACACAGATGTATACAGGGCCGGTATCACTCAGTACACAGATGTATACGGCGCCGGTATCACTCAGTACACAGATGTATACGGCGCCGGTATCACTCAGTACACAGATGTATACAGAGCCGGTATCGCTCAGTACACAGATGTATACAGGGCCGGTATCACTCAGTACACAGATGTATACAGCCCGGTATCGCTCAGTACACAGATGTATACAGGGCCGGTATCGCTCAGTACACAGATGTATACAGAGCCGGTATCACTCAGTACACAGATGTATACAGAGCCGGTATCGCTCAGTACACAGATGTATACAGCCCGGTATCACTCAGTACACAGATGTATACAGAGCCGGTATCGCTCAGTACACAGATGTATACAGGGCCGGTATCACTCAGTACACAGATGTATACAGCCCGGTATCGCTCAGTACACAGATGTATACAGCCCGGTATCACTCAGTACACAGATGTATACAGGGCCGGTATCACTCAGTACACAGATGTATACAGCCCGGTATCGCTCAGTACACAGATGTATACAGCCCGGTATCACTCAGCACACAGATGTATACAGGGCCGGTATCACTCAGTACACAGATGTATACAGGGCCGGTATCACTCAGCACACAGATGTATACGGCGCCGGTATCACTCAGTACACAGATGTATACAGGGCCGGTATCACTCAGTACACAGATGTATACAGGGCCGGTATCACTCAGTACACAGATGTATACAGCCCGGTATCGCTCAGTACACAGATGTATACAGGGCCGGTATCGCTCAGTACACAGATGTATACAGGGCCGGTATCACTCAGTACACAGATGTATACAGGGCCGGTATCACTCAGTACACAGATGTATACAGGGCCGGTATCACTCAGTACACAGATGTATACAGGGCCAGTATCGCTCAGTACACAGATGTATACAGGGCCGGTATTGCTCAGTACACAGATGTATACAGGGCCGGTATCGCTCAGTACACAGATGTATACAGGGCCGGTATCGCTCAGTACACAGATGTATACAGGGCCGGTATCACTCAGTACACAGATGTATACAGCCCGGTATCACTCAGCACACAGATGTATACAGGGCCGGTATCACTCAGTACACAGATGTATACAGGGCCGGTATCACTCAGTACACAGATGTATACAGGGCCGGTATCACTCAGCACACAGATGTATACAGGGCCGGTATCACTCAGTACACAGATGTATACAGCCCGGTATCACTCAGTACACAGATGTATACAGCGCCGGTATCGCTCAGTACACAGATGTATACAGCCCGGTATCGCTCAGTACACAGATGTATACAGCCCGGTATCACTCAGTACACAGCCCCGCACTGTGAGCAGCTCTGGGCAGAGGTCCGCCTGCCATCCCCGGCTGTAGCTGTCTCTGCCCCCGCACCCTCAGGCGTCGGTCACTCGCTCCCCGGAGGCACTGACCTTCCAGCAGCCGGAGCCGTGCGCGCGGCGCTGGCGATGACTCCTCACTCCCTGCGGGCTGTCATGCTGCTGCTTGTTACCAGGGCAGAAGGGTCGATGACAGATCCCAGTAAGCGAAAGGACCTGGTGACGTCATGGTCATGTGATCAGTCACATGTCTGTAGAGTGGGCGTGGCTTGGTTGATTCTTCTGTCAGTGTGTTTTCATGAAGCCCGTGTGCGGTGTACACTGGCGGCGGGAGGACGGCGCTGTGCGCTATGGTCGGTGCTACACGGGGTCACCGCGGTGCTCTGTATCATAGGCTTGTATACAGCGTCGGACTGGAGCACCTTGGGCCAACCAGAGAAAATCATTCTTGGGGCCCACTATATAGCTACATAGAAATAAATACAAGACCACCGATTGTGCAGTAAAACACGCTACTATAAGGGTATAATATAAGTTAATACAAGTCTTAATTATGTAGCAGGAGTTGGGGCAGGCCCCCTTATAAAATATAAAGTAGCCCCCTCAGAATATAATGTAGCCCCCCCATAGAATATAATGCAGCCTTATATAGTATAATGCAGCCCCCCCACAGAATATAATGTAGCCCCCTCAGTGTAAAGCAACCCCCTCATAAGGTACAATGCAGCCCCCTCATAGTATAATGTAGCCCCCGCAGAATATAATGCTGACCCCCTCATAGGGTAGAATACAGCCCCCCTCATAGCGTACAATGTAGCCTCCCTCATAAGGTACAATGCAGCCCCCTCATGGGGTATAATACCGCCACCTCATAGGGTACAATACAGCCCCCCTCATAGGGTACAATGCAGCCTACCTCATTAGGTACAATGCAGCCCCCCTCATAGGGTACAATGCAGCCCCCCTATAGGGTACAATGCAGCCAGCCTCATAGGGTACAATACAGCCCGCCTCATAGGGTACAATGCAGCCCCCCCTCATAGAGTACAATGCAGCCCCCCTATATGGTACAATGCAGCCCCCCTCATAGGGTACAATGCACAACCCCTCATAGGGTACAATGCACCCCCCTCATAGGATATAATGCAACCAGAACTCACTAATATATATATATATTAGTGATGAGCGAGTATACTCATTGCTCGAGTTTTCCTGAGCACGCTCGGGTGTTCTCCGAGTATTTGTGACTGCTCTGAGATTTAGTTTTTGTTGACGCAGCTGCATGATTTACGGCTGTTAGCCAGCCTGAGTACATGTGGGGGTTGCCTGGTTGCTAGGGAATCCCCACATGTATTCAGCCTGTCTAGCAGCCGTAAATCATGCAGCTGCGTCAACAAAAACTAAATCTCCGAGCAGTCACAAATACTCAGAGACCAACCGAGCGTGATTGGGAGCAACGAGTATACACACTCATCACTAATATACTGTATATATATATATATATATATATATATATATATATATATATATATATATATATATATATATATATTAAACACAATACTTTCCTCTCGCTCTCATTCCCACTCTGATTCCGGCTCTTCTCCGGTGTCAGGAGCTGCGTTGCCGTCTGCCCGGCACACAGCGGGTACGCTATGAAGTGACATCATCACACACTTGCTGTGTCAGCATCAGAGGGGAATAAGGCTTCTTTCACACTAGCGTCGGGCTCGGCCCGTCGCTGTGCGTCGGGCCGACGTTACTGACGCTAGCGTTGTCTCCGCCGCACAACGGGGGCAGCGGATGCATTTTTCCAGCGCATCCGCTGCCCCATTGTGAGGTACGGGGAAGCGCGGGGAGGTGGGGGCGGAGTTCCGGCCGCGCATGCGCGGTCGGAAAAAGCGGACCGTCGTGAGCAAAAAACGTTACATGTAGCGTTTTTTGCTCCCGACGGTCCGCCACTGCACGACGCATCCGTTGCACAACGGGTGCGACGTGTGGCAATCCGTCACAATGCGTCGCTTAATGTTAATCAATGGCGAAAAAACGCATCCTGCAAACACTTTTGCAGGATGCGTTTTTTCGGCAAAACGACGCATTGTGACGGAATGCAGTTAACGCTAGTGTGAAAGTAGCCTAATGGGAGAGGGAGCATCATCTGACACTCCTCCTTTATTGCTTTCAACTGTATTAGCATCTATGATGCCGATACAGTTGAATGCGGCACTCACTGGGTGGCGGCGCTGGCACCGGGCATTCCTGACTTACTGCTCCATAGTGGCCGCGCGGGCTGGGGGAGTGGGGGCCCTGGTCTGCGGACCCTGATAGCAGTGTTAACTGGCTGCTGATAACAATGCCCGCTATTATAGTGAAATTAATATTCACCCCTCTCCACACCCATGGGGGCGTGGGGAATATTCATTTCTTTTTAGCAGTGGGGCCGCAACAGCTGGCTTCTGCCTCCTGTCACCCACCACTGCACCACTGGCACCGGGGGCCCCATAGAAGCTGCGTGGTGTGCCGCTATTAGCGACACGCCACTGGCTGGGGACCCAAGGTGGCTGCTGTCCCTGTATGCAGGTGTCAGTGCCAGGTGTCAGTCGCACGGTGCAGAGATGAGTTCACCGCAGTAAAATTCTCACGGTGAAATTCTCCCGGTGAACTTGCCTCTTCACCTTGCGACTTTCTCACGGTGGTAGCGGGGATCTCACCGAGGTCACCGCAGTTCATCCCAGCTGGGAACCGAGCCTCAGTTACGTCACCGCTAGTCACTGAGGCTGCGCTCACAGCAGCTCATTCACCAGTGTTTCTCAGCGTGGACGGTTGCATCTGGGCACCGTACAGGTTCAAAACTAATTATCCCCCAGACATCGATTACGGAGTGGGACACAACAACGGAGAGGTGAGGGATATAGTTGTTTTATTATTTTTGGTTTATTACAGGAGAAAGAGAGCTTTGGTGGAATTAGGCGAGGTCGTAAGTATGGTTTAATTGAGATAATTAAAGGAATCTGTGTCATTCTTTCAATTAAAGGACTTTATTCTTGCTGCCTGTGTTTTCTTACAATGTGACTATGGGGTTAGTAATGGGGGTGTCTTATTGACGCCTCTCCATTACTAACCTCGGGGCTTGATGTCACTGGACAATACAAAGGTGACATCAACCCCACAAATATGAACCCCACTTGCCACTGTTACAGGGCAAGTGGGAAGAGCCGGGCAAAGCACAAGAATTGGCAAATCTAATAGATGCGCCTTTTCTGGACATCTGCAGGCTTCTATTTTTAGGCTGGGGGGGCCATATCCATGGCCCCTTACCAGCCTGAGAATACCAGCCCCCAGCAGTCTGCTTTAGCAAGGCTGGTTGCCAAAAATGGGGGGACCCCACACCATTTTTTTTTTTCAATTTTAATATAGGACAGACATGCATGAATATTATAAATATATACCAAATTATTGTTAATACCCATTGAGCTTGTCAATCAGTGTCACTGACCGCTTAATCTCTGGGCTCATTGTCACTATCTTTTGCCCTAATTTCTACTCTTTGCCCCATTTTTCTATACATTTTAATATCTGTAAATTTCTAATAAAACTTGTTTTGATTTTTGATAACTTTTTGTGGCATCAACTCAGTGTTCTTCTTTTCATGTAAACGAACCATTTGGAGTGCATTCTATATATGTACTATATGTGACCTGCATTACACTGTATCGAGGACTATCTGTACCCATCATTCTTCCTCAGCCGGAGTAAGGGTATGTGCACACGGTCAGTAAACGCTGTGGGTTGGAAGCTGTGTACTTGTGCAGCATCCAACCTGCAGCATCTAGATGTTACATCATAGTGGATGGGATTTCAAGAAATCCGCGGACACTGACATGTGGCGCGTCTTTCCAGACTGCAGCATGTCTATTTATCTTGTGGAGACGCGAACCTTCACGTATGTCTGTATTGGTTTAATATATATTTTTGTAATTTATTTTGTGATTTTTGTATTAAAGTTTTAAAACATTTTTTTTTTCCTTTTTTTTGTTTGATTTACTTTTTTACTTAGCCCCTGTATGGGACTTAATTTTTTATTTTTCTGATCACTGGTCTCATGCAGTGCAATACACATGTATTGCATTGCAGTTTTATACTGTCAGGTCGCCTGTTAAGGTACCTTCACACGAAACGACGCTGCAGCGATAGCGACAACGATGCCGATCGCTGCAGCGTCGCTGTTTGATCGCTGGAGAGCTGTCACACAGACCGCTCTCCAGCGACCAACGATGCCGAGGTCCCCGGGTAACCAGGGTAAACATCGGGTTGCTAAGCGCAGGGCCGCGCTTAGTAACCCGATGTTTACCCTGGTTACCAGCGTAAAATGTAAAAAAAACAAACAGTACATACTTACATTCGCGTCCCCCGGCGTCCGCTTCCTGCACTGACTGACTGACTGAGCGCCGGCAGTAGCAGGGCACAGCGGTGACGTCACCGCTGTGCTTTCACTTTCACTTTGCGGCGCTCAGTCAGTGTGGGAAGCAGACGGCGGGGGATGCGAATGTAAGTATGTACTGTTTGTTTTTTTTACATTTTACACTGGTAACCAGGGTAAACATCGGGTTACTAAGCGCGGCCCTGCGCTTAGTAACCCGATGTTTACCCTGGTTACCAGTGTAAAATATCGCTGGTATCGTTGCTTTTGCTGTCAAACACAACGATACACGGCGATCGGACGACCAAATAAAGTTCTGAACTTTATTCAGTGACCAGCGACATCACAGCAGGATCCTGATCGCTGCTGCGTGTCAAACTAAACGATATCGCTAGCCAGGACGCTGCAACGTCACGGATCGCTAGCGATATCGTTACAAAGTCGTTTCGTGTGAAGGTACCTTTAGGCTACGTTCACACGATCCGGATTTTGATCCGGATCCGTAGCGGATTTTCAGCTGCGGATCCGGATCAGTTTTCCATGTTGGTTACAGTACAATGTAACCCAATGGAAAACCAAAACCGCTGTGCTAACGATCCGTTTTTCCGCTGGAAAATCCGCGCGGATTTTCCAGCGGAAAAAAGAAGTAGCATGTCAATTCTTTCAGCGGATTCCGCACCGGTTTTCCAGCAGCTCCAATAGGAAACTGCTATTGGAAACCCGCAGTGGAAAACGCTGAAGAAAAAGGATCAGAAAACGCAGCTCAAATTCACTGCGGAATTTAGCTGCCGTTTTCCAAAAACGGGCAGGAAAAAAAAAGGATGGAAATCCTGATCGTGTGAACGTAGCCTTAGACTCAGCTGCTGGCTGAGTCTAACAGGCCACCGTAGCTGACACACCAGGAGATCATCATGTGACCTTCCGCTGCCATTACAACCCTCGGCTCCCCCATGATGTGATCACATCTCATCACAGGGGGCACTGGAGAGATGAGTGGAGGTGCTCTCACTATCTTCTAAATGCCGCGATCCTAACTGTAAAACAATACAGAATAGACATATGTTCCTATTAGTGACCAAATAGCAATTATTTTGTCATATTACTATTTGGTCATTAAGGCTAGTTTCACACTAGCGTTAACTGCATTACGTCGCAAATCCGTTTTTTTGCCGAAAAAACGGATGCGTCAAAAAAGTGAAAAACGGTGACAAACGTATGCTACGCATCCAGCATTTCGGCGGATCCGTCGCAAATCCGCTAAACGTTTCCGTCGAAAATACTGGATGCGTTGCATACGTTTTACCATCCGTTGTATCCGTTTTTCCGACGCATCCGTTTTTAAAATGGGAGGCTCCCAAATTTGATTGGCTACTGGAAAATTTGAAAAACTATATAGTACTGTTTTTACAGCCCATCTTTGTGGGTTTTAGTTTTGTGGCAGCGATGGAAGGTGTTCTTGGGAGGATTGCTAGTTTGGTTACCGACGTTATCTTTGAGACAAATCGCCTGGATATCATAGTGCGGGAGAAGGAGGTGGCAGCGGAAAGGCGTAGGATGCTTCTGCAGCAACGGAGACGGAGACGACTCTGGATTCATCCGATTAATCAACTACGGATGACCCGGGGTGTCCAGTCCACTCTGTACCTGGAGTTGCGGCACAATCCACACAAATTCCACAACTACGTGCGGATGAGGATTGAACATTTTGATTTTTTGCTTGCAAAAATGGAGGATGTCATCCGAAGACAGGACACAAGGATGAGGCTTGCCATCACACCGGCGGAGCGGCTGATGGTGACCCTGCGGTAAGCCTCTTTTTTTATTTCATTGCTGACATTGAATGTTATATTACATGCTGCAGACAATAATGCGCTGACATATTGCGCACTATTTTCTGCAGCATGTAATTTTGGTTTTCTTGGCGGCCATTCCACTGCTTTATTTAAATGTCATTTCTGATATTGAATGTTAGATAACAGACTGCAGAAAATACTGCGCTGAAATATTGCGTTGCATTTTCTGCAGTTTTTTTTTTTTTAAAGTTTTTTGGGTTTGATGACATGCAACTGCTTTTTTTTCTTTCATTGGTCATTTTTAATGTTATATTACATGCTGCAGACAATACTGCGCTGGCATACTGCGCACTATTTTCTGCAGCATGTAATTTGGGTTTTCTTGGCGGACATTCCACTGCTTTATTTAAATGTCATTGCTGATATTGAATGTTAGATAACAGACTGCAGAAAATACTGCGCTGAAATATTGCGTTGCATTTTCTGCTTTTTTTTTTGTTTGTTTTTTGGGTTTGATGACATGCAACTGCTTTTTTTTCTGTCATTGGTCATTTTGAATGTTATATTACATGCTGCAGACAATACTGCGCTGGCATACTGCGCACTATTTTCTGCAGCATGTAATTTTGGTTTTCTTGGCGGACATTCCACTGTTTTTTTACACCGGTTTCATGCTGGTTTTATTGGGTGTCCCGTCCTTAAAAAAAAATTAACAGTGCCATATTAAAACTTGTTGGTCTGTGCAATTTTTTCTAACATTTTTTTTTTTTTTTTTTTAAAGTTTCCTAGCTACGGGTGAATCTATGACTTCGCTCCATTATCAGTTCAGGCTGGGCATTTCAACTATCTCTGGAATAGTGAAGGACACATGTCGGGCTGTTTGGACCACTTTGCAACCAGAGTATATCCCCCAACCATCCATGGAAATCTGGTTGCGAAGTGCTGAAGAGTTTCAGCAAATTTGCAATTTCCCTAATTGTGTGGGTGCAGTTGACGGGAAACATATAAGGATTGCGAAACCGGCAGGAACAGGATCGGAGTACTATAATTACAAGAAGTATTTCTCCATCGTCCTTATGGCTATTGCAGACGCCAACTGCAAGTTCCTTGCCGTGGACATAGGAGCGTATGGACGGTCCAACGATTCGCAAGTTCTTAAAAACTCTCCGATGGGTCGTTGCCTTTATGGAGAGAGCTACGATTTACCGCCAGCCAGACCACTGCCAGGAACAAATGACCCAGCCCTGGAATATGTTTTTGTAGGTGATGAAGCCTTTCAACTGTCGCCGCACCTACTGAAACCATATAGTAGCCGGAACTTAAACCATACCAAGCGGGTCTTTAATTACCGGCTTACTAGAGCACGAAGAGTAGTGGAGTGTTCCTTTGGCATATTGACGGCGAAGTGGCGAGTTCTGCTGATGGCTATCAAGCTGAAAACAACAACTATAGATGAGGTAGTTAAAGCCTGTGTGGTGCTCCACAACTTTGTCCTGTCAAAGGAGCCCGTTTCTTTGGATGATGAAGAGTTGGAGACCACCTTGTGGGACTACCGCAGCAGCTCGGTTCGCTCTACAAGTTCAGTTACAAGGATGAGGGACCAGTTTGCCGATTATTTTGTCTCACCTGTCGGGCGGATCCCGTGGCAAGACATGATTGTGTAACCTGTTTACCATGTGTAACCTGTTTCCCATGTGTTTTGTTTATGTAAAAAATGTGTTTCTGCCCAAAAAAAAAAAGGCCAAAAAACGTGGTTTTCTTGCTAGTAAAACCATTTTGTTATACCTTTAACATGTCTGGTGTTTGTTTTTATTAAACCTTTTTTATTATATTACCTTAAGAAATCCACACACACACAAAGAGTAGAGTTATAATCAGAATTTTATTTTAACTCTCTTTTTTTTTTTTTTTTGCCAAAAAAAT
Source organism: Ranitomeya variabilis (assembly GCF_051348905.1). Taxonomy (NCBI): domain Eukaryota; kingdom Metazoa; phylum Chordata; class Amphibia; order Anura; family Dendrobatidae; genus Ranitomeya; species Ranitomeya variabilis. The sequence continues at coordinate 154,643,576 of NC_135239.1, forward strand.
AGATATTTTTTATTTTCCATTTTTTTTTTGGAAAACTTTGCAAAATTTTATAAACATTTAAAAAACATATTTACAAGTCTTGAAATTGTTGGGTGGAGATATGAGAGGAGGAGGGGCAGGAAGGTTGGACCACGTCGATAGGTGGGGAAACCCTACTTGTTTGGGGTGCAGTGGAAGGGGGGGTAAAACCAAGAGGCTGACCAGAGGGGGGTGGTGTTGGGGTAGGGGGAAGAGAAAAGCTGGGTAAAGAAAACATTGGGGAAGTAATTTGGTCTGGGGGCCGGGATTGTTGTGGGGACTGGGTTGGGTATTGTGACTGGGTTGGGTAATGGGGCTGGCGTGGGGTTTGTGGCTGGGTTTGGTAATGGTGCTGGTGTGGGGATTGGGGCTGGGTTTGGTAATGGTGCTGGTGTGGGTATTGGGGCTGGGTTTGGTAATGGGGGGTATGGTGTGGAAATGGGGCCTGGGGTGGAATTGGAGTGGAGGTGTGGGTAGGTGTGTGGGTAGATTCATTAACGGCCTGCAGTAGAGCATTATGGCAGGTATTCATTACCCGCATCTGTTGCTCAAAAGAAAGCTTCTCCATGCTCCTGAGCATGGATTGGAAAAAAATATTGGCTGGATCGGGACTTACAGCTGAATGCAGCCTATCCAAGCGACTGCTGGTTTCCTGGCTTGTTTCACTGATGCGTGACTGCACCATGTTGAAACCAGCAGTCACTTGCTCTCCCAAAATTTTGAAAGAGCCTTGGAAGGATGCATTCAGGTGTAAGAACTCAGGAGCATAGCTCCTTTCCTGACCCCTCTGTCGCTGCCGCCACGAACCTAATGGTGGTGTCGAGGTGGCAGGATCAGAGGGGTGGGGTAAAGGGAACGCTAACTGTTCAGCATCAGATGCGAGCAATGAAGCCTGCAATAATGCTCCACTGCTTGGGGCGGATGAAGTGGAGGGGTCAGAGGAGGGGACAGAGGGGTCAGAGGAGGGGACAGAGGTGTGGGGCCTACCGACGTGGCCCTCAGTGGCGGACTCAGGAGGGATCGCTCCAGAGGGCGCAGAGGAAGATGCAGGCGCCCGGTGGCTGGAGAAGGTGCTGTGAAAGAAAAAACAAAAGAAATTAATACATTGGAATGAAAAAGCCCTGACTGAAAGCAAACTAAGTAGACAGGTTAACATGGTTATTAGTGGGCTGTAGAATACTTACACTCTGCTCAGCATGGTTCGCCTCAGGAAGGAGGGGGCCTGGCCATATTTGTATTTGCTCCTCTTCCTTCCTGCAGAGCCACTCGGGGCCTTCATCTCATCGTTGAATTCCCTCTTAAAGCGATCCCTCAGTGACCGCCACCGCTTCCTAACCTTTCCAACTGTGAAGACAAGAATCAAAAGAAAAGAAAAAAAAAATTGGTAAATGCAATACATTACAGTCAGCTCAAAACATCACTGGAAAGTGAATACTTACCTAGTTTGCTCTGCTGCTGAGGATGAAGGCTCTCCCGCCTTGGAAACAGGTTGCGACACACTTCGTCCCAGAGCCGACGGGTGACACCGGTATCGGCATGCCTGCGGTCAGCCATGTTCCACAGCGGCTCCCGCTCGCGAACCTCCTCAATGAGGCTGTCGATGTCGATATCATCATCATCATCATCCTCTTCTGCGGGAGCACGCTGTGAAGCCTGTGCCAAAAAAAAGAAGAAAAACAAACAAATTAGTACACTGAAACACTAAAGTACCAATAGAATCCCCCTCCCCAAAAAAAAAAAAAACTCACTGATGGCCGACCGCGGCGACGAGTCCGCCGACTCTGGGAGTGTCTGGGAGAACCTTCAGCGGCAGCAGCAGGAGCAGCAGCAGCAGCAGCCTGAAATAAAGGAAACAAATTCTCAGTTATAGGTAGGCATATATTTTCTGTGTTTAGTTATGTATGAAAATCTGTTTTGTGTATGGTGCAGTTTGATGTGCGAAGCAACTGTTTCACCACTACTTACACTTGGTTCCTCCTCCACTTGCATCTCTCCACACATCTCGCCCCCTTCTGACAGCTCCTCATCTGATTCAGCTTCCTGTTGAAACATAATTTATGCATGTAGTGATCCAAAAAAACGTAAATTAAAAAAAATAATATATATATTTTGTGTTAACTTACCGATACACGCTGTTGCTGTGGAGGAGGGCTGTCAGAAGAGGACATTGTTGTGGAAGTAAGCCGGTGGCTGTGGTCCTGGGCTGACAGGCGGCGGCTGTGGTCCTGGTTTTTCTGTAAGTTTAAAGACACTTGCAATCTGCTCTACACATTGAAGCAGCAGATTTGGGGTCTTCAAAACTTACATTTAACAGTTGGTGGCTGTGGTCCTGGTGGGCTGTTCCTGGGCTGACAGGCGGCGGCTGTGGTCCTGGGCTGACAGGCGGCGGCTGTGGTCCTGGTTTTTCTGTAAGTTTAAAGACACTTGCAATCTGCTCTACACATTGAAGCAGCAGATTTGGGGTCTTCAAAACTTACATTTAACAGTTGGTGGCTGTGGTCCTGGTGGGCTGGTCCTGGGCTGACAGGCGGCGGCTGTGGTCCTGGGCTGACAGGCGGCGGCTGTGGTCCTGGTTTTTCTGTAAGTTTAAAGACACTTGCAATCTGCTCTACACATTGAAGCAGCAGATATGGGGTCTTCAAAACTTACATTTAACAGTTGGTGGCTGTGGTCCTGGTGGGCTGGTCCTGGGCTGACAGGCGGCGGCTGTGGTCCTGGGCTGACAGGCGGCGGCTGTGGTCCTGGTCCCTGGTGTATCTATAATAAGCATAATGGATTTCTAGTTAGACCACCCCCTAAACTAGGTAATGTTTTTATAAACACCCTGCTAAAATGATGTGAGAAAAGTTCATTAAATGTGAACACCAAAACCCCAAAACAGGTGCACGGTATACCATTCATTTCCATGTTCCCAAAAAAAAATTTTTAAATGTGAACCCACCATGTAAACATATATTTACCACATTTTATTTTCAAAAATCACCTCCCCCAAAAAACCTTTAAGTGTAACCTTTATTAAAAAAAAGTCCCCTCAACCAACTGTGTATTGCAAGTATAACCATTGGTACATACACCTGTTTTAAATCTACCTGTATGAAATGATACTACGGACATTTTTTTAACAAAAATTTTATTATTTTCTTTTTTTTTTCACTCTTTTTTTTTTAAATCACAATTAGGAGCTGACATGCTCTTTATTTTAAATACAAGTACATCAACTGCAAATGGTTTTAACAGTAATTAAAATAAAATCAACACTTTTAAATCGAAAAAAAAACCCACACTCACACATTCAGGGTATGTTTCCACGTTCAGGAAACGCTGCTTGTTTGACGCTGCGCAGCGCTGCAGCGTCAAACAAGCAGCGTCCAGATGTTCCTGCATAGTGGAGGGGATTTGATGAAATCCTGTCTCCACTATGCGTGGAAACCCGCACGCGGCGGCCCTGCGACTACGGACATGCTGCGCGTCTTTTCAGATCGCAGCATGCCCGTACACCTTGCGGGGACGCAGCGTCCCCGCAAGGCATATCACAGGGCCCTATGGGAGAGAGCGATCATCCCGGATGTGAAGAGTTAACACATCCGGCATGATCGCGTCCCATTAAGGGGGCGGGGCTTAGCGCTGAGCGGCTTCGCCGCTGCGGCGATACCGCCGCCCATCCGTAACGTGGAAACATACCCTTAAACCACAAGCTGCAGACCGCTAGACTTTTTAAAAAAATACATCAGATTTAAAAAAATTAAAAAAAAAAACACATTTAAACCACATGCTGCACAGACCACTATACAGTCAATACATCAGAAAAAGGCAATTAACTAATTAAAGCATGGACAAATGCACATGCAATCAACAAGACGCACACAAACATGCATGGTATGTGTCCACATTCCGGATCGCATCAGGATTTGGTCAGGATTTTCCATCAGTATTTGTACGCCAAAACCAGGAGTGTAACAATTAGGGAAAGTATAATAGGAAAACAGGCACACTTTTGCTTTTATCACCCACTCCTGATTTTGGCGTACAAATACTGATGGAAAATCCTGACCAAATCCTGATGCAATCCTGAACAGGGACACATACCCTCCCACATGAACAGGCATAAGATTGGCAAAGGCATAATAAGGTGCAGGCACATGATACAAAAGCACACAGCCGTCCAAAAATACACACATACACATGCACGCACATAGCTTTATGCAAATACACATATGTACAACAAAGGCAGAAAGGTGAACCCAATCAGAAGACGCATACACACACACACATTACACACACATACAAAAGGCTGACAATCCTTTGGCTGAAGCAGCAGGTCTTCACAGTGGCTGGCATCATGGTGGATCTGGACTCTAGCATGGCACTGGCTGGTGCAGGACGATGGCAGGCCTCAGGTTCTCTTCAGGTTTTAAGCTCTTGCTGTAGTCAGTAGTACCTCATACACACAGAAATGCACAGGCACACAGATGCACACAAAAATTGCAATACTCACACTGGCTCTATGGTGGCTGGAGTCTTGTGGCTGGCTGCCTGGAGTCTTGTGGCAGGATGGCTGGAGTCTTGAGCCGGCAGGCTGGCTGCAGTCTTGTGACAGGCTGGCTTCTTGTGGCAGGCTGGCTGGACTCTTGTGGCAGGCTGGCTGGGGTCTTGTGGCAGGCTGGCTGGGGTCTTGTGGCAGGCTGGCTGGGGTCTTGTGGCAGGCTGGGGTCTTGTGGCTGGCTGGGGTCTTGTGGCTGGCTGGGGTCTTGTGGCTGGCTGGGGTCTTGTGGCTGGCTCGGGTCTTGCTGGCAGTCTCTTCTCCTCTCTGTCTTCTTGCTGGCATATGTGGGGTTGAAGGCCCAGGCCAGGTTTATATAGATTTGGGGATGTCTGGTCAATTGGCAACAAAATTCTGCTTCTGAGCATGCTCAGTGTAAAAAAAACGTATTGCAGCGCTGTATTGCGTCGTACGACGTGTCCCGACGCATCCGTCGCTCATAGGCTTCCATTGCAGCCAACGACGTATGCCGCAGGATGCGTCGCGACACGTTTTTTAGGCGGAGACAAAAAACGCTACAATCAACGTTTTTTTGAGACGACGTGTCGCCAAATTTCGACGCATACGTCGTAAAACGTACACGACGTATGCCAATCCGTCGCCATACGTCGCCAATACAAGTCTATGGGAAAAAAACGCATCCAGCAAAAAGTTTTGCTGGATGCGTTTTTTCTGAAAAAAGACGTTTTGAGACGTAATGCAGTTAACGCTAGTGTGAAAGTAGCCTAATAGGAATTTATGTCTATTCTGTAATATTTTACAGTTTGACCAGCTTGGACATCAAGTCTAGGGATCAACCTTGGTTATCCCACATAGATAGTATTTTTAACTGAGACATCACACAGACAGTCTGCAGATAATGGGCAATTTCTGGATACTAAGAACACGATTATGTCTACTCAAGAAATGGACTAGAACTTGCTGGAATAAGGCTTCCCTGGAGAGTTATCGGGCAAAGGGCCTCATACCAAGGAGACTACGGATCTAGATTTTACCATTCGTCCCTGTGGAGGATGTCAATTTTCATTTCAGATGGGAAGAAACATGCAACATTTGCTCCAGGTCCTTGATAGAACTACTGTGTAGTGTTTATGGTATCAGTAAAAAAGTCCTAGAGATGGAAATTGAAGTAAATCAAACAAAATTGAAAGAATGCCTGTATCCGTCAGGGATTGAACTCTTCAAGGCTAAATTGGATAAATCGTTTCCAGTATGTAAGAAAGAAGTTGAAGACCAGAAAGCAAGGAAATTTAAATGAGATCTACAGGACTTTCAAAATAAAACTGTGTATAGATGGCAACAGGGTAATATCAGTAAACATCCAAATCCGAACACATCATCAGTCTCCTCAATTTCTTCAACTGAGGATGAATGGGATTCTAACACTGGCAGAACTAGGTATTCATTCAGAAAGGGGAAACGGAAAGCTGATAACTATTCTAGGAATTACGACTGTAAAAGACAGACCCCTTCTGGTATATCTGGGTCATAATCTTTACAGGTGATCAATTTATTAAATATTCATTCATCTTTCTCCTTCACAGTTTGAGGTCCTTGGACTGACTGCCCTTGACCTTTCAACTCTCACTTCATCTTTCAATCTCTTCACAGCCTTAACCCCTTCATGAGCGTGGGATTTTTCGTTTTTCCGTGTTCGTTTTTCACTCACCTCCTTCCCAGAGCCATAACTTTTTTATTTTTCCGTCAATTTGGCCATGTGAGGGCTTATTTTTTGCGGGACGAGTTGTACTTTTGAACGACATCATTGGTTTTACCATGTCGTGTACTAGAAAACGGGAAAAAAATTCCAAGTACGGTGAAATTGCAAAAAAAGTGCAATCCCACACATGTTTTTGTTTGGCTTTTTTGCTAGGTTCACTAAATGCTAAAACTGACCTGCCATTATGATTCTCCAGGTCATTACGAGTTCATAGACACCTAACATGACTAGGTTATTTTTTACCTAAGTGGTGAAAAAAAAATTCCAAACTTTGCTAAAAAAAAAAAAAAAAAAATTGCACCATTTTCCGATACTTGTAGCGTCTCCATTTTTCATGATCTGGGGTCGGTTGAGGGCTTATTTTTTGCGTGCCGAGCTGGCGTTTTTAATGATTCCAATTCAGTGCAGATACGTTCTTTTGATCGCCCGTTATTGCATTTTAATGCAATGTCGCGGCGACCAAAAAAATGTAATTCTAGCGTTTCGATTTTTTTTCTCGTTACGCCGTTTAGCGATCAGGTTAATGCTTTTTTTTAATTGATAGATCGGGCGATTCTCAACGTGGTGATACCAAATATGTGTAGATTTGATTTTTTTTAATTGATTTATTTTGATTGGGGCGAAAGGGGGTTGATTTAAACTTTTATATTTTTTTTTATTTTTTTCACATTTTTTTTAACTTTTTTTTTTAACTTTTGCCATGCTTCAATAGCCTCCATGGCTATTGCCTCTGCTACATAGCAGCGATCTGCTGTTCGCTGCTATGCAGCAGAAAATCAGGTGTGCTGTGAGCGCCGACCACAGGGTGGCGCTCACAGCTACCGGCGATCAGTAACCATAGAGGTCTCAAGGACCTCTATGGTTACAATGGAGAAGCATCGCCGACCTCCGATCATGTGACGGGGTCGGCGATGCGATCATTTCCGGCCGCCCGGCCGGATGCGGTAGTTAAATGCCGCTGTCTGCGTTTGACAGCGGCATTTAACTAGTTAATAGCGGAGGGTAAATCGCGATTTCACCCGCCGCTATTGCGGGCACATGTCAGCTGTTCGAAACAGCTGACATGTCCCGGCTTTGATGCGGGCTCACCGCGAGCCCTGCATCAAAGCAGGGGAGCTGACATCGGAGGTACTATCCCGTCCGATGTCAGTAAGGGGTTAAAGGACCTGCACTACCTTGCCCACAAATTTATTTTAAAGAAGCTCCATGAAAAATACAGCAAGGGGGGGGGGGGCAGACTAGCAGAAAACTAGAAGAGATCCAGATCTTGTTATCAATAGACACAGCACACCTGTGGATCCCACAATAATCAATGGTGCCAAATGTTAGATAATAAAATATCAATGAAGTATATACATATTTATTATCAGGTGCACTGAGATAAAGTGGAAATCACTCAATTATAGACTAAATTATAGACAGATTTTTAAAGAACTGAGTAATGAACAAAACAGGATCCAAGGATCCAAACCACTGATAAGTTCATCTTCCCCAAACAGAAAAAAATCCCTCCTAGGAATGTGTACTCCAGTGTGGAGTTGTTTGTTAAGCTTGTTAGTGAGGAATTCCAGATCTCAACTAGGATAAAAAAAGATCAATAATGATAATCGCATTTCTGCGCAAAGACAGGCATTATGAGAATTGAAACAGCTAAAAGAATTAAGATGTCCTGTGTCCAACTGCCTTATATGAAAAGGAGGGGTTTAGACAACGTAGGAATGGGGAATGTTGTAAAAGTCTTACATTTAACCCAACATATTTTCATGCTCAACTCGGAGTGATCGTGGATGAAGCATTTCAGAAAGGAGTGATTATAAAAGACATCAAAGATAGCTTAGTTCCGAAGAATCATGTACAGTGTGTTTCTATCTTCTACCAAAGGTACACCATAATGTATCTAACCCTCCAGGCTTCCCCATCGTGGCGGGGAATGGCAGTCTCTGTGAACAAGCAGGAAAATTTTTTGACCATCACCTTAAATCAATTGTAGAAGTATTGGGGCCAACGCCCAATTCAAACAATATGGTGCTTACAGCACAAGGTTTCCCTTCTATGCCCCTGGCACAGTCCAGCCATTGCCAGTTGTGATATCGGGGAAAGAAAGTGAAAATCCCCCTACACACAATGCAGTGGGCAGCCCCCAGACACATCAGGTAGCAGACAGCTCAGCCCTGGGTGCAGAGGGGGGAGGAATGATATCACCATGTATTGATAATGTACAACTTCAGCACCAGTCAGAGCTGCCTACATTCACACCAACATAGAACTATAAGCCTAATCCATCACAGCTTCAGCAAGGGGGAGACATCCTCACAGCAACTTCTAAGTCCAAAATCAGTCAGTGTATGACCCCAGTACAAGCTATCACAACTATTCCTCTGATGAAGATGAAGAGGGAACATCATACATGCTGTCCAGTACTAGGAAAAAGAAACCCACAGGCACCAAGAATGCAGGGGCAGATAGAGGCACCACCATTACACTATGTGCACTGCACTTCAAGTCAGGTGACAATCTTCCAGACCCAGGGATGCATCCCATGCCATTTTACCGAAGAAAGTAGCAGAAGCAGCAAACATATGCAGCCACCTGGAATGATCTCTGGGCCATGAATGGAAATAGAAGCAGGTGATGCACTCTGGCCAATCATGAAGGAACAATTCAAACTTCCAGCAGAATTAGATGTACATGCTTGGGAGTCAGGGCCACAGCTAATATAACAGCTCAGAGAGTGGGCCAAAGGCAGATTGGCAGGACAAGCCAAAACCAAGAGCCAAGATAAGACAGAGTCTGTAAACAAGTTTCATGGCAGAGTAATGTAAGTATTCCAAGACTTGGGCTTCACCATTCAAGACCAGATACACAGGCAAATGTTGGCACAGGTCTTTGTGCATGGACTGAGACAGCCAATCAGGAAACCACTGATAGTGGCTAGGCCTAGGAACAGGTCAATAGCAGTGGACTGACCCAGAAAAAATGTTTTATGTGCGCCTAGGAGACTGTTTATTGCCGATTGTCACCAAAACTGCCGCCATTATAGCACCACAAAGAGCGCAAAGAAGGAAAAGGGTGCCGTGCTGCTGAGAACGCCAGAAGGGAAGCCAGAGGTGAAGATGCTGCAAAGTGCCGATCAACACACCGGAAGAACCGCTGCAGACTCCAGAGAGGAGACACCGACCTCAATAAGGTTAGCAAAGGGGAGAAGCTATGTTGGAGCAGGGGGAAGAAGTGATGGCAGATGCAGCCACAGCCCCTGTAATGCCCCAAGACTTGGGTTGGATGCAGCCGCCGGTCTCATGGCACCCCCGGGCCTCGCCACGAATGCACCTGCAGGCCCCATCTTACCACCGCAGCTTCAATCAGCAGGCCGGACCCCGCTGCCGCTACAGTGCCCATCATGCCATTGTCCACAGTAGCCAAAGGGACCGAGTCCCAACCAGGATTGCAGAGGACGGCCCCTCTCATGGTGACTACTAACCTGGAAGCGCAACCACCCTACAAAGACAGAAGTGTCAAGTGTTACAACTGTAGCAAGTTTGTCCATTACCAGAACCAGTGCAAAGCACCCATGCCCCCGAAGAGACTGGAGCCATGCAATCCAAGAGTTGGTCCAGAGAAACAGGTCAAGGAAGAAGTGCAGAAAGCAGTGAAGTACCCCATCCAAAGGACAGGGGCAAGCAAGCCAGGTTCGCAAGACACTACGCTCCTGACATGTAAAACTTCATCTGCAGGACCAATACCTCAAATTACCCTTAAAGTGGATGGCGTTGTCAGATCCAAAGTGGTGCAGCCAAAAGTGTGATGACACCTGTGGAACTCGCTGATCCCACCTGTCTATCAGAATCCTCTGTGTCTCGCATGGGCATTGATGGTCAAGTCGGACATTCTCAGCTTACAAAGCCACTGAGCGTGTGCACTCAGCCAGGATACTCTATCCTGTCCCAGTTTGTGGTGTAAAGGACCTGCCACTCAACCTGCTGGGAGCGAACCTACTGCAGAAGCTGAAGGCAACCACAGTGTTCCAGGAAGATGGGACAGTGACACTTTCTTCATCCCTGACCCGAGAAGAGTCATGCTGGCGGCCCTACAAGAACATTAAACAATCGATGAGGCCTACCCAAGGAGGTACTGGATGTAGTACCAGAAAGTCTATGGTCTAAGGGACCCCAGCACATGAGAAAACCTCAAGTTGCCCCAGTACGGGTGTCACTCAAGCCATGTACCCCGTACCCTCGTAAGGCCCAGGCCAGGCCTAGAGTCAAGCTGCCTCTGACCAACTGAAGGTTTACCTGGAAATAGGAATCATTGTTCCTCGCACATCGCCTTGCAATACCCCGCTTTTCCCCATCAAGAAAAAGACTGTAAAAGGAGAGCCAGCCAAGTTCAGAATGGTATATGACCTGAGAGCTGTGAATGACGCCACGGTGTTTGAAACTGAAATTATGCCGAATCCGCACACTCTGCTCTCAAATGTGCCTGCCACAGCAAAAGTGTTCACAGTGAACAACCTGGCTAATGTTTTCTCCAGTGTTCCCCTTCATCCGGAAGACCAGTTCCTGTTTGCCTTAATGCACCAGGGGGGACACCACACATGGACAGTGATGCCACAGTGGGCCCAGAACAGCCCTCCACAGTTAACCAAAGCCATGTCCACAGTCCTCACCAACTGGGTCGCAGAACATGCAGAAGTAACCCTGCTACAATACGTGGACGATCTACTCCTTTGTGCAATTGACTTTGACACGTGTAAAGTCCATTCCTTGTATCTCCTACTCTACCTGGTGGAGCAGCACTGCAAGATCTCAAAGAACAGTCCAGTGGTGTCTGAAGCGAGTTACGTTCCAGAGACACTGTATTGCTCACCAGGTGAAATACCTGACAGATGACCGGAAGACCACAGTAGAGAAGATGGTTCCTCCAACAACTCAAAAGGTGCTACAGGCCTTCCTTGGTCTAGTTTCGTAATTGCAGAGCCTGGATCCTTGATGCTTCCGTCCTAATGCAGCCTCTGTGTGAATACGTCAGCGTGACCCCATTCCTCCAGACAGATGAGGCCTTCAGTTCGTTCAAGAAGTTAAAAGGCTCTGTAGTCTCTGCCAGCACTAGGCCTATCCGACTACGAGAAGCCATTCCGTCTCTACTTGATGAGAAAAGAAGGCCTTGCTACTGGAGTCCTGACGCAGCTTCAGGGGGGAAAGCGGAGACTTTCGGACTACTTTTCAGCTTGCCTGGATCCAGTTGCAAGGGGAGCCTCTTCCTCCCACATGAGAGCAGCAGTTGCAGCACACGCCCTCCTGGACAGGACTACTGACATCAGTGGAAAAATCATTGGAAATCCTGGCTCTGCATGACATCTCGGCAATCCTCAACCAAACCCAGCTAAAACATCTCTCCACCGCCAGGCATCTTCGCCTCCAGTGCTCTCTACTCCTGCCCAACAATGTCACCATCTCCAGATGCACAGTCCTCAACCCGTCCACTCTACTCCCACTCCCAAGGGGGGATACAGATATGGACCCTCAGATAAAAAGTCTGCATGGGATCTGAATTTGCTCCGGACGGATGACCATGATTGCTTCAGCATCATGCCACAGGAAACATCAGGACTACCCAAGGTGGCAGAAGAGCCAGTGACCAACCCAGAGTTGATCCTCTATGTGGATGGCTCCAGATTTGCAGATGATGAAGGAAGATTCCACACGGGATGTGCAGTGACCAGCAATCAAGAGATCCTGTGGTCCAGAAGTCTGCTGCCCAGTCTGTCAGCCCAGGAAGCAGAACTGATAGTGCTGATGAAGGCCTACCAGATGGCAGAAGACAAGACTGAGAAAATGTATACCGATTCAAGGTACTCGCATGGCATAGCACACGACTTCGGACCCATCTGGGCTGCAAGGGACTTCATCACAGCAAGCGGAACAACCGTGAAGCATCATGGAGCCATTAAGGACCTGCTGAACACACTTCAACTTCCAAAAGTGGTGGCAGTACTAAAAGTCAAAGCGCATGGAAAACTGAACACAGTAGCGGCACGAGGCAACAACATGGCGGACATGGCAGCCAAAGAAGCAGTCAAGGGAAGACAATATGGAAAAGTGGAAGAGGTCGTAGAGCCGGACGGCTACTACAGGACGGCTGAAGACAGGAAACCTGACAAGATGACATCCTGGAATCTGCTCAAAAAAGCTGCAAGAGCAAGCCCCAAAGGACAAGAAGGAATGCTGGATGCAGAAGTGAGCAACACATGAAGAAGGAAGGGTATACTCAATGGACTACAAACCCTGTTTACCCCGAAGCATGTACCCTATGGTGGTCCAGTGGGCACATGGGCCCACACACAGATTAAAGACACAGATGAATGATCCGATTGGTGCTTACTGGTTTGCTCCAGAAATCTCCACCCTAACAGCCAAGTGCACTAGCAGCTGTCTGACCTGCGGCAAATACAACCCTGGAAGAATGGAGAAAGTTCCCACACATCGTCTTGCCAGACCACTGTACCCCTTCCAGAGGATCCAGATAAGACCACATCCAAATGCCGCCAAGTGGAGGATTCGAATATGCCCTTGTGGTCGTGGACGTGTCCGTAGGATGGCCAGAAGCTTTCCCAGTGAGGAACCAGTCAGCAAAGACTACTGCAAAGAGGCTACTCTCAGAGACGAGATATGCAGCTATGGGGTTCCAGAAGTGATATAGAGTAACCGGGGACCCGCATTCGCAGGAAACCTCACACGAGAGATCTAGTCAGCAGTAGGGTCAGACTTAGGCCTACACACTCCCAATCACACTACTCAGTGTTAGGCACACTCCCAGAGGCCCAGAAAAGCTGTTACCATATGAAATTTTGTTTGGGCCTAGTCCCAGGTTAGGGGTATCCTCTCCCTCAGCAGCTGATTATGCAATATGATACTTTGTCTGCTTATGTAATTGAAATCACCAAGAAACTTGCTAACATCCATTCTCGAGTTTTTTTCTTCATTGCCAGATCCAGATTCAGTGTCCTGTATGCACTCCTCGAAGCCAGGAGACTGGGTGTTGGTGAAAAAGTTTGTAAGGAGAACACCACTCGATCCCAGATTTGATGGTCCTGTTCAAGTGCTGCTGATGACACCAAACTCTGTGAAACTGGAGGGAAGACCCGCTTGGATCCACTCATCGCATTGCAAGAAAGCTCCCCTACCAGAAGATGACATCCAAGCCAGAATGATGTTGTGGCCTGACCGAATAGATGACCTACCTGATAAAGACTACACATCGCGCACTACACCTGCTATTGACTAAGAGACTGATTGCAACGAACCCCCTTTAGGAACAGATCTCCTGACCGCCCATTTGCGAAAAGTCTGTACGGAGTGGGGCACAGGCGTTAGGCTTGTGTCAGTTCGCCGACAGCACAAGAGTTGCAGCGCTTTGGGACAGGAGGCTAGGATTAGGGCAAGTGATATCTAAGGGGGGCTTGTGATAGAAATATATATATCATGTAGATCTCACTTGCATGTATACCCCTCTATAATCATATATACTCATATGCTCACAGCTAATATATACATTATAATAAATTGTTTAAAATGGCTGACACGAACTGATATAACCCAGACAGATCATATGGGGTTTTCCATCCCAAAAAGCGGAACAGTGTCAGATGTTTTAACTCCTGATCAGATGTCTCCACTTTGTCCTAGATACAGAGCTCAAGTTTAGTTGCTTAATCTGCTGTCATATGAGCATTAATCACAATATTCCATATATGTTTAGATAACCAATGACAGAGGAGCTAGACAATATGGTAATTAACTAACCACCCCTGACAACCCCTAACCACTCCTTTCTATGTGAAAATATAAAACTATGTATGTACAATAAAGTTTCAGTATTGATGGAATGTTATTGACACAATGATGTTGTGCAGTCTCATTCTTCCTTGAGCGCTCAAAATACTCAGTCTTATTGGGAGCGGCCACAGCACACACAGGGATATATTTATCCAACCCAAATATTTCCATAACATTGCCATCATATTTAAAAGGCACTCCTCTACATGAAGTAAGGCATCCAGTTGGTCACCTTCGATGTAGAGTCATTGTACACATCGATTCGCCATCAAGATGGCATCGAGGCCGTGTAAACATTTCTTGGCATGACCAATACTGATGTCAACTTGAGTCACTTCCTTTCTTTCAACTTTCTTTTTATTGTAAACGATGTAAATACAGGAAAGGAAAGGCAAATTACACAAGATACAGTGTAAGTAAAAAAAAGAAACATGTGGGAGGAAGAGTTAATCCATTAAAATCACAAAAGCTATATTGAACGGTGCTTAAGGGCCCAACTTTAACTTTTGAATAATGAGCCAACTTGATAAGTCCAAAAGTAGGGCATATTGATTTAAGATTAACTTAGAAAGTGTGTGTGTGTCAATACTTTAGAACTGAGGAGACTAGAGAAGACAAGAGTGAGGAAAGTGAGAGGAAGGGGGGAGGGATAAGGGAGAGAGGGGAAAAGATCCGGGGGTGGTAATAATCCAGAGCAGAGAGAAGCTCTAGGGCGAGGTGGAAAAACTCCAGGGGGAGCCATCCCAAGTAGGAAGTTGCTTGGGAAAAAGTATAAATCAATTAGTTTTCTGCGGCTACTGAGATACTTGTTAAAAAGTCAGAGCTGGAACGGTACACGGACCACGGCTCCCAGATGCTCCGGAAGGAAGCGAGAGACTCCTGGGTGTTAGCTACTAATTCCGCTGTATAGTATAATAGGTCTATTTTGTCCAGGGTTTGTTTTTTTGTGGGGATGAGAGTAGATTTCCATAGGGTGGGGATTAAGTATTTCCCAGCCGCTATAATATTACCAGCTAGTTTGGACATTGACGGTTCTTTGGGCCAAAGGGGAAAATTAAGTAGCACAGATTGGGGATCTAAGGATGGGACTCAGCCTAGTACTGAGAATATAATATCTGCTACCAGTTGCCAGTAGCGCATAATTTTTGGACAAGACCACCAGATATGCAGGTAAGAACCCACATCGGTGCAGCATCTCCAGCACGTTTCGGAAGTGGATGGGTGCCACAGGTGAATCTGGGAAGGGGAGCGGCACCATCTTGATAACACTTTATAAGAGTTTTCTTGTAACTTCACACATTGGGAAGGGCCGTGTGACTTATTATAAATGGAAGTAATTTGGTCTTGTGTGAATGATATATTAAGATCCCGTTCCCAAAGTCCTATAAATGCTCTCTTGGCAACGGCTTTTTCGGCCATCAGATCTTTGTAAAGTTTTGATAGGACCTTTTTTGGTGGGTAATGTTGAGCGCAGAGTTGCTCAAAGCGTGTGATGGGGCGGAATAAATTAAGCTGATTCTTTTTTTTATAGCAATAATCCCTCAATATTTTATAGTGAAGAAAGGTGATGTTTAATTGGGGGTTAGATGCCTGAAAATCTGGGAAGCTCATCATTGAGCCTTCAATAAAGAAGGCATCAATTGGTAGCGGTAGTCTGGGCATTTCCCTATGTGGTAATTTGGAGGGAATGGGTCCAGTGATGTCCTGTATTGTCAGGATTGGGGAGATTGGTGGAGTTAGTTTAAGAAACTCGGTTCTCCAAATTTTGAGTGTAGCTATAGTCAATTCATTAAAAAGAGGTTGGTTTAAATTAGAGTAATCATGTAATAATGCCATAGTTCTTAGGGAGATAGGGGCGAGGTGTTCTTCAATGGGTATCCATAGTTTTTCAGTGGGCCTTCTGATCCAGTCAACTACTCTAGAGAGCATAGCGACTTTGTAATATTGGAAGATATCAGGGACACCCATGCCTCCCTCAGATCTTGGTAAAGCTAATGTGTTTATATTGATTCGAGGGCGTTTATTGTTCCAGATAAAATTGGAAAAGAAGGAGTTAATTTTGGCCAAATAGTGTTTTGGAATGCAAATGGGGAGCATTTGGAAGAGGTATAAGAATTTAGGTAATATAATGCTCTTCTACAGATTTTTTCTACCCATCCAGGATAGGAAGGGGGCTTTCCAGGAATTGACAGTGGAGGTGGCCTGTTTTAATAAGGGCATAATATTGAGTTCCAAGAGTTCTCCCATCGATCTTCCGATTTTGATACCCAGATTTGTTATGAATTTTGGAGGCCATTTGAAAGGGTAAAGTTTTTTCAGTCTATCAATTTCAGACCTGGAAACGTTGAGGCTCAATGCTTCTGACTTTGTGATGTTAATTTTATAATTAGACAGTTCCCCATAAAGCTCTAATGTACGGACGAGGGCAGGGATACCCCTCCCAGGATCCGACAACACCACCAAGAGGTCATCTGCAAACGCAGCAGATTTGTGATGGAGGCCGCCTATTTGGACCCCTTTGATATCTGCATTACATTGAATGTATTGGATGAGAGGCTCCATAGCCAACACATATAAAATCGGAGAGATAGGGCATCCCTGCCTCGTACCATTCTTGATATAGAAGGAGTCTGATAGTAAGTTATTAATTTTTAGCCGGGCTGAGGGGGTGGTATACATTTGGAAAATTGCGTCTACTAGCTGGGGGGGAATGTGAAAAGCGAGAAGAGTTTCGCGTAAGAATATCCAGTCCACCCTGTCAAAAGCCTTTTCGGCGTCTGTACCCAGTAAGACAAGAGGAGTTCCGTGAATTTTTGCGTATTGAATCAGGTGAAGAATTCTGGAGGTGTTGTCCCTCCCCTCCCGGCCTGCCACAAAGCCTGTTTGGTTGGGTGAGATGAGTTGTGGTAGTAGCTCAGCTAATCTCCTTGCAATAAGACCTGCATACATTTTTAGGTCTACATTAAGCAGGAAATAGGTCTGTAGCTTCCACAACTTTCTGGGTCTTTCCCCTCTTTATGAAGAAGAGAAATGTGGGCTTCTAGCGATTGGGAGGGGAAAGGTTTTCCACCCAAAACTGCATTACACATATTTACTAGATGGGGACCCAGAATGTCAAAGAAAGATTTGTAATATATTTTTGGCAGACCGTCCGGGCCTGGGGACTTCCCTTTCGCCCTTCCAGACAGAGTGGACTGGATTTCAGAGAGGTCGAAAGGTCTAAGTAGGCATTCTTGTTGGAGAGTAGAAAGTTGGGGGAGGTGTAGGGAGGATAAAAAAGCTTGGGTTTTGGATTGTTTTCGGTTTTTGTCGTCTATTGAATCGTTTTGACGAAGTTGATATAAATCCTTATAAAAGGTCAAGAAGGCCTCAGTGATCTTGCTATATTGTTGCGTAGTTTGACCATCAGTAGATTTAATTTTATGGATAAAAGTTCAGGTTTGGCGCTTTTTGATGAGGGAGATCATGAGTTTGGAGGCTTTATCTCCATGAGCAAAAATTTTGTTCTTCCAGGATAGGTAATATTTGGAAGTGTGAATATTTAGTAGGTCTTTTAGAGATTGGCGTTTTTTCGTGAGTTGGGAAAGTACGTCACCTGATAATTTTTTCTTATGGCAAGCGTCCAAGGCCACAATATCATTATATAAAGCAAGGATTTCTGCTTTCTTCTGTCTATTTAAGAACGAGGCAATTGAGATGAATACTCCGCGAATCGTGGCTTTATGGGCCTCCCACAATAATGGGGGATCAATGTCAGTGGTAGTATTAAGTTTGAAATATTCTTGAAGCGATTCACGGATACGGTTTTTGATGTCTTCTCGTTGTAGTAACGATTCGTTAAGCCTCCATGTCCTAGAGTTAGAGTATGGTTTGTGAAATTCTAGAATGATCAAAACTACAGAATGATCAGAGTGGATAGCGGGAATTATATTCGCGTTTATAGTAGAATGGAGGAGGGATCTAGAGATTAAGATGTAATCCAGGCGATGGTAGGAGTTGTGAGGATGCGAGTAAAAGGTGTAATCAGTGTCCGTTGGGTGCAAGTAGCGCCAAGCATTGACCAGTTCAAGGGAATGTATAAGTGATTTGAGACGGGCCAGATCTTTTAATGAGATGGAGCTTTTCTTGGTTGAAGTATCTAGGGTGGGATCTAATGCTACATTGAGGTCACCTCCCAGAATCACCGCGCCCTCCTGGAATGATCGTAATTTCGTTAAGGTTTTGCGTATCCATTTCAGATGATGTTTATTAGGGGTGTATATGTTACCTATAGTGACCATATTGCCAGCTATAAGGCCTTTGATAAAAATATATCGGCCTTCAGGGTCTGATAGGCATTCTACAAGAAGGAAAGGAATATCTCTAGCAAATGCTATTGAGACTCCTCTTGATCCCCTTTGGGGAGACGTAGCATGGTACCACCTGTCGAAAAAACATTTTTCAAATGAAGGGGTTTTATCTTTTGTAAAATGGGTCTCTTGTAAGAGTAGGATGTCGTATTTAGATTTTTTGCAGGAATTTAAGGTTTGCGACCTGGGAATAGGGGAGTTCAATCCGTGTACGTTGTGTGATATAACTTGAAAAAACTTACGGTTCACCGCCATAATGTGTGTAGTGTAAAACAGGTAAGCGGAGGGATGGCTCGTCCCGCGGATCAGGGAGATAAGAGGGAAGTCTAGGAGTGAGGATGGATGGGAAAGAGAAATAGTTAGAATTATGGGAGCATGGGGAAACAAAGTACACATAACATAGTACATAGAAGGAAGCAACGTTAGGCGATATGAAACTATTCATAGTTTAGATAGTTTAGAAAGGGGAGACGGAGAAGGAGGTCAGAGAAGGGAGTCAAATATAACAACAAAATTTTGGAGTTTTAATACTCCAAAGGTTGCAACAAGAGCATTACATAACTACAAATCTTTACCGATTGAGGGGAACAACAAAGAAATCAATGAGCTCGATAAACTCAGGAGCATAAAAGAACCTATATGAAACATATGAAAGAGCAAGGAGATAACAAGAAATTCCGCTTTTGTTTGGGTTATTCTTCTCCTAGCCCTTGGGCTCACTCAGTCTGGGTCATAGTCTCGGTCTCTTGGTGATGTGTTCTTGGAGGAGCGACTAGGGTTGAGCGAAACGGATCGTTCATTTTCAAAAGTCGCCGACTCCAGCATGGGATCGGCCACGTGGTCGGCAATCTTGGCGCCAAAGTCACGTTTTGTATGACGCCTTCCCCGCCATTTTTTCAGCCAATTAAGGAGTGTGGGCAGCGTGATGACATAGGTTCCGGTCTGGTTTCTGCGGCGTCATAGAGCCATATTACCGTTTGGGCTGCAGTGATTTCCGCAGTCAAACACAACATATGCTTTGCACGGAGGGGAGAGAGAGAGAGAGAGAGAGAGAGAAAATATAATCCACATTGACTTGCATTGGGTTTCGTGTTCCGGTCTGGAACCCGACTTTACAGTAGAATCGGCCGATTTCACGCGATCCGACTTTCGAGAAGGTCGGGTTTCACAAAACCCAACTCGATCCTAAAAAAGCAAAAGTCGCTCAACCCTAGGAGCGACGCCTTGAACGAGCGGATTTCGAGGCCGAGGAATCTTGCCAATGAGGGGGCACAGGCAGAGGCCTCAACCTGTGGGCTTCATGTACAGTCTTTAAGGTAGGCAGTTGATCGAGTTGAATCTCCAGCTCCTTGCAAACATTGTTAATAACAGCTGTAGATTTGATCACGAATTTCCGTTCTTTAGCCGATATAGAGATACCAAAAGGGAACAGCCAGCGGTATGGGTAGTGTCTCTGCTGAAGGACAGAAGTGAGGGGTCTCAGGAGACGTCTCTTGTAAAGGGTGGAGGCAGAGAGGTCCTGAAAGATTTGTATTGGAATCCCTCCATGAGTGATGGAATCCGCCTCTCGGGCTCTCTTTAGTATCAGGTCTTTGGTTCTGAAATCAAGAAAGCGGCATAGGACATCTCTCGGGGCTTCATCAGGTTTCGGTTTTGGTCTCAGAGCTCTATGAACTCTCACTAGATCGATCTCAAGAGGGTCCGACGGGTTGAGGATAGAGCGGAAGATTTCAATGGCGGTGGGGATCAGTGCATCTGGGAGGATCGATTCTGGGACTCCTTTTAGTGTGAGATTATTTCTCCTCTCCCTATTTTCGTGATCTTCTAGAATATTATAAATTCGATTCATGTGTTCTTCCTGTTGTATATGGCAGTTCAGGGAAGAATTAGAGCTTTGGATTAACTCTGATTGGGAAGTCTCCACCGCTTCTATTCTATGGCCCAGTTGGTTAAGATCTTGTTTGATAGTTGAGAGATCTTTGCCTATAGGATCCAATGCTTTGCTTAGGATTCTTTTGATAAAGGATCTGGTGACCCGGTCACCACCACTTCGATCGTCTGTATCTCCGTCACTGTCACATTCAGATTCTGTATGGGTCTCCATGTCTCTTTCTTGCGATTGGAGAGGTTTGGTGATGATGGCTGAATTATTTCGTTTTTTTAGGAATTTTTCTATATCTGCTTGAGGGGTAGAGTTAATGGATTTAGAGCTCGACCTTGTTGATTTTTGTGCGGATTTGACCATTGTAGGTAAAGTTGCTGCAAGTCAAAGGTAATTGAAAACTCCCAAATCTCCTCTGACTCCTCTTAATGGTAGTTACATCTTACGTTGTACGAGTAGGAGTAAGAGGATAGAGTATTATAGTAAAGCCCCGATGGAGGGAGGGATCCCTTAAAGGATTATTAGAAAAGTGTGTTGTGGTGGGGTTTTTAGTAAGCTAAATAGCCCAGTCTCAAATGATATGATAGACCAATTCTATTGTTAGTAGATGGGATATGATATGCCTCAGTGATCACAGGAATGGAGGCTAGTCTAGAGGGAAGAACCGGATAGTTAGGTTAGGTGAGCAGAGGATTTGGAGCGAGTGAATCTCACCACTGCCCCAGGACCGACTCCTTGCAGCAGGGATATCTCCCCAAAAGTCTTATATGGATGGCTTCGGGTGCCAGGCAGCAGCAGCCACAATGTTCCACAGCCGGCTCCCCCCAACACCCAGGACCGGATAATGTCTGCAGGTGCTAGTCAGAGCCCAGCCCCCAGTCTCCCTGTGGACGGTGACCCACCTCAGAGCCCCAGGTGCTCGTCTGATCTTCACTACCGTCGGCTCCTCAGTGACAGCTGCG
The DNA here is from genome assembly GCF_051348905.1 of Ranitomeya variabilis. Taxonomy (NCBI): domain Eukaryota; kingdom Metazoa; phylum Chordata; class Amphibia; order Anura; family Dendrobatidae; genus Ranitomeya; species Ranitomeya variabilis. The sequence goes on from NC_135239.1 coordinate 154,664,879, forward strand.
GCGCTGCGGCAGGCGCCAGAGGCGCAGCAGAACCCCGGGTGACGAGGTGGAGGGGCCGCCAGCCGGCAGGCAAGCGTCACCGGCGGCAGGAGGGAGGCCACCCAGCCGACACACGCCCGGCCACCAGACAACAGCCGCGGCAGGGGCAGCCGAGCAGGTACCTCTCCGGAGCCGGCTCCCACACTCGTTGAGCCGTTAGGCACTCCCTCTCCGGGTGTCGCTCCGCAGCACGGCAGCGTGTCTCAGTGTCCCAAGATGGCCGCGCCGGTCAGCGTCTCCGGCGACTCGTGACTCCCTCCGGCCACACAAGCAGTCCCAGACAGGCAGGCCCCGACGGTCGCTAATGAAGACAGGTACGGGGCAGGAGACCAGGCCGGCCAGATCTCCCTAGGGGTCCCCGTGTGTTCAAATTTCTCACGTCTGCGGACCCAAGATGGCGGCCAGCGTTCCCGCCGTCTCCCTCACCGAGTGCTGCTCCTGGGATAGAGTATTGCAGCCGGGCGATCTATTCAAAAAGGACTTCCTTCCTGATCCGGAGGTTCATCAGAGTCTTTTAGGCTTAATAAAATGCCTTCTAAGAGGTCTGATTAGTGATTAAGGCTGGGTGGTAAGCTGGAGCTCCTCGGCCGCACGTCTGCTCACCCGTTCAGTCAAGCCACCAACTTGAGTCACTTCCTAGTCTCTTTGCTGAGATTCTCGCTGACCCACAACTTTATTATTTTCAAAGAGACATTTTATCTCCAGTCCAGTCAGAATCCTTCATTCCACCAGATTTTATCTCCTACGCCTTAAAAGTTCAAAATGTGATCCAACATCCGGAGGCAAGATTTATTACTGCTTTTAATGACAGAATCTTTACTGTGAAACAGGTGCTGGCCGATTTTGTGAACAGATCAGGTGCTTTTGAAGTATACAAACTCATATTCCTCAATAACTGTCACGAAGTGACTGACCCAGTATAACACGACCCAACAGTAGGTCTGTCACGAACAGCACAACACACAAGGGAACACCGGGGACACAATTACAACGGTGGGCCCTGTCGGTAGGGACTGGGGGAATGGGCACCTCCTGCACTGGCCTGCAGATGTGCCCTGATCTTGCTACCGGCCCTATATGGGTTCTTTCAACCCGTTGCCGACCAGGATACCTAGTCCCTTACTTGCCCTGCACCTATCCCTAAGTAGGGAACTGGCAGGTGAGAGCAGTGGTCCCACCGCTGCACTAATACAACACGGGGTAAGGAAATACAGACAAGGTAAAACAAAACAACACTTAGCTTAACGCCGCAAGGCACAGCACAACAGGAAGAAACACCAGATTCACTGGACGCAGCAGTAGAACAACAGTTCCCAGCAAGCTCCTACTCCCAGCTTGGTCGCTGAAGAATGAACTAACACCGACAGTCAGCTGATGAACCAGGTGACTACTTAAAGGATGGAGGGAGTGGTCACCACAAGCATCAGCTGACCCCGCAGCCATGCAATAACACCAGCGGCCACCGGGGGGGGGGGGGGATCAGCATTAACCCCCGATGACCAGAAAGGAAAAAAGGTTTTAAACTGAGGCAAACCAGATCTGCCACAAATCCAAAATTGGATCGTGACAATAACATATGAAAAAACAAAGAATCTGAAGGACATCTTGGTACATAGCTTTTAGGAAGGCCCAAAAATTAACAAGGCATTTGGATTAAGCGGGGCCAAAATGTGGGGTTTCCCATGCATGGATTGAATATCATGTCCAATCATGATTAGTGTTGAGCGATACCTTCCGATATCGGAAAGTATCGGTATCGGAAAGTATCGGCCGATACCGTCAAAATATCGGATCTAATCCGATACCGATACCCGATCCCAATGCAAGTCAATGGGACGAAAATATCGGAATTAAAATAAACCCTTTATAAACTTGTAGGTTCATTCTACATGAAGGAAAACTACTAAGAATAATGTAGGATGTATTGGGGGAGGTGGCAGAGACATTAAAGGCACAGAGGTTTAGCCCAATGTAATAGAATAGCAGGATTTTGGTTTTTTTTATGACGTTCGGCGTTAGAAAGATTTTGACTATGTTAATTTTTTTTTTATTTTGTCAGATATTGATGTTTCACTACTTCCACGCCCTTCACCTTCTTTTTTACTTCTCCCACACTTTCTTCTTCATTATCCTCATCATCAGCTTCTTTGACATCAACTTCTTCACCTTATTCATCTTCTTCTTCATCTTCTACCTATTATTTTTTTGGTTACATTGTTCATATTCTTTTTATTTTACTATTATCTTCATCATATTCTACTTCTTCATCATATTCTTATTTGTGACAGGCATTCCCGTAGTTGTTATCTATAAAAGTTTGAAGATTACACCTTCCGTTCTGCCTGTCACAAAACAGTTACATTTGTCCGCGTTCAGTTTGGCCTGCAGCATCAGGCTTTATCCAGGGGCACCACGAGGAGGAACGGACTCACCCCCATACACTGCTTAGTCTTCTTCTGCTTATAATTTAGATAATATTTTTTGCTCTGATATTTAGTGTTATGCTTAATGTTCTTCTGCTCTTTGTTCTGCAGCCTCTTGTTCTTCTGCTTCTCGGTCTTCCAGGTCGTCGTCGTCTCCAGGGTCGTCGTCTCCGTGGTCGTCGTCATCGGGGTGGTCTTCAGGGTCGTCGTCTCTGGGGTCGTCGTCATCGGGGTGGTCTTCAGGGTCATCGTCTCCAGGGTCGTCGTCATCACGGTGGTTGTCGTCTCTGGTGTCGTCGTCATCTTAGGGGTGGTCTTCCGGGTCATCGTGTTTAGTCTCTTGAACTTGGAAATGTAGCAGAAGGTACAAGAAGGCTGAGAAAATGCTGAGAACCAGCTGATGGAACTGGAACTCGGATGGCTACCCGAAGGTCCAAGAGCCAATGGAACTACCGAGGACCAGCTGACGTTACTGGAACCCGGTTACTAAGCAGGAGGTACCCGTGCCTGAAAGCACTACCAAGGACCACCTGACGTTGGTGGAACTCGGATACCCAGAGGGAGGCACCTAAGCCAAAGGCTCTGCCCGGAACCAGCTGACGGTACTGGAACCAGGATGGGGAGCAGAAGGTACAAGAGCAAGTGTCTGCGTGGCTTTTGCAGGACACGATGCCGGCTGCACAGCAGGGGAACAGCTGGCGGTGCTGAACCCCACTGACACATTGGCTGGTGTTTTTCTCTGTGCAGCTAGCAGTACCGGGCCCCAACTGGCGGTGTTGGAGCCCGGGCTCTGCAGGGGGAGCAGAGTGTAGGCCGAAGCCTAATTGAACCAATTTCAAAGGTAACCTTTAACCCCCCCTCAGGGGTTACAAAGTAGAAGAGCCACAGCTTATGCAGCAGTAGTGCTGCACAAGTCAAAGGTTGCTCTTTTAATTTTGCTCCTTGCACACGCTGAATGAAACACGTATAACATTTAGCCCTTTATACAGTCAAACTGTGTTGGAGGCACGAGTTCCCTTTGTAATGAGACGTAGCACAGATGTCAAGAATCCCACCTTGGTGCTGGGTGCAGCCTCCTGAGCGTTGTTATTTGCTGTACAGGAGTCTGCGCTGTCGTGTTATCCCCTGGCCTAGCGCTGTTAGCGCTGCCCATCTTCTGACATCATTTAATGTCGGCCGGTGCGGTTCGCGATGACCATGAATCCCAGCCCCGCAGTGTCTTAACATTGTTAAAACACTGCGGGGCTGGGATTCATGGCCTGGCGCAGCACATATGTTCGCCTCTCACACTCGGGTCCTTACACCCGCTTCAGACTGTGCGGCGTCAGCTGATCCCTTATCGCATGCCACGGCCATGAAGCCGCACAGTCTGAAGAAGGCGGAAGGAGATGAGGGACAGGCGAACTGATGCACTGATCATGCCCATCAATCACACCCTCGCAGTCCCAATAAATAAGACACCGAGGGGCGTTGTGTGGGTCAGGGCGGCCGCAGAGGCGCAGGCAGCCAGACAATGATGCCAGAAGACGGGCAGCGCTACCAAGGGGGTTGCAGCGTGTCATTACAAAGGAAAGTCACACCACCGGGACGGTTAAATGGTCACACAGAGGACACATTTTAGACGTGTTTTCAGTTCCACATGTGCGAGGAGAATACGTTTATGAGCCACCTTGCACACATGCAGCATTACCACTGTACAAGGTGGCTGTAAAACGTACAAACGCCTGGGGGAGGGGGGACAGGTTCCCTTCAATTTCAGTTCTGGTGTCTGCGTGGCTTTTGCAGGACACGATGCCGGCTGCACAGCAGGGGAACAGCTGGCGGTGCTGAACCCCACTGACACATTGGCTGGTGTTTTTCTCTGTGCAGCTAGCAGTACCGGGCCCCAACTGGCGGTGTTAGAGCCCGGGGTCAGCAGGAGGAGGAGAGGGAGCAGAGTGTAGGCCGAAGCCTGCACTGGCGGCAGCTTTGGGTCTGTTGTGCCTGCGTGGCAGTTGCAGGACACGTTGCCGGCTGCACAGCAGGGGAACAGCTGGCGGTGCTGAACCCCACTGACACATTGGCTGGTGTTTTTCTCTGTGCAGCTAGCAGTACCGGGCCCCAACTGGCGGTGTTGGAGCCCGGGCTCTGCAGGGGGAGCAGAGTGTAGGCCGAAGCCTAATTGAACCAATTTCAAAGGTAACCTTTAACCCCCCCTCAGGGGTTACAAAGTAGAAGAGCCACAGCTTATGCAGCAGTAGTGCTGCACAAGTCAAAGGTTGCTCTTTTAATTTTGCTCCTTGCACACGCTGAATGAAACACGTATTACATTTAGCCCTTTATACAGTCAAACTGTGTTGGAGGCGCGAGTTCCCTTTGCAATGAGACGCAGCACAGATGTCAAGAATCCCACCTTGGTGCTGGGTGCAGCCTCCTGAGCGTTGTTATTTGCTGTACAGGAGTCTGCGCTGTCGTGTTATCCCCTGGCCTAGCGCTGTTAGCGCTGCCCATCTTCTGACATCATTTAATGTCGGCCGGTGCGGTTCGCGATGACCATGAATCCCAGCCCCGCAGTGTCTTAACATTGTTAAAACACTGCGGGGCTGGGATTCATGGCCTGGCGCAGCACATATGTTCGCCTCTCACACTCGGGTCCTTACACCCGCTTCAGACTGTGCGGCGTCAGCTGATCCCTTATCGCATGCCACGGCCATGAAGCCGCACAGTCTGAAGAAGGCGGAAGGAGATGAGGGACAGGCGAACTGATGCACTGATCATGCCCATCAATCACACCCTCGCAGTCCCAATAAATAAGACACCGAGGGGCGTTGTGTGGGTCAGGGCGGCCGCAGAGGCGCAGGCAGCCAGACAATGATGCCAGAAGACGGGCAGCGCTACCAAGGGGGTTGCAGCGTGTCATTACAAAGGAAAGTCACACCACCGGGACGGTTAAATGGTCACACAGAGGACACATTTTAGACGTGTTTTCAGTTCCACATGTGCGAGGAGAATACGTTTATGAGCCACCTTGCACACATGCAGCATTACCACTGTACAAGGTGGCTGTAAAACGTACAAACGCCTGGGGGAGGGGGGACAGGTTCCCTTCAATTTCAGTTCTGGTGTCTGCGTGGCTTTTGCAGGACACGATGCCGGCTGCACAGCAGGGGAACAGCTGGCGGTGCTGAACCCCACTGACACATTGGCTGGTGTTTTTCTCTGTGCAGCTAGCAGTACCGGGCCCCAACTGGCGGTGTTAGAGCCCGGGGTCAGCAGGAGGAGGAGAGGGAGCAGAGTGTAGGCCGAAGCCTGCACTGGCGGCAGCTTTGGGTCTGTTGTGCCTGCGTGGCAGTTGCAGGACACGTTGCCGGCTGCACAGCAGGGGAACAGCTGGCGGTGCTGAACCCCACTGACACATTGGCTGGTGTTTTTCTCTGTGCAGCTAGCAGTACCGGGCCCCAACTGGCGGTGTTGGAGCCCGGGCTCTGCAGGGGGAGCAGAGTGTAGGCCGAAGCCTAATTGAACCAATTTCAAAGGTAACCTTTAACCCCCCCTCAGGGGTTACAAAGTAGAAGAGCCACAGCTTATGCAGCAGTAGTGCTGCACAAGTCAAAGGTTGCTCTTTTAATTTTGCTCCTTGCACACGCTGAATGAAACACGTATAACATTTAGCCCTTTATACAGTCAAACTGTGTTGGAGGCGCGAGTTCCCTTTGTAATGAGACGCAGCACAGATGTCAAGAATCCCACCTTGGTGCTGGGTGCAGCCTCCTGAGCGTTGTTATTTCCTGTACAGGAGTCTGCGCTGTCGTGTTATCCCCTGGCCTAGCGCTGTTAGCGCTGCCCATCTTCTGACATCATTTAATGTCGGCCGGTGCGGTTCGCGATGACTATGAATCCCAGCCCCGCAGTGTCTTAACATTGTTAAAACACTGCGGGGCTGGGATTCATGGCCTGGCGCAGCACATATGTTCGCCTCTCACACTCGGGTCCTTACACCCGCTTCAGACTGTGCGGCGTCAGCTGATCCCTTATCGCATGCCACGGCCATGAAGCCGCACAGTCTGAAGAAGGCGGAAGGAGATGAGGGACAGGCGAACTGATGCACTGATCATGCCCATCAATCACACCCTCGCAGTCCCAATAAATAAGACACCGAGGGGCGTTGTGTGGGTCAGGGCGGCCGCAGAGGCGCAGGCAGCCAGACAATGATGCCAGAAGATGGGCAGCGCTACCAAGGGGGTTGCAGCGTGTCATTACAAAGGAAAGTCACACCACCGGGACGGTTAAATGGTCACACAGAGGACACATTTTAGACGTGTTTTCAGTTCCACATGTGCGAGGAGAATACGTTTATGAGCCACCTTGCACACATGCAGCATTACCGCTGTACAAGGTGGCTGTAAAATGTACAAACGCCTGGGGGAGGGGGGACAGGTTCCCTTCAATTTCAGTTCTGGTGTCTGCGTGGCTTTTGCAGGACACGATGCCGGCTGCACAGCAGGGGAACAGCTGGCGGTGCTGAACCCCACTGACACATTGGCTGGTGTTTTTCTCTGTGCAGCTAGCAGTACCGGGCCCCAACTGACGGTGTTAGAGCCCGGGGTCAGCAGGAGGAGGAGAGGGAGCAGAGTGTAGGTCGAAGCCTGCACTGGCGGCAGCTTTGGGTCTGTTGTGTCTGCGTGGCAGTTGCAGGACACGTTGCCGGCTACACTGCAGGGGAACAGCTGGCGGTGCTGAACCCCACAGACACATTGGCGAGGTGTTTGGCTCTGTGCAGCCAGCACTTCCGGACAGCAACTGGCGGTGTTGGAGCCCGGGCTCTGCAGGCGGAGCAGAGTGTAGGCCGAAGCCTAATTGAACCGATTTTAAAAGTAACCTTTAACCCCCCCTCAGGGGTGAAAAACTACAAGAGCCACAGCTTGGGCAGCAGTAATGCTGCACAAGTGAAAGGTTGCTCTTTTAATTTTGCTCCTTGCACACGCTGAAAGGAACACGTACAACATTTAGGCCCTTACACAGTCAAACTGTTTTGGAGGCGTGAGTTCCCCTCGTAAGGAGACGCAGCACAGCTTGCAAAAATGCCACCTTGGTGCTTTGCGCGGCCTCCTGAGCATCGTTATTTGTTGCACAGGAGTCTGCGCTGTCGTGTTATCCCTTGGCCTTGCGCTGTTAGTGCTGCCCGTCCTCTGACATCATTTGATGTCGGCCGGTGCGGTTCGCGATGCCCATGAATCCCAGCCCCGCAGTGTCTTGACATAGTTAAAACACTGCGGGGCTGGGATTAATGGCCTGGCGCAGCACATATGTTCGCCTCTCACACTCGGGTCCTTACACCTGCTTCAGACTATGCGGCGTCAGCTGATCCCTTATCGCATGCCACGGCCATGAAGCCGCACAGTCCGAAGAAGGCGGAAGGAGATGAGGGACAGGCGAAGAAATGCACCGTTCATTCCCGTCAATCACACCCTCGCAGTCAAAATAAATAAGACACCGAAGGGCGTTGTGTGGGGCAAGGCGGCCGCAGAGGCGCACCCAGCCAAACAATGATGCCAGAAGACGGGCAGCGTTACCAAGGAGCTTGTTGCGTGTCAATACAAAGGAAAATCACACCTGAGGGACGTTTTAATGGTCACAGAGGACACATTTTAGACGTGTTCAGTTCCACGAGTGCAAGGAGAATAAGTTTCTGAGCCACCTTGCACACATGCAGCATTACTGCTGTACAAGGTGGCTGTAAAACATAGAAACACCTGGGGGAGGGGGGACAGGTTCCCTTCAATTTCAGTTCTTGTGTCTGCGTGGCGGTCGCAGGACACGTTGCCGGCTACACAGCAGGGGAACAGCTGGCGGTGCTGAACCCCACTGACACATTGGCTGGTGTTTTTCTCTGTGCAGCTAGCACATCTGGGCCAAAACTGGCGGTGTTAGAGCCCAGGGTCAGCAGGAGGAGCAGGGGGAGCGGAGTGTAGGCCGAAGCCTGCACTGGAGCAAGTTGAAAGGAAACCTTTAACCCCCCCCCCCAGGTGTTTGTAGCTGAAAGAGCCATTGTGTACAGCACTAATGCTGGAAAAGGTAAACTTAGCTCTTTTAATTATGGTCCTTGCACATGCTGAACCTAACACTTATGAAATGTGTCCCCACACACCGTTAAACCGTCCGGTAGGTGGAACTTTCCTTTGTCGTGTGACGCAGCACAGCCATCATTTTTACCCCCTTGGCGCCGTGCGCCGCCTCCTCAGCGTTGTTTGAATCTGTCCCGGAGCCTGCGCTGTTAGGTTAGCCCTTGGCCATGCACACATGTTGCGCTGCCCGTCTTCTGACATCATTTGGTGTCAGGCTGGCTGCGCCTGTGCGGGTGCGCTGGCCGAGATCCCGCCTCGCAGTGTCGTCTAATGTAATCCCACCGCGGGCCTGGGATCCGTGGCCATGCGCAGTGCATATCCTCGCCTCTCACTCCCCTCCCTACGGCTTCTTCAGACTGTGCGGTGTCACGGCCGTGGCATGCTATTAGGGATCAGCTGACACCGCACAGTCTGAAGAAGCCGTAGGGAGGGGAGTGAGAGGCGAGGATATGCACTGCGCATGGCCACGGATCCCAGGCCCGCGGTGGGATTACATTAGACGACACTGCGAGGCGGGATCTCGGCCAGCGCACCCGCACAGGCGCAGCCAGCCTGACACCAAATGATGTCAGAAGACGGGCAGCGCAACATGTGTGCATGGCCAAGGGCTAACCTAACAGCGCAGGCTCCGGGACAGATTCAAACAACGCTGAGGAGGCGGCGCACGGCGCCAAGGGGGTAAAAATGATGGCTGTGCTGCGTCACACGACAAAGGAAAGTTCCACCTACCGGACGGTTTAACGGTGTGTGGGGACACATTTCATAAGTGTTAGGTTCATTACTGCTGCACAAGGTGGCTCCTTCAGTAACAAACGCCTGGGGGGGGGGGGGGGGGACAGGTTCCCTTAAATTTAACTTGTTGTGCCTGCGTGGCGGTCGCAGTACACGTTGCCGTATACACAGCAGGGGAACAGCTGGCGGTGCTGAACCCCACTAACACATTGGCGAGGTGTTTGGCTCTGTGCGTACAGCACTTCTGGACGGCAACTAGCGGTGTTGGAGCCCAGGGACAGGTGGAGGAGGAGGAGGTGGAGGAGGTAGGAGGGATTGCCACACACACAGCTGGGGAACAGCTGACGTTACTGAACCCCAATAACAGAGGAGGGACTGTTGACTGTGCGTACAGCACTACTGGACGGCAACTAGCGGTGTTGGAGCCCAGGGACAGGTGGAGGAGGAGGAGGTGGAGGAGGTAGGAGGGATTGCCACACACACAGCTGGGGAACAGCTGACGTTACTGAACCCCAATAACAGAGGAGGGACTGTTGACTGTGCGTACAGCACTACTGGACGGCAACTAGCGGTGTTGGAGCCCAGGGACAGGTGGAGGAGGAGGAGGTGGAGGAGGTAGGAGGGATTGCCACACACACAGCAGGGGAACAGCTGACGTTACTGAACCCGAATAACAGAGGAGGGACTGTTGACTGTGCGTACAGCACTACTGGACGGCAACTAGCGGTGTTGGAGCCCAGGGACAGGTGGAGGAGGAGGAGGCGGAGGAGGTAGGAGGGATTGCCACACACACAGCAGGGGAACAGCTGACGTTACTGAACCCCAATAACAGAGGAGGGACTGTTGACTGTGCGTACAGCACTACTGGACGGCAACTAGCGGTGTTGGAGCCCAGGGACAGGTGGAGGAGGAGGAGGTGGAGGAGGTAGGAGGGATTGCCACACACACAGCAGGGGAACAGCTGACGTTACTGAACCCCAATAACAGAGGAGGGACTGTTGACTGTGCGTACAGCACTACTGGACGGCAACTAGCGGTGTTGGAGCCCAGGGACAGGTGGAGGAGGAGGAGGTGGAGGAGGTAGGAGGGATTGCCACACACACAGCTGGGGAACAGCTGACGTTACTGAACCCCAATAACAGAGGAGGGACTGTTGACTGTGCGTACAGCACTACTGGACGGCAACTAGCGGTGTTGGAGCCCAGGGACAGGTGGAGGAGGAGGAGGTGGAGGAGGTAGGAGGGATTGCCACACACACAGCAGGGGAACAGCTGACGTTACTGAACCCCAATAACAGAGGAGGGACTGTTGACTGTGCGTACAGCACTACTGGACGGCAACTAGCGGTGTTGGAGCCCAGGGACAGGTGGAGGAGGAGGAGGCGGAGGAGGTAGGAGGGATTGCCACACACACAGCAGGGGAACAGCTGACGTTACTGAACCCCAATAACAGAGGAGGGACTGTTGACTGTGCGTACAGCACTACTGGACGGCAACTAGCGGTGTTGGAGCCCAGGGACAGGTGGAGGAGGAGGAGGTGGAGGAGGTAGGAGGGATTGCCACACACACAGCAGGGGAACAGCTGACGTTACTGAACCCCAATAACAGAGGAGGGACTGTTGACTGTGCGTACAGCACTTCTGGACAGCAATTAGCGGTGTTGGAGCCCAGGGACAGGTGGAGGAGGAGGAGGTGGAGGAGGTAGGAGGGATTGCCACACACACAGCTGGGGAACAGCTGACGTTACTGAACCCCAATAACAGAGGAGGGACTGTTGACTGTGCGTACAGCACTACTGGACGGCAACTAGCGGTGTTGGAGCCCAGGGACAGGTGGAGTAGGAGGAGGTGGAGGAGGTAGGAGGGATTGCCACACACACAGCTGGGGAACAGCTGACGTTACTGAACCCCAATAACAGAGGAGGGACTGTTGACTGTGCGTACAGCACTTCTGGACGGCAACTAGCGGTGTTGGAGCCCAGGGACAGGTGGAGGAGGAGGAGGTGGAGGAGGTAGGAGGGATTGCCACACACACAGCTGGGGAACAGCTGACGTTACTGAACCCCAATAACAGAGGAGGGACTGTTGACTGTGCGTACAGCACTACTGGACGGCAACTAGCGGTGTTGGAGCCCAGGGACAGGTGGAGAAGGAGGAGGTGGAGGAGGTAGGAGGGATTGCCACACACACAGCAGGGGAACAGCTGACGTTACTGAACCCCAATAACAGAGAGAGGGACTGTTGACTGTGCGTACAGCACTTCTGGACGGCAACTAGCGGTGTTGGAGCCCAGGGACAGGTGGAGGAGGAGGAGGTGGAGGAGGTAGGAGGGATTGCCACACACACAGCTGGGGAACAGCTGACGTTACTGAACCCCAATAACAGAGGAGGGACTGTTGACTGTGCGTACAGCACTTCTGGACGGCAACTAGCGGTGTTGGAGCCCAGGGACAGGTGGAGGAGGAGGAGGTGGAGGAGGTAGGAGGGATTGCCACACACAGAGCTGGGGAACAGCTGACGTTACTGAACCCCAATAACAGAGGAGGGACTGTTGACTGTGCGTACAGCACTTCTGGACGGCAACTAGCGGTGTTGGAGCCCAGGGACAGGTGGAGGAGGAGGAGGTGGAGGAGGTAGGAGGGATTGCCACACACACAGCTGGGGAACAGCTGACGTTACTGAACCCCAATAACAGAGGAGGGACTGTTGACTGTGCGTACAGCACTACTGGACGGCAACTAGCGGTGTTGGAGCCCAGGGACAGGTGGAAAAGCAGAGGAACACAATGTAGGCCGAAGCCTGAGAAAGTCGAAAGGGAACCTTTAACCCCCCCCAAGGCGTTTGTAGCTGAAAGAGCCAGCTTGTGCAGCACAAAAGATGCAAAAGGAAAAGGTGGCTCTTTTCATCATGCTCCTTGCAAACACAGAACTAAACACTTATAAAATGTGTCCCCTGAAACCGTGAAACCGTCCCGGAGGTGGGACTTTCCTTTGTAATATGACGCAGCACAGCCGTCATTCCTACCCCCCCGGCGCCGTGCCCCGGCTCCTCAGCGTTGTTTGATTCCGTCCCGGAGCCTGCGCTGTTATGTTATCCCGTGGCCAGGCACACTTAGCGCTGCCCATCTTCTGACATCATTTGGTGTCAGGCTGGCTGCGCCTGTGCGACCGCACTGGCCGAGAGCCCGCCTCGCAGTGTCTTCTGATTTAATCCCACTGGGGGCCTGGGATCCATGGCCATGCACAGTGCATATCCTCGCCTCTCACTCCCCTCCCTACGGCTTCTTAAGACTGTGCGGTGTCACGGCCGTGGCATGCTATTAGGGACCAGCTGACACCGAACAGTCTGAAGAAGCCATAGGGAGATGAGTGAGAGGTGGAGGTTCAGATATGCACTGCGCATGTCCATGGATCCCAGGCCCCCAGTGGGATTAAATCAGAAGACACTGCGAGGCGGGCTCTCGGCCAGCGCGGCCGCACAGGCGCAGCCAGCCTGACACCAAATGATGCCAGAAGACGGGCAGCGCTAAATGTGCCTGGCCACGGAATAACATAACAGCGCAGGCTCCGGGACGGAATCAAACAACGCTGAGGAGCCGGGGCACGGCACCGGTGGGGGTAGGAATGACAGCTGTGCTGCGTCATATTACGAAGGAAAGTACCACCTCCGGGACGGTTTTACGGTATCAGTGGACACATTTTATAAGTGTTAAGTTCTGCGTCTGCAAGGAGCTAAACAAAAATAGCTACCTTTTCCTTGTGCAGCATTACTGCTGCACAAGGTGGCTCTTTCAGTAACAAACGCCTTGGGGGGGGGGGACAGATTTCCTTACATTTCAGTTGTTGTGTCAGCGTGGCGGTCGCAGGACACATTGCCGGCTACACAGCTGGGGATCAGCTGACGTTACTGAAACCCAATAACACTGGGTCGTATGTTTTGACTGTGCAGACGGCACTTCTGAGCCTCAACTGGCGGTGTTGGAGCCCAGGAATTTAAGTTCAGGTGGTAGAAAGATGAACACAACAGGAGACCTGGATAACGTATACAGTGACCTAATTATTTAATCAGGAAGAGGAGTGGCAAATTCCTGCGAGATCCAGGCCTTCTTCATTTTCAGGAAAGTAAGCCGGTCAACGTTATCGGAGGATAGTCGCATGCGACGGTCAGTTAGTACACCACCTGCAGCACTAAAGACGCGTTCCGATAAAACACTGGCCGCAGGGCAAGACAGCACCTCCAATGCATACTGGCTTAGCTCTGGCCATGTATCCAGCTTTGAGACCCAAAACTTGAAAGGGGAAGAGCCGTCTGGGAGTACAGCAAGAGGGCAAGACATGTAGTCTGTCACCATCTGATGGAACCGTTGCCTCCTGCTGACTGGAGCCGTCTGTGATGGTGTAGACTTTTGTGGGGGGCACAGAAAACTGTGCCACAGTTGGGCCATACTGGTCTTGCCTTGGGCAGAGGCACTGCTTCTGCTCCCTCTTTGTGCAGAGCCTCCACCACTGCCTGGACGCACTGAGCTGCTTTGGAATGCACTAGCAGCACTTCTCTCAGTTGGAATGGAGAAGATGATGGAATTGACCAGTGTGTCTTGGTACTCCCGCATTTTTCGCTCCCGGTTCAACGGTGTGATGAGGCTTTCTACGTTGTCCCGGTAGCGAGGATCGAGGAGGGTGAACACCCAATAATTAGACATGTTGAGAATGTGGGCGATGCGGCGGTCGTTTCTCAGGCACTGCAGCATGTAATCCACCATGTGCTGCAGACTGCCAACTGCCCAAGAAACGCTGTCCCCTGCTGGAGGCGTGATCTCTGCCCGCTCGTCATCACCCCACCCTCGCTGTACACACTGAGTACTGGACAATTGTGTAACTCCCTCCTCTGGACAGATGTCTTCCTCCTCCATTGACTCCTCCTCATCCTCCTCACAAACTGTCCCCTGCCTACGCGTTTGTGAGGAACCACGTGGCGCTGACTGTCCAGAAGATGATGGAAATGGTGAATCCTCATCCTCCACCTCTTCCACAACATCATCCCTTAGCGCTTGCAGTGATTTTTCAAGCAGGCAGATAAGGGGGACAGTCATGCTGACTAGTGCATCATCTGCACTCGCCATCCGCGTGGAATAATCAAAGGGACGCAAAACCTGGCAGACGTCATTCATAGTGGCCCACTCTGTGGTTGTGAAGTCTGTACGGCGCTGAGTGCGACTTCTTTGCGCCTGAAGCAGCTGGTACTCCATTACAGCTTGCTGCTGCTCACACAACCGCTCCAACATATGTAACGTGGAATTCCACCTGGTAGGTAGGTCACATATGATGCGATGTTCCGGCAGGCGGTGTCGGCGCTGCAGAGCCGCAATGCGCGCTTTTGCCATGCTGGAACGCCGCAAGTGAGCACACTCTAGGCGGACCTTGTGCATCAAGATCCGGATAGTCCCTCAAAAAGCTCTGCACGACCAAATTGAGCACATGTGCCAGACATGGGATGTGAGTGAGGTTGCCGAGGCCCAGAGCTGCCACCAGATTTCGGCCATTATCACACACTACCATGCCTGGCTGGAGATTCGCTGGCACAAACCACACATCGCTCTCCTGCTTGATGGCATTCCAGAGCTCCTGCGCTGTGTGGCTACGATTCCCCAAAAAAATTAATTTCAAGACGGCCTGTTGACGTTTGGCCACGGCTGTGCTCATGTCGGTCGTAACAGGTACACGTTCATCACGGGTCCATGTGGAGGTGGACTGTGACGGCTCCTGCAGCGATGATTCTGAGGAACTGGTGTAAGAGGAGGAGTCAATGCGTACAGAATGGATTCCTGCAATCCTTGGAGTGGGCAGGACACGTCCTGCGCCACTCGCACGGTCTGTACCCGGCTCAACGACATTAACCCAATGGGCAGTGAGGGAAAGGTATCGCCCCTGTCCATGTTGACTGGTCCACGCATCGGTGGTGAGGTGGACCTTGCTACTGACGGCGTTCAGTAGCGCGTGTTTTATGTGTCCCTCCACATGCTTGTGCAGGGCAGGGACGGCTTGCCTGCTGAAGTAAAAGCGGCTGGGCACATTGTACTGTGGGACTGCCAATGACATCAAGTCACGGAAGCTGTCAGTCTCCACCAGCCTGAATGACAGCATTTCCAGTGACAGAAGTTTGGCAATGCCTGCAGTCAGAGCCTGTGCTCGTGGGTGGTTTGACGAGAAAGGCCGCCTTTTCTCCCATGCCTGTACTACCGATGGCTGTAGACTGGGCTGGGAGTGTGTGGATGACTGGGAAAGTGGTGCTGCGGGTGGAATTACAGCGGGTCTCTGGACAACAGGGCCAGAGGTTCTTCCACGGCGATCCTGGGAGGAAGCCGAACCAGCTGCGTGTGAGCTGGAGGAAGAGGCAACACGAGCTGAAGAGGTGGTAGCTGCCGCTGTTGGTTGGCCTAGCTCTTCAGTGTGTTTTTCTAACTCCGCCGGGTGCCTGGTGCACACATGTTTCCACATGTTGGAGGTATTGAGGTTGCTGACATTTGTCCCTCTTTTGACTTTTTGATGACACACCTTGCATCTGACATAGCAAATGTCATCTGCAACTGTGTCAAAAAAGGACCAGGCACTGCAAGTCTTGGGAGCGCCCTTTTTGGCTTTTGGAAGAGACATGCTCCTAACGGGTGCCAAAGCGGAGGCTGCAGGATCCGCAGTCTTCCCCCTCCCTCTCCCTCTTTGGGCCGTACGGGGAATCTCTTCCTCAGAGCTGCTCCCATCACCTTCCTGTCCCTCACGCCAAGATGGGTCAAGGACCTCATCTGTTGTGATTCGGTTCGTGGGCTCCCCCGGTGGTCTCTTGTGGTACTGGTGTCCTGCAAGCTTTGCCTTCTCAGTTCACCTGTTCCTATCAGGATGTGGGAGTATCCTATTTAACCTTGCTCCTCAGTCATTCTAATGCTGGCCATCAATGTATCCAGAGTGATTCTGTTGCATGTTCCTGCTCCCAGTTTTCTGCTCAGCTAAGTTGGACACTTTAGTCCTTAAGTCTATTTTTTGTATGTTTGTCCAGTTTGCACTTATGTGAATCTCTGCAGCTGGAAGCTCTTGTTGGGCTGAAATTACCACTCCGGTGTCATGAGTTGTCACATGAGTTAAGGTAATTTCAGGATGGTGTTTTGAAGGGTTTTGCAGCTGACCGCGAAGTCCTCTGTTGTATCTTTCTGCTATTTAGTTAGCGGGCCTCTCTGTGCTAAATCTGCTTTCATACTACGTGTGTCTTTTCATCTGCTCTCACCGTTATTATATGTGGGGGGCTGCTATCTCCTGTGGGGACATTCTCTGGAGGCAAGCCAGGACTGTGTTTTCTTCTACCAGGGGTAGTTAGTTCTCCGGCTGGCGCGCGGCATCTAGAGATAACGCAGGAATGCCCCCTGGCTACTTCTAGTGTGGTGTGTAGGTTTAGCATCGCGTTCAGCTCTAGTTTCCATCACCCGAGAGCTTGTCCGTTTATTCTATGCTTCTGATGTTTCCTTGCCATTGGAAACCATAACAGTATGGCCAGCCCAAATGTTTAATCTATAGGCTGATGCAGGAGAGAAAAGGAACTGTGTGAAACCTTTTTTTTTTTTTTTTTTTTTTTTCCTTCCTCTGAAGTTGCACTCCAGCTCTAATTGCAGTCTCCTGTTTTCCTCTCCTCTTAACCCCTGAATGGCTCAGACTTTATCTGTTGAAATATGGATCCCCAGAGTCTGGCTACCAATTTGAATAATCTTGCCTCTAAAGTTCAGAATATACAAGATTTTTTGTTATATGCTCCTCGGTCTGAACCTAAAATTCCTATACCGGAGTTTTTTTCTGGAGATCGATCTTGTTTTCTACATTTTAAATACAATTGTAAATTGTTTCTTTCGCTGAGATCTCATTCTGCTGGAGATCCTGCCCAGCAAGTAAAAATTGTTATTTCTTTACTGCGGGGTGACCCCCAAAATTGGGCATTTTCATTGGCACCAGGGGATCCTGCGTTGCTCAATGTGGATGCGTTTTTTCTGGCTTTGGGGTTGCTTTATGAGGAACCAAATTTGGAGATTCAGGCTGAGAAAGCCCTAATAGCCCTCTCTCAGGGGCAAGATGAAGCCGAAATATATTGCCAAAAATTTCGAAAATGGTCTGTGCTTACTCAGTGGAATGAGTGCGCTCTGGCGGCAATTTTCAGAGAAGGTCTCTCTGATGCTGTAAAAGACGTCATGGTGGGGTTTCCTGCGCCTACTGGTCTGAATGAGTCCATGACAATGGCTATTCAGATTGATCGGCGTTTACGGGAACGCAAACCTGTGCACCAGTTGGCGGTGTCTTCTGAAGAGGCACCACAGAGTATGCAATGTGATAGCTTTCTGTCCAGAAGCGAACGACAGATTTATAGGCGCAAAAATCATTTGTGTTTCTATTGTGGAAATTTTGCTCATGTTATATCAGCATGCTCTAAACGAACAAAGAAAGTTGATAAATCCTCTGCTATTGGCACTTTGCAGTCCAAGTTTATTTTGTCTGTAACTCTAATTTGTTCGTTATCTTCTATTGTTGCGGATGCGTATGTGGATTCTGGCGCCGCTTTGAGTCTTATGGATTGGTCCTTTGCCAGGCGCTGTGGGTTTGATTTAGAGCCTCTGGAAGTTCCTATACCTTTAAAGGGTATTGATTCTACACCATTGGCTAGTAATAAACCACAATACTGGACACAAGTGACTATGCGTATGACTCCAGACCATCAAGAGGTGATTCGCTTCCTTGTACTGTATAATCTACATGATGTGTTGGTGCTGGGATTGCCATGGTTGCAAACTCATAACCCAGTCCTTGACTGGAAAACAATGTCTGTACTAAGCTGGGGATGTCAGGGAAATCATGGGGACACATCTTTGGTCTCCATTGCTTCATCTATTCCCTCTGAAATTCCTGAGTTTTTGTCTGATTATCGTGAGGTTTTTGAGGAATCTACTCTTAATTCTCTTCCTCCTCACAGAGATTGCGATTGCGCCATAGATTTGATCCCTGGCAGTAAATTTCCTAAGGGTCGTCTATTCAATCTGTCTGTGCCTGAACATGCTGCCATGCGAGAGTATATTAGGGAGTCCTTGGAAAAGGGACATATTTGTCCTTCTTCGTCTCCTCTTGGAGCGGGGTTCTTTTTCGTAGCTAAAAGCGATGGTTCTTTGAGACCTTGTATTGATTATAGACTCTTGAATAAGATCACAGTCAAGTATCAGTATCCTTTGCCATTGCTGACAGATTTATTTGCTCGCATTGAGGGGGCGAAGTGGTTCTCTAAGATTGATCTTCGCGGTGCGTATAATTTGGTGCGAATTAAGCAGGGGGATGAGTGGAAAACCGCATTTAATACGCCCGAGGGCCATTTTGAGTATTTGGTGATGCCTTTTGGTCTGTCAAATGCCCCTTCGGTCTTTCAGTCTTTTATGCACAATATTTTCCGTGAATATCTGGATAAATTTATGATTGTGTATTTGGACGATATCTTGATTTTTTCGGATGACTGGGAATCTCATGTTCAACAAGTTAGGAGGGTTTTTCAGGTTTTGCGGACCAATTCTCTGTTTGTTAAAGGTTCAAAGTGTGTTTTTGGGGTACATTTTTTCCCCCTCTTCTATTGAGATGGATCCTGTGAAGGTTCGGGCTATTTGTGACTGGACGCAACCGACTTCTCTTAAGGGCCTTCAGAAATTTTTGGGCTTTGCTAACTTTTATCGTCGATTCATAACTGGTTTTTCTAGCGTTGTCAGGCCTTTGACTGATTTGACTAAAAAGGGGCTGATGTTGCAGATTGGTCTCCTGCTGCTGTGGAGGCCTTTCGGGAGCTTAAGCGCCGTTTTTCTTCTGCTCCGGTGTTGTGCCAGCCTGATGTTTCTCTTCCTTTTCAGGTGGAAGTTGATGCTTCCAAGATCGGAGCGGGGGCGGTTTTGTCGCAGAAAAGTTCAGATTGTTCAGTGATGAGACCTTGTGCGTTCTTTTCTCGAAAATTTTCGCCCGCCGAGCGAAATTATGACGTCGGTAATCGGGAGCTTTTGGCGATGAAGTGGGCATTCGAGGAGTGGCGTCATTGGCTTGAGGGTGCTAAACATCAGGTGGTGGTCTTGACTGATCACAAAAATTTGATTTATCTTGAGTCGGCCAGACGTCTGAATCCTAGACAGGCGCGCTGGTCGTTGTTTTTCTCCCGGTTTAATTTTGTGGTTTCGTATCTGCCAGGTACTAAGAATGTGAAGGCGGATGCCCTTTCTAGGAGTTTTGAACCTGATTCCCCTGGTGATTCTAAACCTACGGGTATACTTAAGGATGGGGTGATATTGTCTGCTGTCTTCCCAGACCTGCGACGTGCTTTACAAGAGTTTCAGGCGGATCGGCCTGATCGTTGTCCGCCTGGTAGATTGTTTGTGCCGGATGAGTGGACCAATAGAGTCATCTCGGAGGTTCATTCTTCTGCGTTGGCAGGTCATCCGGGAATTTTTGGTACCAGAGATTTGGTGGCTAGGTCCTTCTGGTGGCCTTCCCTGTCTCGGGACGTGCGTACTTTTGTGCAGTCTTGCGATGTTTGTGCTCGGGCCAAGCCTTGTTGTTCTCGGGCTAGTGGGTTGTTGTTGCCCTTGCCTGTTCCTAAGAGGCCTTGGACACACATCTCTATGGATTTTATTTCTGATCTCCCTGTTTCTCAGAAGATGTCCGTCATTTGGGTGGTGTGTGACCGCTTTTCTAAGATGGTTCATTTGGTGCCCTTGCCCAAGCTGCCTTCCTCATCTGAGTTGGTGCCCCTGTTTTTTCAGAATGTGGTTCGGCTGCATGGTATTCCGGAGAATATCGTTTCCGACAGGGGATCCCAGTTTGTGTCCAGATTTTGGCGGGCGTTTTGTGCCAGGATGGGCATTGATTTGTCTTTTTCGTCTGCATTTCATCCCCAGACAAATGGCCAGACGGAACGTACTAATCAGACCTTGGAGACTTATTTGAGGTGTTTTGTGTCTTTTCGTTTGGACCTCCCAGCATCCTTTGCTATCCATAATGTCTTCCATCGGTCATTATTGCGGAGGTATGAGGTACCACTTGTGCCTTCTGTTGAGCCTCCTGCTCCTGTGCTGGTTGAGGGTGAATTGGAGTACGTGGTGGAGAAAATCTTGGACTCCCGTGTTTCCAGACGGAGACTTCAATATCTGGTGAAATGGAAGGGCTACGGTCAAGAGGATAATTCTTGGGTTACAGCTTCTGATGTTCATGCTTCTGATTTGGTCCGTGCCTTTCATAGGGCTCATCCAGATCGCCCTGGTGGTTCTTGTGAGGGTTCGGTGCCCCCTCCTTAAGGGGGGGGTACTGTTGTGATTCGGTTCGTGGGCTCCCCCGGTGGTCTCTTGTGGTACTGGTGTCCTGCAAGCTTTGCCTTCTCAGTTCACCTGTTCCTATCAGGATGTGGGAGTATCCTATTTAACCTTGCTCCTCAGTCATTCTAATGCTGGCCATCAATGTATCCAGAGTGATTCTGTTGCATGTTCCTGCTCCCAGTTTTCTGCTCAGCTAAGTTGGACACTTTAGTCCTTAAGTCTATTTTTTGTATGTTTGTCCAGTTTGCACTTATGTGAATCTCTGCAGCTGGAAGCTCTTGTTGGGCTGAAATTACCACTCCGGTGTCATGAGTTGTCACATGAGTTAAGGTAATTTCAGGATGGTGTTTTGAAGGGTTTTGCAGCTGACCGCGAAGTCCTCTGTTGTATCTTTCTGCTATTTAGTTAGCGGGCCTCTCTGTGCTAAATCTGCTTTCATACTACGTGTGTCTTTTCATCTGCTCTCACCGTTATTATATGTGGGGGGCTGCTATCTCCTGTGGGGACATTCTCTGGAGGCAAGCCAGGACTGTGTTTTCTTCTACCAGGGGTAGTTAGTTCTCCGGCTGGCGCGCGGCATCTAGAGACAACGCAGGAATGCCCCCTGGCTACTTCTAGTGTGGTGTGTAGGTTTAGCATCGCGTTCAGCTCTAGTTTCCATCACCCGAGAGCTTGTCCGTTTATTCTATGCTTCTGATGTTTCCTTGCCATTGGAAACCATAACACTCATCATCTACACTACCCTCTGCCCCCAACTGCTCCTCCTGGGTAGTCTCAGCAGCAGAGCACGCACCAGTAAGTGGCACCTGAGTGTCATCATCAGCTGATGCGGCCTGCGATGTGGTGACCGGAGCCACTGGCCCACCCGCCTCTTCAGAGGAAGAGAGAAAAAGCTGTTGGGCATCACTGCACCCTGCCTCTTCTTCCATTTCTCCAATGCTGCTTGGCTGGCCCCCTGTTTCCAAGCCAAGAGATTCAGAGAACAGAAGTAGAGACGGCTCCTGTCCTGGGCTCTCTGTCTGCCTGGGCAATTTGGCAGGTGGTGAAGAGACAGATGGCTGCTCTCCAGTGCTCTGTGTCTGAGAGGATGTGGCACTAATTGAAGTTGATGCATTAGCTGCCATCCATCCGACAACGGCTTCAATTTGTTCTTCACGCAGCAGCGGTGTACAGCGCTCTGACACAAAGCTGCGCATGAATGACTGTTGCCTGGTGAAAGTGGGTGCTGATGATTCACCGGTGCCCGCAGCAGGCACAGAATCCCCACGTCCCCTCCCTGCTCCGCGCCCACGCCCACGCCCACGTGCCTTACTCACTGCCTTCTTCATCTTGGTTGACTGATAAAGATAAGCAGAAAAGTACTAACGGCTTTGTGTGCTTATTCCTGAACAACTCCTCCTAACAGGTATAAGAAACACTAATTTTCTAAAGTGTGGACTAGACTTTAATATGAGCTAATGTGGCCTACACAAATGTAAAGTGGTGTAACTGGTGTGTTTGGTGAACTTTATTATTTATTTATTTTTTGGAGGCTGAACTGACAACAGATAGAGCTGCAGTCACACGGAGACCGTGCAGACAGCCGTAAAAGGCGCTGCAAGGCCCAAAAACCCTCCTCTATGTTATCCTATGTAGTGTTTTTCCACAAATTAGCTGGAGACGGGTGGAAAGACACTAATAGGAATTTTTTGAAAAAATGTGCAGCAGCCTGCACTACTTAAAACAAAATGAAAATTGATTTGGCGGTATGACGCAGTGAAGAACCCTGAGCTGGAGACAACCAGGCTATGGCTGCTCACAGACTACAGGGCGAGCTGCAGTCACACGGAGACCGTGCAGACAGCCGTAAACGGCGCTGCAAGGCCCAAAAACCCTCCTCTACGTTATCCTATGTAGTGTTTTTCCACAAATTAGTTGGAGACGGGTGGAAAGACACTAATAGGATTTTTTTTAATAAATTAGCAGCAGACTACACTACTTGGAAAAAAAAAAAAAAAAAGAACAGTATGAGGCAATGAACCACCCTCCCTGAACTGAATACAACCAGCTATGGATGGCCTATGTGGCTGCACTCAGACTAGAGAGTGGGCTGCACTCACACACACACACACACACACAGACCTTGCAGATCGCTGTGAAAACAGCGCTACAAGGCAAAAGCAAGGTGAATAGTAGGTGAACACAGCGGTTGCTAAATTAGCCTTTGGAAAGCACAAAGAAGCAAATCGCTATCTCTAAACTGGCCCTCAGTCAGCAAACAGCGTCCTGTCACTAACTGAATTCACAGCAGAGTGATCGCAAAATGGCGCCAGCGACTTTTAAACTGCATCATGACATCATTTCAGCAGCCAATCACAGCCTTGCCAGTAGTTTCATGCCCTCCATGCTAAACAGGATGTGCCCACACTTGGAATCATTCTCATTGGCTGAATTTGTGCATTTTGAATCTGGGAACTTCCGATTCCGGTATCCGATACGCGGCAAGTATCGGAATCCCGGTATCGGAATTCCGATACCGCAAGTATCGGCCGATACCCGATACTTGCGGTATCGGAATGCTCAACACTAATCATGATACAAACCTCAGATTTTAAATTGAGTAATGGCAGATTGGATATATCACATATCACCTGTATTACAATTGATGTAATTTGTGTAATCTGTCCCTGCCAACTGATGTATGTGGGTCTGACTTCCAGACAATTGAAGATTCGCATTAGTGAGGGATATCAGAAATGCTACCCAAGTTAATGATCTGACATAGCTGAAGTCGATCCAGAAACATTTCAAATTGCATCATGGCTGTAATGACAATTTGTTGAAGGCTTTTGGTATTGATCGGGTCCACATTAGTACACGTGGAGGCAACTGAAAAAGGAACTTGGCCCAGTTAGAGGTGAAGTGGATTATGAACATTGATTGTTTTCATCCCAAACGCTTCAATGAAGTCCTCAGTTTTGCGCCATGCCTATAGAATCTGTTTTTTATGGTTTTAATTTTTATTGGTACTTGTTTTGTTATTTCTTTCCTAGGCACTACTTTTTCCAGTCTTCTACCTTTTCTGGCACTTTGGAGTTATCTCGACCTCTTGAAGGGTGGACTTTAATACTTATTATTTTACCATTTAGTATTCATTATTTTGTATTTAGCATTTATTATTTATTATCACTCATTATCATTCAATATTTATTATTCCTTTTTTCTATGTTATATTTTATTGCTCTAGTACCATTTGATATAGGATTTTTTAATTAATTTTTATTATTTTCTGCTGCGTGATTTCACTTATATCACTTTTCACTTGGATGGCGGACAACACCTGCAAGGAGTTTGTATCTTCTCCTCGTGTTTGTGTGGGTTTCCTCTGGGATCTCTGGTTTCCTCCCACACTACAAAGTAATACGGATAGGGAATTTAGAGTGTGATACCCAATGGGGACAGCGATGATAATATGTATAAAGCCCTATGGATTAACCCCTTCAAGACGCGGCCCTTTTTCGTTTTTGCGTTTTCATTTTTCGCTCCCCTCCTTCCCAGAGCCATAACTTTTTTATTTTTCCTTCAATACGGCCATGTGAGGGTTTATTTTTTGCGGGACGAGTTGTACTTTTGAACGACACCATTGGTGTTACCATGTCTTGTACTACAAAACGGGAAAAAAATTCCAAGTGTGGTGAAATTGCAAAAAAAAGTGCAATCCCACACTTGTTTTTTGTTTGGCTTTTTTGCTAGGTTCACTAAATGCTAAAACTGCCATTGTGATTCTCCAGGTCATTATGACTCCACAGACACCTAACATGTCTAGGTTATTTTTTATCTAAGTGGTGAAAAAAAATTCAAAACTTTGCTAAAAAAAAATAAAAATTGCGCCATATTCCGATACCCGAAGCGTCTACATTTTTCGGGATCTCGGGTGAGGTGAGGGCTTATTTTTTGCACGCTGAGCTGACGCTTTTAATGATACCACATTTGTGCAGATACATTCTTTTGATCACCCGTTATTGCATTTTAATGCAATGTTGCGGTGACCAAAAAACGTAATTCTGGGGTTTCTAATTTTTTTCTCGCTACGCTGTTTAGCGATCAGGTTAATGCTTTTTTTTATTGATAGATCGGGCGATTCTGAAAGCAGCGATACCAAATATGTGTATGTTTGATTTTTATTTTATTGTTTTATTTTGGATGGGGCAAAAGGGGGGTGATTTAAACTTTTGATTTTTTAATTTTTTTCATATTTTTTTTTTTAAAAAATTTAACTTTTGCCATGCTTCAATAGCCTCCATGGGAGGCTAGGAGCTGCCACAACTGGATCGGCTCAGCTACATAGGACCGATCATCAGATCGCTCCTATGCAGCTGAATTGCAGGCTTGCTATGAGCGCCGACCACAGGGTGGCGCTCACAGCAAGCCGGCATCAGTAACCATAGAGATCTCAAGGAGACCTCTGGTTACTATGCCGACGCATCGCTGACCGCCGATCATGTGGCGGGGTCGGCAATGCACGCATTTCCGGCCTCGCGGCCCGAAGCGATAGTTAAATGCCGCTGTCAGCGTTTGACAGCGGCATTTAACTGGTTATTAGCGGCAGGTGAATCACAATTTCACCCGCCGCTATTGCGCGCACATGTCAGCTGTATAAAACAGCTGACATGTCGCGACTTTGATGTGGGCTCACCGCCGGAGCCCACATCAAAGGGGGAGACACGACATGCGCCGTACTAGTATGGGGCATGTCATGAAGGGGTTAATGGCACTATATATAACTTGAGTAAAATAAAAATATATAAAAATTAAAGGGAGGAGTGATTCATTGTTTTTTTGTCTTTGTTATTTTCTGAATTTTTTTTTTACATTTTTTTTGTTGTTTTTTATTTTTTTGTTATAGAACTTACTTAAAACAGCCTACAAAACCTACTAAACCAGCTATCTAGAGCCACGAGGTCTAGGTCCAAATTGAAGAAGAGTTGGACATTTTGGTATGGATGGAAGAAGCAAGGCAGGAATAATCCAACTTTATTTATTTATTTTTTTAAATGTAACTCACTTAAAACAATCTAGAATTTACAAAAGTAAAACTAGCTACCTAGAACTGCGAGGCACAGCTCCAAGTGGAGGAAGAAATGGATGTGGCAGTGTAAGTGGAAGAGGTGGCCAACACTGTTTGAGTTTTTTTGGGGGGAGGAGACACCCAAATGAAATGAATGGCAAATAGAGTTGAAGACTGGCTGAGTTCTTTGGGATCCACACCTGGTTCATTTTAAGAAATGTTATCTTCCCCATGTTGGATGTAGATAGGAGGATGCGCCTGTCTGTGATGATACCCCCACATGTTCCAACAGTACACTTTCCACAGGGCAAGCCAGCACCTACAAGGTAAAAAAGGGCAAGCTCAGGCCATGTGTCCAATTGGCAACCCAGAAGTTAAATGGGTCAGACCCATCTGTTAGTATGTGGATACGTACTTTTCCACCATGTTGTAACGCTGCCTCCTGCTAATACGGACCGTATCAGATGGTGGTGCCAGATACTGTGGTGTGCTCAAAGTTTTGCCACATTTTGGCCATGCTAATCCTGCCTTCCGAGTTGCTGGCGGTGCCCAAGCTACGCTGGCAACATCCTTCTCCTCCTCTGCGTTGTTGCTCTACTGAGCTCGCACTGTCAGGTGGGAAAGCCATTAGTAGTTTTTCTACCAGCGTGTGCTTGTATTCACGCATTTAGCCATCCCTCTCCAGTGACGGCAGTAACGATGGTACATTGTCCTTCTAGCAGGGATCCAGCAGGGTGGCCACCCAAAAATCTGCACTGGTAACAATACAGGCAACTCGATGATCACTGCGCAGACAGTGCAGCATGTGTGCCATGCGGCCCAGAGACAACAGCAAGCTATCCTCAGTGGGAGGTATATTTTCTGGGTACTCTGTATCCCTCCAGCCACGCTCCAGTGATGCCTGTGAGCTGATCTAAGTGCCACCCTGTTGTGAACACGATTGTTCCTCCTCCCCCACCGCCTCCTCTTCACAAACAATTTCCTTGGCGGTACAGTTGGGTACCTGGACAATGTGACAACAGTAACTGACCCTCCGAGCCATATGTGGATGACAGTCCTGATAAAAGGTGTGAATTGGCTCTGCTCCTCTTCCTCCTGTGTCATCACTTCATCCCTCATGGCCTAAATTGTTTTTTTCCAGCAGCCATATGTGACGACACAGCATTTCTTCTTAATTTTGCCAGATGTAAATTGTGTAGACCCGGAATCATAAACTCTTGTCTGAAGTATTGACTCTTCTTGTAGGACGAATATTTACCTCTACCATTATCTTCTACAGTTTATTTTCTGTTATCTTTGCAAAACAGTAATGCATGGCCACTAAACAATTACAGTGCCTTGCGAAAGTATTCGGCTCCCTGGCATTTTTTAACCTTTTCCCACATATCATGCTGCAAACATAAACATATCAAATGTAAATTTTTGGTGAAAAATCAACAACAAGTGGAACATAATTGTGAAGTTGAACGAAATTTATTGCTTATTTTAAATTTTTGAGGAAATTCAAAAACTGAAAAGTAGGGCATGCAACATGCTTGATAAAGCCCTGTATTGGTCGAAACGTTGCATAATGGCAGAATAAAGCTTGTTGTGAATTTTTTCATCACCTGGATTGGATGCTGTTCCTTTTTCATGCTAGACAGTTCTATTTCCAATTGGGTCGTTGGACTGTAGCGGGCATCCTAACAATTGATGTCCTGTCGGCTGCTTTCTACCTTCAATGAGCTAGAACACTTTCCACCTCTGTCCCAACCACAACTACATGGGCAGTTAGGGGGATGCAATGTCCCTGGCCCTTCTTTCTGGTCCAGGTATCTGTGGTTACGTAGGACTTGTGACTAGTGTTGAGCATTCCGATACTGCAAGTATCGGGTATCGGCCGATACTTGCTGTATCGGAATTTCCGATACCGAGATCCGATACTTTTGTGGTATCGGGTATCGGGTATCGCAACAACATTAATGTAATAATGTGTAAAAAAGAGAATTAAAATAAAAAATATCGCTATACTCACCTGTCTGACGCAGCCGGGATCTCAGCGAGGGAACCGGCAGCGTTGTTTGTTTAAATTTCGCGCTTTTACTTGGTTACGTGAAGTCCCGGCTTGTGATTGGTCAGGGCGGCCATGTTGCCGGGACGCGGACCAATCACAGCAAGCCGTGACGAAATTACGTCACGGCTTGCTGTGATTGGTCCGCGTCCCGGCAACATGGCCGCCATTAACCAATCACAAGCCGTGACGTCACGGGAGGCTGGACATGCGCGTATTTTGAAAAGCGCGCGTGTCCAGCCTCCAGTGACGTCCCGGCAACATGGCCGCCATTAACCAATCACAAGCCGGGACGTCACGGGAGGCTGGACATGCGCGTATTTTGAAAAGCGCGCGTGTCCAGCCTCCCGTGACGTCACGGCTTGTGATTGGTTAATGGCGGCCATGTTGCCGGGACGCGGACCAATCACAGCAAGCCGTGACGTAATTTCGTCACGGCTTGCTGTGATTGGTCTGCGTCCTGGCAACATGGCGCCGTGACCAATCATAAGCCGGGACGTCACTGGAGGCTGGACACGCGCGCTTTTCAAAATACGCGCATGTCCAGCCTCCCGTGACGTCACGGCTTGTGATTGGTTAATGGCGGCCATGTTGCCGGGACGCGGACCAATCACAGCAAGCCGTGACGTAATTTCGTCACGGCTTGCTGTGATTGGTCCGCGTCCCGGCAACATGGCCGCCCTGACCAATCACAAGCCGGGACCTCACGTAACCAAGTAAAAGCGCGAATTTTAAACAAACAACGCTGCCGGTTCCCCCGCTGAGGTCCCGGCTGCGTCGGACAGGTGAGTATAGCGATATTTTTTATTTTAATTCTTTCTTTTACACATTAATATGGTTCCCAGGGCCTGAAGGAGAGTTTCCTCTCCTTCAGACCCTGGGAACCATCAGGAATACCGTCCGATACCTGAGTCCCATTGACTTGTATTGGTATCGGGTATCGGTATCGGATTGGATCCGATACTTTGCCGGTATCGGCCGATACTTTCCGATACCGATACTTTCAAGTATCGGACGGTATCGCTCAACACTACTTGTGACTGATCATGTTGCACAGTGCACAACCGATTTAGTCGGCAACAGGTTTGTGCAGGGCAGGGATGGCCTGCGTGGAAAAGTGGTGGAGGCTGGGAGCAAGATACTACAGGACAGCCAGCGCCATCAGTTTTTTAAAACTGTCCATCTCCACAAACCGGAATGACTGCATTTTAAAGGCCAGTAATTTAGAAATGCTGTCATTCAGGACCATGGCTCGTGCGTGGTTAGGGGGTATCTCCTCTTTCTCTTGAGGATTTGTGGCATAGAAAGCTGAACACTTTCATGGGATGAAGTGTAGATGTTCAGTGACACTGGTGGTGGTGATGCTGTCACATCCTCTCTTTGCAGGAAGGCAGGTGGTGCTGTTGAACGTGAGCAGAAGGAAGAGGCCAAGACCACAGCAGAAAAGAGAGCAGGAGGAAGCTCTGATCTGTCATGCTTTTTAACTCCTTCACGTACCCATACAGCTAAGGTTGGAAATGGGTTAAAGATGCCTCATTATACAGGTGGTGCTCAGGTTCAGAACATTTATGCCTCGATTCAGGGTCTCATGGCACAGAGTGCAAACCATATGTTGCTTGTCGTCAGCACATTACCTGAAGAAGTGCCACGCCAGGGAGCTTTTTTGAGCTTTCTTTGGTGTCCTTATTTCAGTGGCACAGTGGGCAGTAGCACTGCCCGCTGTGACTTTCCAACCTGCTGCGGCAGCGTGGCCACCTCCTCTTTCTCCAAACAGCGCAAGTCACTAGGATGGCCTCAGTTCTATGTGCTGCGATGGTCCTCTAACTGTGTGCACTAGCCCTTCCTGGTACTCATCCTCCCACCTAACAAGTGGTTGGGCATCAGTGCATCCAGTTTCTTCCACTTCGGGGACAGGAGCAGGTGGATGGGCCATGAGACCCCAGCCAGCGGAGTCATCTAAAAGTGGAAGAGCCTGCTGCATGACTTGGGGCACAGACTGCTTGGCTGATTTGCAAGGTGGTGAGGTGGAAGATGACCATGGTCCTCAGGTGCCAACTGTGCACTTTCTGCAGTGGATTGGGAGGAACGAGAAGGAAGTGGAGCCATCCAATGTAACACCATTTGTGGCCTCACCATTCGAGCACCGTTAAATCAGGCCTACAAAACGATGTATAACATCCTGTCACCTGCATTCACCAGAGAAAGGTGTTGTAATTGGTCAGGACAGAACGACTACATCCTCTCCCTGCATCAGCTACACCACCAGCATCTGCACCAGCACCACCACGAGATGCCTGATGCAATATGTTTCTTTGCAAAACTACTAGAAAACACAAAGTGGTCCTGAAAAATTCTCTTTCTTTAAACTACTAATGGCAATGAGATGGCTGTGTCACGGGGGTACTGGGTAGACTAAGGCTGGTTACCCGGGCCCCTGCGATATCCCTCAGACTAGGGAAAACCCTGTCTGTCCCTCTCCCAGAATTTACACTAATGGTGTGCTTGCCTGGGCCACCAGGCCTGACCCTGACTCCTGTGTCAGCTCTATGCTGAAACCACCACCCGCCCCCCAGTGATTAGACCACACACCAACCCCCACAGAAAGTACAGACAGGGAGAACTAAAAACGCACCACGCCGCAGACACACAGGAAAACACTATAACGTGCACAGGGCAAAACAAATACAAATATAGGAAGGAGAAATATGACAAAGGATAATACACCACCAGATACGATATTTCTACTCCAAGACCACCACTCCAGACCGGAATCACTAGGCACGAGGCACAAGCTATAATAGGCGACGCCCAAAGTCCAGCAGAACTATTTAAAGGCAGTGGGCGTGACCCAGCCTCCAACCCGAGTACCAGCTAAATTAACCCCGGACAACCTAGATAAAATCTAGTAGGAACCACTGAGCATATAGTGGACGAATGTGGAATTACCGCTGTCTGTCGGACGCCCTAGTGTGAATAGCGTCCGACATGACAGTACCCCACCTTCTACGAGGGACCCCAGGGCCCTCATGACTTATAGGACCCGGCTTGTTCGGATGGCGGCGGTGAAACATACTGACCAGCCGGTCCGCATGAATGTCCGAGGCTGGTACCCAAGACCTCTCCTCCGGCCCAGAACCACGCCAGTGTACCAGGTACTGTAATGTGCGGTGCACTACACGAGAGTCAATCACCTTGGAGACTTCAAATTCCAAATTGCCATCCACCAAAACTGGAGATGGCGTCGGTGTCGCATCCACGGAACCCACCACCTTTTTTATTAACGATCTGTGGAACACGTTGTGTATCTTATAAACCGTAGGAAGCTCCAATCGGTAGGCTACCGGGTTAATGATGGCGGCAACCCTAAATGGACCAATAAACCTTGGACCTAATTTCAGGGATGGTATTTTGAGTTTTATGTTTTTTGTGGACAACTACACCCAGTCACCCACACTCAGGTCGTCCGGACCTGGCACCCGTCTACTGTCAGCCACACGTTTGTACCTAGCACCCACACTCAGCAAGCGCTGTTTCACTCTCCTCCAGACAGATGACAGTTGTGCTCCTAACTGGTCCTCCTCCGCAGCAGAGCCCCCCTGACGCAGAGTACAAAATTGAGTATAATGCCCGTAAACACAAAAGAACGGGGACTCCCCAGACGATTCCTGGCGGTGATTATTTATGGCAAACTCCGCCAAAGGAAGGAACGTCGACCACTCCTCCTGATTGTCAGAAACAAAGCAGCGTAAATACTGCTCCAAATTCTGGTTCATACGCTCGGTCTGACCATTTGACTGAGGATGAAACGCCGAAGAATGCGATAACTTGATCCCCAGCCGTGAGCAAAATGCTTTCCAAAATTTTGCCACAAACTGAGTACCTCTATCAGACACGATGTCAGATGGAACCCCGTGAAGTCTGACCACCTCCTGCACAAATACCTGAGCCAGAGTCTTCGCGTTAGGCAACGAAGGCAAGGACACAAAGTGCGACATCTTTGAGAACCGGTCAACAACCACCAAGATGACCGTGTTCCCAGATGAGGAGGGCAGGTCTGTAATAAAATCCATGGAGATCTCAGTCCATGGTCTACTTGGTACCCCTAGAGGATGTAATGTGCCAGCAGGATGGGAGCGAGGCGTCTTAGCCCTAGCACACGTAGTACATGCTGATACGTACGAGGCCACCAAAACCGACGCGACACCAACTCCAAGGTACCCCTAACCCCTGGATGGCCAGCCAGAACAGTATCATGATGCTCACCCAACACCTTTAGGCGAAGATGGAGAGGTACAAACGATTTGTTAATGGGAAGCTCTGGTGGTACCTCCTCCTGAGCCTCGGCAATCTCAGCCTCAACCTCTGTCGTGAGAGCCGAGACCACTACACCCTTTTGGAGGATGGGTACCGGATCCTCCCGAGGTTTTCCCCCCGGAAAACACCTGGATAAAGCATCTGCCTTAGTGTTCTTAGACCCTGGTCGGTAAGTAACAAAAAAGTTGAATCGCGTGAAAAACAACGCTCAGCGAGCCTGCCTGGGGGACAGACGCTTGGCTGACTCTAAATAAAGCAGATTTTTATGGTCGTGATAACTGTAACCTGGTGGACCGACCCCTCCAAGAAGTGTCACCATTCCTGAAAAGCCAACTTGATAGCAAACAACTCCCTGTTGCCGATATCGTAGTTACGTTCGACGGGCAGCAGCTTCTTGGAAAAGTAGGCGCATGGACGCAACTCGCCCAAGGATGAGCCTTGTGACAGCACCGCCCCCACTCCAACCTCAGATGCATCGACTTCCACGGTAAATGGTTTTGATACGTCCGGTTGCACCAGAATGGGGGCCGAAGCAAAACTGTTCTTCAGAAATTCGAATGCGTGCACAGCAGCCTCAGACCAGGCGGAGAAATTGGTACCCTTTTTCGTCATGTCAGTAAGTGGTTTAGCAATGGTAGAAAAATCTTTGATAAACTTTCTATAATAGTTAGAAAACCCAAGGAACCGCTGAAGCGCTTTTAAGTTATCAGGCTGTTCCCATCGCAGCACTGCTTGCACCTTAGCTTCGTCCATTTTAAACCCTGAAGCAGACACAATATAACCCAAGAAAGGCAACTCCTGAACCGAAAATACACATTTCTCAAGTTTTGCATAGAGCTTATTCTGACTGAGTAGCTGTAACACCTGCCTCACATGCTCTAAATGAGTATCACGGTCGCATGAATAAATGAGAATGTCATCTAGATACACAATAACGAATTTCCCCAGGACATGCGAGAACACATCATTTATGAAATGTTGAAATACTGCAGGCGCATTTGTCAACCCAAATGGCATCACCAAATTTTCAAAATGACCCTCAGGAGTATTAAAAGCCGTATTCCACTCATCAACTTGATGGACTCTTATGAGGTTATACGTCCCCCTGAGGTCAAGCTTGGAGAACCACTTAGCACCAGCCACCTGGTTGAACAAGTCAGGTATCAGTGGCATAGGGTATGGATCACGAACCGTAATCTGGTTTAACTCCCTGAAATCCAGACACGGGCATAGTCCGCCATCTTTCTTCTTAACGAAGAAGAACCCCACTGCCACAGGCGAGGACGAAGGCCTGATGTGCCCTTTGCTCAAACTCTCAGCAATGTAGTCTTTTAAAGCTTGCCTCTCAGGACCAGAGATGTTAAACATCCTTGCTTTTGGCAATTTGGCCCCTGGTTTAAACCTAATAGTACAGTGATAGGGGCGATGTGGTGGCAATTCTGAGCAACCCTTCTCTGAGAACACATACGCGAAATCCAGCAGTGACTCAGGAATGCTAGGAGTCACAGCGAACACTCATGTGGCCAGGCAATTCTGCTGGCAGAATCCGCTCCACTGGATTATGTCCTGAGTTTTCCAGTCAATCACCGGGTTGTGCATAGATAACCATGGAAAACCCAAAACCATTTGTGCAGGAAGATTACTGAGTACCTTACATGTAACCTGCTCGACATGTAGGACCCCAATATGGAGTTTCACCTCAGCCACAAACTCAGTAATCTCCCCCTGTGGGAGAGGAGCAGAATTGATGGTGACCACCCAGATAGGATGAGGCAGTTTTTCGACCGTGAACCCGGCCGTGCGCGCAAACTCCTCATCAATGAGATTAGTGGCCGAACCACTATCCACAAAAACAGTGATTGGCAGCTCTCTGCCAGCTACCATAACTTTGGCAGGAAGCATACATTGAGAGACCACAATGGAAGATATGCATAAGCTCAGATTAGCCTCTTCCACACCCTCTGAGCTTAGTAATTTTCCGCCGTTGCGCTTTTCTTAGATAACAGAGGACAAGCATTTACATAATGCCCATTTTTACCACAGCAAAAACAGGCTCCCTGCTTCCTGAGCGAGGGGGCTCGATGATGTGACACCCCTGCGATTTGCATAGGCTCTGTGGGCTCACCTGCAGCAACCTCACGTGCACCTACGCCCTCCCCCATAGGTGGCGTCTCTTGCACCCCCTGACGCAAACGGCGATCAATGCGGACAACAAAACTCATAGCAGACTCTAGAGAAGCAGGAGTCTCATACATCAGGAGGGCTTGTTCAACCCTTCTCGAAACCCCATGAACAAACTGACTCCGCAGTGCTGGGTCATTCCATTGTGTGTCCACCGCCCAGCTGCGAAATTCAGAACTGTAATCCTCCGCCATTCGCTCCCCTTGGCGGAGAGCGCGAATTTTAGATTCTGCTAGAGCCATTCTGTCAGGATCATCATAAATGAGCCCAAGAGCAGAAAAAAAAAACTCTCCACTGAGTTAAATGCAGCTGAATCAGATGGTAAAGAAAATGCCCAAGCTTGGGGGTCTCCGTTCAGTAAGGACAATACCAGGCCCACACGCTGAGCCTCATTACCTGAGGAAATCGGGCGCATATGAAAAAATAATTTGCAAGCTTCACGAAAAACAACAAATTTACTGTGTTCCCCAGCAAACCTCTCAGGTAAAGGGATCTTTGGCTCTGCAACTCTACCTGCAGTTTCAGCTTGCACATTAGATACTACTAGACCCTGTTGCTGAACCGCCCCCTTCAACTCAGTGACCTGTAAGGACAGCGCCTCCAACTGGCGGGTTATGGAAGTCATGGGATCCATGGAATACAAAATTTTGGGGCCGATTATAATGTCACGGGGGGTACTGGGTAGACTAAGGCTGGTTACCCGGGCCCCTGCGATATCCCTCAGACTAGGGAAAACCCTGTCTGTCCCTCTCCCAGAATTTACACTAATGGTGTGCTTGTCTTGGCCACCAGGCCTGACCCTGACTCCTGTTTCAGCTCTATGCTGAAACCACCACCCGCCACCCAGTGATTAGACCACACACCAACCCCCACAGAAAGTACAGACAGGGAGAACTAAAAACGCACCACGCCACAGACACACAGGAAAACACTATAACATGCACAGGGCAAAACAAATACAAATATAGGAAGGAGAAATATGACAAAGGATAATACACCACCAGATACGATATTTCTACTCCAAGACCACCACTCCAGACCGGAATCACTAGGCACGAGGCACAAGCTATAATCGGCGACGCCCAAAGTCCAGCAGAACTATTTAAAGGCAGTGGGCGTGACCCAGCCTCCAACCCGAGTACCAGCTAAATTAACCCCGGACAACCTAGATAAAATCTAGTAGGCGCCACTGAGCGTATAGTGGACGAATGTGGAATTACCGCTGTCTATCGGACGCCCTAGTGTGAATAGCGTCCGACATGACAGGCTGATGCCAATTATTAATTTCACAGACCACTAGAAAAGGACAGTACTCCCATAAGCAGGGGGTGCAGAGTACACACAGCGGCAGTACTCCCACAGGCAGGGGTGCAGACTTCATGCAGTACCTTTTAGCACAGTAGTAGCACACATATTAATTGGAGAGTACACACAATATTTTGTTTTCAGAGTGTGCAGTCAGAATCTGTCCCTCACTCCAGCTGCATCCTAGCCCTACACTAACGAGAGCATGATGGCGGCGGCACTCGTAATCCAACCTTTGAACAACCCGGGCCACATGCTGCGCTGGCCAATCACAGCTGTGATGGCTCCGGAAGTGCCCACAGTCTAAAAGCATGTTGATTGGCTGTGCTGCGACCTTTCAACAAACTTTATTAGACTTTCGATCCTGAACAGGAAAACAGACATACAGTAAAAAGTCAGTGTTCGAGTCTCATTCATCCCTATTTGGCTGCTGTCATACATTAAAAAAAGTTATTTATTGACAAAGTCATCTGATTGCATGTTTTTTGAGGGACGAGTTGACATTTTTATTGGTCTCATTTTCGGTAACATAGCGTTTTTTGATCGCTTTTTTTGTGATGCAGAATGAACAGAAACCAGCAAAATTTACAATTTTGTTTAACTTTTTTACTTAGTCCTTTTATGGGATTTTCACTTTCAGCTGCTGATTCCTGTTATAATTAGTGATGAGCTAACGTGCTTGGATAAGGTGTGATCCGAGTGTCTTTGGCGTGCTCAAATAGTATGTTCCAGCCTCCGTGGCCACATGTCTCTCGACTGTTCGACAGCCGCAACACATGCAGGGATTGCTTAACAACCGCGAGACATGCAGCCGCGGGGACTTGAACATAATATTCGAGCACGCCAAAGAGACTCGGATAGCACCTTATCTGAGCATGTTCGCTCGTCACTAGTTATAATGCATTGCAACCAGGGCCGTATTTGCCACTAGGCACTTGAGGGCATGTGCCTAAGGCGGGACGATGCGGGGGGCGGCACCTGAGCAAGTTTTTCTTCATTTTTTTTAAAATTTTTTAATTAAAGTCCTGGGTCACCCGCCCGCGCGCCCGCCTGCCTCCCTCCCTCCCTTCTTGAAGACGTCATACTCTCCCTGCTCCAGCGATGCCTGGTCTCAGCGCCTGCAGCTCCTCCTGTGTGAGCGGTCACGTGGTACCGCTCATTAAGGTCATGAATATGGGCATATTCATGACCTTAATGAGCGGTACCTCATGACTGCTCATGCAGGAAGAAGGTGCTGCGCCGGGACAGAGATAGAGGGATGTTCGGCGCGGTCACGCGGTGTTGGAAAAGTGAGTATGACAGCCTGGGGGACGGGGGGGGGATGAAGGAGGACGGGGAGCCGAGCCATGCAAGATGGGAGCAGGAGCGTGAGTGCAGTGGGGTTGAGAGATGAGCCATGCATACAGGATAGGAGGGAGGGGGGAGATGAGCCATGCATACAGGAGGGATTGATATGAGCCATGGGAGCCGAGCCATGCAAGATGGGAGCAGGAGCGTGAGTGCAGTGGGGTTGAGAGATGAGCCATGCATACAGGATAGGAGGGAGGGGGGAGATGAGCTATGCATACAGGATGGGAGGGGGGGATATAAGCCATGCATACAGGATGAGAGGGGGGATATGAGCCATGCATACAAGGAGAGGGGGAGATGAGCCATGCATACAAGATGGGAGGGGGGGTATTATACAGTATAGAGCATCAAGTGTGGCCATTATACAGTATGGAGCACTGCATAGCCCTTATACAGTATGGAGCACTGTGTGGCAATAATTTTTTTTGTTTATAATTATTGTTTATGAAACAGTGTGATCAGCAGTGCTAAATGGCTGTGGTTGGGACGTGGATATGGGTGTGACTAGTTGTGAAATCGGTGTGGTCAGAGGCGTGGCCTAAAATTTGCCGCGCTGCACATAGCGCGCCGCAAACTTTATCCCTCTTTCCCTTCATCAAAATTTGGGAGGTATGGTACCGCATCTGCCAGATCACAGCAAGTGCCGCAAATCCCATAGGGAATGAATAAGGCCAAACGCAGTTTTGCCGTAAGTGATCCATTACGCGGCAGATGCAGAAAAACTGCCCGATCTGCTGCAAAAGGCTATTTTCACATCAGCGATTCTTGCCAAAGTCACTGCCGATAGTGTCATACTCACCAAAGAGGGAGGCAGCACTAAGGGTGAGTGTCCACGGTAAGTAAACGCTGCGTGATTGACGCTGCAGCATCAAACACGCAGCGTCCAGATGTTCCAGCATAGTGGAGGGGATTTTGTGAAATCCCGTGTCCACTATGCGTGGAAACACGCACGCGGCGGCCCTGCGACTCCGGACATGCTGCGCGTCTTTTCAGATCGCAGCATGTCCGTGCTACCTGCGGCGACGCTGCGTCGCCGCAGGTAATATCACAGGGCCCTATGGCGAGGGGTGCGATGATCCCGGATGTGTACTGTACACATCCGGCATGATCGCGTCCCAGAAAGGGGGCGGGGCTTAGCGCCGAGCGGCTTTGCCGCTGCGGCGATACCGCCGGCCATCCTGATCGTGGACACGCAGCCTAAAAGTGCCTAGGGCAGCAGAAACTCTAAATACGGCCCTGAATGCAACGCATTGTAACCGTTAGTTATGCTCTTATATAAGCTTCTTAGGCCATGCTGTCCGCATGGTCTAACAAGCTTGCTAGAGCCTGGTGACCCGGATACTGTTATGATGACATCGCGTCACCATGGCAATGATCGATTCCCCACAATAACGTCACAGGGGCGCTGGTCTGAGGGCAGAGGAAGCCCCCTCCCTTTCCCTGCCTTCTAAATGCTGCAATTGATATCTATTACAGCACTTAGTGGTGTAATGTCCACACTTTGTAAGTAATCCACACTAGTAAATCTTCATTATCTTTATTTCTCTTTAGCAGGTTGCATAAGCTTGTCTCTGCATGCATGACAAAGTGAAAGTAACTTCTCCCCCTCCTCTCTGTAACTACCCACAATTCTCTACATCTCATCTTTCTTAAAGAGACAAGGTACAAGATTTAATTAATGCATATTACAACATCCCCCTTTTTTTTTTTTTTTTTTTAAACGAATAAAGCTAAAATAAAATAACATGAACTAATGATGCAACAAGAAAAATGTCCAAGAAAACGTATGTCCATTTTGCCCTGTTAAAGAAAAGAAGTCACGCTTCTTCAATAAGTCTGGATGGAGCCCTTCTCTCTCTTGATGGATAACGTCTGGGCTCAGCGATGGTGTCCATTAATGAAGAACTTGTTGCCTCCTGGTGATTCTCTCCACTGTTGAGTGCCGAATCTTCCCCCAGAGAATGTCCATTGTCATTATTTTGAGGAATAATTTTGAAATGTGAAGAGTTTCGAGTTATGAAGTGTCCATCCCTCTCAGCCGTGACCATGCTGCCTTTCTTGTCAATAACGTTATATTTTGCGGGACAATATGCAGCTGAAGTCTTGTTGGTTGGTCTCTGACGCACCACAACGACGTCACCTCTTTTGATAGCATTTGGCTGTGCCCTTCGCCTTCTGTCTGCATAGTGTTTCATGGTTTGTTTGTTGGAAGAGTCTGCTAAGCGCACAGAGGAGTCACTTGGTACAGGACGACTGACTATGTCAGGGATTCGTATATGCAGAGTTCTGCCAAACATTAGATGCGCTGGAGCAGCATTGGTAGTAGAATGTGGCGTATTGCGGTAATTGCGCATGAATTTGTACAATGACTGTTTCAGTGGGGTGTGCTCCAGGCTAGCTGCCTTGATTCGTTTCCCCATGGTGCGCATGAAGCGTTCGACTATTCCATTTGCTTGCGGCCAGCACGGTGTGATTTTTCTGTGACTGAACCCCAAGTATTCAGCAAATTGTGTGAACACGTGTCCATTGAATGGAGGTCCATTGTCCGTTTTGACCACTCTTGGAATGCCATATGCTGAAAATATGTTATCCAGTTCTGGTATCACACTAGTAGCAGATGTTGAAGAGATAAAAGAAATGACAGGGTATCTGGAATATTCGTCAATTGTTACTAGAATGTATTGGCCATTTGGTAACGGTCCATATATATCGACTGCCACCTCCTCCCAGACAGCAGTGGGTAGAGGTGACATTTGTAAAGGCTCCAGCTGTGATGATGGAGTGATAACTTGGCAGGTGGAACAGTGTTTAACCTTCTCTTCCACCAATTGATCCATGTTTGGGAACCACACTTTTTCTCTGAGTAATTTCTTTGTGCCAACAATTCCCAGATGACCTTCATGCGCTATCTGTATTACTAAGCTGCGCAGAGTCTTAGGTACAACCAATTTGGTACCTCGAAGGATGAGGCATTCCTCAGTGACAGATAGTTCATACCGTACACTTGAGAATAGTTTTAATTCTGTCAGATCAATCTCAGGATCGGGAAATTTTTCTCTTTGAATTTCATGCCACCTTCGATTTCGGATGATTTGTATTAAAGCACGTAGTGTCTTGTCACTTGTTGTGGCGTTCACAAAGTGATCAATGGAAAGAGCTTTTGGTACTGCATGGGCTGTAATGAAGCATATGTATTCTTCAATGGCGGAATGCTCAGGTAGATCATCAGTCATCGGATGTCTTGACAGATAGTCAGCGGGATTGCTGAATTTTCCAGGCTTGTGGACAATTTTGTAGTTGTAGTCCTGTAGACGTAGACCCCACCGTTCTATGCGTGCAGGCATTTTAGCTCTGGGATTTCCAAAGATCGTAAGGAGTGCTTGATGATCTGTGACAACAGTGAAGGGAGCTCCATACAGAAATAAGTGAAAATGTTCGCATCCCCAGACAACTGCCAAGCTTTCTTTTTCAGGTTGTGAATATTTCCGTTCCGTGCTTGTTAAGCTTTTACTTGCATAAGAAATAATCTGAGGATTTTGATTGTTATCTTTATATTGTGCTAAGATGGCACCCAGCCCCACGGGACTGGCGTCCACAATTAGCTCAGTTTGGAGAGCTGGATCAAAATAGGCCATTGTGGTTGTTGAGCAAAGTTCAGTTTTAATTGTTTCAAATGCATTTTGACAGTCTGGAGACCATTGAAAAACACAACTCTGTTTTGTAAGTTCCCTTAATGGACTGTTAATTGTTGAGAAGTTTGGAATGTATCTAGCACAATAACTGGCCATTCCAAGAAACGAGCGTACTTCACTGGCATCTTGTGGAATTGAGGCTGATTTAATGGATTCCACTTTCTTGGGATCAGGTTGTACCCCTTTTGCCGAAAAAATATGACCGTAAAACTCTAATGAATTTTTATCAAATTCACATTTTTCCTTGTTTAAGGTGAGTCCAGCAGAGAGGAGGCATTCAAAGACGGCATATAGAGCACGATTGTGTTCAGCTTGAGTTTTGCCAAACACCAGTATGTCATCACTGTAATTAAAGGCATTTGGAATGTTCTGAATAACGCCCCTTATTGCATCCTGAAAAATTTCCGCTGCAGAGCAGACCCCAAAAGTCAATCTTTTATATCTTCTGAGGCCCACATGTGTGGAAAATGTTGTCAAATATCTGGATTCTGGACTCAGCTCTAACTGGTGATAGCCCTTATTGAGATCGAGTTTTGAAAAGACGGTCGCTCCATTTAACACATGAATGATGTCATCAATTGTGGGTGAGATATGTCTTTCTCTCTGAATGGCAGTGTTGGGTAGGCGCATGTCAACACACAATCTCACCTGGTCAGGAGCCTTTGGTTTAGGAACTACCACCAGTGGTGAGACCCAGGGAGTGGGCCCAGTAACGGTTTCGATAACGTCCTCGTCCATGAGGAATTGGAGTTCTTTTTCTACTTTCCTTCTCAGGTGAAATGGAATGCGCCTATGTGACTGGGCCACTGGGCGAACACTATCGTCCACATGAAGATGTACTTGAGAGTCTTTTAGTTTCCCCAAGCCACTAAATAGGGAGGGAAAATTATTCACCATGGTTTGTATATCCATGTCCGCAGGATCAGTTATGGTATGGATAATTTGGATGAGACCTAGCTTCAAGGCAGTGTGATAGCTGAGAAGACAGCCTCCTGATCCTTGTAACGCATGAAAGGTAGTTTTCTGCTTATTGTCTTTATAGCTCAGTTCAACATCAAACTGCCCTCTGGTAGTTAGAGGTATTTTAGATCCATATGGGAAGATTTTAGTATGTACTTGCTGCAAAACTGGCTTTGTCTTCAATTGCTCATAGGTAGTGCTGTCTATGATGTCCACTGACGCTCCCGTATCTATTGTAAACGTGATATTGGTGTCGCAGATTGGGAGTGTGATACAGGGGGACTGTACAGAGCCAGTGGCAGAGGTGGTGAACACATAGTTTTCTGCTCCAGATGCTTCTTCTGTATCCTGATTTACCATTTTTACATCTGCAGGCCGTGTCATAGGCAGAGAAGGCTTGTATTGTGCTGATCTGCAGACAGCTGCCAAATGGTTCCCTTTTCCACACTTATTGCATGTCTGTCCTATAGCTGGACATCTGTCCAGGCGGTGAGGGAACTCCTGTCCACATCTATAGCATTTTTTCTGTTTCGGGGTTTGCTTGTCTTGTGTATTTTTATGCACGAGATTATGTACCTGTGACTTTTCCCCATTCTCCATTGTAGTAGCCTGATGATCTGCTATTTCCGTAGCACGGGCTATTTTGAGTAATTCATGTAAAGAGAGATCTTGCTGCAGAGCTTTGCGCCTTATTTTGTTAGATGAGCAGGTGACGATTACCTGAGTTAGGATTTCATCATCTATATCTGTGAATGCACATCCATGTGCCAGCTCCCTCAGTCGTGTGACATAGGTGTCTATGGATTCTTCGGGAAGCTGCTTAGCAATTCTGAATTTGTATCTCTCATATCTGATGTTTTGTTTGGGATTGAAGTAATCAGTGAGAGCTTTGCTGCAATCGCTGTATGTATCTGTCTCAGATGCAGGTAATGTGCAGTAGATATCATAGACTCCTGTGCCTGCACAATGTAAAAGTAATGCTTTCTTTCTTTTCTCCTCTTTTATATCTATGGCTTCTAGAAAGTTCTCAAATCTGCTCAACCATTTTCTCCAGTTATGGGAGAGATTAGTGACATCAGTCATATCAAACTGTGGGAAACTGTGTAAGTATTCAGCCATGATGAAGTTTTTCAGTGGTGCAGCCGTGTGGATCAGTAAAATAGGGATTAGTACTCACTGCAGCAGAAGATTTTCGATCCCATCCTCGTCGCCAGTTGTAATGTCCACACTTTGTAAGTAATCCACACTAGTAAATCTTCATTATCTTTATTTCTCTTTAGCAGGTTGCATAAGCTTGTCTCTGCATGCATGACAAAGTGAAAGTAACTTCTCCCCCTCCTCTCTGTAACTACCCACAATTCTCTACATCTCATCTTTCTTAAAGAGACA
Source organism: Ranitomeya variabilis (assembly GCF_051348905.1). Taxonomy (NCBI): domain Eukaryota; kingdom Metazoa; phylum Chordata; class Amphibia; order Anura; family Dendrobatidae; genus Ranitomeya; species Ranitomeya variabilis. The sequence continues at coordinate 154,707,822 of NC_135239.1, forward strand.
AGGTACAAGATTTAATTAATGCATATTACAAGTGGGTTAAATTAAATTAAGGGAAAATATATATTTTTTTAAATTTGAAAAAAAAAAATCCACAAAACTTCAAATCACTCTGCTTTTGCCCCATTAAATAAACTAAATACTACACATATTTGGTATTGCTGCTTCATAAAGGTGCAATCTCTCAAAATATAAAACAAATTAATCTGATCGGTAAACAGTGTAGCGATAAAGAAAATCAAAACGTCAGAGTTACGTTTTTTTGCTCATGTAACATTGCAGTTCAGGACATAAAAAATAAGCCTTCACACAGCCCCAGATCACAAAAATGAAAATGTTACGGATCTCGGAATATGACAGCCTAAACAATTTTTTTTTTTCTTACAAATTTCAGAATTTTTTTTTACAACACCTGAAGAAAGAAAACCTATACATGTTTGGTATTTTTGTATTCGTACTGACCTGGAGAATCTTATTGGCAGGTCATTTTTACCATAAAATGAACATGTTAAAGAAAAAAAAACACAACTGTGGAATTGCACTTTTTTTGCAATTTCAACACATTTTGAATTTTTTTTCCCTCTTTCCAGTGGATGACATGATACAATGAATGATGTAATTCAAAAGTACAACTCGTCTTGCAAAAAGAAAGCCTCAGTACGCCTATGAAGATGTAAAAATAAAGTTATGGCTCTTGGAATGAGGGGGAAGAAAAAACTAAAGAGCAAAAATAGAAAATCGCAAGGTCATGAAGGGTTTAATAATTAACCACTTTTCTATTGGATTTCAAATTCATAATTCCCCACTATTTCCACTTTATCTTCCTGTTTGTTTTACTTCCAATGATTTGTTTGCATCCATTCAGTATTTTGGTTCCCATATAGTGCTCCATACAGAATAATGGGCCCCATATAGTGCTCCATACAGAATAATGGGCCCCATATAGTGCTCCATACAGAATAATGGGCCCCATATAGTGCTCCATACAGAATAATGGGCCCCATATAGGGCTCCATACAGAATAATGGGCCCCATATAGTGCTCCATACAGAATAATGGCCCCATATAGTTATCCATACATAATAATGGGCCCCATATAGTGCTCCATACAGAATAATGGGCCCCATATAGTTTTCCATATAGAATTATGGGCCCCATATAGTGCTCCATACAGAATAATGGGCCCCATATAATGCTCCATAGAGAATAATGGGTCCCATATAGTGCTCCATACATAATAATGGGGCCCATATAGAATAATGGGCCCCATATAAAGCCCCATACAGAATAATGGGCCCCATATAATGCCCCATACAGAAAAATGGGCCCCATGTAGTGCGCCATACAGAGTAATGGGCCCCATATAATGCTCCATACAGAATAATGGGCCCCATACAATGCTCCATACAGGATAATGGGCCCAATATAATACTCCATACAGGGTCAGCCCCATATAATGCTCCATACATAAAAAAAAAATCAAATACTCACCTCTCATCTTTCCTTGTTGCCTGCTGCTCTGGTCTCCTCAGCATCTTCTGAGCCTCTACATTACTCAGTGCAGAGAGCGTGGTGTAGTGATGTAATTGCACCCTCAGCCCTGAGACGTCAAAGAGTCAGAAGACGCGGAGCTGCTGAGAAGTAGGTAGAGGCAAGTATTTCAAACAGTATAAAGCATGATGGGGAAGCGGTGGCAACACTCGCACTGGCACTGGGCCCCCTGACTCATGGGCCCCATAGCGTGCCATTGTCCCCGACGGTGAGTGGGCCCTGCCCCCCGCTTGCTTAAGGCCCGGCACTTGCTCGGGGGTGCCAGCTGGTGACGCCAGCCCTGCTTGTCACCACTGTACCCTGAGGTCTTCCTATTACGGTGAAGAGCCGAAGTGACCGCAGCTTCTCTCACGCTGCCTCACATCTTCAGTCCACTCTGCTATTATTCCCACCGTCTTGTTCACTGAAGCGAGACGTCATCAGAGGACGGTGATAGTACCAGGGTGAGTGATAGCAGCACTGCCCCTGTTGATTAATTTCTAGGCGGTGACTGCAGCTGTGGGGTAGTGCTACCGTCACTCACCCTGGTACTGCCCTCTGATGGCCTCTCGCTTCAGTGAACTTGATGGCAGGGACAGAAGCATTGTGGATAAAAGATGCAGGGCAACGTGATATAAATGGTGGTCACTTCTTCACCGCTACTGAAACAGGATGTCATCAGTGGACGACAGTGACCAAGCAATGGTAAGTGACTGCAACACTGCCCCCAATGACACATCATTTTTTGGGGAAAGGAAGCAGTGGGAATGACAGCAGCCCCAGCCCCCTGATGAGAATTCGTTTGAGAAGTCCCATTGCATGCTGGGGGACTCAAACGAATCTTTGGAGAAAAATAAAAGATAAAACCACTCAGGAAGTTATAGTACAGCGGGAAGGGTATGGAGTTTTGAATTGAAAAACAGTAAAAAAAGGGCTTAAATTATTGAATAGTTTGACATACAGTATGAAATTCACTGTTAGATTTGGACAACCCCTTTAATAGAACAGAAAGAAAATACAGACCTACTACAAAATTTTGCCCACACCCCCAGCTATAACAAGCCACACTCATTTACCATTCCTTTCTACCATGGCAGGAGGAGGAAATGGTAGCAGTGAGGGACATTCAGCAGACTGCTCGGGACTGCTCTGCAAAGACCGAAATGTGGGACAGTTGGGACCTATGGTTTTATTTTTTTGTTCATAGTTTTAACAGCCTTAAATTTTTGATTTTTACATAAGCTTCATTATATGAGGCCTTGCTTTTTTTGGATGAACTGTAGTTTTTTTGTCAAGTGCTATTTTTCTAAACACATCTGTAAGACTGTGTTCACATGTATTGTAAATGCTGTGTTTTTGGATGTGATTTGACGAACACTTCTGCCCACTAAACAGTCAAAGATGCTGTTGAACTGTGCTGTTTTGCTCTATAAGCTTGTATAGGATGACTGAAAGAAAAAAAATGCATGAAAAACCCCCTTCAAATCTGCACACACAAAAATAAAACACATCAACAAGAGGATAGGAAGCTTAAGGCTATGTGCGCATGTTGTGTATTTGCTTGCAGTAATTTCTGCAAGGTTTCTGCATCTCTTGGCAGGAAAAATGATGCAACAAAAAGGTGCATTCTTGTATGTGTTTTGTACAGCAATGAAGGCTTTTTTGAGCTAAATAAAGATATTTTAAAAAAAAGTTTTTTTATGTAATTTCTTGGTTCAACACCAGGGCTTGGTGTCAGCGGCTGTCATTGACACCTAGCCCTAGGCTTAGTAATGAAAAGATGTCAGCCTAACACCCTCATTACTAAGCTGATAAATAAACACAAACATACACGCACAGGCACATACACAGTCACCAGTCTATGTAGGAGCGTTAAAAGAACAAATGTACATAGGCTGTAACCAGACAGTAACTGTTAATTTTAATGAAAAAAAAATTGCGTGGGCTCCTGCATAATTTTAATAACCAGCAGAGGGAAAGCCGATGGCTGAGGCCTGATGTTAATATTCTGGGAAGCAGCCAATAGCCATAAAGGCTCTAAGGTATTAATATCAGCTCACAGCTGTTTGCTTAGCCTTTACTGGCTAGTTTACAGGGGGACCCCCAAAAAAATTGACATAGGGTCCCCTATAAAATCTAACCAGCAAAGGCTATGCAGACAGCTGTGGGCTCATATTAATAGTCTGGGAAGGGGTCATGGATATTGGCCCCTCTCAGACTAAAAACATCTGCTCTCAGCCACCCCAGAAAAGGTGGATCTATACTATGCGCCAAATCTGGCACTTAGCCTCACTCTTCCCACTTGATCTGTTGTGGTGGCAAGTGGGGTTTATATTTGTGGGGTTGATATCACCTTTGTATTGTCGGGTGACATCAAGCCCACAGGTTAGTAATGGAGAGGCGTCTATAAGACACCTATCCAGTAGTAACCCCATAGTGATATTATGTAAAAACACAGACTCCCAGAATAATGTTCTTTATTTGAAATAATGACACAGTCCTTTAATGAATCTTAATTAAACCATACTCACCGAACGCCTAATCCGTCAAAGCCAATGTCTCCTGCAACAAAAATAAAATAAACTACAATATTCCTCACCTGTCCGCCGAGAAGATAATCCATAATGTCCCACGACAATCCGGATCACTTTCAGAGCAGTCACATCAGTGAAGTGACTGCTATCAAAGACAGACATTGACAGGAGGTAATCGTTCCCGCAGTGTATAGCACTGAGCTGCCGTGAGAAAGTTCACTGGAGTTCATCAGCTGATAAGCTCCGGTGATAAACTCCCTTACGGCACCACTGCTTCATGTTAAAGTTCTCACGCAGCGATGCTGTAAGTTAGAGCACCAGAGGTGGTCAGCTGATGAACTCCGGTGAACTCTCTCACGGCAGCTCAGTGCTATACACTGCGGGAGTGATTACCTCCTGTCAGTGTGTCTCCGGCGGCCGGGTAGAGCGGTCACATCTCCCATTGTTACTGTTCTGCACGTGAGATCACCGTGGGACACTCTGGATTAAGTGGACTACGGCTGACAGGTGAGTATATGTTTGTTTATTATTTTACATTTTTTCTAGGGGACAAGGGCGTCGGGGATTTGGTGTTAGGTGAGTATAATGGGTTTTTACTTTTATATGAATGTGTAAGTATTTATTTATTTATTTATTTTTTAACTGAGCACAGGCTCCGGCAGATGATACTACGTGTCCTATCAGCGGCAGGCCGGCAGCTGCTTTCACTGTTATCAGTGACAGCAGACATAGCCCGGTGGGAGCAGTAGTCTCATCAGCCCTCGCCTGCTGACCTGCGGTAAGTTTTTTTACCGCAGGTCACTGCTGCGGTTCGCAGTCATGCTAACATCTGACAGCATGACCCCACAGTGCTCTGACCAGCTGTCTTACCGGTGGTAGCTTTACCACCAATAAGAACCACCACGCCAGTGTTTCCCACGCTGTCACACAGATGACAGCATGGGAAACATCTAGAAAGCCGGTAAAATGCAAAACGAAAACTCAGAAAATCCACAAAAATGTTTATACCTGCGCTTTTGCTGCGGATTTAACTCACTCAATTGAAGTCTCATGCGAGTCTCGCGCAAGTGGGTATGAGCCCTCTGACTAACATTTGTTACATTTTTTATGGGTTTAATGGAAAACAAAACTCCATCATTTTAAGTCATTTACAGACCCCTGTAAATCTGTTCACTGTATTGTATGGGTTGTTACAATCATAGAGAGAACAAATGTCTTATTTACTGATTTATGATATTTATTTTTAAAACGTGCATTAAATGTAATTTTTGCAATTGTGTTGCATTTCTTTTTTACAAATTTTATAGGAAGTAAAAAAATGACTTTTTTTTACACTAGATGTATGTAGAAATGCACTGGTATGTAGAGATGCAGCTGCATGTACCAGTGCAGTGTGGCTGTAATGAATACCAGTCCTATTTAAGAATATTTTTCTATACTCAACATTGCTACCAAGTACTCATTGCTACAGCTGCTGACTGACATGGAAGTAGTGAACCTGCAAAGCAAGGAGAGGAAACATTGCAAACAGAGTGATGCCAGGGTCACACTAGAGAGGAATACGAACGTATGAGAGGCGCAAAAAAAACGCATTGCACACGGACCAATGTTTCTATATGGGGCAGCTCCTATCTGCCGTATATTTCTCGGCCGTATTTTACAGGCTGAGAAAATGGCAGCATGCTGCGTTTGTCAGCGTATTGCGCAAAAAATCCGCCAATGAAAGTCTATGGGGGCGAGAAAAATACGGATTACACATGGACCATGCGTGTTGTCACTTGCGAGAAATATGCACCGGTGTCCTATAGAAAAGCCGTTAATTCAGTGCGCTTTACAGTAAAATCACACTGACACTTTAGAATAGAATAGCTAAAATAAATGTCTACACATAGTATAGTTATATATATATATACACTCACCGGCCACTTTATTAGGTACACCATGCTAGTAACGGGTTGGACCCCCTTTTGCCTTCAGAACTGCCTCAATTCTTCGTGGCATAGATTCAACAAGGTGCTGGAAGCATTCCTCAGAGATTTTGGTCCATATTGACATGATGGCATCACACAGTTGCCGCAGATTTGTCGGCTGCACATCCCAAAGATGCTCCATACAAGGCAGGATGGATCCATGCTTTCATGTTGTTTACGCCAAATTCTGACCCTACCATCCGAATGTCGCAGCAGAAATCGAGACTCATCAGACCAAGCAACGTTTTTCCAATCTTCTACTGTCCAATTTCGATGAGCTTGTACAAATTGTAGCCTCAGTTTCCTGTTCTTAGCTGAAAGGAGTGGTACCCGGTGTGGTCTTCTGCTGCTGTAGCCCATCTGCCTCAAAGTTCGATGCACTGTGCGTTCAGAGATGCTCTTAGGCCTACCTTGGTTGTAACGGGTGGCGATTTGAGTCACTGTTGCCTTTCTATCAGCTCGAACCAGTCTGCCCATTCTCCTCTGACCTCTGGCATCAACAAGGCATTTCCGCCCACAGAACTGCCGCTCACTGGATTTTTTTTCTTTTTCGGACCATTCTCTGTAAACCCTAGAGATGGTTGTGCGTGAAAATCCCAGTAGATCAGCAGTTTCTGAAATACTCAGACCAGCCCTTCTGGCACTAACAACCATGCCACGTTCAAAGGCACTCAAATCACCTTTCTTCCCCATACTGATGCTCGGTTTGAACTGCAGGAGATTGTCTTGACCATGTCTACATGCCTAAATGCACTGAGTTGCCGCCATGTGATTGGCTGATTAGAAATTAAGTGTTAACAAGAAGTTGGACAGGTGTACCTAATAAAGTGGCCAGTGAGTGTATATATATATATATATATATATATATATATATATATACAGTATGTCAGTGAGACACACATATATTTATATTTAATACAGAGCTGGATAGCAGAAAAGACGGTAATTCAATTGCCGGCTTTTGCTATCTCCTTATCCCGACAGGATATGAGACATGGTTTAGATACAGTAAACCATTTCATATCCATTATATTTTTACATATCCCTTACTAATAATGTTAGAAGTGTCTGTGTGTAAAACTTGGGGGCCCTAGGTGTTAAAATAAAGGGTTAAATTACGGAAAAAACTGGCGTGGGCTCCGCGCAATTTTCTCCGCCAGAGTGGGAAAGCCAGTGACTGAGAGCAGATATTAATAGCCTGGAGAGGGACCATGGTTATTGGCTAAAAACATCTGCCCCCAGCCAAGCCAGAAAAGGCACATCTGTAAGATGTGCCTATTCTGGCACCTAGCCTATCTCTTATCTTCCCACTCCCAAATAGTGGTGAGATATTGGGTAATAAGGGGTTAATGTCACCTTGCTACTGTAAGGTGACATTAAGCCTGGTTAATAATGGAGAGATGTCAATAAGACACCTATCCAGGATCAATCCAATATTAATCAATGGCTAAAAATACACACACACATTAGGAAAAAAGAATTTTAATGAAATAAATACACATGATGTTGTAATAGCTTTATTATATGCTCAATCAAACTGACGACCCTTGTCTTCTGAAAAAAAGTTAAATTAAAAAACAGCAATATCCCATACCTGTCTGCCGTACAGTCATGTCCTACAATGTAAATCCATCTGAATATGGGTTAAATAATTTTACAACCAGGAGCCTGCTAATGCAGCTGCCCCTGCCTGTAAAAACTGGGGAATGAATGGAATGCAGGGGACCGTAGCTTCGTAGACTTGCGGTGCTGCGCCCTCTGCTGGCAGAACCTCATATGTACTCTAGCGTGGGAATTTTTCAGAATATTTTCCAATATTTTCATTGTAAAACAACTTAGAATAAGTCAAAAGTTGGAAAATATGTGTAATGGAGTATTGAAGTGACTTACCCACCCTGACTCCTTAGTCACACCTAAAAAACCTGGACCAAACCAGCTAAATAAACGAAGTAGTTACATATCATCATGGGTCATAACATTTCCAGGATTTAAAGGGAACCTGTCAGCAGGATTGTGCACAGTAATCTACAGACAGTGTCAGGTTGTCGCCGTTATACTGATTAGGCCGGGGTCACACTTGCGTGTGCAATGTGATAAACTCGCACATCAATACCCAGCACTGCCGCCTTCATAGAAATACATGCAGCCGCACGCTCCGGTCCTGCCGGGTATTGATGCAAGAGACTCGTGGGGGTTTCTCGCATTGCACTCGCAAGTGTGACCCCGGCCTAAGCTGTGCATTTGCGCTCATATATTACAAGTGTTACTTGGACTAGTGTGCCACATTAGTTGACTTTCTCTAATGTACTGTAAGCTTTTTGCCACAATTTATACATATATAAATTTATAGTTATCAGCAAGTTTGGCACACTGCATGCGTTTTCATTTGTATTCACTTATTGGGACAACAGTTCTCTATATATCTACCTCTATTGCATTTTTGCACATAACCACTAGATGGAACCACAGCACCTGTACTGAATTTGATAATGTTTACACACAGATGGTTTATGTAATGTTTTATGTATTTTTTGTGATATGATTAACTGCATTATTTATTTATTTGTATAATGGATTGATTACCACTCTTGTCTTTTTTGGAAACTCCCCTTTGAATCTTTTAGCTTAATATTTTTATTGTATTTAATATTTATTCATTTTTACGGTACATACTGTATATATACTAGTTTGTTTGCATAGTTCATCTTGTGGTGGTAATCTGTAATTTTATAGAAACTCCCATGTAACTCTAGCACCCTACTTTGTGGAACCCAAGTTTGTGATGAGGCTGCAGTCATTCTATGTGACTGCAGGCTTCTGAATTCTCACAGTGCGCACTGCACGCAGTCAGGATTCTCTCATGCCAGCAATTTTCATACATGCGGTTATGTGCCTACTAGATATGCGTGGCCTGGACAATCAAAATGATCTGAGTGCGGCCAGACATGTCTAGTCAAATCACATACTTGTGCAAAGGAGAATTTAAACCCCTTCAAGACGCGGCCCTTTTTCGTTTTTGCGTTTTCGTTTTTCGCTCCCCTCCTTCCCAGAGCCATAACTTTTTTATTTTTCCGTCAATATGGTCATGTGAGGGCTTATTTTTTGCGGGACGAGTTGTACTTTTGAACGACACCATTGGTTTTACCATGTCTTGTACTAGAAAACGGGAAAAAAATTCCAAGTGCGGTGAAATTGCAAAAAAAGTGCAATCCCATACTTGTTTTTTGTTTGACTTTTTTGCTAGGTTCACTAAATGCTAAAACTGACCTGCTATTGTGATTTTCTAGGTCATTATTAGTTCATAGACACCTAATATGTCTAGGTAATTTTTTATCCAAGTGGTGAAAAAAAATTCAAAACTTTGTTAAAATAAATAAATAAATAAATAAAAGTGCCATTTTCCGATACCGAAGCATCTCCATTTTTCATGATCTGGGGTCGGGTGAGGGCTTATTTTTTGTGCGCCGAGCTGACGTTTTTAATAATACCAAGTTTATGCAGTTTATGCGAAAGGGGGGTGTTTTAAACTTTTATATTTTTTATATTTTTTTCATATTTTTAAAAACATTTTTTTTTTTTACTTGTGCCATGCTTCAATAGCCTCCATGGGAGGCTAGAAGCTGGCACAACTCGATCGGCTCAGCTACATAGCAGCGATCATCAAATCGCTGCTATGTAGCTGAAATGCAGGCTTGCTATGAGCGCCGACCACAGGGGGGCGCTCACAGCAGGCCGGCATCAGTAACCATAGAGGTCTCAAGGACCTCTATGGTTACTGTCCTGACACATCGCCGACCCCCGATCATGTGACAGGGGTCGGCGATGAGCTCATTTCCGGCCGCGCGGCCGGAAGCGGTAGTTAAATGCCGCTGTCAGCGTTTGACAGCGGCATTTAACAGGTTAATAGCGGCGGGTGAATTGCGATTTCACCCACAGCTATTGCGCGCACATGTCAACTGTACAAAACAGCTGACATGTCGCGGCTTTGATGTGGGCTCACCGTCGGAGCCCACATCAAAGGGGGAGACACGACATGCGCAGTACTAGTACGGCGCATGTCGTGAAGGGGTTAAAAGTGTGCACGGCATGCACTGTGAGAATTCAGAAGACTGCAGTCAAATGGAGTGACTGCAATCTTTCATTTCAAAGCTGGATGCACCATTTAATTATAAAATGAATCCCTGCAGCCAATTCTAACAGGGTGTAATATACTTACTGTCAGGATTTAGCTCTGCTGTTTCCAGCAGACATAACATGGCCACTTCACTCATATATTATTTTCATGCTTACGTTGTCACGTGACAACGAGCTTCTCTTCCCGCTTCTCTCAGTCTTTCAATGAACCTTGAGAGAATTAGGGAGAGCAGCTCGTCGGCACATGACTAAGCGTGAAAATCACATAAGTGCTTGGGGGAGAAGGTGGGGGGTTTCCCAACTGAGTTCTTGCCCAGGGCACCATTAAACCTAGATACACCTCTGATTTCCAGGATTAGGGGTTGCAGCCTAATGGCTATAAGTTTGGAATATATGTTAAGATCTACATTAATTAATGAGATTAGAAATTGTTACAATGTGCGGGATCACTGCTAGCCTTGGGAATGACCATTATATGAGCCAGTAATGATTGGGAAGGAAATTGACCTCCCTGATAGAGTTGAAGGACTGCAGAGTTGGAGCTAGTTGTTCCTCAAATAGTTTGTAAAACCTGGGGGCAAAACTGTCATGGCTTGGGCTTTCGCTTATATTTATTTCTTTAATCTTCCCCAGAACCCCGTGTACCTCAAAGTCTTTTTCTAGATTCTGTGTTTGGGATTCCTCCAGGGGAGGAGGGGCAAAGCAGTCCAGGCATTCCATAATATCTTTGGGTTTGTCTACTTCTTTAATGTTATTTTTGTTTATATGGTAAAGGGAAGAATACTATGTTCTGAATTCCTCTAAGGGTACCGTCACACAGTGGCATTTTTATCGCTACGACGGCACGATTCGTGACGTTCTAGCGATATCGTTACGATCTTGCAGTGTCTGACACGCTACTGCGATCAGGCACCCAGCTGAGAATCGTACGTCGTAGCACATCTTTTGAAACTTTCTTTCGTCGCTGGATCTCCCGCTGTCATCGCTGGATCGTTGTGTGTGACAGCGATCCAGCGATGCGTACGCTGGTAACCAGGGTAAACATCGGGTAACTAAGCGCAGGGCCGCGCTTAGTAACCCGATGTTTACCGTGGTTACCAGCGTAAAAGTAAAAAAAAAAAAACCGTACATACTCACCATCTGATGTCCGTCAGGTCCCTTGCCGTCTGCTTCCTGCTCTGACTGAGATCCGGCCGTACAGTGAGAGCAGAGTGCAGCGGCGACGTCACCGCTGTGATCTGCTCTCACTTTCCGGCCGGCAGACAGTCAGAGCGGAAAGCAGACGGCAAGGGACCAGACGGACATCAGATGTGAGTATGTACGTTTTTTTTTTTTACTTTTACGCTGGTAACCACGGTAAACATCGGGTTACTAAGCGCGGCCCTGCGCTTAGTTACCCGATGTTTACCCTGGTTACCCGGGGACTTCGGCATCGCTCCAGCGCCGTGATTGCAACGTGTGACCGCAGTCTACGACGCTGGAGCGATAATCATACGATGCTACGACGTCACGAATCGTGCCGTCGTAGCGATGTAAATGGTACTGTGTGACGGTACCCTAAGATGTGAGTGGGAGAGAGGACTAAGCCCTTGGAGGGGGAGTAAATAAACACGATTTGTGAGGAACAAAGGTGAGGGTGTATTGCCTGAGAAAGGGACTTACATTTGTCACCATACTCAAGAAAGCCTTTGTGGATTTTATCATGTATACACAAAGATTTATGGGCTAGTACTTGAAGGATTTGGTCCTTCAGTAAGTGATCACTTAGGGTACGGTCTCACAGTGGCACTTTGATCGCTACGACGGCACGATCCGTGACGTTCCAGCGATATCCATACGATATCGCTGTGTCTGACACGCAGCAGCGATCAGGGACCCTGCTGAGAATCGTACGTCGTAGCAGATCGTTTGGAACTTTCTTTCGTCGCTGGATCTCCCGCTGTCATCGCTGGATCGTTGTGTGTGACAGCGATCCAGCGATGCGTTCGCTTGTAACCAGGGTAAACATCGGGTTACTAAGCGCAGGGCCGCGCTTAGTAGCCCGATGTTTACCCTGGTTACCATCGTAAATGTAAAAAAAAAAAACAGTACATACTCACATTCCGGTGTCCGTCAGGTCCCTTGCCGTCTGCTTCCCGCACTGACTGACTGCCGGCCGTAAAGTGAAAGCAGAGCACAGCGGTTAATAGTCTCAGGTTATTGCAGAGCAGAAGCAGCTTACATGTCCAGCAAATGAGAGATAGCAACCACAGCCAATATAGAGTTATCCAGAAATACTTCCAAGCAGAGGTGAGATATAAAATGCCTTTATTATATCTAATTTGGCAGCAAAAATAACAATAAAATATAACAATTGTGCGCACAACAGGAACAATTATAATAATACAATATCAACATTTTTTTAAAAAAACAATATGGGAGATGATACAGGCTGACCCAATTATATATTTGAAATATCAGGTTAATATAACCCCCCAAAAAAATCTAATAAGTACTTGATCTGAAAAAAAAAAAATTTTTTTTATATATAATGGAAAATTTTTATATAAAGGAAAATTTATATAGAGAAAAATTTGTGTGGAATATAACAGAAATAATACATGTATGTAACACTTACAACATGTATATATGTATATATGTATATTTAGGCCCATATATTGACCACTCGAAACCGTGAAAAAATATATATATGTAAATGTGCAAAAGAATATAATAAAAAATATAAAAATATTTTTGCCAATAAATGTGTGTGCAAAAGAATTTTTTGTGCAGAAAATACTATATAAGGTGCCAATATATATATATAGAGGACAATAATATCAATACTTGTATGTGCAAGAAAAATCTATATAAAGTGCCAAGTGATAAGTATATAAAATATACTATAAAATATGCACAATCTATGTACTGCCTCTCACAATATCTGTGCAATCAATACAAATAGATAAAGTGCAGCATGCAATAATTGTGCAAAAAACATGCGCACCCCGACGCGCGTTTCGTTTCCCCTGACGAAGGATTTAGATCCGAAACGCGCGTCGGGGTGCGCCACACGGGACCTGGCTGACCCTCTTTATACAGGTATATCGTATATTGTATAGATCGTATTCCCCCTTTTTTACTAAGTACTTCTGAAACACCTGTCTACTACTCGACAGTGGTTTTATAGGAATATAGGCTGAACTGGATGGACAAATGTCTTTTTTCGGCCTTACTAACTATGTTACTATGTTACTATGTTACTAAGTGTTTCTGGAACACCTGTGGTATTGTGGTAGTGTCTGGATTACAGCGTTGCACTCTGCAACTGTCACTATATAAATTATGCACCCTGGCATTGTGCTATTATAAATCTCCAGCTACCTATAACACTGGCCCTAATTGTGCATTTTTCATAGTGGTACACCTTGTGATATCCGCACTTGTTTCATGCACTCAGGTGCGGATGTTATATAAATTTCATGTTTTTTGCACAATTATTGCATGCTGCACTTTATCTATTTGTATTGATTGCACAAATATTGTGAGAGGCAGTACATAGATTGTGCATATTTTATAGTATATTTTATATACTTATCACTTGGCACTTTATATAGATTTTTCTTTCACATACAAGTATTGATATTATTGTCCTCTATATATATATATTGGCACCTTATATAGTATTTTCTGCACAAAAAATTATTTTGCACACACATTTATTGGCAAAAATATTTTTATATTTTTTATTATATTCTTTTGCACATTTACATATATATTTTTTTTCACGGTTTCGAGTGGTCAATATATGGGCCTATATATACATATATACATGTTGTAAGTGTTACATACATGTATTATTTCTGTTATATTCCACACACATTTTTCTCTATATAAATTTTCCTTTATATAAAAATTTTCCTTTATATATAATTTTTTTTTTTTTTTTTTTTTCAGATCAAGTACTTATTAGATTTTTTTGGGGGGTTATATTAACCTGATATTTCAAATATATAATTGGGTCAGCCTGTATCATCTCCCATATTGTTTTTTTAAAAAAATTTTGATATTGTATTATTATAATTGTTCCTGTTGTGCGCACAATTGTTATATTTTATTGTTATTTTTGCTGCCAAATTAGATATAATAAAGGCATTTTATATCTCACCTCTGCTTGGAAGTATTTCTGGATAACTCTATATTGGCTGTGGTTGCTATCTCTGATCAAGTGGTTCTCCACACTTCTCTCCACGGAACACTTGTCACTGGTATAATATACATATATTTTAATTAATTTATTATCCACTTGGTTTATGAATTAGTGGTATACAGTGATTGGTATATCTGTGGTTGTGTTAATCTTATGTCCAGCAAATGCAGATGAAGTAAACACGAGCAGCAGATGAAGGAGGATTACTGGAAACTTGTGTATGCAGCAGGAACTCAGAGCAGAGTAGCAGGATCACCACACAGGTTCACAGGAGCAGGTGTATAGCCAGGGAGTAATCAGAGGTCAGGAGCTGGATGCAAGGCAGAATACTCTAGCACAGACTGAAGGCTGGGGTGGAGTTTTATAGCAGGAAGACACAGTGCACATGAGACCAAAGACGCCATCTTGGAAAAGGGCAGCAATGCACAAAACTTAAAAAATGTTCAGAGTCCTGACACACATATTCTTGATCCTGCTAAGATTGTTTTGTTGGCTCCGCTGAAGGTGGTTGCTACACCCCCAGGAAAAACCTTTGTGTTGAATCGCGACAAATTGAAAGTTTTACATTGGGGTCATTCTTCCTGCTTCGCTGGACATGTTGGGGGCAAGAAAACTCTCACCCTGATTTCTCGCCATTACTGGTGGCCTTCGCTTCTTCAAGATGTTCTGGATTTCGTTGCCTCTTGTTCTTTTTGTGCTGGGAACAAAGTTCCTCGACAGCTTTCTTCTGGACCATTGCATCCTCTTCCTGTGCCCTCGGTTCTCTGGAGTCATATTGCAATGGATTTCATCACCAATTTACCTAAATTTTCTAACTGCACAGTAATTTTGGTGGTAGCAGATAGATTTTCCAACATGGCTCACTTCATCTCTCTACCTGGTTTGCCTTCAGCAAAGTATTTCGACTTCATGGATTCCCTCAGAATATCGTGTCCGACCGTGGAGTTCAGTTTACCTCTCATTTCTGGAGAGCTCTTTGTGGACTTATGAAGGTATCGTTAAATTTTTCTTCTGCATACCATTCCCAGTCCAATGGATAAGTGGAGCGTGTGAATCAAATTCTCACATCGTATCTTCATCATTTTACTAATGCTCATCACGATGACTGGGTGTCTCTTCTTCCTTGGGCTGAATTCGCTTATAATAACCATACTAGTGAATCTTCGTCTAAATCTCCTTTTTTTGCTCATGTCTTGGGGGGCTCCTAGGTGTAGATGAGACCCAAGAACGAGACCTTCAGAGATTTTACTGGCCTGGGTGTCACAGGGACATTGTTAATTTCTGCCTCTCCTGCCCTACCCAATGAAGAGAATTCACCGCACATTCTATATACGGATGGAGTGTGTGGTGAATTCTCTTTATTTGGACTCAGGGTCTCAAGGGCCAATTCCACCAGCACCTCACATTTGGACAGAGTGCAGGCCAATTTATTGTATCTAGGCTCCTGCCCTACCTGTCAGTTAACTGTCTCCGTATCCCACTTCCTCTGTCCCCCAGTTCCGTTACCATTAATCAAAGTCCAGTTCAACAGAATGCCATGTACCTGGTTGGGCCCTTAGTTAAGTCCACCAGGGGTCATCAATACATCCTCGTGGTAATGGACTACACTACAAGGTACCAGGAAGTGGTTCCCTTGAGAAACTCCTCCGCCTGGACTATAGCACGAGAGCTAGTCCATATTTTCTCCTGGACAGGCCTGCCAAAGAAGATCCTAAGAGACCAGGGGACACCGTTTATGTCCAAGGTAATGAGGGAGTTGTGCAAGGTCCTCCAGATTACCCAACTTAGGATGTCGGTGTATCATCCGCAGACAGACGGCCTGGTGGAGAGGTTCAATAAGACCTTGAAGTCCATGCTAAAGAAGGTCATGGAGAAGGATGGCTGAGATTGGGATTGCCTCCTACATACCTACTTTTCTCCAACAGTGAAGTCCCACATGCCTCTATGAGGTTCTCAGCATTCAAGCTGTTATATGGATGGCACCACCAGGGACTTCTAGATGTTGAGAAGGAGACTTGGGAATCACAAGTTTCACCCAAAAACAGAGCATCATCGAGCATGTGGCCCAAATGCAGAAACGAATTGCAAGGGTGATGCCGATTGTGAAGGAGAGTCTCCTTCAAGCACAAGAATCCCAGGCGAGGGTCTACAGCTGAGCTGCGAGGTTGAGACAGTTTAACCCTGGGGACCGGGTGCTCGTGTTGATCCCCACCATGAAAAGTAAATTCCTGGCCAAGTGGCAAGGGCCATACGAGGTGGTTGAGAAGTTGAGTGATGTCAACTATAAGGTACACCAAGCAGGGAGAAGGAAGCCATACCAAGTGTACCACGTTAACCTGCTGAAACTGTCGAAACAGGGATCCAGTAGAAGCACTGTGCCTAGGGGCCCATCCTGAAGCAAAGGTCGAGGATGTCACAGTGGCAGGAGACACTGTCGGCAGCCCAGAAACAACAGTGCCATGAGCTGCTTCAGCAGAACCTAGACCTGTTTTCGGAGTTACCAGGATGTATGCAGGTGGTGGAGCACGAGATCCTGACTGAACCACATGTGAGCGTGAACCAAAGGCCGTATCAGATTCCTGAAGCTCGCCACAAGGTGATCTCCCAGGGGGTGAAAAGAATGTTGAGCCTGGGTGTCATCGAGGAGTCAAACAGCGGCTTGGCCAGCCTTATTGTCCTGCTGCCGAAGCCAAGTAGAGAGTGGCTCTTCTGTAGCGATTACAGGAAGCTCAATGAGGTGTCCAAGTTCGACGCGTATCTGATGCCTCGGGTCGATGGGCTTATTGAGAGGCTAGGGTCAGCCAGGAGCATCACCACCCTGGACCTAACAAAGGGGTACTGGCAAATTCTCCTGTCTCCAAGTGCCAAGGAGAAGATGGCTGTCACATTCCATTTTTAGATTTGTGCCAGCTCTGGTTCCGCTGGCAATCTGGTCTTACTGCAGTGCTGATGGGTCAGCTGATGCAGGTGGTGACCACTCCCACCATCCTTTAGAGGGTCACCTGATGCATCAGCTGACAGTTGGTGATACAGTTTCTTTCTGGAGACCAGCCTAGCAGGAGCAGCTCTCTGGTGTCAGCCATGTCTGGTGATGGGAGTCCAGTTGCTGTTGTTATCTGAGGTGTGGAGTTTAGCAGCAGGGTTCATAAGCTAAGTGGGGTATTTTTTCACCTTGTCGCTTTGGTGTTTGTCACTTGCCCCTGTGTGTATTATCTGCAGAGGTGAGACTAGTGCTCCTTGCCGGACAGTGCACTAGCCAGGGCAGTAAAAGGTGACTATCAGGGAAGAGGTATCCTGAAGGTGGTGGGGGGAAGGTCCCACATAGGGCATTAGGTGAGTGCAGGTACAGGCTCAGGTTTGAGCTCAGGTGGTGACCATCCCCCATTCCCTACACCTTTTCCATCCCATTGTTTGTGAGTTGTGCCGTCCGTTGACCGACCACCCATTGGGTTGGGTCACACAGTGACATTATCACCAACTGTCAAATTTTTTCCGGTGAGCCATGGCTCAAATGCAGGCCTTTGCCCAACTGATCCAGACCCTCACTGATGAGCTTAAGGAGCTGCGGGGTCAGGTGATGCAGCAGCTTCAGCAGTTGACAGGGATCTGGGCCACGGCTCAGTTGCAGGCTCAATCGGAACCCAACTTTGCACAAAAAGGAAAAAAAAGGATGAACCGCACCTCCAAAAATCATCAGTTGATCTAAAGCCGCTAGGCTAAAATTTATATAACTGAATATGAGGTTTTCAGTTTAACATTCTGATAAGACTGTATGAAGCGCAGTGTTCCATTGACTACCTCCATGTGCAGCCGAGTGAGCCGATCTACCACAGTAGATTATTACACCTGTGGCGGTTTTCTATGTCTTCTAGATGGGTAAGAAGGTCTGTAATTTGGTTGGTGTGTTCAAATATAAAGATATGTTGTTCATCTTGCCTCTGATGTAAAGACACTGAGTCCCTTTCTAAGGCCAGTGCAGCGCCCCAGAGTCCTGGTCGTTGCCCTGATAAGTTGAGAGAGAGGGAAACGGCTCCAGGAATCTCCCTACCTGTAGAAAAGGAGAAAATAATCCACACTGTCCTTGGTGACTTTCCCCAGTCCTGGACTCAGATAAATCAGGCCATCGTGGTACCTGTTCTAACGTTCCAACAGCCGGACCCACCAAAAACAATGGTGGTACCAGATCATCCGGCCCCGCAGCCTCAGCAAGCTCAGCAGATCCGACCTGAAGATGCCATGCCAAGCATTGAACCGGCAAGTCCTCCCTCTGCTATCGGCGAATCTGTCGTACCCACTGTTGGTAGCAGCAGCCCTGAGAGCTCTAGCCTGCCAGTGCTACCCAGACTCACTAGAAGTGTAGCCAGAAGACAGTGCACTACACCAGCGGTAGCAAGCATAGCGGGCCCTGTTAGGTCAATAGCGACCACTGTGCTGCGAAGGTCCACACGCAGCACTCAGAATCAAACTCCCCTCCGCTACAAAACTTGTAGGTATTAATGAGGGCTGCTATTTAGTTGAAAATGTTTGCGTGCATATCTTTTGTTACAGGTTTTAAAAATGGACAGCGGAGTAATGGACAGTGAATTGCTCCAAAAACTTCTAAAAGGGGACCCCTTTGTTTACCCGGGGTCCCCGCTGTTTCAACCACTGAACTGAGAGTCATAAACTGTGCATGACCTAACTTTCGCAACGTTCAAGAGTCCTCACCTCCCATAGAGGGAAGCAATGTTATGTTTAATTGTTTATAATCTTTCAAAATGTTGTGTGTTTTCCTGTTAACATGTATTGTTGTTCTTATTTTCCCAGTCCGGGAGTACTGGATTTAACCCCTTTCTGTCATTAGACGTACTATTCCGTCCATGTGGGGTGGGCCCTACTTCCCAAGGACAGAATAGTACGTCATACGCGATCGGCCGCGCTCACGGGGGGAGCGCGGCCGATCGCGGCCGGGTGTCAGCTGCATATCGCAGCCGACATCCGGCACTATGTGCCAGGAGCGGTCACGGACCGCCCCCGGCACATTAACCCCCGGCACACCGCGATCAAACATGATCGCGATGTGCCGGCGGTGCAGGGAAGCATCACGCAGGGAGGGGGCTCCCTGCGGGCTTCCCTGAGCCCCCCGCAGCAACGCGATGTGATCGCGTTGCTGTGAGGGTCTTACCTCCCTCCCTGCCTGCTCCAGACCCGGATCTAAGATGGCCGCGGATCCGGGTCCTGTAGGGAGGGAGGTGGCTTCACAGAAGCCTGCTCAGAGCAGGCACTGTGAAGCAGCCTGCACTTCTCGCAGATCGGTGATCTGTCAGAGTGCTATGCAAACTGACAGATCACCGATCTGTATTGTCCCCCCCTGGGGCAAAGTAAAAAAGTAAAAAAAAAAATTTCCAAATGTGTAAAAAAAAAAAAAAAAAATATTCCAAAATAATGAAAAAAAAAAAAAATATTATTCCCATAAATACATTTCTTTATCTAAATAAAATAAAAAAAACAATAAAAGTACACATATTTAGTATCGCCGCGTCCGTAACGACCCAACCTATAAAACTGGCCCACTAGTTAACCCCTTCAGTAAACACCGTAAGAAAAAAAAAAAAAAAACGAGGCAAAAAACAACACTTTATTATCATACCACCGAACAAAAAGTGGAATAACACGCGATCAAAAAGACTGATATAAATAACCATGGTACCGCTGAAAACGTCATCTTGTCCCGCAAAAAACGAGCCGCCATACAGCATCATCAGCAAAAAATAAAAAAGTTATAGTCCTGAGAATAAAGCGATACCAAAATAATTATTTTTTCTATAAAATAGTTTTTATCGTATAAAAGCGCCAAAACATAAAAAAATGATATAAATGAGATATCGCTGTAATCGTACTGACCCGACGAATAAAACTGCTTTATCAATTTTACCAAACGCGGAACGGTATAAATGCCTCCCCAAAAAGAAATTCATGAATAGCTGGTTTTTGATCACTCTGCCTCACAAAAATCGGAATAAAAAGCGATCAAAAAATGTCACGTGTCCGAAAATGTTACCAATAAAAACGTCAACGCATCCCGCAAAAAACATGACTCTGTGGACTCAAATATGGAAAAATTACAGCTCTCAAAATGTGGTAACGCAAAAAATATTTTTTGCAATGAAAAGCGTCTTTCAGTGTGTGACGGCTGCCAATCATAAAAATCCGCTAAAAAACCCGCTATAAAAGTAAATCAAACCCCCCTTCATCACCCCCTTAGTTAGGGAAAAATAAAAAAATTAAAAAATGTATTTATTTCCATTTTCCCATTAGGGTTAGGGTTAGGGCTAGAGTTAGGACTAGAGTTAGGGCTAGGGTTATTGCTAGGGTTAGGGCTAGGGTTGGGGCTAGGGTTGGGGCTACAGTTAGGGTTGGGTCTAAAGATAGGGTTAGGGTTTGGATTACATTTACGGTTGGGAATAGGGTTGGGTGTGTCTGGGTTAGAGGAGTGGTTAGGGTTACTGTTGGGATTAGGGTAAGGGGTGTGTTTGGATTAGGGTTTCAGTTATAATTGGGGGGTTTCCACTGTTCGGGCACATCAGGGGCTTTCCAAACGGGATATGGCATCCGATCTGAATTCCAGCCAATTCTGCGTTGAAAAAGGAAAACAGTGCTCCTTCCCTTCCGAGCTCTCCCGTGTGCCCAAACAGGGGTTTACCCCAACATATGGGGTATCAGCATACTCAAGACAAATTGGACATCATCTTTTGGGGTCCAATTTCTCCTGCTACCCTTGGGAAAATACAAAACTGGGGGCCAAAAAATAAGTTTTGTGGGAAAAAAAAGATTTTTTATTTTCACGGCTCTGCGTTGTAAACTGTAGTGAAACACTTGGGGGTTCAAAGTTCTCACAACACATCTAGATAAGTCCCTTGGGGGGTCTAATTTCCGATATGGGGTCACTTGTGGGGGGTTTGTACTGTTTGCGTACATCAGGGGCTCTGCAAATGCAACGTGACGCCTGCAGACCAATCCATTTAAGTCTGCATTCCAAATGGCGCTCCTTCCCTTCCGAGCTCTGTCATGCGCCCAAACAGTGGTTCCCCCCCACATATGGGGTATCAGCATACTCAGGACAAATTAGACAACAACTTTTTGGGTCCAATTTATCCTGATACCCTTGTGAAAATACAAAACTGGGGGCTAAAAAAATCATTTTTGTGAAAAAAAAAAGAATTTTTATTTTCACGGCTCTGCGTTATAAACTGTAGTGAAACACTTGGGGGTTCAAAGTTCTCACAACACATCTAGATAAGTTCCTTGGGGGGTCTAGTTTCCAATATGGGGTCACTTGTGGGGGGTTTGTACTGTTTGGGTACATCAGGGGCTCTGCAAATGCAACGTGACGTGTTGTGGATTCTGTTTGCGGGCTCCCTCTGGTGGTTACTGCTGGTACTGGGTGACTTTGGTGGGTTGCGGCCTTTGGTTTCCATCTGTCCATCAGAGGCTGGGTGTTTCCTATTTTACCTGGCCTTTCTGTCATTTCCCTTGCCGGCTTTCAATGTGTTCAGATGTGCTCTGTTTGGTTCCTGCCTACCTGCTCCCAGATCTTTCAGGATAAGCTAAGTGCTGATTTTCAGTTGTTTGGTTTTTTGTCCAGCTTGCTTAGAATGTCTCTTTGTTAGCTGGTTGCTCTAGTGGACTGAGGTTCTCCCCATGTGCCATGAGTTGGCACATGGGTTCTTGTAATCTCAGGATGGTTTTTTTGATTAGGGTTTTTTGCTGACCGCTCAGTCCCCTTTTGTGTCATTCTGCTTTCTAGTTTTCAGCGGGCCTCTATTTGCTAAAACTATATACATCATCTCTATGTGTGTGCCTTCCTCTCATTTCACCGTCAATACATGTGGGGGGCAACTATATCTTTGGGGTTAATTCCTCTGGAGGCAAGTGAGGTCTTTGTTTTCTCTGCAGTACTAGTTAGCTCTTAGGCTGGTGCGTGGCGTCTAGAACCAACGTAGGCACGCTCCCTGGCTATCTCTAGTTGCGTTTGTCAGGCGTAGGGCAGCGGTCAGCCCAGGTTCCATCACCCTAGAGCTCGTCCGTTATCTATTTGTACTTTGCTTGTCCTGTGCTATCCCTAGCCATTGGGGATTCATGACAGTATAGCCGGCCCACAAAGTGTTAATTGTTTGGGCTGAAGCAGGAGAAAAAGAAGTGTTCAAGGGAAATTTTTTTTTTTTTTTCCTTCAGAGTTTTGCTGCCTAGCCCTTAATTGCTGTCTAGCTGCTTCTTACCTCCTCTTAACCCTTGAATGGCTCTGTTCTTAGCTGTTTATCATGGATGTCCAGAGTTTGGCTTCCAGCCTGAGTAATCTCGCGGCAAAGGTTCAAAACATACAGGATTTCGTTGTTCACACTCCCATGTCTGAACCTAGAATTCCTATTCCAGAGTTTTTTTCTGGAGATAGATCTACCTTCCTGAATTTCAGGAACAATTGTAAATTGTTTCTCTCTTTGAAATCTCGCTCCTCTGGAGACCCTGCTCAACAGGTCAAGATTGTTATATCGTTCCTACGGGGCGACCCTCAGAATTGGGCATTTGCATTGGCACCAGGGGATCCTGCATTGCTCAGTGTGGATGCGTTTTTTCTGGCATTGGGATTGCTCTATGAGGAACCTAACCTAGAGATTCAGGCTGAAAAGGCTTTATTAGCCCTCTCTCAGGGGCATGATGAAGCGGAAATATATTGTCAGAAATTTCGGAAATGGTCGGTGCTTACTCAGTGGAATGAGTGCGCCCTGGCTGAAAACTTCAGAAATGGTCTTTCTGAGGCCATTAAGGATATTATGGTGGGGTTCCCTGCGCCTACAGGTCTGAATGAGTCTATGGCTATGGCCATTCAGATTGATCGGCGTTTACGGGAGCGCAAACCCGTGCACTAGTTGGCGGTGTCTTCTGAACAGGCACCTGAGACTATGCAATGTGATAGAATTCAGTCCAGAAGTGAACGGCAAAATTATAGGCGGAAAAATGGTTTGTGTTTTTATTGTGGTGATTCAGCTCATGTTATATCAGCATGCTCTAAACGCACAAAAAGGGTTGATAAATCTTTTGCCATTGATACTCTGCAGTCTAAGTTCATTTTGTCTGTGACTCTGATTTTTTCACTGTCTTCCATTTCCGTCGATGCCTATGTGGATTCAGGCGCTGCCCTGAGTCTTATGGATTGGTCATTTGCTAAACGCTGCGGTTTTAGTCTAGAGCCTCTGGAAGTTCCTATTCCTCTGAAAGGAATTGATTCTACACCATTGGCTATGAATAAACCGCAGTATTGGACACAAGTGACCATGCGCATGACTCCCGTTCATCAGGAGGTGATTCGCTTCCTTGTACTGTATAATTTACATGATGTACTAGTGCTTGGTCTGCCATGGTTACAAACTCATAATCCTGTCCTGGACTGGAAAACAATGTCTGTGCTAAGCTGGGGATGTCAGGGGGTTCATGATGATGCACCTCCGATTTCTATCGCTTCATCTACTCCTTCGGAGATCCCTGCGTTTTTGTCGGATTATAGGGGTGTTTTTGAGGAGCCTAAGCTCAATTCGCTCCCTCCCCATAGAGAGTGTGACTGTGCTATAGAATTGATTCCTGGCAGTAAGTTCCCTAAGGGTCGTTTATTTAATCTGTCACTGCCAGAGCATACTGCTATGCGGAATTATTTTAAGGAGTCCTTGGAAAAGGGACATATTCGTCCATCTTCGTCCCCTCTGGGAGCAGGTTTTTTTTTCGTGGCAAAAAAAGATGGTTCCCTGAGGCCTTGTATAGATTATCGCCTTCTGAATAAGATTACAGTCAAATACCAGTATCCATTGCCATTATTTACTGATTTGTTTGCTCGCATTAAGGGGCCTAGGTGGTTCACTGTTGTGAATTTGGATTCTGGGCTCCCCCGGTGGCCGCTTGTGGAATTGGACTTGTCATCCTCTTTCCTGTTTCACCTGATTCCATCAGTAGTGGGTGTCGCTATTTAAGCTCATTTCTCTGGTGGTTTCTTGCCGGTCAACAATGTTATCTGATGCCTCTCAGTGCTTGTTCCTGCTTCTAGACTACTACTAGATAAGTTGGACTTTTGTCCATGTTTTGTTTTGCCTATTTGTTCCAGTTCACAGCTGAAGTTTTGTTACTGTGTCTGGAAAGCTCTCGTTGATCAGGGATTGCTACTCTGGCGTTATGAGTTAATGCCAGAGTTTAAGGTAATCTCTGGATGGTGTTTTGTTAGTGTTTTTCTGCTGACCATGAAAGTATACTATCTGTCTTCTGCTATCTAGTAAGCGGACCTCAAATTTGCTAAGACTATTTTCCTGCTGCGTTTGTTGTTTCATCTGAACTCACCGTCATTATATGTGGGGGGCTACTGTCTTCTTTGGAATATTTCTCTAGAGGTGAGCCAGGTCTTATATTTCCCTCTGCTAGCTATTTAGGTCTTAGGCCAGAGCTGGGCATCTAGCGATAAATAGGAAATGCTACCTGGCTATTTCTAGTTGCGCGGCAGGCTTAGTTCATGGTCAGTATAGTTCCATCTTCCGAGAGCTTGTCCCTCTATAGGCTTGCTATGATCTCTGCCTGCAGAGATCATGACAGTTTGACCGGCCCATAAAGTGTTAAAGACCCAGGTTGAGAAAGGAGAGTTATAAGAAGTCTGCTGAAATTTTTTTTTTTTTTTTTTTCCTCCAGTCTGCCTTGCTGCAGTCTTTTCTCTCTCTCTCCTCCTAATCTCTGTATGCTCTGTGTGCACCTGACAATAATGGATCTCCAGAGTGTAACTGCGGGTTTGAATA
Source organism: Ranitomeya variabilis (assembly GCF_051348905.1). Lineage (NCBI taxonomy): Eukaryota > Metazoa > Chordata > Amphibia > Anura > Dendrobatidae > Ranitomeya > Ranitomeya variabilis. The sequence goes on from NC_135239.1 coordinate 154,732,981, forward strand.
ATCTCATCACGAAAGTACAAAATTTACAAGATTTTGTGGTACATGCTCCGGTATCTGAGCCGAGAATTCCTTTGCCGGAGTTCTTCACAGGGAATAGAGCTAGCTTCCAGAATTTCCGAAATAATTGTAAGCTTTATTTGTCCCTGAAGTCTCGTTCAGCTGGAGACCCTGCTCAGCAGGTTAGGATTGTGATTTCCTTGCTCAGGGGTGACCCTCAAGATTGGGCCTTCTCATTGCCAGCAGGGGATCCTGCGTTACGCGATGTGGATGCGTTTTTTCTGGCCTTGGGCTTGCTTTATGAGGAACCTCATTTGGAACTTCAGGCAGAAAAAACTTTGATGGCACTATCTCAGGGGCAAGACGAAGCTGAAGTTTTCTGCCAAAAATTCCGTAAATGGTCTGTGCTTACTCAGTGGAATGAGTGCGCCTTGGCGGCAACTTTCAGAGAAGGTCTCTCTGATGCCGTTAAGGATGTTATGGTGGGGTTCCCTTTGCCTGCAGGTCTGAATGAGTCCATGACAATGGCTATTCAGATTGATAGGCGTCTGCGGGAGCGCAAACCGGTGCACCATCTGGCGGTGTCTATGGAAAAGACGCCAGAAAGTATGCAGTGTGATAGAATTCTGTCCAGGAGCGAGCGACAGAATTTTAGACGGAAGAATGGATTGTGTTTCTATTGTGGGGATTCTACTCATGTTATATCAGCATGCTCTAGGCGTACAAAGAAGCTTGATAAGTCTGTTTCCATTAGCACCATTCAGTCTAAGTTTATTTTGTCTGTAACCCTGATTTGCTCTTTGTCATCCATTGCCACGGACGCCTATGTTGACTCTGGCGCCGCTCTGAGTCTTATGGATTGGTCCTTTGCCAATCGTTGTGGTTTTGATTTAGAGCCTTTGGAGACTCTTATTCCTCTGAAGGGGATTGACTCCACCCCATTGGCTAATAATAAACCACAATACTGGACACAAGTAACCATGCGTATCAATCCGGATCACCAGGAGATTATTCGTTTCCTGGTGCTGTATAATTTACATGACGATTTGGTACTGGGATTGCCATGGTTGCAGTCTCACAACCCAGTCTTGGACTGGAGAGCAATGTCTGTGTTGAGCTGGGGATGTAAGGGTATTCATGGGGACGTACCTTTGGTTTCTATTTCGTCGTCCATTCCCTCTGAAGTCCCTGAGTTCCTCTCTGATTATCAAGACGTCTTTGACGAACCCAAGCTTGGGTCGTTACCTCCGCACCGTGAGTGCGATTGTGCCATAGATTTGATACCGGGTTGTAAATATCCAAAGGGTCGTTTGTTTAATTTGTCTGTGCCGGAACATGCTGCTATGCGGGAATATATAAAGGAGTCTTTGGAAAGGGGACATATTCGTCCATCTTCTTCTTCCTTGGGAGCTGGGTTTTTCTTTGTCTCAAAAAAAGACGGCTCTTTGAGACCATGTATTGATTATCGGCTTCTGAATAAGATCACTGTTAAGTATCAATACCCATTGCCATTGCTTACTGATTTGTTTGCTCGTATAGAGGGTGCTAAGTGGTTCTCTAAAATTGATCTTCGTGGGGCGTATAATTTGGTGCGGATCAGGCAGGGGGATGAGTGGAAGACCGCATTTAATACGCCCGAGGGCCACTTTGAGTATTTGGTCATGCCTTTTGGTCTTTCTAATGCCCCTTCAGTTTTCCAGTCTTTTATGCATGATATTTTCCGCGATTTTCTGGATAAATTTATGATAATATATCTGGATGATATTCTGATTTTTTCTGATGACTGGGACTCTCATGTCCAGCAGGTCAGGAGAGTTTTTCAGGTTCTGCGGTCTAATTCTTTATGTGTGAAGGGGTCTAAGTGCGTTTTTGGGGTCCAGAAAATTTCCTTTTTGGGGTATATTTTTTCTCCCTCTTCCATTGAGATGGATCCCGTCAAGGTGCAAGCTATTTGTGACTGGACTCAGCCCTCCTCTCTTAAGGGTCTTCAGAGATTTTTGGGCTTTGCCAACTTTTACCGCCGATTTATTGCTGGTTTTTCGGATGTCGTTAAACCACTGACTGATTTGACCAGACAAGGCGCTGATGTTGCTAATTGGTCCCCTCATGCTGTAGAGGCCTTTCAGGAGCTTAAGCGCCGTTTTGCCTCTGCCCCTGTGTTGCGTCAGCCTGATGTGAATCTGCCTTTTCAGGTTGAGGTTGACGCTTCGGAGATCGGAGCTGGGGCAGTGTTGTCGCAGAAAGGTTTCGACTGCTCCGTCATTAGGCCTTGTGCCTTCTTTTCTCGCAAATTTTCGCCCGCAGAGCGGAATTATGATGTTGGGAATCGGGAGCTTTTGGCCATGAAGTGGGCGTTTGAGGAGTGGCGCCATTGGCTCGAGGGGGCTAGACATCAGGTGGTGGTATTGACTGACCACAAAAATTTGATTTATCTTGAGACTGCCAGACGCCTGAATCCTAGACAGGCGCGCTGGTCTTTATTTTTTTCTCGCTTTAATTTTGTGGTGTCATACCTACCGGGTTCTAAGAATGTTAAGGCGGATGCCCTTTCTAGGAGTTTTGACCCGGACTCTCCTGGTAATTCTGAACCCACAGGTATCCTTAGGGAGGGAGTAATTTTGTCGGCCGTTTCTCCTGATCTGCGGCGGTCCTTGCAAGAGTTTCAGGCGGATAGACCGGATCGTTGTCCGCCTGATAGACTGTTTGTTCCGGATGATTGGACCAGCAGAGTCATCTCTGAGGTACATTCTTCTGCATTGGCAGGTCATCCCGGAATTTTTGGTACCAGGGATTTGGTGGCAAGATCCTTCTGGTGGCCTTCTCTGTCACGAGATGTGCGAGTCTTTGTGCAGTCATGTGACGTTTGTGCTCGGGCCAAGTCTTGTAGTTCTCGGGCTAGCGGACTGCTGTTGCCCTTGCCTATTCCTAAGAGGCCTTGGACACACATCTCGATGGATTTTATTTCAGATCTGCCTGTTTCCCAGAAGATGTCTGTCATCTGGGTGGTCTGTGACCGTTTCTCTAAAATGGTCCATTTGGTTCCTCTGCCCAAGTTGCCTTCTTCTTCTGAGTTGGTTCCTCTGTTTTTTCAGAATGTTGTCCGATTGCACGGTATTCCTGAGAATATTGTTTCTGACAGAGGTACCCAATTTGTGTCTAGATTTTGGCGGGCATTCTGTGCTAGGATGGGCATAGATTTGTCTTTTTCGTCTGCTTTTCACCCTCAGACTAATGGCCAGACCGAGCGGACTAATCAGACCCTTGAGACATATCTGAGGTGTTTTGTCTCTGCTGACCAGGATGATTGGGTTGCTTTTTTGCCATTGGCTGAGTTCGCCCTCAATAATCGGGCCAGTTCTTCCACCTTGGTGTCCCCGTTTTTCTGTAATTCGGGGTTTCACCCTCGATTTTCCTCCGGTCAGGTGGAATCCTCGGATTGTCCTGGAGTGGATGCGGTGGTAGAGAGATTGCATCACATTTGGGGGCAGGTTATGGACAATTTGAAGTTGTCCCAGGAGAAGACTCAGCGTTTTGCCAACCGTCATCGTCGTGTTGGTTCTCGGCTTTGTGTTGGAGATTTAGTGTGGTTGTCTTCTCGTTTTGTCCCTATGAGGGTCTCTTCTCCTAAGTTTAAACCTCGGTTCATCGGCCCTTATAGAATATTGGAGATTCTTAATCCTGTTTCTTTCCGTTTGGACCTCCCTGCGTCCTTTTCCATTCATAACGTTTTTCATCGGTCGTTATTGCGCAGGTATGAGGTACCTGTTGTACCTTCAGTTGAGCCTCCTGCTCCGGTGTTGGTTGAGGGTGAGTTGGAGTACGTTGTGGAGAAAATTTTGGACTCTCGTGTTTCCAGACGGAAACTCCAGTATCTGGTCAACTGGAAGGGTTACGGCCAGGAGGATAATTCTTGGGTCAATGCATCTGATGTTCATGCTTCTGATCTTGTTCGTGCCTTCCATAGGGCTCGTCCTGGTCGCCCTGGTGGATCTGGTGAGGGTTCGGTGCCCCCTCCTTGAGGGGGGGGTACTGTTGTGAATTTGGATTCTGGGCTCCCCCGGTGGCCGCTTGTGGAATTGGACTTGTCATCCTCTTTCCTGTTTCACCTGATTCCATCAGTAGTGGGTGTCGCTATTTAAGCTCATTTCTCTGGTGGTTTCTTGCCGGTCAACAATGTTATCTGATGCCTCTCAGTGCTTGTTCCTGCTTCTAGACTACTACTAGATAAGTTGGACTTTTGTCCATGTTTTGTTTTGCCTATTTGTTCCAGTTCACAGCTGAAGTTTTGTTACTGTGTCTGGAAAGCTCTCGTTGATCAGGGATTGCTACTCTGGCGTTATGAGTTAATGCCAGAGTTTAAGGTAATCTCTGGATGGTGTTTTGTTAGTGTTTTTCTGCTGACCATGAAAGTATACTATCTGTCTTCTGCTATCTAGTAAGCGGACCTCAAATTTGCTAAGACTATTTTCCTGCTGCGTTTGTTGTTTCATCTGAACTCACCGTCATTATATGTGGGGGGCTACTGTCTTCTTTGGAATATTTCTCTAGAGGTGAGCCAGGTCTTATATTTCCCTCTGCTAGCTATTTAGGTCTTAGGCCAGAGCTGGGCATCTAGCGATAAATAGGAAATGCTACCTGGCTATTTCTAGTTGCGCGGCAGGCTTAGTTCATGGTCAGTATAGTTCCATCTTCCGAGAGCTTGTCCCTCTATAGGCTTGCTATGATCTCTGCCTGCAGAGATCATGACAGTTCACTAAAATAGATCTTCGTGGTGCGTATAATCTGGTGCGGATAAAACAAGGTGATGAGTGGAAAACCGCATTTAATACGCCTGAGGGCCATTTTGAGTATTTGGTAATGCCTTTTGGACTCTCCAATGCTCCGTCAGTCTTTCAGTCCTTTATGCACAATATTTTCCGTGAATATCTGGATAAGTTTATGATTGTGTATTTGGATGATATTTTGGTGTTTTCTGATGACTGGGAGTCTCATGTTCTACAGGTCAGGAAGGTGTTTCAGGTTTTGCGGGCCAATTCTCTGTTTGTGAAGGGCTCAAAGTGTCTCTTCGGAGTCCAGAAGATTTCTTTTTTGGGGTACATTTTTTCTCCTTCTACTATTGAGATGGATCCCGTTAAGGTTCAGGCTATTTGTGACTGGACACAACCTACATCTGTTAAGAGCCTTCAGAAGTTCTTGGGGTTTGCTAATTTTTATCGTCGGTTCATTGCTAATTTTTCCAGTATTGTTAAACCTTTGACTGATTTGACTAAAAAGGGTGCTGATGTTGCTGATTGGTCTCCTGCGGCCGTGGAGGCCTTTCGGGAACTTAAGCGCCGGTTTTCTTCTGCTCCTGTGTTGTGTCAACCAGATGTTTCACTTCCTTTCCAGGTGGAGGTTGATGCTTCCGAGATTGGAGCGGGGGCGGTTTTGTCACAGAGAAGTTCTAATGGCTCGGTGATGAAGCCATGTGCTTTCTTCTCTAGAAAATTCTCGCCCGCCGAGCGCAATTATGATGTGGGTAATCGGGAGCTTTTGGCCATGAAGTGGGCATTTGAGGAGTGGCGTCATTGGCTTGAGGGTGCTAAACATCGCGTGGTGGTCTTGACTGATCACAAGAATCTCATTTACCTTGAGTCTGCCAGGCGTTTGAATCCTAGACAGGCTCGTTGGTCGTTATTTTTTTCTCGTTTCAATTTCGTGGTTTCATACCTGCCAGGTTCAAAGAATGTGAAGGCAGATGCTCTTTCCAGGAGTTTTGTGCCTGACTCTCCTGGAGACACTGGGCCTGCTGGTATCCTTAGGGATGGGGTAATATTGTCCGCCGTATCCCCAGACTTGCGACGCGCATTGCAGGAGTTTCAGGTGGATAAACCGGATCGATGTCCACCAGAAAGACTGTTTGTTCCGGATGATTGGACCAGTAGAGTCATCTCCGAGGTCCATTCTTCTGTGTTGGCTGGTCATCCTGGAATATTTGGTACAAGAGACTTGGTGGCCAGGTCTTTTTGGTGGCCTTCCTTGTCTAGGGATGTGCGTACCTTTGTGCAGTCTTGTGAAGTGTGTGCTCGAGCTAAGCCTTGCTGTTCACGGGCTAGTGGGTTGTTGTTATCCTTGCCCATCCCGAAGAGGCCTTGGACGCACATTTCCATGGATTTTATTTCTGATCTCCCGGTTTCACAGAAAATGTCCGTTATCTGGGTTGTGTGTGACCGCTTTTCTAAGATGGTTCATTTGGTGCCCTTGCCTAAGTTGCCCTCCTCCTCTGAGTTGGTTCCTTTGTTTTTTCAGAACGTGGTTCGTTTGCATGGGATTCCGGAGAATATCGTTTCTGACAGGGGATCCCAGTTTGTGTCTAGATTTTGGCGGACGTTTTGTGCCAAGATGGGCATTGATTTGTCTTTCTCGTCTGCATTCCATCCTCAGACGAATGGCCAGACGGAGCGAACTAATCAGACCTTGGAAACTTATTTGAGGTGTTTTGTTTCTGCTGATCAGGATGACTGGGTTGCTTTTTTGCCACTGGCCGAATTTGCTCTTAATAATCGGGCTAGTTCGGCCACGTTGGTCTCTCCTTTTTTTTGTAATTCGGGGTTTCATCCTCGTTTTTCCTCTGGTCAGGTGGAGTCTTCGGATTGTCCTGGAGTGGACGTGGTGGTGGACAGGCTACATCACATTTGGAATCAGGTGGTGGACAATTTGAAGTTATCTCAGGAGAAGACTCAGCAGTTTGCTAATCGCCGTCGCCGCGTGGGTCCCCGACTTCTTGTTGGGGACTTGGTGTGGTTGTCTTCTCGTTTTGTCCCTATGAAGGTCTCTTCTCCTAAGTTCAAGCCTCGGTTCATCGGTCCTTATAGGATCTCGGAGATTCTTAACCCTGTATCTTTCCGTTTGGATCTCCCAGCATCGTTCGCTATTCATAATGTGTTCCATCGGTCGTTGTTGCGGAGGTATGAGGTGCCTGTTGTTCCTTCGGTCGAGCCTCCTGCTCCGGTGCTGGTGGAGGGAGAATTGGAGTATGTTGTTGAAAAGATCTTGGATTCTCGTATTTCCAGACGCAAACTCCAGTATTTGGTTAAGTGGAAGGGTTATGGTCAGGAGGACAATTCCTGGGTGGTCGCCTCCGATGTTCATGCGACTGATTTGGTCCGCGCCTTCCATAGAGCTCACCCTGATCGCCCTGGGGGTTCTCGTGAGGGTTCGGTGACCCCTCCTCAAGGGGGGGGTACTGTTGTGGATTCTGTTTGCGGGTTCCCTCTGGTGGTTACTGATGGTACTGGGTGACTTTGGTGGGTTGCGGCCTTTGGTTTCCATCTGTCCATCAGAGGCTGGGTGTTTCCTATTTTACCTGGCCTTTCTGTCATTTCCCTTGCCGGCTTTCAATGTGTTCAGATGTGCTCTGTTTGGTTCCTGCCTACCTGCTCCCAGATCTTTCAGGATAAGCTAAGTGCTGATTTTCAGTTGTTTGGTTTTTTGTCCAGCTTGCTTAGAATGTCTCTTTGTTAGCTGGTTGCTCTAGTGGACTGAGGTTCTCCCCATGTGCCATGAGTTGGCACATGGGTTCTTGTAATCTCAGGATGGTTTTTTTGATTAGGGTTTTTTGCTGACCGCTCAGTCCCCTTTTGTGTCATTCTGCTTTCTAGTTTTCAGCGGGCCTCTATTTGCTAAAACTATATACATCATCTCTATGTGTGTGCCTTCCTCTCATTTCACCGTCAATACATGTGGGGGGCAACTATATCTTTGGGGTTAATTCCTCTGGAGGCAAGTGAGGTCTTTGTTTTCTCTGCAGTACTAGTTAGCTCTTAGGCTGGTGCGTGGCGTCTAGAACCAACGTAGGCACGCTCCCTGGCTATCTCTAGTTGCGTTTGTCAGGCGTAGGGCAGCGGTCAGCCCAGGTTCCATCACCCTAGAACTCGTCCGATATTTATTATACTTTGCTAATCCTGTGCTATCCCTAGCCATTGGGGATTCATGACAGTGACGCCTGCAGACCAATCCATTTAAGTCTGCATTCCAAATGGCGCTCCTTCCCTTCCGAGCTCTGTCATGCGCCCAAACAGTGGTTCCCCCCCACATATCGGTATCAGCATACTCAGGACAAATTGGACAACAAATTTTGGGGTCCAATTTATCCTGTTACCCTTGTGAAAATACAAAACTGGGGGCTAAAAAATCATTTTTGTGAAAAAAAAAAAAGAATTTATTTTCACGGCTCTGCGTTATAAACTGTAGTGAAACACTTGGGGGTTCAAAGCTCTCAAAACACATCTAGATAAGTTCCTTAGGGGGTCTACTTTCCAAAATGGTGTCACTTGTGGGGGTTTTTAATGTTTAGGCACATCAGGGGCTCTGCAAACGCAACATGGCATCCCATCTCAATTCCAGTCAATTTTGCATTGAAAAGTAAAATAGCGCTCCTTCCCTTCCGAGCTCTGCTATGCGCCCAAACAGTGGTTTACCCCCACATATGGGGTATCGTCGTACTCAGGACAAATTGCACAACAACTTTTGTGCTCTAATTTCTTCTCTTACCCTTGGGGAAATAAAAAAATGGGGGCGAAAAGATCATTTTTGTGAAAAAATATGATTTTTTATTTTTACGGCTCTGCATTATAAACTTCTGTGAAGCACTTGTTGGGTCAAAGTGCTCACCACACATCTAGATAAGTTCCTTAGGGGGTCTACTTTCCAAAATGGTGTCACTTGTGGGGGGTTTCAATGTTTAGGCACATCAGGAGCTCTCCAAACGCAACATGACGTCCCATCTCAATTCCAGTCAATTTTGCATTGAAAAGTCAAATGGCGCTCCTTTCCTTCCGAGCTCTTCCATGCGCCCAAACAGTGGATTACCCCCACATATGGGGTATCAGCATACTCAGGACAAATTGTACAACAAATTTTGGGGTCTATTTTCTCCTGTTACCCTTGGTAAAATAAAACAAATTGGATCTGAAATAAATTTTGTGTGAAAAAAAGTTAAATGTTCATTTTTATTTAAACATTCCAAAAATTCCTGTGAAACACCTGAAGGGTTAATAAACTTCTTGAAAGTGGTTTTGAGTACCTTGAGGGGTGCAGTTTTTAGAATGGTGTCACACTTGGGTATTTTCTATCATATAGACCCCTCAAAAAGACTTCAAATGAGATGTGGTCCCTAAAAAAAAATGGTGTTGTAAAAATGAGAAATTGCTGGTCAACTTTTAACCCTTATAACTCCGTCACAAAAAAAAATTTTGGTTCCAAAATTGTGCTGATGTAAAGTAGACATGTGGGAAATGTTACTTATTAAGTATATTGCGTGACATATGTCTGTGATTTAAGGGCATAAAAATTAAAAGTTGGAAAATTGCAAAATTTTCAAAATTTTCGCCAAATATTCGTTTTTTTCACAAATAAACGCAAGTTATATCGAAGAAATTTTACCACTATCATGAAGTACAATATGTCACGAGAAAACAATGTCAGAATCGCCAAGATCCGTTGAAGCGTTCCAGAGTTATAACCTCATAAAGGGACAGTGGTCAGAATTGTAAAAATTGGCCCGGTCATTAACGTGCAAACCACCCTTGGGGGTGAAGGGGTTAACGGGGGGGGGGGGGAGTGCAGCGCCCCAGAGTCCTGGTCGTTGCAGTAACATCGCTCTGCCGCTAAGGGGAGTGATGTTACGTCTGATTGCACTAAAGGAGTTCACCTGACCAGGTAACACTCACACTACACTTCACACTCCGGCCACCGGGGGAATGGTTCTATCTAGTAGGCCACTCCTCACACTCTGGTAAAACTGGGGGTTGGACAGGAAGACAGAGAGAAGTAACTGGGAAGAGCTAGAGAGAGGACCTGTCAGGGATGGGATCCTGACAGATGCCTAAGAAAGGACAAGAAGCGAGGTTTATTGTGCTGAGTGAGAAAAGCAGGAATACAGCAAAGAGGCAATAGGACCAGAAGGAGTTGTGCTGTAAGACCGAGGCAACATCCTTCTGAGGCGCAAACAGTCGGTGGCCGGAACGCCGAGAAAGTAAGAGACTTTAAGTATTACTTCAAACCACGGCAGGGCAGCCAATTATAGGCTGGCTGCCTCACTTAAACACCTAAGCAGACAACGGAGGCAGCTGTGGGAGAGGGGCGACTCTAGAGTCCCGGAAGAACTCCAGGCCTACCCCGTCATACGGGTGCGTCCTAGCCATATCTGTTATGGTTCTCAATGGCAAGAGAACATAGCCCAGCAAACATAAGAACTAGCTCTTGGAAGGATGGAAACTAAACTGACCATGAACTAAACCTGCCGCACAACTAACAGTAGCCGGGTAGCGTAGCCTGCGTTTTATCCCTAGACGCCCAGCGCCGGCCGGAGGACTAACTAATCCTGGCAGAGGAAAATATAGTCCTGGCTCACCTCTAGAGAAATTTCCCCGAAAGGCAGACAGAGGCCCCCACAAATATTGGCGGTGATTTTAGATGAAATGACAAACGTAGTATGAAAATAGGTTTAGCAAAATTGAGGTCCGCTTACTAGATAGCAGGAAGACAGAAAGGACACTTTCATGGTCAGCTGAAAACCCTATCAAAACACCATCCTGAAATTACTTTAAGACTCTAGTATTAACTCATAACATCAGAGTGGCAATTTCAGATCACAAGAGCTTTCCAGACACAGAAACGAAACTACAGCTGTGAACTGGAACAAAATGCAAAAACAAACAAGGACTAAAGTCCAACTTAGCTGGGAGTTGTCTAGCAGCAGGAACATGCACAGAAAGGCTTCTGATTACAATGTTGACCGGCATGGAAGTGACAGAGGAGCAAGGCTAAATAGCGACTCCCACATCCTGATGGAAACAGGTGAACAGAGAGGATGATGCACACCAGTTCAATTCCACCAGTGGCCACCGGGGGAGCCCAAAATCCAATTTCACAACAGTACCCCCCCCTCAAGGAGGGGGCACCGAACCCTCACCAGAAGCACCAGGGCGATCAGGATGAGCCCTATGAAAGGCACGGACCAAATCGGAGGCATGAACATCAGAGGCAGTCACCCAAGAATTATCCTCCTGACCGTATCCCTTCCATTTGACCAGATACTGGAGTTTCCGTCTGGAAACACGGGAGTCCAAGATTTTTTCCACAACGTACTCCAACTCGCCCTCAACCAACACCGGAGCAGGAGGCTCAACGGAAGGCACAACCGGTACCTCATACCTGCGCAATAATGACCGATGAAAAACATTATGAATAGAAAAAGATGCAGGGAGGTCCAAACGGAAGGACACAGGGTTAAGAATCTCCAATATCTTGTACGGACCGATGAACCGAGGCTTAAACTTGGGAGAAGAAACCCTCATAGGGACGAAACGAGAAGACAACCACACCAAGTCCCCAACACAAAGCCGAGGACCAACCCGACGCCGGCGGTTGGCAAAAAGCTGAGTCTTCTCCTGGGACAACTTCAAATTGTCCACTACCTGCCCCCAAATCTGATGCAACCTCTCCACCACAGCATCCACTCCAGGACAATCCGAAGATTCCACCTGACCAGAAGAAAATCGAGGATGAAACCCCGAATTACAGAAAAAGGGAGACACCAAGGTGGCAGAGCTGGCCCGATTATTGAGGGCAAACTCCGCTAAAGGCAAAAAAGCAACCCAATCATCCTGATCTGCAGACACAAAACACCTCAAATATGTCTCCAAGGTCTGATTCGTCCGCTCGGTCTGGCCATTAGTCTGAGGATGGAAAGCAGACGAGAAAGACAAATCTATGCCCATCCTAGCACAGAATGCTCGCCAAAATCTAGACACGAATTGGGTACCTCTGTCAGAAACGATATTCTCCGGAATACCATGCAAACGGACCACATTTTGAAAAAACAGAGGAACCAACTCGGAAGAAGAAGGCAACTTAGGCAGGGGAACCAAATGGACCATCTTAGAGAAACGATCACACACCACCCAGATGACAGACATCTTCTGAGAAACAGGAAGATCCGAAATAAAATCCATCGAGATGTGCGTCCAGGGCCTCTTCGGGATAGGCAAGGGCAACAACAATCCACTAGCCCGAGAACAACAAGGCTTGGCCCGAGCACAAACGTCACAAGACTGCACGAAGCCTCGCACATCTCGAGACAGGGAAGGCCACCAGAAGGACCTTGCCACCAAATCCCTGGTACCAAAGATTCCAGGATGACCTGCCAACGCAGAAGAATGAACCTCAGAAATGACTTTACTGGTCCAATCATCAGGAACAAACAGTCTACCAGGTGGGCAACGATCAGGTCTATCCGCCTGAAACTCCTGCAAGGCCCGCCGCAGGTCTGGAGAAACGGCAGACAATATCACTCCATCCTTAAGGATACCTGTAGGTTCAGAATTACCAGGGGAGTCAGGCTCAAAACTCCTAGAAAGGGCATCCGCCTTAACATTCTTAGAACCCGGCAGGTAGGACACCACAAAATTAAACCGAGAGAAAAACAACGACCAGCGCGCCTGTCTAGGATTCAGGCGTCTGGCGGACTCAAGATAAATTAGATTTTTGTGGTCAGTCAATACCACCACCTGATGTCTAGCCCCCTCAAGCCAATGACGCCACTCCTCAAAAGCCCACTTCATGGCCAAAAGCTCCCGATTCCCAACATCATAATTCCGCTCGGCGGGCGAAAATTTACGCGAGAAAAAAGCACAAGGTCTCATCACGGAGCAATCGGAACTTCTCTGCGACAAAACCGCCCCAGCTCCGATTTCAGAAGCGTCGACCTCAACCTGAAAAGGAAGAGCAACATCAGGCTGACGCAACACAGGGGCGGAAGAAAAGCGGCGCTTAAGCTCCCGAAAGGCCTCCACAGCAGCAGGGGACCAATCAGCAACATCAGCACCCTTCTTAGTCAAATCAGTCAATGGTTTAACAACATCAGAAAAACCAGCAATAAATCGACGATAAAAGTTAGCAAAGCCCAAAAATTTCTGAAGACTCTTAAGAGAAGAGGGTTGCGGCCAATCACAAATAGCCTGAACCTTGACAGGATCCATCTCGATGGAAGAGGGGGAAAAAATATATCCCAAAAAGGAAATCTTTTGAACCCCAAAAACGCACTTAGAACCCTTCACACACAAGGAATTAGACCGCAAAACCTGAAAAACCCTCCTGACCTGCTGGACATGAGAGTCCCAGTCATCCGAAAAAAATCAAAATATCATCCAGATACACAATCATAAATTTATCCAAATAATCACGGAAAATGTCATGCATAAAGGACTGAAAGACTGAAGGGGCATTTGAAAGACCAAAAGGCATCACCAAATACTCAAAGTGGCCCTCGGGCGTATTAAATGCGGTTTTCCACTCATCCCCCTGCTTAATTCGCACCAAATTATACGCCCCACGGAGATCTATCTTAGAGAACCACTTGGCCCCCTTTATGCGAGCAAACAAATCAGTCAGCAGTGGCAACGGATATTGATATTTAACCGTGATTTTATTCAAAAGCCGATAATCAATGCACGGCCTCAAAGAGCCATCTTTCTTAGCCACAAAGAAAAAACCGGCTCCTAAGGGAGATGACGAAGGACGAATATGTCCCTTTTCCAAGGACTCCTTTATATATTCTCGCATAGCCGCATGTTCAGGCACAGACAGATTAAATAAACGACCCTTAGGGTATTTACTACCCGGAATCAAATCTATGGCACAATCACACTCCCGGTGCGGAGGTAATGAACCAAGCTTAGGTTCTTCAAAAACGTCACGATATTCAGTCAAGAATTCAGGAATCTCAGAGGGAATAGATGATGAAATGGAAACCACAGGTACGTCCCCATGCGTCCCCTTACATCCCCAGCTTAACACAGACATAGCTTTCCAGTCAAGGACTGGGTTATGAGATTGCAGCCATGGCAATCCAAGCACCAACACATCATGTAGGTTATACAGCACAAGAAAGCGAATAATCTCCTGGTGATCCGGATTAATCCGCATAGTTACTTGTGTCCAGTATTGTGGTTTATTGCTAGCCAATGGGGTGGAGTCAATCCCCTTCAGGGGTATAGGAGTTTCAAGAGGCTCCAAATCATACCCACAGCGTTTGGCAAAGGACCAATCCATAAGACTCAAAGCGGCGCCAGAGTCGACATAGGCATCCGCGGTAATAGATGATAAAGAACAAATCAGGGTCACAGATAGAATAAACTTAGACTGTAAAGTGCCAATTGAAACAGACTTATCAAGCTTCTTAGTACGCTTAGAGCATGCTGATATAACATGAGTTGAATCACCGCAATAGAAGCACAACCCATTTTTTCGTCTAAAATTCTGCCGTTCACTTCTGGACAGAATTCTATCACATTGCATATTCTCTGGCGTCTTCTCAGTAGACACTGCCAAATGGTGCGCAGGTTTGCGCTCCCGCAGACGCCTATCGATCTGGATAGCCATTGTCATGGACTCATTCAGACCCGCAGGCACAGGGAACCCCACCATAACATCCTTAATGGCATCAGAGAGACCCTCTCTGAAATTCGCCGCCAGGGCGCACTCATTCCACTGAGTAAGCACAGCCCATTTACGGAATTTCTGGCAGTATATTTCAGCTTCGTCTTGCCCCTGAGATAGGGACATCAAGGCCTTTTCCGCCTGAAGTTCTAACTGAGGTTCCTCATAAAGCAACCCCAAGGCCAGAAAAAACGCATCCACATTGAGCAACGCAGGATCCACTGGAGCCAATGCAAAAGCCCAATCCTGAGGGTCGCCCCGGAGCAAGGAAATCACAATCCGGACCTGCTGAGCAGGATCTCCAGCAGAGCGAGATTTCAGGGACAAAAACAACTTGCAATTATTTTTGAAATTTTGAAAGCAAGATCTATTCCCCGAGAAAAATTCAGGCAAAGGAATTCTAGGTTCAGATATAGGAACATGAACAACAAAATCTTGTAAATTTTGAACTTTCGTGGTGAGATTATTCAAACCTGCAGCTAAACTCTGAATATCCATTTTAAACAGGTGAACACAGAGCCATTCCAGGATTAGAAGGAGAGAGAGATAGAAAGGCTGCAATATAGGCAGACTTGCAAGAGATTCAATTACAAGCACACTCAGAACTGAAGGAAAAAAAAAAAAAAAAAAAAAACTTCAGCAGACTTCTCTTTTCTCTCCTTTCTCTGTCAATTAATTTAACCCTTTGTGTCCGGTCAAACTGTTATGGTTCTCAATGGCAAGAGAACATAGCCCAGCAAACATAAGAACTAGCTCTTGGAAGGATGGAAACTAAACTGACCATGAACTAAACCTGCCGCACAACTAACAGTAGCCGGGTAGCGTAGCCTGCGTTTTATCCCTAGACGCCCAGCGCCGGCCGGAGGACTAACTAATCCTGGCAGAGGAAAATATAGTCCTGGCTCACCTCTAGAGAAATTTCCCCGAAAGGCAGACAGAGGCCCCCACAAATATTGGCGGTGATTTTAGATGAAATGACAAACGTAGTATGAAAATAGGTTTAGCAAAATTGAGGTCCGCTTACTAGATAGCAGGAAGACAGAAAGGACACTTTCATGGTCAGCTGAAAACCCTATCAAAACACCATCCTGAAATTACTTTAAGACTCTAGTATTAACTCATAACATCAGAGTGGCAATTTCAGATCACAAGACATATCACCTGGGGGACGGAGAGAACGAAGATCAGAGACAGACAGAATAAGTTGTGAGGACTATCCCGGGGTGCTCAGCAGGGAAGGACTACAACACACAGGCGCTAGAAGGTAGACGCTGATTCCCACCTGTTAAAGGAGACTCCTGATGTGCCTTCGGACCGGCCGGTCTCAGACGGTCCGGTTAACAGTGCCCTGGATTGGACACCTCGAGACCTTCAGTAAAGAGGTAAAGAGACTGCAACCTGGTGTCCTCGTTATTGACCGCGACCGGCACTACACCGCACCATAACATCAGCACCATACCACCACCTTTCATTGTGCGCCCCTCAGCAGGGTCACGGACCGGGTCTAGCCACCGTGACAACCCCAGAGCAGAGACTCAGAGGCCCGGTACCGGGTACCCCTCGGCCCTGCGACAGTGGGGGCGCTACAACTGCGTCATACTACCGTAGAATACGGGCAAGTGCTATGCAAGAAAACATCACATAGCACTCGGACCAGTGTTAATCTATAGAGCAGCTCACATCACCGTATTTTTTCTCAGGCGTATTGTACATGCATGTGAAATCGCAGCATGCTGCAATTGTACCCGCATCTCGTCTGAGACTCGTCAATGCAAGCTTATGGTTGCGAGAAAAAATTCGCCCAGCACTCAGACGATGCGAGTGCTGTCCAATTTTTATGCACCGGTGTCCTTATAAAAGCCGGCAGTTCATGTGCCGCGTACAGTAAAATCACACTGACAGGTTAGAATTAGTGTTGAGCATTCCGATACCGCAAGTATCGGGTATCGGCCGATACTTGCTGGTATCGGAATTCCGATACCGAGATCCGATACTTTTGTGGTATCGGGTATCGGTATCGAAACAACATTAATGTGTAAAATTAAGAATTAAAATAAAAAATATTGCTATACTCACCTCTCCGACGCAGCCTGGACCTCACCGAGGGAACCGGCAGCGTTCTTTGCTTAAAATGCGTGCTTTTACTTCCTTCCGTGACGTCACGGTTTGTGATTGGTCGCGTGCCGCCCATGTGGCCGCGACGCGACCAATCACAGCAAGCCGTGACGTAATTTTCAGGTCATCAATGCCTAATTCTAGGCATTCAGGAATTTAAAATTACGTTCCGGCTTGTGATTGGTCGCGTCGCGGTCACATGGGCGACTGTTGTGGATTCTGTTTGTGGGCTCCCTCTGGTGGTTACTGCTGGTACTGGGTGACTTTGGTGGGTTGCGGCCTTTGGTTTCCACCTGTCCATCAGAGGCTGGGTGTTTCCTATTTTACCTGGCCTTTCTGTCATTCCCTTGCCGGCTATCAATGTATTCAGATGTGCTCTGTTTGGTTCCTGCCTACCTGCTCCCAGATCTTTCAGGATAAGCTAAGTGCTGATTTTCAGTTGTTTGGTTTTTTTGTCCAGCTTGCTGATTATGTCTCTATGCTAGCTGGTAGCTCTAGTGGACTGAGGTTCTCCCCATGTGCCATGAGTTGGCACATGGGTTCTTGTAATCTCAGGATGGTTTTTTTGATTAGGGTTTTTTGCTGACCGCTCAGTCCCCTTTTGTATCGTTCTGCTTTCTAGTTTACAGCGGGCCTCAATTTGCTAAAACTATATATATCATCTCTATGTGTGTGCCTTCCTCTCATTTCACCGTCAATACATGTGAGGGGGCAACTATATCTTTTGGGGTTCATTCCTCTGGAGGCAAGTGAGGTCTTTATTTTCTCTGCAGTACTAGTTAGCTCTTAGGCTGGTGCGTGGCGTCTAGAACCAACGTAGGCACGCTCCCTGGCTATCTCTAGTTGCGTTTGTCAGGCGTAGGGCAGCGGTCAGCCCAGGTTCCATCACCCTAGAGCTCGTCCGTTATCTATTTGTACTTTGCTTGTCCTGTGCTATCCCTAGCCATTGGGGATTCATGACAGTATAGCCGGCCCACAAAGTGTTAATTGTTTGGGCTGAAGCAGGAGAAAAAGAAGTGTTTAAGGGAAATTTTTTTTTTTTTTCCCTTCAGAGTTTTGCTGCCTAGCCCTTAATTGCTGTCTAGCTGCTTCTTACCTCCTCTTAACCCTTGAATGGCTCTGATCTTAGCTGTTTAACATGGATGTCCAGAGTTTGGCTTCCAGCCTGAGTAATCTCGCGGCAAAAGTTCAAAACATACAGGATTTTGTTGTTCACACTCCCATGTCTGAACCTAGAATTCCTATTCCAGAGTTCTTTTCTGGAGATAGATCTACCTTCCTGAATTTCAGGAACAATTGTAAATTGTTTCTTTCTTTAAAATCTCGCTCCTCTGGAGACCCTGCTCAACAGGTCAAGATTGTAATATCTTTCCTGCGGGGCGACCCTCAGAATTGGGCATTTGCATTGGCACCAGGGGATCCTGCATTGCTCAGTGTGGATGCGTTTTTTCTGGCATTGGGATTGCTCTATGAGGAACCTAACCTAGAGATTCAGGCTGAAAAGGCTTTATTAGCCCTCTCTCAGGGGCATGATGAAGCGGAAATATATTGTCAAAAATTTCGGAAATGGTCGGTGCTTACTCAGTGGAATGAGTGCGCCCTGGCTGCAAACTTCAGAAATGGTCTTTCTGAGGCCATTAAGGATATTATGGTGGGGTTCCCTACGCCTTCAGGTCTGAATGAGTCTATGGCTATGGCCATTCAGATTGATCGGCGTTTACGGGAGCGCAAACCCGTGCACCAGTTGGCGGTGTCTTCTGAACAGGCACCTGAGACTATGCAATGTGATAGAATTCAGTCCAGAAGTGAACGGCAAAATTATAGGCGGAAAAATGGATTGTGTTTTTATTGTGGTGATTCAGCTCATGTTATATCAGCATGCTCTAAACGCACAAAAAGGGTTGATAAATCTTTTGCCATTGGTACTCTGCAGCCTAAGTTCATTTTGTCTGTGACTCTGATTTTTTCACTGTCTTCCATTTCCGTCGATGCCTATGTGGATTCGGGCGCTGCCCTGAGTCTTATGGATTGGTCATTTGCTAAACGCTGCGGTTTTAGTCTGGAACCTCTGGAAGTTCCTATTCCTCTGAAGGGAATTGACTCTACACCATTGGCTATGAATAAACCGCAGTATTGGACACAAGTGACCATGCGCATGACTCCCGTTCATCAGGAGGTGATTCGCTTCCTTGTACTGTATAATTTACATGATGTACTAGTGCTTGGTCTGCCATGGTTACAAACTCATAATCCTGTCCTGGACTGGAAAACAATGTCTGTGTTAAGCTGGGGATGTCAGGGGGTTCATGATGATGCACCTCCGATTTCAATCGCTTCATCTACTCCTTCTGAGATCCCTGCGTTTTTGTCTGACTATAGGGATGTTTTTGAGGAGCCTAAGCTCAATTCGCTCCCTCCTCATAGAGAGTGTGACTGTGCTATAGAATTGATTCCTGGCAGTAAGTTCCCTAAGGGTCGTTTATTTAATCTGTCACTGCCAGAGCATACTGCTATGCGGAATTATATTAAGGAGTCCTTGGAAAAGGGACATATTCGTCCATCTTCGTCCCCTCTGGGAGCAGGTTTCTTTTTCGTGGCAAAAAAAGATGGTTCCCTGAGGCCTTGTATAGATTATCGCCTTCTGAATAAGATTACAGTCAAATACCAGTATCCATTGCCATTATTAACTGATTTGTTTGCTCGCATTAAGGGGGCTAGGTGGTTCACTAAGATAGATCTTCGCGGTGCGTATAATCTGGTGCGGATAAAACAGGGTGATGAGTGGAAAACCGCATTTAATACGCCTGAGGGCCATTTTGAGTATTTGGTAATGCCTTTTGGACTCTCCAATGCTCCGTCAGTCTTTCAGTCCTTTATGCACAATATTTTCCGTGAATATCTGGATAAGTTTATGATTGTGTATTTGGATGATATTTTGGTGTTTTCTGATGACTGGGAGTCTCATGTTCTACAGGTCAGGAAGGTGTTTCAGGTTCTACGGGCCAATTCTCTGTTTGTGAAGGGTTCAAAGTGTCTCTTCGGAGTCCAGAAGATTTCTTTTTTGGGGTACATTTTTTCTCCTTCTACTATTGAGATGGATCCCATCAAGGTTCAGGCTATTTGTGACTGGACACAACCTACATCTGTTAAGAGCCTTCAGAAGTTCTTGGGGTTTGCTAATTTTTATCGTCGGTTCATTGCTAATTTTTCCAGTATTGTCAAACCTTTGACTGATTTGACTAAAAAGGGTGCTGATGTTGCTGATTGGTCTCCTGCGGCCGTGGAGGCCTTTCGGGAACTTAAGCGCCGGTTTTCTTCTGCTCCTGTGTTGTGTCAGCCAGATGTTTCACTTCCTTTTCAGGTTGAGGTTGATGCTTCCGAGATTGGAGCGGGGGCGGTTTTGTCACAGAGAAGTTCTAATGGCTCGGTGATGAAGCCATGTGCATTCTTCTCTAGAAAATTCTCGCCCGCCGAGCGCAATTATGATGTGGGTAATCGGGAGCTTTTGACCATGAAGTGGGCATTTGAGGAGTGGCGTCATTGGCTTGAGGGTGCTAAACATCGTGTGGTGGTATTGACTGATCACAAGAATCTCATTTACCTTGAGTCTGCCAGGCGTTTGAATCCTAGACAGGCTCGTTGGTCGTTGTTTTTTTCTCGTTTCAATTTCGTGGTTTCATACCTGCCAGGTTCAAAGAATGTGAAGGCAGATGCTCTTTCCAGGAGTTTTGTGCCTGACTCTCCTGGAGACTCTGGGCCTACTGGTATCCTTAGGGATGGGGTAATATTGTCCGCCGTATCCCCAGACTTGCGACGTGCATTGCAGGAGTTTCAGGTGGATAAACCGGATCGTTGTCCACCAGAAAGACTGTTTGTTCCGGATGATTGGACCAGTAGAGTCATCTCCGAGGTCCATTCTTCTGTGTTGGCTGGTCATCCTGGAATATTTGGTACTAGAGACTTGGTGGCCAGGTCTTTTTGGTGGCCTTCCTTGTCTAGGGATGTGCGTACCTTTGTGCAGTCTTGTGAAGTGTGTGCTCGAGCTAAGCCTTGCTGTTCTCGGGCCAGTGGGTTGTTGTTATCCTTGCCCATCCCGAAGAGGCCTTGGACGCACATTTCCATGGATTTTATTTCTGATCTTCCGGTTTCACAGAAAATGTCCGTTATCTGGGTTGTGTGTGACCGCTTTTCTAAGATGGTTCATTTGGTGCCTTTGCCTAAGTTGCCCTCCTCCTCTGAGTTGGTCCCTTTATTTTTTCAGAACGTGGTCCGTTTGCATGGGATTCCGGAGAATATCGTTTCTGACAGGGGATCCCAGTTTGTGTCTAGATTTTGGCGGACGTTTTGTGCCAAGATGGGCATTGATTTGTCTTTCCCGTCTGCATTCCATCCTCAGACGAATGGCCAGACGGAGCGAATTAATCAGACCTTGGAAACTTATTTGAGGTGTTTTGTTTCTGCTGATCAAGATGACTGGGTTGCTTTTTTGCCACTGGCCGAATTTGCTCTTAATAATCGGGCTAGTTCTGCCACGTTGGTCTCTCCTTTTTTTTGTAATTCGGGGTTTCATCCTCGTTTTTCCTCTGGTCAGGTGGAGTCTTCGGATTGTCCTGGAGTGGACGTGGTGGTGGACAGGCTACATCAGATTTGGAATCAGGTGGTGGACAATTTGAAGTTATCTCAGGAGAAGACTCAGCAGTTTGCTAATCGCCGTCGCCGCGTGGGTCCCCGACTTCTTGTTGGGGATTTGGTGTGGTTGTCTTCTCGTTTTGTCCCTATGAAGGTCTCTTCTCCTAAGTTCAAGCCTCGGTTCATCGGTCCTTATAGGATCTCGGAGATTCTTAACCCTGTATCTTTTCGATTGGATCTCCCAGCATCGTTTGCTATTCATAATGTGTTCCATCGGTCATTGTTGCGGAGGTATGAGGTGCCCGTTGTTCCTTCGGTTGAGCCTCCTGCTCCGGTGCTGGTGGAGGGAGAATTGGAGTATGTTGTTGAGAAGATCTTGGATTCTCGTGTTTCCAGACGCAAACTCCAGTATTTGGTTAAGTGGAAGGGTTATGGTCAGGAGGATAATTCCTGGGTGGTCGCCTCCGATGTTCATGCGACTGATTTGGTCCGCGCCTTCCATAGAGCTCACCCTGATCGCCCTGGGGGTTCTCGAGAGGGTTCGGTGACCCCTCCTCAAGGGGGGGGTACTGTTGTGGATTCTGTTTGTGGGCTCCCTCTGGTGGTTACTGCTGGTACTGGGTGACTTTGGTGGGTTGCGGCCTTTGGTTTCCACCTGTCCATCAGAGGCTGGGTGTTTCCTATTTTACCTGGCCTTTCTGTCATTCCCTTGCCGGCTATCAATGTATTTAGATGTGCTCTGTTTGGTTCCTGCCTACCTGCTCCCAGATCTTTCAGGATAAGCTAAGTGCTGATTTTCAGTTGTTTGGTTTTTTTGTCCAGCTTGCTGATTATGTCTCTATGCTAGCTGGTAGCTCTAGTGGACTGAGGTTCTCCCCATGTGCCATGAGTTGGCACATGGGTTCTTGTAATCTCAGGATGGTTTTTTTGATTAGGGTTTTTTGCTGACCGCTCAGTCCCCTTTTGTATCGTTCTGCTTTCTAGTTTACAGCGGGCCTCAATTTGCTAAAACTATATATATCATCTCTATGTGTGTGCCTTCCTCTCATTTCACCGTCAATACATGTGAGGGGGCAACTATATCTTTTGGGGTTCATTCCTCTGGAGGCAAGTGAGGTCTTTATTTTCTCTGCAGTACTAGTTAGCTCTTAGGCTGGTGCGTGGCGTCTAGAACCAACGTAGGCACGCTCCCTGGCTATCTCTAGTTGCGTTTGTCAGGCGTAGGGCAGCGGTCAGCCCAGGTTCCATCACCCTAGAGCTCGTCCGTTATCTATTTGTACTTTGCTTGTCCTGTGCTATCCCTAGCCATTGGGGATTCATGACAGGCGACGCGACCAATCACAAGCCGTGACGTCATGGGAGGCAGGAGACGCTCACATTTTTAAAATTACGTCACGGCTTGTGATTGGTTGCGTGCCGCCCATGTGACCGCGACGCGACCAATCACAGCAAGCCGTGACGTAATTTCAGGTCCTCAATGCAGAAATAGGCATTAGGACCTGAAATTACGTCACGGCTTGCTGTGATTGGTCGCGTCGCGGTCACATGGGCGGCACGCAACCAATCACAAGCCGTGACGTAATTTTAAAAATGCGCGCGTCTCCTGCCTCCCGTGACGTCATGGCTTGTGATTGGTCGCGTCGCCCATGTGACCGCGACGCGACCAATCACAAGCCGGAACGTAATTTTAAATTCCTGAATGCCTAGAATTAGGCATTGAGGACCTGAAAATTACGTCACGGCTTGCTGTGATTGGTCGCGTCGCGGCCACATGGGCGGCACGCGACCAATCACAAGCCGTGACGTCACGGAAGGAAGTAAAAGCGCGCATTTTAAGCAAAGAACGCTGCCGGTTCCCTCGGTGAGGTCCAGGCTGCGTCGGAGAGGTGAGTATAGCAATATTTTTTATTTTAATTCTTTATTTTACACATTAATATGGTTCCCAGGGCCTGAAGGAGAGTTTCCTCTCCTTCAGACCCTGGGAACCATCAGGAATACCGTCCGATACTTGAGTCCCGTTGACTTGTATTGGTATCGGGTATCGGTATCGGATTAGATCCGATACTTTGCCGGTATCGGCCGATACTTTCCGATACCGATACTTTCAAGTATCGGATGGTATCGCTCAACACTAGTTAGAATAGAATAGATATATAGAATACATAGATATATAGATGTCCGTGACACACACACACACACACATATATATATACAGTATATTCACTGCTCAAAAAAATAAAGGGAACACTAAAATACCACATCCTAGATATCACTGAATGAAATATTTCAGTTTCAAATCTTTATTCATTACATAGTGGAATGTGTTGAGAACTATAAAACATAAAAATAATCAATGTAAATCAAAATGAAAATCCCATGGAGGTGTGGATTTGGAATTATACTAAAAATCAAAGTGGAAAATCAAAATACAGGCTGATCCAACTTCAGTGGAAATGTCTCAAAACAAGGAAATTATGTTCAGTTGTGTGTGTGTTGCCTCCATGTGCCTGTATGACCTCCCTACAACACCTGAGCATGCTCCTGAGGAGGTGGCGGATGGTCTCCTGAGGGATCTCCTCCCAGACCTGGACTAAAGCATCTGCCAACTCCTGGACAGTCTGTGGTGCAACGTGACATTGGTGGATAGTGCGAGACGTGATGTCCCAGATGTGTTCAATCGGATTCAGGTCTGGGGAATGGGTGGGCCAGTCCATATCTTCAATGCCTTCATCTTGCAGGAACTGCTGACACACTCCAGCCACATGAGGTCTGGCATTGTCCTGCATTAGGAGGATCCCAGGGCCAACCACACCAGCATATGGTCTCACAAGGG
The DNA here is from genome assembly GCF_051348905.1 of Ranitomeya variabilis. NCBI lineage: Eukaryota > Metazoa > Chordata > Amphibia > Anura > Dendrobatidae > Ranitomeya > Ranitomeya variabilis. The sequence goes on from NC_135239.1 coordinate 154,757,036, forward strand.
GTTTGAGGATCTCATCTCGGTACCAAATGGCAGTCAGTCTACCTCTGGTGAGCACATGGAGGGCTGTGCGGCCCTCCAAAGTAATGCCACCCCACACCATTACTGACCCAATGCCAAACCGGTCATTCTGAAGGATGTTGCAGGTAGCAGATCGCTCTCCACGGCGTCTCCAGACTCTGTCACATCTGTCACATGTGCTCAGGGTGAACCCGCTTTCAACTGTAAAGAGCACAGGACGCCAGTGGCGAATTTGCCAATCCTGATGTTCTGTGGCAAATGCCAAGCATCCTGCTCGGTGTTGAGCTGTGAGCACAACCCCCATCTGTGGACGTCGGGCACTCAGACCATCCTCATGGAGTAGCTTTCTAACAGTTTGTGCAGACACATGCACATTTGTGGCCTGCTGGAGGTCATTTTGCAGGGCTCTGGCAGTGCTCCTCCTGTTCCTCCTTGAGCAAAGGCTGAGGTAGTGGTCCTGCTGCTGGGTTGTTGCACTCCTACCGCCCCCTCCACATCTCCTGGTGTACTGGCCTGTCTACTGATAATGCCTCCAGCCTCTGGACACTACGCTGACAGACACAGCAAACCTTCTTGCCACAGCTCGCATTGATGTGCCATCCTGGATGAGCTGCACTACCTGAGCCACTTGTGTGGGTTGTAGAGTCTGTCTCATGCTACCACGAGTGTGAAAGCACAACCAACATTCAAAAGTGACCAAAACATCAGCCAGAAAGGATTGGTAATGAGTTGTGGTCTGTGGTCCCCACCTGCAGAACCTCTCCTTTATTGAGTGTGTCTTGATAATTGCCAATAATTTCCATCTGTTGTCTATTCCATTTGCACAACAGCATGTGAAATTGATTGTCAAACAGTGTTGCTTCCTAAGTGGACAGTTTGATTTAATAGAAGTTTGATTTACTTGGAGTAATACTTTGTTGTTTAAGTGTTCCATTTATTTATTTTTGAGCAGTATATATATATGTACATATTAGATAGATAGAATAAAAGCCAGCAATTCATGTGCCGCGTACAGTAAAATCAGAGTGACAGGTTAGAATAGAATAGATATATACACATAGAATACATAGATATATAGATGTCAGTGGCACACATATATAGTGTATATAGGTATATTACATAGATGAAAAGCTGGCAATTCCGCAGCCGCGTAGTGTAAAATCACAGCAGGAGCCGACAGGATAGAAGAGAAGGATTACATACAGTAAATACAAATAGAATAGGTAGATATATAGATGTCAGTGACAAATACAATTAGTCCAGTGTGTGTGCAAATTACTGTACATGTTTTTAACTCATAAAATATTATTTTTCGGAAAAAAATAACGTAGGCTCCAGCGTAATTTTCGTAACCAGCAGAGGGAAAGCCAACAGCTGGGGGACAATTTTTATAGGTCCCCCTATAATTAATAACCAGCAAAGTATATGCAGACAGCTGCGGGCTGATATTAATAGCCTAGGAAGGGTCCATGGATACTGGCCCCCTCAGGCTAGAGACATCAGCTCTCAGCCGCCCCAGAAAAGGCGCATCTCTAAGATGCGCCAATTCTGGTACTTAGCTTTGCTCTTTCCACTTGCTCTGTAGCGGTGGACAGTGGGGTGATAGTTGGGAGGGTTGATAACACCTTTGTATGGTCAGGTGACAATATGCTGTCTGCATACGGAGACCCGTAGAAGCGCAACACAGTGCGAAACGGCTGTCGTCTTTGCACTCTCTAGCCTCCCACCTGCCTGAGATGTTTTAAACATTTTTTAGACCAATAAAGTTTGGACTTTATTCCGGTGAGTGCCACCTCTTTTCATTTCATTTGGATTATGCACTTTGCTCTGGTGTGCACCTGAAGGAAAAAAGGTTTTATGCATGCAGCATTTTTGATCAGCTGATGGTATTGGCTCTATCAATCACCAGTGATGCTCGGCTTTCTCTATTTCTGTGATAGCCAGCAGCTTTTGTTTTGGCCAAAAGATTTTTTAATCTGTCACGACGACAAGGGAGACTCTTTTGGCCAGGCCCTACTCTACTCTAACCTATTAAAAAGTTGTCAAAATATGCAATACAATTTAGGTATGAAGGTAGGTAAGCGCTGCAGAATATGTTGGCGCTATATAAATAAAGATTATTACTATTAGTATCACATACAAGGGACAAATACCACCGCACCATGGCCAGACATCATATTACCACCACATAGTGAACTATAATACCACATACAAGGAACAAATACAGCCACACCACGGCCGGACCACATATTACCACCACATAGGGACCGAATACAACAATACTGATCATTAATAACAAAACACAATACTAATATTGCCATAAGTGCCATTATACATAGGAGATCTGTACTTAGTATGCAGTGTCCATGTACAGGTAATACAGTGATCACCAGTGACATTATACACAGGAGCTCTGTATATAGTGTCAGTGTACAGGTAACACAGTGATCACCAGTGACATTATGCACAGGAGCTCTGTATATAGTGTCAGTGCACAGGTAATACAGTGATCACCGCTGACATTATGCACAGGAGCTCTGTATATAGTGTAAATGTACAGGTAATACAGTGATCACAGGTGACATTATACACAGGAGCTCTGTATATAGTGTCAGTGTATAGGTAATACAGTGATCACCGGTGACATTATACACAGGAGCTCTGCATATAGTGTCAGTGTACAGGTAATACAGTGATCACCAGTGACATTATACACAGGAGCTCTGTATATAGTGTCAGTGCACGGGTAATACAGTGATCACTGTTATGGACCTGGTGGTTAGGTGCACCAGGAATGACCTGATAGTTAAACACGGAATCGGGACGAGCTCTGGGGAAATGGGAACTCTGCTGACCGCAAACCCTACTCCTATCAACACAACTAGAAATAGCCGTGGAGCGTGCCTGACTCTGCCTAGACGCCTCTTCACAGCCTAAGAGCTAACTACCCCTAAAGAAAGGAAACAAAGCCTCACTTGCCTCAGAGAAATTTCCCCAAAGGTAAAAGCAGCCCCCCACAAGTATTGACTGTGAGTTAAGAGGAAATCACAAACACAGGATGAAATAGGCTTTAGCAAAGAGAGGCCAGTCTAACTAAACAGATTGAGGATAGAAAAGGGATCTTTGCGGTCAACACAACAAACTACAAAAACCACGCAGAGTGTGCAAAAAATACCCCCGCACCGACTCACGGTGCGGTGGTGCCACTCTGCACCCCCAGAGCTTCCAGCTAGCCAGGCAGTTTCATGATAGCAAGCTGGACTAGAACTTAGCAAGAAAAACCATAAGTAACAAATGAACAAGCCGGAACTTAGCTTTTGCTGGAGTAGACAGGTCCTCAGAAAGATCCAGGAGAGATCTGAACCAGTACTAGAACATTGACAGCTGGCATGGAGTAACGATCTGAGTGGAGTTAAATAGAGAATCCTAGCCTAGCCCTAAACGATGGCAGCTGGGGAAGGAATCTCAGAACCAGCAGCTCCCCTCACAGCCACCAGAGGGAGTCCAAGGACAGAACTCACCGAAGTACCATTCATGACCACAGGAGGGAGTTCGAGAACGGAATTCACAACAGATCACCGCTGACATTATGCACAGGAGCTCTGTATATAGTGTCAGTATACAGGTAATACAGTGATCACAGGTAACATTATACACAGGAGCTCTGTATATAGTGTCAGTGTATAGGTAATACAGTGATCACCGGTGACATTATACACAGGAGCTCTGCATATAGTGTCAGTGTACAGGTAACACAGTGATCACCAGTGACATTATGCACAGGAGCTCTGTATATAGTGTCAGTGCACAGGTAATACAGTGATCAACAGTGGCATTATACACACGAGTGCTGTATATATTGTACAGGTTATACAGTGATCAATGACATTATACACAGGAGCTCTGTATACAGTGTCAGTGTACAGGTAATACAGTGATCACTGACATTGTACAGAGGAGCTCTGTATATAGTGTCAGTGTAAAGATAAGAGTGATCACTGGTGACCGAAGTACCATTCATGATCACAGGAGGGAGTTCGAGAACGGAATTCACAACAGTACCCCCCCTTGAGGAGGGGTCACCGAACCCTCACCAGAGCCCCCAGGCCGATCAGGACGAGCCAAATGAAAGGCACGAACTAAATCGGCAGCATGGACATCAGAGGCAACAACCCAGGAATTATCCTCCTGACCATAGCCCTTCCATTTGACAAAGTACTGAAGTTTTCGTCTCGAAATACGAGAATCCAAAATCTTCTCCACCACATACTCCAACTCCCCCTCGTCCGACACCGGAGCAGGAGGATCAACGGAGGGAACCATAGGCGCCACATATCTCTGCAGCAACGACCTATGGAACACATTATGGATGGCAAAAGAAGCAGGAAGGGCCAAACGAAATGATACAGGATTAAGAATTTCAGAAATCTTATAAGGACCAATGAAACGAGGCTTAAACTTAGGAGAAGAAACCTTCATAGGAACATAACGAGATGATAACCAAACCAAATCCCCAACACGAAGTCGGGGACCAACACGGCGACGGCGGTTAGCGAAACGTTGAGCCTTCTCTTGGGACAAGGTCAAGGTCCACCACATGAGTCCAAATTTGTTGCAACCTGTCCACCACAGAATCCACACCAGGACAGTCCGAAGGCTCAACCTGCCCTGAAGAAAATCGAGGATGAAAACCAGAATTACAAAAAAAAGCGAAACCAAAGTAGCCGAACTGGCCCGATTATTAAGGGCAAACTCAGCCAATGGCAAGAAGGTCACCCAATCATCCTGATCCGCAGAAACAAAACATCTCAGATAAGTTTCCAAAGTCTGATTGGTTTGTTCGGTTTGGCCATTTGTCTGAGGATGGAAAGCCGAAGAAAAAGACAAATCAATGCCCATCTTAGCACAAAAGGACCGCCAAAACCTTGAAACAAACTGGGAACCTCTGTCAGACACGATGTTCTCCGGAATGCCATGCAAACGAACCACATGTTGGAAAAATAATGGAACCAAATCAGAGGAAGAAGGCAATTTAGGCAAGGGTACCAAATGGACCATTTTAGAGAAGCGATCACAAACCACCCAGATGACCGACATCCTTTGAGAAACAGGAAGATCTGAAATAAAATCCATGGAAACATGCGTCCAGGGCCTTTTCGGGACCGGCAAGGGCAAAAGTAACCCACTGGCACGAGAACAGCAGGGCTTAGCCCGAGCACAAGTCCCACAAGACTGCACAAAAGAACGCACATCCCGTGACAAGGAAGGCCACCAAAAGGACCTAGCCACCAAATCTCTGGTACCAAAAATCCCAGGATGACCAGCCAACACCGAACAATGAACCTCAGAGATAATCTATTAGTCCATCTATCAGGGACAAACAGTTTCTCCGCTGGACAACGGTCAGGTCTATCAGCCTGGAACTCCTGCAGCACCCGCCGCAAATCAGGGGAGATGGCAGACAGAACTACCCCCTCTCTGAGAATACCAGCCGGCCCAGGAACCCCAGGAGAATCAGGCACAAAACTCCTTGAAAGGGCATCAGCCTTCACATTCTTAGAACCCGGAAGGTACGAAACCACAAAATTGAATGGGAGAAAAACAGCGACTAACGAGCTTGTCTAGGATTCAACCGCTTGGCAGACTCGAGATAAGTCAGATTCTTGTGATCTGTCAAGACCACCACGCGATGCTTGGCTCCTTCAAGCCAATGTCGCCACTCCTCGAATGCCCACTTCATAGCCAACAACTCCCGATTGCCAACATCATAATTACGCTCAGCAGGCGAAAACTTTCTCGAAAAGAAAGCACATGGCTTCATTACAGAGCAATCAGAACTTCTCTGAGACAAAACAGCCCCTGCTCCAATTTCAGAAGCATCAACCTCGACCTGAAAAGGGAGCGAAACATCTGGCTGACACAACACAGGAGCCGAAGAGAAACAACGTTTCAACTCCTGAAAAGCCTCAACGGCCGCAGAGGACCAATTCACCACATCAGCACCCTTCTTGGTCAAATCAGTCAACGGTTTAACAACACTAGAAAAATTAGCGATGAAGCGACGGTAAAAATTAGCAAAGCCCAGAAATTTCTGAAGGCTCTTCACAGATGTAGGCCGAGTCCAATCATAAATAGCTTGGACTTTAACAGGATCCATCTCGATAGTAGAAGGGGAAAAAATGAAGCCCAAAAAGAAAACCTTCTGAACTCCAAAGAGACACTTAGATCCCTTCACAAACAAGGAATTAGCACGAAGGACCTGGAACACCATTCTGACCTGCTTCACATGGGACTCCCAATCATCCGAAAAGACCAAAATATCATCCAAATATACGATCATGAATCTATCCAGATACTTTCGGAAGATGTCATGCATAAAGGACTGAAACACAGAGGGAGCATTAGAAAGGCCGAATGGCATCACCAGGTACTCAAAATGGCCCTCGGGCGTATTAAATGCTGTTTTCCATTCATCGCCCTGTTTAATACGCACGAGATTATACGCCCCTCGAAGGTCTATCTTGGTGAACCAACTAGCCCCCTTAATACGAGCAAATAAATCAGACAGTAGAGGCAAAGGGTACTGAAATTTGACCGTGATTTTTTTAAGAAGGCAGTAATCTATACAAGGTCTCAGAGAACCATCCTTCTTGGCCACAAAAAAGAACCCAGCTCCCAATGGTGACGACGACGGGCGGATATGCCCTTTCTCCAAGGACTCCTTTATATAACTCCGCATAGCGGCGTGTTCTGGCACAGACAAATTGAAAAGTCGTCCCTTAGGGAACTTGCTACCAGGAATCAAATTAATATCACAATCACAATCCCTATGAGGAGGTAGGGTACTAGACTTGGGCTCATCAAATACATCCCGGTAATCCGACAAAAACTCAGGGACTTCAGGAGTGGAGGAAGAAATTGACAACAATGAAACATCCCCATGTACCCCTTGACAGCCCCAACTGGACACCGACATTGATTTCCAATCCAATACTGGATTATGGACCTGCAGCCATGGCAAACCCAACACGACCACATCATGCAGATTATGCAACACCAAAAAGCGAATATCCTCCTGATGTGCAGGAGCCATGCACATGGTCAACTGGGTCCAGTACTTAGGCTTATTCTTGGCCAAAGGCGTAGCATCAATTCCCCTCAAAGGAATGGGATGCTGCAAGGGCTCCAAGAAAAAACCACAGCGCCTGGCAAACTCTAAGTCCATCAAATTCAGGGCAGCGCCTGAATCCACAAATGCCATAACAGAATAGGGTGACAAAGAGCAAATCAGAGTAACGGACAAAAGAAATTTAGGCTGTACAGTACCAATGGTGACAGACCTAGCGAACCGCTTAGTGCGCTTAGGTCAATCAGAGATAGCATGAGTGGAGTCACCACAGTAAAAACACAGCCCATTCTGACGTCTATGTTCTTGCCGTTCAGCTCTGGTCAAAGTCCTATCACATTGCATAGGCTCAGGCCTCTGCTCAGAGGATACCTCCAAATGGTGCACAGTTTTGCACTCACGTAAGCGCCGATCGATCTGTATGGCCAAGGACATTGATTCATTCAGACCAGCAGGCGTGGGGAACCCCACCATAACATCCTTAAGGGCTTCAGAAAGACCCTTTCTGAAAATTGCTGCCAGGGCACACTCATTCCACTGAGTAAGCACAGACCACTTTCTGAACTTCTGGCAATATACCTCCGCTTCATCCTGACCCTGGCACAAAGCCAGCAAAATTTTCTCTGCCTGATCCACAGAATTCGGTTCATCATAAAGCAATCCCAGCGCCAGAAAAAACGCATCTACATTACGCAATGCAGGATCTCCTGGCGCCAGGGCGAATGCCCAGTCTTGAGGGTCGCCACGCAACAAAGAAATAATGATTCTCACTTGCTGAATAGGGTCACCAGAAGAGCGGGGTTTCAGAGCAAGAAACAGTTTACAATTGTTTTTGAAATTCAGAAATTTAGATCTATCCCCTGAAAACAAATCAGGAATTGGAATTCTAGGCTCCAACATAGGATTCTGAACTACATAATCCTGAATGTTTTGTACCCTTGCAGCGAGTTGATCTACACTAGAGGACAGACCTTGAATGTCCATATCCACACCTGAGTTCTGAACCACCCAGAGTTTAAGGGGAAAAGAAAGGCAAAACACACTGCAGAGAAAAAAAAAATGGTCTCAGAACTTCTCTTTTCCCTCTATTGAGATGCATTAACACTTTGTGGGCCAGCTGTACTGTTATGGACCTGGTGGTTAGGTGCACCAGGAATGACCTGATAGTTAAACACGGAATCGGGACGAGCTCTGGGGAAATGGGAACTCTGCTGACCGCAAACCCTACTCCTATCAACACAACTAGAAATAGCCGTGGAGCGTGCCTGACTCTGCCTAGACGCCTCTTCACAGCCTAAGAGCTAACTACCCCTAAAGAAAGGAAACAAAGCCTCACTTGCCTCAGAGAAATTTCCCGAAAGGTAAAAGCAGCCCCCCACAAGTATTGACTGTGAGTTAAGAGGAAATCACAAACACAGGATGAAATAGGCTTTAGCAAAGAGAGGCCAGTCTAACTAAACAGATTGAGGATAGAAAAGGGATCTTTGCGGTCAACACAACAAACTACAAAAACCACGCAGAGTGTGCAAAAAATACCCCCGCACCGACTCACGGTGCGGTGGTGCCACTCTGCACCCCCAGAGCTTCCAGCTAGCCAGGCAGTTTCATGATAGCAAGCTGGACTAGAACTTAGCAAGAAAAACCATAAGTAACAAATGAACAAGCCGGAACTTAGCTTTTGCTGGAGTAGACAGGTCCTCAGAAAGATCCAGGAGAGATCTGAACCAGTACTAGAACATTGACAGCTGGCATGGAGTAACGATCTGAGTGGAGTTAAATAGAGAATCCTAGCCTAGCCCTAAACGACGGCAGCTGGGGAAGGAATCTCAGAACCAGCAGCTCCTCTCACAGCCACCAGAGGGAGTCCAAGGACAGAACTCACCGAAGTACCATTCATGACCACAGGAGGGAGTTCGAGAACGGAATTCACAACAGATCACCGCTGACATTTTGCACAGGAGCTCTGTATATACTGTCAGTATACAGGTAATACAGTGATCACAGGTAACATTATACACAGGAGCTCTGTATATAGTGTCAGTGTATAGGTAATACAGTGATCACCGGTGACATTATACACAGGAGCTCTGCATATAGTGTCAGTGTACAAGTAATACAGTGATCACCAGTGACATTATACACAGGAGCTCTGTATATAGTGTCAGTGTACAGGTAACACAGTGATCACCAGTGACATTATGCACAGGAGCTCTGTATATAGTGTCAGTGCACAGGTAATACAGTGATCAACAGTGGCATTATACACACGAGTGCTGTATATATTGTACAGGTTATACAGTGATCAATGACATTATACACAGGAGCTCTGTATACAGTGTCAGTGTACAGGTAATACAGTGATCACTGACATTGTACAGAGGAGCTCTGTATATAGTGTCAGTGTAAAGATAAGAGTGATCACTGGTGACATTATACACAGTATACAGTATATGACATTGTGACATTGTACTCTGTATATAGTATGCTCTGTATAGTGTCAGTGTACAGTTAACACACTGACTCACCAGTGACGTCTAAGTGAAGTCCTTCATCTTCGCTTTTCATCTTCATCCAGCACAGACCACTATAACTTCCTTCAGCCAGGGCTTGTCTCTGCAGGAAACAAAAGTTATCTAGAGCACCACTTGCAGAGTTCATTACTTAATTTTTTCCCAACTTCTACACTACACCAGATGAAGAAAAATAGGCGGCATAGTGTCGCTCTGCACAGTAACAGAACCGCCCCCCCCATTTAAAACAGTATCCTCAAAAAATAAAATAAATACATCACTTCTTTAATAATATCCCTTAATTAGCCCCATGGTAATAATATCCCTAATCCTGGACCCCGTGTGTCTCATTCCTGGCTCCAGCCATATGTTCTCCCATCCTGGCTCCATATGTTCTCCCATCCTGCCCTCATGAGTATCCATTCTGCCCCAAGTGATGTGCCATCCTGCCCCATATGATCTACATATCCTACCCCATCTGTCCCATGATCCTGACCCATTTGTCCCATGATCCTGCCTCATCTGTCCCATGTTCCTGCCCCATCTGTCTCCATCGTATCCATCCTGCCCCATGGTCCTGCACCATGTGTCTTATCCTGCCCCATGATTCTGCACCATCTTTCTCCATTCTGCCCCATGATCCTCTACCATCTGTCTCCATCCTGTCCCATGTTCCTGCCCCATCTGTCTCCATCTTGCCTCATGATCCTGCACCATCTCTCTCCGTCCTGCCCCGTGTCTCCATCCTGCCCTGTGTCTCCATCCTGCCCCGTGTCCCCATCCTGCCCCATGATCCTGAACCATCTTTCTCCATCCTGCCCCATCTGTCTCCATCCTGCCCCATGATTCTGCACCATCTGTCACCCTCCTGCCCCATCTGACTCCGTCCTGCCCCAGGTTCCTGCACCATCTGTCTCCATTGTGCCCCATGATCCTGCCCCATCTGTCTCCATCCTGCCTCCTGTCTTCCTCCTGCCCCGTGTCTCTATCCTGGCCCATGATCCTGCACCATCTCTCTCCATCCTGCACCGTGTCTCCATCCTGCCCCATGATCCTGCACATCTGTCTCCATCCAGCCCCATCTGTCTCCATCCTGCCCCATCTGTCTCCATCCTGTCCCATCTGACTCCATCCTGCCCCATGATCCTGCCCCACATGTCTCCATCCTGCCCCATCTGTCTCCATCCTGCCCCATGATCCTGCACCATCTGTCTCCATCCTGCCCCATCTGTCTACATCATGTAATCCTGTAGAAGCATACATTCATCTGAAGGATGAATTGTTTTGTGTCACATATTCAGCTATTTTTTTTATATTACTGGTACACCAGGGTGTGAATCTGATAATTCCGGCCTTCTCACCAACTAGGGCCTACTAGGCAGAAATAGGAAGCCAAAGTCATAAGTACAAATTTGCACAGAAAATTTTATTAAATATTTTTTAAAAAACCTCCTTTAAATATATTAAAAAGTGGAGACAACACATGTCAGAAAAACTACACAACGTAAGCCACGGATGACATATCACCGTAACACCTTCAAATTGGTTACTCCAAAGAGCTGCTGACCACCTCTATTGCTTTAAATATGTGGACTCTAATTTTACCCACTGATTTTAGTCCTATGGTGGACATAACACAATGTCTATGCTGTATATAGATATAAGGTGCATAGTGCTTCACTAGACATTAGGCAGTGATTAGTCCACAGGTTGTTACCATAAATATAGGCCAAATTCTATTGTGAGCCAAACCATATCACAATATACTGCTGGTTAAAGTAACCGAAAACCATATTAAGCAAAAACATTTGGAGGTTTAAATGTCATACATGACCTGCACGTGTAGTCCTGAGCCCCAACGCACGTTTCGCGTTAGCTTCGTCCGGACGAAGCTAACGCGAAACGTGCGTTGGGGCTCAGGACTACACGTGCAGGTCATGTATGACATTTAAACCTCCAAATGTTTTTGCTTAATATGGTTTTCGGTTACTTTAACCAGCAGTATATTGTGATATGGTTTGGCTCACAATAGAATTTGGCCTATATTTATGGTAACAACCTGTGGACTAATCACTGCCTAATGTCTAGTGAAGCACTATGCACCTTATATCTATATACAGCATAGACATTGTGTTATGTCCACCATAGGACTAAAATCAGTGGGTAAAATTAGAGTCCACATATTTAAAGCAATAGAGGTGGTCAGCAGCTCTTTGGAGTAACCAATTTGAAGGTGTTACGGTGATATGTCATCCGTGGCTTACGTTGTGTAGTTTTTCTGACATGTGTTGTCTCCACTTTTTAATATATTTAAAGGAGGTTTTTTAAAAAATATTTAATAAAATTTTCTGTGCAAATTTGTACTTATGACTTTGGCTTCCTATTTCTGCTTTTTTGGTTTATTCTATGGTTATGGAAGTGTCATATACATAGGCCGGTTCTTTTCTTATATGAAAATTAGGGCCTACTAGGGTCAGAAGTGCTTGCCAACGGTGAGTGGGGGTGCCACTTGTGCTGATTCCTAGGGTGCCAACCTCTGCAGCAAGGCAGGGGCAAGACAGTGTTTGAATAGGGTAAGACACTGCCCCACTTCGCTTTCTTGTGTTGTTGTACACCAAGGTTTATGGTGGTGAGGTGATAGTTCTTTCTATTTATATATTATTATATTATATTTAATTCTGTTGCAGTGTTACAATTTTAATACTAATTATTGAAAGCAATATTTTAACTTCATCTATTTAAAGTACAGACTGTTTATGTTGAAATGTGTCTTAAAAAGATCTGCACTATAGAATTGCTTCAAGCTGTGAGGTTTTTTGGATGATGAGGTTTTTTGGATGATGATTAACCCAGAACAAGCCCATAGGCATAAAAAAGACTTGTACATGGAAAGCCCCTTTAATAGTTACACACAAATACAAGCAAATACAAGATACACAACTTATTATGGTTACACATCACAATTGAAGTACTGAACCAGGGTGGTTACTGTAGAACACGAACAGCCTATAAGCTTAGTGATAGTCATAGAGCTTAAAGGGAATCTGTCACCCCAAAATTGGCTTATAAACTAAGGCCACCAGCATCAGGGGCTTATGTACAGCATTCTGTAATGCTGTAGATAAGCCCCCGATGTAACCTGAAAGATAAGAAAAACAGGTTAGATTATACTCCCCCAGGGGCGGTCCCGATGTGGTTCGGGTCCGATGGGCGTTGCGGTCTGACACCTCCCATCTTCATATAATGTCGCCCTCTTCTTTTCTTCCTGCTGCGGCTCCTTGTCTGCCCTGTTGAGGGCAGAGCAAAGTACTGCAGTGCGCAGGCACCGGGAAAGATCAGAGAGGCCTGGCGCCTGCACACTGCAGTACTTTGCTCTGCCGTCAACAGGGCAGACAGAATACGCCTGCGCAGGAGCCACAGCAGGAAGACAAGAAGAGGACGTCATCGTATGAAGATGGGAAGCGCCGGACCGCGACGCCCATCGGACCGGACCGCAGCAGGACCGCCTCTGGGTGAGTATAATATAACCTGCTTTTCTTATCTTGCAGGTTACATCGGGGGCTTATCTACAACATTACAGAATGGTGTAGATAAGCCCTGATGCCGGTGGCCTTAGTTTATAGGACAATTTTGCAGAATGATTACAACAGTATCTGTACCTCTAAGATCAAGTGTGTTATAAACAGCGACCTGTAATCGTACTAACATGCTGAATAATAATAATAATAATGAGTTGTTTTACTGCACAGTGAATGTCACAAAAAAACAAACCCAAAAACAAAGGCACGACTGCTTTTTTTTCCATTCCACCTCAGAAAGTTTTTTTTTTCATTTTTAAATACATTATATTGTGCCATATATTAAATTGTTCCATACAGTTTGCTTTTTCACACATTAAATTGTGTCATCTAAAAGTACAACTTTTCCTGTAAAAAAAAACAAAAAACCCAATAACGTATTTCCAATACAGTGTTCAGAGAGACAAGATCTCTCATGCAATGAAAGTGGTTTTATTTGTACAAATAACGTATGTTGTATCAAAAGAAAGAAAATATTTTCTGCACCACATGGACTTTCACTGATCTTCATTATATGCAGCCAGAATAGTGACAACATCTTGTTGACATTTCCTACCCTACATGAATTAAGCACATGGCAGTTCCATCTATATATCTGAGATAATTAATATTAAGAAAAACAATCCACACATACACTTGGCCATTAGATGGTGCTGACATCTTCAACCCCAATTCTAAAAAGTGGGGATGCTGGGTAAAATGTAAAGAAAACAAGAATGCTATGATTTGGAAAATTGTTATACTACATCAGACAAGAATTAAACAACATTCCTCACTCAAAATGCCAGCTATTGGTCTCCTTACTTCTCAGACTTTTACAGGCTGATGTAACATGAAGAGGGGATGCTACAAAATGACCTTGTCCCAACCTTTGATAGATGTGTTGATACCATCAATTTCTAAATTACATATTTTTTTTAAATGAAATGGAAAAATGTCTAAAGTTCATTTCTATAAGTGGTAATCTACTGTGATATATAGCTATAAGAGATTTCCAAATCCTTGCATTTTTGTTTGTTTTCTTTAAATTTTTCAGTGACCCAACTGTTTTGGAATTAGAGTTATATGAATGGCCATCTACACGGTCTATGAAGTTTGATTTATTATTGAAAGAAGGTTTAGATTGTAGGTAGCTATTCCGGACAGTTTATTAAAAGTAACTCTCTGTATGATACCGCAAAGAATAAGTTCACCTTGGAACACTGTTTTTCCAGTTTATATACATGCAGTATAGAATTAATGTAGATAATGTTAACAAGGTTTTCAGATATATAATATTACATACAGTGGGGAAATAAGTATTTGATACACTGCTGACTTTGCAAGTTCTCCAACCTATAAAGAATGGAGAGGTCTGTAATTTTTATTGTAGGTACACTTCACCAGTGAGAGCCAGAATCTAAAAATAAAAACCATAATCACAATGTATAATTTTTAAATAATTAAATTCAATTTTATTGCATTGAAATAAGTGTTTGATCACCTACCAATAGCAAGAATTTTGGCTCTCACAGACTTGTTAGTTTTTATTTAAGAAGCCCTCCTACTCTGCACTCATTACCTGTGTTAATTGCACCTGTTTGAACTCGTTACCTGTATAAAAGACACCTGTCTACACACTCAATCAGTAACACTCCAATCTCTCCACCATGGCCAAGACCAAAGAGCTGTCAAAGAACACCAGGAACAAAAGTGTAGAACTGAAAAAGGCTGGGATGGGATACTGGACAATGGGCAAGCTTGGTGAGAAGGCAACAACTGTTGGCATAATTATTAGAAAATAGAATAAACACAAGATGACTGTCAATCTTCCTCGGTCTGGGGCTCCATGCACGATCTCGCCTCGTGGGGTAAGGATGTTTCTGAGAAAGATCATGAATCAGCCCAGAACTACATGGGAGGACCTGGTCAATGAACTGAAAAGAACTGGGACCACAGTCTGAAACATTAACACTGGTAACACACTACGCCGTCATGGATGAAAATCCTGCAGGACACACAAGGCCCCCCTGCCCACTCCAGCACATATTCAGGCCCGTTTAAAATTTACCAATGACCATCTGGATGATTCACAGGAGGCATGGGAGAAGGTCATGTGGTCAGATGAGTCCAAAATAGAACATTTTGGTATCAACTCTACTTGACGTCTTTAAAGAAAGAAGAAGGATGAGCACAACCCCAAGAACACAGTCTCAGCCATGAAGCATGGTGGGGGAAACATCATACTTTGGTTATACTTTTCTGCAAACGGGACAGGACGACTGCACCGTATTGAAGGGAGAATGGATGGGGTCATGTATTGGAAGATTTTGGTCACCAACCTCCTGTTCTCAGTAAGAGCACTGAAGATGGGTCATGGATGGGTCTTCCAGCATGAAAATGACCTGAAACACACAGCCAGGGCAACTAAGAAGTGGCTTCACAAGAAGCATTTCAAAGTCCAGTAGTGGCCTAGCCAGTGTCCAGGCCTGAATCCAATAGAAAATCTTTTTGAGGTAGCTGAAACTTAATGCCCAGCGACAGTTCCAAAACCTGAAAGATCTGGAGAAGATCTGTATGGAGGAGTGGGCAAAAATCCCTGCTGTAGTGTATGCAACTTGGTCAAGAACTACAGGAAATGTCTGACCTCTGTAATTGCAAACAAAAGGTTTCTCTACCAAATATTAAAGGGCCACTGTCACCCCCCTCCAGCCGTTATAAACTAAAAGAGCCACCTTGTGCAGCAGTAATGCTGCATTCTAACAAGGTGGCTCTTTTAGTTTTAGGTTCAAGTATACCCCAAAAAACCCGATTTGATACTTAGCCATAATTGGTGTCTCTAGCCACGTAGACTGGTCCTCCCTTCCCAGCTCGAAACGCTCCTCTGCCGTCACTCACATCTTCTTGGTCTTTCTGCGCCGCCCCCTCAGCGCTGTTTACGTTTTCAAACCGGCGCCTGCGCTGTGTAGTACTGTTCTGCGCTGACGCAGTAAGCTCTGGCCGTCTGCCGTCCAAGCCAGGCTTTCACACTGCGCCTGCGTGGGCAGTGCGGCCCCCACCTTTGGAATCCCCGCCTCGCACTGTGTTATGCATTATGCACAGTGCGGGGCTGGTATTCCTGGGCATGCGCACAGCGTGTTGCATCCTGTCAGCCCGGTCCCCCGCCTTACTGCTTCTGGATACAATATACAGATCGTGCCTCCTCCTCCTCTAGCAATCGCCGGGCAAGAAGCAACTTTGGAAACTTGCCTGCTAGGTGGGTAAAGATCACCCCCAATTTATTATCAGATCAAGACCCATAAATAACACACCTACACACAACACACACCACCTAGCAGGCAAGTTTCCAAAGTTGCTTCTTGCCCGGCGATTGCTAGAGGAGGAGGAGGCACGATCTGTATATTGTATCCAGAAGCAGTAAGGCGGGGGACCGGGCTGACAGGATGCAACACGCTGTGCGCATGCCCAGGAATACCAGCCCCGCACTGTGCATAATGCATAACACAGTGCGGGGCGGGGATTCCAAAGGTGGGGGCCGCACTGCCCACGCAGGCGCAGTGTGAAAGCCTGGCTTGGACGGCAGACGGCCAGAGCTTACTGCGTCTGCGCAGAACAGTACTACACAGCGCAGGCGCCGGTTTGAAAACGTAAACAGCGCTGAGGGGGCGGCGCAGAAAGATCAAGAAGATGTGAGTGACGGCAGAGGAGCGTTTCGAGCTGGGGAGGGAGGACCAGTCTACGTGGCTAGAGACACCAATTATGGCTAAGTATCAAATCGCGTTTTTTGGGGTATACTTGAACCTAAAACTAAAAGAGCCACCTTGTTAGAATGCAGCATTACTGCTGCACAAGGTGGCTCTTTTAGTTTATAACGGCTGGAGGGGGGTGACAGTGGCCCTTTAAGTTCTGTTTCTTTTTTCTAATACTTATTTCATGCAATAAAATGCTAACTAATTATGTAAAAATCATACAATGTGATTTCCTGGATTTTTATTTAAGGTTTTGTCTCTTTCAGTGGAAGTATACCTACAATAAATATTACAGACCTCTACATTCTTTGTAGGTGGGAAAACTTGCAAAATTGTCAGTCTAATACTTATTTTCCCACCTTTATAGTAAAAATGTAATGATTTTATATATAATAGCTTGGCAAATATTATTATAAATTTTGCGTGGAAAGAGTTGTGGACAACAGCAGCTACCTCTCCATTAATTCCTCGCCCAGATGCAGTGGCAAGTTCCTATCTCATCAGGCAGGAAAGGAGTTCTAGTTCAGGAAATAGGTGTGGGTTCCAGAAATGGGACCCAAAGCAATTAGATATATTTGTCAAATGTCTAAAAACAAATTTTAGCTGCTAGTAGTAAGAATGTGTAGCTTCAATATCCTGACCTACAATTGGACATCATATTAAACTATTTGACTTAAAATGGATTCTCAAATTATCACTTACTTTATAGAGCAGCTTTTACAGTTTTGAAACTTACAATCATTCCCTGCTGGCCTAGTGGCTGCAGACAGACTGCTCTACATTGTAGCCAGAGTCTATAGCACTGGAATGGGAAACACTAATAACTTTTCTGATGTATTATAGGACTTAACTAACTTAGTAGTGTATTATCTGGTTACAATCTTTCTGTTGATTCTGAATTCTATTGTAATATATATTACGGTACTCATCTTTTAGCTGTCTAATGTTCTCTTGATAACAATATAAAAGGATACAGCATAGGCGTTGAAACTGATCTCTTGGGAATACTGTTAATATTTTTCAAAAGTTCTTGCATTACTGCTTTCTTAGCCGGATCATTTGGAATATGCTTGTCCTGTAACTATAAAACAGAAGGTAAAGCTACATGTATGCCACAATATGTTGAATTAAAGGTCCATAAAATGTAGATTTAACCCTTTAACTATCAAGGATGTAAGTAATATTTCATGACTTTAAACAATGCTCAACCCTAGATATATTATTTTTTAGGAAACATTGGGCAACTAAGAGCTTGTTAACATCACATTTTTTGCTTATATTTTTTGTGTAATTGGAAAACTCTTGACACACACACTAAACATGCTCCACCTCCCTGGATATTTCAAACATGTCCTCCACTGTGGACCACTGTTGAGGGGAGGAGAGGAATTCAGGGAAGCCTACCCCACTTATAACCATCCCAACTCAAACAGCGGGTGAGAACGCCTCACATATAAACTGGACCTCAACTCTCATGGAGCAGGAAGAGGAGAGGAAAAGACAGCAGACAAAAAGAAAGTGGCAGAGCAAGCCAAAAGTGGAGAAAGATGGCAAGCAGGGAAGTGAGAAAGCAAGGTAGGTGGATCGGGAGGAAGACATGGATCAAAAAAGGAGCAAGAAGGATGAGCAGGAGACCTGGTGTCCTAGAAAAGGAGATGAGAAATGTGAGAAATGTGTTGGTGGGATGCAAAATAATTACACTATGTTGCACGATCATGACATTTGGGGGTGGTATTTTTTTGGCTTAAACTGTACAATGAGGATATTATTTTTGTGGTTGACACTCTATGTGGATATTGCTTTTGTATCTGCCACTGTATATTATGCGGTTACTACTTTTGTGACTGATTCTATATATGAGGTGCTTTTGTATATTAGTGTAACCCTGGTTGGTGTGGACTCACTGTGCCATGAGCCTCGCTTACTCTGGAGAGGCGTTCCTAAGCGACTACCTGGTTTTCGTAAGAGCCTCTGGTGGTGAAGATAAGCTTGGACATAGGTAGTTGCCAGGTACCACTCTAGGGCAGTCCCTGGGACTGCAACAGTTGGCCGGAAGGTCAGATACATGGTACGAGGTACAGAAGGGCAAGACAGAAGCGTAGCCAGAGGTCCAAGGTTGGGGCAGGCAGTCCAGGATCAATACACGAAGCTGATGTCGGGAATGGGAGGTCAAGCAGGACAGACAAACAAGCCAGGTCTTTAACGGGAAGCAGGATAAAGGATAACGCATGAACGTGTGCTAATGGGGTAGGAACCAACGTTCATCCTGGGAGTGCCCCTCCATAGTCCCCTTCTTTCTTGGCCAGACCAGTGTATCATATTCATTTAATAGAATCCTCACTTTCTTCATTTCTTGTCAATAGTCTCATCAGTTGTTTCAAATGTCCATCAGATGGTCCCATAAGCACACCAAAACCACATATATAAAACCGCATATATAAAGCTCTCTAATATCTCCCTGCTGTATGCTATAAATGAATATGATACACTTTCATGCATGCCAGATTTTCCCTCTCTTTTTCCTTTTTTAGTGTTGTATTTTGTCTGTATTTTCTATAGGACGGCCAAGGATGTCTAATGCTAAAAGACCATTTATGTTTTAATTCCTCTCACATATATAGGGACATCACATATCAATGAATAATGTTGATTGTAGGATGTCAGTAATTTACCACAAGCACTTTAGTACATAATATCTTTCACATAATAGTTTACAGCACTTTTGCACTTTAGCTATAATACATTCAATCACACTGCCACAAGCAAAAATATATTGGTACATCACATAAGGCATTTCTCTTTCACACTATACTCACCAACACTTCACCTATTTTTTACATGTGCAATGTCTCGGATTCCCTCTCGTCTCATCCCTTTCATTGTCCTGTCCAAGTGCAGCGCCCCAGAGTCCTGGTCGTTGCAGTACTGTGGCTCCGCCACTAAGGGGAGCTATGGAACGTCTGATGGCACTGAAGGAGTTCATCTGATCAGGTATCACAGACACCAATACATTTCACAGTCGGGCCTCCGGGGGGAGCTAAGGGTTCTATTCACTAGGCCACTCCCCACCATAGTGGGTAAACTGGGGGTCAGGCAGGAAGTTAGATCAGAAAGCTGACTGGGTTGGAACCAGGCAACACCTTGTGGCAGAGGGTGTTGTGGGGGAAGATACAGTAGGGTCTCTGTCAGGGGTGGGATCCTGACAGAGGCTTGGCAACTTGAGCGAACGTAACGGGACCGTGCCTGCTCAGGATAGCGGCGGTGCCCAAGGAAGGACGAGAAGCGAGATAGATTGTGCTGAGTGAGAAACGAGATCAAGCAATAAGGAGAATACCAGTAGGGGTTGTGCCGTAAGACCGAGGCAACACCCTGCTGAGGCGCACTACCGGTGGCCGGAACGCCGAGGGAGTATTACAACATCCAGCTTCAAGCGATACTCTAAACAGCGGCAGGACAGTTAGTCTAAGGCTGGCTGTCTCACTTAAATCACCTATGCAGTCTTGGGGGGCAACTTGTGGAGAGGGGCGACTCTAGGGTCCCAGAAGAGCTCCGAGCCTACCTGTCAAACGGGTGCCGTCCCAACCGTAACATCAGGGAAGGACGGAGGATTAGCAGAACATCATCTAATCGAGTTGTGAGGGAACTTAAGAAACAGACACAACAGTTGTGGGGACTTTCCGTAAGCACAGCAGGGAAGGACCGCAACACATAGCGCTAGAAGGAAGGCACAGATTTCCACCTGCTAGGAGAACTCTGGAGGTGCCATTGGACCGGCCGGACTTGCGCAGCCTGGTTATCCGGAATCCGGACTGAGGACCCAGAGATCTTCAGTAAAGAGGTAAAGCGACTGCAACTTGGTGTCCTCGTTATTTACCGCGACCTGCACCCCACAACTGCACCGCACCATCACAGCCTCACAACCCACTATCATCATCATCCATTTACACCGATCCCTACCATTCTACTGTGCGCCCCTCGGCAGGGTCACGGACCGGGGCCTAGCCACCGTGACAACCCCAGAGCAGAGACTCAGAGGCCCGGTACCGGGTACCCCTCGGCCCTGCGGCAGTGGGGGCGCTACACATGTCTACGTGATGTGCAGCCTGACACCTGCCGCCTCACGTGACTATGACGCGGGTGTCTGAGGGGATGGGAGGAGATTGGATTCCAGAACAGGTGTGTGCCTACGCATGGAAACAAAACATTTGATTGGCAGTTGTCCAGTCATGTGACTAGAACAGTGCAGTATTTATTTCAGACAGCTGCCACACTTAAACCACACCCCCTGAGGAAGCGACATAGACACGAAATGCGTGTTGGGGAACGAGGCCGCATTTCAGGCAGGACTGACAGATATAATGGGTATAACTCCTCCTACTTGTTATACTTTTAATATACATAGCGTTCATCATAGATCTACTGGCACGTCTTGACTGACACTGGGCTACTGCTCCCTTATTGAATGATTTTCCTACCACTATCTCACACAGAGTTCTAACTCAATTTAGAGGTACCAGTTGATATGTGTCTCTCATGAATTTCCAATACTGGACAAAACTTCTTAGTTTTTCTCATTTTACCACCATGTCTTGACCTATTCTCTGGCTTCTTTTTTTCACCCGTGGATCAAATCACATTGTACTCATAAATTCTATATTGTTTATGTATTTTTTATTATAATTTTTTGTATCAATAAAAACATTCATTTTTAGTATATGATAATTATGACATGTAGAAATCAACTGCATGCACTGTAAACTGTAAAATGATGATTTTACAGTCAGAATCATAGCTATAAATTTCTCCAGCTTCTTTGGGGATAGCGATGATGTCTGTAAAACACTGTGGAATATGGTGGTGCTATATAAACGACTAAAAAAATAAAAACCACATCAATAGGGCATTCATAAAATTATTCAGACTGAATAATATGAGTAAAATGTCTAAATTCACTAATAAAGTCATACATTTGTTCTGAGGGTATGTGCACACGTTGCGGATTTGGCTACGGATCCGCAGTGCACATGTTACGGAAAATTCAGCGCGCAAACGCTGTGGTTTATTTTCTGCAGCATGTCAATTCTTTGTGCGGATTCTGCAGCATTTTACACCTGTTCCATAATTGGAATCCGCAGGTGTAAAAACGCAGATGAAATCCGCACACACTCCGCGGTAAATCCATAGAATCCGCGTGGAAAAATCTGCAATGGAATCCGCAACGTGTGCACATACCCTGACACTCAGGGTCACAGCGTAGTGTAGAATATCACCCTGGTGCCAGTCAGTAACCCAGTTATTTTTACATCACCAAGGCATGCCTAAGACCACAACTGTGAATAAGTGTTCAAAAACAAAAAAAGAAATTGATTGAAAATGTAAAGTACAATAAGCAGTGACTTCTCCTTAGTGATATATTTCACTACACCCTGTGTTAGTGGTATATTATCAATATCAGTGACTTTCATAGGAAAACTTAATTTTAGCAAGGGTAAACCAAGCTCTTTTTCCACTTTCGAATAAACAAAATTTGCTGTGGAACTGCAATTAATCACAGATTTTAGCCACGCACATTTTTCTAAATAAGATAAATGAACTGAACAGGAGAATAGTAGGGGAATACTTGCACATCCTGGAAGTTACCGTAATTTACTTTCTGCTATACAGAATGGTTGTCATTAAAGAGCCTAACAGCCTCAAAGAAAGATATTGGATGAGAGTTCTAGAGCAGGCATGCACAACATGTGGCTCGTGGGCTGCATACGGCTTGTGGTGCGGCCTGCTGAAAGATTTGTGGTCCGCAGAGAATTAGGAGAATTCAGTTCCCATCTTCCTGTGTTCAGCTGTATTTGTGTATTTTCTGATGCGCATATGTAGTCTTAGGTAAACTGAAGACTGCGCACACGGTGTAAATGTTTAGGTGATTTATTGAAGCCTACGCATTTCAAGAGCTTTCCTGCTCTCTTCTTCAGGGCATCAGGATGCCCTGAAGAAGAGAGCAGGAAAGCTCTTGAAACGCGTAGGCTTCAATAAATCACCTAAAAATTTACACCGTGTGCGCGGTCTTCAGTTTACCTAAGACTACTACTCTCAACATCCTTGTGGATTTTTGTGGAGACCTGCTGCTGCGGTCAAGCACACATGGGAGTTGTGACCTAGGTTCACAACTCAAATAGGTGAGTACATTCCCTGCAAAGGGTTGTATGTTTTCCCTCAACAGTGTGACACATTGGGGGCGCCTTGTGTTTTTTTTCATTTACTGATGTGCATATGTGTTACACATAAAGGCGCCAGGACAGGGATAAAGCAGAGGAGTGCTTGTCAGCCTCTTCCACGATGTGCAGCAGTGTGATGAGGTCACCACGCTGCTGCTGCAGTGCAGAGGAGCTGTGTTTGTGTGGGTGGGGGACTTTACGAAGAGGAGCTTTGTGTGGGGGGAATGTGACAAAGAGGAGCTATGTGTGGGGGAGAATATGATGAAGAAGACCTGTGTGTGTGTCTGGGGAATTTGACAAGAGGAGTTGTGTGTGAGGAATATGACAAAGAGGAGCTGTGTGTGGGAGAGAATATGGCAAAGAGGAGCTGTGCGTGGGAGAGAATATGGCAAAGAGGAGCTGTGTGTGGGGGAGAATATCATGAAGAGAAGCTGTGTGTGGGCAGGGCCGGTTTTAGGCAAAGTGGGGCCCTAGGCAAAAGTTTAAAATGGGGCCCCAAATGCTAACAAATTGCACCATCACACAGAAACATTTCGGTTGTAGTTACATGCGCCAATTTCAGGCCACTAAAGGAGTGTGAATAACAATATTGAAGTCATTCGCCGCTTGTTTCTGGGCCACTTTACACCGGCTGAGGAATAATGATGGGGACAGAATAATCACTAGTAGATCAATCTGTCCACATACAGTACCATCTTAGCAGCATACCTGCAGCTTTCCCCGGGCGATGTGCTGCTGAGAACAAAGATTTTTGTTGCGGCATAACCAATCCAATCACTTGATGAATATCTTGCATTTTGCACTCTCCCTAGTTCTCCATATAGTATAATACACTTCCATAGTCCTCCATATAGTATAATGTACTCCCCCTAGTCCTCCATATAGTATAATGTACTCCCTCTAGTCCTCCATATAGTATAACACACTCCCCATAGTCCTCCATGTAGTGTAATAGACTCCCCATTGTCCTCCAAAGAGTATAATACACTCCCCATAGTCCTCCATAGAGTATAATACACTCCCATAGTCCTCCATAGAGTATAATGCAGTCCCCATATAAAATATAATTCTGACCTCATATAGTATAACGCAACCCCCCATAGCATATAATGCAGCCCCCCCACAGAATATAATGCAGTCCCCAACAGAATATAATACTGTGTGTTTGTAATAAACATATATATATATGCGTTACACCTTACATACATAGATACACATACATATACAGTACATGCAAACACACATACTGTACATACATACACACAGATACACATACATATACCGTACATGCAAACACACACATATACCATACATACACACAGATACAAATACCGTCATACATACACATACTGTACATACAAACATGCATATACTGAACATACACACACATATACTGTATGTACAAACACACATATACTATACATACACACAGATACGCATACATACACTGTCATACATACACGTACTATACATACACACACGCATATACTGTACATACACAGACATACCGTACATATATATACCGTATATACAAACACACACATATACTATACATACACACAGATACACATACATATATCGCCATACATACACGTACTATACATACACACACGCATATACCGTACATACACAGACATACTATACATACATATACCGTATATACAAACACACACATATACTATACATACACACAGATACACATACCATCATACATACATATACTGTACATACACACATATACCGTACATACACATAGATGCACATACATATACCGTACATGCATACACACATATAACGTACAAACATACAGATACACATACTCATACAGTACATACATATACACACATACCGTACATACAGACACATATACCGTATATACATACACATATACTGTACATACACACACACAGTTATATACACATATAATATACACATACCGTACACACATATACATACACATATAGTGTACATACATGCACATAAATACCATATATACATACAAATATATCTGATATACACAGATACACACATATTATACACACAGACATAGACATATACTGTAAATGCATACACATAGCTACACACACACACTATACATACACAGATGCACATACATACTGTACATCTACAAGCATATACATACACACATACTAATCTTGTATATCAGGTGATCAGATGAGCCCTGGAGGAGGCCAGTTCAGTTGGAGAGGGCTGCAGAACCCACTGTGGGGGATGGGGCACAGAGCAGACAGGACTGATATCAGCCCCCTGGTGCTGCCGTGTTGTCCTTTGCAGTGAGCTCCTCCCCCATCTCTTCACAGTGAGGAGATGCCGCAGCCTGCTGGGAACAGAACAGTGGAGGGAGCAGATATACAACTTAAGTCCTGCTCTTCCTCCACTGCTGTCCCTGACTCCCTGTGTGCTGTGCGGCGGGGCCCCTGACTGTAGGTGAGTACTCACCAGTCTCCATTGGGATGCGCCATGCAGGAGAACAGAGAGATTGCAGCCAATGAGCGCTCTCCTCAGTCTGGTGAGGAAAGTGTTCATTGGCCAGCGTCTCTACCTGCATGACAGGCCCCCCTTTTGAACTCCTGCACTCTGCGCACCGCTCTCTCCCTGGCACTGGGTGTTAGCATGATTACAGGAGGGAGTGAGAGGGGCCCGATGCTACATGATATGGGGCCTGCCTGCAGACACCACCCTCCACCTCTGCCCCAGAGCAGTGGCACCAGTGGTATGTCTGCCCCTGGCTGGGGGCCCCTAGGGCAGTGGGGGCCCTAGGCAGCTGCCTAGTCTGCCTGCCCCTAACGCCGGCCCTGTGTGGGGGGGAGAATATGATGAAGAGGAGCTTTGTGTGTGTGGTTGATATTACGGAGAAGAGCTGTGTGTGTGGTTAATATGACGGAGAGGAGCTATGTGTGTGGGAAATATGACAGAGAGGAGCTGTGCATGGGGGAGAATATGATGAAGAGGAGCTGTGTGTGGGGGGGATATGATGAGAAGAGCTGTGTGTAGGGGGGAATATGACAAAGAGGAGCTGTGGTGTAGGGGGATATGATGAAGAGAAGTTGTGGGGAGGGAATATGACGAAGAGGAGCTGTGAATAGGTGGAAAGCAAGTCCCACTTATTCAAAAGATAAACTGAAACACACTATTGTCGCTCAGTAGCATATACTGTATAAGTGTGCCTTGAGTCCACTGTGAGAAAAGCACAATACAAATGTATGAGTGATGTATTTTTAGTGTAGCCACAAAGTGTGAAAATGGGCTGAAATCCTCTATTAGGAAAAGGTAAATAAATTACAATGAATAATTATAAGAAATTAATGTTAAATTCTAACCTGAAGCAAGAAAATTTGCAAATCCTGCAAAACAGTTTGCGGAAGGTCCATAAGTTTTAAATTTGCTGCCTCATCAAGAATTTGATCTATTTCATTTAGTGTAAGAATATTGAAGCTCTCATATTTCAGGAACTAAAGAAAAAAAAAGTTAAATATTTTCAAATACGGTAACAATTCAAGTTTCATCTTATGTAGTATTTGGCAAAAGTAAATCTATGTATCTCTTTGTTTATTTATCCATATATACATGTACAGTATTTATATATACATAGCTATTCTCCTGCATCTATAGGCAAAAATAGCAAAGATACTGCTTTAAAAACAATTAAAGGGGTATTCCCAAGTTCTTAAATTGCTTTAATTAGCTAGCGTGAATATAAGCAAGTTTTCGCAATTGCATTGCTTTTTCTATCTGTGATCATTCTCCGGCAATGAGAGCTTTTATTTTTTATAGTGTACAGCTGGTTTCCATGGAGCCTGGCCTCTAGGCCATGTACAAAAGTATGCAGTAACTACATTCCAGGAGATGGGTTAACTCTTAATATACTAGTCACCTCTCTCCAACTCATTGATTTCGATACAGAAGTTAGCTGTTTGTTATGATCCGGTGACTTTGGAGCCGCATGAACTTTCTCTGGAGTAGGTCGAAACTGTACTGACTGCAAAACCTAAACTAACACCGCAACTAGAAGTAGCCGTGGGGTGTGCCTAACAAACCCTAGACACCTCGACACAGCCGGAGGATTAAATACCCCTATAGATGGAAATAGGAATACTACCTTGCCTCAGAGCAGAACCCCAAAGGATAGGCAGCCCCCCACGAATATTGACTGTGAGTAGGAGAGGAAAGACACACGCAGGCAGAAAACAGGATTCAGCAAAAGAGGCCACTCTAGCTAAATAGGGAAAGATAGGACAGAATACTAAGCGGTCAGTATTAAAACCCTTCCAAAAATATCCACAGCAGATAATACAAAAAGTTCCACAATCTAACTAAAGACATGGAATGTATATCTGCCACTCCAGAGAATCCAACAAGACTGAGAAAATACTGACAATCTAAGCTGGACAAAAAAACACTGAATAGCACAGAATTATTAAGCACACAGCATGTGTGCCACAGAAACAAAACCAGACACTTATCTTTGCTGATTTGGCAGAAGGCAGATGGAACCAAACCAGGACCAAAACCTCCCAACAACCATGGACAACTGGCAAGGACTAATGAATCCTGCACGCCTAAATACCCCAGTCAGAACTGCAATCAGCAGATACACCTGACCAGGACTGTAACTCAGGGACAACTGCATTACCACCTACAACCACCGGAGGGAGCCCAAAAGCAGAATTCACAACAGTACCCCCCCCTTGAGGAGGGGTCACCGAACCCTCACCAGAGCCCCCAGGCCGATCAGGACGAGCCAGATGAAAAGCATGAACCAAATCAGCAGCATGGACATCAGAGGCAAAAACCCAAGAATTATCCTCCTGGCCATAACCCTTCCATTTGACAAGATACTGAAGCCTCCGCCTCGAAAAACGAGAATCCAAAATCCTCTCAACCACATACTCCAACTCCCCATCAACCAACACCGGGGCCGGAGGATCAACAGAGGGAACAACGGGTACCACATATTTCCGCAATAAAGATCTATGGAAGACATTATGGATAGCAAAAGAGGCCGGAAGCGCCAATCGAAAAGACACCGGATTAATAATCCCAGAAATCCTATAAGGACCAATAAACCGAGGCTTAAACTTAGGAGAAGAAACCTTCATAGGAACATGACGGGAAGACAACCAGACCAGATCCCCAACCTGAAGCCGGGAACCAACACACCGACGACGGTTAGCAAAACGTTGAGCCTCCTCCTGAGACAACACCAAATTGTCCACCACATGAGCCCAAATCTGCTGCAACCTGTCGACCACCGAATCCACACCAGGACAGTCAGAAGGCTCAACCTGCCCAGAAGAAAAACGAGGATGAAAACCAAAATTACAAAAAAAAGGCAAAACCAAAGTAGCTGAACTATTATTAAGGGCAAACTCGGCCAATGGCAAAAAGGCCACCCAATCATCCTGATCAGCAGACACAATGCATCTCAAATAAGTCTCCAAGGTCTGATTAGTTCGCTCGGTTTGGCCATTTGTCTGAGGATGAAATGCCGAGGAAAAAGATAAATCAATGCCCAGCCTAGCACAAAAGGCCCGCCAAAACCTAGAAACAAACTGGGAACCTCTGTCAGACACAATATTCTCCGGAATACCATGCAAATGAACCACATGCTGAAAAAACAACGAAACTAAATCTGAAGAGGAAGGCAATTTAGGCAAAGGCACCAAATGAACCATCTTAGAAAACTGGTCACAAACAACCCAGATAACCGACATCCTCTGGGAAACCGGAAGATCAGAAATAAAATCCATAGAAATATGCGTCCAGGGCCTCTCAGGGACCGGCAATGGCAAAAGCAACCCACTAGCACGGGAACAACAAGGCTTGGCCCGCGCACAAGTCCCACAGGACTGCACAAAAGAATGCACATCACGTGATAAAGAAGGCCACCAAAAGGACCTACCAACCAAGTCTCTGGTACCAAAAATACCAGGATGACCAGCCAACACAGAACAGTGAACCTCAGAAATCACTCTACTAGTCCATCTGTCAGGAACAAACAGTATCCCCACTGGAAAACGATCAGGTCTGTCAGCCTGAAATTCCTGAAGAACCCGTCGTAAATCAGGGGAAATAGCAGAAAGATCCACCCCTTCTTTCAGAATGCCGACCGGTTCAAGGACCTCAGGAGAATCAGGCAAAAAACTCCTAGAAAGGGCATCAGCCTTAATATTCTTGGAACCTGGAAGATACGAGACCACAAAATCAGAACGGGAAAAAAACAAGGACCATCGAGCCTGTCTAGGATTCAGCCGCTTGGCAGACTCGAGGTAAATCAAATTCTTATGATCGGTCAAGACCACAAAACGGTGCTTAGCTCCCTCAAGCCAATGTCGCCACTCCTCAAATGCCCACTTCATAGCCAACAACTCCCGATTGCCAACATCATAATTGCGTTCAGCAGGCGAAAATTTACGGGAAAAGAATGCACACGGTTTCATCAAGGAACCAACATGATCCCTCTGGACAAAACGGCCCCTGCGCCAATCTCAGCAGCGTCAATCTCAACCTGAAACGGAAGGGAAACATCCGGTTGGCGCAACACCGGAGCAGAAGTAAATCGACGTTTAAGCTCCAGAAAGGCAGAAACAGCCGCAGAGGACCAATTCGCCACATCAGCGCCTTTCTTCGTCAAATCGGTCAAGGGTTTAACCACGCTGGAAAAGTTAGCAATGAAACGGTGATAAAAATTTGCAAAACCCAAAAATTTCTGAAGGCTCTTTACGGACATGGGTTGAATCCAATCATGAATGGCCTGAACCTTAACCGGATCCATTTCAATAGATGAAGGAGAAAAAATAAAACCCAAAAAAGAAACCTTCTGCACTCCAAAGAGACACTTAGACCCCTTCACAAACAAAGCATTGTCACGAAGGATCTGAAATACCATCCTGACCTGTTCCACATGAGACTCCCAATCATCAGAAAAAAATTAAAATATCGTCCAAATATACAATCAAGAATTTATCAATATAAGTCCGGAAGATATCATGCATGAAAGATTGAAAAACAGATGGAGCATTAGTGAGCCCGAACAGCATCACAAGGTATTCAAAATGGCCTTCGGGCATATTGAACGCAGTTTTCCATTCATCACCCTGCTTAATACGAACAAGATTATACGCCCCCCGAAGGTCAATCTTCGTAAACCAACTAGCCCCCTTAATCCTAGCAAACAAATTGGAAAGCAAAGGTAAAGGGTATTGAAACTTGACTGTGATCTTATTCAAGAGGCGATAATCAATACAGGGTCTCAAGGAGCCATCCTTCTTAGCAACAAAAAAAAAATCCCGCTCCCATTGGTGAAGAAGATGGCCGAATATGCCCTTTCTCCAAAGACTCCTTAACATAACTCCGCATAGCGGTATGTTCAGGCACAGACAGGTTGAAGAGTCGGCCCTTAGGAAACTTACAGCCTGGAATCAAATCAATAGCACAATCACAGTCCCTGTGCGGTGGAAGAGAACTGGACTTGGGCTCATCGAATACATCCTGAAAATCAGACAAAAACTCTGGAATTTCGGAAGAGGAAGAAGAGGAGATGGACATTAAAGGAACATTATTATGAACCCCCTGACAACCCCAACTAGTCACAGACATAGACTTCCAATCCAACACAGGATTATGTACATGTAACCACGGAAAACCCAACACGATAGCATCATGTAAATTATGCAATACCAGAAATCGACAATCTTCCTGATGGGCTGGCGCCATGCGCATGGTCACCTGTGTCCAAAACTGGGGCTTATTTTTAGCCAAAGGTGTAGCATCAATGCCCCTTAAAGGAATAAGGTTCTGCAAAGGCTGCAAGAGGAAACCACAACGCCTGGCAAACTCAAGGTCCATTAAGTTCAAAGCGGCGCCTGAATCCACAAACGCCAAGACAGAAAATTATGACAATGAGCAGATCAAGGACACCGATAACAGAAATTTAGGTTGTACAGTACTGATGGTAAATGAACTAGCGATCCTCTTTGTCCATTTAGGGCAGACTGAAATGACATGAGAAGCGTCGCCACAATAATAACACAACCTATTCTGACATCTGAGTCCTTGTCGTTCTGTCCTAGACAGAATCCTATCACACTGCATTGGCTCAGGACTCTGCTCTGAGGACAACGCCACAGCGCGTACAGTTCTGCGCTCCCGCAAGCGCCAATCAATCTGAATGGCCAAAGACATAGAATCACTCAGACCGACAGGCGTGGGAAACCCCACCATAACATCTTTAACGGATTCAGAAAGACCCTTTCTGAAAATTGCAGCCAAAGCATCATCATTCCATTTAGTCAACACAGACCATTTTCTAAATTTCTGACAATACAATTCTGCCGCCTCTTGACCCTGAGATAGGGCCAACAAGGTCTTCTCCGCTTGATCCACAGAATTAGGTTCATCATATAATAGTCCTAAAGCCTGAAAAAAGCAATCTACATTAAGCAAAGCCGGGTTCCCAGATTCCAGGGAAAATGCCCAATCCTGTGGATCACCACGCAGCAGGGAAATGACGATTTTAACCTGCTGAATAGAATACCCAGAGGATCGAGGTCTCAAAGCAAAAAACAGTTTACAGTTATTTTTAAAATTCAAAAATTTGGACCTGTCACCAAAAAACAAATCAGGAGTAGGAATCTTCGGCTCTAAAACAGGAGTCTGAACAATATAATCAGAAATTCCCTGTACCCTAGCAGCAAGCTGGTCTACACGAGAAGCTAATTCCTGAACATCCATGCTAACACAAGACTCCTTAGCCACCCAGAGAAAAAGAGAGAAGAAAAGGCAAAGCAAACTACAGAGAAAAAAAAATGACTCAACACCTTTCTTCCCTTCTTCTGAGATGCATTTAACTCATAGTGGGCCAGTTGTACTGTTATGATCCGGTGACTTTGGAGCCGCATGAACTTTCTCTGGAGTAGGTGTAAACTGTACTGACCACAAAACCTAAACTAACACCGCAACTAGAAGTAGCCGTGGGGTGTGCCTAACAAACCCTAGACACCTCGACACAGCCGGAGGAATAAATACCTCTATAGATGGAAATAGGAATACTACCTTGCCTCAGAGCAGAACCCCAAAGGATAGGCAGCCCCCCATGAATATTGACTGTGAGTAGGAGAGGAAAGACACACGCAGGCAGAAAACAGGATTCAGCAAAAGAGGCCACTCTAGCTAAATAGGGAAAGATAGGACAGAATACTAAGCGGTCAGTATTAAAACCCTTCCAAAAATATCCACAGCAGATAATACAAAAAGTTCCACAATCTAACTAAAGACATGGAATGTATATCTGCCACTCCAGAGAATCCAACAAGACTGAGAAAATACTGACAATCTAAGCTGGACAAAAAAACACTGAATAGCACAGAATTATTAAGCACACAGCATGTGTGCCACAGAAACAAAACCAGACACTTATCTTTGCTGATTTGGCAGAAGGCAGATGGAACCAAACCAGGACCAAAACCTCCCAACAACCATGGACAACTGGCAAGGACTAATGAATCCTGCACGCCTAAATACCCCAGTCAGAACTGCAATCAGCAGATACACCTGACCAGGACTGCAACTCAGGGACAACTGCATTACCACCTACAACCACCGGAGGGAGCCCAAAAGCAGAATTCACAACAGCTGTTACCTCTTCCTCCCTAACATCTTCTGAAGAGATATTATTATTATTATTATAGCGTCACTTATTCCATGGCTCTTTACATGTGAAGAGGGGTATACATAATAAAAAACAAGTACAGTAATCTTAAACAATAAAAGTCATAACTGGTACAGGAGGAGAGAGGACACTGCCCGCATGGACTCACAATCTACAAGGGATGGGTGAGGATACAAAAGGTGAGGGTAGAGCTGGTCATGCAGCAGTTTGGTGGTTACTGCAGGTTATAGGCTTGTCGGAAGAGGTAGGTCTTCAGGTTTCTTTTAAAGGTTTCCATGGTAGTTGAGAGCCTTATATCTTGGGGTAGAGAATTACAGAGTAGAGGGGATGCGCTGGAGAAATCTTGTATGCGATTGCGGGAAGGGGAGATAAGAGGGGAGTAGTGAAGGAGATCTTGTGAAGATCGGAGGTTGTGTGCAGGTAAGTACCGGGAGACTAGGTCACAGATATATGGAGGAGATAGGTTGTGGATGATTTTGTATGTCAAAGTTCGGCTTTTGAACTATAGTTTCTGGGTAATGAGGAGCCAGTGAAGCAATTGACAGAGGGGAGAGGCCGGGGATAGGTGGATTAGTCAGGCAGCAGAGTTTGGAATAGATTGGAGGGGTGCGAGAGTGTAAAGGTACCTTCACACTAAACAACTTTCCAACGAGAACGACAACGATCCGTGACGTTGCAGCGTCCTGGATAGCGATCTCGTTGAGTTTGACACGCAGCAGCGATCTGGATCCCGCTGTTATATCGCTGGTCGGAGCTAGAAGTCCAGAACTTTATTTGGTCGTCAGGTAGGCGTGTATGGTCGTGTTTGACAGCAAAAGCAACGATGTCAGCAATGTTTTTTACATGGAGCGTGAACGATAAGTGAGTCGCCGTTACATCACTGGATCGCTCCTGCATCGTTCTGGAGCTGCTGTGTTTGACGTCTCTACAGCAACCTAAACAGCGACGCTGCAGCGATCTAGTTTAGGTCGGATCGTTGTCTATATCGCTGGAGCATCGCTTAGTGTAACGGTACCTTTAGAGGGGAGGCCACAGAGCAGGAGGTTGCAGTAGTCAAGGCAGGAGAATATGGTTATAAATTGCCATCCTTGCAGCTTTTAGAAAGCCCCCGTCACACTAAGCGAGGTCGCTAGCAAGATCGCTGCTGAGTCACAAGTTTTGTGACGCAACAGCGACCTCAGTAGCGATCTCGCTATGTTTGACACGTAGCAGCGACCAGGCCCCTGCTGTGAGATCGCTGGTCGTGTTGGAATGGCCTGGACCTTTTTTTGATCGTTGAGGTCCCGCTGGGTAGCACACATCGCTGTGTTTGACACCTTACCAACGACCTCGTTGACTACAACGTCACACAGGACGTCCCTCATCGAGGTCTGAATTGTCATAATAGCTGCCATGTGACAGGGTCACAACGACCAACGACATCGTTGTACAGGTCGCTACAGGTCGCCGCATCGCTGCTGCGTCGTTGGGAAGATCTCACTGTTTGACATCTCACCAGCGACCTCATAGCGACGCAGCAATGATCCCTGACAGGTCGTATCGTTGTCCGGATCTCTTTAGCGTCGCTAAGTGTGACGGGGCCTTTAGAGCAGTTCTAATCAGTGCTCTCTGTTTGCACTGTCTGGACCTGTGTGCTTGTTCTAATGCCTTGTTATCTCTATGTATCTAGTAACAGCAGTGTACATTTCAGAACAAATTACTGATAGCTGAATGTGTTGTAGCAGAACTTGTGTTGGTCTTTATAGTTCTACTAATACTACAGATTTATTTACCATAGCTGTCACACAATGAGGAGAGACACCCTTCCAGAAACCAGTGAGGAGACTGTAAGGACACTGCATTGTTCTGAACTGCTCAAGAGACAACCTGAGAATAACCCTTAAAACCCATTAGTGACGGAGCCAATTTTGACATTAATGACCAAGCCAAATTTTTTAAATCTGACCAGTGTCACTTTATGTGGTAATAACTCTGGAATATGTAGTGTGGCTAATGGTCGCATAGTCGATGGGAGGTATGTCTCACAGAGATGGCTTGTCTCTGTGATGTAACCCAGAGTATTTTCTCTAGTGCATGAAAGCACTTAGAGGTTCATTTGTTGCACCTGGGACAGGGTTGCGGGTAGCTATGAGAGATGGGTGGGTCTGGCTAACCACATACCTCACCTCTGGATGTGGTTACAGCCTATATAATGGAGTCTGTTGTTTGGCACATGGTCTGTGTGTTGGGAGGGTGAACGCCTTCTGTGTGTGTGGCTCCAGACCGAGCCTGAGTACTGGACATTACTCCAGCCTGTGTGCCCACAGGCCTGGTGGAGCAGAGCCCTTCTATGGACATTTATACTTTGTTTTGCCTGACCTAAAGGCTGTTTACTTTCTGTTTTTGCTTCTGGGTTTATGAAGCAATAAACCCACATGAACTTTTAAAGGAAGGAGCCTCCTGTTTTCCTCCTGTCGCACCCGAGTGAGTAAACCCTACAAATGCTTCAATGGATCCCCCTGATTCTGAGATTGTTTTCTCATGACATTTTGTACCTCATAATAGTGGTAACGTGTTTGATATTACTTGCATTTATTTGTGAAAATATCGGAAATTTGGCAAAAATTTCAAAAGTCTCGCAATTTTTAATTTTAACTTTTAATTCTTATACCCTTAAATCAGAAAGTTATGTCACACAGAATAGTTAATAAATAACATTTCCCACCTATCTACTTTACATCTGCATCCTTTTTGAAAGATATATTTTTTCTAGGAAGTTAGAAGGGTTAAAAGTTGATCAGCAATTTCTCATTTTTCCGACAAAATTTTAGAAAACCTTTTTTTTATGGACCACATCACAATTGAAGTGATTTTGGGGGGTCTATACGACAGAGAATACCCAAAAGTGACACCACTTTAACCTCAAAGTCCGCAAAACCACATTCAAGGAGTATGAAGTAACCAAGATTGGAGGGCACCACAGAAGAATAATAAAGGGGATCAACCCAGAACCCAGAACATGGCAATAAACACACAACAAAAAAAAAGTTGGGACCACAAAGAGGGTGATCACCACACAATATATAAATAATCAAAAGTTTTTACTGGATGCAAAAACATGAGACCAACACATTAAAAACATTTAAAAAAGTCACACATGTGACCAAACAGATACAATTGTAACTAGTGTTGAGCGATACTTTCCGATATCGGAAAGTATCGGTATCGGAAAGTATCGGCCGATACCGTCACAGTATCGGAATCCAATCCGATACCGATACCCGATACCAATACAAGTCAATGGGACTCAAGTATCGGACGGTATTCCTGATGGTTCCCAGGGTCTGAAGGAGAGGAAACTCTCCTTCAGGCCCTGGAAACCATATAAATGTGTAAAAGAAAGAATTAAAATAAAAAATATCGCTATACTCACCTGTCCGACGCAGCCGGGACTTCAGCGAGGGAACCGGCAGCGTTGTTTGTTTAAAATTCGCGCTATTACTTGGTTACGTGAATTCCCGGCTTGTGATTGGTCAGGTCGGCCATGTTGCCGGGACGCGGACCAATCACAGCAAGCCGTGACGAAATTACGTCACGGCTTGCTGTGATTGGTCCGCGTCCCGGCAATATGGCCGCCCTGACCAATCACAAGCCGTGACGTCACGGGAGGCTGGACACGCGCTCATTTTAAAATGGGCGCGTGTCCAGCCTCCCGTGACGTCACGGCTTGTGATTGGTTGCGCCGCGATCAACCAATCACAAGCCGGGAGGCTGGACGCGCTCATTTTGAAATGGGCGCGTGTCCAGCCTCCCGTGACGTCACGGCTTGTGATTGGTTGCGCCGCGATCAACCAATCACAAGCCGGGAGGCTGGACGCGCTCATTTTGAAATGGGCGCGTGTCCAGCCTCCCGGCTTGTGATTGGTTGACCGCGACGCAACCAATCACAAGCCGTGACGTCACGGGAGGCTGGACACGCGCCCTTTTTAAAATGAGCGCGTTTCCAGCCTCCCGTGACGTCACGGCTTGTGATTGGTTAATGGCGGCCATGTTGCCGGGACGCGGACCAATCACAGCAAGCCGTGACGTATTTTCGTCACGGCTTGCTGTGATTGGTCCGCGGCCCGGCAACATGGCCGCCCTGACCAATCACAAGCCGGGACTTCGCGTAACCATGTAAAAGCGGGAATTTTAAACAAACAACGCTGCCGGTTCCTGCGCTGAGGTCCCGGCTGCGTCGGACAGGTGAGTATAGCGATATTTTTTATTTTAATTCTCTATTTTACACATTTTA